>NW_027412674.1:3026764-4476764 GCF_025532065.1 Leptinotarsa decemlineata
CACAATTGCCAATCATTTCTACAAGCACTGCATAAATTGTTCCAACAATCCACACTATATTCACCACATTGTAGACATCGCTGGACTAATGTATCGCAAGTCGCTACACAATTTATGCATATATTCCTTGAAATGCCCATATTATTACACATAATCTCTTTCGAACATTCTGCACTGCTGGCGGTAGTCACTTACTTCTAGAGTTGAACCATTTATCCTCTTCCGAAGTGGGTCTGGATTCCTTGCCACAACACATCTACGACACAGGCCGGTACATGGGTTGATATATGTTTCAGGCCAATACCCATGGCAGTTGTAACACACTATATGTTTGCCAATTTTGATTGGAAAGCCGCGTATTGTCGGTTTTGTATCCCACTCTTTAGGGAAAGACATATTCACTGATAGATGTACAAATATTCAATCGATGAATTTAACTACACTCTCACGCTCCCATGTTTCCCTCTTATAAACAGGTACCGTGAAGAGTGGGGTAGAGTGGAGGGAGCTACCACCACCACTGTCAAAAATCATATAAAAATCGTGAGTGATTGTAAACTTCAGTCAGTATTCAAGTATCACCACAAGAATACATTAATATGTCTGCCCAGAGAGCTGCTGTGTTAGCATTATTATCTCAGAGAGATATTAATAACCATGAGCTGGTGGAAGAGTTTGAAGACGTTGGACAGATAGTGGGTTTTGACGAAGAAAATGATGGTGGAGATATGCAGTATGAGGTGAATGAGCAAGGTGCAGAAGGTGGCTTAAATATCGAAGACGATGAGGCAATTGAGCAAGGTGTTGGGGATTTAGACATTGATGATGATGAAGAAGGTCTTGTTGAAGAAGAAGATGAAGGTATCGCAACAGATTCGACTCACGAGACTGACGACAGCGGAGTAGTTATTGGCAATGTTGAGTGGTTGAATATCACTGAGACATTGGATGATCCGTTAGATTTGTATTGTGTAACGGATAGCCATGTAGGATCAAAACGATTGACGGTGAAATAGAGAAGTTGTGTTGGTGTTGCTTCCGCTTTTATTCTGTGCGGAATAACAATGGAGGGTATTATGAGCACGTCGACATTCATTACACCGCCCGCTTCATGGAGATGGGGCAAACATGGTGTAAAGCATGTGATAGGCCTTTGACCAACTTTAGGAGAATAGCCGTCTGTATCATATGTAACAACACCCCACCTCTGGAGATGTAACCGTGGACCTTCGGGTCAACAAAAAAAACAGCCCTTTTCAGGGCTACATTATTTAAACAAAGAGTAGATATCTCATAATGAGATTGCAACAACACCCCATCTGCGGAGCAGTTACCGTGGACTTTCGGGTCAACAAAAATACAGCTCTTTTCAGAGCTACAAACAAAGTGTAGATATCTAATAATAAGATTGATCACTCAGTCAAAGAAATAGAATATTTTGAGTGTCACATAATCATACGAAGAGTAGTTTGTAATATATGGATATACCTCTAAAATGTACATCCATATACATATGAGGTATGCACAAATGTGTTATAGAATATGTAAGTTCTCTGAATATCTTATCTTTGTAAAATAAATCACATTGAAAAATGATTGTTTAAGCGTCCGAGTGGATTTGAATCTGTTTGATAACATACTAGCTCTCTCTTATCTGAACAATTGCAGAATTCATGTCAAGATTTGGAAATATAATTTTCATAAGACAATATTTCAAATTCGAGGGGTGTTTATTCAGAGTAGTCAATAAGAGTAATTGGTATTGTAATTCAGAATATTTATTTCAAAGGTGGAAAGGAGAGAGGGAGGTAGACACTGCCCCAACCACGCAGTGTCTCGTGTACACCAACAAACAAAATGTGTACTCCGAGGAAGGATAAAGGATGGGTGAAATAGGGAAAAAAATAGGGAAAAAAAGGAAAGGATTACAAGTCGTCGTCGTCGTCGCTGTCATCGGGTCGGGGAAGTACTGCCACATCACCGAACCCTCAGAAAACGCCATTTCCTCCGCAAATGCGTCGTCGTCCCAGAGATCGTCATCATCATCATCCGAGCTGCAAGAGTCTTCGGAGTGGTCTTCGGTACTGGTCACATGCAGTACCTGGACCGAAGATGTGGAAGGGTGATGAGGCGTGGTGGTTGAATCGGCCTCCATATCTGGATTCTCCATATCGGAATCCTCCAACTGAAGATCCGGGAGTGGCGCTGTAGGTTCTTCCGCCTGGGGTCCGGTCGTGGAATCGGCTTCCTGGTATGTTGACATGCTGACGATAGCTACTCAACTGAAGATTACATTGAGGAACTCCTACATTTATACTCTTGCACAGGAGGGGGTATAGTGGGAGGCGGAGTGGGGGGGAGGTGGGGGTCGCAAAAAACGCGCCCCGGATGCAAGTGGTGGATGTTGAGCGCCCCAGGCCGCGAAGCGGCCTGCTGAGCGATCGCTTCACGATCGCGAAGCGATCGCTTCGCGATCGCCTATACAACCTTTCCCTTCGTTACTTATCCGAATATACATTGCTTGAAATTTCTTTATGATACGAATTTTTATCAACATTATTGAAATAATGTTCCAAAGATATTCAAAGATAATGATTAACTGTTTCCATTTTCTAATTAGTTCATTTTATAGCGAAACAACTAACGTTTCACCGCAAGGGTGTACCGATATAGCCCTATTTTTTTCACTACTACCAAATAGAGTGGTTAGGTTGAATGCTGCCCCATCCACGCAGCATTCCGTGTGCACCAACCAGGTACTATGTGCACTCCGAGGAAAACCTAACCTAACCTACCTGATCATCATCATCATCATCTATAATGATGATGTCAGGTTCGGGAGAATCAACCACCACGATGATATTTGGTGGAGCGATTTGATGATCTTCGAGCCACAGTTGATCCACAAGTTCTGGGCTGGCAAATTCATCATGTTCAAATTCATCTTCGTCTGAGGTTACATCTTGTTCTTCATTCAGCTCTATTGTTGTATCTGAATACCCATCGAATTCATCATCGGGAGATGTTGAATCAACTACAGCAACTTGAATGTCACCATAGGACCAATTCTCTGGTGGGGCAAAATGAGGTTCACTGGTGGAATCAGCTTCCCGAATAATTGGTGTTGCTTGATTCATGATGAACGAACAAGTTGAAGAATATTGAGAATACAATCTTATTTATATGATTTGAAGAAAGTGGGGTAGAGTAAGGGAGGGGGAATATGTGAAAAATAAAGACCCACTAGGTTATTTATTCAAGTATTGATGTGAGAATTGGGGAATAAATCCAATATAATATTCATTAGATTCATGATTTCATTTTTACACATTCACATAAATGAAATTTGTTTGAATAATGTTGAGAGAAGTAATGATGAGAGAAGTGTCAAAAGTTTTGGAATTATACTCAGAGCATTACTAGAATCACTTTTATTTATTCTCTAGAAAAAATAACTATTTTACAATTCACACACTTTCAAATGATGGAAATTCTATACAATTATTCTATTTAACTAATTTTTATTCTATATACTACATGTGACTAGAAAATGACTAGAATGAAGGAATAAATACTGCCCCAACCACGCAGTATTTTGTGTGCAACAACCAAAATAGATATGCACTCCAATATTCCTTATTTTATTTTTTCATTCATAACATTCATAACCTTAAAATTAACATGCAAGTTTTTCATTATATTCCTAAAATTACAATTTTTTTATTTCTAAACATACATCTAACTTAAACTAAACAAAAATATATTTACAAAAGGGGTTAGGTATTAAGGAACCCCTGGCACATGGCATCCCATTCCTGAACAAGAGGTCCATATTTTTGGATGTAAGCCAAACTCTTTCCTTGTTGCGAATCTTCTTCTTGAAGTTTCGCCCTAAGCATAGAGAGTCGCTTCTCTAATTCCAGTTTCTGGGCCTCGATGGTGGAAATATCCGCCATCAAGGCCCTTTTTCTGGAATCAGAACCATCCACAACCTTCTTTTCCCTCAAATATCTCTTTTTCACAGACTGTGCATAGGTAATAGACTCTTTGAGTTTATTACCCTCTACCACAGTCTGTGAAAGGACATTTTCCGGGCGAACCTCTTGTTCGGAATGCTCAACACGTACCTGGGGGGTGACTGGAGGGGGTGACGCATTCCGATGGACCTGGGGGGTGACTGGAGGGGGTGACGCATCCCGATGGACCTGGGCGACGACTTCCACCAAGTTCTGCACCTCCATCACTGGAAGGGGTGCTGTAGGCCAACCACCGTAAGGTGAGTTCTTTTCACACTTTTTGCGAAAAGCACTCAACTTACCACCCCTCCCACCTTTGGCTTTGGATGCCTTCACAGGTGCGGACTTCTTCACAGGTGCGGACTTCTTCACAGGTGCGGACTTCTTCATCTTCTTGGCCCTCTTCACCGGTTTCTCGAACTCATCCCCTGAATCGATGGGGGATAATGGTTCGATGGGCGATAAGAAGCTTTGAAGATGCGATAAATCCGCCAGAGACTCGTCCAGGTCCGGGTTGTAGACATTCAGTAAATCTTCAATTTGGGGTGCTGACGAAGAAGTTGGTCCACTGAATGTCGACAAAGTTGGTGGGGGGTCAATCTCCTCCTCCTCGGGGGTTGGTTTGAAGTCCTCGAAAAAGAACTTCAAGTCAGGAGCCGCCACTTCCTGGGTGGAAGTCATCCCCGGTGGTGGAATGGGAGCCGCCACTTCCTGGGTGGAAGTCATCCCCGGTGGTGGAATGGGAGCTGCAGCTGGTGTTGCAGCTGGTGGTTGTACCATGATGTCCTGTAGGACAACCACCCTCCTCCGCTCTACATCCTCCAATTGTCTCTCACTGAGAGTGGTAATCGGGTCATCAGAGCATTCCTCAGAAAAGACATGATTCTAGAAAGAGAAAATGAAAATATTAGACAATATAATATAAATAGTATGGAAGTGTGTACTTACATCAAGCTGCTTGGAATTTTCAACTAAGTTGGCTGGCAGGTATCTCAGGTTGGCTGCTTCTTTCGAAGGAAGACTGCAATCGAATGATGAACTGTGGCCTCCTCCTCATGTTTTATAGCCGTATGCTCCCTACCACTTCGGGTGGGAATGGGAGTGGGGGTGGAAGTGGGGTAGGATAATTCGTTTGAAATATTCGACAAGTATGAATTTTACAATTTGTTGAACAAACCAGGTAATGAGTGAAAAAATTCAATTACTCGATTGCTCTTCCAATAAGGCAATGAGTAAATTTAATTTCTTGTCACTTATACTGTTTTCATCTTTCAGTACATTCAAAAGAATTCTTAAATTTTGTTCGGAACTTGTCTGATAGAATTCAATATCGTTGTGGCCCCAAGGTAATGTCTTGGTGGTATTAGGAATGATGAATCGCTTATCATCATTATGTGATAGCGCGACTTTATTGCACATCAACGTGTAAATATCATGTAAATCACTCCTGAATACATTCATCTTTCTAAATATTATACCGCCTGTTTCAACAATCCTAATGTAATCTTCAATTGAAATTTGATTTTTTATAACGGATTTTTAATACCTTTTGCTTTCTTTATTTCATCAGACACACTTTGTACATGATATGCTTTCGCACCGGTGCCATGGAAACTGATGATGGGATCACTCGGAAGTTCATCCTTCATATTTCCAATCACCGATTTGCTAACTGGCACATTGAATTTATTACCCAACCTATAGTTAGAAGTGTCAAATTTGTCAACATTTGCAATCATAAAATTATAAAAATTATCCGTCATTATTTTCAGTATCAAAGAATCCGTATCGGTATAGAGAAGAGAAGCTTGTGGTCCGTAATGTTTTTTGATGACATCATAGAAAAAATCATAAATGACTGTTTTCGACATATCCAATATACTGAACCCCAAGTACAATGGTTTATTATAACAAACCTTAACTTTATCCATATGTATGACGACAAAGTCTTCCGAAAATATGGATAATGTTTTGAAATTGGGACGAGCTATCAAAGCATTGGCACCCATACCTCTTCTTATGGATTCCCAATGTGTGACAATTCGAATGTCTCTTCTATTGTTTACATTTTCCATCGTTTTGCCAAATATGGAATTTATATTCAATTTGAAGTAACCCTTCTCAAACTTATTGGTAGCCTTATTTCTCAAATTTGTATTTAAATCGATATATTTTTTCAGCCACGGTGACTGATTGAATCTGAGAATTCTATGAGTTTTCATCACCATCAAACCATTACGGACCGCTTGTTTCAAATTCCTATAATGAACGATATATTTCTTTTTATCATTCAAATTAGGAATAAGTTTGGGTATTTTGGACTTTGAACCAGGTGGTATAATACTTTCAACCAAAAATGGTAAATCCGAATGTAGATCGTGTAACTCGACAGGATAATGCACATCTACTTCAAGTATGTATCCTTGGGGGCTATCATCTGGAATACTATTGATATCCAACTGACATATTTCACTGGCGGTCAACCAAGTGAACCCACCAAAAGGTAATGATTGAGACATGCTATGACCATACAGATTTGTTGCATCCAAATACATTATGAAAGATGAAGGTTCTTCGGGATTATAATTTGGAAGAAACTGATTGTTTGCAATATGCTTTCTCTCCGAACACTGGCTTACACCACCACGTATACCGTTTTGGAGAAAATGCACCATATCGATATCAGTTAATAATTCCAAGTTGACACCCGTATACTTCAACATAGCATCCCAAGAAAGACCTGGAGAAGTGAAATAGTGAGCAGGATCCAATTTATATGTATCTAAACTCATATTTCTAAAATTTTCAAAAATATCGCACAACAGTAGAACATCAGATTTTAGGTATATGTCAGAATATTCACCCAAATCTTGACAATTGAATGTGTTCCATACCTGCTTTACTCTATCATAATCCTCATCAGAAACATGTTTTTCATTTAATTTATCATAAAAGTCCACCTTTGATGGTATACTAGAATAATTTAATTTATCTAAAGAATCGATAAAACTGTACGGAAAAACACCTTTCTGCCTCATAAGTTTGAATTTATCCTGTTCCGGAAAATATTTTCTTGTTTCCACAAAATGTTTTTCATCTAAATTGTCACCTAACTCTTGAAGGGAAGCAGCCATAAATTTAAAACTATCGATGAACCTTAATTTCAAAAACTTATTTTTCGTCACTCCATTGTGATCTACTATTCTCTCCATAATTATATGTTTCGTGAAGGAAACATACTTTTCTTTAGTTTGAGCAATGACATCAACTTTTGTTTTGTTTGTGCATAACTCTTTTATGAACAAATGACAGTCATACCCACTGAGATTATGAAAAATTATGGGTATAAAGTTGGGCAATTTGAAATTGAGGTTACAAATACTATGTGCAGCTCCATTTCTTTTTTTCCCCGTTAGATGGCAGTGGTCACGCACCTTAATATCACCATCACCAAATGGTTCTCCACATATACCACATGTGGCGGCAATATTGAAATCATGCTCTTCCTCATCAGTCAATGGACTCATTGGAATGACTTTCTTCAAATATTTGTGATAAATATTGGTGACATCAGCCTCCAAGTTTGACACAAACACTTTAGCTGCATCAGCACCTCTATATAGTACAAATTTAGATATAGAATCATCAAAAGAGCACTTTATGAGGTAAGAAAAAGCATATGGTTCATGAAGATATGTTCGATTTGTATAAGAGTTAGCAGGATTTGGCTCATTAGTATGCACTGGTTTCAGAATAGATTCGAAATCAGCATATACAACGAATGGAACCCTCAACTGTTTCTCGATATTTTCAAATTTCAAAATATTCTCAGGTACCCTTTTACCAAATTTATCAACCCTGAAATTTGTGATGGTGTCGTTGTCGATATGTGATTACAATCATTCAACTGATGTCGCAATAAAGTTCGTTCATTATCAAAGTACAATAAACAACCATCACAAAAATACTTTTTATGACCACGGGCAGATATTTGTGATGATACTAGTCTCGATAAATCCTTAATCCAACAATAATGACTATTACCAGAATCATCTGTAATAATCAACAGATTAACATGACTATTTAATCTACGTTTAGAATAGTGTAACGGACCCACAACTTCATATTCAATTCTACCATTTTTAAAAACATTTTCCAACCCATAAACATTGATAGAGCAATCGTTCATAACCTCAAACTTAGGAATATCTTTCAACTTAACTGGAAATTCCATACCTGCTACATTCAAGACGGTTGAGAAGTGGGGATATGATGAAATTTCATTAAGTTTCTGACTGGCAGGGTATAAAGCTGAAGTCACAGCCCACGCAAAGCAGCACTGATCTTGATTAAGAACATTCACCACACTTTTCTTCAATTCGATGAACCTTGGCAATTTGATGTATGAAGACCCTCCGAAGGGGCTATACTTGTTGATATTCACCTCCAAGTACAAAATTTTCTCAATGGTCCAACCTGAAAATATAGGTTTTCTCTATAAGTCCATCATCATCAACATTTTGACTAGATCACATACCTGAATCCCGATCTTGAAATTCCGCTGCTTTAACAGTTAAACTATCTGCAAAACTGCTATAAACCACATCCAAATCATTCGATTGATCAATTACTTCATTGGGACTATTAAATGATTTGATGTCTGAAAGATCCTTAGTTTGCAGACTGTACCGCCCAAACACTTCCATGTTCACTTTCATGCATTTATGGATATCCAACACTTCTTCGAGTAGTTTCACTACTTTCTGCTTAATTTCATTGAAGAATGTTGGGTAATCCATGTGGTGGTTTTCACTGTCCACTCGGTAGCTCACAATTCGACACTTGAAAGCTGTATTGACAATTTTCACACCTTCCCCATATTGAACACATGCATTTGTTCTGTGCTGCAACGTCCTCCGATGTACATTCATCTGATCGCTTGCAATAGTCAAATTGCAGCAAACGCATGTTTGCAGTGTTGGAAGTGCTGGGGGTGTCAACCGTTGCCTCTTCGATGTTGGAGGTCCATCACCATTTGCGGGTGTGCAGGAATCCCGCTGATGACGACGTAGGTTGTCACTACGAGTGAAACTTTTTTTACAATCAACGCACGAATACATCTTGTATATAGAAATATATACCGTACGATAAGGAGAATTTGAAATGAGTGAAACGTTCACACCACACTCCTTATAAAAGCCCAACTCCTCCCCCCACCATAACCCAAATGAGAGCTACAAGGTCAACATTCAATGCCACAGAGCAAGCTCAAGGTAGTCGAAGTGACGAACGTCAATGTCAAACCCCACACTCAAGGTCAAACACCGCAACGCCTAATCCCACTGTATATTCTGTACACGTCACGATTTCATTCAAGGTCAACATGCAATGCCACAGAGCAAGCTCAAGGTAGTCGAAGTGTCGAACGTCAAGGTCAAACCCCACACTCAAGGTAAAACACCGCATTCAATCTCATACTATGTGTACGACGTTCAAGGTTAGGTGACGTCATACGATATTCTGAACTTATATAGGAATTACCAACAAGGGAGTGGACAACGCCGAACGCCCACTGTTCAAGGTTATATTCTGTACACGTCACGATTTCATTCAAGGTCAACATTCAATGCCATGGAGCAAGCTCAAGGTAGTCGAAGTGTCGAACGTCAAGGTCAAACCCCACACTCAAGGTCAAACACCGCATTCAAGCTCATACTACGTGTACGACGTTCAAGGTTAGGTGACGTCATTCAAGGTCGTGTGACGTCTCAAGGTCAAAAGGGGTGGGGGGAGGCGTTCAGTCGGCATTAGCACCCTACTACCATACAAAACTCGCCTTCGGTTAATGCTAACCATCATTACATGATCGTTGCATAATATACTATTATTCAAAAATAAATAACTAAAGTAATACATACAGTTGAATAAACATCATAGAAACCACAGAAGCATCAGATGTTGCTTGTATGTGGTGAAAAGGATATCCAAAAGAAAAAAATGAATATATGATAAATATTAAAGTATGAGAATGAATTATATAAAAGAGATTTGTATATGAGAATAAACTACTTAATATATGAAATTAAAAAACACATAATATAATATAAAGTCACAAATATAAATATAAATATAAAAATTGTCAGTTTTGACATATAATATTATTTGAATATAAAATCATACAAACATAAAACTAAATTTACAATTAAGTATAAAATCACAGTTGTAAAATATGCGTACAAGTAATAATATATAAAAACATGTTGAAATCGATATGGATGTTGTTGAAAATGGATGTGATATGTATTAACAAAACGATAGTGCCCATATATACACTTATATACATACATATATGAACACATATGTATTACAGAATTGTAAGTGGACAATGTAGCAAAGGTACGTATGGTTTTTTCCCATCTACTCAAATAGACGTAGAAGTTCAAGTCTCTGACTTTGAAGAATATGCTCTCTCAACTCTTTTTTGAAGATAGATGTTATATTTTCAGGAATTCGGTTGTAGAGTTTAGGCGCAAAGTAAGTAAATGATCTTTGAGTAACGACCCTGACCAATATGGGGAAACTTGTGGATTGGTTAATGCTCTCCTTTCTTTGCATTTCGAACACGTCGGTTTTTCATTTCCATTCAAAGTTTCTTCAATTGTAAACGAATCCAAGCATTGCCACACTCAATTGGTAGGTTCTTTGTGGTATGGAGAGAGGCAAATCCCAGAAAGGATCAAAGGTTACTGATGAGTGCATTTGCGCTGTCGTCAATCTCCTTAACGGATATTGTAGAAAAATTGAGCGAGCGAAGAGCAAAACTTTGAATCTGATTTTTCAAGGAGGCTGTATTTACTACTCTATCAAATGAATCTTCTAACCACACCTCTTTGATGACTTCTGCAAACGCTTTGATTAAAGCACCCTCCATACTGGAAATACTAACATTGATATCTTTCATGAATTCATCCTTTTTCAAATATTCCAATAACCATCACGTATTTGATAAACTTTGGATTATGCTGATCATGAAACAGATGTTAGCAATATTTTTCAACCCATTTAACCCAAGGGTATTGAGAGATGAATTTATTACTGGACAATTCGAAATATCTTTGGAACCTATTTCGAAATTTTGCTGAGAGAAAGTTTTTTTTCCATTTGCTTTTGTTTTAATTCCATATAGTGGTTTATTATTACCTATCTTTTCTTTATAAAGTTGGTTTTCAGGAAACATGTAAATTTCATCAAGTTTTTTAGAATCAGGAAGAATACCGTAAAAAGAACCCGCATTTCCTCTTTGGATAGCTATACTAATTTTTTGAATGAGAAAAGATGTGGCTCCTGATTCGTGGGTTTCATTGGTTACCTTTTTCCAATTTCATTGATGAAAGATAAGGCTTCAGTGCCAAAAACAACAAAAGTTTCAACAGCTATTGGGCGCAAGATATAATCATTTCCCAAATTCTGATATTTCCGTAGTCTGGAACTATCCCCTAAAGAGGCAGCAGCACCGGCTTTCGCAGAAGTAACAAGAAGATGGCAAGTTACTATAATAGGGTATAATTACATGCTAAAAAGTGTATATTCCAGTAATATGACAAGTTGTGAACAAATAACGTCATTTCGACATTCTCGAGCGTAGCTAATTTTTTTTAATTCGAAGGAAATAATTCAAGGATAAAGAAAAATATATAATCTGACGATTCTGCAAGGCGAAATAATAAAAATTCGTCGATAAAGTTACCCATATTTCCCTCTCCGAATTTCTATTCCTCTTTCACTTTTTCTCTATTTATTACTCTCTCACTCCGTCCCCACAAACACAGGAGGACTTTCTTTCAGTTCCTGTCTGAAAGTTACTTCTTTGCATGATCTACACATCTATATATAGAGTTACTTCCTTCCTTTCTTTGGAAGACTCTCTCATCCTTCTTTTTTTTGTATCAAGATAGAGTAGTAGAAATCCAAAAACTTTCTTTCCCAAAAATTAATCACTCCTAAAAAAAATATAACCCCTTCAATTCAAATAAGATTCCTCTTGGCTGGGATTAAATCAAATAGGTGAATGCGATGACATAAGCAGATCAAGCTTATTCCGTGACATTAAAAAATCGTAATTCTTGGATGAAGTGTGTGTATTTTCTATAATGTTATCCAATTTGGTATTGAAGAGCCTTATGGCAAGTGTCTTAAGGCGAAACATCGGTGTATACCAGTGAGGATGACGGTGTTCTATGTAAGTGCAATTTGTTACAATTCATTTAAAGTAGAACTCATGTGAATGATATCTGATTTTTATGCCACAACGAATGTTTGAAATACAAACTGAGCAGAGAAAAGTATCTTCTGTATAATTCAGTGTTCATATAGAAGTATTTGTTTCGAAAGAATTTTTTCTTTCGTACAATTCAATGTTTATATGGAAGTAGCTGTTTCAGGAGGACTTTCTTTCAGTTTGTGACTGAAAGTTACTCCTTTGGATGATCTACACATCCATGTATAGAGTTACTTCCTTCCTTTCTTTGGAAGACTCCCACATCCTTCTTTTTTTGTATCAAGATGGAGTAGTAGAAAGCCAAAAACTTTCTTTACCAAAAAAACAAACTAAGTAGTTGTTTATTTTTGATTCATCAATGTAATTTACCATTTTGAATATCATATTAACAAAATTTCGAAGTAGATATAAGCCATTATCCGATCTAGTCTCCATTATCACAGACGATTTCATTACAGAAATAAAACAGATGGGTGTTTTAAAGGAATTGAACGATTTCCTAATTGATTTGCACAAAACAAATTCAAAAATAATAAAAGCTAACTTTAAAAACATAGGAAAGCCAAATAATTCCACTATAGTGAATGGAGTAGGTGTATATTATTATTGGCTGAAATTATACATTTTTTACAAATATTTGTGTATAATAGTCTAGTGATTCATCCACCTTAATAATCCGAATTCTCAGTAACAGGTTCATTTCTAATTCGATTCTCAAATTTTATTGAGAGCAAATTACATCTTATGTCGCTACACCGCAGACCGAGAAAATATTGAATGACGTGATATAATATCTACCTTTTACAAAATAAGCATAGAATACCACAATTTCGTTAGATATTGCAACGCTTTGGCGGCGTTGAAAATTTTTTATTTCACAGAAGAATGATTATTTAACCTAGTTTAATAAAGTAAAGTCACCGTGAAATGTCGTGGTGAAAATATCAGGCAACGACCTTTGGGAAATTTAGACATTTAAATTGTAATCCATTTTGGAGCATAAGTTTCTATATTGTACGGAGTGAGTCAAATTGGACACTTTCAAAAGGAAACTTCTGTTATCAAACAAGAGGACGAAAACTGTTGACTATGTCTGAGGGTGAAATTTTATGATAAACTCAATGGTGGAAACCACATATCGATATCTATCATCGATTCGTAGTCACAGCATATTCTACAGCATTCATGTCATTCATTATAATCTATTATAGGAATCTATTAATTTATAATCTATAATAGGAATGTTAGGAATCACACGTTAAAAGGTAAGACCACATTAATCCTTATCTCGCACAAATTTCGACTTCTGAGGGTTGTCATTCGTAGGGGTACGACAGCTGGTTAACGAAAAAACATATTTTAAACAGATTTTTATTATACAGTGCCTTCATTTCAAAACTTCCCATCCCTAGTACTTCATTTAGCAGGGAGAATTTGCCGTAGGCAAATAACACGTCAATTTAGATATCGAGGGGGAAGTTTAAAACCAGTGCCAGTGGTATTTTAGGTTTAACCCGCTTACCCCTAGCTACCCCCAGTTAATGATTTTAAATGGCACCCCCTATCTTGTAACACATCATTTTAAAGATCTTAAAAATTCTAACTCAACCCCGTTTAGAAAACTGAAATTGGTTGATCCGTTGTCGTTTAAAAAGGCATAAAAAAATTATAATAAAAAATAAAATAATAGCTATTGCTATATACTTTATTAGGTGTTAAAAATGTTTTTGTAGCTAAGCAAAAGTACAATTTATTCTCGAATTCCTGTCGGACTTTTGTGAATGTTTAGTTATTAATTTGTCTGTATGTGTCAGTAATCCTGTGTCTTAGATCCTGAATGTCCTGCGGGGGAGTTTGACTTCAAATAACCCCAGAGAATGAAATTATTCTCTGCAATCCATCTCTTACTGGTGAAATAATACAGTTGTGAACTGTAAGATCTGATTGATTGAAAAAAACTGATAGTTAGGTCTCGTCTCCTCAAATAACAATATATTCATTCAAGTTTCATCTAGATATTTGAGGTATAGCTGCCATTCTCAAATGAATTCAACTCAGAGAACAAACGAAATCAATTGCAAAGGTATCAACAACTTTGTGAGAGAAATTGTAATTCAAATCGTTATATTAGATAGAACCTTCATAATCAACAAGGAAATCAATATGCTTGCATAATAGACGCAACTTCATTCAATTAAGATCGTGTTATTAACGCAAGGCGAAAAAGTAATAAATATCTGGTGAGGAATGATACGTTCATTCACGCCCTCCATCGATAAAACATATGTGCAAGACCTTATGAGAGCAAGAAAAAAATGAAATATGCTTTTATAATTAGCGTGTCCGTGTAGTAATATCTCATATTACCATTGGATTTTGGGAATTCTCCTAATATAAATAACAAGAACTTGCCGCAAGAATTCATAATGCCGGTGTTCGGTTGAAGTAAACGATGGAGAAATTTTAAATTAACTGGTTCAGAAAACTCAATCAAGTTCATATAGTTAGTGTTGGAAACTGAAAAACCAGAACTCATTATGACTACCTTTTTTTAATTGAATTCATAAGAAAATATCACATGTGACATGTTGATTAAATTGATATATAGTTCAGAGAAATTGACAAAAAAACTGCAAGAATATTGCCATCGCTCATACAATGTGTTAGGTGGACTGAAAAGTTCGTAGGCTGACACACAGATGGCGCTACTAGTATCAAATCCACAGTTAACACAACTTTCAAAGGGGACGTGTGAAAATTTCTCAGCTGTCGGTATTAGTTTGTGGTACAGGACATTTTTTTTGGTTTCACATATCCCTTTATTTACCTGTCAAATTTCTAATACTATCGTATCCTAATTTTTCAATAACTTTAAATAATTTTATTTTCAAATAAAAATTATTTTTAAGTATTATTCATTTGATTTTATAAGTTCATAAATTAATCACTCCTAAAAATATAACCCCTTCCATTCAAATAAGATTCCTCTTGCCTGGGATTAAATCAAATAGGTGAATGAATGTCATTACGATGTTATCGATGACATAAGCAGATCAAGCTTATTCCGTGACATTCAAAATCGTAATTCATGAATGAAGTGTGTGTATTTTCTATAATGTTATCCAATTTGGTACTGAAGAGCCTTCGGGCAAGTGTCTTAAGGCGAAACATCGGTGTATACCAGTGAGGGTGACAGTGTTCTGTGTGAGTACAATTTATTACCATTCATTCAAAGTAGAACTCATGTGAATGATATCTGATTCTCATTCCACAACAAATGTTTGAAATACAAACTGAGTAGAGAAAAGTATCTTCTGCATAATTCAGTGTTCATATAGAATTATTTGTTTCGAAAGAATTATTTTCTTTCGTGTAATTCAATGTTTATATGAAAGTAGCTGTTTCAGGAGGACTTTCTTTCAGTTTCTGACTGAAAGTTACTTCTTTGCATGATCTACACATTCATGTATAGAGTTTCAAATTGATTACTTTCTTCCTTTCTTTGGAAGATTCTCTCATCCCTTTTTTTGTATCAGATGGAGTAGTAGAAAGCCAAAAACTTACTTTCCCAAAAAGTTCATAATATTATATATTAAAAATTTGGAATACAAAAAATTTTAAAACTTCGACAACATTTTTTGATAAACTTGATAGTTTCGTCAAACAATTGGAAAAAAAGTATAAAATATTATAAATTATATTTTAAAGTCAATGCATCGGTTTATCAAAAAACTATAATAGAGCTTTTTTGTAAAGCGTTCAATTTTATACAAGAAAAGGATTTTATTTAGCCTTTTTGTTAACCATTGAATATTTATATTAAAGGCTGTGGCTTTCGCAGGATTTTTTTTCATCATTTCAAATAATAATTTCGATATATTCAAGAGAAAAAAAAATAGTCATATGTATGTATATATTTTCAGTGTTTTTGATTCTCACAAATATTATTTATACAATATTTCGGCAAAGTCTCATTCGCAATCTTCTTATGGTGTCTGGAGTTTAGAACTTTAGAACTAGAACAGTCTACTTCTATGAATTCATGAAAACACAAAACAAGTAAACGTCAACAAAAAAACTTCCATTCTTTAGAACAGATTGAATTTGTCTTGAAAAGAACAACCTCAAATTGTGAGAGAAGTACTCTCAAAATGAATGTTTTTGATGAGCTCAACTTTATAGAGGTGTCTGGATTTCTTTCATTTTGATATAAAAAATTTTTGACAATCACCGAGATTGAGTCGGGATATATATATATATATATATATATATATATATATATATATATATATATACGTGACCTTGGGGTCCTTTTTCAAAGTGACCTGAAGTTCAACCGGCATATTAAAAATATAACTAATGAAGCTAATAAAAAACTAGGTTTTTAAAACGTACCCCTTACGAATTCAAAAACATAAACAGTATAAAATATTTGTTTAATACAATTATCCGAAGTAAACTAGAATATGCAAGTATTATATGGGAATCAAACCAAAAAAATCAAAGCAGATTCTAGAAACAATACAAAATGATTTTTTGAAATATTTGTATTTTAAAAAACATGAATATTTGCTAGGATTCATATCGTATGGATCGGTCAAAGATGAATTTCACATTACTGGAATTACTGAAAAACAGAAGAGTTATAAAGAGTATACTTTTCTTAGGGAAAATTTTGAATGGCCATGTAGATAGCATTTTTCTCACCAGTCAAATCTGTTTGTAGTATATTCTGCTGCCAGGTATTCGTCCGCGACAAACTACTTTTCATGTCAATCAACATAAATCCCCCATTGATAGAATTCGCTCGATATATAATAAATACGCAAATATCATTAGGTTTGGTATCTTCGAGATATCATATTCAAAACTCAAATCTAACCTAAGAGAGGTTATCAATTCCTGATTCTGCTGACGAGTGTGAACGTACCCCTATAGTTCGCTAGCCCTACTGCGGTTATATCCGCTCATTTGGTGTCTCTTTTAGTCTTTAAGTCTTTTTGTTGTTTCAAAACTGTAAGTGTAGATGAGAAGAAATAAATAACTAGGCTCTGCCTGTTTGTTTCGAAATAAATAAATAAATAATTGTAGATAAAATTCATTTTTATGTAAGGTTTATACAAAGTTCAAATCATGTCTTTTCTCGAAATACAATACAAAAGTAAAACCTGAATATATATTGAAATTTATCAGGAAAGCTTAAAGATGCAAACATTTTTAAGCAAATCAATTAAACTTGGCGGACAAAAAATTATTTTCTGCAACATGACTTTATTCTTTCAAGTGTTCAGATGACAGCAATTCATTTAAATTTTCAAATTCCTATTCAATACTAAAAAACAATATTTCATATGGTGTACACTGTCTTCTGAAAAAGTAGACAATAGAAAGTCTATGTAACTATTCGTGTAGGGTAAGTCTTACGAATACATTCCACACATCTATTTTCCGTTTGCTGAAATCTGGGACTCCGAATCATAAATACTGCAGGCTATAAACGCCAAGAATAAATGGGAAAAACAAATGAGATTTTCCGCATACCTCAACAAAATATCGTTACTCACTAGGAGATTTCATGAAATATTTTATGGCGACATTCTGTAACATAATATCCCCGGTAACTTTATGAAGTTATTCGAAATATCTGAATTGAAATGAATGCTGATATTGAAATTGAACAGTGGATATCCCAATATATTTAATTGTTAGTGCATTGGCAGTTGATGGAAGTTTGTTTCCAATAAAAATTAAAAAATGAAAAGACGAGAAATACCTAATTATAAAAAAGGACTTACAAGGTAAAGGACAACAGAGAAAATCGTAGAGTTGTCAATATTTCAAAAAATATAATAGAAAAGGTGGTCAACAGGTAACAGAAAAAAAATATTACCAATAACAGAGCAAACTGATGAGCAGGATTTTATTGAAGTAATTCACTTAACAATTATGACAAAACATCCATTGAATGATTCCAATGAATCTAGACATTTTAACCAATTGCAAGATTTCCAAACTATGCAGGTATACATGCAAAAAACATGTCGATGCTGGAATTACTACTCAACAAAATAGAGCTCACGGTTAGATATCAGGTATCAATAAATTATGGTTACGTTTTTCCCCGAGGGTTGACCAATAATTGACTACACTGAACAATAATCAAACTCAATTTTTTTTCACTTTAAATACAACAAACACTTTAACTAAAACTTCCAACTATCATTCGAATGTCTATCGCCTTACTAGATCACATCACAACCATAAGGTCAACCATAAGGTACTTGTTACCAGATGTGGTCATAGGGAGTGGTCCCAGAATGTCAACTGCGATTCTCTCGAAAGGACTTCCACTGAGATACTGCTTCGACTCTCCTCTTTGCCTTGTCTTCGGGCCCTTTCTCGAAGATCACAATTCACAGCTCCTACACCACTCTTCCACGTCTCGACGGCAAATGACCCAATAATATCTCTCACGAACTCTCGTTTGTGTTCAATTTACTCTGAAATGCCCTCCAGTGCGACCATCGTGGAGCTGTTCAAGGATACTCGAGATACACGTCTTTGGGAGGATCATCTGGTATTTGTGGGTTCTTCCATCCGAACATTCCCATTTCCGAGTGAGTAGGTCATCTCTGATGCTCATGGAGTCCCATTGGAGCCAGTAACCCTTTCCTGCTTGCCGGGTTTCGAAATCTCTTCCCATTCCGGCGTCACTCCTTTGGCAATCCATTCTCGTACGATGATGTCTTGCCTCGTCAGGAAAGTAGTGTCACTTTCATAGGCTGTTTACGATCGTACCATACCATGGTCAGGTGATTCCTCTAATTGTCTGTCCGTATTCCTGAACAAGTGACTCTTACAGGTTGCTACCCTCCGGGTCAGAGGGAACCTGAAACGGCAAGAGGTAGAGGAGCTTATCTCCCTATCAGAGCTGTCCATAAAGGAGTCTCTGCTTGCTACCTCATCACGTCTGGTGGGAGTTTCTTCTTCTGGTAACTGGTGACTATTCAGAAATTCGTCGACAACTGATATGTTTCTGCTGCGTCCTATCGTGAAAATGAAATACCTGGAGACTTGGAATGCAGCAGTCAATGTACTTCTCTTAACGCAAGATGAATTTGGTTTTCCAAACCCTGACGCTCCAGTTTGGGGGATCTCGAAAGCCAGTCTGTTCTTCCGTTTGTTGTTGAACGAGATCGACAGTCCCGCCTTAAATATCCTTCTCTACCGCAGTTATAACAATTAGGCCGTTCTCTTGCCTTGGGTGCAGTTCCATTCATCAAATATTTCTCAAACAGTTCTTCAAGACCTACCATGAGTCAGCCTCAAATCGTTTGCGATAAATTGACCATGAAGATTCGCCATCGAAAGTTAGAGTTCAAACATAACTACTGCTAGAAGAGAAAGATGTTTCCGATTTGCATTTTTCCACAGTGCTTCTTTTCGGTTCCGGTAATTATTTCTGAAGTTCCCGGAAAATCTCTTCAAACTTTTTGTCGACTCCTTCAAGTTTACTTCCGACTCCTTCAAATTCCTCTTCAAATTTTTTTTCAACCCATTAAAACTTCTCATCGACTACTTTTTCAAATTCTTCCTGAATATATTCCTGTACCTCCCCTTTACTCATTTGGGAAGATTATAAGTGTTCCAATAAATGAAGGTACATCTGATTGTCTTTATGCTGCTTTTCTTGAATATCAACCAGCAAGTCTCTGTCTTTTTCCTGTTTTTTCTGAATACTTAGTAGTGATTCACGATCTTCATTTCGGCGTAATTGTTCTTTCTCTCTTTTGCGATTTTCATTCTCTGCCAGGCCCGCTTGCGAAGCCTCGAACATTTTCTTAAGCTCTTCCATATCGTCGTAATCGACACTCCTTGTTTTCACCATGAAACAGTAAAATTTTTAGTCAATTATTCCACTTCAGACACCAAATTTTACGTTTTTCCCCGTTGGTTGACCAATAATTGACTACACTGAACAATAATCAAACTCAACTTCACTTCACTTTAAATACAACAAACATTTCAACCAAAACTTCAACTATTATTCGAATGTCTATCGCCTTACTAGATCGCTTCACGTACCGCACTGTAACTTTCAGTTGACTGTCTCGATATGCTCGTGGCTAGCATTTATATATCGTAATCGAATGCGCTAGAAAATTTCGCCGAAATTCCATCGAAATCGGTAGCATTATTCTCGCTACATCTAGAGCGACAGCGAACATCGTACATTCGCGCGCACTTAGTTACGTCACGATTGGTTTATGGCTACCAGTGGCGGCCGGCGTTATTTTCTGTAGGGCATGATTTACAACATTATCAATAAAGAAGATGACAGAAAAAAGTTTGGATTTAAAACTGTTAAAAAAAGGAAGTGTTGAATTGAATTCAAAATAATAGTTAGAATGGGAAGCGAAATATGAATACCAATGGCGACTCCTCTTACGAAGGCGCCATCTATGGGATAAACAGGAAAGTAGAAACCTGGTGTACAAGAGTCCGTGACGGTCGTCATTCACAAGTTTCCATATATAACGACCGCCAAATGAGAGATCGCTTTCTAAGTCTGTGCAACAAAATATGGCTACCAATATTCCTTTATATACATATAAAATTTCATGAGAAAAGTCCTCCCTTCGGGAAGAGATGAAAGGATATTTCACATTTTTATATTTGTGTTCCGAAGACCGTCCAAATGTCATGTGAAATCTAAATTGTAAAAGCGAATTTCAAACAAAAAAAGTCTTCCAATTTGGATTAATTTCCTGAATAACTCAACGGGAAACATTCAAATCAATAAAATCATACAACAAAATTACTGAAATGACATGCTCTCAACCAATAAATTATGGAAAGACAAATGAAAAATCAACTAACTAAATAACCCAAAACAAAATATATTTTTGTAATGTACCTAATGACGACTTGGATGTTCTCCAATACGAGAGATACACAAGTGGAAAATTTGGCAATATGTAATCAGAGTGCTATAAATTTCCGTGAACATCAATGCTAATGATGAAAATCATCAGTACTTTTTCATTTCGTAGAAATATCCCGAAATAAAACATCACATGTAGACAACTTCCTGAATTAGAACACTCTATTTAACATATCTCTCATCAACTAATTTCATACTGAAATGACACATTCCTACTAATAACGTTACTATGAAAAATATACCTAATGACAAATAAGTGAGAATAACGGTAACCATCTGCAAAAGTGATAGTTCTGGTGTGTAGGACAAGTACTTTTTTGGATCCACTTTGAGGCGCGAAAAACAAATGCGAGTACAACAACATATAAACTATTTTAATTTAAAGTTTAATTTAATTTAAAGTGTGAATACATTCGACCATTGGCAATGAAGAAAACTTGTCGTTCAATCTGCCCCCCCAACTGAACAATCATTAAACCCGGGGCCGCACTGCAGGATGCTAGATGGTCGCTTGGAGGGTGGATGGTGGAGGGCAATGCATCCTTGACGCAGTGAAATGAAGCCAGTATCTAACTGACAGCGGAAAAGTAACAATCATGCATTTCTGTGAAACATAAAAAAAATTATTCAACGAAAGTCATTTTTTGTGGAGGAAAAAATCAGTTTTTTATCGACCTTTTTTTGGGTAATGGTTACCTTCCACAATCTGAAAAAATATAAAAATTATAATGGAGAACTTTATACAAGTGTAGAAGGGCAAACTTTTTAGTTTACCCCGATAAGTTACTGCGTAAAAATCAAAGTATTTTTCACAAAGAAAAATCTTCTATTTATCAGTAACTTGTCGTATTTTACAATTTTGCCTATCAAAAAAATATTAAGAAATTATACTTATCTTTTACGTTTCGGAGGCCAAAATCTGCCTCCGTCTTCAGAAAGCTCCTTAGAAATAGATCGTACTTGGCTACCCATCTTGAAGAAAACTTTGGATAGTGGCGAAATGGCAACAAACTGATATCGGAGAGTACCTTGTATTACATCGAATGTTTCAGTTGTCAATCAACAACATTGACATAATTTCATATTTCAAAACTTCTTTGACATCTGTCGAAGAAGTAAAGAAATAAGCTCTTAAAAAAGGAATAACTGCATATTTATTCGAATTTTTATCCTTTTCTGAAGACGGAGGCAGATTTTGGCCTCCGAAACGTAAAAGATAAGTATAATTTCTTAATATTTTTTTGATAGGCAAAATTGTAAAATACGACAAGTTACTGATAAATAGAAGATTTTTCTTTGTGAAAAATACTTTGATTTTTACGCAGTAACTTATCGGGGTAAACTAAAAAGTTTGCCCTTCTACACTTGTATAAAGTTCTCCATTATAATTTTTATATTTTTTCAGATTGTGGAAGGTAACCATTACTCAAAAAAAGGTCGATAAAAAATAAAAAAAATCATTGAAACCAAACATTAGAACATAAACGTTAAAGAAAAGAGTTACATATTATGAAAAAAAGGATCTTGCTGTTGAGTTGTAGATGTTCCACCATACGAATCTAATGATTGTTATTCCATCGAAAAGCATGAAACATCAGTAGAATTTGACAATGATGAGTACTGGGTACGACTATCATACTCGTGGCCAAATTGACGGGCTCCCACAGACAAATTTCTTTTTTCATATTCATTCAAGATAAGGTCTTGAACTTTCCCACGGACTCAGACTATGGCCTAGGCTTAATTCCCGCATATATGGAAGTAAACTCTTGAAGAAACACAAATCCGGATCCTCTTCGGAGCTGATTTCTTTTTCCAGAAGTGCAAATTTTTCCTCAATGGGTCTGCTGGTTCCCAAATTGTCCTTCTTTTGTACACAGAACTTATTACGCTTTCCTCCATAGCTAGGCTACCCGGCAGGAATATCAAACACGACTGATTAGGTTAGATAGACGCCTGGCGTACCTTCGGATGGTTTCTGGAGGTTAGATGGTAGTGAGGGGCCACTGTGGGTACCGTCGTTCTGTTACTCACGTTTATAAATAGCAGGATGTTCGCCAGGCAGCTATCTACCATCCACCATCCTAGCAACCTTCCTGCAGTGCGGCCCCAGCTTAACAGTACCGCCGCCTGGCAAATATGTGTCTTTGAATATTGGACGCCCAGTGAATCAGCGGAGTGGGACGAAAGCTCATCAACATCGAGGAACTCGAGTAGTGAATATTGTATTAATGCCTTCAAACACTGATCTGAAAAACAAGGTTCTCAGTGGAAAAAGCAATTGTGAACAACGTATTGAGATTTATGCAGAAGGAAGCAACGTCAGATGGAATGAAAATTCCTCTTGCGAAAGTGACAAGTAATAGTAATAAAAGGTAAAATTCTAACCAATATTGTGTTTCAACTTCGAAGGTTCAAGATCGAGTAGATGAGCCTATAGGGGTTTGAGTGCGTACTGTACGAAAAATCAAATCAGGAAAAGGTTGGAGAAAACATTTTCAACTTCAAATAAAAAATTCCAAAATTGTGATGAATTATGCATAATCAATTTCTATACCAAAGAATAAAAAATAACAGGAAAATAATGATGGACGCCTGCTTATTCGACTACTGAGGATATTATTCTTGAAGAAAATGCGGACCTAAAGAGAAGAAAGCCGACCTATTATTTATATGGGTGAAACATACAGTGTGTGAAAGTCAAATGGAATAAACTAATTATTTCGGTTAATGTACATATTTTAAAAAAATCCCGAAACGCGTCAAATGTAAATTATAATTTGACATTCTTCAACGTAAAAATGCCATCCCTACCTTCTACTTCCTTCGAATGACAGGTATAACCCCAAATTTTTTAAATGGGAAGTATAAGATTGTGATATATCGTTCAAAAGGTCTCTTCATTCTCTATTCAAAAATGTTATCGCTTCAAGTTTATTGCAACAATTAAAATAAAATAAATTAAAATTATGTGGTTGCCGAAATTCGATACAATACACTCAAAAACTAAAATGTAATGCAAAACGTAATGAAATGTAGAATACGAAAAAGAACAATCGATGTTAATGAAATAGATGTTCAAAATGTTCACCACGAATGTCTTGGCAACATCCTAATCTCAAATAAAACTGTCTTCTAACATTATTTAACATATCAGGCGTGACCGACTTAATCGCAAGCGTTATTCGTTCATTTTAGTCAAATCCGAAGGTTTAGTTTTGTACACATTGCTTTTTACATATCCCCATAAAAAGAAATCTAATGATGAAAGATCAGGTGATCGCGCTGGCCATTCAATCGATCCTCGCCTTTCTATCCACCGATTGGGAAATGCCGGACATCAACTTGGTAATGTAGTGGTGCTCCATTCTTCTGAAACCATATCGTATTCACTGGAACTTGAGGGTTTCCTGGATCAGGATATGAATTTGTTGAACTTGGAATGACATCATTTTGTAGTAGTGTCACATAATTATCGCCATTCAAATTGTCACCAATGAAAAAGGGACCAATGATATGGTTTCCAACAATCCCTACCCAAACATTAACCTTTTGAGGGTACTGTGTATGTTCTTGTCTTATCCAATGAGGATTTTCCGTTGACCAGTAGCGGCCATTTTGCCGATTATCATGTACAGAGACAAAGTACACTCATCAGAAAACAAAAATATCTTCTAATTGGATGATATTGTTATCCAACATATCCATCATTTGCTCAGAAAAATAAGTTCTTCTATCAAAATCGTCTTCCATGAGCTCCTGAGTAGGTATCATTCTCTAGGGATGCATTTTAATTTCTTTTAAAATGTTTACTATCGATGTATGGCTAACAATGAATGTAGTGGATGCCTGTCTACTCGATGTATGTGGGTTTTCCTCAAACTCAAGCATCACATCTAATTTGAGTTCACTTATTGCATTGGCAGCTGCTTTTTTATCTGCCCCACATGGCCAAGCTCGCGAAACTGCTTCTCTATTTTGCTTATTGTTCCTTGAGATAGGGGCGGTAAATTAAGAAATTTCTCATGAAATAGGCGAGCTACTTCCTGTTGTGTTCGGGTTTCATCTCCGTAACCAATCATTTGTAAAACTGTTATTTTATGCATTTGCGTTAATCTAACCATTTGTCAGACTTGAATTGAACGAACTTTGAATGTATTTTATCGAATTTCGGTAACCACATGATTTTAATTTATTTAATCTTAATTGTTGAAATAAATTTGGAAGCGATAACATTTTTGAATAGAGAATGAAGGGACCTTTCAAATTTATCACAACCATATACTTTCCATTTGAAAAATTGGGGGTTGTACCTGTCATTCCACGGGGGTTGAAGGTAGGGGTAGCATTTTTTCATTGAAGTATGTCAAATTATAATTAAAACTTGACGTGTTTCGGGATTTTGTTAAAATATGTACCGTAACCGAGATAATGAATTTATTCTATTTGGCTTTTACACACTGTATATTCACGCTACACACACGAACCAAAAAGGTTGGAGTGATCATACCATAGATGAAGATAGTAATCTGTTCGAAATCGAAACACTCACTGACGCAAACCAGGTATTAACGGTAGGCAAAAATCATATTATAATCTTTATAGACAAAACCAATCTTCGAAAATATTATATGAATTGTATCTGTGTGGATATTGTTGTTATTATCAATATTGCAAGCAATGTAGATTATATCTACCTGCTACGTTTCACAATCATTTCCAGTAACTATGCATTCAATTATCTATCGATTATTGGAGGTAGGTTTATCAATTTTCTCCCGATTCATTTATCTCTTATGAGAATGTACATATCTATTATTTGCAGTTACATTCACTGATTGTCCTCTAATTATCTTCCACCTGCACAAAATGAAGAATTGGGGTTTCCAATTTTAACATTTGTCGAATTTAGTCGAGCCAAAAATCTTTTTCTGATTGTATTTCCTGACATCTACCATCTCTCTTCATTGTTCGCGTTTCTCAGAGGCACAGGTAAATTTGTCAAGCTGTACTTAATTTGACAAAAATCCACGGCTTTCAACACTGAAAACTGACGTTTTCAGTGTTGAAAGCCGTGGATTTTTGGATATTCTTCCTGACGTTTCGCTGGCGCGAGTGGCTAGCTTCTTCAGAGGTTTAACCATCATGGCTTGCTGTCCGATGACTACCTTTTAGGCTTCCTAAAGCGTATTTATGCCTTGTCAGGTAATCAGTTGTAAATACGCTTTACGAAGCCTAAAAGGTAGTCGGACAGCAAGCCATGATGGTTAAACCTCTGAAGAAGCTAGCCACTCGCGCCAGCGAAACGTCAGGAAGAAATTCCAAAAATCCACGGCTTTGAAACTCAAAAAGCAATGACACTGTACTTAATTTTTTTTGAGTATTATAATGGCGCATCTTATATTATAACAAGTCACCTTCAAACCATTCATTCTTGGAATTCAATGAATAGCATCGACTTCTATAATTTATACGACTGATTCGTTTCTGGAATTATTTTATTTGCGTAGTGTATTTGGATATATTTAAAAAAATTCTTCTCGACAAACCGAAGGCCACAATGCCTTTTTAGTTGGACGCTTTTTGCGAATGCGACTCAATCAAATTTGTAGACACATGTCCATATAAAGTCGTAATAATTTTTTATTGGCAACAGTACAAGATAAACAGCATAAATCAAAGTCACGCTTGAGTTATTATAAAATGAAATTGAACAATCAAGTTTGTCCAAGTGTTGGTTAAGCTATATCGAATTTGTATCGTTCAGACAAAACATTCAATATATATTAGGTTGGTTTTTAGCTATGAAATCTGATATTCGTCATCTCAATTTTGTCAATTATGTATATATTGAATATATTAATTCGATTTCGCATCGCAGCAAGGGTAGATCACTTCAACTGTTGCAGTATCGCCTTTAATTATATCTGACGCAGTAGCAGACGAAACGTCAGGTACAGAAACATGCAAACCCCGTCGAATAAACCTGGAAACATCGGAAAACTGGATATCAGTTCAATTTTGACGGGAATTAAAAAAAAAAAAAAATAAATGCCAATAAACTTGCAAGTCGCGATCTGTCGGTATGATATATTGTTTGGTAGATAGCAATACTTGGAGACCTAGAAAACACTTTCTTAGACCTAGAAACCACCGAATTTGGTATAACGAAATATGATAGGGATATTGTATTCGTCAAATGTATAGATGAGTTGCTTCTTTATTGCACCGGCTCCGCACGGGTGCAATGCTGATACTGAATATACTACAGAATGTCTTCATATACAATGTTCACAATGGAATAAATTCATTATTTCGGTTACTGTATATATTTCAAAAAACCCAAAACACGTCTAAAGTTAATTATAAATTGACATTCTTAAACGTAAAAATGCCACCCCTACCTTCAACCCCCTTCGAATGACAGGTAAAGCCCCCAATTTTTTAAATGGAAAGGTTTCTTCATTCTCTATTAAAAAATGTTATCGCTTTCAAGTTTATTGCAACAATTAAATCATGTGGTTACCGACATTCGATAAAATACACTCAAAAACTGAAATGTAATGCAAAACCTAATGAAATGTAGAATACGAAAAAGAACTCTGGATGTTAACGAAGTAGATGTTCAAAATGTTCATCACGAACGTCTTGGCAACATCCTAATCTCAAATAAAACAGTCTCCTAACATTATTTAACATATGACCGACCTAATCGCAGGCGTTATTCGTTCTTTTGAGTCATTCAAATCTGAAGGTTTAGTTTTGTACACATATCCCCATAAAAAGAAATCTAATGATGAAAGATCAGGTGATCGCGCTGGCCATTCAATCGATCCTCGCCTCCCTATCCACCGATTGGGAAATGTTGTATCGAAGTATTGCCGAACATTAACTTGGTAATGTGGTGGTGCTCCATTCTGCTGAAACCAAATCGTATTCACTGGAACTTGAGAATTTCCTGGATCAAGATATAAATATGCTAAACTTAGAATAACATCATTTTGAAGTAGTGCCAAATAATTATCGCCATTCAAGTTGCCCTGAATGAAAAAGGGACCAATGATATGGTTTTCTACAACCCCTGCCCAAACATTAACCTCTTGAGGGTATTGCGTGTGTTCTTCTCTCATCCAGTGAGGATTTTCCGTTGATCAGTAGCGGCAATATTGCCGATTAGCATGACCGCTAAGAGACAAAATAAATTCATCAGAAAACATAACGTCTTCTGATTGTTATTGTTATCCAACGTGTCCATCGTTTGTTCACAAAAATGAGTTCTTTTATCAAAATCGCCCTCCATGAGCTCATGAGTAGGTATCATTTTATGAGAATGCATTTTATCTTCTATCAATATGTTTACTATCGATGCATGGCTAACATTGAATGTAGTGGATGCCTGTCTACTCGATGTATCTGGGTTTTCCTCAAACTCAAGCATCACATTATATGCCCCACATGACCAAGCTCGCGAAACTACTTCTCTATTTTGCCTATTGTTCCTTGAGATGTGGGCGGTCAATTAGGAAAATCATCATGAAATAGGCGAGCTACTTCTTGTTATGTTCGGGTTTTCGGTTCGGTTTAAAACTGTTATTTTATGTATTTCCGTTTGTCAGACTTGAAGTTAACGAACTTTAAACTTAAAATAAAATAGTGACAACTAATGTTGTGACATACAAAACATGTTGACAAGGCGTTTTAAACTAACGTTGCCACGAAAATTATTTAGTTTTTTAAAGGATACCATCTAAAATGAACATTGCTATGGTTTTTGCTTACTTTCTTGCAATAAGGGTGTATTTTATCGAATTTCAGTAACCACGTGATTTTAATTTATTTGTTGCAATAAACTTGAAAGCGATAACATTTTTGAATAGAGAATGGAGAGACTTTCAAACGATATATCTTTAGCATATACTTTCTATTTAAAAAATTGGGGGTTGTAGCTGACATTCGATGGGGGTTGGAGGTAGGTTTAGCATTTTCCCGTTGAAGTATGTGAAATTATAATTTAAATTTGACGTATTTCGGGATTTAGTTGAAATATGTATCGTAATTTTGAATTTATTCCATTTGGCTTTTACACACTGTATAATTGGCCCGGTATCGCCGCAACCGCTATGTCCCTGCATTTCAAATCGGTTATATCTTCGAAAATATTCATTTAAATTATATGCCGTAGGGAGCCATATTGATTACACTATGGACGGATAAGATGCAGGATATATTGAAGATAAGTTTATAAACGCGCCTTTTTCCCCGCGGCTGGCGTCTTTCTAGGAATATTTAAAAATCGTCTATTATTGCCCATCTGGAACATTAAACGAATCTACCCACAAAATTGCAACCCCGACAATATTCCCATAAGGGAAAACACTGAGGTAAACGCTCGCCTTTCACCCCCACGGAGGGCGCCCCTGTTGGAATATTTGAAAATCCTTACTTAGTGCGCATCTAAGACCTAAGAAACACGTATATACCAAATTTAAGCATTCTAGGACTTACCAGTACGGAGAAACAGAGATGAATGAGTGTAAAGTGAGTAAAGTATAGGTAGATATGTTACGATGAAGAATTTTTGCCGATAATTCAAAACATACTTTTACAAAAGTACGAAAATATAATGTTTAGCGGAATGATCTGATATACCACCATTTAGAGAAAAAAGTAAGAATCAGATTAGGCACCCCCAAAAATCGAGCAACCATTGCAAAATCCAAAAATATGAACTAATTCAGTTCATACAGCAATCAATACATTCAGATTCTGAGATAAATCTATGTCACAGAACAGAGAAATAAAATGGCTGCCATAAACACCACAATTCCACAAAATAGTTTCATCAAATCTGTATGGAGTACAATGTTTCTGTTTTACCCACACAACGCGCAACCTACACTTGGTGCTGACGCCGACAGATGGCCCTAGGCGGACGTAGTAGTCCAAAATAAATTAAAATATCATGTGGAGATTGAGAATCAATCTTTAGTGTAAACATCATTAAAATGCGGTTATAAGTGTGTCGAACTACAGTTAATTAATCAAACACTGTACAAGATGTTGAACAATAATATGCGATTGATGAAAAACGGTTCTGTACATTGGAGAAAATATGATTTTCAAAATATTTGATCTATTTGTTAGAGTTTAATGTTTGTTAAAAGGTTATGTATGTGTGCATAGATCGATAGTATTTCTGGCATGAGACATTGTAAGCGAAAATTTTAACAGAAAAGACTGAATTGTCAATAATAATAATATATTTCAATCATGATAGTATTATTACTTACAGTGTGGCCAAACAAAAACGAAACAAGATTTTTAATCAGCAACTGCGTCAAAATTTTAGGAAATAGCAAAGGCTTGTCGATTTTATATTGAAAGGGGACACTTATTTCTGTTATCACATCAAGTGAAAGTGAGACAATCACCCTTAAATTTTTTAATGACACAATATATGGTTTTGAAAACTGCAAATTCGCTGTGCGGAGAAGAATCGATCAGTTGAAACATCAGATGGTATTCATTATACTGTTGGCTTAGACTGGCTTAGAGTAACATTTACCACGACACTGAATTTGAACTAGATGTAGCATTGAATTACTTCCACGATTTCCTTGATTTCTTTTTTGTGTACTTAAATAGTAAAATATTCATGAAACAAATATTATTTTTGGAGGTTTGCCAGAACCGTTAGCATGACTTACATTTTTGCAGTACCCCTACGAACGACAACCCTCAGAAGGCGAAACTTGTGCGAGCTAAGGACTAACGGGGTCTTACCTTTTAACGTGTGATTACTAACGATAGCAAGTGAAAATCGATCGTTCAGCCTGAGGTTTGAACCACCGACTAACACGGCGGTCGATTTGAGTGAGTGAGCAAAGCACCCACGTCGAAACGACCGGCTACCGACAAACCAGTGTTTCATCACATTTTTTCCGGACACCCTTATCACACCCTATTTACTAGTTTGTAGAAGTTATTTGTTCCTTCTTTGTCATTTTCTTCCGGACTCGACGTTGATTGTCCGTAAATTGCTTGCCTTCTGTGACCTAGTGCCTCATATTCACATAATAAGTGACCCTGAGCCAATTCGTGCTTTGTTGGAGCAGTTCTTCGGTTCTTTTCCACATGGTGTATGTTCCCTGGTATATTTTCCAGCTTTTTTCATATCTTTTATTGACCCATTTTATCTGGTTCAGTACCAATAACTTTGGTACCATGACATCTGGTCCAATTGAGAGTTCTCACTGCTGCCCTTCACATATGAGTAGAACGACTGTTAATTAAATTAATTTATTACTGGAACCCTTCAATGTAGAAGAGATTTCCCGCCTCGTATGAACCACAGAAGTTTCAGAAGAACTATTCTGAGGTGTGAATGATCATGAAACCTCATAACCAAAGTTATTGTAAAACGCTATCTTCAATTACGTCATCAACATATTGTTACTGCGCACTTCATAAAATGGACTTATTGAGAAATGAAAAATAATAATTGATTTGTTAGCTTAGAATGGGGCCACAAATTTACTTGAATTCATTTTTCTGATGCAAATCTCTTCATAAATTATAATTATTTCGTTAACAATTAGAATTTTCAAAATTTGAGACGATACATTATTTCCGACAATAATGCCGCTTTTCACAGTTTCATTCACAGAACTATATCGAAAATCAAAAAGAAAGCGGTAAACAAATATATTTTCAAATATTTGAAATGCTTCAAAATTGTTGGCCTCTTATGTTGTCCTCTATCTTTGGAATGATACAGCATGAAACATGGAAAATCTTACGATATCCAAGGCCTTTGATCTCGTTTGGCAAGAGGGTTTGCTAACCTTATTTCGATTTCATGACTTGCATGATCATGGAGTTTCAACTTTTTGAACATTTTTACTATCAACATATTGTTTTCAACTTTTCTCCTATTATACATCAACGAAAATTTGGAAAAGACTAACTTGGAGGACATCAATTACTAATTAAAGTTTCATGTTGAGAGACTCAGTTTTCTTTAAGAAGTAAAGTGAGTCTAGTTTGATAATACTATACTTTGGCACAATCGTATTGTTGGAATAACAAAAAACTTTTTCTGAAAGTTGGAACAGAATTTCGAACAAATCTACGAATTTGATTAAACAACGTCATCCGACTGATTGTTGACTTGAACATCACCAGCAAATAAATTGGTTAAGGCTTTCGTGGCCGAGATTATCAGTGTTACTATTTTCATTCGGGTTTGAAGGCCGTCGTAGTTTGGAACTGTATCCTAACGTTTCGCCATCACGAGTGGCTGGCTTCTGAAGAAGGCACTCGTGCTGGATGCAGTTCGAAACTACGACGGCCTTCAAACCCGAATGAAGACAGATCACCAGCAATGAAGCGCCATCGCCGAGAACGCAACCTGAACGCGGGCAGGCGCATGAGGGCCGACGTCGTTGACGGTTATATTGGTTCGCGAAATTTCTTTATCGGTGAAATAATTCGATTTTAGAAGCTATTCAGTACCGCGGCTTCGCCCGCGTAGAATTTAGTTTTGTCCTGGGAATAAGGAAGTTCCTTATTCCCTTTCTTGATGCTCATTTACGCTATACAAAGAATCTACCTGCATATTTCAAGATTCTAGTTGCTTCGGCTGTGCGTTTATATAAATGTGTCAATCAATAAAAAAAATGTTTAAAATATATTTTTTCCGTTTTTTATCAACCTTTTTTGGATATTTGTTACCTTCCACAATCTGAAAAATATAAAAATTGTAATGGAGAACTTTATACAAGTGTAGAAGGGCAAACTTTTTAGTTTTCCCCGATAAGTTACTGCGTGAAAATCAAAGTATTTTTCACAAATAAAAATCTTCTATTTATCAGTAACTTGTCGTATTTAACAATTTTGCCTATCAAAAAAATTGTTAAGAAATAATACGTTTTGGAGGCCGAAATCTGCCTCCGTTTTCAGAAATGGATAAAAAATTCGAATATATTCGCAGTTATTCCTTTTTTGATAGATTATTTCTTTACTTCTTCGACAGATGTCAAAGAAGTTTTGAAATATAAAATTATGTCAATGTTGTTGATTGACAACTGAAACATTCGATGTAATACAAGGTACTCTATGATATCAGTCTGTTGCCATTTCGCCACTATCCAAAGTTTTCTTCAAGATGGGTAGCCAACACTTCTTTGACATCTGTCAAAGAAGTAAAGAAATAAACTATCAAAAAAGGAATAAGCGAATATATTCGAATTTTTTATCCATTTCTGAGAACGGAGGCAGATTTTGGCCTCCGAAACGTAAAAGATAAGTATTATTTCTCAACAACTTTTTTGATAGGCAAAATTGTTAAATACAAGTTACTGATGAATAGAAGATTTTTCTTTGTGAAAAATACTTTGATTTTTACGCAGTAACTTATCGGGGTAAACTAAAAAGTTTGCCATTCTACACTTGTATAAGGTTCTCCATTATAATTTTTATATTTTTCAGATTGTGGAAGGTAACAAATACCCAAAAAAGGTCGATAAAAAAACTGATTTTTCCTCCACAAAAAATGACTTTCGTTGAATATGTTTTTTCCGTTAAGAAGTTAACGCACCCCTACGAACAACAACCCTAAGAAGTCGAAACTTGTGCGAGCTAAATACTAACGAGGTCTTACCTTTTAACGTGTGATTCCTAACACGCTACCTATCTATACAATACTACTGTTCCCCGCGGTTTCACCCGCGTAACGTAGGAACCTACCCTATGTGTCATTCCAGGTCATGATCGATCTATATAGGTACCAATTTACATTAGAATCCGTTGAGCTGTTTAGGCGTGAAAAAGTAAAAAACCGTAAATACATATATTACATTTATCCATCCTCACACTTTACGCATTTATAATATTGGTAGGATTATCAATGTACTTCATTTCAATTCTTTCAGTTTTTTTGCTGATGCTATTCAATATTATATACGTACCTAAGTACCTATTGATTGACTGATACTCTTATATTAACGTACATGCGAAGCTACTTAGCCTAAAATCTTAAAATATGCAGGTAGGTTATTTGTATAGCGTAAATAAGCATCGAGAAAGGGAATCAAGTTTGCATTGAATTTCGTAAGTTTTGAAGTTGGAAATCTGAAGTTTTGGGTTAATAGAAAAAATTGTAATTATTTGTTTAAAATGGTCTGTCACGAAACCTAATGTAACAAACCAAATTCTACGCGGCGAAGCTACGGGCAACAACTAGTTCAAATCACCACTTTCGTACAGATACTTGGAAAGCGTATGCATCTCCAAAATGTCATTCGCCTTTTCAACAGAATTTAGAAAAAACAAAAATGTATTTATAATTACCAGTTTCAAACATTATCCATTTGCAAAATACATAAGATGAGTTATAGTGAGGCGTTACATATACCCATTCAGTTACTGTGAGTGCAAAATTAACGATAATAAAAGTCACATAAAATCTCGACGATATTATGGCAAATATAACGTTTAATTAAACTCATTTATGCATAATCGCTATCATTAAATACAACGCATGCATCACTGAAAGGTTATCGACCACACTCACTAAGAAAGTATTTAAACATACGGTGGAGAATAAACGTATGAGGTGACAAAATAAATATATTTTTTCAACTGTATACATCTTACATAAAAAAGCTTGACGACACTTCTTGAGAGATTTAGTAAGTCACAAAGTGCTAGCCTATTCTAGACTCACAACAAAAATTTGTCATTTTCTTATCGTTTCGATGAAAAAAAAAATACAGTAGCTACTGAAGTAACAAAAGACGAATTTATTGTATTGTTCTTTTGTGTCGATATCAAACAAAACAAAAAAATAAAGGTGTTTTCAACTAGGTCCATTACTCCACATATCGATGATATCTAATAAGTAATGCTGATTGATGTTTAAAAAAACTTTCAATTAATTGATGAAGTTGTCAAAAATAACTTAGTTGTTGCAATGAGAGTTTGAGTTAGATATTGAAATATATTTAGTTTTTTAGTACAAAGTAGGCCTTTAGAGCTATTAGAGTCCAATCCTCAGATTAACGCAGTCCAGAAAAACAAAATACCTCCAGAAATTGCATCATAAACAATGTTTTAAAATAGACAGAAATTCAACACACATCAGTTGGACAATCTACGAATAATATAATCTCTCATCAAAACAGAGAAACGAAATCAACCATCCGTAACATGAAAACCCAGAGGAGGTCAAAAATCTAATTGCGAGCAGTATCATGAAACCATATTCAGCATTCAAAAGAAATCAAAAAAGAAATTCAGGAATAATTATTTTCCAAATAAGAAAAATTTGTCATTCTTAGAAGCGGAATAAGTTCCATGAGAATTTCAATGTAGCTCCTCAAGATCTACAAAAAACTGTATAAATCTGACAAGTGAACATTAGTGAAAATTAAAGAAAAAGTAAAGAGAGTTATTTGAAGAAGCAAGAAGAGATTTTCGAGAATGTGCGGATGTTGTCTAACTTGGTCTCATGATGATGAAATTGTGCAAAATGGATATTCGAAAACCACTTTCACAATAAAGAAAATCGAATACTGGAAAACCAGGTTGATAAAGAATTTTTCTCAGAGAACCATGATACTTCTAGAACTGATTTTTCTTCTGGAAAACGAAGCGAGTTATAAACACACATATGTTTTATCCGCCACATAATTAGATGTTACAAGAAAAGGCAGTGGCGTAGAATTTTTGGTTGATAATATTGACTGAACTGTACCCGCCACTGGTCTCAATAATTCAAATCTAATTAGGGTTTGATCAAACTCTGATCACTGAAAATTACATTGCCGAATTTTACCAAAGTCGGTTAAGGGATATTTATAACACAATACAAAAAAAGTAATATTTCAGGTAAGTTCAATACACTGTATAAGAACTATTTTTAATAAAATCATCTCGTGAAGACGCCCTTACATGTTTTACGCTTATTAGCAAACACCCTATATATAACCAATTTTTATATCAATATGCAGCTATTAAATAATGTGTTTCCACTATAACAAAAAATCCTTTATTGGGAAAAAATTATACAAATACAAGTATGATATTGAAATTGTTTTTAAATTGAATTGATTAAAATCATAGATTCTAAAATAATAAGCAACTTAAGCATTCGAAACAACAATGAAACAACTACCAAGCTGTTTCAAAAGTTTCGTTCGTGTTTATGAGTCTACTTTAAACTATAATATCTCACTGAATATATATTCGCGCGATTGTAATCAGGTGCTTGCTGAGGTCGACGAAGGCGGTTTTTGCCTGGTCCCGATTGGCGAAGGTTCTACCGGTGAGAAATTGATCGAATTGTTCGAAAAGATGGTAGTCGGTTGGCGAGAGGTCTGGGGAGTTTCATGGGTGAAGCGGATCTTCGCTCAATTTGTTTGATTTTCGGACGGTAATTTGTCCAACGTGCGGACGGGGATTGTCGTGGAGCAGAATCGGACTTCTTCTGTTGACCAGTGCCATCTTCTGCTGACGCAATTGTCGGTACATTTCGTCGATTTCCTCACAATAGAACTCTGTGATGGTTTGGCCCAGTTGCAGGAAGTTAAAGGGAATCACACCAGCCGCTTACCACCATACGGTAACCGTGATCTTTTTAAATGGGTTTTGGCTTTGATAAGTGCCTGGGTGGCTCATCGGTGTCCAACCACTGTCCTGAACGTCTCTTGTTGTGGTAGAGTATCCACTTTTCATCACACGTGACGATCCGATCCAAAGTGGGATCGTTTTGGTTGGGCAAAAGCGAAGAAAACCAGACCTCGAAACGTGTCGATGGTTGAAATCGTGCGGCACCCACTTTTCAAGCTTTTTTGACCTTTCCAATAAGGGAAGGTTGCTCAAGTCGTACCCTCTAAGGAAATACTAATATAGATAACAATAAGTGCAAATGAAAATTCTGTATTTGGTGGAAATACTTTTTGTAAGGCATCATTCAGTCTGCCGCACTTATATATTAACATGGGTGGTATAAATTCACCCGCTGCATTCATCGGGCATATGCCTGTTGTAGTCAACCCTCTTTCTCCACTTGTGATTGCAGCCACTTGATGTTTTCCCTTTCGAACAATAACTTTGGAAGGTTTGTGAACGGTGGATAATGCAATTTCGTCCTTATCATATATTTGGTGTGCATCGAACTTGTATTTATCTAGTATTTCTTCGTAGTTATCAAAAAAACTCATTAACAAGCTCTTTATTAGAGCCTTTGCTTTTGGCCATCGAGGTTGGTTCTGGAACCCGTAAGGACAGAGTAGGATGCTCTTTAATAAACACGTAATACCACTTTTTGCCTAGTATTTTTTTCTCCTCGTTAAAACGATGAGGTAGTTGAAATTTTTCCGCAAGTTCAAAAGCAAGTTTTCTGAATTCAGTGGTAGAATAAGACTAAGGAAACAAGTCTCTAAATTCAATAAATGCTGTGCTAATATCTCTTCCATCTTTGGTGAAATATCATTAGGTCTTCCAAATTTTGTTCTTTTATTCAAACATTTCAAGATGTGTCGTCGCAGAGTTGTAGGCTTTGGCATATTAAATCTTCTACATGCCTTATTAAATCCAATTTCTCCATTCCGATGTTTCTCTAAAGCTTCATGCATGTCCTCCTGTTTCCACGTGTTATGTTATGAAAAGCTTCAATTGAAAAAAAAAGGTAAGATTCACATTCCTGCGATAATAAACTTACAAATGAGTTTAAAGAATATATGAAAACTATTTAAAAAACTTACTTTTTAATTAATTCTGTTTCGGACAAGCGGCCGGCCGTCCGCTTGTTTACGTTTGCTGGGTCGACTGAATAGTTCCGTTTGAAAACACAAGGTGGTGCTTTTTATAAATATCAGATGAGATATAGCCTGGGTACGACTTAGACTGTGGTACGACTTGCGCAACCTTGGCCTACGTTTTAAGCCATCAACAACTAGTCTAATCAACAAGTTCAACATGAAGAATAGAGATAAAGGTCCTAAAAATATGAGCGATAGCTCATTCGATTTGGAATAACCTCTAGAAAAATGTTTTTAAGGATTTTGGTCCAGGTAAAAAATTGCAATTGTTATCAACAAAATAAGATTAAAAAAATATGGTATTTAGTTTGTTACGGCTGTTACGGCATGCGCGCGCTGCCGCTAAAGAGAGTTCATCAAAAGAAATTATTTTTTCATAATATAAAATGTCATTTTGAAAAATTAAAAAAAAATCTGGTATCTTCTTAATACTTGAATGAATCGAGTCCCGTAGAAAAAAAAGTTCAATCACCATTTTTCTAAAAGTTATTCAATTGTTAACTAACAAATTTTTTCCCAATCTCCGTTGGCATAAATAATGGGATGAAAGGTATAAATAATTGGCCTATAAATTAATTTGTTAATTTTGATTTTTTATAACTATTGCAAAATGAAATATCTAAAAATTGTTGATAATTTTTTTTTTCAATTGATATTCAGCTATGTCTGTTTTCACATCAAACAATGGCAGTTATTAACATACGATATTGATTTTTTACCTAATTTGTTTATTAAACTGTTTTAAACAAATAGGAGAATTCAATATTTTTGAAACAATTAAATGAAAAATAAAAAAAAATGTTTTTCCAAACTATTTAAAAGTGTAAAATATGATTTTTGAAAGCGAAATTATTTCTTAACTAATTATTTAAACAATCGAATTTAAACAATTAAAAAAATTTTTTTATTAAATCACAATTATCTCTAGACAAAAAAACAGCAAAAAAAAATTTTTCAAAAATATTGAATTTCTCTATTTGTTTAAAACAATTTAAATTACGAAAAAATTCATATCCTATGTTAATAACTGCCATTGTTTAATGTTTATTAAATTGTTTTAAACAAATAGGAGAATTCAATATTTTTGAAACAATTAAATGAAAAATAAAAAAAATGTTTTTCCAAACTATTTAAAAGTGTAAAATATGATTTTTGAAAGCGAAATTATTTCTTAACAAATTATTTAAACAATCGAATTTAAACAATTAAAAAAAAAAATTTTATTAAATCACAATTATCTCTAGACAAAAAAACAGCAAAAAAAATTTTTTCAAAAATATTGAATTTCTCTATTTGTTTAAAACAATTTAAATTACGAAAAAATTCATATCCTATGTTAATAACTGCCATTGTTTAATGTTTATTAAATTGTTTTAAACAAATAGGAGAATTCAATATTTTTGAAACAATTAAATGAAAAATAAAAAAAATGTTTTTCCAAACTATTTAAAAGTGTAAAATATGATTTTTGAAAGCGAAATTATTTCTTAACTAATTATTTAAACAATCGAATTTAAACAATTAAAAAAAAAATTTATTAAATCACAATTATCTCTAGACAAAAAAACAGCAAAAAAAAATTTTTCAAAAATATTGAATTTCTCAATTTGTTTAAAACAATTTAAATTACGAAAAAATTCATATCCTATGTTAATAACTGCCATTGTTTAATGTGAAAACAGACAGCTAAATATCAATTGAAAAAAAAAATTTATCAACAATTTGTAGATATTTCATTTTGCAATAGTTATGAAAAATCATAATTAACAAATTAATAAACGTTTATGAACTTTTATCGCAGGAACGTATGAAAGTATATATATATATATATATATATATATATATATATATATATATATATATATATATATATATATATCAAAAGGACTCCACGAAGTTTAAAATTTGAAGGCCAATTATTTATACCTTTTATCACATTATTTATGCCAACGGAGATTGAGAAAAAATTTGTTAGTTAACAATTGAACCCTATTTTCAACGTCAAATTAAAATTATAAATAATGAAGGTAGACTTTCGGGAGTCGGGACTTTTTTATCGGAAATTTCCTCCTCTTCAACGAGCTTTTTTCAAAATTGCTTAAATATCAATATTTTTTGAGTTATTAACGAAAAACTAAATACCATTTTTTTAAAATCTTATTTTGTTAATAACAATTGCAATTTTTTACCTGCACAAAAATCTTTGAAAAAAATTTTTCTAGAGATGATTCCGAATCGAATGAGCTATCGCTCATATTTTTAGGACCTTTATCTCTATTTTTCATGTTTTTGAACTTGTTTATTACACTAAACTGTATGGGAGCTTACGTACAGTTTTTCCGTCATCCCACACACCGTTTGTGATCCTCAAATCCTCGTTCTGTATTACTATGTATGAACCATTTAGGGGCTCATCTTTGACGCCTAAATCTCCGAAACGAAATTTCGCAAACTAACGTCGAACAGCGAGTTAACACTATCATTGCCAAATGACTGGCTAATTTTTGGCAGCGCTTTTGTCCAATTTGAATTCGTAGAGAAAAATTATCCGAAAGTCGTCTAACGACTTCTGAAAAAGGTCAAAAAAGTTAAATTTGGGAGAGTATAACATACTCTATGGATCAGAAATATACCACGACAAAGTAAACTAAATATTCATTGAGATATGGAGGACAAAGGACAAAACTTTTGAACCAACCTAACAGCTTACTTCAAAGAAACTTTTACAACTTCAAGGATTCATGAGTTTGGACTGTAGACATACTTCAAAAGAACAACACTTGCCCCCTCGATTATAGCCGTACCGCATTGTTTCACTGCTTGCTTTCTCCGTTACGATATGCGACAATGCATGTTCACTAAAATGCACATAAAAATGTATGAGCTCCTTATTCAGAAATCGTCCCCAAAACGATCAGGTTTCTCGGAAAAAATATCGTGTGAAAAGAATTGTTTTCATTTTGTATCTTGATTTTCCACGAAATGATATCAGTGACGTGCGCAATAGGTAAACGAACAGCACCAATTGAAAAAAAAATACAAGATTAATCAACAACTAGCATCAGGTTTTCATCATTAGGTTATTCTAAAAAAGTTGCTCAGAACACTTTACAAAAATTATTCTGTAATAGAAAGCAAACACTTTTCCCAAACACCAGAAGTAGACTACTTCATCTCCTGAAGACGGAAACTCGGTTTGTGAAACGAGCGTCTAGAAGAGTGATGTAGTTCTGCTGTTTGAAAAAAAACTTGTTCCAGTTCTACCTTTCATTATTCTGAAATCATTTTAAAATCGTTTACTGTAGGTAGGTAGGTCTAAAGTGAGTGGGTCTATTCGACCCTCCACCGCAACCCATAAGGGTTTATTGTGGCTCACCGTCTACTGTACTAGTGGTTGAAGAATGAAAAATCAGTTGTGAAAATTAATTTTTTTTTATTGTCAATCTGTTTAGTAATTTTTTTGACTGGAACCACTAGTGTGTGATATGCCACAATGCATGTTAATCGTTCCTGAATCGAGGGGAAAAACATGCAAAGCAAAATGTTTTCATTTGTATCTTTATTTTCTACGAGGTCGATTCATTGGAACGCAGTGGGTCAATGAACGATGAGCACAAATAAGGAAAAAAATACAGTACTAATGAAGACACCAGACCTTCACCGTAAACTTTTTTAAAAAACGAAAAAATGCTCAAATCACTTTATCATTATTATTTTAATTGATACGATAAGGTTACAAAAATTAAAGTCGATATAGAAGAATAACAATCGACTCCTCCGCATTTATCGAAGATAGATTTGCTTTCGTTAATTATATTAATGGAAAATGCACTTTTTTAAAAAAGAAAAAAAATTCTCAAATCACTTTATCATTATTATTTTAATTGATACGATAAGGTTACAAAAATTAAAGTCTTAGTTGCACAAATTGTTTTGTAGCTCGTTGGAGTTTTGATATTTGTTTTAATTACTCATAATACTCTAATATGATCTTTAATATGTATTAATTTTTTGGCAACAGCATAAGCTGACATATAAATATATCTTATATAGGTACAAATGTGCCTGTAATCCGTTTCACAATGAGAATCATTATGATACAGATTTTTTAACGATACAGATGTATCAATGGAAACCCATAATTTTTCAATGAAGCATGCATTTGACGTTTGTCCTAGATTACTATATAATTGTTTCATATGTCACAATAAATAGGAATTACATTTTCATAATATATAGCTGAACTTTGATTATTATATTATCAAAATATCTGATTTCAGCGATATAGAAGAATAACAATCGACTCCTCCGCACATATCGAAGATAGACTTGCTTTCGTTAATTATTTTAATGGAAAATGCACAATTCTAAACATTGGTAAATTTGGTAATTTGGAGAAGCAAATGGCAACATATTTAAATCTGCCTTATCCGAATTTATATACAGGGCATTGTTTTCAAACGACACAAGCAATCGTATTAGTTAATGCCGATGGCGATATTTCTTCATTACTAGTACATGTACTAGTACTTCCATCGGAGATGAAAATACTAGATGAAGGCTCATCAGACCACAATCCTATCCTATTCACAGTAGGAAGAGGTGAAAGAGAACCAGGCGAACCAAAAAAGAGAATCATCAACTGGAGTAGATTCCAGCGCACCGTTCACGACACGATAAGAGACATCTCAGCTGCAACATCACCCAATCTATGGAGAGAATTGCGCAGGAAGTCCCAGCCGCGGGTTTCAATCTACAAGATCAAATTACACCGGAAGTAATGGAGCCCATCAGAACCAGAAGACGCCTGGAGAGAAGATACCAAAGGACAAGCGTTCCAATGGACAAAAGGAATATGCACAACACCGAAGACCAATCTGCATGGAGAATGCAGAAAGTTCTTAGGAAGGGACCATGCCCGCCTATACACGGCCAGTAAGGTATCATCTACACGGACCAAGAGATAGCGAAAGCATTTGCTGATAATTTCGAAAGACAGTGTCGAGAAAATGATGTCTCGATCACGGACGAAGTAGAAGAAATCGAAAACCAGGTCGAAGAGATCTGTCTGTCTGTTCAAAATATGTTTTTCCGTTAACCAGCTGTCGCACCCCTGCAACCCTCAGAAGTCGAAACTTGTGCGAGCTGAGGATTAACGAGGTCTTACATTTAAACGTGTGATTCCTAACAGGGTTGGACGATAGCAAGTGGAAATCGATCATTCATACTAGGCCTTGAACCACCGACCAACACGGCAGTCAATTCGAACGAGTTAACAAAGCATAAACGTCGAACCGCCTGGCTACCGACCGACCAAACGACCGTACGAAGGATAAGACGGCAACGAAGGGACAACTCGTAATGACACCGATATTTTCCGAGGAAGTGAAATGCATAGTAAGGTTACTAGACACTCGGAAAGCCCTAGCCCGGACCAAATTCCAAACCAGGCACTGAAAGCCCTATCAAGGAAGGGTATAGCGGCAATATCATTAAGGCTAAACTCAGACTACAACATTTTCAGTACCCGTTCAAGGAGGTAACGGCCATTCACATCCCGAAGCCAAATAAGAACCACATATTTCCGGATAACCATAGGCCAATAAGCTCACCCCCCGTAAGCAAAGTGGCAGAACGAATCATCTGGAAATTACTAGAGGACCAAATCAGCGAACTGAGAATCTTACCAGATGAACAATTTGGTTTCAGATCCGAACAATCCACAGAATCACAATCCACAATGCGACAGAAGGTTTCAACCTCGGCAAAGGATACCACAACGTCATCTTCAACGGACAAGAGATTCCGTGAAATACCTGGGAGTCACTCTCGACAGAAGACTTACGTTCAGGGCTCATGCATGGTAGAGACTAGAGCTGGCGAGAGCCGTCTAACAAAACCTTTATCCGATCATAGGTCGCAGATGCAACATGGGCCTCCACATGAAACTGCTGCTGATCAAGACCGTACTACTCTCAATCATCCTGTATGCCTGCAGTGCCTGGGGCTAATAAGCTGCGACGTACGCGGTATCCAGACGTTTATGAACGCTTGCGTGCGAGCCGCCGTAAACGCTCCAAGATACATAACAAACATATTCATATACTGGGACCTGGACCTGAACATCCACTAATAGACGCGTATATCAGAGAACACGCAGAAAACGAAAGAGTTCGATCACATAACAGTCCTGCGCTGCGCGATCTTAATGAAGCGCTCAACAGGGAAGAGACAAACACAAGAGGCCAATGATGCAGAACCAGAGACTATCCCGGAGAGTCGCTGTTAGGCGACCTAACATTCACTTCTTTTTCAGATCATAAACAAACACTATTTTAGGTAAATTTAAGGAGGGCCCATGCCAAAATTACATTCAGTAAAGTCACGTTAAATAACAGATGAAGGCTGACTTTGGACCGCAGTAGGTCAGATGTCAATCTTGCTGAAGTGCCCCCAGCAGCAGGTTGAGGTCCACTCAGGGATGAGTGGGGGTGGATGGATGAGATTCTAGATTCTGTACGTGTGGGGAAGATTCTACCTCAGGGCACTCAACCTAGGGGGGTATGGGAGAAGTGAATCAGTCTGGTTCTAAGCTCCATACTTTACCAGAAGATGGCAAATGAGACTTTGCCTAAACGTTGTAGAAATAATCCTTATGAGGATCAGAAACACAGAACACGGAGCGAAACTCGGAAAATCATATCAACAGAATGATGAGTATTGACAATTGTAAACGTATTGAGGTAGAAATCATTTTTATTCAACAGTACACCTGGAACCTTTGCTAAATATCAGTCTATGGACACTTCATTATCGCTGACTTGAATTTAAATTTGCTAGACGAGAATGGAGAAACTGGTGGTTTTTTAAAATTTATTAGGTGAATGTAATTTCAATTCACTGATAAACAAACCCAAACGCTAGTTTTATTAACTATGGTTGCCTGGAAAGTATGGCTTGTATTGTAGTAGGAAATAGTTTTAGGATAAAAAAACACTCCACTGGAATCTTCAAATGCTAACTACCGTAGGAAATTTAAGAATAAATCCGTAAATCATTCGTAACCTTCTGCACTCCTTTTTTATCATCCGATCACAACAGAAGGCATACCGTTATAGCATCTTCCTAAAGAAAAAAATAAATAAAGAAACAAATGCTCGATTGTACTTCAAGTTGGCGAAGAATATGTGTGTTGAATGCCTTCGAGCAATTTGTGATTCAATAAGACCCACAATGCAACAATGGGTCATTGTCAGTGAGAGGGTTTCGGTATTACTGACAAAAGAAAGCGTTCCCGTAGGTTATGATTTATTGGAAAGCGACGGCAGCACGAGTGTTTTACAAAGGTCTAAAGTGCATAAATGATTCCTTTGCACAATCGATTTGGCAACATCAAACGGACTATGAAATCACTGAAGACAAGAAATAAATTGATTTATTTAACGAGTCGAAAATTTTCAGTGTTATTTGATAATTAGAAAAAAAAATTTTCCTACTCATTGGGTAATTATGACAAAAAAAAAGGGAAAAATGAAACATATTGAAATCATCAAAAGTTTTGTTAACATTACATCGAAACCAGAGCCGATGAATTTGTATTAGCTGCTAACTGTTTTCTAGTAATGAGAACTCATTGAGTTGAATGAAAACAAAGTTTGAATTTGGAACTTTCTAAAGTATTTTGATTAACGTGTTTTTATTATTTTAGTTACCAACTACAGTTTCAATAAAATTATGAATGTATCCACTTTACATTATTTAGTCGAATTCAGAACGTATTCAAAAAACACTTTATTGTGAGATTTTCACTAAATAATTTTACAAAAACGCAACACGTGTTTCGCCATACAATGGCTTCTTCAGGTGTGTCTGTACTAAATATATTCTACATACTCAATGCTTTATATACTTAATTTTACAAATTGAAGTATCTACATTTTAAATACCTGATTCAATGTTTCATGTGAACGTGAGTTTGTAATAAATTGAGCTACCTGACTTTGTGTACCAGATTCCAGTAGTAACGGGGAGTTATACAATTCTGGTTGATCATTCAGTTTAAAACTTTTCCCTTCTGAACGTAACACGTCGTATTCATAGTTGAACTCATGTTCTTATGCTAAAAGGTGGTTTGCAAATGTGGAATTGGTCTTTCTATTTACAAAACTACTTCTATCCTTTAATTCTTTGGACAAATGTTCTCCCTGTTTGTCCAATATACGGTTTTGGGCAAGAGCCACAATTCAGCTTATATACTCTTGATCTATCCGACACCAAAGTTATGTCTTTATTATTTTCAATGAAGGCAGATAAAACTGACAACTCTGGAAGAATTCGATAATAATAGTTAGTATGCGTGGAGCCAAAATTGTTGATTCACTTCTTTCTGTCTGAGTATCAGGATAATGCCAGATACAGAGGGTATATTCGCCGCCATCCTTAAACTCTGAACTTATACTGTCCTCTACATATCCTTTAGATACATGCAGTCTCTGTTCCTTTCGTATTCATCATCAAAAGCACTTTTTATCGGCTTTTGTATCTGGCATATTTTAAACGAAAAATAAGTTTCTGTCTTATAACTATATAGGATGTCCTGTAGATACCCCAAATATAAATGCAACTTTGTTTAATGAAAAACCCCTCATTCGATGTCTAATATAAATTTGATAACATCTACTCTGAGCAGAACTTTGGACGACTGCTATGCTTTTGATGCTTGCTTCAAATATTCGCTTAATTATGGTAATAAGCGAGATCAATAAATATTCTTTTTCATCACTGTATACCGAAGAGGTAATAATGTGTAATGTGTATGCCCTTGAGTAATTCTCAAGCCAGAGGACTAGGAGTTTGTGAGATCGTCGACTACAGGGCATAAACATATACTTTATATCACGGTACATAAATAACTAAGGAAATGAAAATAGTTACACAATAATATTGACACAGTTCAGACCAGCTCGAATTACTTCGTTGAACCTATTCACAGAGTGAATGAATACTGTAAAGGATGCTGTACAAGAAAAACGAAATTGAAGAGATTAATTCGTGCACCAATTTAAAATGCTACAAGTGCGTGATATCTCATCATTGGTGTGATATCTATGTCGCTATGTCCATGGACATTTCTTTCAAGTTGAATTTGGGACCGATATACCGACTAGCTATGGGCCAGAGCTACCAAGACACTTGACATGAAATAAAGAGGAAATATGTTCAATGTGCGTATCATATTATTTTTTTATAATAGCCAAAAACCAACCAACCACTCTTGGTTATGGTTCAATGCTGAGCCAAAAGGTAGGGTTGAATTTATACCGTTTTGACTAATCTGTGGCCCTATATCCACCAGTTTCATACTTGGAAAGAATTATTATTATTTTTATTTTTCATCAGAAAGGTTTCGCCGGTAGGATGCTTTCCTCAAAGCTCCGATACAATGTAAGGCGCACCGACATTCTCACGCCATGGGGGGAGTAATGGCTGGATACAAAAATCATGTATCCAGAGTTGACCCAGTGATCCAAGAATGCCTCATGCATTTGTCCGGCCAAAATGTTTTCTACAGTAGTGCAACAAGCCGGTATGATTTCGAGATAAAGAGTACGAAGGGCATCATTCCGCTATGGGCTCTAATAATCGAAACAACCATCTTAACAGAGTGGTCTGTCATGTTTGGTTTATGAACGTGGTGAAACTGGAAACTAATACTTCTCTTCATCTCCTGAAGATGATAACTTGGTTGGTAAAATGCGTCCCAATCACCTTTCTGATGATTGGAAAAAGTTTTTATTTTGAAAGAAATATTTAGCCCGTTACTGTTTTTGAGATGCTCGTTAACACCGCGAGGGGTGTTCCCCACTGCTTCATAGAGAGGGCCGTTGAGGCGAGCGTTCCTATAGTGATCTTTTTTCCTTTATTAATTTTTCCCCCAAGCAAAAAAAAATGAAATATAAAATGAGACACAGAATGAAATGTAATTTACAATTCTGATTTTCGTTAAGTGTCAGGCTCTCGACTCTGACGTTCTGAGTTGCAATCCAACATCAACCACATATTCTTTTCATTAGAATGTATCTAAATGAAGTTGGACTCTAAATAGCCATTGTGCTCTTTAGGTAGCTCGATAACACATAGATGGCGCTAATCTTATTGCATTCACCGCTTTTTCAGTTAGTAGTAACCTTCAAAAGAAAGCTGCTGAATTTTCATGATATTCTGCTTAAAAGTTTGTGAGTTATTGTGCTAAGAGTGACACTACTTTCGTTATTTTCAAAACTATGGATCAAAAACTATTTCGAATTTTAATTTTACACTGCTTCTTGACGAGAAAAAAAACTTTCAAGTGAAGCAATAACTTGGAAAGTGTTATAAGGACTCCGCTCAATCAGAAACAACAATTAAACGTTGGTTTGCTGACTTCAAACGTGGTTGAAGAGACACTGCTGATGCAGAACGCAGTAGACGTGAAGTTGCGTGAGTTAGCTGATGTTGTAAAGATATCAAAAGAACGTGTTGGCTTTTTATTGCATGAGAATTTGACTATGAAAAAGCTCTGTTCAAAATGGATGTCGCGCGAGCTCACTGTTGACCAATGACAAAAACATCTTGATGATTCTGAACAGTTTTTGGCCAGGTTTAAACATAACGAACCGGAATTTTAGCGTCGTTATGACTTCGGTATTTTGGGATATGCTTCATCATTAGTGAATATTATATAGTGAAGAAAAGTGAATTGAAACATTCTATGTTTGTAACTAACGTTACAAATAAAAGTGGTGAAAACATAGAAAGTTTCAATTCCCTTTTCTTCATAATAATTTCATACAACGTAGAACTAACGGCTACATCCATCAATGTATTGAAAGAATATTATATAAACGTTATTGAAGCGTTTGAAGGCCGAAATTGCAAAGAAACGACCGCATATGGCGAAGAAAAAAAATTGTTTCATAAAGACAACGCACCGTGTCACGAGCCAACGAAAATAATGGCAAAATTGTATGTATTGGGATTCGAATTGCTTCCGCGTCCACCGTATTCACTAGGTCTGGCCTCCAGCGACTTCTGTTAGCAGACATTAAAAAAATGCTCACCGGTAAGAAATTTCGCTAGAATCTGTTTAAAAAATGAAGAGGTTATTGCTGAAACTGAGGCCGATTTTGAGCCAAAAAATAAATTGTTCTACAAAAGTGGTACCTTGATGGAGTGGTATCTTGATGGAGATTACGTCGATGAATAAAGCCTAGTTTGAACTAGGGAATTTTCAGCCCATGTGTTTCATAGCCTACCAAGAACTACTCATAGTTAACACCAAGGAAAAGAACAATTTTTCATTATACTCAGAACAAGTGGTTCCTTCCAAAACTTTCAGTTTTTGGAGTCGAAGTTCAACTATAACTGTTATTTCAGCAGATTCAAATAACTGACCCTGATTACAACCCACAGTGGCGAATGCTGCAAATATTTATCCCTAGAAAGGTATCCTTTTTGTCCCAACTAGTTATCAAGTGTAAATATATATTATAACTGTCGTTTTCAAACAATACCAAAGAGTCGAGACCATTGACTGATTCCTAAGAGATATCTACACAATAATCACAAAGCAGCCAACAAATTTGCATAATCTCAATTAATCCAGTCGAATATCTCTTTCAGCAACAATACTTTTGACCAAGGGGAGACAGATGTAATAGGGTTGGGTTAGGCTTGATTTATGGAGGCAGTGGCGGATTTAGGAGACATATTCCCAGTTAGAACTCGAGTCTGGTGATTTTCCTTTTTTCTTTGACCAAAATTATTGAAAAAACTACAAATAAGCCTGTCAATGAAGTTGATACTACTAGAATGCCGTCGCAACCATATCTATTTACACACAACCTAGGTCGGTTGGTAGCCAGTTTCATTGGTGAACCTCACAGGTGTGATCTCTCCCTATGATTAGAAAAATTTCCAGAGGTCGAATTTTATATGCACTGCTAATCAAAAGAGACTGCTATAGTTGACGATTTTTTCAGTAGTCATATAAACTACCTTGTTTAGAAAAAAAAACACTCACTAAAATATCTCCGGAGTCATGAATATTATAGACTAATTGTTGTCCGAGCAGACTATTTTAAACAATAGTTACAACCTCTATTTTCCCTCTAAGGGGTGAAAAGTCCTGATTCCCTTTCTTGATTCTCATTTACGCTATACAAAGAACCTATCTGCATATTTCAAGATTCTAGGTTCAGCAGCTTAGGCTGTACGTTAATATGGTAGCTGACAACGATTATTAATATTTTACTTTGAGAATACAGTAACTAAAAAATATGCCAACTGCACTAAGTGATGAAAAGCTTCGAGAATCAAATTATGTTGCCTATAAATAAATTCGCAAAACTAACAACCGTCCACGACGTCTGCCCGCGTTCTCGGCGTTGGCGCTTCATTGCTTAGACCGCCCCTCTACCCCCGCGCATCGTCCCCCGTCGTCTTACAGTAGATGCGACGCGTAATGTCTTACCGTGTTGCGTTAAGTTAATCTTATTGTGATAGCTTTTGAACGATTCGTCCAAATTAATTAGTGTAAATGACAAAGTTTATCTATATTAATGTGCATTATAAAAAAGTATCCAAGTATAGTGGCTACCACATAAGAGGTAGATATATGCTATTCCGGACTTTTATTTAGAGCTTTTAAAAATAACCAATCTTACGGTATAGGCAGCGCACGACAAGATAGCTTTCAGGGAGCAAACATTTTTCCGACTTACTTATACTTATCGTTATATTATGACCAATATTACACGAAACATTTGTGAATTGTAGCCTATATGTTATTCTGGTGTATAAGCTGTATGTATGTAAAGTTTCATCCAAATCCGTTCAGTCGTTTAGGCGTGAAAGTGTCACAAAAAACGTACATATATTTATTCATCCTCACAAACTTTCACATTTATAATTTTAGTAAAGATAGATATAGATTGAACAAAATGGTAAACATTTATTCAGGTACATTAGCAACTCGGTTCAGAAATACGAAATGAATCAAGGTAAACACTTCCCAAATATGCAAAAACGCTCATCTCATAGCTATATGAGTTATATCAGAATGAGCTGAATAAATTGTTAGCAAATCGCTACTTGAAAAACAGTTTTCTGTTCCGACCTGTTAGGAAGAGTGTTTTTGATAGATTAATTTTATGCCATAGGTGCTACTCATCAAAGATACTTTAGGAAAATTATGTTTTCTACCAATAATCATTAGGACATAGAGGGAGGTTTTGAGTCACATTCCGGGCCTTATTTTAAAATCAGACATCCATTTTTGACTCTATATGAGAGTTCACCTTATTTGAAAATGAAACATCAGTAGAGCATATTCAACAGGAACACTGCTGCTGGCCTATCTTCTCGAACTAGACCATATCGCTTGACGCTCGCATGGAATTGGTCTTCATCGAGAATGGGACATTGAATGCGCATAGATACCTGATGGAGGTTCTACAACATCATGTTTTACCATACATGTTTTTTCTTCTCGGAGATGACGCATCATGTATGCCTGATAATTCACGACCCCACACGCCCCGAATCGTTTCTCGGTGTCTTGACGAGGTTCAACTCAAGTGATTTGTTTAGCCTGCACACAGTCTGGATCAAAATCCCATGGAACATGTTTGGGATGAGCTTAAGAAACGTTAACGGAGACATCGGCCGGCTCCTATATAATCCAGAGATCTACGCGATATACTGGTATGATAATCAGAAAATCTTCCGCAGAATGTAATCCAAAATCTGATCTAAAGCATGCCTCATCGTTTGCGAGCTGTTACCACTGCAAGAGGAGGAAACACTCGTCACTGAAGCCTTTTTCAACCAAATGCACATTAGAGTAAAATTGTTCCTTTCATTTCCTAGCAAGTAAAATTGTTCATTTTCAGTAATGACAAATCTGTTTTCCGTTAACCAGCTATCGCACCCCTACGAACGACAACCCTCAGAAGTCGAAACTTGTGCGAGCTAAGGACTAACGAGGTCTTACCTTTTAACGTGTGATTTTTCAGTACTCGATAAAATATGTGACAGTGGAAAGAGATCCAAAAAAAAAACAAGAAAGAAAATAACTTTAAATTACGGAGTGACCCTAATTTTATGCCCGGCAATGTATATAAAACTAAATAGTTCAGTAAAAGTGAAACCTCAGGTAGCTTTTTTATAGAGAGATATGTTATGTGACACGATACTGTTATCAAAACGTATATTATAAATATATTGGAAACACGTTTCCTGTACCGGAATAAACAAATTAGCATCATCAGGTGATGACTTTTACTTTGGTACTGGTGTGAGAAGAGCATTTTCATTTATTTCATTTTGCACCAGAGGTTCCATTCCTATTTATCACGTTAATTATATAATTTCATCAAGTGTTGGTCAATATAGAAAAAAAATATTACTCGGTCAATGCATCCACCCTGAATTTGAGATCAATAGTTCTAATATTTCGATAGAGATGTTAAATAGATTCGAACAATGAACTGACCACTGACAGTGAAACGAAGCTAAATACATATGAGAATAGAAAATACATTGAACTATTCAAGTATGTTGATTATAACGGAAAATACAGTCATTCAACCCACATATTTGACTTTTCATTTATTTCATTTTGCACCAGAGGTTCCATTCCTATTTATCACGTTAATTATATAATTTCATCAAGTGTTGGTCAATATAGAAAAAAAATATTACTCGGTCAATGCATCCACCCTGAATTTGAGATCAATAGTTCTAATATTTCGATAGAGATGTTAAATAGATTCGAACAATGAACTGACCACTGACAGTGAAACGAAGCTAAATACATATGAAAATAGAAAATACATTGAACTATTCAAGTATGTTGACTATAACGGAAAATACAGTCATTCAACCCACATATTTGACTAACAACTCAGCAAACAATACTCGATTCACCAGCTATTCACGCTTTTCACACATTGTCGATAACCGACAATAGACCGAAGCTCATTCATTTCCAATACTATTAATACCGATGCCTTTACAACTCCATCCATTCAGAAAACAAGAGAACAACGCCAGTCCTACGAAATGGAAATGCAGGGGTTCCGCGAGGAGACGTTACAAACAATAACGGATAAGGGGTTGCTTAAGCACCCCTGCGATGGGCTGCAAGGGGGATTGACGATTGGGGGATATAAAAGTGATTTCAGTGATGTAATTGCATCATAATCAGTATATTCAGATCCAGTTACTGCTAACAAATTGATAATTTCTCTAAAAGGCAAGGAAAGTAAAAATGAAGAGAAAAGATTTCTAATTGACTTAATTCTAAATCAATATAATTTTTAAACTCTCAATTCTTCCAATGATATATACCATTGATTGTATACCAACTCTATTATGTAATTGTAACGTAAAGGGGCCTTTCATTAAGCGCTTCCTTAAATTTGGATAAAACAAAGTGTGAGGTATCGCACTGGATGGAACGCATCGAAACGTCCAATTTTTCATTTGTTCACATATTAGGGTCAGTTGCCAACTGCTCCAGAGCCTACTCAGCGAAAATACATCGTTGTCTATAGTCGTTTACCTTCAGTTCCTGAGTCAGTTGAATTTTGTGCAGGAACGGGCCCAATTCTGCGGAAGGCCAAGTTTTTGTGAGCGACGCGAAATCAACTGCCACGAATTCTCCTGCACACTCTCACAGATAGCGGCAATGTATTCGGCAGATCTTGCGTTTCGTCGACGTACAAGTGTTGTTCGATCGTTTACTGAACCAATGGACTAAAATTTTTCCACCACATTGCGAATAGTAAAATGGCGACCGTAAAATGGGCGAAGCGCGCGGTACGTTGCTCGAACAGAACACCCATTTTGATAAAACAATTTTATTATTTGCCCGTGTTGTTGAATGCTATAGGATATTCACGTCATTTTTGGTAATTTTATGTATGCAACATAACAACGTCAAAATTCCCAATAAAATGCGTTCAACAGCAATGAAACTAGTAAAATTTCTTTTGTAAGTTGCTCAACTGAAAGTAAAATTTCAGACGAATTGAAAAAAAGTCGAAAACTGTCAGTCTTTCTTTTCTTTTCAGAACTAATTGTGGAATCGGCCGCGGTGGTAGTGCGCTCGACTCACGATCGGAAGACCGTGGGTTCGATTCCCGCCTCGACCAGATATTTTTCTCGATAGAATTTATCTGGTTGAAGCTGGAATGATTCTGCAACCGTATTAGGAATCACACGTTAAAAGGTAAGACCTCGTTAGTCGTTAGCTCGCACAAGTTCCTCAACTTCTGAGAGTTGTCGTTCGTATGGGGACGGCAACTGATTAACGGAAAAACAGATTTAAAACAGAATCATTTCCTTTAATAATACCTGCGTGTATTCAATATGACTGAAGCATTGTCGAAACAGTCTCAATAATATTCAACGAAAGTTATTTTTTGTGGAGGAAAAAATCAGTTTTTTTATCGACCTTTTTTGGGTAATTGTTACCTTCCACAATCTGAAAAAATATAAAAATTATAATGGAGAACTTTATACAAGTGTAGAAGGGCAAACTTTTTAGTTTACCCGATAAGTTACTACGTAAAAATCAAAGTGTTTTTCACAAAGAAAAATCTTCTATTTATCAGTAACTTGTCGTATTTAACAATTTTGCCTATCAAAAAAATTATTAAGAAATAATACTTATCTTTTACGTTTCGGATGCCAAAATCTGCCTCCATCTTCAGAAATTGATAAAAAATTCGAATATATTCGCAGTTATTCCTTTTTTGATAGCTTATTTCTTTACTTCTTCGACAGATGTGAAAGAAGTTTTGAAATATGAAATTATCGATTAGGTACTCTCCGATATCAGTTTGTTGCCATTTCGCCACTATCCAAAGTTTTCTTCAAGATGGGTAGCCAAATACGGTCTATTTCTAAGGAGCTATTCGAGATACAATTCTCTCCAGACATGATAATATATGCTGATTCTTTTAGCTTAGGTCTCTTAGAATGAGGCTCACTGGTAATCTTTCTTGTCTTATTCCATTCCACCAGATGTTCACCGTCTGATTTTAAAATGTGTTCTGATAATTTTGATCCTGTCAATTGTCTATTTTTTTTATATAATCTCGATGTTCATTCTCACGCACTTTCAATGGTCTTGAGGTTTCACCAATGTAACTTTTACCACAAGAACAAGGTATTTTATAAATACAATTTTTTGTTTCGATAAAGGTCGATAAAAAAAAGTCTCAATAAATAGTAGCGTTTTTAATAGACTACTTTGAAAGAGAACGTGAGATTGTGAATGAGATTGTTATTTAAGCTGAATATATACATTATCAATTTACTTTGTAGGAATAAACCACCTTCATATATGGAGCTGATACGCTTGCAGACAAATATGAGCATCAAGTGCTTCGTATTCCAGCGTATCACTGCATGTTTAATCCCATCGAACATATTCAGGGATTAACAAAACATTTTTATAGGGATAATGTGGCAAGAGATGGCATTTCAGTTGACAAATCCCGGGCTATATGGAAAGAAGCTTTAAACAAAGCTACACCTGATGTATGGGCTGAAACTATTCGACATATCGAACAAAACATAAAATTATATTGGGATAAAGAAGTTGTGTTTGAGAGGAAAGATATTCAGCCTCTTATAATAAATTTCGATTCCTATGATGATTATGATGATGATGATGAGTTGTAATTGAAAAATATATACAATTAAACGAATTTGAACAAAATATTCTATTTTTTATTACTTATTATGAAAAAAAAGTTCATTAGAAATCAAATTTGAGGTGCAAATGTACAGCGTGAGAGAATGTTGTGGATAAAATTTTTGAGCTGACTATTCAGGAAACTGAAAAAAATTATGATTGGTTGTGGCGATAATATACGAAGCCAGTGAGAGTCACATATATGATGACAGAAAAAATGTGATTTACCACATATTTATCAAGGTGCCACCTGTAAAAATGAAATAATTTGGACACCTAGGACACATAAAAAAATTGAGAAAAGTAGACATAAACACAAAACTACGAACAGTAATTGTGCTTGGGGTGTAAGAGAATAGAGACAAATTTCGAGAAAAATTCAGGTGACGATTCATCTATTGTAAGAAAGACATTGAAAATAAAAATACAGTGCATTTCTTTAATATCTCCCCCCCCCCTTTTATTTTTTGGGATAATGAAATCAATGCATGAATACTTTATATTGAAGTGAAATTGAAAGATGAAACTTCCAAGATGGCGACTGGGTGCTATCTAGGAAAAAAATTAAATATGAAGAGGGGCTTGTGACACATCTTTTTGAAGCTCCTGTCAAATGCTTTACCCTAGAACTACTACAAAATGGCGGAATTTTTAATAATTGCCTGAATACATTGACATTTAACTATATAATACGAGGTAATAAGCTTGAGATCAGTTTAGAAGGTGCTCGAAATGGTTGCCTTGAACTTCTTGACATATGAACAGCCTATCCGACATTTCACGCCGGATATTTTCGAACACAGTAACGTCAATATCTCTACAAATATTTATTATTATCTGCCGTATATCCAATATTGAAGCAGGTTCAGTTTCATACACCTTTTGATTCAAATAACCCCATAATGAAACTCCAATGGAGTCAAATCTGGCGAGCGGGCCGACCATTCTTTAGGCCGGGAAACAACCGGGAAAAGTAATATCCAAATAGTTTCTTACTTGTCCGGAGTAATGTGGTGATGCTCCGTTTTCTTGGAATACAATATCAATATCCATTCATTAGTATTCGCTTCGGCGATTTCAGTGATGAGAGAGTCAACAGTAGTTTCCAGCATATTCAAATACAGTTCCCCTGTATTTTGATCAATAACTAGAGGCCCTACACTAGGGTTTCCAAATATTCCTGCCCAAACGTTAATTGGTGTCACTCCAATAACGGCAATTTTGTGTGTGAACATTGCCGTTTAAAAAATGTACATTCGTCACTGAAAACCTCACAAACATTCGCGACGAACCAAGTAGACTGTTCAGGATTTACTACCATCTCACAAATTATTTGCACTTGCTCTTGGACGAATGACTGGGGGCTTTTTGTTAAATTCACTACCGGTAGTTGTGAATTTGGATACAAGTTCCCTCAAATATTTTCTAAAGATAGGACGATTCGGAAAACGTTCATCGAAAATCCTTTCGGACTCGTGAAAATTACGCGTCGCACCGTGAATAAAAATCGCTTCAATGTTTTCTTCTAATGGACTTCTAATGGAGATTGTTGACGTGGTACCTTTCTACTAGTAAAACCGAAAACTGAATGAAAATATTCATTTTTTGACGTTCTTTTATAAACAAAAAATAACTCAACAAACCTTATCGGTTGTCGAAATTGCCATATGGCAGATAAAAAGGAATATTTCATCATCGCAAATTTCAATTTTTTGAGCTGACCCGTTCAGAAAATAAAGAGGAGGGGGGGACATTGAAAAAATGCGCTGGGTGTTTAGGTTGAATAAAAAACTGATATACAAAAAATTATTTAAATAATTTCTTGAATACCCCTCGTTTCAGGAAAGTATATAAATGAAACTCTCTAATAATAAGTATTTCAAACAGAGCGCTCTTAAAGGTATGTAATATTATACACGTATATGCTACATATGCCATGTTTTACTAATGTCGTGTTATCTTATTTTAACGTTTATTTCCTTGTCGGTAAACAATATTGTCATTCGATAAATTGATTAAGGCTTTCGCGGCCTGAAGAAGCCTGAAGAAGGCAGCACTGGTGCTGGCGAGACGTTGGGATACAGTTCCAAACCACGACGGCCTTCAAATAATATCCTTGTCCATGGTTAATGAGAATACCTCAAGAAAATGAGCATTTTTTTGTGAAGGAATTGGTCAATACTTGATGAAAATCTACGATGAACGTGTTCAACAACACTTCATTGTGATATTTTTCACTCAACAGTTTACAAAACCTCAACACGTTTTTCACTGAACAAGTTTATTCAGATATGTACTATATATAATGATTCTTTCTTAAATATATATCAATACAGGGGAATTTACAGTTTCATTAGCAATAGTTAAAAACAATTTTTGGAATGAGATAAAGAAAACAAGGAGATGCAATTAATACTTCCTGGGTTATCGAACCATCAAATATGCAAGTAGTTTCTCTAATTACCAATTTCACTATCACAAAAGAAATTCAACAAAGAAGAGTTATTCAATTTTATCTGGTCATTGAGCAGTTGTGACGAATTTAGAAATCTATTAATTTACAAACAATTCGAGAGATTGAGATCAAAACCTATCTCGTCTAGATTCAATACAATACGGTTATGACTGAACTTACATCTCTGCTAAAAAAAAGTATGTGAACGCTGAGTTGGCCTCCTTATTCAAAAAAATATTTTTTCTGTGACGGGAAAAAAGTTTGACATTTTATCTCTGATGACAGGTAACAAAATGTCACTTTTTATGAAAATCCTTTTTTCCCCGGGAAAAAAGTGAGTACTTTTTTCACATTGCAATCCCAAATACAACAACAGCCTTGGCCATTAAATAAACTTCATCGGGAGCATTATTTGAAAAGTCACTAATATGTGTTCTCGTAAATATCGCAGCTTTCTTAGGTGTGTAACCTTTCCCATGTTGTTTCAGAAGTTTTATTAAAACAACGATAAAAATAAAATAAAAACAACAATAAAAATTAATTGGCGCTCCGGGGCGACTTCATTGATTCCAGTGGCGCATTTGCTTTTTCAGCTGCAGGAAAACCCGGAAGGTAAATTTTCGTTATGTGGACACCCGGCGATTTTGAAAAAAATTTTTGACTGTACTTACGTATTTTGATGCGTAGATTACGAATCCGAAAGAAAAAAGCGGCGCTCTCCCTTATTTAAAAAGTTACGGACCTTTAAAGTTCAGAAAACGGCAACTTTTCAGCCTTCTTTTTCACTAAATAAAATATTTAAAAACACAAGCATTTATTCACTAGGTCACCTTTACACCTTACTCCTGCTTCTTCATCACTTTTCACTTCAATAATCAACATTTTTCTTATAAAAAGGTTAAAAAATGTACGGAGCTGTTTTTTGGTTACATATCACTGTATTTTACGTTTTTAAGGTTAATGATATGGTTGGTACGACTGATGCAGTCCATACTCCTGAAGTAATTCAAATGTTTTTTACGTTCATTCTTTAGATCGTAAATTGGTTTTTGGTGGTGTATTACGAATTTGAAATAGTAGGCGACGGCAAATACCAACCGCTTTTTTCTGAAATGTCACTAGTAACTAACCTAAAATAATGTCACCAGGAGAAGCATTCGTTTTTAAATTAAGTTTTTTATAAGAAAAATGATGATTATTGAAGTGAAAAGTGTTAAAGAAGGAGGAATAAGGTGTAAAGGTGACCTAGTGAATAAATGCTTGTGTTTTTGAATAGTTTATTTAGTGAAAAATAAGGCTGAAAAGTTGCCTTTTCTGAACTTTGAAGGGCCGTAACTTTGTAAATAAGGGAGAGCGCCGCTTTTTTCTTTCGGATTCGTAATCTACGCATCAGAATACGTAAGTACAGTCAAACATTTTTTCAAAATCGCCGGGTGTCCACATAACGAAAATTTACCAAATAAGCCAATATCACCATCTCCGAGAAAGAACTGCATGTCTTTTTCCTCTTCCATTCCATGAATCTTGAATATGCGGTTTCATAAATTTTCTGCGATTTAGCTGGCAATAATTTTTGTGGCGCTACTTTCACTGCCTCTACTAGATCCGGTGAAGTCAGAGAAGACATTTTTCAAAATAACTACTGACCACCAAGTTCACAATTTTTAAATCAAATCACAGAATTTAGTTGACAGATATATTTGATTTTCTATTGATTGGTTTCCTAGCAACGCTATAAGTACAACAGCCTGCCTGTTTAAAAATTCAAATTTCACATTGAAAATTTTCTGACTCCAACATATTGTAATAATATGTTTTTTCAATATTAAATCGTCGTTTTTCACAGAAAAAAATTGTGTATTATACACGGGAAAAATATCCGATTCGTTTCGCGTCGTGAGACAACAGAACCGCGAGCTAAAATCTAATACTTTTTCCCTTGTATAATAAATAACTATTTTATGATTTATTTTTTAGAAGAAATTTATTCCCATCTGCCCAATATAAAAGTTAAGGACACAAGTCAACTTAAATATTCCTGATCTATCTGAATCTTTAACACTGTTTTTTTTTTAAATTTAAACATATTCTGAAATTATTATTTGTTCTTAAAGTCACGTCTGAGTTTTTCTTTCATATATCATACATATATCATGAAGATCGATAGATTTAGTTCATAGTTTTTTTTTCTAGATTTTATAGAAATTGGAATCAATAATATGTATTTCATAACCGTTGTTGGAGGAAATTTGTTTGATAAAAATTCACTGACTTAAAAAATCATGTATGAGTCAAAATTAGATAATTATATGAATTGAAATATAGGATCTCACACGGGGAAAACAAAAAAGGCAAAATTATGAATTGATTTTCTGATAGTATGCACATTATGAGGTGATTTCTCGAAATAAAACGGGTTTAAAAAAATGGAGGCACCTGAGTCGAAAGCTACACGACAACAAAAGGTTCGGTACAGACTTCAATAAGCAAACATATATAGACAGGTAGTCATTCATAATGAATAGTATAATATTACTCCATAAAATACCACTTCTGCTTATCGGCAGCTGGCGCCAACTGTTGTTTACATTATCCTAAGGTGTTATTTAATGAATACGCAAATCTTTATGAGAGCAAATAAAATCAGTTTTATCAACAATGATGACCCCTTCATTATTCAAAAGAAAACTATTTCATAGATAATTAAATCGTCTCAAACTTTGAAGTCGCTCCTAGATTTGACAAGCGAAAACGCCAGACCTTCAGGCCTTTGGTGCTAAATAAACAAACATTAAAAATCTACTTGAAACTAATAATAGGGAAGCCCAAGCGGGGATTTCAGGATTTACTAAAGCGCGGCAGATTAATATACAGGGGGATACCTTGTACTCGGTTAAGTACCTCCACCAAATATGAGCTTCATATATAAGGCCGCCCGTGAAGGATAAATGATCAGATTAGTAAAAAAACTTGATCATCAGAAATTCACAAGCGCGTCAGATTAAGGTAGGGTGAGTTTTTTTTGGTGCACTTAACACCCCCTTTGAAAATGTGACGCGCTTGATTAAATTTTTTTCTTTTCACTTTAAACCCTTACGTACAACCACCCGCATCATGCAAACGATCTGATTAGCATACGAACATTATTAAAAATACGTAGGACATTGATGCTATCAATATCTGACGCGCTCGAGTTTGTCCATGCAACAGTATTTTTTTAGATATTCAAAAACCTATAGCCGTTTCCCCTACAGATGAAAAGGTATATATTATATAACATTTTTTTCTTCCTATCACCTAAGCTTTACAACCTAATATGTCTCTATGACGCTCGAGTAAATCCCCATTTTGCATGGTGAGCTTCCCTCCTATAATGCGTCCTAGATATATTATTGGTTCTACGCTACATTATTTCAAATGCGATTTGATAAGCATATATTCGTAGCACTGATAATTATGAAAACGTGGTTACATTTGGAATATATCAATTGAAAGAATTTTCATTGAATTGGTATACAAGTAAATCAAAGTAAGTTCAGACTAGCCAGTAGAACTAGTATCTTCATTACTCATTAAAATACGTGAACTGGAAATTGGCCAATATAAAAGGATCAGACCTCTTCTATTAAACTATTTCTATTCTTTTAAACCTTTGATTCTGATTTCCCATCCAAGAATTAATTTGATCGTTCAAAATTGTCAATTGGTTATAGGTTGTATTAAAAAAAATTATAAATGTCATTACAACTCATACACGGAAACTACTAAATCTAAAAATGTATAACATTCCGCTAATCATTTATAAAGTTGGACTATAATTTTGATAAAATCTGTTAACAATATTTTTATTGCCAAAAGCAGAAGAACAGTGATCAAAGTGTATACATTTTTTCCACTATGCAGGTCTTTAAGTAAGACTGCATTTTTTTTCACTATGCACTTCATCATATTAAAATAGTTTTAATTATAATAAGATTAGCTGAAGCTCGGTAAAGATGCATATTTATCAAATCATGAGTTGGTAATTAACTCATGACAAAGGAAGAATTATGTGCATAGAATTTCCAAAATTTAAAAAAATACAGTGCATTTTATTTGAAACAAGCCATCCTGAATAACTTTTGGTACAATGATTTTTAGGAAAAATAAAAAAACACGTCAACAATAGTATACAAGGGGACACATTTTGACGTATTCACATTTGATGTTACTTACCTATCGCAACCCCAGAGCATGTCAATAATTTTTTTTAATGGATCAACCTATATTGTTTCGCATTATTAGATGCTCCATGATGAGCAGAATATCAACAAAGTATAAAACATATGGTCTGAAGCTTATGGTTCGGGAGCTACAAATTATTTGTGTTGAAAAGGAGCCACCCTGAATATTTTTTGGAACAATAATTTTCAGGAAAAATTAAAAATTATTTGAGTTGGAAACAAGCCACCCTGAACGAACTTCTGTACAATTTGCTACCTCTAGGTGTTTTCCTGAAGTATACTTCAAAAAAGTCTTGATTTGCCTAAAGTCTATCCAAATCCAAGATAGAGTAAAACAAAACAAAACCGAAGCGTGATGTTCACGTGATCGCCCAGTGTCAGATGGAAAGGGCAGCGTTCATTGGTGAATTCGTCTTCTTGTTACGAGTTCGGTACCAGCACAGGGTTTAAATCAGTCGTTTCTGTGGCTTGCGTTATAGTATATTGTATGAAATTGTTTTCCAGTACAGACACTGCTGATGCAGCTATCCTCTGAGTCCAGCCAGGAAACGATCCAAAAAAATACATTTGAGTGTTGAGATGAAAGAAGTGATTTTGAATGTGTTCAAGAAAGAGATGGGAGAAATTGAGACATCGACTGTCGACGAAGTCGTATCGAAAGTTTCCGATAAAATTGGAGTGAGTTGCGCTTCGATTTACAATGTTTTACGGGAATATAAACAAAATCATACATTTTCCAAACCGAATACAAATCAGAATCGTCTAACCATTATAAAATCAATAGATGATGCTGATAAACATGAAATCAGGAGAAAAGTGCATGAGTACTTTTTCAGAAATGAAATACCCACGATAGACAAAGTACTCACAGAAATAAATGCAGATGTTTTATTGCCAAGTTTTAAGCGGTCAACATTCCATACAGTATTGAAACGTTTGAGTTTTGTATGGAAAAAACGAGGGCGCAATAGTTTATTATTGGATAGAGATGAAATTGTTTTATGGAGGAGAGGGTATTTGACCAAAATTAAATATTATAGGGAACAACAATTTATTATATGGATAAAACCTGGGTTAATGCTGGTTATACTACCCCTAAAGTATGGGTAGATGAAACTGTGACCTCATCTAGGAGGGCCTTTCTAGATGGATTATCCACCCGATTAAAAAATCCATCGGGTAAATTTATATTTAAATTAAGACCTGCCTCAATCTCAATATATAAAAAGTAACCCTCGTATTTGTTTTATTTACTTACATACCTCTTCATAATTTCAGGTAAAGGAAAACGGCTTATTATTTGTCACATCGGCAATGAGAATGGGTTTGTTGCTGAAGGGCTGTGGTGTTTCGAGTCGAAGAAAACTGGAGATTATCACGAAGAAATGAACGGTGAATCTTTCGAACAGTGGTTTTTCAAAGTTCTACCCCATCTGGAGGATAATGCTGTGATTATAATGGACAATGCACCTTATCATTCGCGACGGTTAGAGAAGATTCCGACAACGTCTTCAAAGAAGGTTGAAATCCAAAATTGGCTGCGATCAAAGTATATTAGCTTTGAAGACTCAATGCTAAGAGTACAGCTATTAAAAATTGTCAAGGAACGCAAGGTTGAATACCAAAAATGTATAGTCGATGAGATGGCAGCAGGCCAAAACAAAATTGTGCTTCGCCTGCCTCCATACCACTGCGAGCTCAATCCCATCGAATTAATATGGGCGGATGTGAAGAATTTTGTAGCTCAGCATAACACCAAGTTCAAATTTGCAAAATTATCGATATTGGAGTGATACGAATCCTCATTTATACCGTCAAGTTCATACCCAACGACCTCAAAAACTGAATGTTTGTACAGGAATTTTAGGTGACCACATCATAGGACCTTTTTTTATCGGTGATACCGTGCATCAATAGGGCAATTGGGGAGGATATAAATTTATTCGAAAACGAAATAGTTTTTCAGTATGACGGTGTACCTCCTCAGTATGCAGCTCCAGTGCAATTTTTGGATGATCATTTTCGTGGTCGCTGGATTGGCAGAAGAGGTCCTACACAATGTCTCCGGATCTCACTCCTGTAGATTTTTTTGTATGGGGTCATTTGAAGTCTAAAGTATATGAATTTCATAAACCACTCCCACGATTTGATCTCCACAAACTTTATTTGAAAAATATATCACATGTTTCGCTAATATAGAAATGAAATGAAATGCTTTATTCAAATAGGATACATCCTAATATATGCAACAATGATAGTAATGTTAACATTAATATACATATAAATACAATAATACAAAAAAGGTATACTTATATTTGTTAATAAGCAGTCTTACCTACGATAATTGAAAATACAAAAAAAAAAAAAATAAAAGGTAAAAAATATCACATAATACCTTAATGGTCTCTTAAATGGTCTAATAAATTTCTTTTGAACAGAATAAGACTGTTAGAAGACTTTACATTTTCAGGTAGACTGTTATACTTAATAAATCCTTTGAACATTGATGTTTTAGTGTTGAATGTTTTTGTTTGATTATTTACATACATATTATTTTTTATTCTAGTATTATACTGGTGGATTTGATTATTAAAAATTACAAATTTGTGAAAATATGAGGGTAGAAGGTTATGTAACATTTTGTAAATATAAATCATCGTTAAATATGTAAGTAAGTAAGTAAGGAAAAAACAGATTTGAAACAGATTTTAAACAGAGAGCAGAGTAAGTATCATAGCCTTTGTTTTGTTTACATTTTATTAGTTTTTAAATATATAGCAATATTATGCAATGCTTCATTCATTTTTTAATAGCTTTATCCATATCTTTATCACTAACCGATACTAGGGCATCATCAGCGAAATAATGTTCATATTCACATTCATTACATTTGCTGATATATAGTAGCTACTGATGTTATGATTTTCTATTATCGAATCAATGTTAATCAAAAAAATATATGGAAGTAACCACGATGATGCTTAATTTTTTAGACTTCAAACAACCAGTCCGCGGTCGATTTGAATCAGTTTCATAAAAATCATTAGATGTTAAGGTATGAAAGGTTTCCCAGCTGATTTTAAAGAAAGTTTCATTTGTCATTAGAAACGTAGAAATCTATAAACCATATTCCCGTAAGAAAAAACAGTTTGTTTATGCTTCCTGCATAAACAATCATATCCCAATGAAAGTGTACATCAAGAACGCGACTTCATTCAAAACCTAAATGATTTCACGGCGCAGACTAACTTCCGGGTCTTTATGTATCGACCATTTGGCACAAAGATGTATAAATCTTCATAATGACCATCCATCCGTCGCCGTGTTGGCGTCTTTCAGCAAGCCGACTCGTAAAGTTCAGGAAAAGTTATATTGAGTCATGTTTGCATTAATGGCACTCAGTCTGGACCAGTCAGAAGGAATTCCTTTCAGTATTCCAGTCATATTACCTATATGTAGACAGTCTTTGAAATGACATCCTTCATAGTGAAAATTTCACTAATACGTTCAACGGTTCCCTATTCAGAAATGCCCCACGCAAAATATAACAATACAAATCAAATTCTCTTGACTGATGAAATTTGATAGAACAATCAAAAAACCCAATACTGATAATATTCATAATACAACATTAAATATGAAACGAATCTAAATGTAGAAGTTTAGATTGAGTGTAAATTCCTACGACCTTTCTAGGTTATCAAGACTCATTCTAAAAATGCACAAAACATTAATAAAACCGTTCAGATATTTCTGACTTTATAGCATTTCTGACTGAAACTCATCTAATAGACAAAATATGAAAATGGAATTATTGTTACGTAGCGTTAAAACAATCACTATCTGTAAATTGAAATTGTAATGTTGATTGCTAACGACCCTGCGTGGTCGATGCAATAGTTTTCTTTAAATAAAAAAAAAATTAATATAGTTTGGTTTACCGCTTCAATTAGACACAGGAAAAAATACTTTGTCTAATTTCCAGTTAATTAATGTATTGATATTAATACGACCAAGGTTTCGGTTCTCACACCATTCTCAAGTGTTATAGCACTACCGCTTATTGTAAATCTTTGAATTCGAATTTCTCTCTCTCTCTCTCTCTCTCTATATATATATATATATATATATATATATATATATATATATATATATATATATATATATATATATATATCTATATATATATTTGATTGATGCAACAAATTTTCCTTTATTTTGAGTATTTCAATATTAAATTCTACAAAAAGGATTTGGAGCTTTATATCTTCTATTAATTATCTGCGAGCGCTTTCGACAGTTGGTAGTACTGTCATCTTCTGGCACTCCTCAAACTGAACTGGTCATCCTGTTGTCTGTCTCTTTATACGGTCAGAGCGTCTTAACTCAGGTATTTCAGGTACTTCAGGTAAATTTGTCTGTATTTGTTCTGCATCAGGTACTCTTCTTCGTGTTAGATCTTCTCTAGGAATGTGTATGGTTTTGTTTAATATATTGAATGTGAGATCTTGTTGTGTTTTGATTTGTACTTGTTCCTCGATAAGTAATTTATGACTGTTGAATTTATGGATGTTCAAGTTTTCCCAAATGTCCATGCGAGTTCCCTTGTTGATTTGTTTTATTAGTTTTATGTTCTCTGGTGGGGGGAAATTATGTTTGTTTTGTATGGCGTGTGTTGCAAGGTTTGATTTATATACTGTTGGATTCGTGTATGCCTTTTTGTGCTCATTGTACCTTTGGATCAGTTTTTTCTTGGTTTGGCCGATATAGAATTTGTTGCAGTCCGAGCACTGTATACTGTATATCCCGTTTTGGTCTTTGTCTTCTTCTTTTTCATATTTGTTTATTTTTTGTGTTATCTTCGTGTTCGGCTTGTATGTGATGTTGATGTTCAGTGGTTTGAAGATGTTTGTTAGTTTTTTGATTTGGTGTCCTACGTACGTAAATGCTGTCCATCGTTGTGTTGTTTTGTCTGTTGGGGTGGCTTGATCCTTGTTCTGTATTTTTTGTTTGATTCTGTTTTCTAGTTTATCTATTGTCTTTTTGGGTGTATTCGTTTTCGTTCGCTATTTGGTATATGATTTTCCGTTCTTTGTTTAGGGCTTCATTGCTGAGTGGTATCCTTAACATTCTATATATGAATGCGTTATAGGCAGCCATTTTGTGTGATGGTGGATGGTTTGAACTTGCGGGTATGGTGGAGCTTGTTTGTGTAGGTTTCCTGTATATTGTCATTTGAAATTGTGTTTTGTTGTGGTTATATCCTATGGTTATGTCCAGGTAGTTAAGTTTTGAGTTGTGTTCTTCCTCAATGCTGAAACATAGTTTTTGATTTATTTCGTTAATTTCTTTTGTTATTTGTTCTTATTCCATTGTTTTGTGATATGTACAGTCCATCGTCAACGTATCTGAACCATTCTCCTTTTTCATCATGTGTTTTTATTATTGTTAATATTTTCTCATCTATGGTTTGCAGGTATATTTCGAATATAATGCTAGATAGTGGGGATCCCATCGCTAGTCCATCTGTTTGTTTATAAATTTTCCGTTCAGATTCGAAATAATTTTGATTAAGTATTGTATTTAGACTGTGTTTCATTTGGTTAATGTAGGTTTTGTCTATGTTTTGGTGTTTTAGTTTCTCAGATATGATGTTTATACTTTCGTTGACTGGTATGTTGGAGTACATGTTTTTTATGTCGAACGAGAACAGTTTAGTGTTCGGACTGACATTTGTCGTAGAGATTCTGTCTGTGAGTTCCATTGAATTTTTGATGTTGTGGTCGTTGTTTCTGTTGATTTTGTTTTTCAGTTCGTCGACTATGATTTTTGAAATTTTGTATGAAGGTGCTCTGGTGAAATTGATAACCGGTTTTATAGGTTTATTTTCCTTATGTATCTTTATCTGTGCGTTGAGTTTTGGTGCTTTTGGGTTGTTGACTGTGTATCTGTTCAATGCTTTGTTGTTAAAGATCTGTTTGTTGGATTTTATTAGGTTATTAATTTGTCTTTCATATTTTGTGGTTGGATCGTGATTCATCGTGCTAAAATCGTTTTCCGTTATATATTTGTTCACTTTCATACTTAATTCCTGTTTTTCAATAATAACTGTGGCGTCACTTTTATCGGCTTTAACTGCTGTGAGGTTGTTGGGAATCAACTTCTTTTTTATTGATTTGATGGCTCTCGTGATTGCTGGTTTCTCCGGAGTTTTTTCTGGTTTTCTTTTTCTCAGATACTTCCCCCAAAGATGGAAGCATGCCGTAGTCGTCATGATTCCGAAACAGGGCCAGAACCCACTGTTTCTCCAGAATCATCATCCGATTAGTCTGCTTTGCTCAACAACTAAGTTGGCTGAACGTCTTGTGCTGCAAAGGTTGACCGAAGAAGTTGAAGACCGAAATGTTCTGCCTGATGAACAATTCGGCTTCAGGAGGATACACACCACCGAGCTGCAGAGCCGAACAATAGGAAGACAGTCCATCTCGTCCTCCTGGACATTTCGAAAGCCTTTGACAGAGTATGGCATGAAGGTCAACTACACAAAATGCTCGATTTCGACCTGCCCTGGGGGCCAGATCCGGTGAATGAGGTCCTTTCTGAAAGGCAGAACACTTCAGGTCCGACATGAAGGAACTCTGTCTCCCGTCAGGGAAATCCAAGCTGGAGTGCCTCAAGGAGCTGTGCTATCTCCACTATTGTACAGCCTTTACGTGAGCGACCTTCCGATGTTCTATGACGTTAAAGTTTCTCTTTACGCCGATGATACGGCTCTCCTCGCTTTTCCATGGGTCGAGGGTTGGCGGTCGTCTACATGCAACGCGCATTGGACCACCTCGAACGCTGGTAACTGGAGTGGAAGATTCGAGTGAATTCAGAAAAATCTCAGGCGATAGATTTGGGAGACGTAACGTTTCTCCAGACACAAGAGTCACGATTTCAGGCAGGGAGCTCGAATGTCAAACGCGGGTCAAATACCTAGGTCTTTGGGTAGACCGCCAACTCACCTGAGTAAATCACATCGATTATATCAAGAGCAAAGTACGAATTAGGATAGCCAAACTCTATCCTCTGAACAACAGAAATTCCAAGCTCAATCTTAAAAATGAGATTTTATTATACAATACGATGTTCAAGCCTGTCATTATGTATGCTTAAGGCGCTTGGGGACAAACCGCTCCGTCAAACCTCTCCATTTTGGAAAGGTTGCAAAACAAACTAATCAGGATGCTGGTGAATGCTCCATGGTTCGTGCGGAATGAAGCCATTCGCAGAGATTTGAAGCTATTAACTATACGGCAGTCCATTCAGTCGAGTAATCAGAGAGTTAGGGAAGCTGTATATAACACTATAGACGACCCCACTCGATTCAGAAGGCTCCGTCGCTCGGTTGGGTGAAGGCCCCACGATGTTTGTTAAAATGAACAGTTTGTTCATGAAATACCCCAGTCAGGAAGGGGTACACAAGGCCAGAGCGGCATAGATGTCATTAACCTTTATGTCGCCACCAAACACCCTACGTTGTGAACCATTCGTCCTCCTGACGAAAAACAGTTGAAAGGGTAAGGGAAAAGTTTCCATCCTGATTAAAATGAAGATGACTATTGTGCAGATGGGTGCCGCATTTGCTCACACTCGAACAAAAATAGCGTCGTGAAGATGTTTCAATTAAGAGTTAAGCGAAGTTTCATAGCAACATAGCAGCATTCTTGCTTCGTTTCATTATCATGGATGGAGCATAGGTCCATCTCTTTAGACCCGAGACAAAAGAACATTCAAAACAGTGGACTCAAAAGGAAGAAGCGGTTCCAAAGAAGACAAAGACCTTTCATCTGGCAATGTCGTGGCATCGGTTTTTTGGGATGCGCCTGAGATAATTTTCATTGACTGTATTGAAATGGTAGAACTATCAACGGCGAGTATTATACGAACTTATTACAACGTTTGAGTGGAGGAATCAAACAAAAAAGGCCGTATTTGGCTAAGAAAAAAGTGTTGTTTCATCAAAACAATACACCAGCTCACAAATCTATTATCGCAATGACCAAAATCAACGAAATTAAGTTTGACTTGCTACATCATGCACTCTATTTCCCAGATTTAGCCTCCTCGGATTTTTTCTGTTCCCAAACATGAAAATATGACTGAGTGGTCAAAGATTTTCCAACTGATGTCTGCAGTTAATGACTATTTTCAGGAGCAAGACAGTTCTTATTATAAAAACGGTATCGATCTTATTGAACGTCGCTGGGAAAAGTGTATAGAACTGCAAGAAGATTATGTTGAAAAATAAATATTTTTCTTCCAAAATTTTTGTGTTTTCTTTGCTGGGGTACTTCTGGGACAACCCACTTATCACAGCAGAGTCCTATAATGAGAAAATCGACAAAATGTGCGTTAGCAGAAGCCGGCACTGGTCAACACGGAAGATCTGATTTTGCTCCACGACAACGCTCTTCCGCACGTTTAACAAATTTCCGTCCGAAAATTTAACGAATTGAACGTAAAAACGGCCTTCGTCGACTTCATCGAATCCCGAGTACATAATTTTTATACTGACGAGATATTACATTTTGGATTTGACTCATACAACGGACAACACTTTCCAAACAACCTTATATAAATATTTTTTTTGTGTAATCTAACAAGAATTTTTGAATAAATTCATCACATACAAACTCAATCTATACAAGATAATTCAACAAAATATAGAATCTTTCTAGATGATTATCCCCTCGGTTGGCGATCGTATAGTTTGTTACCACCGGCAAATCTTTCGTCCAACATTTATTCTTATTCTCCTTTATAACTCGGTAATGATGACTGGAAAGCGAACACGGTAGTACGTACGTGGTTTATCTTAATGCAATTAGGAGCACTCTACTGCAAGATTGTTTGAATAATGAAGCCATTAGATGGTTGATGAAACAGAAGGATTATAAATTTCGTTCGAGAGAGAACCCAGAAGAGAAATGTTGATCACGAAGCTGGGATGATACCATCGCGAAATTTCACACGATTTTCGTACTACCACCTTGGATTAATACCATACTAGTTATTAATTTGGTGAACAAGCATGATAACAGGTCGTGTTGAAACACTTGTATTTCCGTTCCTCAGTATATACAATAAGTGATTTATCTTCTGATAATCATATGAAAGACATGCACATGGAAAAACAGACCAAAGAAAATAAATTCTCTTGAACGAAGCTCTACAATGAGAAGCGGAATTTAATTCCTCACTCAAGGTACATAAGGATAAAATCGCTGATATGCAAATACTGATAAACGATCTACAAAAAAAAGTAGATAAAACACGAAAAATACAATCTGTTCTATCACCCAAACTAACCCAGTACAACAAAACAGTGTAGGAACTTTAACTGATGAGAATGTCAGTGGCGAAGAGAAAGAAAATAAAAATCAAATCTAATACAGAGATGAAAACAAAATTTGGCTACAATGGCAATGTGCCGAACCAATTCCATCTGCAGAAATGCCTATTCAAAAACTAAAAATTTTATTAGTTTCAGGATATAATCACGGTTTACTGCTATAGAAATTGTACAGGTACGGCTTTTCTCTGACCCTGATCCAACTTTTGTATCATACTTCACTGACAGGCGTCACTATGTTATATTCAATGGCTTCAAGTCTGTGGAATATGCAGCTACTTCGGGTGTTCCACAAGGAAGCAACCTAGGTCCACTTCTCTTTAACGCCTTCATAAATGACATAGTTGAGGTCAAAGACGTCAACTGTTTGATATACGCGGATGACCTGAAATTATATTGTGAGATCAATGGCATCGAGGACTGTCTTCAACTCTACCTCAATCTGAAACGTGTTGAGCAATGGTGTTTTCGCAACAATCTTCCTTTAAATGCGAGTAAATGTAATGACGTACACACTAAAATATCGTCCATTTTCATATTAATATTTAATAAACGATATTCCACTTCAACGGCCTCTCACATTGACCGATCTAGGTGCTACGTCGACACAAAACTTTCCTTCGTACCACACATTGAAGGCACTCTGTCTGCTGCGAACAGAATGTATGGATTTATTGCAAGAATCCCCGGATAGTCCTCGGATCCATCAAAAACCTCATAATATGCTTTCGTCAGATCAAAATTAGAATATGCATCCATACTTTGGAATCCATCTAATCAGTTGTATACAGAGAAAGTTGAATCAGTACAACGTTGTTTCCTAAAACTTCTCTCCTATAGATCAGACAATATCTATCCACCAATTGGATTTCCCCATGATGCATTGTTAGCTAGACATGCTATGAATAGCTTGAGTTGCCGTCGTGATTGTCGCTCCACAATTTTTCTTTTTTAACTGATTCTGTAAAAACTTAATTTCAATGTACCTAGAACAATCATAAACATACAAAAATAGACCATACGACTATGTGGCAAGAACTTTTGATGCACTATGCCGGTAATCGAAAAAACAGTGAGCAAAACCTGGAACTTTGATCGAATTTGGCGTGCTTATTTTGGTCTTGGCTTTTCTGGGCTCTTACATTGGGACGATTGAACTTTGGTTCGCTGCCACACGCTTCATGAACCAACCGATATGCCGATATCCTTAGTAAACATTTTTCTGACTCAGAGTACAATCACCGTATGCCACTGTTAACATTTCAAATGTTTTGAGCACTCAATTCCATTTTTTACACAAAATTTGATGCAAATTCTTCGATCCATTTCTTTCGACAGCAAAAATCGCCAAACACGCAAAATATTCTATGCCTCTCACCAACAAACTAAACATGCTAAACAGCTGAAAATATGAACATATATTCGAGACGAGTGTACCAACAAAAACAAATGCTTATCAAATGTACTTAGTCCGCGAAATTTGAATATTCACCTTATTTTTTGAACATACTTCGTACATGAACCTTTATGGAAAGTTCATCTTTGTGTACTTGTAGGACAAATTGAATTGTTTGAACCCACTAATACCATCCACTCACTTATCAAATTACGGGCAGATGATTGATACATTACGATTAGAACTTGGAGTGACACTAATTGTAGTAGATAGAAAGTATCAACTCTATATATGGGATGGAATAACACGAAGAGTTTAACTGTTCATGTTGCTTTTCATTTCTGAAAAGTTTCTATACAAATACAGAAATTATGATATAGTTTCGCAATGGTATAATAGGTTCTGGTTCTACGAAATTCAGGTTCTACGACGTCAGGATCATGCGCAGTTGATATAGAACCTTCTGGTTTATTGAGGATACGTTCGGATTAATAAATCCTCTGTTTTGGTTCCGACTACGAAATGATCCTAAACAGTCTTGAACCGTCCCGAATCGTTCTTGCCCTCGTGGCTGAACTGTTGAGAACTGTTCCCGTTGATGAACCAATTCTTCAAATTCTGTGTGCTGCGGAACTTTTGAGACAGTACTCAAAAAACGAACATTTTAGGTATGTATTAATATTGTTTAACAAAAATGTTATGCTCATATGTTTGTTGAAGTTTGTTTTATTTGTGTGAGTGTGAGCACATTTTTACTTGGTTTTTATATGACTTAGTTGCAAAAATGATAAAAAATTAAAAAATACGTTTTAATAAACAAGTGAACACCCAATAAACTTTTTTATGGCAGCCAACCCATACTATCAATATATTTCAAAGTTGTCTGCCTACTTGCCAAACTAAAACTCTTCATAAATACGATAGGTGGCACAGTGGTCTCCTAAAAATGCGTACTGGTTTAATCAAGTGTCCGAGACTATCTCGGCCTGTTTGGGATTTTTTTCTTGTACGCATCATATCTTGCGCAGTTTCCAAACAGTTTCGGATGTTAGAACCAGAACAAAACTAAAAAATTTTTCCCAAAAGTCTCGTTAACGTGATATCAAAATAATTTGTTATTACTTACAGTTCCATTATGATATTTTCAAGTCGAGATTTGGATTGGCATAGATGACTTACCTGTAAGAAAAAAAGGGTTAGAATAGAATATAAAAGACTTATCACTATGAGAGACAACTGAACAGTTGAAACCGATATTGGGAAAATGAGAGAAATTGCTGCAACATAACTTGACAATTTGAGAAATCAACAATATCAATCAATGGTCCTGTACTGATCACTATGTATCCAATTTTGTTGCTAGTGACTGAAGCATCTGGAGAAATATAAGATGTATCCACTGAAAATAAGCTGCTACGGTGTCATGCAGGAGCGTTACCAATATGAATCTGGCCAAAGTACTTCATTGCAAGAATATTGTGAGACAGTCAATTGAATTCCTAATTTCTATCCAATTCGTTCTATTGAACGTGAAGTCGAGAAACTATACGAAAGAAAAAAGCGTCACCTCAAAACCCTTAGAGGGTATAGTAGATATTGCGGATGCAATTTACTCCAGGAAAAAGTTCATGCAAAAATATAGACAAGAACTATAACATTACTCTATAAAACTGTGTTTCTTTGACCAAGTAGACTTCAATATGAGTTGACTAGAACCACATTTTCACCTCACAGTTTTCATTAGGTCATTTCGAAAGTTTTGTCCGTATTAATATTATGTGTTTCTGTAGCTCTATATCTCCATAAATATTTCCACTGTTGTTGTATACAATGTGTTTATTAAACATGCGTCAAAAAATTAAGGGACCATTCCCTGGACTATTCCTTTGTCCTTTGGTGATTTTTGATAGGGCGCCTTGATACGGAGCGAAAAAGAATTGCGACAATAACAATTTATTACCAAAAATTAAATGTAATAAATGTTTCTTAATCTACAAGATCTGTTGAAAATGACCACCCCGCTCTCGGATGCAAGAATCCAATCTTCTCCTCATCGATTCCCGAACTCTTTCAAAAACACCAGGATCGTTTCTGATTGTGTTAAACCCAGCAAATTGAATGTCTGCAGCCGTTTGTAGTAATCGGAATGTTGTTGATAGGTACCAACGGAATTGTTAGATTATTTATTACTTGGTAGATCCAGTGCAGCACTCTATACTTTTATTTCCGCTACGTTGATAATTTTAAAATTACCAAAATTGTAGATGTCGAAATACTATTGTATCTTGGAAATAAAGCACCCCAACAAAAATCATCAAAGGACAAAATATCTTTAGAATAGTCCAAGGAATAGTCCCTTAATTTTAGGCCGCATGTTTAATAAACACCCTCCCTGTATATAGAATTTTGTACATTTTTTCCAAAATTTAATTTTTTTGGAACAGTCCCTTAATTTTTTGCTGCATCTTTGGTAAACACATTGAACATTTTTTACAAAATTTGATTTCTTGCCTCTTCTCAGCATTTTACTATACGAAGTCGTTGAAAGATTTTCGGACAACTTTTCTCTATGAATTCAAATTGAACCAAAGCGCTGCCCAAATAGCCCCAAATTACCCACAGGCAATGACAGTAGTAATGAACGCACTGTTTGACGTTGGTTTGCGAAATTTCGTTCCGGAGGTTTTAGCCACGAAGATGAGCCCCGAAGTGTTCGACCTACAGTCATCCAGGACGAGGATTTGAAGACCCTGGTGGAGACTGGCCTATCACGAATGGTGCGCGGGATGGCGGCGAAACTGGGCGTCACCTCCCATGCAGTTTTTGTTGGATTGAAACGTATTGGAAAGGTTAAAAAGCTCAAAAATTTTGTGCCCCACGATTTGAACGATCGACAGAAATTGTCACGTTTGGAGGCCTGTTCCTTATCGCTTTTACGCAACCAAAACTATCCTATTTTGGATCGTCACGTGTTATGAAAAGTAGACCCTCTACGACAACAGGAAACGTTTAGGTAAACGTTGGACACCGATGAGCCACCCAGGCACTTTCCAAAGGCGAAAACTCACCGAAAAAAGACCATGATTACTGTATGGTGGTCAGTGACTGGTATGATTCATTATAACTTCTTGCAACCGTGCCAACTCATCAGATCAGAGTCCTTTTAGGAAATCGACGAAATATTATAACCTACCTTGGTATTTATGTTATCACCAAAAAGTAGTTCGGCCCAGACTAGTTGATTATTATCGGGGTTGGACGTGATTAAGAAAAATATGTTTTTAACAGTCGAAATAGATAGAAAAAAGTAAGCCCTGGGGCGCCAGTTGAACAGATTCAACAGGGAGGAGAAATAGCCAAAAAGTCAATATTACAACTGGGGATCTCTTATTACGGAACAATATTGAATCAAAATATTCGAGTATTAAATTGACACAGATAGATCATTACATAAATTGAAAGTGGGGGAACAAATGAGTAGTGAAAATTAACTGTCTGAATCTTAATCTATCCAGAACCTACTAACTACAATTAAACTCGATAATTATTACCCTCGTCAACAGCTTTCTTAGGTGCACAGAGAAAAGGTAAATACTTAAACTATCCTCTACTTTTTGAGGAATGAACTGTAGATTTCAGTAATCAGACCGCTCCAAAATATATCATCAATATCAGGGCTTCTACTCACGGGGTATCATCATTTTGATATTTTTTTATACTTGCTACGGTTCTCCGTGGGTACTTTCTAGAATGTCTCCTCGTAGCTCAAAAAACGACGTGTATGATGCAACTATAGCTTTTTCGAAGAATTTTTCCAATTACCTGATAAATATGCCTTGAAAGCTTTTTTTTTTACCACAAAAAAAAATTAAAGGCCGGATAGTGCTCGACGTGAATCTTTCACAGGTCCAAGGAAACCGGAAAACATGTGTTATGGAATTCTCTACTCTACCAATATTTCAAGTATAGGAAATGAAAATAATGAAGTGACTAATTTGACTGACCTTAGATACTAATAATAATAATAATATTTTCTTTATTTTATACAAACATTTATGTATACAACAATGGTACATACACACATTGAAAGAAAAGACGTCAAAATGTTGGTTCAGAAAATATTTGTGTTTTGTGAAATCCAATCTTCTAATACCTACTCCGCTTGGCCAGAAGTCCGGTTTGTACATTTCATATTTTCTTGATAGTGGTGCTGTCACTACATATCTTCGTAGTCGTTCTTCTGTGGTTGGGATCTCTTTCACATTTACTTCATTATTATAACCTGGTTTATTGGTAATATAGTCTTTTATTTTTTCTTCTGTTGCAGCCCTCTTCACTCTGTATAAATAAAGCCATACTTTTCGCTCTGGTCCTGAGAACTCGGAAATATCATCGCTAGGACCTGTGTCAATATTCTTTTTGTATACTCTATTTTGTTTGTTTCGTTTTCGATATTTGACTTCCACGAAATTATCATTGTTGTCGTTTGGATTATTATGGGTTATGGGTCCACTGTTTGGATTTTATTGTTTACGCTTGTTTTGCCGGCAATATGTCCATAGGTTGGCTGTTGTGGTATTTTTTTAGGTGCGCCATCTGCTCGCGAGGTACTAAATAACTTCATTGGACATTAGGACTTTGCATTGTTGTTGAGTTTATTTTATTCCAGCTTTCTGTATCTGGGTTACTTTCATGTGACGTTCCTTGTCCGGCATGCGAATTGTTTACGTTTTTGCGCCTTTATTACTCTCCTCTGGTTTATGATTTCTTCTATTATTTTTTTCTAATATCGCCACTTTATCTAGCAATAAACTGTTATTGATGTTCAATATATCGTTTTTGTCTCTTGTTTCTTCTAGTAATTCTTTCAAATACCTGATTTCTAATAGCAGCATTTCTTTTTCACTCTCGTTGCTTCGCTTTTGATTTTGTATATTCTCGGTTTTTTCACAGCATATCACTTTGTTTTCCAGTAATACCTTCAATTGTTGGTTCCTTTTCGCACAACAGTTTATACAAACTTTTACTCCACATTTTTTGTACTCACAACACTTCATAAAGTGTTCAATCTCCGCTTTTTCAGAACTGTCCGACAATACATCTTCATTGTCGGCCATGTTGTCGATGAATCGATGTTCTTAGGTTGTTTCGGACGGTCCCTAGCTAGAGCCTTACTTTCGAGTCCGCTTTACGATGAATACTAATATGAATCGTTTCTAAATCCTGACCGTGAATATCTCCTCGGTTTTATTTACTTCTGCTTAATAGACAACCCACCATCCTAGCAATATTCTGATAAAACAACGAACTCGACTGATTCTTCATTAAACGTCGACTTTATCGAATCCCGACCAATTTTTATTATGACGGAATTAATTGACTCGTGTTACATTGGCAAAAGTGCACTGATTCAAATAGCGCTTATTTCGGTTGAATTGAACAAGTATTCACAGAAGTATAACAGTTCAAAGTAGGTTTTTATCTCTGTTAATGAATCTCTTTCCACTTTTGTCGTACTTCCAAACTTTCTGTCGCGGTTCTCTAAAACATTTGGAGAGACATATCTGGTCTACGAAATCGAATATGTGAAACACGTTCCTTGTATCGAGCTTATATAGTCCGATTAGTTTGACCAACATACTATTAATCGCAATCGCGTTCCATGCAGTTTATTTTCGTACTTTTATACGAAGACCCTCTCTATAGTTCTAGTCATCACCAGATGACTATAACTTAGATAAATATCTAAAAGTTCAACAGTAATTTTTGTTTTTTGAAGAATTGGTCGGTAGCCTGGCGGTTCGACGTGAGTGCTTTCTTCACTCACTCAATCGCCCGATGTGTGAGTCGATGGTTCAATCCCCAGGCTGAACGATTGATTTTCACTTGCTATCGTCCAACCCGTGTTAGGAATCACACGTTAAAAGGTGAAACATAGTTAGTACTTAGCTGTCACAAGTTTAGACTTCTGAGGGTAGTCGTTCATAGGGGTGCGATAGCTGGTTAACGGAAAAATATATTTTAAACATAACATATTAGGAATTTATAAAAGTATAACATGTCGATTCATAATTAATACGAATGCTGCATAATTCGTATTTTCATTCACTACGACCTTTGAATCTCATAATTTATTTAAATTAAATATAAACTGTTTACGAAATCTGGCGCCGGAGATATGATAATTCAATAATAAAAAAAGGAGATTTTCAGTACCACAATAAATTTGGATTTCGTTCTATGTGTGAGTTCAACCCGAATCGTATGAATTTCGCGTTCTGAAAAGCTAATAGGTAAATATTATTTGGATTTCAAAAATATACTTCAAACTTGTATTCAAACTTATGAAACACCAACGTTATTATTTCACCGTGTGAATTTTTCAAGAGATGGGATAAATTATGAACTCATTATTGGAGATACTAGATTTTTCCATGATTGGGTGAAAAACAGTTTATATGAAGTCGCACCCCAACTATTACTCCATGTTTACGAGTATTACACACGCCCGCGATTTGCTCATAGTAAATTACACGAAGAAACTTTCAGAAAAATCTTTGTTAGATCGAAGGTCTCTCAAAACCAAAAGAAACTGAATTCCATGGCTCACCTACACATCCTATTCAGACCAGAGGCTACAATCAACAATAATTGTTACTACAATACAATACTGAACACCTCTGTTTATGTCCGTTCCATTAATTCCTTTTATTTTTTCAATGATACCGACTCATAATTACGACTAGTTCAAAAGAATCGACGGCCAATAACAAAGTTGAAAGGTCTATTACAAAATACACACTTCACTTTTCGAAACCTTCGAAGATCACGTTCGAGTTGCGGATTATTTTTGTAAGGTTGGTCGAAGTGTATACGTGAGGAAGTTGAAATAAAAGTCCTCGGTGGGTTAGTTATTTCATGAAAGATAAAAAATTGAAAAAAATAAAACAAATACATCACGTGATAGCGAATTATTCAGGAAAAAAAATTATTAGGATATTGACAGTTGTGATATTTTTTACTGCATCTTTACAAAACTTGATGACAGTATTTCATGATGTTGAATAAATTATCCTCAGAAGTAGCTTTTTTGGAGAATCGCAAGAATGAAATTGAAAAGGTATCGATAGTATTGATGTGTCATATTGTTTTGAGTACTCTAAGGTGAATGTTCAAATTTCGCGTAAATTCGATTAGGGATTTTTTCCTTTTCATGTTGGTACATTCGTCTTGGACATATGTTCACCACAGCTTCAACTATACAGTGATTTTCTTTAATGTCACCCCCTTTCATTTTTTGAACGGGTCAACCCAAAAAATTGAAATTTGGGATGATGAAATCAATTGAACACTTTATTTTGAAGTGAAATTGACAGATGAAACTTTCAAGATGGCGACTGAGCACCATCAGGGAAAAAAATTGAATGGAAAGGAGGGTATTGTGACACATTATTTTAAAGCACCTGACAAATGCTTCACAATCCTAGAATATAATGTCAACATCTTCAACTACTACAAAATGTCGGATCTTTTAATAATTGCCTGAATACATTGACATTTAACTACAAAATATGAGGTAATAAGCTTGAGGTCAGTTCAGAAGATACTCGAAATGGTTGCCTTGAACTTCTTGACATATGATATTTCACGCCGAACATTTTCGAACACAGTAACGTCAATATCCCTACAAATATTTATTATTCTCTGTCGTATATCCAATATTGAAGCAGGTTCAGTTTTGTATACCTTTTGCTTCAAATAGCCCCATAAAAATGTCCAAAGGTAAATCTGGCGAGCGGGCTGGCCATTCTATAGGACCTCGACGGCCAATCCAACGACCCGTAAAAGTAGTATCCAAATAGTTTCTTACTTGTCTGGAGTAATAAGGTTGTGCTCCATCTTGTTGGAATGCAATATCCATATCGAACCGTGAATAAAAATCACTTAAATTTTTTCTTCCAATGGACGAGAATTGACCACTTTAGAGATTGTTGACGTAGTATCTTTCAACTAGTGATGCACTGTTTGGAACCTTTGGTGTAGTAATGAATATTACTGGAGTTTTTTCCCAACACCAAATCGTTATTTTTAACACCTCGACACGTGTTTCGATCACCAAGTGATCATCTTCAAAGAGGAAGATTACACTTCTTTTTTTTTTTATCTTAATCTTTTTTTAATCTTCCTCTTTGAAGATGATCGATCACTTGGTGATCGAAACACGTGTCGAGGTGTTAAAAATAACGATTTGGTGTTGGGAAAAAACTCCAGTAATATTCACCTTTCTACTAGTAAAACAGAAAACTAAATAAGAATATTCTAACTGAACATTGATGTTCATTGTCGTACTGAATTTTTTTGTCGTTTTTATATAAACAAAATATAACTTAAAAAACCTTATTGGGTTGTTGGAATTGTCATATGGCAGATAAAAAGGAATATTTCTAGAAATATCGATATTAATGTGTTTGTCTTCAGGAAAGTATTAAATGTTCCGCCATTTTATATAGTAGGTATAGATATTGACTTCATATTCTAGGTTTGTGAAGTAATCGTCAGGAGCTTCAAAATGATGTGTCAAAAGACCCCCTCTTTCCATTTGATTTTTCCCAGACGGCGCCAAGTCGCCATCATAAAGGTTTCATCTGTCAATTTCACTTCAAAATAAAGTATTCATGCTTTAATTTCATTATCCCAATTTTCATTTTTTTTGAGTTGTCCCGTTCAAAAAATAAAAGGGGGAGGACATTATAGAAATGCACTGTATAACATATTCAGTTTGTTGGTGAAAGACATAAAACTTGGAAGTATATTGCGTGTTCGGAGATTTTGCTATCGACAAAAATGGATCAAAAAGAATTCTCATTGATTTGATAGAAATATGGATATGGAGCGCCTAAGTGCCTTTTTGTAATGTTATAATATTTTTTGAATTCAGTGACCCGTTACATGGTAAAAACCAATAACACTCTTCTTGATGATACTTGGAAACGAGTATTGGAAATAAAGTATATATGGTGAACATTTGTAATTATAATCATGTTATAACAGATTTATTCCAAAATCAAAAAGAAACATTAGTTTCTTACAATGATGAAAAAAATCGTGAAAAATACCAGTCTACATCAAATACAAATGACAATTCTTACAACAAATATTTTGAAAATAATCTAATAAATAATCATAATTTGAACTTAGTCCGTAAGTTGCAGAAATCAAAATGTACAGAGGTTAAAACAAAGAGAATAAGGAGCAAGGAATGTGTATTGAAATTTTACGAAAGTAAATTTGATTAGATATTTTTTCTACACCCGTACTCTAACAATACACTTATATGACCATAATCCGTTTCATAATAATATCCATTATGATACAGATTTTTCATGCCATAACGATACAGATTATCAACTAATAGAAACCCATGATTTTTCAATCAAGAATCCTGTTCCTTTGTTTGTCCTAGATTCTTACCTAAGTAACTAATTGCTTTATTTGTAAAAATCAGTTTTCATATTACCTACCTATATTATCAAAATGTCTGAAAATAGCGATATAGAAGGAATACCATCGACTCCAATATTTTTAAAAGATCAGATTAATTACAGTTGTTATATTCAATATAAATATAATTAGAATCTTTATAGTTTTCATATATCCATGATAATACCATTAAGTTTGTGTTTTTTAAAATGATATGAGTTAATTTGATTTGAAAGGGTTATATTTTTAGGAGTGATTAATTTTTTGGGAAAGAAAGTTTTTGGCTTTCTACTACTCCATCTGATACAAAAAAATGGATGAGAGAATCTTCCAAAGAAAGGAAGGATTAATCAATTTGAAAATAAGTAACTCTATACATGGATGTGTAGATCATGCAAAGAAGTAACTTTCAGACACAAACTGAAAGAAAGTCCTCCTGAAACAGCTACTTTCATATAAACATTGAATTACACGAAAGAAAAAATTCTTTCGAAACAAATACTTCTATATGAACACTGAATTATACAGAAGATACTTTTCTCTATTCAGTTTGTATATCAAACATTCGTGGAGGAATAAGAATCAGATATCATTCACATGAGTTCTACTTTGAATGAATGGTAATAAATTGTACTCACATGGAACACTGTCACCCTAACTGGTATACACGTGTTTCGCCTTAAGACACTTGCCCTAAGGCTCTTCAGTACCAAATTCATTCATGAATGAAGTGTATGTATTTTCTATAATGTTATCCAATTTGGTACTGAAGAGCCTTAGGGCAAGTGTCTTAAGGCGAAACACGTGTACACCAGTTAGGGTGACAGTGTTCCATGTGAGTACAATTTATTACCATTCATTCAAAGTAGAACTCATGTGAATGATATCTGATTCTTATTCCACCACGAATGTTCGATATACAAACTGAATAGAGAAAAGTATCTTCTGTATAATTCAGTGTTCATATAGAAGTATTTGTTTCGAAAGAATTTTTTCTTTCGTGTAATTCAATGTTTATATGAAAGTAGCTGTTTCAGGAGGACTTTCTTTCAGTTTGTGTCTGAAAGTTACTTCTTTGCATGATCTACACATCCATGTATAGAGTTACTTATTTTCAAATTGATTATTCCTTCCTTTCTTTGGAAGATTCTCTCATCCATTTTTTTGTATCAGATGGAGTAGTAGAAAGCCAAAAACTTTCTTTCCCAAAAAAATATGAGTTAAGTACTGTAAATGTGTTCAATACAAATATAATATTTATAGTTTTTCATTATTTATCGGGTTTAGAAAAAATAGCGTATGCAACTCTCATGTAATGGTTATTAACACACTCGCATATACCATACAAAACTCGCCTTCGACTCGTTTCGTATCCCGGTTAATACTCGTGTCTTAATAACCATCATTACATGATCGTTGCATAATATTCTATTTGACTTGACAATTGTCAGTTCAAGTTTATAAAACTAAGAAAGAAATGGAACTTAAAAGGCCAAAGTGGAAATATTCAAGTTGTGGAACAATATTCCAAGCTTTGGAGAAGCAGCTTTTTCAATTCCAGCGACATCAAACTTTGAAAAGAACTTGTAGAAATACCTAATTTATGCTCAGTTCAAAATGAAAGATTATTCAAACCCCAGCTGTGAATTTATGCTTTTTGAAATTGTTTTAGTTACAGTTTAATACCAATAACTAGAAAAATAGTTATTGCTTTGGTTTTTTCAAACTTCTCTCTAGTATTAGATACATTTCCGATATAAATAAAGTATCAAATCCAACATTTTCTGGAATCACATAGTGTGGACTATTCGGTTATGTATCCACAGGGTGTTTAAAAAAACAAAAAAAGATACAGAGTTTTGGTTATCACTGAATGAAAAAACGACAATCGGTGAAATTATGACTAGAAAATAAAAATACCCTACTGAGAAATTAGTTCATTCATCTGGTATGAAATATTTGCTTTTGAATGAACCCAATTTTATAACACGAATCCCACCATGATTTCCATGAGAATTCATTGAAAAAACAAAACTTCAATGAGCTGCACCTTTATGGATTACCCAAAAATGCCGTAGTTATTTCCGTAACATAGCTTTCTACAACTTTCCTCCGAAACATTTTCCCTATCTCAAATAGAAAACCGCCTCTCCACCTCCATATCGTTGATGCACCCTGTATTCATGTGGGGAAGAAGCATGGTAGAATGTGTGAATTATTTGTTTTTTCGTATTGTGTTTCATCGCATATTTACCTTGCCCTCGAACATTACACCACAAAAGTGACTCATCCTATTAGTTGATTTTTGCATTGTACACAAACATACGGAATACGTGACCCGTTAGTCGAACACGTGCTTTCTAATCAAATTTGCCATCTCATATGCAGACAATATTGAGAGTCGGACTTGGCTGATAGGCGAGAACTAATGAAATGATATGAAAGGAAAAATGGAAACCCATTTCTAAAGCAATGAGAATGATGTAATACGAATACGAATGATGATGTACGAGTGCCCTGAAAACATCAAAAAACATACACGAAACAAGACTAGGAAGTGACTAAATTTATACAACTGCGTGATTTTTTTGTCGCGCGGTTCAGTCTGAGGGAAAATATGAACTATGCAATGTGTGTATATATATATATATATATATATATATATATATATATATATATATATATATATATATATATATATTCGTGTGGACAGAACACTCAAAAAATAGGGGCAAACCGCGGACACGTGTTTCTGGCTACGTGGTGATGTTAGATGATGCCTGGGAATTCTAGGTCTTCTAATTGAAACCACAAATGTGCGGTTAGCTCCTGTTGATGACACCGTGCATATGTGATGTTTTTCATTTTTGGTAACCAGTTGTTGTCCATCTTTGCAATTGACTTCACTGCGCTGATGAGGCCAATAGCCAGAAACACGTGTCCGCGGTTTGCCCCTATTTTTTGAGTGTTCAGTCCACGAATTTTCCCCTTTTGATTTATATCATACACACTCGTTAATATTTATATCTCTGTATATATATATATATATATATATATATATATATATATATATATATATATATATATATATATATATATATATATATATATATATATATATATATATATATATACAGGGTCCTGCAACAGTGGCGCGGTGTTCCATATCTCTATATAGGAAGCAGATAGGAATCTAATTTTCTATAATATCACCTTATTGCTCGAGCTCGACAAAATAAAAATATTGGCGGTCACACAGGGTGTTCGATTTTTTCTGGGCGGATCCCAACTGTGTCTTTTTAAATGGCAATCTATATTTTTTATCGCTTTTTCGGTTTCTTCATAGAAAATAAAATAAACTTTATGTATATCTGCACTTCGAAAATATTGACGGTTTTCGAGATATCTAGCATGACAGGTTTTTTTTTCCAATATTCGTCACTCAGAATATTTGAAATTATAAAGTGGTGCCAAGTCCAGTTGAAATTTTTTTTTGGTCGAATATTCTACATTGGTAACTCTCTCAAACGATATATCTGAAATCGACCTGTGATATACAGGGTATGAAAAACCGCTTGCCAAATATTGTAAATGAAAATTTGCAAAATCTTCCTTAGATTAAATGGAACACCCTGTATATTATTGATCCATAAGAAGCGCCAACGAAACCTCTACAAATTTCATTAAGTATTCCCTATGGCTAAGTTCAATAGTTTTTCTTAAATGAGCATTTCTTTCGAAAAATGGTCATTTTTTCAAAGCGAAATCCATTTGACGACTGATAAAAATATACGAAAGATATCTTGTTTCAATTTTGTACATTAGAAGGTGTCCAAACAAATATTTTTTAACGAAATAAATGTATGTACCTATCACTTTTTGCTAAATGGAAAATTATTTTTTCATTGGATGCAGAATTTCACTCATAAATCGTGCAATATCAAACCAAACAAGTTAAAAGAAAGAAACATTATAAATAACTATTTTTTTCATGTTATTATATTCATTCAGAGCTTGAGTTCTAGATATTCAAATTTGTCAACTGGCAAATTACAAAACTACAAAAGGGAGAGTTTAATTAAGGTTGATAATGAAACTTTTATAAAATATGTTCAACATGTCTTCCATTTTCTTGAATGCAGAGCTGAAGTCTATGTTTGAAAGACTGTTCTACCCTGCGCAAGACAGCTGGTGTAATGCTGCGAAAAGCATTCGTTATTCTAAGTCGCATATTTTCGGGAGAAGTTGGTGGCTCAACGTAAACCATATTTTTTATGTATCCCCATAATAAAAAATCTAGTTTCGTCAAATCTGGTGATCTAGCGGGCCACCGTACAGGCCCATTCCGTCCTATCCATTTATTGGGAAATACTTCATTTAGATGATCTCTCACTTCTGCCGAATAGTGAGCAGGTGCACCATCATGTTGTAACCACATTCTATTGCGGAGGTCAAGAAGAATATCATCTAACAAACCTGGTAAATCATTTCGTAAGAAATTGAGATACATTGCACCATTCATATGTCCCTCAAAAAAGTATGGACCAATTACATATTCTCCAATGATGCCTCCCCAGACATTTATCGACCACCTATGTTGATAATCCACCTGTCTCAATAAGTGAGGATTTTCTGTCGCATAATAATGGTAATTATGTCGATTTACAAATCCATTTTTATGGAATGTCGATTCATCCGACCATAAAATATTATTGAAAAAATATTCGTTTCGACGAATTTTGTTCATGGCCCAATTGCAAAATCTCACTCTTTTCTCGAAATCAGCATACAGTAGTTCTTGATGTAACTGAACGTGGTATGGATGCAAGCGATGTTTCTTCAATACTCGTTGCACTGATCTCTCACTTATATCCACTATTTCCCCAATTTGTCGTTGACTCCTACTAGGATCTTCTTCAACAGCAAGAAGAACTTGCAATTCATTATCTTCATTAGTAGCTGGCTTGATGCGCTCATGTTTGGAATAATTAATAGATCCAGTTTCAACGAATCGTCCCAAGATCTTTCGGAAAGATCTTTCATCTGGATGCCTTCTATCTGGATACCGTTGAGAATAAATTCTACTTGCCAATAAACAATTCCTGTCTGATTCACCTAATATGAAAATCATATCAATCAAATCACTTTTTGATAACAACATTCTGATGAAATTATACCGACAGTTCAACTTCACGATTGACTAAAAATTTCAATAGTCATTTGCAGCCAAATATTTTGTTCTGTCATTTGCCAGACTACTTGATTTCCAATAAATATTTCATTCGCTGAAAGGTTGTTTTAGACCGAAAGAATATGGCACAAATTCCGAGATTTTTGAAATTATTGTAACTATTCAAGAACGTCCATTTTGTGGTGTAATTCGCAACTTGTTTATCTAGCAAGCAACAGGTAATTTTAGGAATGGGCGATATTTTAAGGAAAGGGTATTTTTTGTATATTCTTATCAGTCGTCAAATGGATTTCGCTTTGAAAAAATGACCATTTTTCGAAAGAAATGCTCATTTAAGAAAAACTATTGAACTTAGCCATAGGGAATACTTAATGAAATTTGTAGAGGTTTCGTTGGCGCTTCTTATGGATCAATAATATACAGGGTGTTCCATTTAATATAAGGAAGATTTTGCAAATTTTCATTTACAATATTTGGCAAGCGGTTTTTCATACCCTGTATATCACAGGTCGATTTCAGATATATCGTTTGAGAGAGTTACCAATGTAGAATATTCGACCAAAAAAAAATTTCAACTGGACTTGGCACCACTTTATAATTTCAAATATTCTGAGTGACGAATATTGGAAAAAAAAACCTGTCATGCTAGATATCTCGAAAACCGTCAATATTTTCGAAGTGCAGATATACATAAAGTTTATTTTATTTTCTATGAAGAAACCGAAAAAGCGATAAAAAATATAGGTTGCCATTTAAAAAGACACAGTTGGGATCCGCCCAGAAAAAATCGAACACCCTGTGTGACCGCCAATATTTTTATTTTGTCGAGCTCGAGCAATAAGGTGATATTATAGAAAATTAGATTCCTATCTGCTTCCTATATAGAGATATGGAACACCGCGCCACTGTTGCAGGACCCTGTATATATATATATATATATATATATATATATATATATATATATATATATATATATATATATATTGATTGATGCAACTAATTTTCCTTTATTTTGAGTATTTCAATAATAAATTCCACAAAAAGGATTTGAAGCTTTATATCTTCTATTAATCATCTGCGAGCGCTTTCGACAGTTGGTAGTACTGTCATCTTCTGGCACTCCTCAAACTGCAGTCTGAGGAGTGCCAGAAGAAATATATATATATATATATATATATATATATATATATATATATATATATATATATATATATATTTACTTTTTTTCCTTTAAGGAAAACAATATAATGATAACACTTCCAAAATACAAATCATGAAATTATAAGACAATAACAAAAATTTATTGGCGCTCCGGGGCGACTTCATTGATTCCTGCCGCCCCACATCATCTGAAGATCTTGATCTGCCAATGTCATCTCTCTCATAAAACAAAATGTAGGGTGTCTCCAATATCAACCAAGTTGAGCTTTGTCATTGGCTGGTACTACAATGTACGAATTAATTACATGTTATATGTCAACTTCAAAATTTGATATTGCCACAAGATCCTCTTCAAGGAACAACAGGTGTTTTTTTTCCAATTATATATAATTCATGATGTAAATTAATTGTGTTTGTCTTTACCTTCCTGAGGTTCCGTATTGTAGCATTACAAATTTCTGCTACCGCAGTTGCCGGTTGATTGGTCAAACCACCAACACTGACATAAAAACTTGGCAAGTTGACTTGGGTGTCACATAGGGTTCCTACCTCTCCCGGAATTCCAGGAGACTCCCGGATTTAAGCTCTGAAAACTAAACTCTCACGGCTCGCGGAAAGAATTTAAAATATACAAAATTCTCCAGGAATAAGAAGTTGTGCAAAAGTAACGATACGCGGTGTCGAAATGGCGAAGAGCGGCGCGGCGTAAATCACGATCGCGCTAGTCAACGGCCTACTCGCCAGTAGGTGGCAGTAGGGTAGCTAGTAGCGAAATTCGTATAACGTGATACGCGCGCGTGTAGTTATTTTGTTTTACTATACCTTTCTCACCCATGTCAAGCCGCGTCGTCTTTGTCTCACTCATTATCATTACTCATTTGTTTTGATTTTCATTCGTTCGTTCATTAGTCTGTATCTAACAGCGATCCATGCACTCGTGTTTTGCGTATTTTGATCAAATTATTTCTATGTTGTTATGTTTTAAGGTCTAGTGATGAAAATTCCGATTGCGCAAGTGAACAAGTGCCACAGAAAAAGATAAAATACGGCAAATATTCGACATCATTTCTTGATAAGTGGTTAACTCAATTTGATTGGCTCACCAAGAGTGATAACTTTACTGGAGAATGTAAATTATGTGGTAAAACAGTTAATATTAAGTACGAGGGTGTTAGAGCTATAACTTTACACTCCCAAACCAAGAAGCACCAATCGTTAATATTGAATAGGAATTCTTCTTCATCATCATCATCATCAGACGTTTATCAGAGTCTACTGTGTAAGTAGCTGGAAGAGATTAATATTTCGAAATTTACTTGGAAATATTTATTTTTTTATACGTATGAATCTCTCCTCGATAGTTTTGACTTCTCATTTACGTTAAAGTTCAATATAAAATTCATATCATCAAAAAATTAAAAATTTTACTCTGACCCCCTCCGACATTTATTAACTTGAGTCTAAAGAGAGTTCTTAAGCCTAATATATTCATCTTAATATTAAATATCTATCTAAAATTAGTCATAGGGTCACGAGATACAGGAAATAATTTTCAATTTCCACTTCAGGTCCACGTGAAGCTATATTGCAGAAGGGCTGAAAATTTCATCATTATTTTATCTACAGTGATACCACAAGATCTCAAAATTTTACGATAACTTCGTTATTTGGCAATACCATGAGAGTCGGTAGCCAAGCGGTTCGGCGTGGGTGATTTGTTCACTCACTCGAATTGACTGCCGTGTTGGTCGGTGGTTCAAGCCCTAGTCTGAACGATCGATCTTCACTTGCTATCGTCCAACCCGTGTTAGGAATCACACGTTAAAAGGTAAGACCTCGTTAATCCTTAGCTCGCACAAGTTTCGACTTCTGAGGGTTGTCGTTCGTAGGGGTGCGACAGCTGGTTAACGGAAAAACAGATTTTAAAAACAGATTTTTTAGATTTTTAAACCTGTGGATTTATCTATTGCTGGTTGCTCGTTTGAGTGTAAAAAAAATTAACATTTATCTAAGGTCGATTGGTATTTGTGAAGATCATTTCCTGAAATATTTTCAGCGGAATACATCAATATAAAAATGAAATATCAATTTTCAAATTGAATCAATTTCATTACTTGGATAACAAAAAATTTCAACAAGAATATGTTTGAATGCATTAACAGAGTACGTAAATGACACGTGTTTCGATAATAGGATTTCATTGTTAAAATTTATCGTGCCTTGACATGACACCGCATAGCCGGCACTCAGGTCACCCGACTTATACTGTTTCTATTCGAATTAAAAATGTTTTATTATATCAACATGTTCTGAATATCAATATCTGAATATCAATTGAACCATTGGTGTCTTATTTTCGTGACGTTATGGGAATCAGTGGAGAGAAGCAAATCATTTTCATTCATTGTACAAGTGAATTTGATTTGATGATGATGATGATGATGATGAGTTGTCTCAATTTAATTAAGGTCCAGGCACTATCAGAATCATAATAGCAAATTAAACCTGCGAATTTCAACTGGCAACAACTGTTCATTCATTTAAATCCGGTCCTGGTAATATGAAGACGAGGGTGTGCCCGCGAAGATGATAAAGTACACCTACCTAGCCTCTATTGAAAGCATTGCCGCCCCAGCCTACTTGACCGATCTAATCTCGACTTGCTTTGTTTATGATGTCTCGATTTGCGAACGATATCCCGGTGGTTTATATGTGCCATTCAAGGTTCAAATGAGGACAATGAAAATTTTTCAGTTCCCTAAACTGACAAGATTGTTGCATGGGCGATCACTGAAATAAATCGTCTAATATTTATGAAATTGGGAATGTTCCTCCTGACGAAAATCAAGTAGTTTTCATAAAAGAGCTCTAAAACAACGCATTTTAAACATATCATTTCAACCTTTTTCTTAAAAAAAAATATTGAAATACTTGAAAAAGAGGAATGAAATAATTCATTCAACATTTAAAGGGATTCGTTTCTATTTCACCATTTGGCAACATCGGTTATAGCTAATAAAGGACAATGAATGAATCTGCAACCTATATGAGACAAACAAAGATGACATATTTCAGAGGCGTGCTGTTCTGTTTACTTATGTTCCGAGATATTCTGTGACATATGACATTTTGTGCACCTAACCTATCTTCCTCTATATAAATAAATAAGAAAACAACTGTTGTTCATGTGGCTTGTGGAAGTGGTATTGAACAATAATTTATATTTTGCCTTGATTGTTGATTTATAAAGATAATTTTCCTTTTTTTAAAGTAGAATATCTAGGTAGGTATAAATTATTTCAACTTGATATAGGCGCTGTTGCCAATATGTGAATTAGAAACAAATCCCTTCAAAAATTAAAACCCAATATTTGAAACATCAATTTGAATACTTTTCGAAGTGAATTTGAAAAGCTCATGAATTGAACTCAACTTTATTTTGTTCAAACTGGCATTTGCTGTAATAACCCAAATTGAGGAACATTCCCCATTGTAGTTGAAAATGATATTTCTCATTTGTCAAATTTGTTGAAATATGTTCAGGACGAAGAGGTTAAACAACATTAAGGTCCATTAATGAAACAAGTATTTCCAATAATAAAATGCAATACAGTAAGACGCTAAATTATGAATCAAATTCGCTATTTCACAAGCCATGCACTTTTGACAAAAAATCGGAAAAAAGTCGATTTTTATTTTTAGATGCCGATTTTTCAATTTATATTCTGAAGATATCACGTCACTGGTTTTGTCGTAGTTCGATATTCTACAGATCGGTATTCCTCCACATTACGTCTTGGTTGTGTGTCCAACATTTTCCACAGCATTGGATTTTGGATTGAAACATAACATAGCTTTTGAATGGCATTCACAGTCACCAGATTTGACACCCCTTGATTATTTTTTTCTGTGCTTATCTCAAAAACGCAACCAGTGTTTGAACAAAATTTGCGACTAAGAATTGTCGAAGGGTGCCTTCGAATCACTTTTGAAATGCCTCGCAATGTGCAAGAACATTGGTAGGCCGTTGACGATTGGAACTTATGCTTCGTTTATTACTGCAACTGACATATTCAATGATATAAGTGGTATGAGCGTGGATTGTGAGGTTGAAGGTATTATCACGAAGTTTTGGGCGTTGTTGGCAGAAGAAGAATGGATATATGAATGTGTCAAACTCCTATATCGGTTAAACTTTTTTGGAAAGAGTTGTTCCATGCTTACCGAACACATGAATGAAATATAAATCCGTGGTTGAGGATAACACTTGCTGAAAACTACTATCACACTGACATTGATATTATCGAAAAAAAATTGTGTTTCTTACATCAATTGATGTTTATCACCAATGTAATGGCAATGCGTCGTTGCCCTTTTAGTTAATGCAACATTTATTTCTTAACTAAGAAATATTATACCTTTTTTTATTTTCGAAAAGTTCCTTTCTCGATTATGGTCAATTGGCTGAGGAAGATATCGAAATATTCAACACCATCAACAGTTAGAAACTAAAATATAAGACAGAGGTAGCAATTTATCATATATATTTATTACGCCCATTTTGATGCAATATTTATATTTTCAGAGAAACTTTCCGAAATTATGAAACGATAGGTGTATTCATTTCGTAACCTCTGCCATATATTTTGAGAGTTGGCAAAAATAACTGACGAGCATTTTGCGGGATAAGCACTGCAATGAGTCATTTCGTTTGTGACTGCAACATTAGTGGGCTTAATACAACAAACGATGGCTCAGACTTATGTGTCTACTATAGTTTGACAACAAAATTGTGACATGTGATATGTTACAATGATATTTGAAGGATAACAAGAACAATACATTTTTAAAAAAGCAACTACAACATTTGCAATTGATTCAATGCACAGAATATTATATTTTTGGTTGTCAAGAGTATTAAAAGATGATATTTACAAAGTAGAGTGATAAACATATTTTCAACACTTGTCTTAAAAGTACTTTTAACACGGTTTTTTCTCTACCAAATAGCAATAAACAAAACATAATTATCAATTTCAAGGAAATTTTATTATAAACAATAGATATAGATACAATTAAATTCTGTTACAAATGTATTATACAGGGAGTTCCATCTCAGACGATCCACCCCGTATATTTCTTATCCCATAGAGAGTGAAAAAATTTTCCGAAATACGTCGAATGATTTTGTTTGAGGGACATCTTTTGACGTATATTTTAGGCTTGAACGAGCAACCCCCTAATAGGGGGCTCTTCAACCCCTCAAACTTGAATAGGGGAGAGGGGTTGAGTGATACTTTATTTGAAAGGTCTTGGAAGTCTCTTTACAACGGTGTATGAAAAAGGAAAAGTTGATGAACCATTTTCGCCAAAAATCTATTTTGCAGCTCAAATGAGCCTTCTTGAATAATTTGGTTATTTTTACAATGAACAAGCCCATTTTTATTTAGCCCTTTTTAGACACTCAAACAATCGTCAAAAAATTATATTCTTGAAAAACTCAATTGTGTTGTCGTCATCATGCTTGCAATCAAAAAAATCAAAGCTGCGTGTTGAATCCAATGTTCAAATTGTCCTCCATTGACTTCCATACAATAATACTTGCCTTAATTTTTTGTGCTTGGAAAGTGATTATCTGGTTGTAACGTTTCAGAATTAAAATCAATCTGTTGAGTTACTACTTTGCTGATTTGTTTAAAATTTCAAAAAATATGGTGTACACATTGCAAGAACGTGTTGAGCCGGTTAGCCCTTATTACCAAAAACAAAATTGTGCCCGAGCGGCTGCAAGGATATTTAACCAAAACTATCCTGAACGTAGTGTTCACCATAAGTACGTACTGGAATTCATTTCAAAATTTGTGGAGAAGGGTTCAGTAATGGATAAAAAAAGAGCACCCATTGGAATTGTGAATGATCAGCTGTGGCGGTATTGGGACATATCCAACTTATGTCAAACACGCAATCTGTACGACAACTTTCTGCAGTTTCCGGTATAAGTCAATCTAACGTTATCAGAATTTTACATAGGCACATACAAAATTAAAGTATTTCATGAATTAAATGATGATGATTGGGATCGAAGGCAAGAGTTTTGCGAAATTATGGCCGAGCGTATCAACAATAACCCAAATTTCTTGTACAACGTTTGCTTTTCTGACGAATGCACTTTTTTACTTAACGGAGAGGCAAACCGGTATAACTGTAGAATTTGGAGCTATACAAATCCTCATGTATTTCGAGAAGCTCACACTCAACACCCAGAAAAGCTAAACGTTTGGGTAGGAATTTTGGGGGACCACCTAATTGGACCTCTGTTTATTCCTGGTAATTTAACTGGCAAAAGTTATCTTTTGAAATGCTGTAAAATGCGATTGATCCGTTAATGACTGAACAATTAGAAAACGATCCTCTACTACTTGAACAACAACAATTGCATTTCCAACAAGACGGAGCTCATCCGCACCACGCCGCACCAATTCGCCAATACCTCGATTTGCAATACCCCGGTCGTTGGATTGGATTGGATCTGGACTTCTTCTTGTGTGGACATCTCAAGTCCAAGTTTTTTGTGACTCACCTTTAAAATTTGGACGAACTACGCCAAAGAATTGTGCGAGTGTCGTCAAATAACTCCAGTTATGCTGAACCATGTCAGAGACGGTTTTCAGTCAAGGTTCTATTATTGTATGGAAGTCAATGGAGGGCAATCTGAACATTTAATTTAAACACGCAGATTTGATTTTTTTGATTGTAAGCATGATGATAAAACAATTAAATTTTTTCAAGAATGTGATTTTTGGAAGATTGTTAAAGTTTTTAAAAATGGGCTTGTACATGTGAAAATAACCAAATTATCCAAGGTGGCTCATTCGAACTGCAAAATTGATTTTTGACAAAAACGGTTCATCATATTTACGTTTTTCATACACCGTTGTAAAGAGGCTTCCAAGACCTTTCAAATAAAGAATCACTAAACCCCTCTCCTCTATTCAAGTTTGAGGGGTTGAAGAGCCCCCTATTTGGGGTTCGTTGTTCAAGCCTAAAATATACGTTAAAAGATGTCCCCCAAACAAAATCATTCGACGTGTTTCGGGAAATTTTTCCACTCACTATGGGATAAAAAATATACGGGATGGCTCGTCTGAGATGGAACACCCTGTATACATTAACACCATTTTTAACGAACGCATTGAAAACTTGCTCCACAAAGTTGAAGAGTTCCATGTTTTTAATTTCTCTTCTAGAAAGTTAGAATGTGCGATGTCGTACTGCTGAGCCGATTTTTTTGGTAAACACCAACAAGAACTTCAAATGTGACTTTAAATAAAACGCGTGAACTGTAAACAATACTGTTTGTTGGTAGGTAACCAGGTGATACGGCGTCACCTGACACGGCCACTTCACAGCTAATGCGATAACATGAAAATAGTTAACTGACAAGTGATGTCAAAATGTTTTCTTATAGAAATATTAAATTTATCTATTTTATTATGAAAACAGGACAGTTGTACAAAAAACTTTGTATGATATTTGTGTTAATAATAAATTTTATTTTGTTCGTGAAATTGCTCAACTTGCTACGCTCGTTTCTCAAACTGTTTCACTCACATACTAAAATCTTACTTTCAACACTCATATCATAATTAGCTATTATTCGGTTCTTCTTTCAATTGAATGTAACTAACTTCAATTTTCATTTATTTATTCCATATACAAAATTTCACTACAAGAAAAAAAAGTGTTCCAAAAACATTTTTTCACCAAGCAATATTTACCTTTCAAAAAATAGTTTATGATAATCTCTTAATATATAGTGCCATCGAACTATTAGTTCCATCCAAATGTGGTATTTGTATTTCAATTCGGTAGAAAACAAAGGTTAATAACCGAAACATCTCAAAGATAACTATCAATAAATGATAAACAATATTGTGCGAAAAATAAATTTATACCCAACGTACCAGGTTGCCCGAAAATAGGATTCAGAATATTGATATAAAAGTGACTTCAGTTATTTTCCGAGTTTATTATGAAAACAATTCAAAATGACTAGTACCTTGTCCAAATGAGTAACAGAAGAGAACATCCTTCAAAATTGGTGGTATGAAAGATATATACTGGGTACCTTCGAACCACCCTGCTACCGACATACAATCTTATAGTATTGTACTATAATAATAAGTGCTACAGTTAAAATCCATATTCACCAATGATTTCTGAATGAATCAAGAAATCGCCACCTCCTCATACAAAATAATAGATATGCTAGGAACAGTGTAATTTTAATTTTGCCAAAAAAAATTCTACTAGTACCAAATCTGTTTAAACAGAGTACGGAGTTTATATATATTTCCTTATTCCTGGAATAAACGGGGTCCTGCTTCACTGTCTCGTTTGATAATGCAGCTGGTTAGTTGTTTTCCTTAAAATATTTCAAGAAATCAAAAAATATAAAAGAATATTGTTCAGAGATGAAGAATAACGTGTGATTATTATTGCACCGGATATTCCACACAATATACATATAATATACACAATATACATAAGTATTTTATTTTTAATGTTTATTTTGAACATTCTCAGAGATAATCTGGAGTAACATGGTTAGACGAAAAAAAGAATTTCAGTTTTCAAAATGAATAATACGCAACAAATAATACTCAATACTCATGTTATGAAAATTATTTGTTAACGATTAATTTAGTTTTGCAAAAAATAAAATAAAATAATCTTTGAGGGAAACGGAAACTTTGTAACAATAAAAAAACAATGATTTCGTACATTCACATCATTTCTAAAATTAAGACACTTTGTTCTTTTTCCTCGTACACGCATTAAATTGCAAAATGTTTAGGCATAGGTATTACTCTAAATCAAAGTCAAACATTCACACGTAAAGCTATTGTTTATCTTTGAGTTATTTTTATACTGTAGTATTATAAATCAAGTCAACTTATCGTTTCTCAGTAGAGGAATATTTGACAAAACAGACAAAAACAAATTACATTTGAAGGGGTCATTGTTGTTGCAATTATTATTGAACTGTAGAGGACTAGCACATATGTTTCCCATCATTGGAATAATTCAATCGGGAACTACAAATTACTACGGAAATCTGTAGCGGAATCTTTGACGATACGCTTGATATTCAGGAGTGACCTTAAAAGGGTACGTCTCATGAATTTTCACCATCAGTACTGGTACTCCGATCTTTTCGCGGACCATAGCACGGTGTCCGGCCACTTTTTGAACTTCTCCTGTTGTCGTAGAGGATACTCTTTTCATCAAACGCGACGATCCCAACCAAAAAAAAAAGTTTTGCTTGGACAAAAGCAAAGAAGGATATTCCTCGAAACGTAACAATTTTTGTCATCATTCGAATCATTGGGCACCCACTTCTCGAGCTTTTCGATCTTATCAATACGTTTTAAACCATCAACAACCGCATGGGAACAGACACCCAGTTGTTCCTCTTGAAGATGATCACTTGGTAATCGAAACTTGTGCCGAGGTGTTTTAAAATAACGGTTTAGTGCTGGGAAAAAACTTCAGTAATATTCATTACTACACCAAAGGATCCAAAGAGTGCATCGCTAGCTACAAAATTAGTGATTGAAGCCAGAATAATTTGGGCGAAAGCCGAACAGACATCAATGAAAGAAATCGTATAAATTATAATTACACTTTCAAACTATTCGGCGCTTCGAAAATGTCTATCAATCAATTTTGGTAACGAATAGAGGATGGGTGTTATGTCCTTGATTATAAATTCATTTCCTATGACGCTAATTGTTCCAAGCAGTTCTTGTCAGCGTAGATAGTACCCAAACAGACTATTAATCAATCCACAATGAATACATACTAAAGACACTAATTCTCTCTTTTTGTAGCGCAGTCATAAAAAAGGATAATATATTGAAAGAAAGTGTTTTAATAATATGGGCTTGGTCTTGGCCAATATCTCGAGATATATCTATATATGTCTATATGAACATCGGATTGCCGCAACTTGAAAGAAATAATGCATATGACATTTCCGATTAACGTGATTGATATTAAAGTAACTCAATGAACATATTCTATTACGAGGGGGCAGTATAAGGTGTATTCCAGTTGAAACGAGTCGCCCTGAAGGATTCATTTGATATTGCGACTGCAAAAAAATCGTGAAAAACTTCTTCAAATATCAGGGGCCATTTCTATGTAGAAATCAACCCCTTGTCAGTCACCCCTACAACAATTTTCACGATGAGGATTTTAAATGGAAATAATACTGGAGTGACACATTATTTGGAAGGTCTTTCAGGTCCATATCCAATCTTGTAACATTTTTGACAGAACAACGGTAAGCAAAGTCAGAAAAAGTAAAATGCTACCTAACTCCAAATTAGATCAATCTGAGCACTTCTGAATGATTCTCATGAAAAGAACAGAAATAACAACTCACAATGAAAATTTCTAATGAGTACACAATGATTGGTTCTAAATTTTATCGGTCGATTACTGCTCAAGTTGCTGATGTCAAAATTATTCTGGAATAATAACTGTCGGTATTGTTTTTTTATTAGAATTTTTTTTTGGCTTGTTTGAACTAGAGTTATCATTTTGTTTATCATTTTTTGTTTTATGAAAAATAGTTTATATACTTTAAGAACGGATTGCGATACTACTACTAGTAATATGACTAATAACACCTAATATTCGTCAGAATGTAAGGGTGGAAAGAGAAGGTCGTTTCTACTTTCGTATGCAAGTTGACGAAAATTTTATATGGCAAACTTTTCTGTTTAGTTTCACTTTCTAGTTCAAAAATGAATACAAACTTGGAACGTTATTTTATTTTCCCTGACAATGGTTACCGTTGTAAAATAAAAAATGTACTAGAGTCGAATACAGATTTGAAAGACCCTTCAAATAAAGTGACATTCGATCATATGAGTTGTTTGTTATGTGGAGGGAGTGGCTGATAAGCGGCTAATTTTTGCGAAAAAATGCCATTAACACAAAAAGCTTCTCTTTCACGCGACTCTCGACGTACTCAATGTGTCACTATTCACACACATCGAAAAAGTCTACGGATATTTTTTAAAATGACAATAATTTTTTTTAGATCGCTTTAGGGAAAATAGTTGACGGGTGATTATTAAACGAATGTAACTTACAACAAAATTTATTAAATGGTCAAAAATACTGAGTGCGCATATACGCAAAACTAAAAAAAATATGGCTCTTCTTTGGCACCCCGAAAAAAAAATCATAATACAAAAAAATTGGAATCAGTACAAAGTATGGCCTCCACGCTGGTTTATTACGGCCCTACATCTATCGTGCATCGACAAAATGAGATTGTCAATGTCTTGTTGAGGTACATTTGCCCATTCAGCGATTAAAAGCTCTCTCAATTGAAACGTTGTGTGAATGTTCCCCATATGCGGAGTAATTCTTCGTTGAAGCATGTCCCACACATGCTCGATGGGATTCAGGTCAGGTGATTGTGCTGGCCATGGCAATACATCACCTCCTTCGTTGGTGAGCCAGTCAGTCACTAGAAGCGCGACATGTGGACGAGCATTATCGTGCATTAGGTGGAAGTTTTCACCAACAGCACCAGCAAACGGTCGGACGATAGGTAGAAGAATGATGTCGAGGTACTGTCGAGCTGTGAGGGAGCGATTTGGAAAAACGAGATCGGTTCTGCCGCCGATCATGATTCCGCCCCATAGCATTACTGTACCACCTCTGTATGTGTTCATTATTTCCAGGTCGTCTCCACAGTCTTACTCGACGAGAATCTGGATGAAATCCAAATCTGGATTCGTCTGTAAACAAAACTGTGGCCCAATCATTTGCATCCCAGTTTTGATGTTCTTGACAACACTCTAATCTTCTACCGCGATTGCCTCTCGACAAAGGTGGACTTCTAAGTGGCCTTCTGTTGTGGAGATCTGCTTCATGCAGTCGATTTCTGACAGTATCACGACCAATGGTTACCTGATGCGTCTGCTGCAACACGTTAACCAACTCAGGTGCTGTGATTGTCGGTTGTCTTCTTGCGGTTAAGACCAAAAATCGGTCTTGAACGGCAGTTGTAGCGCGTCCTCGCCCTGGATGTTGTTCGGCTGGACTGCCAGTTTCACGGAAACGCCGCCACAATCGACTGATAACACTTTGGGAGACCCCCAAACGAAGAGCTACATCATTTTGTCGCATGCCACCTTGAAGAAGCCCTACAGCTCTATTCATCTCAGCCAATGGTAAGTGATGGCGTTCCATGTTAAAGCACAATATTTCCAATTTAATTGCTGAGCAAGAACTGCATAGAATGTACAAACTCGACACTTTCAGATTATTCATTTTAGCCAAAAACCTACAGTTTGTAAAAAACTTGATAAAAGATTAGTTACCGTTTTTGCAGGCTTTGTTCAACCCATAGAAATCTACAAGGTGGTCGAGTGTACCAATTTAATCAAAATTAAACGACCTCATGCATTTATTTTTATGATATTGAGTATGTTATAAAAATATCCCTAGACTTTTCCGATGTGTGTATATGAAATACAGCGATTGGCTTGTTTAAACATCACAGGAGCCATGAGAAAAACACCAAACGCGACAATAGAATCAATTACTGGTCTGACCCCTCTGAACCTGTACGTTAAGGAGGTTGCGTTAATGGCCATGTTACGATTGGGTCAATTGAGGCTGAGCCTATGGCGAGAAGCGATTACTGCGCAAACTCTGCCAAACCCAGGTTTGTGTTTAATAAACCCTACAAAACTCAGTCAGATGCTACAAATGCAATATGCATATAGACAGACGGTTCAAAAACCAAAGAAGGCTCAGGATGTGGAGTGCACTCCATATCACTAAGCCGAAGGATTGAGTAGGGAATAGGAAAAATACTACCGTGGTTCAAACAGAACTGGCTGGTATCTCAATCGCCACAAAAAAAATAAACAGGAAAGGAATTTCCGACAAAAACAACAATATGCAGTGATAGAGTGCCACTAAGATTTACCCGAAGCCTCGGTAGATAACCTTATCCTGAGGTGGGTTAAAGGACACGACAGGAGTAAAAATGATCGCAATGCCGACTCTTTAGCCAAGGAAGCGGCTGGACTACGAATTTTAGGACCCAGTGACACCTACGGCCTGATTACTTCGACAGTTGTGGAACGAGCCAAACGTCACACCCATGCTCAATCCCTAAAAAGATGGGATGGAATCAAAGGATGCAATCTTGCCAGGATCATCCTGTGCGACCCTGGGAAGCTGGCGCCGAAGAAATATCTGGCGATGACCTGGGAAAATCTACGCATAACACTAGGATTTCTGACTGGCCACTGTCAACTAAGGAAACACCTCGATAATATGAGGCTAGTGGACACCCTTCTAAGCAGGATGTGTGAACAAGAAGATGAGCCTGTCAAGCATGTCCTATGCGAGTGTCCAGAGTTATCGTCAATAACAGTGTGTGTTCGGCGAGTCTTGGCCTACACCTGCCGATATGAAGGAGATGTCTCCCAGTGACCTGTCCATCTTCCTGGAAAGGACAGGATGGACGATGATCTAGGAGGACAACTCCTCGAAAGGATCTACAATGTACATGTGGCTTCAGTGCTGTGGATCTACACTCACCCTCCCTACTCCACAGATACAGCACTTATTTTTATATCAACATTATTATTATAGTTTTATTGTGCTTGTGAAATCAGCAATACTATTTACATATTTTTTCTGATGTTTATAAACACCGTGTACCCTCTCGTTGTGTGTTAAAGTATTGTGGCTTGATATAAACATAAGGTTGTCAAGTTAAGAATGTATATCTATCAGCAGAGTAAATTCCACATAAAAAACATTCACTTATGTTCAAGACTGACATTGAATATATTTACGGTTTTTAATATAATTAATTTTTTTAGGTAAACTACATTTTCTCAATAATTTCATGTTGAAAATTTAACATGGTTATTACAGATATTGCCTTAAAATATGGTAGAAGCTAACATATTTCTGATACAATATACAATGATTTATTCTCCGTTATATTTATGCGTTGCTAGGGAAAGAACCAGTTAAATTTCGTGACTTTTATAGTTACAAAAAGGATAGATGTAAAAATTGTAACCGTCAAAATTACGAAACTTTCAGCTTGACGAGTTTCTATCCAAAAGGGTTTTCGAAAATAATCTCGTTATTCAATATTCGATACGCATTGTTCACCTATACAGTGGACACTTGTCCACTTACATCAGCTTGTACTCTAACTCAACTTAAAAAAAAAACAGAAACCGTTCCGTTTAGAGCGAATATGACCTACTCATGTATTAATAGATCATTGTTCCGTAATAATAATTCTGACTGAGCAACGACCGTAAACTGTTTCGACCGAACAAGAGATGATTTAATTACAGGCAATGGGTAATGAAATTTATGTATATCAATTATGCGACGTCACTGTTCGATATCGAAGGGTTACGTTTCCGAATCGTTTTGACCTTGATTCGAACAGCCGTGAATGTATTGATGATTCACAATGATAGATTATTCACTCATAGTGATTTAAATAGGTAATTATACAAAATATGCAATAATGATGAGAGTGAAATCGTGTATGTGTACAGATTGACTAGGTAAACGTAAGTGAAAACTAGTCATTGAAGAAATAATATACGATTCTTAAGGAACTTTGCATCATCTAGAAGAATGAAATGATCAGGAAAAAACTCCAGTAATATTCATTACTACACCAAAGGTTCCAAATAGTGCATCATAACAAGTTAACATTATTGGACATTGAATCACCAACACGCATAAGTAGAGTGAGGACCGAAGAAAATATTGCGGCTGTATCCGCCAGTGTTCGTGATGACCGTGAAATGTCGATTCGCCCCGTTCGCAGCAATTGGGCCTCTGTTACTCCACTACGTGGAAAATTTTGCGAAAGAATTTGGGTGCAAAACCTTGTAAGATACAGGAGGTGCAAGAATTGAAGCCACACGACCTCCCACAACGTCTAACATTTGGTGAATGGGCGCTGGCAAAGTTGGAGAAAGATCCACATTTTTATCGAAAAATTGTGTTCAGCGACGAGGCTCATTTCTGATTGAATGGATACGTTAATAAGCAAAATTGCCGCATCTGGAGTGAAGACCAGCCACAGGCATTATAGAAGAGCTACCGATGCATCCCGAAAAAGTCACTGTTTGGTGTGGATTATGGGTCGGTGGCATTATCGGGCCGTACTTCTTCAAAGACGACAATGGCCGGAACGTTACTGCGAATGGCCAGCGCTACCGTGTGACAATTGACGACTTTTTGTTGCCCAAAATAGGAGAATTAGACATGCCTGACATGTGGTTTCAACAAGACGGTGCCACATGCCACACGGCACGCGAAAGAATGGTCTAATTAAGAGCCGCCTTCGGTAAACAGTTTATCTCACGTTTGGGGCCCCTCAATTGGTCGCCTAGATCGTGTGATTTAACGCCTTTGGATTATTTTTTGTGGGGTCATGTTATGGCTCATGTCTACAGGGATAAACCAGCAATGACTGACGCTCTGAAAGCCAATATTGACATACGTGAAATACCGGTCGATATGTTAGAGAGAGTGTGCCAAAATTGGAACTTGCGCATCTGAAGCGGAGTCGCGGACAACATTTGCATGAAATCATCTTCAAACATCAAATTATATTGATCGTTTTATCGATTCCAATATGTATTAGAGAAGTTGCTCTGAGGAAGTCCAGATTTGATTAAAAGGGCCATACATTGTAACGAGTTATAGGTATATGGTTATGACATATATCGAAACCAAAGTTCGATCGTCCCAATAGAAGAGCCAAGGATAGCAAAGACAAAAAAAGCACGCGCCGCTTGCGAGAAGCAATACGAAGAAAACGTTCAGTATTGTGGAAAAACAACTTATTGGAGGGGACAAACTAGAAATTTTTTGAACTGACCTCGTAAATTCAAACACTTTACTATTTATTCCTTTTAGTGTCGGTTACACATTACTCTCGAGCCGAAAATGTTTGAGCACATAATCTCACAATGATGTATCATTGAGTATTGATGACTGAATCAAAATATAATAATAATAATAATGGTCTTCATTAGCTGAAATAGAATATAACAACCAAGAGGCGAAGTTCAAAACTGCAGTGGAGAAGACTACAGATTTGAATTGAAGGGGTTATATTTTTAAGAGTGATTAATTTTTGGGGAAGAACGTTTTTGGCTTTCTACTACTCCATCTTGATGCAAAAAAAGGATGAAGGAGTCTTCCAAATAAAGGAAGGAAGTAATCAATTTGAAAATAAGTAACTCTATACATGGATATGTAGATCATGCAAAGAAGTAAATTTCAGACACAAACTGAAAGAAAGTCCTCCTGAAACAGATTTGTTCTACTACTTAACCTCCACAGCCAGCGAGAACCGGCAACAAAAATATAACAAATTGAAAAAGAAATACATTATAAACCTGATATCGATCAGCATTCGAATAATAATAAAAAAGAAATATACATATGTATAAATTGTTGAGTAGTGAAGTTTGCAGGGAGAGCACATGTCATTTTTCAAACAATTCCATATTTTTACAAAAATAGAGTTAATTCACAACAACGTACACAACGTTATGCATAAAAGGAATACGTCGGTGACATGTTTCCAAGTTTTTCTAACATGTGCCGTTTTTGCATATTCCTATTCAATTACCTACTGCAGACCTTCAGTATCGCTGAATTATTAGTGCAGAAGTGTAGAGTATAAAAATAGTATACGGTAATGGGGAATATTCCTCAATTTGGGTTATTACAGCAAATGCAAGTTTGAACAAAATAAAGTTGAGTTTTGTTCATGAGTTTTTCAAATTCACTTCGAAAAGTATTCAAATTGATGTTTCAAATGTTGGGTTTAAATTTTTAAAGGGATTTGTTTCTAATTCACATATTGGCAACAGCGCCTATATCAAGTTGAAATAATTTATACGTACTTAGATATTCTACTTTAAAAAAGGAAAATTATCTTTATAAATCAACAATTAAGGCAAAATATAAATTATAGTTCAATACCACCTCCACAAGTCAGATAAACAACAGTTGTTTTGTTATTTATTTATATAGAGGAAGATAGGTTAGGTGCACAACATGTTATATGTCACAGAATGTCTCGGAACTCGGAACATAAGTAAACAGAACAGCACGCCTCTGAAATGTGCCTGCCATCTTTGATTGTCTCATACATGTAACAGATTCATTGTCCTTTATGTCCAACCGATGTTGCTAAATGGTGAAATAGAAACGAATCCCTTTAAATGTTGAATGCATTATTTCATTCCTCTTTTTTAAGTATTTAAATACATTTTTGAAGAAAAAGGTTGAAATGATAAGTTCAAATAGGTTTTTTTAAAGCTCTTTCATGAAAACTACTTGATTTTCGTCAGGAGGAACATTCCCATTGTAAATACACATCAAACTGACAGCTGCAATTTTCACAGTTTTTTTTCCATGTCATAGGCATCAACTACGTTGGTCATTAGCCTCGTGTTCTGGGTAGGCGATGTTAATAACTCTCCGAGCCACCTAGAGAGCATCATGACTATTCGCAGTCCGTCAGCCATGTAACGCTGCAGAATCATCCCAACTTCAACTAGATAAATTCTACCACTACGACTGCGCCAATTCACAGCTATTTTCACAGTTACAAAGCTAAATATAAGGTTCTTCCAAAATTTTTATCCGTTTTTATGAGTCTACTAGAAACTGTGATATCTCAGTAAATACTTATTCAATTTGACCGAAACATGCGTTATTTGAATCAGTGCACGTTTGCCAACGTACACTGCATACAAATTATGTGCTCGGGATTCGATGAAGTCGACGAAGGCCGTTTTAGCCTGGTCCTGATTGGCAAAGGTTCTACCGATGATAAAGTCATCGAAGTCTTTGAAAAAATGGTAGCCGATTGGTGAGAGGTCTGGGGAGTATGGTGGCTGAGGCAGAACTTCGACGCTCAATTCGTTTAATTTTCGGACGGTGATTTGTAAAATGTGCGGACGGAAGTTATAGTGGAGCAGGATCGGATCTTCTCTGTTGACCAATTCCGGATGCAGCCGACGCAATTTTCGATTCCTACTTTTATGTCGATTTCCTGTGATTGGTTGGACCGGTCTCAGAAAGTTACAGTTAATCACAGCAGCCGCTGACCATCATACAGTAACCTAACCCAACCTAACCATAGTACTTTTTTATGGGTTTCATTTCGCCTTTGGGAAGTTCCTGAGTGGCACTTCGTACAAAAAAAGATACTGTGTTGGCGAAACTTGCGTGATATTTTTTAAATAAAGTTAGTGGAGATGAAATCGTAAGGTGTAGTTCATGAAATTACTATGAATCTTCATCAAGAGTTAAGATCTGCGAATAAACTCCACTTTGATATGAGTAAATGTCTACTCATTAACTGGATAAATTTCAACCAGTGTGAAGGTAGCCATGTGTTTTCATCCATGTGTTTGGTGAAAGAGAGGCGAGCGCGCTTTTCCGCCATAGATCGTTTCACCGCAATTATTCACATGGCTAGCCATGGAAATTTTTACATTGATAGACTCATTGCTGGAAACGAACTGACGTGATTGGAAATGATTCAAATGATGATGAAAATCATTTTTTTATGAAATGAACCGCATTTTATTGAAATTGTACAAACAACTGATGATAATAGAAGCAGAAAAATAATTCCAAAAGGAAATTCGTTGCTAGGAATATTTTTTCTGTCAATTAATTGAATACACCCCCGACTACCCTTAATTCAATTTTCATTAGAAAAAATCATAACTCCTTGCAGAAACACATTGCTGGGAATATTTCTTCATGAAACCATCGAATTTGGCATGCTTATTAACCCCAGATGGGTCAATGATTTTGTGTCACGAAAATACACCCCCTTCTACCCTTAATTCAATTTTAATTAAAAAAATCATAACTCCTTGCAGAAACACATTGCTGGATATATTTCTTCATGAAACCATCGAATTTAGCATGCTTATTAACCCCAGAGGGGTCACTGATTTTGTCTCACGAAAATACACCCCCTTCTACCCTTAATTCAATTTTCATTAGAAAAAATCATAACTCCTTGCAGAAACACATTGCTGGGAATATTTCTTCATGAAACCATCGAATTTGGCATGCTTATTAACCCCAGATGGGTCAATGATTTTGTCTCGCGAAAGAACACCCCCGACTACCCTTAATTCAATTTTCATTAGAAAAAATCATAACTCCTTGCAGAAACACATTGCTGGGAATATTTTTTCATGAAACCATCGAATTTGGCATGCTTATTAACCCCAGATGGGTCAATGATTTTGTCTCACGAAAGAACACCCCCGACTACCCTTAATTCAATTTTCATTAGAAAAAATCATAACTCCTTGCAGAAACACATTGCTGGGAATATTTCTTCATGAAACCATCGAATTTGGCATGCTTATTAACCCCAGATGGGTCAATGATTTTGTCTCACGAAAATACACCCCCTTCTACCCTTAATTCAATTTTCATTAGAAAAAATCATAACTCCTCGCAGAAACACATTGCTGGGAATATTTTTTCATGAAACCATCGAATTTGGCATGCTTAATAACCCCAGAAGGGTCGCTAATTTAGTCTCGCGAAAATACACCCCCTTCTACCCTCAATTCAATTTTCATTAAAAAAAATCATAACTCCTTGCAGAAACACATTGCTGGGAATATTTCTTCATGAAACCATCGAATTTGGCATGCTTATTAACCCCAGATGGGTCAATGATTTTGTCTCACGAAAATACACCCCCTTCTACCCTTAATTCAATTTTAATTAAAAAAAATCATAACTCCTTGCAGAAACACATTGCTGGGAATATTTTTCCATGAAACCATCGAATCTGGCATGCTTATTAACCCCAGAGGGGTCACTGATTTTGTCTCACGAAAATACACCCCCTTCTATAGAAGCGTCAATACTAAATCTATTGGTTGAAATAAACACACCTCCTTACGCTGGCTAATCAGAATCAACTGTAATCGACTGGCGGAATTCGCACCACAGAGTCGGAGTGGTCAGTTGTTTTAACGCCTGAGGTGGTGTGTATATATACGGTATTTTAATGTTAAACATTTTCAAAATGTCAAGTGATGATACGTCTAAAGAAGCTGCTAACTTTTGCTCAACTCAACCTGAAAACACATGAAAAAACTGCAGCTTCAAAAATAAAATTTTGGTCATTCCTTAGTGCGACTCTGTTTTGAAGCACTCCTTTTGTTGGATGGACAGAGTATAGGTGGTTATGAATGAACTTTCAATGTGTTTTCGCGAAGAGTTATAATTTTTTTTAATGAAAATCGAATTGAGGGTAGAAGGGGGTGTATTTTCGTGAGACAAAATCAGCAACCCTTCTGGGGTTAATAAGCATGCCAATTTCGATGGTTTCATGAAAAAAAAATTCCCAGCAATGTGTTTCTGCAAGGAGTTATGATTTTTTAAATTAAAATTGAATTAAGGGTAGAAGGGGGTGTATTTTCGTGAGACAAAATCATTGACCCATCTGGGGTTAATAAGCATGCCAAATTCGATGGTTTCATGAAAAAATATTCCCAGCAATGTGTTTCTGCAAGGAGTTATAATTTTTTCTAATGAAAATTGAATTAAGGGTAGAAGGGGGTGTATTTTCGTGAAACAAAATCAGCGACCCTTCTGGGGTTAATAAGCATGCCAAATTCGATGGTTTCATGAAAAAATATTCCCAGCAATGTGTTTCTGCAAGGAGTTATGATTTTTTCTAATGAAAATTGAATTAAGGGTAGAAGGGGGTGTATTTTCGTGAGACAAAATCAGCGACTCTTCTGGGGTTAATAAGCATGCCAAATTCGATGGTTTCATAAAAAAATATTCCCAGCAATGTACTTCTGCAAGGAGTTATGATTTTTTTAATTAAAATTGAATTAAGGGTAGAAGGGGGTGTATTTTCGTGAGACAAAATCATTGACCCATCTGGGGTTAATAAGCATGCCAAATTCGATGGTTTCATGAAAAAATATTCCCAGTAATGTGTTTCTGCAAGGAGTTATGATTTTTTCTAATGAAAATTGAAGTAAGGGTAGAAGAGGGTGTATTTTCGCGAGACTAAATCAGCGACCCTTCTGGGGTTAATAAGCATGCCAAATTCGATGGTTTCATGAAAAAATATTCCCAGCAATGTGTTTCTGCAAGGAGTTATAATTTTTTCTAATGAAAATTGAATTAAGGGTAGAAGGGGGTGTATTTTCGAGAGACAAAATCAGTGACCCTTCTGAGGTTAATAAGCATGCCAAATTCGATGGTTTCATGAAAAAAAATTCCCAGCAATGTGTTTCTGCTAGGAGTTATGATTTTTTCTAATGAAAATTGAATTAAGGGTAGTCGGGGGTGTATTCAATTAATTGACAGAAAAAATATTCCTAGCAACGAATTTCCTTTTGGAATTATTTTTCTGCTTCTATTATTATCAGTTGTTTGTACAATTTCAATAAAATGCGGTTCATTTCATAAAAAAAAAAGATTTTCATCATCATTTGAATCATTTCCAATCACGTCAGTTCGTTTCCAGCAATGAGTCTATCAATGTAAAAATTTCCATGGCTAGCCATGTGAATAATTGCGGTGAAACGACCTATGGCGGAATAGCGCGCTCGCCTCTCTTTCACCAAACACATGGATGAAAACACATGGCTACCTTCACACTGGTTAAATTTCAAATGTATTTGGTTAATTACTGTCTATGTTATTGATACCAAATATTCCGAATAAAAGTAAAAACTGTTTTGATGAAGTTAGTTAGACGATCCTGTATTTCAATAACATTTATGAGAAAATTTTCGAGTAATTGTTATTTCAATTTCAGTTGGTTACAATTTTATGTGCAGAGTGAGCCAAATTGAACACTTTTAAAGAGAAACTCCTGTTTTCAAACTGGATAGATGAAAACTGATGACAAACTCAATGATGAAGAGCACATATCGATATTTATCATCGTTGTGCTTTTCGAAAAGTTGCTGTAACTTTTTCCCCGTCAAAAATTTCTTGTCGCTGAGGAAATATTTCCAAAACAATTTTATACGTTGAATTCAATGGTGTAAAAAACAAATTTTTTCAAATGAGATATCAATATTGATGGAAAACTATATTTTTAACGAGACACACTGTAATTCCTGCATATTTTAATAGAGCTTAAAAGTACCTTTCCAAAAATGTAGCATACTTGATGTTTTGCTAGAGTGATCTCTGAAATACAGAGCTTTTATGTTTTTTCATGTAGACTTCGAAGAGCACACTCTGATCAAGTAGGCTTTGGCCGATCCGCCAAATCTTTACACGTAGCTGTCAAATTTTGATTTAAGCAGTAAAGACGCTCTTCAATTAGTAGTTTTTGTTCAATTTCAAAACACATTCGCAATGAAGTATGAGAATTATGAAAAATGGAATATGATAGTTTGTTTTATACACACCGAGGAAAATGCTGGAGCAGCAAACAATATGAAACACTAGATTTTCGCAAAACTGCGACACAACCTAATTGATTGTGGTTAATTTGAAAAAAAAGGCCAAAATTAAATGAATCAAATAGGGATAAGAATTGAAGGAAATGGTCGTTTTAGGAGCTGTTGAAAATAATCCCAAAATGTCAATGCGAATTTTGAGGATTGGAGGATTTTAAAAAAACACAAATTCAAGCCATACAGGATCAGAAGAGTTTATCAACTCAGACCAGGAGATTTTGAACGCCGAATAACTTTTTGCCAATGGTTCCTGGTAAGTTGTAACCAAGTGCGTGGTTTTTCGTTGAATTGTATTTGGACAGACGAAACGTATGTGAGAAGTGCTGACATTCTGAACCGGCATAACAAAATCCTCATTCTATTGTGGAGCATAGAAGCCGAAGAAGATTTAGATTTAGTGTGTGAACAGGTGTATTCAGGGGTAGAATTATCGGCCCGTTAATTCATAATGACACTCTCACATCTCCGAAGTATTTACAAATGTTGAGGCAACATAGTAAACCCTTTGTCGATGAATTGCCAGTAATGGAGCTGAGAAAAATATATATTTTCAACAAGACGCCTCACAATACTGCAATTGTCACCAATTTTTGGCTGCAAATTTTGGTAAAAATTGGATAACCAACCAAGGACCCAACCGTTGGCCGGCTATTTCACCGGACCTAACGCCTATGGAATTCTACCTCTGGTTGAAAAATCTTATTTTTTAATTGCCGGCAAATTCTACTTTTTTGATAACCTGGAGGTATCAAAAATGCCCGTTCGGACACATCTCTCACTGTTTTTTTAATTTTTTCATTTCTATAACAGTGCTTCTCTACTACTTCTACTTCAACGTTTCATATTCTAGGATTGTATTATTTTGAAAGCTAATTTGGGTATCCATTTTTACTAAATTTTTCATTTTCTGTCGCTACCTTCAAATCGAATATATAGCTGCTCAACAACATGCCTATGAAAATTAACCGCAATCATTTCGGGAAAGTAAAATTCTACCACTATTTTTTAAGACCGTTCTGTATATGTTCACGACCTCCATTAGTTACGTGTCCGTGGGTGGTAACAAAATTACAACAGTTCATCAACGTCAATTGTTTTCAGGTGTTTATGTAAAATAGAATAGAAACGAAAAACAAATTACATAAGCTATACTTGCCTTAGGTCTATAAGCATTCGGAATATTTGGTGGTCCGCCATTATCATCCATTGGTGCCTGCAAAAAAAAAAACAAAAATAATGAATTCCTTAGATCTTAGATAAAAAGCAGCATATCAATCGTAACTTCAATTTTTTTTATAACAACAAAGTTATTCTTCAATATTTGTAAACATCCGATGTAAACTGTATGAACAACAAACAAACATCAATTTTCAAAATTGATAATGGCTGATAAAGTTGAGAGTGTCTTGGGTAAATTAGTGTTTCGTTTCGACGACGGATAAGCTTTCGAGTTATGGAATACTACGTCAAATTTCACATGATTATTTGTTTGTTATGTATTGAAAGATTTCAGTATGATAATATAATGAAAAGAGTTTAGAATGTATGATAACTTGTTCGGCTAATGGTTGGAGAATTTTTATGAGGTGTTTGATGAGAGCTAGTGTTGGAAATCCATTGGTTCTGACGTTTTTGAGATTAGCGCACACAAACACATAAACTAACACATAAAATTGGCAATAACAGCTAACACTAGTTTCTATCAAGTATCTTCCATTTATGGATAGCTATATTAGTTACAGGAAAGTGACGTTTCGAACCGATGTTCAAGATATTAACATCAGGTTCAAAGGCTCTTTAACACCTCCCATTTTCACAACCTAGTTATTCGAACGCTCTTTCATTTACCAGATAGCTAAAGTATTCAATTTTATTCCTGAACTGTCAAAAATAAAATCAAATTGAAATTATATCTTTTTCAAAAGCAATAACATGATGAACTTTTCACTATTCCGCTTTTCTATCTCCTTTTATCTTCTTCTATTATTTTTTCCCTCTTTGAGTGATTCATGACCAATAATGGTTTGCTTGGATTTGTATCATCGCCAGTCACTGATCTCAATTTATGTATTCATATACTTATATTATTGCTATGCTAGTACCCATGCAGAGCCTCTTTTTAGGTTAAGTGGTTTAGCAGTGATTTGCATAGCTGCTAAAATTAAACTTCGCCTTTTACTATAACTTCATATATGTAGTTACAACTTAATATTATGATTTTTTGTGCTTGTAGTAATAAAAAGGTTTTTTTCACCGTAGTGTGCGCTGTTCAGACCCTATCCCCCGAAGCCCCGATATATTCGGGAGGGCGCCAGCATTATCAACCAATGACCAATCATCATTGGGTCAAGAATTCCAAGAATGGCAGCATTCTGCATCTGTACGGCTAAGATTTCTGCCTTATTGCGGCAAGCCGGTATGATTTTAAGGTTCGAGAGCAGAGAGGACATCATTCCACCAAGGACTCCAATAATAAGAACAACCATCTTGACAGAGTGGTCTGGATAGAGTCTGCAGAGTTCAAAGAGAAAATCTCGATATTAACACTTATCATCCCCAAACAATGGAGGATGCCATTTGTGATGGCACTACTGATTTTTCAACTTCAAGCAAGCAATACTGTTACGTTTTTCCCCGTGGGTTGACCAATAATTGACTACACTGATTAATCAAACTCAAATTTATTTCACTTTAAATACAACAAACACTTCAACTAAAACTTCAACTATTATTTGAATGCCAATCGCCTTACTAGATCACTTGTCGTACCGCACTGTAACGTCCGCTTGACTGTGTCGGTATGCCCGCCGCAAGCGTTTAAATATATTAATCGAACACCGTAGAAATTTCGCCAAAGTTCTGTCGAAGTTGGTAGCATTATTCTCGCTGTTTCTCGAGTGGGGGGGAATCATCGTACATTCCCGCATTCTTAGCTACGCGATGTTTGGTTTATGGTTACCAGTGGCGGCCGGCGTTACTTTCTTTCGGGCATGATCTACAACAATACTTTTCGTATCACAATCTAATACGATGGGGGACTATTTATATTTCGTGAACTGGCAACACTAATGTCAATAGGTAAAATGTGTGGCAACACCATTATGAAGTTTGACATTTTTTAGTACAAACGTACTCATAAAAATTTCAAGAGGTTTTCGTTCGATCATTCTTCACAACTTTCGACGTGGCTTATCTCAACAACACAGTTCAACAACCATCAAAAACCATAGTATATTGCTGGTATAGTGAATTCAATCTTGGTCGTAGTTCGGTGGCCGACGAATTCCGTGAAGGCCGTCCAAAATCGGTTGTTGTACCACAAAACATCGATGCAGTGATTGAAGTGATAATGCAAGATCGTCATGTGACATATTGTGAGATAGAGGCATCATTGCATATTGTTCTCGTTGGATACCATATAATTTATCGATCGCTCAAAAACGTCTCCCGTCGAATGGTGTATATATGAACGGTGTTCCAAGACGAGCTAAATCCAACAAAAGTTTTTCACGGAAGAAGCACAGCGAAGCATATGGTCGCCTGTTTCTTTGGCCGAATGGGTCATATGACCACTGTTCCGCTTGAGAAAAGTAGTTTGGTCAATTCTGAGTGGTACACGACCATTTGTTTGCCGGAAATCTTGGGAGAAATTTGTAAAACTAATGGCCGAAAACGAATCATTCTCCATCATGACAGTGCGAGGCTCTCATACATCTCGTCAATTGAGCAGTCTAAGCATCGAATTGATGACTCATCCTCCGTCCTGATTTGGCACCCATTCACTTCTTCATGTTTCCGAATATCAAAGATAAACTGCGTGATCAACGATTTACGAGCACCAAAGAAGCAGTTGAAGCGTTCAAAAACTATGTTTTGGAGGTGTCTCAAGAGAAATGACTAAACTGCTTTGACAAATAGTTTGAACGAATTCGAAAGTGAATTGATCATCAAGGGGAATATTTCGAAAAACAATAAAGCCATTTTCATCAACAAATGTTTGTTATTGTTTGCTATTTCCGAAATATAAATAATACCCCTCGTATGTTGTCCCTACGCAAAGAAATAGTGTTAATTGACGCATCAAATCAGGCAGGACATATTAACTATCCCAGTTGAAATCAACGAGTATTGCGTCAATGTTAACGGCCCTACCTGTATAATTGAATTACCATAAACGTGATATAGTTAAATTACCGATCATTAGTTGAAGAAAGATAGAAATTTATTTCAATAAGGTCAACAACATGTTTGTGTCGATGACAGACATTTGGGAACGCATTTTGAAAGATCTCCATAGCTTATTTACGAAAAATTTGTTATGTGTAAGTGACCGAAAAATGTTTATGCGTGAAAAAATCATATAAGAATGACAGGAATCAATAGTAATACCTGATACCTACATTGGTATAATCATAATTTGTACGTGGTGACACTAAAAACAGTACAGAAAATACGATTTCCGGTTGTTTGTTAAATGAGGATTACTACTATGAGACAGAATAAAAATCCAGGGTAGTAGGCCGCCGATATCTGCCGCAGTAGCAGACGAAACGTTTAGTAATTAAGGTTCCATTTAACCACGCCCTACCAGCTTGGATTTTATTCTCTTTAATCGTGACTCCGGCTGTTAAAGCCTATGCTCTTATGAACAATACTAAGTACTTGCCGTTTCAAATTTTTCATTTAAAATAGAGTTTAACGTTAACGAGCAAATCCTCAGATGAATGAATGCAAGAGACTTTTTCAAGCTGAAGGAAGGCGAAAGACTTCTCAGTACGATGAATATTCTGTATCGAAATTAAGATCTGGAACTGGTACCCTTCTATTGCTTCAGTGATATGTATCTTTGATAATGATCAATTTCATCAAAATTGTACGAGGGGTGTTCAGAAAATAAGATGAACGTTCATATCTCGTGGACTACATATCTTCGATTAGGGACTTTTTTATGTTGGCATACACTCTGGAAAATATGTTCCCAGTTCCAGTTTAGCATGTTTTGCGTGTTCGGCGATTTTATGCTATGGAATAAAATGTATCAAAGCATTTGGAATTGAGTGCTCAAAAACACTTGAAATGTTGACAGTGGCATACGGTGGTTGTACTCTGAGTAAGAAAAATGTACAAGTGGTACAAGCTTTTCACAATAGGTCAAGATGTGAATGACGACGCTCGCTCTCAACGCCCCAGCACATCAACAACCCATGAAAATGTTGATGTAGTAAGAAAATTGTTATGGAGAATTATCGGATCACTATTAGAGAAGTTGTTGAGGATGTCGGCATATCGGTTGACTCATGCCATGCAATTTTTTAGCGTGTGGTAGCGTCCGTTCCAAAAGTGCTGGAAGTTTGATTAAAAAAAACCGTCGCATGAGCATCGCTCAGGAGTTGTTGAATGATGTCAACGGCGATCCAGATTTGCTTGAAAGGGTCAGTACTAAAAAAAGCACGCCAAGTTCGATCTAATGTCAAGATTTTGCACATTGCATTCTTCGATTAACGTGGCGTAGTGCATCAGGAGTTCTGGCCACATGGTTGTCTGGTCAATGATGAGTATTATCTTGAAGCTATGCGCCGCTTGCGTCCAGTTTTGTGGAAAAACAATTAATGGCTTTGCATCATGATAATGCACCTGCTCACTCGTAATTTTTTGACCAAACACAGTACCGTTATCATGCCTCAGCCATCGTATTCACTAGATTTGACCCCCTTCGACCTTATCTTGTTCCCAAATTAGAATAAGAGACCCATGAAAGAACGGCGTTTTGAGACGATTGGGGAGATAAAAACCGAATCGCTGAGAGAGTCCAAGGATGAGTGCATACCAGAGCTGCTTCAAGAAAAAACGCTGGCACAAGTGTATTGTATCTAAGGGGACTACTTTGAAGGGGACAAAATGGAAATTGATGAATGAATAAATATTATTTGAGAAAAATTAAAATTCAATTAGTTTTTTTACCTGGCGTCTTATATTGTACAAAATATGTTACATCTAAGTTCCATTAGAACTTTGAGGAGAAGTAGTGCGGCTTTCGACAAGTGTTTCGTATCAAAGTCTTATACAGGGTGTTTCAAATTCGATACTCACCATTGGGATCTCGGAAACTAAATTGGGCCAAAGTTGCGCATTTACCTGACTGGCAATATGCCGTTGAGAAAGTTCTGAAATTTCGAGTATATCCGGAGAAAGCTGATTAACGGAAAAACAGATTTTAAACAGATTTAAACAGATATCCAGAAAAAACAGAAATTTCGAAAAATGCTTTTTATTTTTTCCGGCTTCATTTTTTCAAGGATTCGAAAATAAATTGCACTTTCACGTTGCCACTTCTTCCTTGTTACATAATGGTGTTTTCAGATTTGCTATCCGACGTTTCGTCTTCCTACCACCATCATCAACTTTATTTTTTATTATGGGCGCTAAATTGGATTCTTTATGTTTTGAATAGATTTTACCTTTTCAATGATGTATCATATTGTATTGTACAAGTCATTGAATTTTTGGCGAAAAATGGCTTTCACGAATGAAGAAAAAAGAGATATGATAAAAATTTGTTACAAATACGATAGAAACAGTGTTAGGACATCGGAAATGTATTTAAACTTGTATCCCGAAAGACGACAACCACATCGAACTGTGTTCAAGATATTGGATCAAAATTTCACCGAGTTTGGTTCATTTGAAAAGCCGATGAACAAATACGGAGTTGTGGAATTGGCCGCGTTGGTAGTGCGCCCGACTCACGATCGGAAGGCCGTGGGTTCGATTTCCGTCTCGACCAGATATTTTTCTCGAGAGAATATATCTGGTTGAAGCTGGGAAGATTATGCAACCGTGTTAGGAATCACACGTTGAAAGGTAAGATCTCGTTAGTCCTTAGCTTGCACAAGTTTCTCAACTTCTAAGAGTTATCGTTCGTATGGGGGCTACAGCTGATTAACGTAAAAACAGATTTTAAACAGATTTTTGAACAGAATGAACCAGGAAACTAAAGAGAATTTGATAAATGAGGTATGTATAATTTCAAGTTTTTGAAATTGTTCAGCAATATCAAAAGTATCAAATGAAACGTATTTTCGGCAGTTCAGGAATAGGCAGCATTTGTACCGTTTCCTACACAATGGAGACCTTAAGCCAGATGCAATGCAACAAAGGGACAGATAGCATAATTTATACAAATTATACAAGAACTTGATCACAGAAACAATTTATAGAATACCCAAATTTGTCCAGAAGATGAAAACATACATTCACCTGGGACATGTACAAGATAGTAAAGATAATGACATTGTTGAAATGGGGTGAAAAAAATGGGAAGAACGTAATAAGCCACAAACATTTCATTTGTAATTGATTATCCTGGAAATGAAGTTCAGGACAGATATTCTGTAAGAAAGTCAAAAATCTGGCTATTCTAATTATTACTTCATGTGAGTTAAGTTCACCTTATTTTTATCTGTAACCAGAAAAGCAATTATCTAAAGAAACTCTCGACCTTGCCGTTAACAAAAAAAAAGTAAAAAATAATTTGACCACAATAAAAAAAATTCAAACACTAGAATTAAATCGGTTGTTGATCATCATGACAGTAATTTGAAGAATCACACTTTTCAAGTAACATACTTCACATATTTAATTATGTTCTTCAGTACTATTACTGACTTAACTTTTTAATTCTCCGAAGTATATTTGCTAAAAGGTTGAGATTTCCGATAAACTACTTAGAGTATACAGGGTGGGGCACCGAAAACTAAACAGATCGAATATCTTCAAAAAACATGTATTCTGAAAAAAATGCAAAAACACATCGATTTTTAATCCAAGCGGGACATCTTCCTATAATCATCTCAACTGTCATACCTCTTCCTCCACCCCTCGGTGACTATCACCCAAACAATTTGAATAGGGAAAGTAGTAAGTGTGACACATCGTTAAAAAGGTAATTTCATAAGGAATTCAGCCATACTGTTCCGTATCCCAAATTATGATACTTATGACATAAATTCGGTGACAATGCATTATGGAGTTTTTCTAGGGGAAAAACCAAGATAGCAGCTTCACAATGGCGGACAAGATTTGCAATTATGGTCCATAATTCAACCGGACTTGAAAATCGGACTAAAAATCGATGCGTTTTTGCATTTTTTTCAGAACACATGTTTTTTGAAGATATTCGATCTGTTTCGTTTTCGGTGCCCCACCCTGTATTAGTACCAAATGAAACTGAAATTATATTACCAAGGTTGGCAAACAAAATAACGGATTAGAAGTCGTCAGAAGTTTTTTGTTTCCATGAAGCACCTGAAGCACAATACAGTCACGCAACTTTTGAATTAAAGTAAATCATTAAAATTTAATTGATACCTTCACTCTGAATTAGTAAACCAAAACAGAGTTTGAAGCATTTTATATGGAATCTGGTGCATAAGAAATTAGTATTTTAGACTGTGATTTTCCTCTTTCTCAGTATATTTACCTTTTCGTTAAATTTTATTCCAGCTCATTCATATTTAAGGCTTTCAATATTCACACTGAGTTCCTACTAGATCACAGATGATCCCAGTATTATAATAGTTTCCTCTATGCATAAATGCGTAAACTAACTTATTTTAATAGATTTTTGTTGACACTATTAATCTTGGGAGCAGTGTCAAGAATTGGGTATTTTACCTTGATTGGATTTTCTTGGATTGAAGAAGTTATTCTATGAAAAAACTGTAACAGGGTCCTGCGACCAAGTATTAAAACTTTCCTACAGAGAAACGTTTTTGTGAAGATTCCGAAGTTGTATACAGAGTAAGTAGTGTATTCCATAAATTTAACTAATACTTTCCAATATCAATCCTTCTTATAGCCCGAATTTAGAATAGTTTTGTCGATTACTTGGTACAATAAACAAATACAAAAATACTCGCAAATCTGGAAATCTGGCTGTCCCATTCCTTACGTTCTGCGCTTAATATACTTTGTTGCAACTGATCAAATTATTTGTTATATGAGAATTTCTATCGTATGGATATAGAATTTTGATGTTTTTATATAATTTTGATGCTTTTTAATCATTTGTTTAATAATCAATAATAATAATCAATTAATTGATGGATGTAGTGGTAGGAAATTATAATGAAGAAAAGAGAAATTAAACTTTCTATGTTTTTTACCACTTTTATTTGTAACTAACGTAACTACAGTTTCGTCCTATAAGGACATTTTCAAACTTATACAATATATACGGACATTTTCAAACTTATACAAAATATAAGTTATATATACGGACATTTTCAAACTTAAACAATATATATTTTCAATATATTTTCAAACTTATACAATATATAAGTTTGAAAATGTCCTTATAGGACGAAACTGCAGTAACGTTAGTTACAAATAAGAGTGGTATAAAACATAGAAAGTTTCATTTCTCTCAATTATAAAAAATTAATTTTTTTGAGCATTTTTTCAAATTATTTTCTTATAAATACAAGTATTCTACTTAAAAAACATACACTTATTTATTTGCATGCTATTTCCTGAGCTTTTCAATCAATTGAGTTCAATGAATTAAAATGAAATTAAAAAAATATTGTTTTTGTCAGGTTAAGCGAATTCCTCTAGATAATCGTCAGATTATGAGAAAGTACGTCTAAAACATAAAGATGAACCATATATATCTTAATCTGACGCGCTTGGGTATTTCAAAATGGCGATTTTTTTTTCACATTATAATAATGGCCGCGAGTTTGCGTCAGATCGAAATCTGACGATTTCGATCTGACGTATTTAAAAATATATAGCCGCTTCCCCTACCAATGAAAAGGTATATAGTATATAACATTTTTTTCTTCTTATCATCTAAGCTTTGCAACCTAATATGTCTCAATGACGCTCGAGTAAATCCCCATTTTGCATCGTGGGCTCCCCTGCTATAATAAATAATGAAGATAAATAAAAAATGTATTCAGTAAGCGTATTTGGAACATCGCCTTCTGATGTTAATTTTTATTTGTATTCAAATTGAAATCTTTTGAGACAAGTTTATTTTCAGTTTTCACCAATTTTTTATGATTTTTGACTTTCACGTTCAATTTTATTTATGGTACCTCTTTCTTTTACAAGTTTTAGTCCAAAATCAACCTAACAGTGTTTTCGTGAAATTATAAGGTGCTCATAATGTCCATGAGTAGAATCAATTCCTTTTATTTTGTCAGGCAGAATGTATTTAACAAATTTATAAGGTCTTTTTTCCTTTCCTTTTGAATGTCTTGTAGTTACGCTACGCCAGTGGATGAAACAAAAATACAAAATAGTTCAGAGGCACAAAAATAACACTGGCCTCGAGAAATATCGTGATTCAGCCATAAGAACAATTAAATATCGATTATATTTATTATGTAGATTATCATTGTACCAATCCATTATAAACAATGAATATAGACAGGTAGTGTTACCATATATTTATATCTTTTGTTTAATGAACCTAAATTCACACGAATTACATGACTAGATGGTAATCGCAATAAATATCGTGAGGTAGGTATATTTCAAGGGATTTTGAAATATGTATGTGTGGCCATGAATTCAGAGAAGCGTTATAAGTATAGGTATATTTAAAACTGGTCATTATTGTGATGTTTTTTTAGCCTTCCCGATTTTTCCGTAGCAAACGAAAATTTCCGAATTTATAGATTGAAATTGGCACAGTGCATACTGAAATTCATAGTATAGATATGATTCTTCTACAGCACAAAATGTATTTTTTACTTCATCTCTTCCTTTCTCTTATGAATTTATGTGAAAAACTTGAATTAATTTCCGTACGCATACAGACATATTGAGACTAATTATCAGAAGATTGAGTCTCGCATTCGCTGGCGATTGTTGGCGTTTAATAGCATAGTAGATTGTTCTTCCCACATCTCATTTTTCATTCTGCGAATAAGCATCACTCAATTAACCGCGTTGTCAGGAGTTTTGTCATCTTGTTTTCTGCTTGGAGTTAGATATGGAATTTGGTATTTTAATGCAAAATAAACAGGTAGATTTTTTTCATAAACTACACCTACGATTTGATCTCCATAAACTTTGTGGAGATCAAATCGTGAAGTGAAGTTTTTGAAATTACTACGGATCTTCATCAAGTAACGGCCGAATCAATCAGAAAAATTAACAGGTAGGGTGATAGACACATTCTTCAATATTTCTATATATTTTTATTCGGGAGATAATTCGCTTTCCAAATATTTTTATTTCCAATGGTCTGTGAGAAGTATTTATACAAAATTACTGAAATTGATGTCAGAAAGAATGATTACTAGTTGACTTAACGAAAGTAAAAATATTTCTGGAAAGTTATTCAAAATCGCAACTAACTTACAAAATATAATTGTAAAAAAATACAATTCGCACTACTGACTATAACGTCTCTATTATTCAAAAGTAAAAGAGTATATATCTTTTAGAAAAAATAGCTATTGGTGATATATTTTTCTGGATTTCTACTTCTCCATCTTTATGAGGCAATACCTCGAAACCGATCTATTAGGAGGGGAGCTCACGATGCAAAATGGGGATTTACTCAAACATCATAGAGACATATTAGGTTGTAAAGCTTAGATGATAAGAAGAAAAAAATGTTATATAATATATAGCTTCTCATCGGTGGGGGAAGCGACTATAGATTTTTAAATATGTAAAAAAATACTGTTGCAGGGACATACTCGAGCGCGTCAGATATTGATAGCATCAATGTCCTACGTATTTTCAATAATGTTCGTATATTAATCTGATCGTTTGCATGATGTGGGTGGTTGTACGTAAGGGTTAAAAGTGAAAAAAAAAATAATCGAGCGCGTCAGATTTTATAAGGGGGTGTTGAGTGCACCAAAAAAAGCTAGCTCTCATTCAATAATCTGACGATTTCGATCTGCGCGTCAGATTAAGATATATATGGTTCATCTTCATGTTCTAGACGTGCTGTCTCATAATCTGACGATTATCTAGAGGGATTTGCCTAATCTGACAAAAAAATTATTTTAAAAAATATTTTTGAATCATTGAACTTGATTGATTGAAAAGCTCAGGAAATAGCATGCAAATAAATAAGTGTATGTTTTTTAAATAGAATACTTGTATTTATAAGAAAATAATTTTAAAAATATGCTCAAAAAAATTAAATTTTTTGTAATCAATTGACTAATTATTCATCATCTTCATCACGAACGAGTGCCTGTGATCACCTGTGATGGCTTCATGGCAACAGAATTCAGAGTGGGGACGGAGTGAGAGAGTAATAGATAGAGAAAAAGTGAAAGGGGAATAGAAACGCGGAGAGGGAAATATAGGTATCACACAGCTGCACGCATTAAACCTTATCAACTAATTTTTGTTATTTCGGGTTACGGAAATCGTCAGATCATATATTTCTCGTTATCCTTGAATTATTTCCTTCAAAATGAAAAAAAAATTGCTACGCCCGAGAACGTCGAAATGACGTTATTTTTTTACAACTTAGCTGCCCTTTCCTTTCTTTACGTCACTCTCAAATCGTCAGATTACTGGAATATACACTATTCAGCATGTAATTAACTCACTTTACCTTAATCTGACGCGCTCGCAAGTTTTTTTACTAATCTGATCCTTTATCCTTCACTGGCGGCCTTATATATGAAGCTCATATTTGGTGGAGGTACTTAACCGAGTACAAGGTATTCCCCTGTATATTAATCTGCCGCACTTTAGTAAATCCAGAAATCCCCGCTTGGGCTCCCCAAGCTGCTGGATGAACAAGAAACAACTGCGGGACTAATCTCTGTGAGGTATCTGCATAAATGTCGATCGGATATAATTCAACATCCAGCGTGGTATTAGCTGGGGTACTAGTTGTTTTCCGGCAGGCGTTTACCTACCTACTGTGTATAGTTGGAAGAGATGAATATTTCAAGATTTTCGAAATATTTTTGTCTTATACGACACAGTTTTCAGACATGTTTCCGAAGACAGGAAGAGAAAATAAACACTTAACAGAGATGTGTAGATGGTATACAGAGGTTTCCTTCATTTTGTATTTGAAAGAAACTCCTGTCAATGATCTACACATAACTGTGAAGATTTTATTTTAAGCTTATATGCTTACTTTCTCTCATCGGAAGTTTCAAACTCTCTGTCATTTGAAGTTTTTTTTGTACGAAGATGGAAAAGTATAGAAAGTCAAAAAAACTTTTCCCGTCTTTGTTATTATTCTATGAAAAACATTTGTGTGAAAAAGTCAATATTTCTTAGTGTTTTCTGGGTGTACAACCTTCTACGATATAAAAAATAAACAAATTATTATTACGCAGAAACTTTTCTGAGTGAACTTGCCCTTCATTATTCTCAAGCACACAGCAAAAAATCGCTTCAGAGTAAACATTTCACATTCGATTTTTAGAGTAGAAGTACTCTTGATTTCAACTCGAGATTCAGATCACTTTAATTTCACACTTTCATAAAACTGAGCCTGATTCCGTCTATTCAGTGTCTATTTTCATTTTAAACGGTTTTATTCAGCTTGCCTTGTTCGTATGTTTCTTTGTTTATTTATTTGTTTGGATCAAATTTAGTAATTGAAGTTTGACCCCCTCCTGTTGACAGATTCATCTGAAATTTTGCACATATCATTGTAAATACAAGATGGCCGCAGCGAGAAAATGGCGGATTACATATTGTTTCACAACTATCTCAATATGAGTATCAAATGACAGGGCTCGACAAGTAGAAGAGTAGTACACTTTGGAAAAAATGCGCGAATTCAAGAAGGCCGTAGCTACAAAATGGCAGATTACATATTTTTTCATAACTATCTCAATATGGATATCAAATGACAGGGCTTGACTAGTAGAATAGTAGTGCACTTTGAAAAAGATGCAAATTCGAAATGGTCGCACAACCACCCCGATATGTGTATCAAATAACCGAACTCGACAAGTAGAATAGTGGTATACTTTGGAAAAGATGCAAATTCAAGGAGACCATTACTCATCCCGAAAACTTGTTTGGAACGAACACCTGGTATACAGATGGATCGAAGACCAACATTCAAACTACAAGTTATCCGCTAGGACTATACACATCCATCTTTCAGGCGGAAGTGTATGCTATCTTGCAGTGTGCAAGGCTTATTAAATTGAGACCTCAAAGAGCGCACAAGGGACTCTGACAAACCCGAAGGTGATATCAAAACTGGTCTGGGAATGCCATGAAGAACTGAATGAACTTGCAAACAGAAACAAATTATCTTTGTACTGGGTGCCAGGGCATTCAGGAATCACAGGTAATGATAAAGCTGATGAATGCGCTAGACACGGATCATCAACTTCATATATAGGTCCTGAACCAGCTGTGGGGGTACCAAAATCATTGGTACGAAACCAGATTAGGACATGGGCCAATAAGAAGCACACAGAGTACTGGACAAAAGTACCTGGCAACAAACACAGTAGAACCTTCATTAGGGACCCGTCCGAGAAAAGAACCGAAGAACTACTTCAATATAGTACTAACCGGTCATTGTTCGCTTAGAGGACACCTGAATAAAATGGGGCTGTACAACAGAGACCTTAGCTGCAGATAATGCAACGAAAGGATAAAAACAGCTCTACACATCTTATGCGAATGAGAGGCACTGAATCACAGGAGGCAGGCAATATATGGACGTACAAAATTACGTTCAGAGAATATGACGAACATCCAACACGGAACATGTACAAACTAGTACAGGGAACGAGACTGATGAAATGGGTGTCATGAGAAGATGGGGAGACTTGGACTAAATGGACAAGTCAGACAGCTCCCAAGGGACAAAAAAAAGATGGTCGCAGCTACAGAATGACGGATAAGATATTTTTCACAACTATCTCAATATTGGTATCAAAGGACAGTACTTGACCAGTAGAAAAGTAGTACGCTTTGAAAAAGATGCAAATTCGAAATGGTCGCAACTACAAAATGGCGGATTACACCACCCCAATTTGGGTATCAAATAACAGGGCTCGCAAGTAAAATAGTACTACACTTTGAAAAAGATGCATATTCAAGATGACCGCAGCTACAAAATGGCGGAATACATATTCTTTCACAGCTTCCTCAAATTCGAACATAAATAAGTAAAGAAAAATATGTTGAACGGTTTTATTGAAAAAAAAAGATAATGATGTAGATAATGTACTAAAAGCTGAGAAATAATTCGGAATGTCCTAGATGGCAGTCGTCAAACCACTTTCCACAGCAATCTGCGGAATTGATCTGTTAAATAAATTTTAAAATCGTTGGGCGTAGCGTAACCTGAGTAAATACTACGTCCAACGATTTTATTATATTTTTATCTGATCAGTACCATAGATTGCCGGGGACAGTGGTGTGATGACTGCTACCTAGGACCTTCTGAATTATTTTTTAGTACTTTTTCGACATCATTATTATCTTTTTTCATTAATAAAACCGTTTTAAAATACATATTTTTTAGTTATTTTTTCAATTTTTTGTGAACTAGTTCCTGAATAGATTGAAAATTTACTCTATGGAACTGAAAAGCACACACTTGAACATATTTACTGTAAAATCTCGTTTGCGGCACATGTTCCAAGTGTAAAATTTATTGACTGCTCATGCGTGACAGTGAACAATGCTAGAGTACGTCGCTCGCCTTCACACGTGTATTGTTTTGCGTTATTCATCTTTAGTGTTCGTGATTGTCGCGCAATTAGCCACTATCGGTCATTGAAGTATTTCTTTACACAAACATGACTTATATTTATTGAGGATTGGTAGACTTGTGGCATTAAGATTTGAAATAAACATTGTGCACTCAAAAATAAGCACAAAAATTACAAGAACATTGCAAAAAGACTTGCTAATAGATTACAAGAAATTACACTTTTTGAATGCATTAAAATGTTAAAGATGCCTTTGGACCGTACAAATAGGACCGTAGCGATTTTGCTACGTACAGTGTGTCAATTTTAAAACTTACAATAGGCTATATCTCACGAACGAAAGCTGATATCGAAAAATGCTTGAAACCGTTTCTAGGATAGTAAAACTAAACTGAAGTGACATGAAAGATAACTCACCCCCATCAACCCCCTAGGCCGCACCCACCAAAACTCAAAAAGTTTAAATTGCCAACGCTTACTTGTGATACATCATTGAAAAGACTATAAAAAATGCTATCCAATGCTATAAATAATAATTGTACAGGGTGAAGCAATAATTGTGAAACTTTGGCTTGAATGGAATATTTAATGAGGTTTTTGTTGAACTACAAATTTATTAAAATTATCAATTAAGTAAATGTTCAAAGTGGGTTCCGTTGTTTTGTAAACAATAATTTAATTTAATAAATTTGCGATTCAACAAAAAACTCATTAAATATTCCATTCAAGCCAAAGTTTCACAAGTATTGCTTCACCCTGTACAATTATTATTTATACCGTTGGATAGCATTTTTATAGTCTTTTCAATGATGTATAACAAGTGGAGGTTTGCAATTTAAACTTTTTGAGTTTTGGGGGGTGGGGCCTAGGGGGTTGAGGGGGGTGAGTTCTCTTTCATGTCACTTTAGTTCCCTCTTAGTATCCTAGAAACGGTTTCAAACATTTTTCGATATCAGCCTTCGTTCGTGAGATGTAGCGCATTGTAAGCTTTAAAATTTACACAATGTATATTTACAAAGCGCAAATTTGAGCACATTGAAGAATTTGATGACAACAGAACTCAAATGTATAAAACGTGGTTATTCATACCGGGTGATTCTCTAAGGTGGCTCTCCCCTTTAATTTTTTTATTATTGGAGATAGAAAAACGAAATTTGGGGGTTGTGTATAATAGTTCAATTTACATTTTTTGACATATTTACTTGCTTTGCCGTACTTCCGGTTTGACCGGAAATGACCCCAACTTTCGATTCTTAAATGGGACATCCTATATATTTTTACTTATTTCGATCGAGAATGACATTCTCAATCCAACAATACTTCACTTGTCAATATTTGTCAAATAAAATCATTTTTATTCCATTTTTTATTTTTTGATCTAGAATGCCATGGATCGTGTAAATCGCTTCATTATCGATCAAGTAACATGGGAAAACTAACTACGATTTTGAGGCTTACGACTTGACAGTCGTTTTAAGAATTATTTCACAGTCGCAAATATGAATTTTTTCAGGAAACTTGATTTTTTTCAAAGGGAAAGGGGGTGGTTCGTCGTCTTTTTGTTAAAAATAATTTTCTTACGAATAATTTTCTGTTCTGGAATGCCACCCTTACTTTATGCTCTACTTCTTTACGAGTAGCTTATGGTGTATTGTAAACCAGATTTTTAATTGTTCCCCAGAGAAAAAATCTAGCGGAGTAAGATCTGGTGATCTAGAAGATGAAAAACAAAAAATACATTTATGTAAAAGTATGACAACTCAAGAATGTACCTCGCAAGCCTCTGAATACGTCCATAAGTGTCAATCTACTTTTCTGGGAAGCTGTCATTCAGATGTTCTCTTACGACTTGAGAATTGTGAGGTGGCGTCCATATTGTTGAAAATAGATATCAACTTGGTTAGCCAGTAGCAAATCTTCAATGAAATCATTAATTTGATTTCTAAGGAACTGAAGATATCTTTCCGCAGTCAATGACCGTCAAAAATTATTGGCCCCGAAAGTTTTCCTCCGATAATACCCATCCAGCAATTGAAACCAAATCGCTCTTGAAAATTTCCTTCTTACATCAGATGCATAGGAACAATAACAGGTAGAGTAAAGTAATACCAACCGATAGTAGTTAGACCACTAGCATATAAAAACGCTAACGCAGTACTAAAATTTAGTCATAATGATCTCCTGAGGACATTAACTTGGTTAGCAAAATGCGCGTCGAGCGACCGTAATTGTTGTTCTGAAGTTTTCAATGGATTAATTTTTCGCGAGAAGTTCCAGTACAAACTATTATTTTAAAACTTGACAAAAATTGAAACATTTTTTTTAAGAAAATTGTTTTGAAAAAAACCAAGAAAAACTTTCGTATCCAATAATGGTTTATTTTGGTTGATATAATTGTTATTTTCAGCTATTCATTTTCAATTCTTCTTTTTTAGTTGTTTCAGGGATTTCAAATCATTTTATATAGTAGACAATGGAAGTCCGAACTAGTGAAATTCATAGTTATTCTAAACTTGAAAAGTATTTTTTTACACCACTATAAACTTGTTTGGGAGGGAGAACAAAGTTGATATCTGACATTAACAGGAAGTTGTTTGTTATTTTGATCATTGTAATGATAGGTGAACAGTTATTTGTTTATACATATGGTACATCAAAGAATTGAATTAGTCTTTTTGTTCTTTTGGGAAGTCTCACTTTTAGTAAAGATTTGAGATTGGGAGAGTTATAATTTTTTTTATATATTTTATAACACACTATAGTTGCCTGTCTTCTATTTTCTAAACTGGGTATTTTGAATTTATTTCGTAGTGCTACTGTTCTAATTGTATTATAATCCGGGTATACTTTATATTTCTTGTAACATCACACTCCATCGATAAACACTATAGATGTCTTGTAGTTTGACACAATCTTGTAAGTTTTCGATCTGTCTATAAAATTTAAGGTCATCTGCGAATAAGAGACACTCAGTGTACTTTAATTTTGAGTTAGATCATTAATGAATACAAGAAAAAGTAATGGACCCAAGTTTGATCCTTGAGGAACTCCAGAGTTTGCGCGAAATTTCCCTGTACAATTACCTTCATATTTGACTCTGAAGTATCTTTTGCTATGCTGAGGTAACCCCCAGACGTTTTTCATATAAATGAATATTACCACAAGGAAGTGTCGTGTAACAAAAATCCTCTATCGACAATTTTTCATTTCGCCGTGACACACAGTATCTACTATTTAACTTTTATTCGAAATATTCTCATTAGTCTGTTTTCATTTTCACCTCTTTCCAATCTGGTTAATGATTCCGCTTTCACTTGTTACATCCTAATTACGAGTATACAAATTGATTAGTAATCAAAAATTCATTTCGATAATCTCAACACATCCTTATTTGGGATGTCAATGAAAGTTAGTGAGATCTGACAGAAGTCATTACTGATATGATTTACATACTGGGTGGAATAAATAATAATGTGTAAGTTTTCAGAACACTTGTGCAATTTTTGATACTCTATAGCAGTGGTTCTTAACCTTATAGTCATGCGGGACCATTTGACAAAATTTCTGTCAGGCCATGGACCACCAAGTTGGTTAATTAGTTTGTAGTTAATATAAAGTACCTTACGATAACTACAAATAAATACAGTATGGTACAGTAAATAAATGGAATGGTTGTTCTAATTCATCTATAAATAAAATATGCATGAAATTATTTTATTTCTGACCGGGATATTATAAGCTTATATCGTCATAGTTACGCTATCAATGAAGAGGGTCATAACTCCCTTGGGACATTATAGATTTTATAATTCCCTCTACCTTTCACAAGTAAAAATAAATAGAAATGAAAACTGAACCATATTTTATTTATTCACGTCATTACAAATAATAAATGTACAATTTTGAAATGTTCCCTGAAAATTACTTCCGCCACTGGAAACAATTTCTTCTTTTGTATGGCTGGAGCTTCTGTTCACTACAGTCGAGGTACCTGCCTCTTCTGATGACAAAGTAGACAACATACGCGCCGTTTTATTTCTCAATTCGATGCTATCCTCCAAATACCCCTCCGCCACCGTGGAACTTTTCCAACCTCCGTGTCTTTTTAAGTTAGTCATAGTTGCTCCTGCATTGCTAGAGCAGTAGCAGAAGTGCGACGAAGGCAATGTCCCGTATAGGAAGATGAGTTTGGCAATCCTAAATACATTGCGATTTTGCTGGGGATTTTCCCAAACATGTTTTTCCAATTGGCTGAGATGTACATTTATTTTGTCGGAAGCTCAAAAAAAATCGTTCAATACCTTTAGGACGCAAAGACATATAAAGTCTTAATAAAGGCAAAGCGGAGAACTCTTTTTCATCCACAACTGTAAATTTCTTCGATACACCAGTTTTACTTTCCGGTACGTTCACTACCATAACGGAATCCCGGTCCTCTATATCCGATATCTTCATATTCAAAAGTTCCTGACTTCTGCATCCTCCAAAATAACCCATAATCAAAACAACCTATAACAAAAAAAAGGAAATAAATACACACAAAAAGGAAAATAAGAAAAAAATTACCTTATGCAATAAATGAATATCATTAGGAGCGTCCTTTAGGAATCTGATAACATCTTTAGGAGATAAAACAGCAGACTTTTTCGGCTTATAACTCTTACTCTTCCGTTTCAAAAAAGCCTGTAGTTCATTGAACTTGGTGATATCTCGTTTCTCATGTATAGTCACCATCGATTTTAGCTTTGACCATTTAGTCCATAAAGAATTCGGACTATACGTTTCTGACTGAAACGAATAAACACAATTACTACCAAATCTACCGAAAAACATAGAAAATTCCTTACCAGTTCTTGAAAATATGCCAGAAATACAGTTTCAGCGATATCTTTTGGCATAACATTTTTCCGTGTCAGCCAGTCCAGATATATCTTGTATTCTTTTTGGTATACGGCTTCACTTTTCGATGGAATTAATGATTCTCTTGCTTGTTCAGCTTTTTTCAAAATATCCTCCATTATATTTGGGGTAGAAAACACGTTTTCACCGCAAACACAGCTTGATAACAAAGTTCTGTTCTGTCAAATATACCGGGAAGGTAATGAATTGGTACATTTTTCCGTTTCAAAAATGAACAAAATTTTATTGAAATCGGTCAGAAATAAAATTATCTATGTACCACGGGAATTAATGAGCCTTAATAACCTCAGGCAATTGCTGTCCCTCGGGCCAGAGGCCCTCGGGACGCAAACTTTGCCATCGGTAATTAAGGCCCTCCTAATTCCCTTGATACATAAATAACTATAATGTCGTAATCATTAGGTAAAATCTGTAACTGTAACAAAAATTGCATCATAAATTAATGCGATTTTTGTGGTTGCATACTCTTCACTAAATTGTGAATCCTTCGTTCAGTGTTACTTGAACTTAAACGCATATCAGCAGTAGCATCCAACCGATTTCGGTGCTTGTTTTTAATAATCAGAAGCGCCGAAAACATAAATATGTCGAAGAAAATAAAGTTAGGTAACCAATAGCAATGTCTCGAAGTTTTGGTAAAGAAATTGACTTTTGGCTCCAAAATTCTTCAAGATTAATTGCTGATTCGAATGTATCTTTTAAGTTGCTGTCCTAAGTTGAGGCCTGATAGGCCTCAAGTGATTCCAGTGTGCCTTATATGCAATAAAACTGTCGCTATTGTTAAGACTGGCAATTTGAAGCAACACTACGAAACAACTCATCAGCAATTTCACAAAAACTTTCCTCTTGGCAGTGAGGCTCGTAAAGAAAAACTTCATGCATATCTCAGTTCTTTCAAAAAAGCACGAAATTATTAATTTGTTGGACGCTTAATAAACACCAGAAACTATTTTCAGATTCTGATATGGTGAAGGAATGTATGTTGGAAGTAGTCACGGCACTTTTCGACGAAAAAAAAAAGTGTAGCTGCATTTCAAAGTATTCCATTATCAGCGAGAAGTAATACACGAAAAATGGAAATTTTAGCTGCCGACATTAAAAACACTCTTCTTGAACTCCTGCAAAAGTCATCTTGCTACGCCATAGCACTTGATGAATCATGTGACATCGTTGATGATGAACAAATGTCTATTTTCGTAAGATTTCATGATATTGAGTGTCAGATTTTTAGGAAAGAGTCGCTAGCAATATCGCCGTTGAAAGGTAACACTAGAGGAGAAGATTTATTCAAGGTCATTGATGAGTTTATTACTGAATCTAACATTAGTTTTGATAAAATGGGGGCCCCAGCAATGATTGGCAAAGAAAAATTTGTAGTGAAGAGAATCAGGGATACACACTCGGGTCTAATATCATATCTGTGCACAATTCACCAGGCAGCCCTTTGTGGAAAACTTAGTGCTACACTGAAAGAAGTGATGGACAGCTCATCAAGTTGATTGATTTTGTGAGATCTTACATTCTGCTCTTCAGCAACAACATTTCAAGGAGTTTCTTTATTAATGTGATTCAGAGTATTCTGACTTACTACAACACAACAATGTTCTTTGGCAAAGTAAAGGTTAAGTTATTGAACGTTTCTGGGGCTGGTGAAAGAAGTAACTTCCTTCTTGCGAAATTTTGATACGGAAGGAGCCAGAAAGCACTTTGAGTTTTCTAAAAGATATTTTGAAATATTTGAATGGGCTCAACACAGAATTACAAGGAAATGGAAAATTATTATGTGATCTGATACAAAGCGTGTCTGCTTTTTATCGCAAGCTGAAGAAAACACTGCAGTGTTTATAAAACTTCTGGTCGATCTTAGAAACGAATTTGCTACGAGATTCCAAGACTTTGCAGAGATGGGAAATCTATCCGTTTTTTAAATCGCTATTTGAAGTTGATGTAGCAGCAGAATGGACAGATGTGGCTGCCAAGTTGTTTAATCTGTCAAAGGCATCACTTCAAATAGAAATAATTGATTTGCAAGATTATGTGTCGTTGAAAATGTATAACACGGAATCCACTGAAGAATTTTAAGCCAAACATGACCTAGAAAAATATAAAAATTGCAAAAAACTAGATATAATGAAAAGAGAAATGAAAATTTCTATGTTTTTGCCACTTTTATTTGTAACTAACGTTACTGCAGTTTCGTCCTATATGGACATTCTGAAACTTGAACAATAAACTAACAATGATTCATTACATTCGCTAATATATACCATTCAGGTACTTGATTGAGCACCTGAATTTACAGTTCACAATGCGGATGTGCCAATTTAAAAACCGGAGAGTAAATTAATTCGATTTGGTCATTTAATAGGTTGCACCCGCAATGTTTATGCTCGTGAATTTCTAAGGATTCTGAATAATTGAGTTTGTAACCCTTCCTTGCATAGTGCAGAATTTCGTTTAGATTCGGAAACTTGTGGTTGCATGCCAAGGAATGATTTGAAAACGTCGAATCATTTTTTCCTAGTCTGAAGGACCTTCCATGTTCAGCATACCGTTTTTGGAAATTTCGTCCGCATTGTCCCACATAAACACTATTACACTCCGGACACTTAAGCTTATAAACTCCAGATTTTTCCAACTTGTCGAACCTTATCTTTGGCATTAAAAAGGAAATGAGATAACCTGGCATGCGATCTGAATGCTACTTCCACATTATTTTTTCTGAAGAAACCTGCGATCCTTTCTGTTCTTTTTCCAAAATATGTTAGCGTCACCCATTCCTTGATTTCTGCCTGTTTGACCTAAGGATATATTAATCTGCAAGTGAATTTCCGGCTTTGTTTCCTGACTAACTTCTGGATAGAATCTGCGTTGAAACCATTATTATGACCTATCTGTGTAATTGTATCAATTTCCCTAGCTAGATTGTCTACAGACAAAGGCAGTGAGAATGCTCTGTGCAGCATTGAATTGTAGGCTGCTAATTTATGACTGTCTGGATGGAAAGAATCGCTTGGGATGGTGATGTCTGTATAGCTAGGTTTTCTAAAAACATTGAACTCGAATTTATTCTGATTGTGTGTAATGGCCAGGTCTAAGAAATTTATTTGTTTCTCTATCTCTGTTTCGAGTGTGAACTGAATGTTGCTATTGAGATTGTTCATGAATGTCATAAATTGGTTCAGCTATCGTGTAGTTCCTCTGAAACAGGCAAGAATATCGTCTACATATCTGTACCAAAAATGAATATGTTTTTTACCCAGTTCGGAGTTTACTATCGTGGTCTCCAAGTTGTTCATAAATATAACTGCTAAAAGTGGACTAAGGGGTGAGCCCATTAGTAAACCTGAATCCTGTTTATAGAATTTGTTGTTGAACTGTAGATAGCTCTGATTCAGGCACACATCGAAAGCTGTTGAAACTTCAAAGGAAGTGATATGGTCTACTTTGGCTTGATCTAATATGTCTAAAATGAGGGACTTACACTCGTTGTACGGTATGTTGGAGAACATACTCTTTACATCGAATGAAACTAAAATTGAATTATGTGGCGTGGTTTGGTTCCTTATGTTTTCTACTGAAGTCAGTGAATTTTTAATGCTGTGAGGTGGGACGAAATTGGTAATATTTTCTGAAAAACTTGTTAAGACGTATTCCTTGTTCTCTTACCGGACTATTTATATACGAAACTACCGGTCTTATGGGGTTATCCTCTTTATGTGTTTTTATCAGACCATACAGTTTAGGACAAGAGGGGTTCATGTTGGTGATTCTCCATTTCTCTGATTCCGTGACTAGGAAAAAATGATTCAACGTTTTCAAATCATTCCTTGGCATGCAACCACAAGTTTCCGAATGTAAGCGATACGGAAATTCTGCAGTATGCAAGGAAAGGTTACAAACTCAATTATTTAAAATCCCTAGAAATTCACAAGCATAAACATTGCGGGTGCAACCTGTTAAATGACCAAATCGATTCAATTTACTCTCCGGTTTTTAAATTGGCACATGCGTATTGTGAACTGTAAATTCAGGTACTCAATCAAGTACCTGAATGGTATATATTAGCAAATGTAATGAATCATTGTTAGTTTATTGTTCAAGTTTGAGAATGTCCATATAGGACATCATGATCTCCTACCACGTAGTAACGGCTACATCCATCAATTTATTAACTAGATATAAATTTGGCCACTATGTTTGGCTCGACATAGATATGTAAAACATATTTCTCAAAGATGAATTTTTTGAAAATCAAATAAAGAACGCCCACCTAGAAGACACACTTTGAACTTGCTGTTCCTCTCAAGAACCAAACTATAAAAAACTGACTCAAGACCGTCGGTGTAATTTCTCACATTAATTTTAAGTCTTGTGTTTTGTAATTCAGAATTTGATTTGAAACCAAAATCGTACATAGGGAGCACTCAATTTTTATTAGCTGTTTTTTCTGGACCTCATCAAAATTTTCCCACAGTATCCGGACCCCACCTAAAACTACTTGCCGACCCCTGCTCTATAGTGTTATAAATGCGAAAGTCACTCACTCAACACTCACGCGTTCATCTCATGTTTCTCCGTACTGGTAAGTCCTAGGAAGCTGAAATTTGGTATTTAGGTACTTCTTAAGTCTTGGATGCACACTAAGAAAGGATTTTCAAATATCCCAACTGGGGCCACCCCCGTGAGGGGAGCTTTTGCATTCGAAAATAACCTTTTCATCACAGTTTCTTCGTATTGCTATATTTTCGGAAGCTGAAATTTTGTATGAAGATTCGTTTTATGTTATAGATGTGCAATAAGGAAGGATATTTTAAACCAATTGGGGCGCCAGCCGCGGAAAAAAGGAGCGTTCATAAAATAACTTTACCTGTTTCTTCTTACCGCTATATTTTCGGAGGCTGAAATTTTGCATGAACATTCGTTTTATGTTGTAGATGTGCAATAAGAATATATTTTTAAATATTCCAACTGGGGAGCCAGCCACGGGGAGAAAGGCGCGTTCATAAAATAACGTTACCTGTTTCTCCTTACTGCTATATTTTCGGAAGCTGAAATTTTGCATGAACATTCGTTTTATATTATAGATGTGCAATAATGAAGGATATTTAAACCAACTGGGGCGCCAGCCGCGGAAAAAAAGCGCGTTCATAAATTAACGTTACTTTTTTCTCCTTACCGCTATATTTTCGGAGGCTGAAATTTTGTATTCAGATTCGTTTTATGTTATAGATTTGCAATAAGGAAGGATTTTCAAACCAACTCGGGCGCCAGCCGCTGGAAAAAGGCGCGCTCATAAATTAACGTTACCTGTTTCTCCTTACCGCTATATTTTCGGAGGCTGACATTTTGTATTTAGGTTCGTTTTATGTTGTAGATGTGCAATAAGAAAATATTTTTAAATATTCCAACTGGGGCGCCAGCCACGGGGAAAAAGGCACGTTCATAAAATAACGTTACCTGTTTCTTCTTAACGCTATATTTTCGGAGGCTGACATTTTGTATTTAGGTTCGTTTTATGTTGTAGATGTGCAATAAGAAAATATTTTTAAATATTCCAACTGGGGCGCCAGCCACGGGGAAAAACGCGCGTTCATAAAATAACGTTACCTGTTTCTCCTTACCGCTATATTTTCGGAGGCTGAAATTTTATATTTAGGTTCGTTTTATGTTGTAGATGTGCAATAAGAATATATTTTTAAATATTCCAACTGGGGCGCCAGCCACGGGGAAAAAGGCACGTTCATAAAATAACGTTACCTGTTTCTCCTTACTGCTATATTTTCGGAGGCTGAAATTTTATATTTAGGTTCGTTTTATGTTGTAGATGTGCAATAAGAATATATTTTTAAATATTCCAACTGGGGCGCCAGCCACGGGGAAAAAGGCACGTTCATAAAATAACGTTACCTGTTTCTTCTTAACGCTATATTTTCGGAGGCTGACATTTTGTATTTAGGTTCGTTTTATGTTGTAGATGTGCAATAAGAAAATATTTTTAAATATTCCAACTGGGGCGCCAGCCACGGGGAAAAAGGCACGTTCATAAAATAACGTTACCTGTTTCTTCTTAACGCTATATTTTCGGAGGCTGACATTTTGTATTTAGGTTCGTTTTATGTTGTAGATGTGCAATAAGAAAATATTTTTAAATATTCCAACTGGGGCGCCAGCCACGGGGAAAAAGGCACGTTCATAAAATAACGTTACCTGTTTCTTCTTAACGCTATATTTTCGGAGGCTGACATTTTGTATTTAGGTTCGTTTTATGTTGTAGATGTGCAATAAGAAAATATTTTTAAATATTCCAACTGGGGCGCCAGCCACGGGGAAAAAGGCGCATTCATAAAATAACGTTACCTGTTTCTCCTTACCGCTATATTTTCGGAGGCTGAAATTTTGTATTTAGGTTCGTTTTATGTTGTAGATGGGCAATAAGAATATATTTTTAAATATTCCAACTGGGGCGCCAGCCACGGGGAAAAAGGCGCGTTCATAAAATAACGTTACCTGTTTCTCTTTACCGCTATATTTTCGGAGGCTGAAATTTTATATTTAGGTTCGTTTTATGTTGTAGATGTGCAATAAGAATATATTTTTAAATATTCCAACTGGGGAGCCAGCCACGGGGAGAAAGGCGCGTTCATAAAATAACGTTACCTGTTTCTCCTTACTGCTATATTTTCGGAAGCTGAAATTTTGCATGAACATTCGTTTTATATTATAGATGTGCAATAATGAAGGATATTTAAACCAACTGGGGCGCCAGCCGCGGAAAAAAAGCGCGTTCATAAATTAACGTTACTTTTTTCTCCTTACCGCTATATTTTCGGAGGCTGAAATTTTGTATTCAGATTCGTTTTATGTTATAGATTTGCAATAAGGAAGGATTTTCAAACCAACTCGGGCGCCAGCCGCTGGAAAAAGGCGCGCTCATAAATTAACGTTACCTGTTTCTCCTTACCGCTATATTTTCGGAGGCTGACATTTTGTATTTAGGTTCGTTTTATGTTGTAGATGTGCAATAAGAAAATATTTTTAAATATTCCAACTGGGGCGCCAGCCACGGGGAAAAAGGCACGTTCATAAAATAACGTTACCTGTTTCTTCTTAACGCTATATTTTCGGAGGCTGACATTTTGTATTTAGGTTCGTTTTATGTTGTAGATGTGCAATAAGAAAATATTTTTAAATATTCCAACTGGGGCGCCAGCCACGGGGAAAAACGCGCGTTCATAAAATAACGTAACCTGTTTCTCCTTACTGCTATATTTTCGGAGGCTGAAATTTTATATTTAGGTTCGTTTTATGTTGTAGATGTGCAATAAGAATATATTTTTAAATATTCCAACTGGGGCGCCAGCCACGGGGAAAAAGGCACGTTCATAAAATAACGTTACCTGTTTCTTCTTAACGCTATATTTTCGGAGGCTGGCATTTTGTATTTAGGTTCGTTTTATGTTGTAGATGTGCAATAAGAAAATATTTTTAAATATTCCAACTGGGGCGCCAGCCACGGGGAAAAAGGCACGTTCATAAAATAACGTTACCTGTTTCTTCTTAACGCTATATTTTCGGAGGCTGACATTTTGTATTTAGGTTCGTTTTATGTTGTAGATGTGCAATAAGAAAATATTTTTAAATATTCCAACTGGGGCGCCAGCCACGGGGAAAAACGCGCGTTCATAAAATAACGTTACCTGTTTCTCCTTACCGCTATATTTTCGGAGGCTGAAATTTTATATTTAGGTTCGTTTTATGTTGTAGATGTGCAATAAGAATATATTTTTAAATATTCCAACTGGGGCGCCAGCCACGGGGAAAAAGGCACGTTCATAAAATAACGTTACCTGTTTCTTCTTAACGCTATATTTTCGGAGGCTGAAATTTTTTATTTAGGTTCGTTTTATGTTGTAGATGTGAAATAAGAATATATTTTTAAATATTCCAACTGGGGCGCCAGCCACGGGGAAAAACGCGCGTTCATAAAATAACGTTACCTGTTTCTCCTTACCGCTATATTTTCGGAGGCTGAAATTTTATATTTAGGTTCGTTTTATGTTGTAGATGTGCAATAAGAATATATTTTTAAATATTCCAACTGGGGCGCCAGCCACGGGGAAAAAGGCACGTTCATAAAATAACGTTACCTGTTTCTTCTTACCGCTATATTTTCGGAGGCTGAAATTTTTTATTTAGGTTTGTTTTATGTTGTAGATGTGCAATAAGAATATATTTTTAAATATTCCAACTGGGGCGCCAGCCACGGGGAAAAACGCGCGTTCATAAAATAACGTTACCTGTTTCTCCTTACCGCTATATTTTCGGAGGCTGAAATTTTATATTTAGGTTCGTTTTATGTTGTAGATGTGCAATAAGAATATATTTTTGAATATTCCAACTGGGGCGCCAGCCACGGGGAAAAAGGCGCGTTCATAAAATAACGTTACCTGTTTCTCCTTACCGCAATATTTTCGGAGGCTGAAATTTTTTATTTAGGTTCGTTTTATGTTGTAGATGTGCAATAAGAATATATTTTTAAATATTCCAACTGGGGCGCCAGCCACGGGGAAAAACGCGCGTTCATAAAATAACGTTACCTGTTTCTCCTTACCGCTATATTTTCGGAGGCTGAAATTTTATATTTAGGTTCGTTTTATGTTGTAGATGTGCAATAAGAATATATTTTTAAATATTCCAACTGGGGCGCCAGCCACGGGGAAAAAGGCGCGTTCATAAAATAACGTTACCTGTTTCTCCTTACCGCAATATTTTTGGAGGCTGAAATTTTATACTTAGGTTCGTGTTATGTTGTAGATGTGCAATAAGAATATATTTTTAAATATTCCAACTGGGGCGCCAGCCACGGGGAAAAAGGCGCATTCATAAAATAACGTTACCTGTTTCTCCTTACCGCTATATTTTCGGAGGCTGAAATTTTATATTTAGGTTCGTTTTATGTTGTAGATGTGCAATAAGAAAATAATTTTAAATATTCCAACTGGGGCGCCAGCCACGGGGAAAAAGGCGCGTCCATAAAATAACGTTACCTACCTGTTTCTCCTTACCGCTATATTTTCGGAGGCTGAAATGTTTTATTTAGGTTCGTTTTATGTTGTAGATGTGCAATAAGAATATATTTTTAAATATTCCAACTGGGGCGCCAGCCACGGGGAGAGAGGGGCGTTTTATGTTATAGATTTGCAATAAGGAAGGATTTTCAAACCAACTGGGGCGCCAGCGGCTGGAAAAGGCGCGTTCATAAAATAACGTTACCTGTTTCTCCTTACCGCTATATTTTCGGAGGTGGAAATTTTGTATTTAGGTTCGTTTTATGTTGTAGATGGGCAATAAGAATATATTTTTAAATATTCCAACTGGGGCGCCAGCCACGGGGAAAAAGGCGCGTTCATAAAATAATGTTACCTGTTTCTCTTTACCGCTATACTTTCGGAGGCTGAAATTTTATATTTAGGTTCGTTTTATGTTGTAGATGTGCAATAAGAATATATTTTTAAATATTCCAACTGAGGCGTCAGCCACGGGGATAAAGGCGCGTTCATAAAATAACGTTACCTGTTTCTCCTTACCGCTATATTTTCGGAGGTGGAAATTTTGTATTTAGATTCGTTTTATGTTGTAGATGGGCAATAAGAATATATTTTTAAATATTCCAACTGGGGCGCCAGCCACGGGGAAAAAGGCGCGTTCATAAAATAACGTTACCTGTTTCTCTTTACCGCTATATTTTCGGAGGCTGAAATTTTATATTTAGGTTCGTTTTATGTTGTAGATGTGCAATAAGAATATATTTTTAAATATTCCAACTGGGGCGCCAGCCACGGGGAAAAAGGCGCGTTCATAAAATAACTTTACCTGTTTCTCCTTACCGCTATATTTTCGGAGGCTGAAATTTTGTATTTAGGTTCGTTTTATGTTATAGATGTGCAATAAGAATATAGTTATTTTTAAATATTCCAACTGGGGCGCCAGCCACGGGGAAAAAGGCGCGTTCATAAAATAACGTTACCTGTTTTTCCTTACCGCTATATTTTCGGAAGCTGAAATTTTGTATGAAGATTCGTTTCATGTTATAGATGTGCAATAATGAAGGATTTTTAAATCAACTGGGGCGCCAGCCGCGGAAAAAAGGCGCGTTCATAAATTACTGTTACTTTTTTCTCCTTACCGCTATATTTTCGGAGGCTGATATTTTGTATTTAGGTTCGTTTTATGTTGTAGATGTGAAATAAGAAAATATTTCTGAATATTCCAACTGGGGCGCCAGCCGCGTCCTTAAAACTGTATCATCTTTTCATCACTGTTTCTCCATGCCTTCAAATTTCCAAAGAGTGAATTTATATTTTGTACCAGCATTGCAGCCTTACGGAGTCGGGGCGGTTCACTGGTGTTTGATATTAGCTTAGCTTTCTAGATTTTATGAATTTCAGTAATATTCTTCAATTCGTTGGACATCGTAGTTCATCCCTACTGTAGTCCAACAACTGTTTGGTATTAAGCTTCGAAGGGTGAATAAATACCTTGGAGTGAGCCAATCCTGGAAGATTCTGCCAGAAGTCCATAAATCTTCTTGCCATTCAGGTATTCAATCTTTGTTTGACAAAAGCCTAGAGCGATGCCAATGACAGGTTCTGGTCCGATGAAGCTGCTTGCAATACCCTCCTTTGGAAGGGAGTCGGCAGCCTCATTGCCTTCCAGGCCAGTATGGTCAGGATGTCTCACACAGGGTTTGTATTTAACTTTCAGTTAACTATCTTATCACGTATAGTTTTGACAAATGATATTTTCATACAATGTATAATATTCTGTCTAATCGAAAATAAAATTTACCTATCCAGTGAAGACGTCCTACAATGTTATTAACATAATTGAATATTTTCCTGAGTGAAAACTTGGAACAATCAAATAAAATAATCGTAAAATGATAATTGGACATCAAACCACATGTTTATTTATTCAACTCAACTTTCTGCGTAGGTAGTACGATGATTAGCACGCAGACTTGGCAAAGACGAGCGATTTTCACATTCAGACATGCCGACCCAGTCATACAAGATCGAATTGTTTATGTACAAACTCGAATGATGCGACTTCTACATGTAAAAACGTTGCGAAGTAACTATTTCTTTGAATATTCATACATGTTTTCAAAAAACAGTGTCAGTGGAAATCAGCACGAAACCTTTCATATCAAAATAAAAAATAATAAAGAATTTTCCTTTATACAGGAAAAGAATCAGTAAATAATGTTTTGGAGAGGTTCAATATTTTTAATATTTTAGATTTATGAAATTATTTTGAAATTAGAAGAAAGTTATTTGTTATAGTACAATATACTTCTGAAGTTTATGGGAAATTAAGTTATTGGCTTTCTACTACTCCAAACTTTCTGTCCCAAAAATTAGTCACTCCTAAAAATATAACCCTTTCAATATAAACTTCTGAAGTGTAGTTGATCTTAGCATGATCTTTTAAATGACAGTTTCAAAGGAAATAACAGTTCGGTGTCAATAGAATTGTATATTAATTACATGACTTCATTATCATAATGTTGACAACACATCAAAAATTGAAGGGGTTATATTTTCAGGAGTGATTAATTTTTGGTAAAGAAAGTTTTTGGCTTTCTACTACTCCATCTTGATACAAAAAAAAGGGATGAGGGAATCTTCCAAAGAAAGGAAGGAAGTAATCAATTTGAAAATAAGTAACTCTATACATGGATCATGCAAAGAAGTAACTTTCAGACACAAACTGATAGAAAGTCCTCCTGAAACAGCTACTTTCATATAAACATTGAATTACACGGAAGAAAAAAATTCTTTCGAGACAAATACTTCTATATGAACACTGAATTATACAGAAGATACTTTTCTCTACTCAGTTTGTATTTCAAACATTCGTTGTGGAATAAAAATCAGATATCATTCACATGAGTTCTACTTTAAATGAATGGTAATAAATTGCACTTACATGGAACACTGTCACCCTCACTGGTATACACCGATGTTTCGCCTTAAGACACTTGCCCTAAGGCTCTTCCGTACCAAATTGGAAACATTATAGAAAATACACACACTTCATTCATGAATTATGATTTTTTATATTATTTATTTATATGAAAGTAGCTGTTTCAGAAGGACTTTCTTTCAGTTTGTGTCTGAAAGTTACTTCTTTGCATGATCTACACATCCGTGTATAGAGTTACTCATTTTCAAATTGATTAATTCCTTCCTTTCTTTGGAAGATTCCCTCATCCCTTTTTTTGTATCAAGATGGAGTAGTAGAAAGCCAAAAACTTTCTTTCCCAAAAATTGATCACTCCTAAAAATATAACCTCATCAATTCAAATAAGATTCCCCTTGGCTGGGATTAAATCAAATAGGTGAATGAATGTCATTACGATGTCGTCGATGACATAAGCAGATCAAGCTTATTCCGTGACATTAAAAAATCGTAAACTTTCAGTTTCTGAAAGTTTTTTCTTTTCATGATCTACACATTTTGTAGAGTTAACCTATCCTCATCAAGATCCACATAAATGATGTTTCCTTGCCCTTCACTTCTAAAAGTGAAAACTTGGGTTTGTGGATTGACTCCAATTTGAGATTTTCTAAACATATCACTCATATTTGTAAATCATCTTATAACATCAACAGACATATGTTTCCCAATAGAAATATTCTTACTACACAACTCAAACTTGAGTTTTGCAAAACTTTAAGTTTTTCTAAATTATCATATTGCGATTGCATCTATGAACCTGCACCTTAGGTTAGGTCCAAATTGAGTGGGTCTATTCGACTCTCCACCGCAACCCGCAAGGGTTTATTGTGGCTGACACCTAGTCACACTCAACCTAATAAACTATACGAAGCCGTATAGTTTGTATGTTCTTTCAGGTCAGATGGTAAGAGTACGGTTCTGCAGAACTCTAAAAACCTGATTCCGCCCCCATCGGGGCAGGCACATCATTTTCCACACAGAGGCGACACACACTGTCTTCCAACGCTCCGAGTCTCTGCATATATTGTTTCAAATGACGGTGACCTGTAAAAATGCCTGTTAAACATCGTACTATATCCCTACTGTTTGGTATCAAGCATCGAAGGGTGAATAAACGCCTTGGAGTGAGCCAATCCTGGAAGATTGTCCCAGAAGTCTATAAATCTTCTTGTCATCCAGGAGTTCAATCTTTGTTTGGCAAAGCCTCAAGCAATGCCAATGACACGACAGGTTCTGGTCCGATTAAGCTGCTTACAGAACCCTCCTTTGCAAGGAAGTCAGCAGCCTCATTGCCCTCCAGGCCAGAAATCCAGACTAAAGACAATCTGTTAAGTCTTCCTATCGAGGAGAATCGTTTTTGGCAATTTGCTACCAATTTAGATGTTACTCGGTAGGAACCAAGAGCTTCTAAGCCCTCTTGACGGCCCGAGAATATTTTTATGGACTTGTGTATGAGGTTGGATTATTCCAATCTCTCCGCACACAATTCAATAGCGTAAATTTCCGCTTGAAATACAGTCGCATAGGCTCATAGGCAGGTTGATATCTCTGTCCTGGGTCTGCGACTAAAAACACCTGCACCAGAACTGGAAAGTTTTTTTGATCCATCTGAGCTTCTAATATTTCCTTCTTCCGGAGAATCCAGTCCTCTCTACTTGTGAACAGTACTTTATAAGGTAGCTCGTAGTTGACATTTGGATGCATAAAGTCATAGGTCATTTTCAGAATGCTGTGACTTCCAGTGTCAATCAACAGTCTGTTGCACTCTGCATTGAATTGATTTGTGCAATTGGCAATGTGCACAAGTCTCCCCAGAAAAATGTGGAGAGGAGGTAGATCTGGAAGGATCTCCATGGCCGCTGACGGTGAGGTACTGATAGCACCACGGATGTCTGGCTTGTCTGGCCGTTTTCTGTAAATTCTTCGGCCACCAGAAAATTGCATCATAAGTGATCATTGGTCTGATAATCATCACATAAATCCAATGGATTTGTTTGGGACCTAAACCCCAAGTTTCACCACAAATCCTCCGACAGTCTGCTTTGTGTAAAACTGTTTCCAAGTAAGCGTTCCAGGTGAGTGTTTATCAAGGACAATGCCAAGATATTTCAGCTCCGTTCCAAATGAAATGACCTCACCATTGCGGGAAAGTGGCGTTAGATCGTCCAATTTTATCCTCCTGGTGAGGGTGATTATCACAGTTTTGCTGAGGTTGACAGACATCTGTTCCCTCAGGCACTAACTGTGAACAACGTTCATCGTGCTTTGGAGGATATTACAAGTTACCCCTCCCGACGTCGACCTTGCCAAGACACTGACAATAATGCAAGTGTCTTAAGCCGAAATATCGAATGTCCACCAGTAATCCATGTAAGTGAAATTTCATCATTCATTTACTACTATATTGTGTAGCAATCCTCTGAAAGATATATGATTCCGTTTCATAACGAATGTCTGGAATATAAATTAAAAGTATTTTTGTATAATCCAGTGTTTATAAAAAAGTATTTGTTTCGAAAGTTTTTTTTTATATCGTGTTATTCAATATTTTATATGACAATAGCTGTTTCTAAAGAGCTTTTTTCTTCCAGTTTGTATCTAAAAGTTACTTCTTTGCATGATCTACATATTTTGAAATATACAATTTCTTTAAATTGATTACTTTCTTTCTTTCTTTGGAATTTTCCCACATTTTTTTGTATAAAGATGGAGAAGGAGATAGGCAAAACTCCTCTTTCCCAAAAATTATTCTCTCCTAAAAATATACCCCTTTCAATTTAAACAAGATATAAATTTATACTTAGATCAAGATTTGTCTCCCACAGTGAATAGGTTCGAACGAATCAAATAAAATGATAATTGGACATCAAACCGCATGTTTACTTCTTCAACTGAACTTTCTGCGTAGGACGTTCGATATTGATTAGTTCAAAGACTTGGCAGAGATGAGCAATTTTCACATTCAAGTCTACCAATCCAGTTATTTGAGATAAAATTATTGCAATAATTTTTTTATATGAATCCAGAACATAAAATTTGTGTACATTTTTGTATTTACTGATTTTATGCGGTTGTAACTTTTTTTTGAAGGCGTTACAGCACAGTATATCAACATAATTGCTTTTTTATCTAAAAACGCTAGAACATCGACAAAAGGAAACCTTACTAGAGTTTCCAGGAAGTTTATAATATCTCCTTATTTTTTTCAATTGAACTGACAAATATGACTTTCAAATTTGCTCATCTGTGACTAGCCACAAGATGTGAGTAATAAAACAGGTAAATCGTGATCAGTTCAAAGATGTGAGTTATGTTTCATTTTGGCTACTTACTCAATATAAAACGGTCACGTAATTGATGGTCAATATTTATTAACAAATATTTTTCATTATTGCAGCAAAATTTCATTTCTAAAATACTCATTAAAATTATTGAAAATATATTTTTTCACATTGTTTCTTTGTTGAATTAGCTGTTGATTTTATTGTACATTTCAATAATTGCCACGTATTTTTTTGTGATTTTGTGACTTTTACTCAAAAAACATTTTTCATAGATAAATGACAACTTAAATCGAAAAAAAGTATATTTTACACTTTTTATTAAACATGCCCATATCTAAATGACGCAACATTAAAAATTTTTTGATTTGTTCATTTCAAGAAATTACTTTTGCAATCGATATTCAAACAAATATTTTTCCAAATCCGCAATCATCACTTTGTATTTGTATGAAATGTCTTCATGTCTTGTAAAGTGGCAGTCGTTCAATTATTGTAAATATCTGATCTGTTATCCAAGTTTGATACAAAAATATAATTTTTTGAAAAAAAAGACTGATGTCTGGTCATATTTTTCTTCTGTATCTCAAATTTTATAATTATTTATCTCAACAGTGTAGATACGTCGTAAAATGACGTAACCTTCAATCGTTTACAACTTCTCCAGCAAATATGTTCTTTTGCATATTTTTCTATAGTCCGTTCATAATTTGTTGATAGCTCACTGCAAGTTTGACCCTCATTAGAGAACTGAAATACAGAGAGGACAGCTAATATGATATAATAACAAAAACCAAACTAAAACTGGCAGTTTAAGATGTTTTCGACTAACCCACCTTGTATCTGAAGAAATACAATACAGCTATAAAACTTTTAATCCGATTATGTAGGTATTTTGAGTGGAAATGAGTGACCAGTGTCGTAGAGTATATGATTAAAACATTAGTTACTTTGAATAAATAAATATATTAATATTCTTAAACTGTAGGTACTGTAAACTATTTTTATTTAAAAAAAATTTCTTTATTTTATTCAAAATTAATAAGTTACTTGCAATTTGTAAAAGATATATTTATTTAATTAATACCTATTTTTAAATGATATAAACTACGATTACTTACAAAACTATTCAAATTCAAAATAAACAGGATCATCTTCGGAATCCGAGTCGTCTTGCAGGTTAATAATTAGCGGTTGTGTCTCTACAGTCGCATCAATTATATTGTCAAGATCCCACATTTTTTGTTCTTCTTCTATTGCATGTCTTACTGCATCTCGCCAATTTTGTTCTGTAATATGTTGTAAAGACTCATATAACAATTCACGTACAGCTTGTATTTTATATGACGTATTTTTTCTAGCCACATAGCTTTTCATTTGTGCCCAAATGAGTTCAATTGGATTTAATTCGCAGTGGTAGGGTGGAAGTCTAAGGACTGTGATGTTTCGTCTTTCCGCCATTTTGTCAACTACGTATTTCTTGAACTTAGATTTGTGTTGCCGGGCAATTTTTAAAAGTTCTGCTTTAACCATTCCATCTTCGTAAGGCAGGGACTTATTTCGCAGCCAGTCAATGATATCCTGTTTCTTCCACGCAGTCGTTGGAAGTCTTTCAACTAGTCGTGAATGATAAGGTGCATTATCTAATACTATAATTGAGTTTGGTGGTATATGTTCAATCATCTGCTCAAAATACTCTTCGAAAACATCAGCTGTCATCTCCTCGTGATAGTCTTTTGTGCTTTTGGATTCAAATTCCAACAAACCATGCTTAGCAAATCCTTTTTCACTGTCAATGTGAGAAACTATTAATCTACTGCCTTTACCAGAGAGTGGGGAAATACCAGTAGACCAACCTTCCATAAAGGCTTGCCTGGAGCTTGATATATTTTTATCTGTCCAAATTTTTGTGAAGTATGACCTGCGTTTACCCACGTTTCGTCCTGATAGTAAATTGGCCTTCCTTCAGCCCGAAATTTTCGTATAGATCTTAGATACTTTCTTCTCCAACATATTATCTCTTCCCGGTCAATCAAAAGTGATTTTCGGTCTGATTTCTCCCACCGGAAATTTAATTCTTTTAAAACTTGCCACAATTTGGTTCGTCCGACATGAGGCAAATCCGGGTCGTCTTTAACTTCTTGTAAAATTTTGTTTAAGTTGGGTATTTCTTTTTTGTAAAAAAATTCGTGAATTTTCCTTCGAATACCATTTTTGGCAAATTCATCAATTTCAATAGGTTTTCTCCCCCTTTTTAAGTATTCGTTTGTATTTGGGTTAGCTATACCTTTTTTTTTTCTTTCTGATAGGAACCTATATATTGTTGACTCCCCTACGCCCGTCATGTTGGCACAACTCTTGATTATGTTCTGAACAGTGTTTGTGGGATTCTGAGAAACCAGAGCATCGTGAACGTTCAAAACAATAGTCTTCTCTCTTGGTGAATAGACAGACTCACTGACTGTACGCAACAGTACCGGTGTAAAACTTGATGATGTTGATGATGATGACGAAGCCATCGCAAGCAATCAAACAAAACAAGCAGGAACGAAAGGTACGTATATGTTTGTAGGAATATGAAAAAAAGTTACTCACGCACTGCACAAAATTCGCAAAATAAATATTGGAGACGTTAATTACTGCCGTAGACGCCGAAATACCAACGAGCCGTAAATTAAATGCGATTAAAAAATGTACTAAACCAAAAATTATTTTCGTTCGTAACAACTTCACCCTTTCAAGGCAAGTTTCGAATATAAACTGAAGCTTTATATTTAATGAATAAACACCTCAGGAACCTCCGCCTATGATTTTACGAGTTTTACGACCGTTTTATGACTTGGGCCCTCATTTTGTGCTATCGACAAATTATGAACTGACTATAGTTGTGATTTTGAACCAAATGGGCCAAATAACACGTTTTTCAAGGTCTAAAAATTTGAAATTCTTCCAAACTTTGTCAACTGATAACGGCCATCTTGTTGAAGCTACATCTGTCAAATTAGTTGTCATTTATTCAGTCTGTTTTGCCATATCACAATGAACGGATTTAGCATCTAACAAGTGCAAATAATAAAATTATTTTATCAAAATGAGTGTTCTATTCGGGCAACGTACCGCACCTTTCGCCCATTTTACGGTGCCATCGAGAGGACTATTCGCAATGTGGTGGATAAATTTGTTCAATAAACGATAGAATTGAATTGAAACACCAACACCTGTACGTCGACGAAACGCAAGATCTGCCGAAAACATCGCCACTGTTTGTGAGAGTGTGCAGGGAAATCAAAGGCAGTCGATTTCGAGTCGCTCATAAGAACTCGGCCTAGATGAGCCATAGCGGACATTTGAACGATGTTATATTCCACTCATAATGGCATCAATAGGTATTTCAAACGAATAAAAAATTTCCATGATATCTCCTGCATTTGCAAAATGAAGCAGGTAATCGAATTCAAGTGGATTTCTTTCGTTACTTAGATTGACCAAGATCTTTTTTTCTATAGTGGTTTGTAAAATATATGTAACCGGTGTAATCAATAGAGTCCCAAAAGTTCAATCCTTGTTGATAACTGTCGAAGAGTCCGAGGTTTGGTCGAGTTGAGCCTGTTACTCTGCGGCCTACTCAATGATCAAATACCTGCCCAATGAACCATACTTTTTGGAATTTTCACAAAAAATAATTCCCTTTTTATATAAACGTTCGTTTCTGTATATACAGAATATAACGGTACCGGCAAGTAAACATCGACCAAGACCTTTTTACCTATAGAGATTAAAACAGGTAAACAGGATTAAACTTTCGGCTGTCCTGTAAGACAGGTGCTCGCCCACTTCCACTTGGTAGGTATAGTCGAAGTAACCTTTACTGTGTATACTTAATGATATCGGCAACTAATACAGAGAAATAATGCCGCTGCAAACTAGTCCACGTAGACTGAAAAATTGGCGGTTCGTATTGAATAATTTTTACTAACCGGGTTTTATGATTGGCTGAAGAGTCATAAAATTAAGCAATGTTACGGTGACGATTAGAATGTGAGGATGAGTATCGCTGTTGTGTCGTCAATGTTCAGTTCAGGAACTGACCATGATTTGAGTGTTGAAATTCGGTATAGGTATAATTACTTCAAATTTTTGTTATCTGTTTGAAATGTGGTGTTCTTGGACAAGTACTAGTAATAACGAGTGTGATAACAACGCAGACTTTTTCTTGTGTAGTGATTCCAATAGCGATGGTCAACAATGCGAAAAAGAGAAAGCAGTGAATAAGATTCGGATGCATTTGAATATGAAAACACAAACAGTATGTTTCAATGTATCTACATCTCAAGTTTGGTTTCGAAGCAGATTTGACCGAAATTCCTTTCTCAACTGTACGTAAAATAGATAAAAAGAAACCTTATGAACGCCAGACGCGATATGATAAGGGATTATCAAAACCTTTAGACGTTCATCTAATAAAATCATTGGAAAAAACAATATACGACTGTAACAAAGGCAATGAGATTCCTACAATTGAAATCATAAGGAAGAAATTGAATGCTTCCAGCCATAACATGAGTGGCCTAATGGTTCGAGAATGTGTACGCCTAACATGCCTGTAAAAAAAGGATCGCTACTAATCATTGTGCATTGCGGTGGATGTAAAGGATGGGTTCCAAATTCTTTGAAATCATGTGGAAAAAAACTTGAGGACTGCAATGTTGACTATCATAAGAACATGGAAGCTAATATTTTTGAGGAATGGTTTTGAAAACACATTGATCCCAAACTTGGACAACGCTTCCTATCATTCACGACAGCTCATCAAAGTATCGAATAAAAATTCGAGGAAAGATAAAATACAAAGTTTTTTAATGAATAACAATTTTTATTTTGAAGATAATTATACCAAAAACCAACTACTTGAAGTTTTACAGGCAAAAACATTTGTAAAAGTGTATGCTCTTGAGAGTATTACTGAAAAATATGGACACACCATACTGAGACATTTTTGTGTTTTCAATCCCATCGAGTTGATTTGGGGAAAATTGAAACAAAGCATCAGGCGTAAAAATAATTTTCCAAAATTTGATGGGAGGGTAATAGAGCTAGTTAAAGAAGAAGTATCTGATATTACCGAGAAAGACTGGCAGAAAAGGATTAAAAAAGTAATTTTAGTTGAAAAAGACTATATGGAGATTAGACCCTTCCATATTAATGGTGGAAATAAATTCATTATTGATTAATATGACGACATATATATATATATATATATATATATATATATATATATATATATATATATATATATATATAGGGCTTCTTCAAGGTGGCATGCGACAAAATGATGTAGCTCTTCGTTTGGGGGTCTCCCAAAGTGTTATCAGTCGATTGTGGCAGCGTTTCCCTGAAACTGGCAGTCCAGCCGAACAATATCCAGGGCGAGGACGCGCTACAACTGCAGTTCAAGACCGATTTTTGGTCTTAACCGCAAGACAACCGACAATCACAGCACCTGAGTTGGTTAACGTGTTGCAGCAGACGCACCAGGTAACCATTGGTCGTGATACTGTCAGAAATCGACTGCATGAGGCAGTTCTCCACAACAGAAGGCCACTTAGATGTCCACCTTTGTCGAGAGGCAATCGCGGTAGAAGATTGAAGTGTTGTCAAGAACATCAAAACTGGGATGCAAATGATTGGGTCACAGTTTTGTTTACAGACGAATCCAGACTTGGATTTCATCCAGATTCTCGTCGAGTAAGACTGTGGAGACGACCTGGAAATAATGAACGTTTGAGACACGTCCAGGAAGTCCGCACATACAGAGGTGGTACAGTAATGCTATGGGGCGGAATCATGATCGGCGGCAGAAAAGATCTCGTTTTTTCAAATCGCTCCCTCACAGCTCGACAGTACCTCGACACCATTCTTCTACCTATCGTCCGTCCGTTTGCTGGTGCTGTTGGGGAAAACTTCCACCTAATGCACGATAATGCTCGTCCACATGTCGCGCGTCTAGTGACTGACTGGCTCACCAACGAAGGAGTTGATGTATTGCCATGGCCAGCACAATCACCGGACCTGAATCCCATCGAGCATGTGTGGGACATGCTTCAACGAAGAATTACTCCGCATATGGGGAACTTTCACACAACGTTTCAATTAAGAGAGCTTTTAATCGCTGAATGGGCAAATGTACCTCAACAAGACATTGACAATCTCATTTTGTCGATGCACGATAGATGTAGGACCGTAATAAACCAGCGTGGAGGCCATACTTTGTACTTATTCCAATTTTTTTTGTATTATGATCTTTTTTCGGGGTGCCAAAGAAGAGCCATATTTTTTTTTAGTTTTGCTTATATGCGCACTCAGTATTTTTGACCTTTTAATAAATTTTGTTGTAAGTTACATTCGTTTAATAATCACCCGTCAACTTTTTTTTCCTAAAGCGATCTAAAAAAAAATTATTGCCATTTTTAAAAATATCCCTAGATATATATAATAAGTGAAAACAATATTTGGGTATGCAGCAGGCCAAAAATTTTTGTGTACTCTTATAACACAGATTCCAGGCTTTCGATAATCTTCATTATCATCATCAGGGATGCTACAATAAGGATAAAAAACAGTCATATTTATAAAATAATAATTCAAGCCAACTTACAGTGTATGTGAGGTTATGTGGCAGGTTGAAAGAAATATGGACGCGACAGTCGCGCTATATATATATGTATATATATATATATATATATATATATATATATATATATATATATATATATATATATATATATATATATATGTGTGTGTGAGTAAGTAATATTCATGAGTATTTTCAATCATCACTCTGTTATTTGAATCTCTACTTTCCCACTCATCTATATAAACGAAATATTATATTATATATATATATATATAAATATATATATATATATATATATATATATATATATATATATATATATATATATAATAAATATAAATATATATAAAATATAGTTATTGTGATTCTTATATAATCAGAAATGATTATTGAATGATTATTTAGCTCACTAACTATATTATTGAAGGGGAACTGTTGGAATGTAGGTTGCACTTTATCGTTTACTTGAACTATACTTTATAAAGTATATTGTATTGGAGCTAATGATGTTTCATGGAAGTAAAGTGTTTTTGATTATTTAGAGGTTATTCAACAGCTAGGTATATATAATATACGTAGACAGTACAAAAATATCAAAATCGATACTTAATTATAGGTCGTGCACTTGGACTTACCACGAGAAATGATATCATTTCCTGAAAGTTTTTCCGTTTTTTTAAAACATGCTGCTTAAACCAACCAACGATCACTACTGTTTGCAACTAACACACGTTCTCAATCGCATGGTCCTGAATTCCTTTTCCGATTGGTAAGAATTATTTTTCCATTCAAAACATTCCTTTGACAGTTGGATAAGAGGAACAGTTTATATCTATTACCGTCTATTAGCGAGTTTCCAGGTAAACTGGAATCGACGCTTAGAAATATTCACTTGGAGATTTATATCGATTCAAAATATTTAAAAAGATATAAACGACAATGTCATAAATTATGTCGGACTCCACCCACAAGAAATCAATTTATTCAGTACTAAAGTGTTAAGTAAGTGTAAATCGGTATAAACAGATTGATATACGCCAGATACCAGATGGTTCAATTGATTCGAAACAAACGTGGATCGTCGAGCACTTGGAATGTAGATCAAGTAGCAACTGTCATATCAAAATACTTAACACACCAATACTGAAACATTTTCGAGGAAGAATTCAGGAGCAGTTATTTATTCGAACCGAACACTTTGAAACGAATCAAATGAAAGTTTACTTTAGTACACCTATTTAGAAACTTCGAAGATAAGTGAAACAAAAATGCTGAGTATGCGTTAGTGAAAAGTTTAAATTGAAAGGGATATCTTGTTAGGAGAGAGGAACAATTCGTTCGGGCCAGTCTCTACTCCCTACACTGTAGGTAAATGGACTGAAAACAACTACTCCCCGGCTACTACCACGAAGGGCGTTGGATTATATTCGACATGTGTCAGTGCAGAATTCTAAACTAAACCTTAACTTTTTAGGTTAAGGTTAAGTTTAAAAGTTTAGGTTGAGAATGAACGAAATCTCGACTTTCAGAAAGGACAAAAACCAAGATAAATACATCTCAGTTCCATACCACCAATATACGAGGAACTTTGGAAAGCTTTTCAAGAAATTAGTTACGAAGGTGGTTTTTAAAACAAGTCATACACTGCAGAGCCTTTTGGGAAGTCCAAAAGACAAAGTCGAGAATTCAGAAAAGTCTGGAATTTACGAAATTGAATTTAAGGACTGCGATGCAAAATATTATGGACAGACAAAAAAAACTATTAAAGTAAGCACATAGCACACTTAAAATATGGAAGACCTGAAAAATCAGCAGTCGCCCATCATATTTTGCAACAAAACTATTCCATAGACTTCAGTTCATTAAGATTTGTTAGACAAGTTAACAACAACAGGCAACTAGATGCCTATGAGAGTGTAGAAATAAGTAAATACAATAATATTATGAATAACGATGACGGACCTATACCAAAGAGCATACTATGTAGCTTGTTAAAATAATATTGTCGAGTTTACTGATTACTACTACAAAAGGACACATTGCAAAAATAAATTTAGATAGACAATATTGTGAAATTAATTTTTATATAGCTGAAAATTGTTTTATATAAACATATATTGTAGAATAATAGATAAGGCAAAATTGTAAAATTAATTTAGGTTGGTATACCTGTATGGTTGGTACGCCTTGATGGTTTACCTGCCTAGGTTACCTTTATAGCATAAATAAGATTAGCTAGTTCTTAGTTTTAATCTTCCTCTTTGAAGATTATCACTTGGTGATCGAAACACGTGTCAAGGTGTTGACAATAACGATTTGATGTTGGGAAAAAATTCCAGTAATATTCATTACTACACCAAAGGTTCCAAACAGTGCATCATATGTGTTACAATAATTTAACAATATTTTCTTCACGTAATACCTAGGGTAGTGGCACCGATCGTTGCAATTATTACTGGAGCAATGATTTTGCTATAACGATTTCGCACCGATAGATAACCTTGCCAGATTTTGGGCACAGCTGAAAAATAGACTCATCTCAATTGTATGTTCTTTGATGATCAGATAAAATCGAAAAGTTCTACGAGAAGCTCTTATAGAAGCAAGAGTTTCATAAATTTTCTGACTAAAATCTGGATGACGTTTCAAAAACAACTGAACGTTTCGAAAACAACTGAAGCCATTTCATTCCTGGTTAACCATCAGCAAAGGATATCCCACGTTCTGAATTTTTTATTATTCTTTGCACGGTCTTCCCTCTTACGAAGAAACCCCCTTTTCTCGTCTATCTTGGCGGTCGGTAGCCAGGCGGTTCGACGTGGGTGCTTTGTTCATTCACTCGAATTGACTGTCGTGTTGGTCGGTGGTTCAAGCCCTAGTCTGAACGATCGATTTTCACTTGCTATCGTCCAACCGGTGTTAGGAACCACACGTTAAAATGTAAGACCTCGTTATTCCTTAGCTCGCACAGGTTTCTACCTCTGTGGGTTGTCGTTCGTAGGGGTGCGACATTGGTTAACGGAAAAACAAATTTCAAAACAGATGTTTTGAAACAGATCTTGAAAAAATCAATATTTGACACCTTTCTAATACAGCTGCCGGACTGTCCCCCCTCAAGATGTGCAGTAGATGTGTAGAAATATGTTATCAGTCTGTTGAATTATTCGAAACGTAGAACGTAAAATTGCAAACATGAGTTTCTATTCCTTTTTTCCTAATACTTTCTTTGTCATACATCGACCCAAATTTTACGCGGATAAGATTTTTCCACCGGCCTTGACTCAGTCCGGTAGCTGTACTTATACTAATAATTACTGAAAAATGAGTAGATTTTTTCTCTATATTCTTCATGATTTTTATTATTTTATTTTCGGATAATTATTACATAGCGACAACTGGTGCTAGTTGTTATTCAAAACCCAGTAATTCTCAGGATTTTTATGTATTGACAATTATTGTATTTTTTTCAGATTATAAAAATGGATCGATGGATTTTTTTTGCTTCATATAGTTTTGGTGTTCCAGTAGTTGTCACTTCAGGATTTTTTCTATCCTTGTTATTTCATTACGAAAAATATATGACAATTATAACGATAGAGCTATAACCACAGCTAAGTGACACCTACTGGGGGCGTAGCAATTTCTGGTGTCATTAGTCTAGGTTGGGTAAGGTTAGGTCAAAAGTGAGCGTGTCTATTCAATCGTAAGCCCTGGTCTTGAATCTTTGCATACTTCAGTATTTCTTGTTACGATTTGTAATTGAAGAAAAATCTGTTTTTCCCTTAACCAGCTATTGCTCGGACTTCCATGGTCTGATATGATATAAATTGATTTGAAATACCTGAAAGAATCTGTAAAAAAATTAAAAAAGATGTGCAGAAAAATAACAATTATATCAAGGAAAAAAAAACTTAAATTACAATGAAATAAAAAAGAAGCAACAACCAAAAAATCAAAAAAATTGAACTATCAACACGAAGCAATAATTAAAAAATTTAGCAACAAGAAGAGAAGATCGAAAAGGTGCTTCAGAAAGGAAAATCAATTGAAAGAAAGTTATACCAGACGTTGAAAAAACACCAGAAAAAGAGAGATCATCACTAACACCGGACCACAGTAAGCCCCCTCACTTGTATGGACTACCCAAAATCCACAAGAAGGATGTTCCGCTCAGACGGATCATCAGTTTCAGAGATTCAGCCACTCAGAACTGGTCCAGTTTTTTTACTACCAATAATTAAACCACTTCGACGAAAAATAACATCTATCTTTGTGAAAAATTCAAGGCATTTTATTGAACTACTTGAGACAATCGAAGTCAGTCGAAGAAGCACTTCAAATCATACAGAGGAAGCTATCCGAAGATAGAACAAACTTACCGATACAAGTAATCATGGAATTACTAAGATACTGTGTATGAAAATGCTACTTCCATCTGAAGGGCGAATTCATTACGCGAAATAAGGGACTGCCAATGCGATCGCCACTTTCACCGGTTATAGCCAATATATATATGGAGTAGTTCAAAACTCTGTCAATTGAAAAAGCCCACAAGAAGCCCCGAGTCTGGTTGAGATACGTGGACACCACCTTCATAATATGGAACCATGTAAATGCAGAACTAGACACCTTCCTAAAGCACATCAACAACGTAAGTCCTTCCATCCTTCCAGGATTGGCTCTCTCCAAGGCGTTTATTCACCCTTCGAAGCTTGATTCCAAACAGTTGTTGGACTACAGTAGGGATGAACTACGATGTCTAACAGGCCTTCTTACAGGTCACTGTCATTTGAATCATCACATGCAGAGACTTGGATTGTCGGAAGACAGTGTGTGTCGCCTCTGTCTGGAAAATGATGAAACTGCAGAGCATATAATTTGTGCCTGCCCCGCTAGGGACCTAATCAGGTTCTTTGAGTTCGGCAGATCCGTACTCTCGCCATCTGACCTGAAAGACCACTCACTATACAAACTAATCAGCTTCGTTGAGAAGCTGGGTTTATTTGACCGAGTGTGAATAGGTGTGAGCCACAATAAACCCTTATGGGTTGCGGTGGAGGGTCGAATAGACCCACTCACTTTAGACCTACCTACCTACCTACCTTCCATCACTTTCACAATGGAGAAGAAAGTCCACAATGATATGCCATTTTTAGACGTATTGGTGAAGAGGACCGATACGAAATGGGACACATCTGTGTATCGAAAACCCATTCACACATGACAGTATCTGAAACAGGAATCCAACCACCATCAATTGACTAAGAGAGGAATCATCAAGACTCTACTGGACCGTGCGTTCGGGGTATGTAATACAGAGGAAAGTCTCGAAAAGGAACTTGGTATCATCAGTACTCGTACTTCCCTACATCAGAAGATTGTCGGAAATGATAAGAAGGATTGGGTCCAAGTATAACATCAGAAACTGCTTCAGATCTGGGAACACTATCCGTAGCATCCTCACGAAAACCAGGCCACCAAACGCGGACTGCGATTCCAAAAATTGCATTTACCAAATACCCTGCGAGTGCGGAGAATCATACATCGGTGAAACTAAAGAGGCCATTGAAAGTTGCCGAGCATTAGAAACACACACAGCGAGGAGAAACCAGCAAATCAGGAATAGCAGAGCACGTTTGGACTCATCAACATAACATCAAGTGGGCTCAAGCTGAAATCATCCACAAGGAAGAACACTGGTTTAGGAGAAAATTCAAAGAAGCCGCATATATGTTGTCCAACAACGCATTTAGCCAAGCTAGCGTAGAGATACGCAACATATGGTTACATCTAATCAAGCGGAACACGACCAATTTTCATCTCGTTTATTTTTTTTATTTTGGAAAATGTTTCATATTGGACAATGGAAGTCCGAATGCACCACGAAAAATTGTCAACTACCTTTAAACAAACAGCTATTGCTCTCCTACAGACGAAAACTCTCAGCTCATGAGTCAAAACTTGCGCGAGCTGAGGATTAATGAGGTCTTACCTTTAAACGTCTGATTTTTAGCATGTACGAGTCTAGCAAGGAATTTTACACATTTACGGTGGATCTTTCATTCAAATAGCTTTAGAATTCCTTAAACTATGGTTTTTGGCACATAACAACGAAGTGATGAGATTCATATTGAAATCTAAAAGTGAGTATGAGAAAACTTTATCAAATTCCGATTTTCCAAATGAGTACATGAAATTTATAACGAGAAAACTACGAAAACCAAAATATGACTAATAATAAGACATAACTTAACTTATCTCGAAAGCGGTCGTGCCGAGGTCGTGTTCAGATTTTTCTAAATTTACCTTTCAAAATCTAATTATCGAAATAGTAGGTAACCTCGTTAACAAACTTTTATTTTTATCATCTCGACGCATCACGTACACCCATCCAACAGATGACAACGTTCATAAAACTGTGATTGTTCTATTCCAAAACAAAAAGCACTCTCATGTGCCAAACTAACTCAAAAATACTGCCGACTAATCATAACTTCTCGAGTTCTTGAGCGGGGCCAACAATGAATCATCAGTAATCGGAGACTCGGTCGTTGTTTTCTTTTCACACTTCTGGATATTATTAATAATCAGTCGTTGTCACTGTTTACTAATAGTTCTGACCTTGATCGAATTCGATAAATAATACACAGTTCTTCGGTATAAAAATACAGCAAGTAATGAACTTTTTCCGGTTTTACTCTGGATCGATTAGAATAAAACTGAAACATACAGTTTTCAAAGATGTGAAGTTATCCACATCCAAAAAGTACACTGAGAAAAAATAATGAATTATAATTTTTTTCTATACCATATGCCGGCAGACTGGCTTCATGTTTAAGATCGGCTACAATACCAAGGATCTGGAAACCATCAAAAGTATGTCCCATTTTGAAGAAAGGAGATAGACGTGATATTTCAAATTATCGGCCTATCTCTATTATTTGCAACTTTGCATAGGTTTTTGAGATTCTACTACAGACTACAGACTTTTCTAAGGCCTTCGACAGGCTTGGCCATGGCATTCTACTAAACAATCTAGTAGCCTTTGGATTATCTCCATCCTTAATCGCACTCTTTCACTCCTATCTACGTGATCGAAAATAATATGTTCAGCACAATGGTTTCAAATCTACCGAATATAGTGCTTCTTCCGGTGTTCCACAAGGGTCAAATCTGGGACCGTTGCTCATCAATATCTTCATTAATGATATAGCAGATGTTAAAGATGTGTATTTCCTTTTGTATACCGATGATCTAAAACTATACTGCTTCGTTGAGAACATAGATGATTGTGTTAACCTCTCAGCAAACGTAGGACGGGTTGTAGAATGGTGTTATCGAAATAACTTGTCGCTAAACACGGATAAATGTAAGGTCATGTCCTACAGTTTAAAAACGAACATCTTGATCTTTGATTATTCAATAGAAAACGTTTCGCTGGTGGGAACAGAAACATTTACTGATCTTGGCGTCACATTTGACACTCCACTATCATTTAATAGACATATCGATAATGTTGTAACCTCCTCCTGTCTTTTGTACGGATTAATTGCACGTATAACAGTAGTGATTTCAAAAAAACTTCGACATTAAAAACTTTATTCTATGCTTTCATAAGATCAAAGTTAGAATACGCGTCAGTTGTGTGGAGCCCCTTTTATCAATATCATATTGATGGAATAGAAGCGACGATTTTTAAAACTGTTAAGCAAAAAAAAGATGGCATTTATCCTCCAATAGAAAGAACTTACTCTGAATTGCTACAAAAGCATAACTTTTTCAGTCTCGAAAAAATGCGTGAATATTATAGTGTTGCACTAATCTATAAAATCATCAAAAGCATAGTTGACTGCCCAACATTACTGGAAAAGTTCAATATTTGCATTTCTAGAATCTGTTCCAGACACCCGAGTACTTTTTATATAAAAACATCTCGCACAAATGTTCTGGAGAATTCTCCAATCCATACCATGTGTAAAGTGACAAACTTTGTTAGCGACAATTTAGATATATTTAGTTGCAAATTGTCAGATATAAAATCCCTCTTCCTAAAATAATTGTTTTGTTACCTTTATAGTCACTTGTTTGTGATGTATTATACTCTATTATTTACTGCTCTGTAATTGGGCTATATCCTGTAGAGTTTTGTATTACAAATAAATAAGTGAAATGTACTAGTTTTCCAAGTCGTCTGAAGGAGTGAAAATAGGGTGGAAATATTCAGAAAAGGCGCAGCATGAAAAATTGTCTTTGTACACCAACAAGATTGAGTTATGATTTTCCTTGTTACTGAATCAACAAGATGTATCTGATACGTTGACTTTGTTAGTACACCTACAAGTTTGATATATGTTATTCGTGTTGATGATTCTACACTTTCAAGGCCCATCCGAGGGGGGTTGAAATGGAATGGAAATATTTTGAAAATTCATATAATGAAAAAGTGATTTTGTACAGCTACAAGACTGACATTATACACACATCGCCAACATTCTTGGACCCCCTTGTGTTTGTCTAAATGATACAATATCATCATAAGTCAAGAAGTGTATTACAAAGTACATTTAATTTGGTTATGTAACCAACGCAAATTGGTTGATTCTAATTTCAACTGAACAAGAAAAAAAATACAAACGAAAAATAGTGTATAATAAAATGATTACCACAATCTGAAATGTAGAAAAAAACATGTTAGGGCGAAATCAAAAATGCATTAATATTCGGTGTTTCTTTCCCTTTTCTGTAGTAAGGTGTTAACTCGCCTGTGCATAGAAACAATAAAGGCATTGGGATGTTGTCTGGTGAAGTTGCTGGCCGCGGTAATCTTTGAATATTCTCAATCTTTGTACTTTTCTCGTGCGATGGGGCCTAGCATTGTCATCCATGCCGCCGGGTATAAACATCCTCGCATTCTATTCATGACTTCAAATTTAATTTTATGACTCTTCAGCCAATCATAAAACTCGGTTAGTAAAAATTATCCAATACGAACCGCCAATTCTTCAGTCCATGTGGACTAGTTGGCAGCGGCATCATTTCTTTGTATTGGTTTTCTTGGCCTTTGAGCTCGCCGACAGCTTTAACTATCCACAATACAGTTTACTTCGACTATACAAATGCACTATTCGGATAACTGAAGCGCAGGAAATCCTTAGTGTATCCGCAATTTGATAATTCAGCAGACCCTCATCATGCAAAGCCACTATTCTTGCTCTATGGAACACTGAAATTCATTGCCAGTCATAATTGCAAAAATGACCTCAACAATCACTTAAACATGCTAAGTCACATGAACCACCTTTTGAACATTGGTATCTAAAATTAGAAATGAAAGAAATGAAGATGAAATGTACAAAAAACCAGCCATGATGAATATTTTGTTTTACAATTTACGAGGGGGTCCAAGAATTTTGGTGATGTTGATCAGCTGAACAAGATGAATCTCATCTTTGAGTTTTCCAGGCGGTCTGAAGTGATGGAAATGAGACAAAAATTTAAAAAATTACAAAATTATAAACAATCAAGTTTTTATAACTTTCTCTGTTTTCATTCGACTTGAAATTCCAATACATTGTTTTCACGGCAACAATTAATTATCATTAGGAATGGGGATGAACGCGGTGTTGTGTTTTGAAAATAACTTCGGAACTATTTGTTATATCTGAAATTTGAAGTAGCATGAAATTTACTAAAAAAATTCTCGCCATTCGGAACTGTACCGAAAATATTTATTATTTCAATTTGGAATGATTGAAAAAAACCACTGATTCATTTAACTTTCAATTTTCCAGTTCTATACATTTTTTTGATGTACTATTTAATCTTCCTCTTGAAGATGATCACTTGGTTATTGAAACACGTGTCAAGGTGTTAAAAATAACGGTTTGGTGTTGGGATTAAACTCCAATTGGATAGCACGAAGATTTATGGACTTCTGGCAGAATCTTCCAGGATTGGCTCACTCCAAGGCGTTTATTCACCCTTTGAAGCTTGATACCAAATAGTACAGGTCACTGTCATTTAAATTATCATATGCAGAGACTCGGACTGTCGGAAGACAGGGTAGGTCGTCTCTGTTTGGAAAATGATGAAACAGCAGAGCACATACTTTGTGCCTGCCCCGCTGGGGCCCGAATCAGGTTTTTAGAGTTCGGCAGAGCCGTACTCTTCCCATTTTCCCAACGTATTTATTTCGACAATCGTTTATCAAGAAAAAACATTTGTCGCAGATCAATTTTTCCAAAGCAAAGATGAGATCTGAAGATGAAAATTTTCGAAATGAGAGAATAAACGCCTTTACTAAACTATCACATTTGGCGAACGTATATTTGGAATATTTCAAATAAATGTTGATGGAGGAGCTGAGACTTTAAAAATCTTTTTTTTTTTGGCAAATTATGAATTTTTCACACTGTATTTTACATTGAGCAGATGAATGTTTTCTTGGAGAATGCTAGAGATTTGAAATTCCATAGTGTAAAAAAGTGTCATCAGACTTGGAATATACGAGAAAGGAAAAAAGATACCTGAGTACCTTAGCGATAAGGACATCAAAAAAAAGGCACTCAACAACAAAAACTGGGTCAGATATAAACCAAGACTGTGAGAATTTGTGTGAATTTGTGAATGTGAGCTAATCTTTTTAATTTTTTACAGATTCTTTTAGGGATTTCAAATCAATTTTTTATCATATTAGACAATAGAAGTCCGAACTCATGAAATACAACAAAGACGCGCTTTTACACTTAATATTTTTAGTATTCATTGTTTATTTTTTCTTTTAATTGAATAACTCATCCCATCCTCTAACATTCTACTAATTATTACTCTTAATTATTACTTAATGAGATAAAAACTACTCTACTTTATCCTCTTCATAAAATTAGGCATTATCAAAATAGTTTTCAGGGTCCGTTTCAAGAATGGCAGGTAACTCTGCTTCCCTTTATCAGGATTTCAAAAACTAAAGATAACTGAAAACGAAATTAAAATGGATCACTGAGTAGGGGTTATATAACTCATTTGATATTTATGGAAAATAATGTGTATGTCACCACACTGGGAAAAATTTTATCATTTAGTAAAGTTACATAAAAAAAATCATAATTTAACCAAGATACTGTCCACAGTGAATTGAGAAATAGTCATGTTATCTAACTGATAATATACCAAATTGTCACTGAAACCACATGGTAATGATGTGATTCAAGTTCCTTCAACTATGATGGGGTAGTACGTGTAATAGAAAAAGGTAGTAATTGGACTTGAAAAATTCAGCAACAAGGAAAGACTCTTAACTGAACGGCGCGGCGTGCTATTACCTGGAAATTTTAAATTATTAGATATGACCAAATATGGTAAGCAGTCCTTCACACTGTACAATGGGTATTTTCCAACACAAAGTATCTACTAGTTTGTTTTATTGATATTGAATGTTGGATTAGGACTGGCCTCTTGACCATTTTATGATGGTCTTCATTCATAGCTTTCACACCTTCAAGGCTACCCAAATAGACAAGCCAAAATGTGTTGGAAAACAAAAAGTTTGTTATTGGTACATTTGAGATTTATGCAAGTAATTTCGAACAGAGACATACTTACTACTGAACATTTTTTTTATATATAATTTTTCCAAATATCATTTTTGTGTGAACATTTTTCGAAAATTTGAAACAAATTTAATGATACTTTTTACAATACTTTCTGAAGATGTGTTCTCTGATTATAATAACTGTTGTTGATTCCCAAAATTCAATAAGAAACCCAAAAATATGAGCACCTTCACTTATTTGTCTATGGGTGTCTTACACCCATTAACAAATGAGTAATTATAACTCCTACATAATTCCATATGATAGCCAGTGTTCTTAAATATTTTAGATTTCTGAAACACCATAGCGAGCATTTTTAGTAGTGACATCGAGTTATGTAAGTAAAGATTCAAATATAGCTTTCTGATGAAATTGTGTGGACAAACCAGCAGACTACACAAAACAAAGAGAATGACTTTTCTGAAAATTTATTTATTTTACTTATTTACAAAATGTTTGCACAAAGTAAGTATTCAAGAGAAATAACCTTGAGAAGTGAATTTATTGTTTGTCACATGTCAAAACTCAATTAGTTCAAATGAGAAAAGCTGGGAAAAAAGCGAGTTTGTTTTTAAGGACAGCTGTTTCTTCTTGAAAAGTGTTTGAAACTATTACTGTTATCATTCAATATTCTGAATCTGAGTTTCAATCCTTTTTTGAGCGAATCAAAGTTATCGAATGTGGGCTGAATTGATCCAAGCTGATATGAAGTCAGTCAGAGTATCTATGAGACTAAATAACTAGCCTTCAGAATACTTATGACATTTGTCATTTCTCTATTTTGTTATGTCACTAGAAATGTTGGGCAGCAGCTCTAGCAATATTACCTACATAGTACTCGAAAAAAAGTGAGTCAAAAAATATAAGATATGTTTGATGTTAAATTGGAGCTATCAGAAAGAAAACATTTTAAAGCAAATATATTCAATCAAGTAGAACTAGACTGATGGTTATTCGGCAATGTTCAGTTTTAAAGCCTACTAATAATTTCATTAGATATTTTTATGAAATGTCAGTCAAAATTAGTGAAAGTTACTGCCTACGATTTGTCATTGAGAATAAATATAGGGTAAAAGGGTGCACCTTAGCTAGTATTTCCAGGTACACACAACTACTTAGGTATCTAGGAAAACTTTTCCCTCGTTTTTTACAATACACACAATATATTTGTACTGTCAACATTGAATAACTGAATAACAACTTGGGTGTCTGTATCGTTTTCTTATCTAAAATACATTCCAAAAACCAGAATATCATTATAAATTTACCAACCTACATTCCCTGAAGAATTTATCAGTGATAGCCTATCATTGCCGCATTTTAAAATAACAAAAATAAATATTGACAGAGAGCATTAAGGATGTACTTCAAACATTCCTCTCTGAATCCAAGAGTTGACATTATTTTTCTATTCCAGACAATCTAAGGAATGTTGATTTTTGATTGTTCTTAGAGTGACACAAATTTTCATAAATCGACAATCAATAAAGCAAACAAATGAACATGAAATGAGATGTGACAAGTTCCCTCAAGTTGTAGATGGCAAAAAATCGTTAAGCGCCAAGTTAGATTCTTGGAACATTCAACTATTTTAACGAATTAATCACAGGAACTTGTAGAGACAGGTATTCATTCCATACAGTATTAAATAACAAAATGCACATCTTCAAACAAACAGATCAGGGGGCAGTCTGTGAACCAGTTAAAATAATAAGGCCATTACTCACCTCGAAATGTCAAACTACAGCTGTACGTCGAATAAATAAGCATCCATTTCAAGTATAAAGATCACTTCAAAATTTCACATCAAACACTTTTCGCACGCAGCACTCAAAATAACGAAATAACGACACATTGTACAAATACATTCTAAATATACGCTCTTTCCATCTCGCTCACAGCTAGTCTGAGAGAAGACAATTCTATTGCTTGAGCACGAATATGGCCGCCGAAAAATTTTAAATCGACTGAGGAGCAATTATTGTTTACGTCGCCATCTAGGTGCGAATAGCTGAACTTCGAGTAAATTCGTAGAACCCTCAAATACATTCTGTTCACTAATTAGGAGTGCTTCACCTATATTGCTTCCTAAAGAAGCATAGAAACCCTGCTGTTTGAACAGATTCGCTTTTGTTTTGTCAAAAACTCCCAACGCGGAAATAAGAATAACCCTACCTTTGTATATACGAGGGTGGTCTGAAAAGTTTCCGGCCGCAACAAGAAGATAGCAGTGCTCGTAAAGAATAGCTAGTGAATTTCGTTGTTCATCTCTTGACAGCTGCTTACCAAAGTTAGGTAACAGTTGTTTGAGTCAGTTGATGTAAGTGTTTTTATGAAAATATGCCTACGCATATCAAAGATGAGTTGGATTATGTGTACCATCATATACCAAAGTGAAATTTTGTGGTCATGAGAGCTTGGGAGACGATGTACGTTCGGTACGTCTAAAAACTGCAACTACCAACTACTTAGCCAAAAATACACTCCAAACAATGACAAATAAAAATAGTACAGATGAAATATCTACAAAATTGTTGAAAGAATGCTTCTCAACCATCTCTAAACCACTTTTGAATATGATAAATTATTCTTTCGAAACTCATAAAGTGCCTGATGAAATGAAAATTGCAACAATTATCCCAATTCCTAAAGTCCCAAATACGAATAAAGCTTGTGAATTGAGACCAATAAATATGATACCAATTATAGGAAAAGTACTAGAAAAAGCGGTCTACAATCAAATTGTGGATCACTTGGAAGGTAATAAGGCCCTTACATGTGTTCAGTCAGGGTTTCGTAATAAACACAGTTGTGAAACTACTCTGCAATGTGTGCTCCACGATTGGAAGAACACTTTAGAAAAAAATCAAATAACAGTGACCGTTTTTCTGGATTTGCAAAGGGCTTTCGAAACTATTGACAGAACCAGATTATTGAAGAAACTGGAGTCAGTTGGAATTGTAGATGCAGCATTACAATAGATTGCAGACTATTTGAATAACCGGAAGCAAAAATTAAGACTTAACCATGTTACATCTGGCACACTCGATAATAATATAGGAGTACCTCAAGGTAGTGTTCTGGGTCCTTTATTGTTTCTAGTTTATATAAATGATATGGTTGAGGTGGTGAAAGAATGTTGTATACACCTCTTTGCTGACGACGCTGTTATTTATTACACTGGGAATAATCATTCAACATGCTTCAATGCAATCAACGAAAGTTTAGAAGCCATTCAAAATTATTGCTGTGGAAACTTATTGAAAATAAATACAAACAAAACAAAATGGATGTTAATCAGTAGAGATAAAATGTATAGGGAAGTAATGAAAACAGAGCCAAAACTTTCAATCGATGGTGTCCAGATAGAAATGGTTGAGACATTTAAATATTTAAGGGTTTTGGTTGATCGTCAACTGTATTTTAATGACCATGCAAAAAATGTTATAAGAACAATTGCCATGAAAATTAATTATTTGAGGAGATGTTCTCCGCATCTCACTCAGTGGAGTAAACTTATAATTTATAATACACTTATTCTTCCTCATTTCAACTACTGTGCAACAGTGCTTTATCTGGTAAATCAAAATGTGCTAAGCCGTTTGCAAAAATTGCAAAATCGAGCTATGCGAATTATTCTTTGTTGTGCACGTGACACGTCAATAAATTCTATGCTCGATACTCTTCATTGGTTACCGGTTAAGACTTATCTATTATATCACTTCTTTATATTCATTCATAAAATTAAAAGAGGTATAGCACTTGAATACTTGCAGAATATCTTAGTTCTCAATCAGGATGTTCATCAGCACGATACTAGATGTAGAGGTAATCTTCGTGTTCCTCTGGTTAGCAGAACATATAGCCAAAACTCTATTTGTGTTAAAGGTGTAACCATGTACAACAATATTCCGGTTTATGTAAAAAATTCTGAAAGTCTGAGTATATTTAAAGTCAAACTCAAGAAGCACCTATTAACGGATGAAATTATATTGTAGTAACATTTTTTTTTTGTATATAAATGTTGTGTGGTTCATTTTATATATTATATTTGTTTGTAAGTTTATACACATGTGTGCGAGTCACCTATTTTATCATTGTATATTTGTATATTGTTCACAATGTTTTTATTAGTTTCATGACTAAATAAGGATCTATATATATATATATATATATATATATATATATATATATATATATATATATATATATATATAGATTGTAAATATTTTACTTTGTTGACTTCAGTTCTATAGAACGACGCGACGTTTAATTTATTAATTTCACTTGTAAGATTTTACAATATATTTGAGGTGAGATGTAAATTAGTAATTAATTATTTTTAATATGAGTATATTACAGCTTAATGACATTGTACAAGTTACAAAAAAAAAAGTACTATAATTTTTAGATTGTATCGATTGTATCGATGTATAATTTATTAGTCTTTGACTAAATAAAGGATTTATATATATATATATATATATATATATATATATATATATATATATATATATATATATATATATATATATATATATATATATATATGTATATATATATATATAAACAGCAAAGGAGGATCCGGCTCCAAAAAAGCAAAAAACTGTTTTTTATGTTTATTATGAATTTGATTAGATAATGCTTTGCTCAAACACGTATCTGATGACATCTGAATCTGAAAAAATTTCAATGAGCTTTATTTTACACTTCTGTTGTTGGTAGGTGCTTCTGAAACATTGAATATTACACATATTGTTATTGAAATAATAGCACTTTTATGAACGGCATGTAATAATTCATGATGTTCAATAGTGTCAAAAATCTTCAGCAATGCTTTCTGAAGGTATTAAAACGTATAATATATAAAAGTAAATATGACAGCGTGTTTGAACTTTTCACTAAGAGTTCAGAATTCTGGGTACAAACACACACAAATTTTAAAATACCTACATGGATTCATCCCAAAAACTATCCGAGATACATACATCAAATTAATCAAGTTTATTCACCTGAAGGTTTACTCACCTGCCAAATTCACGCTTATAGGACTTTTGTTTGAGGAGTACCATATATATATATATATATATATATATATATATATATATATATGTATATATATATATATATAAACAGCAAAGGAGGATCCGGCTCCAAAAAAGCAAAAAACTGTTTTTTTGTCTGGGAAAGTGATGGCGACTATTTTTTGAAATAGTCATGGATTATTTTCAAAAAAGAAAAACCACTACAGGCAGACTAGGTGAAGATTATTTGACGTTTTCAAACCATTCCTTGAAATGCAACCACAAGTTCCTGAATCTAAACGATACGGAAATTTTGCACTATGCAAGCAACGGTTGGTAACACAATTATTTGTAATCCTTGAGGATGTAATCTGCTTGATGATCGAATCGATATAGTTTACAGGTGAACAGATTTCAGATACTCAATTAAGTTAAGTAAAGGACCTCTATATTAGTACCTACAGTAGATATATAAGGCTAAGATTGTGATTTATTCTCAGGCCTGCTTCAACTTTGTAATTTTGAATGTGGTCTCTAGAAGGCGTATCTATCTGTACGATCACTAAATTCCACAGTTATACCGTTTTTTGACTAGATGGCGCTAGAATTTGTGTCAAATAGTAAATACAGGTATTATCCTACTAGGATAGTCTAGGACTACAAATTCCTCACCTTCTTTTGAGATGAAAAGTTTCTATCAAGGTACATCCTAAAGTGCACCCCTCTGAGATACAGGGTAAAATTTGTTGTTTTTATTTATTTTTCAAGTTTTATAAATTTGGGATGACTCTTGTGTTGAGTTAAAATTCCTATACATCTCAATGTAGAGGAATTTTTCTCAACACCACAGGTGGATTCTTGCTCAAATATAAATATTACTTACCAAGAAACAACACGATCTGCAGAGGTACCTGTAGGTAAATTTTGGAAGAGACACAACCGAAAAATTGATACAGAACAATTTAATAAAAGTGTAAAAGAATGAAAAATTATAAAAGTTCGCAAAACATCAATCTAGCCTAAAAATATGTTCTATGCTGAACCCGAACTGTTAATTGAATACGGAAAGCACTTTATTTTGTGGAAACGTCGAGTATTAGTTCTGATACAAATCGCCTTTTCGACAATGACAATGACATTCATGAATAATCTCAATAGCAACATTAAGTTCACACTCGAAATAGAGACAGAGAAATAGATAAATTTCTCAGACCTCACCATTACACACAATCAGAATAAATTTGAGTTCAATGTTTTCAGAAAACCTAGCTATACAGACATTACCAGATAGTCATAAATTAGAAGCCTACAATTCAATGCTGCACAGAGCATTCTCACTGCCTTTGTCTGCTAACAATTTATCTAATGAAATTGATATAATTACACAGATAGGTCATAATAATGGTTTCAACGCATATAGTATCTAGAAGTTAGTCAGAAAACAAAGCCATAAATTCACTTACAGATTAATATACTCTCAGGTCAAACAACCAGAAATCATGAAATGAGTAACTGTGACATATTTTGGAAAAAGAACAGAGATAATTGCGGGTTTCTTCAGAAAAAAGAATGTGGAAGTGGCATTCAGACCACATGCCAGGTCATCTGATTTCCTTTTCAATGCCAAAGATAAGGTGGACAAGTTGGAGAAATCTAGAGTTTATAAGCTTAAGTGTCCGGAGTGTAATAGTGTTTATGTGGGACAATGTGGCCGAAATTTCCAAAAACGGTATGCTAAACACGAAAGGTCCTTCAGACTAGAAAAAAATGATTCGATGTTTTCAAACCTTTTCTTGGCCATTCAAACACAAGTTCCCGAATCTGGTTTTCATATTGGCACATTCGCATTGTAAATTTCAGGTAGGTACTCAATCAAGCCAAGTACCTCTATTATTACCTACAGGGGTGGTATATAAGGGCTAATATAATAAACCATTGTTAGTTTAATGTATAAGTTTGAAAATGTCCTTATAGGACGAAACTGCAGTAACGTTAGTTACAAATAAAAGTAGTAAAAAACATAGAAAGTTTCGATTCTCTTTCTTTCATATATATATATAATTGTTTTCCTTCAATTTTCTGCGCGGCATTAGCTGGGTTAGTTGTTGTTTTTCCGTCGGGTATCTACTCCGGAATATTAATCATTATATATATATATATATATATATATATATATATATATATATTAATGTAAGACACAAAAAGAATTTGAAGCTTTATAATTTCTATTTAATTATAAGCGAGCGCTTTCGATAGCTGGTCGTACTATCATCATCTAGGCTCTACTCAAAATGAACGTGTCATCCATCCTGTTGTATGTCCTTTTATACGGTCCGAACGCTTCAATATAGGTACTCCAGGTTCTTTAGGTAAATTTGCCTGTATTTGGGTTATATAAGATATTATTGTTTGTGTTGGATCTTCTCTAGGTTTACTATTTCTAGGAGTGTGTATTGATTTGTTTAATATATTGAATGTTAGGCCTTGTGTCTTGATTTGTATTTGTTCCCCGATAAGTGATTTATGACTGTTAAATTTATGGATGTTTAAGTTTTCCCAAATGTCCATACGGTTTTCCTTATTGACTTGTTTTATGAGTTTTATGTTCTCTTGTGGGGGAAATGTTTATTTTGTATGGCGTGTGTTGCGAGGTATGACAGAACAAGGATCAAGACACCCCAACCAACAAAACAACACAACGATGGACAGCATTTACCTACGTAGGACATCAAACCAGAAAACCAACAAACATCTTCAAACCATTGAAAATCAACATCACATACGAGCCAAACACGAATATAACACAAAAAATAAACAGCTATGAAAAAGAAGACGACAAAAACCAAAACGGGGTATACATCATACAATGCTCGGCCTGCAACAAATTCTATATCAGCCAAACCAAGAAAAAAATTGATCCAAATGTACGACGAGTATACATAAACCCAATAGTATATAAATCAAACCTCGCAACACACGCCATACAAAACAAGCATAATTTCCCCCCACCAGAGAACATAAAGGTCATAGAACAAGTCAATAAGGGAAACCGTATGGACATCTGGGAAAAGTTAAACATCCAAATCCTTTTTGTGACTTACATCAATATTAAAATACTGAAAATAAAGGAAAATTAGTTGCATCATTCAAAAAAAATACACATACATATATATATATATATATATATATATATATATATATATATATATATATATATATATATATATATATATATATATATATATATAGCGCTTTCGACAGTTGGTAGTACTGTCATCTTCTGGCACTCCTCAAACAAAAGTCCTATAAGCGTGAATTTGGCAGGTGAGTAAACCTTCAGGTGAATAAACTTGATTAATTTGATGTATGTATCTCGGATAGTTTTTGGGATGAATCCATGTAGGTATTTTAAAATTTGTGTGTGTTTGTACCCAGAATTCTGAACTCTTAGTGAAAAGTTCAAACACGCTGTCATATTTACTTTTATATATTATACGTTTTAATACCTTCAGAAAGCATTGCTGAAGATTTTTGACACTATTGAACATCATGAATTATTACATGCCGTTCATAAAAGTGCTATTATTTCAATAACAATATGTGTAATATTCAATGTTTCAGAAGCACCTACCAACAACAGAAGTGTAAAATAAAGCTCATTGAAATTTTTTCAGATTCAGATGTCATCAGATACGTGTTTGAGCAAAGCATTATCTAATCAAATTCATAATAAGAACTTTGTAAAAATTGATATGTTATTCTAAATATTCCAAACAGTTTCTGTTGTACATTATTCGAAAACATTTGAAATGCTTATTGGGTTACCTACGTTAAAATAACTAAATAATCTCTGAGTGCAAATATTTCAATGACATTTCAACTTCTACATCATAGATGGCAATACGCTTCCTAAAAATTATATACTAATATATATCAACAAGTCGCTAATGACTCGAGTGGCCGATGCGACGGTAAATAAGTAAATAAACAATAAACAATGTTTACACAAGTTCTGTCCTAATGACACGCTTTTCAACACCACAAATTATAAATGGTTGGCTCTATAGAGTATACAGTCACTGATACAGTAGTAATATAGAGTATGGAGTGAGTCGCAAAAAATATTGCAATGAATTGACTTATATAACAATTTTCATTATATGGATTTTTTATTGAAATATATACCGATAAAGAAAAATTGACGTGATACATCAAAAATAAGCGTTTCATAACAAACAACTCAAAAAGCTTTATCATTGTAGAATATCATTCATCTACAATAAATATTGAAACAATCACTACAAAAATTGATTTTGTGTTGATGTAACGTTATGTCAACAAATTTCTATACGGCTGGTTGGTGTAGCATAGATAAACAATTTTCAGGAATCTAGTAAGTATTCTGATCCATTGAAACTTCAAACTCCACATAAAAGATCATTTATTTTTCATTACATCTACAGATACGAACAAGTACAATTCATCAGCCACACACTATAATATATTACAAGGTGTGCTAATAATAATCCACAATATTTAATAATATTTACTTCTGACTTCCTTCTCTTAAATTACCAATAAGACATTTCTATATTTACAAACACATACTTACATTTTAATAGGAACTTTGGTTTCTTTCAGAGAAATATAAAAATCTCCTACTTGGTTTATTTACACAATGTATATACAATGAGATCAATAAATTAAGAGAGACAAAGAGATCATTCACAATATCAAGGAAAATAAGGAAATGATTCTTACTGGTTCATTTTCAAATAATGCTCATTTGATCCTATTCTTTATTTCTATTATTTATATTTTTGTAACAAATTACGCAAACAAATCTATCGCAATATAATTCCTTCCGAGCAGAAAGTTTAGATATTGACAAGCAATGCTTCAATATATCTCTAAAGCATGATTGTTCAATACAATATATGACCCACCCGACACTTACTAGGAGCTAGTACTCCGAAACAGGTCTGTCTGTGTCATCCCGACCAAATGAAATAATTTCAGCTTTTCATAAATATGAAATTACTAGCGACGAATATTCCAAAAGGAAGACGTTGCACAGGTGCCCGGTGGTTTTACTTCAGCTTTCTGCGCGTCATTAGCTGGGTAAGATGTTGTTGTTCCCTCAGATACCTGCCACCCGTAGCTACAAAGTCACAAGTCTCACAAGAGGCCCAAGAGTTTGGTATTTTTACCAGAACTTGGATGCCAACTCTCCCGAGTATATTATTCCATATATATTATTCCAGTATATTATTCCAACTCCCTCGCCGGAGAATGTGTTAGTGGAGTTGCTTCCGGACTTTGTCTGCAGGTGGCGCAGTGGTACATCCTACTGAATCAACTGCAGGAATCAATTTTGTTTGTTCGAGATGTTCAGGGTTCACTCCGTCTGAAATGACCATCCCGATTGTGATGAAGAGCTAGGACTCCGAAGCCGGTCTGTCGGTGGTTATCCCAACCAAATATTGCAAATGCAATGATACATGGAGCAAAGTTTCATTGGATGCCATGAATAATATCATTATTCTATAACCTTCTACCCTCTTATAGAAAATATAATTCGAATAAAAATATTTTCCACGATTTAAGACACATTTAGTAGCATTTATGAAAACTTCTCTGATTCAAATATTTTTCAATAGCCAAAGGCATTGTTATAACTAAATGAAGATAAATTATTTGAATAGACAACAATTGGAAACATATTATGACATCTAAATGTAGAAAAAGGAACAGAAATGGTATATTATGTAAAAATATAAGAAGTGCACATATACTTGTTATTTTGTGGTGAATATTAAAAAATAGGTCATAAACGTAAATTAAAAATCGTACATGAAGAATAAGAATTGGAACCCTTAAAATTCACAATACAATTGAAAATAGTATTCACAAGGCATAAAATTTAAGTGTAAAAAATCGTACGTTACATTACCAAATGCAATAACGTAGTGCGATCAAATACGCTTATTTTTCATTAACGTAGTACCAGTGAGTAGTATATGAAACTCAAAACACCATAACTTGTTACAGCTTGACTGTGTATATTAAACGTAATTGAGATAATGTCATTTTTAATTCCATAAAAATGATTTTCTCATCTCAAATTCGAAAATATTATTTTTGACTACTACATAATTTTCAACTTCTGCCAGGTTAGTTCAATCGGATCGAGATCACAATAGTAGAAAGGGTAACTTTTGCCATTTTGTCAATGCATATTTATATGCATTTGAAAATTTTTGCTAATGATGACTCAAGCTTCAGTCTCCACTAGGTCAGTGCTCAATTCTTTTTACTTTGATTTTTGACATGATTTACTTAGAAATACTCATGTTTTCCTGCAATGGTTTGAAGCGTGGATAAGAACTGTGTTTGAAAAATTTATTATATTTTAATATGTAATATATAGTTTCTACTTCATTTGGTTATTTGAGTTCAGTAGTTAATATCGAAAGGCTATAAAAAATTACTATTTATTGATTTCGAGCTTCCGGAATGTTTTATTTCCTTTTTCAAGAATATCTAAAATTAAAAAATGGATGCAAACAATTAATTAAAAGAACATATGAAAATAACTCGCCAAAATAAAGTTTGAAAATGAAATCACATGAATTTGCAAATATAAAGACCGATGAAAAATGAAAATTTTTGACAAATGTTGAATAATCTGTCATATCATCAGAGAAAATGGATCTGAATATAAATTTGGTCTTCATAGACCAAAATTTTTCATCTTTCATCTTTCTTTATGTTCGTAAGGTGAGACCTCGTTAGTTCTTAGCTCGCACAAGTTTCTCAACTTCTGAGAGTTGTCGTTCGTATGGGGGCGACAGCTGATTAACGGATAAAAACAGAAACGAACAGAATTCATGCAGTTTCATCTTTTTCAATAGTAGGAACCTATTTTTCAACATTCAAAAAACTCAGATGTTAAGATTTCACTGTCGCCAAAGAAATATATATGATTTTGAAGCTGAAATTGGTGAAATTAATATGCAGAATACATGTGCAGAGGTTAGGTTTTTGAGAGTATCTATGAATCTCTCTTGGAAATTCCATTGCCAACAATTATCTTCCAACTGAATTCTTTAAAATATTTCTTTATCAATTTACGATCTGTTTAAGAAGTGAAACAAATGGTGAATGTTTATTAACGGAAAAACAGATTTTAAACAGATGTTGAATATATTTTTAAACAGATCATGCCCAAGTCGAATCGAGACTCAGATATGGCATTTGCCTATGGGGCAATGCTCCAGGTGCGAAAGATATTTCCATTGTCCAAAAATGTATTTTGAGATGTATCGCGAGAGTTTCTAACACATAATCGTGTAGAGCTATTTTCAAAACATTTCGTGTTTTGACGCTTCCATGTCTCTTCATTTTCGAAACGTGTGTCCATGTTTTCAAAAATAAGAACATTTTTATTCGCAATTCGGATATTCATCCCTATCATTTTGGCCTCAAAATATTCAACAATCTCCCAGAAGAATTGAAGTATACAAATAAATTGTCTTCATTCAAAGATAAGTTGAATACCTTTTTAATGGAAAATTGTTTTTATAGTATATGTGATTTTATAAAAATTCATATGTGATTACCTATGTGTGATGTAAATTTCAGTGTGAGTATATTTTAACCTTTATATTTTTTTTATGTAAATTTTTATTTATTTTAATGTACTAATTCACCTGCCAATTGACAATTCCAATACCTACATGTGAGCCAAAACTGAAAATAAATATTGATTGATTGACTGATAATAAGATGATTATTAGTTTTATTTCACATTAAATGCTTAACACTAATGCAGCAAACTGATATAGCTGGGGCACTTTGGTGTCAATTGAAAAGAGAATGAAAAAATCATTGGAATATTCTGTATGCTTTGATGATGTTGGAATAAATTTTTTTAATATTAGAATATAAAAAAATTGAACTTTTCATCAGAGCGATAATTCATAGGTATTTTGAAGTGCTTTCCAGAACTAATGGATGAATTATATCAACTCTTCCACAGAAATATTTCAGGAAAACGCTTGATTTACATTTTCTGAATGTCATTTGCTCATCATTCAATCCCCTTCCCTTCATCCTAGCAAAGCGTCCTTGCGATAATTCAATCGATAGATTTTCAATATCGAATACAATACAAATACTTTGTCAGTTGACAATTAATGGTAATAGAACTAAATTAGCAAAAACAACAGTATTTATTCAATTTTTGAGAAATAATCATCGTATAAAAAGTATTTGACAGTGGTATTAACGAAGTCGACGTGCACTATGTATATGTTCACCATTATGGTTTAACTGAATTCTGTGCATGTGAATCACTTTTGTATTCGGAAACAATACCGCTGAAATAGGAAGTTCAGCTGAATATTGTTCCCCATCCAATGTTCCGTTAGGTAAAGAAATAGGTTCCAATAATTCGAGAACCCACTGTACTAGCCTGCACATTAAGCTTTTAGGAATGTTGTGTATGCACTTTCATTATCCAATACGGATTTTGAATCGCAGTTTGTGAACGGCACTTTTGTTTATTATTGGTACCAATCAAATGAAATGCCTCATTAGGGAAGACGATACGTATAATAGACCAAATATTTATATCAGAGAATGCTATCACTGCCTTAACTTAATTGCAATCGCGAACAAAATCATTATAGGTTATTTTTGTTACCAAATTGATGTTACGGATAAAATGCATGCTTATGAAGAAGTCTGGAAACTATTTTCAACAAAAGACATGAAAAGTGACCTCCAGGAGAGTTGAAAGTGGATTTTCTTTCAACACTGGTTTCATTAAGAGCTCGAATATTTTTTCAATGCAATTAACCGTTAAATGCGATATTGGCGGATGATTTTTAAAGAATATCCTTCATGCATCTGACTTCCATTTCCAAACACAATCTACATTAAAACATCGATTCTCTTGGTTTACCTCAATCGTGAGAAGATAAGAGTCTAAATCCTATAAATTGTGAATAACATAAATAATAAACCAATGAATAGTTGCTACGATTTTGTTTTCACATGCTACCTACTTGCACTAACACTTTCATTTGAGTACATTTTGAGAAACATCTTCCTCACTATCAAGTTTTCACAAGGGATGTCTTGACTTTGAATTTTTGAAGTTTTGTTTGAAATGTGTTTTTCCGTTAACGAGCTATCGCCTCCTTACAAAAAACAACCCTCATAAGTCGGAACTTGAATAATTTGAGGATCAACAAGATCGTACCTTTTTGCGATTTCTAGCATGACTCAGACGATACGTAGTGATCATCGATCATCCCACAGTTGGGATCGAACCAACGTTCAGATAGTGGTTGATTCGTAGAACTAACCACTTATGCTAACAACCTAGTAACGTCTGATATATGCTTTTGAATAATTTTGTGAACGATTTTCTAACATTCATTCTTTACTTTATAACTCCCGAATAACTGCTTATTATGCAGCAGTATATTGTGTAATATCGAGTTAGTATATGCATTATCGATTATATTTTTGAATATTCCCAAAATTCATTGGTTCTTCCACATTCTAGATTAACCAATCAAAGAAAATCAGTGATTTTCTTGAAGAATTACCTGAGTATGCATATAATTTATCCTACATATAGAATTTATTATTTTTAAATGTCCTTTGTTTATGCTTTGCCTTCAAATAAGGGGTGCCTGAAATGAAATTTGAATTGTATTAACGCCATTGTAAGCAAAAAGTTCAGCGAGAAGTTATTACACATTTCTTATTGATTGGGAAATTTATAAGCTATAATTAAACTATAGAAAGGGGCCCGTTCCTAAATGACTAGTGATATTACGAATCAAGTAATAACTATGTGGCGTCCAAAGAAATTTCCACAGGCGAAGGACAATAGCTGTAAAGACTCATAATTGCATTTTTAATTTCTTATATGAAAACATCAGATAGCTTCTCGTCAATTGAATTTAAATACTTCATTTTGATATATTACCACATTCAAACATTATTGAAATTTCGAAATCAGTACATATTAACGTCAGTTGATTATCTTGCAGAAGTAGAAATTATACTCAATACTATGAAATCATCCTATATGATCAAAATATAGAGAACAATGTTTATGAATGATTTTGTACTTCAGAAAAAGAAGTTGAGTAACTACATTAAATATGAAATTCATGAAGTTGGGAAGTATTTGAGAAAAACCACCGGCAACACTTCATATTGGGAAAAGTGAAAGTCGAAAATGATGTTTGCCTCATAAACTACAAAATCATGAATGTTCTCTTTCTTGATAAGAACATACTTTTCAATCATTATTTGTTATTTCACAAGTGACTATCGTATACAACAAATGGGATTTGTTACAATAACTAACAGCTATATACATTTTGAATCGTATACATTTATGGAAAATTAGGGGAATTGCTATGGAACATTTCCAAAATCTTAAATCTAATAATAAAAAAATTAATTTACATTCAGTTTCTTCATTGCGGAGTATTTACAAGTTTCGTATTGGATACATCACAGATTTAGACCATGCCTTTGGACATCATACGTACAGTATTTTTCAGGGCTTGCCTTTTATTACAAAACCAAATTCGTATAACTTCTCTTTCGTATCCTAATTGATGAGCCAGACCGGTTATTTCGGTACCTGGAATGTTAAAATAAATTGAACAATACCATAAGACCATTATTGTAGCTTCCATTATTAATCAATACAATGGGGAATATTTCTCCTGACGAAAATCAAGTAGTTTTCATAAAAGAGCTCTAAAACAACGCATTTTAAACTTATCTTTTCAACCTTTTTCTTTAAAAAATTATTTATATACTTAAAAAAGAGGAATGAAATGCATTCACTATTTAAAGGGATTCGTTTGTATTTCACCATTTGGCAACATCGGTTATAGCTAATAAAGGACAATGAATCTGTTACCTGTATGAGACAAACAAAGATGACATATTTCAGAGGCATGCTGTTCTGTTTACTTATGTTCCGAGTTCCGAGACATTCTGTGACATATGAGTTTTTGTGCACCTAACCTATCTTCCTCTATATAAATAAATAGCAGAACAACTGTTATTCATGTGGCTTGTGGAGGTGGTATTGAACCATAATTTATATTTTGCCTTAATTGTTGATTCATAAAGATAATTTTTCTTTTTTAAAGTAGAATATCAAGGTACGTATAAATTATTTCAACTTGATATAGGCGCTGTGAATTAGAAACAAATCCCTTTAAAAATTGAAACCCAACATTTGAAACATCAATTTGAATAATTTTTGAAGTGAATTTGAAAAATTCATGAATCAAACTCAACTTCATTATGTTCAAACTTGCATTTGCTGTAATAACCCAAATTGAGGAACATTCCCCATTGGAAAAAAGACGGGATTGAAAAAAGGGATTTTCACATGTTTGGAAATCCCATATAAACGATGAAGTCCAAGATCCAAGGACAAACAGATACACGCTATTTTAGTAAAGCCAATATTTCAACATTTTAAAGGTTGTTTAAAAAGTTTTGTCCATTTAAGTGTCATGTATTTCTGTAGCTTCATAATTTTAATAAATATTTATTTTAAATATTACTGGATTTTTTCCCAACACCAAATCGTTATTTTTAACACCTCGACACGTGTTTCGATCACCAAGTGATCATTTTCAATGGGGAAGATGAGTTTTAATCTTCCTCTTTGAAAATGATCACTTGGTGATCGAAACACGTGTCGAGGTTTTAAAAATAACGATTTGGTGTTGGGAAAAAACTCCAGTAATATTCATTACTACACCAAAGGTTCCAAACAGTGCATCATAAGTAAATATTTATTTTTCTGTGTCGAGGTATACAGGGCGTTCCAACGAAAACTCGACCCCAGCCCCTATAAGTCAGAAACGGACGTGTACTCAAAAATTTCAAAGAACACTTCAATTTTAATTTCTAGAGGGACTAATTTTGATATGGAAATCATACCCAAAACATCACTCTCCTGCGGTCAGTAACTTCCCTCCCTATTTTTTTTATAGCATGGGGGGTCGAGTGATACACCATTTGAAAGGTCTTTTGTCCCTCTATTACGTCTGTAATTTTTTTCGAAATTGGTTCATTTGTTATTGAGAAATTAAATGTTGAACGTTTTATTTAAGAAAAAACAGAGAATTTGCTGTCGTTCATTTTAATGAGAAAATCAACAAAAAATATTATCAGTGGAAACAAAAACAACGAATACATTGTTCCACACGACCTCCACCTAGTTCCATAACTTAATACAGTCTACTTTCGAAAGCGTTCCGTACATTATTCAAGATGTCCGGAGTTAGCAATAGGCATTCCCGGACAATTCTCTGTCGCAGGTCTTCTAGTTTTGTTGGCTTAGTAGAGTCCACTTTCGACTTCAGATGTCCCCACAGAAAGAAGTCCATCGATGTGAGATCAGGTGATTCAGCTGGCCATTCAACTGGACCCCTTCTGCCGATCCAATGCATTGGAAAACGTTCATCCAAAAACTCAAAAAAAATCTCACCGAAAATAAAATGTGGGGGTGCACCATCCTGCTGGAATGTTATTTCATTTTCTACTAAATTGTCATCATTTTCTGAAATTTGTGTAGGTAATCATAGGATCCACGCAGTATCGGAATAGATTTAAGTATGTGTCTCCACTGAGATTACTTTCAATGAAGAATGGTAAAATAATATGATTACCAAAAATGCCGGCCCAGACATTCAGTTTTTGTGGAGTTTGTGAATGTGTTTACATCACCAAATGAGGATTCACATCGCTCCAGTAACGACAATTATGCCTATTCACTTCACCATTCAACATTATTGTATAATAGGTTTGGGTTATTTGTCAATTTCTCGCTGAACACCCACAAAACTGAAGTCGAATATCAGGACCATCTTCGTTAAATTCCTGAAGAAGTGTCATTTTGAAAGGATGGAATTTGTAGACTTTCAAAATCCGAAAAACACGAGTAGCTGATACACCAGACGCTCTAGCTCAGTGGTTCTTAACCGGTGGTCCGTGTACCACTGGTGGTCCCTGGAAGCATCCCATAATAAATATGTTAGACGAGTCGACACGATACAATACAACCCATCGCTAAAATGTTTGAAGAAGAGTTACTATTTCCTCAAGAACTTGAAACGAAGAGTCAATGTGCAGATGTTATGAATTCAATAAGTCAATATATGGAAAAACATGGACTTATGTGGGAACGGCTTGCGGGATTTTGTTCGGACGGTGCTCCTGCTATGCTTGGTTGTCGCTCTGGTCTTGCAGCATTGATAAAAACCAAAAATCCGTTTGCAATTACGACACACTGCGTTATTCATCGTCAAGTACTAGCTGCCAAGACGCTTACAGAATGCTTTGCTTTGACGATGAAAATAGCTAAAAAATTAATAAATTTCATTGAAAAGAATACACTCAATACTCGTCTCTTCAAACAATTATGTTCTGATATGAACTCTGAGCATGAAACTTTGCTTTTCCACACGGAAGTGTCTTGGCTTTACAAAGGAAACATGTTATTGAGATTGTACGAACTAAGAGAGGAAGTTAAAATATTTTAACTAACAAGGAAAACAAATAGTTGTTGGATCAGTTCTGCGAGTCCAAATTTCAAATACATTTTGCTAATTTTTTTTGCGCAACTGAATAAATTGTACCTTCTACTGCCAAGGTCGGCAAATTTGAAGTTGCACCGATGATATGCGTTTGAGTTTAAGTAACACTGAACCAAGGATTCAGAATTCAGTAAAGAGTATTCAATCACAGAAATCGCATTAACAATTTTTGTTAGAGTTACAGATTCTACCTAATGACTAAAGGACATTAAATAATTTTATGCGTATTTTATTTATAGATGAATTAGAACAACCATTCCATTTATTTACTGTACTGTATTTATTTGTAGTTATCGTAATGTACTCTATATTAACTACAAACTAATTAACCAACTTGGTGGTCCATGACCTGACAGAAATTTTGTCAAATGGTACCGCATGACTATTTAAGAACCACTGCTCTAGCTACTTGTCTGATAGATTGTCGATTATCCATTTGTACATGTCCTGAAACTGCAAATTCAACTCCGTCATTTCTGACAGGACGAGATACTTTACGTTTTCTGTTGTGAACAGAACCTGAGGTTTGAAACATACCCATTAACTATTTAAGTATTGTTATCTGGATGATTCGCAGCAGCTTTATCAAATTCATTATTTCGATAATAGGTTGCAACAATTTCTATTTCTTCAGTGGAATAAACCATGTTGGAACACAGTGAACAAGGATGACTGAATAATAATTCGTGAAGAAGTGACTGTGGACAACTATCTACGTTTTGTTCTGCGACAACTAGATTCAACAAGAACTACTAGTGCAGAAAAAACTAACAGTATTGTCCATTTCAATACGTTAACTGCAAAGTAAATGAATTTCACAAATCTAGAAGACATGCCACAGAGAATAGTTCGGAAATGCCGATTTCTGACTCCGGACATCTTCAATAATGTAAGGAACGCTTTCGAAAGTAAACTGTATTAGGTATGAAACTTGTTGGAGGTCATTTTGAACACATTATCCATGGATTGTATTGCCATTGATATTTTTTGTTGATTTTTTCATTAAAATGAACTACAGCGAATTTTCTGTTTTTTCTTCAATAAATCGTTCAACATTCAATTTCTGAATAATAAATGAACTAATTTCGAAAAAAACACAGAATAAATAAAGGGACAAAAGACCTTTCAAATGAAGTATTACTCGACCCCCCATGCCATTGAAAAAAATAGGGGAGTAGTTGCTGACCGCAGGAGGGTGAAGCTTCAGGTATGATTTCCATAACAGAATTAGTTCCTCTGGAAATAATAATTTATGACTTGGTGATTGAAACAGGTGTCGAGGTGTTAAAAAAAACGGTTTGGTGTTAAGAATAAAATCCAGTAATATTTGTTACTACACCAAAAGTTTCATATAGTGGATTACAAGTACTGTTTATTTCAATCCAAATTTCAAATTTTTCTCTCTTTTCAGCTTTCCAAGCACTTCGATAACTTTGTCACCAGTTGAACCTTCGCCAATCAGGACCAGGCAAAAATTGCCGTCGTCGACTCATCGAATCCCCATTTATTCAGATTGAATTCAGATATCACAGTTTAAATTAGATTCATAAAAACACAAAAAACTTTTTTGAAATAACCTAATAGTATTGTTAGGGAACCGGTTTTGACTTCTTGCATTCAAGACGTTTACTCATTACTACTAATACAGGAATCTGTCTTTGTGTGACCAAATCGGTTGTTTTCATGCAAAAGGTCGAAACAAAAGTATAGGGGAGACCGGGTACAAAAGTAACAACGTGTCGAAAGTAACAAATGCTCTCTATATTTATCCAATGGACGAACACCGCTTTACCGCCGCACACTGGGGCCAAATATACTAATTGTTGGCAGGAACTCCAAAAAGGAAAACAAGCAATCGGAGTCAAATAAAGTTGAATAGTGTCTGCATGCGAGACAATACGCCTGCTAGATCTGGAGCCCAGATCTAGCAGGCGTTCTGTTCAACTTGATTTGCCGTTAGCTATTTTTCCAGCTGTGTAAGTTGTCAAACCATTGCATCGTAAATTTGATTTTGACATGGAGTCTTTATACACAGGTTAGTCTATTGACTCATGATAATAGATTATTTGATATGCAAGCAATTTTGAAAGTATTACCAAAATCACTAAGAGGATTAATTTTTTTTAATAATTCAAAGTTCAATTATGATTTTAGTTGTAATTAGAGCAAATCATGTTTCCAATTATCATTTCCAAATGATCTTTGTAGCATGTAATCACATAATTACAATAAAAATGTTGCACGTATTTGCTCTATTTAAAGAAAATATCATTTAAAATTAACAATACCAATTGTCAGTTTGAGAAATATCGTTTTTTGTTATTTCTAGGAGCGGGTTCCTCAGAAATATGTATAACTAGAAGGGAATTATTCAATAAAATGAATGGTTCTGATGGTTATTCAAAATTAGAAGAGTGAGTGCTTTGAAAAATTTCGTCGAAGTGCATACGAAGTGTCAAAGGCAAGATTTACCTGCACTTCATGAAAAAATTTCGTTCTTTGCCCAAACAACTCCGACGCGAGGGAAGGAGTACAACTGCTTTCAAGTCTTATAGTGTACCCAAAAAGCGACAACTCACAGGAGCAGATGTTCTGGCTATGTATGTTGAAGCTGAACTGACAAGACACCAAAATAATATAATAAGAGAGCAAGATAAGGAGATATTTCTATCTTATAAGAAGATCCAAGCGGCGAAAAAGGAATGTTATCCTAATAAAGACAGCATTATAGTAACAGATACTTCTGCCGAAGTACAACTGCAAGTTCTTCTCAATCATACCGCTTCACGCCTCCTGGATGCTCAGCACGCAGTTTTGAGTAGCAAGACCTTTCAGAAATTGATTTTAATTTGTAAGTGGGGTTTTGATAGATCAGCACAAGCAGAATATAAACAAAATTTCGACAGTGATCTAAATGCCAGAGATGCAAATATTTTCATTTTCTCTCTGGTACCTATTAGACTTATATCGGAAAAAACCTCAGAACAACAGGAAATTATTATTTGGCAGAACACAACACGGTACTGTAGACCAATAAGATTTCAGTTCCAACATGAAACCCAAGAATTATCCAGATGGGAAAGAGAATATATAGATGCACGAATACAGCAATTGCGGCCACTGACATATGAATTCAATAACACCCATATTGAGGTAAATTTCAAATTGCTACGCACAATGGTTGACGGCAAAGTGTGTAATGCACCCACGGAAACTACATCAACACAAAGATGTTTTATCTGTGGTCTCACATGCAAATATTTTGATAATATTAAAAAAAATCTATTTTGCAACCGAGCTGGACACAAGTAGATTGCAACTTGGCCTACCTGTGCTTCATGCATGGATACGGTTTTTCGAATGTCTACTACACCTTGCATATAAACTACCGTTGAAGATATGGCAGGCCCGTGGAGAGAAAAACAAGCAAATTGTAGCGACTACAAAAAAAGATATTCAAAATCACGTCCGACATGAGTTATGTTTATTGGTAGATAAACCAAAGCCCGGTTTTGCAAGTACTAATGACGGAAATACTGCAAGGCGCTTTTTCAATAATCTAGATATATCAGCAAAAATACCTGGTGTTAATATTGATATAATAAAACGCTTCAAAATAATTCCACAAACCAAATCAAGTGGATATGAAATATATGTGGAGAGCTATCAAATGTATGCTCTATAAAAGGCAAAACGCAAGATATCACGTACTGCAACGAACGAAGATGTCCCTCACTTGCTCCTCATAACATCTGATATTTTTATCACCAGCATGAGAAAAGTACCCAAGAAGAAAGCAGTATCGCTCGAAAAAGATGTATTGTTTTTAGTGAAGGAACCAGACGTGGGTATCTCACAAGATAACGACAGCAGCGAATCATTGATGAGTAATAATTTCGACGAATCGCTATGAAAATGAATATTTGTGTGAAATGAATAATTTGACCCTTCACTGACAACATGCAAATAACAAATACCAATCTAGCACCACTATCCAATGTGACATTCTTTCCGAAAAACATGGGTACAAAAGTAACATGGTACTTTTGTCCCCGTAATTATTTAATTATCTATCATATTTAATGTGTGTCTTTACTTCAACAGAATGCCGCAACAACGCATAAGAACTACTGAACGAGGAACTACCGACACGGAAGTGTATCAAAAAGCTGCTGAAGAGCATTTTAAAGATGGTGCAAAAACTAGAGGCCTGGCAAAAAATATAATGCTTGCCATGTAACATTATATACATTTATAAAAAAACTAAAAGCAGGAAATACTAGCGCAGTTGTGGGCTACCGTTGCGTCAACCGTGTTTTTATTAACAATGAGGAAAGTAATCTACGCGACTATTTAATTGAGTGCTCTGCAGTGTAGTTTGGGCTATCTCCATCTGAAGTACGTAAAGTGGCCTACGAGTTAGCGATTGAAAATGAAAAAACATTTCCTGAAAAGTGGCACGATAGTCGAACAGCGGGTAAGGAATGATTGACGGGATTTTTAAAACGACAACCGAGCCTGCCTTTTATATGTCCTCAGGCAACACGTCTGTCGCGGGCTTCAAGTTTCAACGAGCATAATGTGAGTACATTTTTTGTTAACTTGCTGAGGTAATGAATAGATACCAATTCGAGCCAAAGGATATCTGGAATATGGACGAGACAGGGGTGAGTACTGTCCAAAAACCTAGAAAAATTGTAGCTCAAAAAGGAATTAAACAAGTGGGTGCAGAGCGTGGAAGGTTAGTAACTGTTGCTGTTGCCATCAATGCTCAAGGAGGACACATCCCGTCTTTTTTCGTATTCCCACTGAAACGATTCCGAGACCACATGATACGCGAGAGTCCTATTGGTTGTGTTGGAGCTGGCAATGCTAGTGGATGGATGCAGGATGCATAATTTTTACTGTTTCTACAACATTTTAAAAGACAAGTTGAGCCCATCAAAAATGCTTGTTATTGCTCGACAACCATGCATCGCATATATCGATTCAAGCTCTAGATGTTGGTAAAGGAAATGGAATAGTACTTCTATCGTTCCCACTCCATTGCACACACAAACTTCAGCCTTTGGATAGAGCAGTATTTGGACCACTTAAGAAAATGATAAACACCGCTACAGACAACTGGATGCGAAATCATCCTGGTCGAACGATGATTATTCATTACATTCCTGAGATTGTTAGAGAAGCATTTTCCCTTTCAGTCACTAATAGAAATGCAATTGCTGGATCTACCTGTACCGGCACAAGTCCATTTGATAGGAATATGTTTCTGCTATTGACTACGCTAATGACTGTGACTGACCGGCCGTTACAAGTTAACAGACAAATTCCGCCAAATGATGTGTTGACTAGTTCTGACGCAATAGCATCCATTCAAGTTGATCCAAGTACTACAGCTGATTTTCTTCCAACATCAATTAACCTATCTGTTCACCATAGAGATAGCACTGATTTGTCAAACAATAATGACAAACCACCGGTTGTTCAAAATATACTGGACCCGATCTCTGCTGACACTGATCCTCTGTTAGCTAACTCAATTTTTGGTCAAAGATCCAAATCACCAGTGGTAGGACATAGCGAGCTGCATAATACAACTTCTACCCAGCTGTATAATTTCTCACCCAAAGATCTTAGACCTTTACCACAAGCGGGTCCGAGGACTGAAACAAATAAAGGTCGTAAAAAACGTAAGACTGCAATTCTGATGGATACTCCGGAAAAAAACTTAATCGAACAAGAACACCAACAACGAAATAAAGCCAAGAAAACGGTACTGCAAACTAATACTAGAGAAGGTAAGAGAAAATGATATATGCAAAAGAAAAGGGAAAAGGAAAAATGACAAAAAGGCACCAAAAGAAAAGGAAAATAAATCTGACGACGAAGATTGCTTTTGTCTTGTCTGTTTAGAAACTTTTGGCAATAGTCGACCAAATGAAAAGTGTATACAATGTATTGAATGTCAAATGTGGTCCCACGTGGAGTGCGTGGGTGATGATAAGAATTATGCGTGCCATAATTGCGATTCTGAGTGAGAGAATAATGACTGAGTTATACAAGTTTGAGTTTAAAAGAATGATTAACATCATACTTAATTAATCTCATTACTTAAACTAAGAATACTTTTTATTGATTTGTTTTTTTTAATATATAATTTTTGAAAATTCAAAATACAGAAGTTGATTTGTTTTATTATTATGATTATTGTTGATTTACCATGTAGAATATTGGATCCATTACCAACCCCTAGTCTTGTTACTTTCGACCTGCCTACGTGGTCAAAAGTAACAACTAACGTTTTTTTTTTCAATTAATGTTATTCATATAAAACACATCATAATATAATAAATCGAGTTAATAGTGTGAATTACATAGACTGAATTTATACATGGTTATATTAATTTGATAACAACAGTAACATCCACCCAGAAATCAAAGTAAAAGTACAAAGCGTTACTTTTGTACCCGGTCTCCCCTACTTAAGCACCAAGAAGTGCTATCGAATGAAAGTCACAAACGTGAATAACACAAAAAATCATTATACTGTACGTATCAGTTAAAAATAAAAGTCCCCAATCAACATAGTCTTCAAAATACGAGTATGTAGAAAATAAAAAAAAATCTACTCGTAGAAGCTTAAATTATTCTCATTTTGGAAAATAATCAATTGTTTGAAAACAGTTCATATTATTTGAGAGGGTATTATTGATATTCTCTTAATAACCTCTCAATATAAATATCGATAAGATTCTCATAACAACTGATTCTCATTACTGTGATTGGAAGCGGCAAACATTAAATTCAACAAACCTGATGGGTGGGTATTCCGTTCAAAATGGGCGTTAAGTAATTCCAAAGCTTGCGGAGTGAATGAAGTTCTTCTTTTCCTTTTTTTAGATGGTTCAATTCCTATGAAGTCAGTCAGGTGATTCTGTCCACTTTTATACCTGGAAAAACTTCGCAAAATCATCTTCCAACTCGAACAGTTAGCAAGGAATTCTAATAGAATTTGGGTCAAATAGTTTTTTGAACAAACTAAATGAATTCAAAATCGTTTTATTTTCGATAATGAAATGAGTCAATAATATTTATTCTCTTTCAAAAGGATTCAACTCCTAACAGAATCATTCTCATAGTGAACAATAATGACCACTGAATTAAAAAATTGAACTGGTTCTAAAACATCAAGTTAGCCCATATTAATGATAATAATAATGATAATAATAATAATAATAATAATAAGGTTTATTCGCAGTAAACAACATATACATACATAAAAAAGTTCATTTAAAATTACAGTAACTCATTAAATCGGGATAAGTGGTGAATAAACACGGATAAAACACAGAAATAGCTGCAAAAGTTACTTGTATATGTGTATATGAAGGAATTACAAAATAAGTTCGATATAATAGTACAAGTACCCAATATAAAGTCGAAATTATAATTATGGTGAAATCTGGAGTTTGACATAATTGATAAAAATATGTAATATCTAACACCTAAGTATCTTTGTATCAAAACAACCACGATACTATTATTCACATTCTAATTCTAAGGTTTTTTCTCAAATCAGTTATATTTAAGTCACAATCCAGTTAATTTTACATTTTCGGGGTAACGTCGTTTAATACTGGATAACATGGCATATAGACACAGTTACTTGTAATCAGTTGTATTAGGTGTAATTCCGTCTTTTTTTATCTCTATAGTTTTTGTTTGAAAATTGTATTGATTATTGGTCTATTACTGACAATCCACTTTATTATTTTTTTTGAATAACTCATCAACACATATATTTTTTAGCTCATTTGGTAACAAAGTATATATTCTTCTCTATTCTCTTCTGGTATTGTAAGTATGTTCATGAGGGGTGAGTTGAATTTTATTAGCTTTGACATAAAGTAAAATTTTATCAACAAATACTTGTCTCACATCTCTACATTGAGATTCATTATAGAGTGAGTCAGAAGAAAATGTCAGCTTTTTGCTATACATAATTTTCAGAACCCATCTCTGCAAAACCTGACCTGAAGCAATCATTGACCCTGCCCCAGTCCAAAATCCCATAGGATAGTAATGACTCTATCAAGGAAGAATTAACAGTTTTCAACTGGTTAATGTTCAAGAAATCCTTCAAATATTTGAATTTGGGTTAAAAGCCTATTATTTTTCCTGATATTTGTTTTGTTTGCATATTCCACTTCATATGTTGATCCACAATGATTTCTAAATAGTTTATGTTGTCACCTTCCTTTATTCAAGAGTCTAGTCCTACATTCAAACGCCCAAGATCTGGTAAACCAGAAGCATTATAATCCAATCTAGAAATGAACCCTGTTGAGGACAATGATTCTTGTAAAATATTTCATATACATATGTGGAACAGAAAGTAACCCCATCAACAGAATAAATGTTCAAAATCATTGGTTACTAACCTATCTTCAGCCTCTTTCATCCATCTCTCCAAAACTGGTTTGATCTTCTGGGCACTTTTGGGAGTGATATCGAGCTTTTCAAACCTAAATAGAAAAAAGTAGAGGTTTTATCGTTGAAAATGTTTATATAATCATTTGAATTTCGGCTCAGGACACTAGCATACTAAGAGAAAAAATGTGTATCACTCAATTGTTTTGAATGCCAGTGCCCTGGCGAAAAACATCAAAACGGGCAAAGACAGAACTAGCGAACTGGTTGTTTTTTCCCACAAAAAATCCATTAAAGTAATAAAATATATGAATTGGGATTAAGACTATGAAGTATCCTACTGACGAATTTCTTATTGCGGTGAACTGTAACTTAGTGTAACAAGATCACTGATAAGTATCGAAATGTGATTCATGAATGTAATATTTGAATTATTTCTGATCCACAACATGACTTGCGAAGTTTTTTCAGAACATAGAGTGATGTGAGTGATGGAAATGATAAAAGTACATGATAGGACATTTACCTAGAGACAAAAAACTATAAATTCGTTGAATAACATTGGGTTTCATTTTCTCTGATTCAATGATGTTGTTACTGTTACCAATAAATGACGTTTTTTGAATAAAAATTCGACAGTAGGATACTATCTAGATTGTTTTTTTTCGTAAATAAAGGTAAATAACGTACATTGCTTGCTGCTGTGTGGAAAGTTGCGCGGCGGCAAACATCTGAGAAGCCAGGGCACTGGGAACAAACCATAACAATTACTTACGTGATAATGCTGGATAAATGAGGGTGGTCAAAGGTGTTTCAAGATGCGCAACAAGTGATAATGAAATCAATGGTTGCTGACTCACTATTTTCAACACATATACATTTTATGCTAGATATTAGTGGAGACATCCTCACATAAATACAAGGTTTTTCACAATGTGGATCGAAAATCTATTGTAGAGAGAATTTTTTCAGTTTTGTAACTTGATAATACATGAGTAATGCATTTTTCAAATCAAACGAACACTTTGCGACAAAGTATTTATATGAAGGAGGAAAGCCTCTAAACTTCCTTCGATACTCCAGTCTATTAAATTTGCTTGTGATGTTTGGGTCTCCAATCAGATGGTCGGAACAGTAATAATCTGAAGAAGTTCTAATGTGAGCTTTGTGAGCATTGAAAAGTAGTAGGTATCTAAAGCTTTCTAGTTAGAAATATTTTCCAAGTTTCTATTCATGTAACGTGACTTGATACAATCACGTCACAATCACATATTGGTATCCAATTTGACACCAAAAAAATTACTCGTAGAATTGCCAAAGATGTTGTTGCTAAAGAAGAGCTTTGACATCTAATGTTCGGAAATCTAAATTGAAAGAATTGAAGAAAGATATTCCAGAGTTACTTAAGAGGAATGATCTTTGAATGAGCCATGAAATCGAAGTTTATATGATGAATTCTCATGCAAGACATGTTCAAAGACATTGTAATTGTCAAGCGAAACAGCCGTCTTTCGTGTTTGCATTACTTCAAAGATGGATGACAAATATAAATTCATCTGCTGTTTTGCTTCCGAAAATCATATTTATCATCAGTTACGATGTTGAAGCATTTCCAAATAATTCAGATCGTGATGAACTGAAAATTTTGTTCATGATTTTTAATACCACTGTTGATGAAGAGATATTTCATTACTTTTTTTTGTCTTCGATCAGATTTTTTTTATGGACGAAACACAAAAACTACAGGAAAACCCTTAAGGTGAACCAAGAAAGTAGTGATTCACATTGGATTTGAATCGCTGAAGATTATATCCATTTGGAGAACCGTTCTTAGGAAGTTTATTCTACGTGAACACAGTTCTCCAAATGAAAGAGTTCAGGAGCTGTGTAGTTCGAGGTGTACTGAGGTGAATACTTTCCGTGAAAGTATCTATAGAAGAAAGACACATCTCCAACCTTTCTTCGATGATCCAAACTATCAAGGTTGCAAGTGATATTCGCGTCTGGATTTCATCCAGCAGCTTCAGCTCCATGTAAGACTGTCACCAAAGGTAGGTTAAGAACCCCGATGCAATTTCGGTGGAGCAGTATGATAACAGATAATTCATAAGGTCCAGAAATTTTGTTGATGTTGAGCTGTATCTGTATTGATGTAATAGGACCGATAAGCAATATCCGGAATTGAGGAAATACTGGGTGTTGTTTTTCTTCAGGGATATGAATTGTTTAAAAAGTAAATTTGTTTTTTCTCTTGCCGTTGTTCCCGTTGAAAGTTGAACGATACGTTGTGTTAGAGATGGAACTGTCAAATTGATGAAATTGTGGCTAATGGCTTTTGCCACCGCATAAGTGTTTGAGAATAGTATTGGTATTGAAAGAAATTTGGGTGCGCTACAGAAATTCAATTTCTGAAGATGCTTTTTTCCTATTAATAGGTCAACAAAGGTATTTTCTGGACAAGCTATTGCATATAGGTCTTGTGTTCAGTCCAAAATTAGAAATTAGAATCATGTTTTGTTCAAATAGGTATAGTGATAATTTGAAAAATTAAAATAAATTGAAAACTTCAAAGTTACGGTAGATAGTTAATGTTTGGTTGAATTACTTTTTCTTGGAGCCCGAAGTGGGCATATTTATATTTGATCGCCAAACAGTACTGAAAGCTTTGAAGTCACATATTTGTGATTTCCCAGGAAATTGTCCAAAACATGAAGAATTTTGGAGATGAGAAATTGTTGAAATGAGGTAACACTGAAGCAAACTGTCTAGATATGAATACATTCTAGTGTTGAATAAAATGCTCTTAGAGCAAAAATAATAATGGTAATCCACTTTAACTCGCAGACTCGTAGAAACTTGTCTCGAAGAAAACTATTCAACTTGGCCAGAAGTCTCAACATCTCAAACTTACATCAACTTCAAAAGAAAATTTCATTACTTGGTATATTCAAATGACAATTTTCAGTTATTCGTCAATTTAACAAGACTAGTGATTTGTGTTTAATGTGCAGTGTCTATTTCAATAAAGAAAAGTCTAAATCGTCAAAGTAATCAGTGGTGCTCTATTTCTGAAGACTCTGTGTAATACACGTTAATGTCAGTTTATAACCAGAAGGAATGAATTCAATATTGATTTGTTTATACACTTTTAGGAAACCTGTATTATGCTTCTTTATTGAAAGGATCCTTTCCTATTGGAGATGTTGAACTTTTTGGTGTATGGAAGACTCAGTAATCTGTCGCCAAAAAAACTGACAAAAGTACAAAACAATATCATTTTGGAACATATTATTTGGACATATTATTGACCAATTCTCACAAATCTGGATGAATTTGAAAAATGATTGAGAAATTTGTCCCTAAAATTTTTCAAGAAAAGTGGTTTGAGTTTTTCTTTTCAATATTTATTGAGTATATATGTATAGAGTAGACAAAGTCTCAAACTGATTCGGAAACAGTTAGTTGAAGGGAAATTTATTGATTGTGTATCATGAAAAACTAGAATATATATTAGCATTAGCAAAATTAATACAACATAATAATCAATCATGGATATCATGAATCAATTGAAATGACATACCTATTCAGAACGTTTAACTACTCATATAGTAATTCCGGGTTATGGAAGCTTGTTCTATTAAATATTAAAATAGTATCACCTGTTGCATTTTATTCGGCCTTCGAAGAATGTTATATAATCCTACTGGAGAGAATTATTCAAATATGAATATCATATTTTATACATTAGCTGTAAGATGTGGATTTGTGGACTTGAACTGAATGTGATTAAAATATATCTTTATTCCAAGTCGAACTGAAATTATTTTATGTAGTTTTTCTTTTGACATTCATACGTGTTGAGCGAATTCAGAAATTTGAAATATTATTGGTATTTACATATATTAGATAAAATTTTTTATTTCATAACTATCTTCAGGATATGTATCTATCGTATACACATGAATGTATCTCTAAAAATTTATAAAATCGATGAAACTACTTAATTGAATAAAGTAAGAAGTCGATAGATGTTTTCAAAAACAAATTTCTCAGTCATAAATAATGCAATTTGAAAGATTTTGCTAGTTATTTTTGAATCTTTCAACCTTGTTCTTATCTTTAGAAGAAATAGGAAATGATGGTGGCAATATATGATGTTTAGAACAGATCAATTTGGAATCTCTGACACAGAATAAATTTACAAATTACTTTCCTACACACCAGAACTGCGACAATACAATTTGACAATCAAATTGGTATCTTCAGAAGCGCAGAAGGGCCACATATTTGTTTTATTTGTATTTTGTGAATTACGATTTTGAATCTCGAAATTTCGACTTTTATTTCGAAATTTCGACTTTAATCTCAAAATTTCGACTTTTATCTCGAAATTTTGACTTTTATCTCGAAATTTTGACTTTAATCTCAAAATTTCGACTTTTATCTCGACTTTATTTCGAAATTACGACTTTAAACTCGAAATTTCGACTGTATCTCTGTATGAATTTACAAATTACTTTCCTACACACCATAACTGCGACAATACAATTTGACAATCAAATTGATATCTACGGAAGCGCAGAAGGGCCACATATTTTTATCATTTGTTTGACTTTGAAGTCGAAATTTCGAGATTTATGTCGAAATTTTGAGATTAAAGTCGAAATTTCGAGTTTGAAGTCGTAATTTCGAAATTACGAGACTAAGGTCAAAATTTCGAGATAAAAGTCGAAATTTTGAGATTGAAGTCGAAATTTCGAGATTAAAGTCGAAATTTCGAGATAAAAGTCGAACCTTCGAGATTCAAAGTCGTAATTTCCAAGAAACAAATAATAAAAATATGTGGCCTTTCTGCTCTTCCGTAGGTATCCATACTAATCTATAATAAATAATATTTTGTTTTATATACAAAATTGAACTAGATTCATCAATTAGACTTTCGCTAGAATACTGTTCGAAACAAAAAAAAAAGTTTCTTCAAGAAACAAGGTCAACCGATGCATTTTTTTGAGGACAAAACACAAGCACTGCAGGAAAATCCTCGAGGCGCTCTCAGAGCGGTGCCTGTGCGAAAGTAGTGATTCACATTGTATTTGAATCGCTGGGGATTAAATCCATTTGGAAAAACGTTATCAGGGAGTTTATTCCACAAAAACGCCGTTCTCCCATTGAAAGATTTCTTAAACAGTGAAGTTCGTGGTGTACTGAGTTGAACATCAAAACGATGAGCAGCCACAGTCCGGCGGATATGTACCTCCAATCAAAAGTGGCAAGTCACTTGAATCCAACAGCTTCAGGGTATGTTTGGGGCGGAGCTCCATACATGAGAACAATAATGTAAAGAAGGTCTGATCTGAGCTCTATAAAGCATAAAAAAATGCTGAGGTGTGTACAGTTTTCTGGTTCGGAACAGGGTTCTAAGTTTCGAGAAGCGGCTTTTGCAATTCCAGCGACATGATTGTGCCAAGACATATTGGTGTCCATTTTGAACCCCAACAAACTTATCGAAGCAGAAAGCGGAATTGTCTGACGTGACATTATTATATCCGGTTCGGAAATCATTTATCTTTTTGGAAAAAACCGTCTGGGTTTTTATGGTGTTGAATCGAACCTCGTTATTTTCATCCAAATTCGAAATTACTTCTAGATCCTCATCAAGATATTCAACCTCCTGCTGCCGGTGACGATGTGCATCCGCAGCTGATGCCCTGGATTTGAAATGTAATGACGTAACAAGTCAGTTTGCTGTCGTCAGCCAAGCAATATATTGGGTCCTTGGTTTTTTCCAATGAGTCGTTGATATATAATAAAAATGGTGAAAGTATTCGAGAGATATCCATCAATGGCCACTTGCAGAGAACGTTATTTCAGGAAGCTGAAGAGCCACACACAAAAATGATCTGACAAGCCATAGCATCGAAGTTTGGCTGCTGATGGAATAAAATGATCGAAGCACCTGACGAAATACATCTTGCGAAAAGGTATTGAATCGATATTTTTCAAAATGGTGTCACTGAATAATTAAATTTGTGAGGTGGTCGACGTAAAAGCTAGACTAAACTCAATGGAAGTACAGAACTTGGATCGGCCATATTATTCACTATATCAAACACCAAAACGAAAATAGTTCGGAAGTTCACGATAACAGAGAGTTTTTATCACATTTATATTAAATATATTCAGCTTCGTACGAGTAATGTAATGAAATATTTTTTTCTGAAGAAGAAGAAGAAGAAGAAGGTAAAGGCACCAATCAAAGAATTGAAATCAATAAATTCAGAGCTATGCGTAAACAGATCGCAACCTTTTTGAAACTTCCATATCCAGAACTTTATACTGGACATACGTTTCGAAGATCATCTGCCATTCTACTTTCAAAGGGGCGTTAGGGGTGGAAGTCACCATCTGTGGCGAAAGGATATAGATGATTCGATGGCAAATAAAGATTATAGTTAAGAAAAAGTCTTAGGCTCGAATAAACAATGGTCTACCGTCTATGAATGTGGATATATAATCCTTGATGCCTGCATTTCAAATATTGAATTCGAACGGTCGATTTTCCAAAAGACTATAATTTAAAGTTGATTGTTTTTGTAGGTAAACTAATCAGAGATTTGCTGAAAAACTCAAAACTGTGTATCTCTAGTAACAAAACAAAATCTCCTTTACAACTCTGCAGATTGTGCTGGTCGGACATATTTACAGCTACAGCTGTGAGCCAAAGTTGTTTCTCACTTTCGCGAGAACCTCAGTTGTTAACAGAATACATTCATACACGTTTCGGAGGGATTGTAACCGACTTTGATACATTTTACTATATGAAACAGAGTCCAAAGGAATCGAGTTCGGAAAGCGTGCGAACCATTCTATGGAACCACGCCTATCCATTCAATTTATTGAGTATCTATATCATTGAGGAATTATTTATGTAAAATGCGCCCTCTTGAATATTGGGAGTGGAGAAACCTTGCACAAGTCAAGTAACCTTGCTTCACACAACTTTTGATAACTTGTGAGGACATGTTTTGAATCAATCTGTATATATTTCTCTCTTTCAATGGTAAAACCATTTCCAAAAATGCTAATGGAATAAATTTCAAATGAAAGTTCGAAGAATTCACTTCTCGCAGCTTTCCTCTACAGTAGGATATGTCAAATGTGTGCTAGAAAAGGACAACTTGAATGATTATCTCCCTTGCTATTACCACGACGCCATCCAACATTGAAGAAACAGACTACCAGATGGTAATGCTGGGTATGATCTTTGACAAAACTTGTAACCACGAAAGTTGTGATTTTTTGGCAGACATTTGCAGAATCCTGTATAAGATACAAACTGAGAAAGGTAAATACATTAGGTGACTTATAATGATGGTAGAAGAATTATGAAACAATAAAAAAATAGCCATTAGCATCAGCAGAAAGTTATTCTTTTTGCAATAAATACATTTCTGTGAAAAAGCAGGAACGTTGAATTCGGGCTTATCAAACAACCTCATTGGCCCCCTTTACGTTTCCGGGATAGGGAAAAAATTCAAAAGGTGTCTTCTCAATTGGAAATTCTAATCAATAATTGGAATATTTGTGAAAACTCACCTGCAGATAGCACTCTGACTATAAGCTGGTCCTTCCGTAACACTCAGTGCTTGACCTACTTGAGTTTGCGTTAAACCTAACGATAGTCTTCTCAATTTGAACGCCTTGGCAAAATCTTTGATCTCATCTAAATTGATTCCGTCTACCACGTTTGTGTTAGCTTGGTTGATTGTTGGCTGATCTACAAAGAAATCATTTATTATATATTAGCGGATTCAGAGCTACAATATTCTATTATTGGACAGAGAGTGGTGAGAATCTACATAATATAGGTACTCTGACCTACATTTGCAAAACAAACCAAGATTTTACCATTGGGATATTTTAATATCTCGTGTATTTGACACCAATCGCCTGAACCCCATAATTCGTTCCAACCATAAAATGTATCAAAATGGAATGTAGAGAAAAATATGTATCAAATTCCTGGTTCAAACGTCCAGTTGGATTATAATATCACCAATCAAGTGATAAATGTGCTAATAATCGCATGTTGAATGATAAGACCTAGTTAATCCTTGGTTCGTACTATTTTAGACTTCTGAGTGTTGTCGTTAATAAGACGTTACCGGAAAAACAAATTTCAAACAGATGCTTCATAATATCGATACAATTATGAAACATTTTTCTGGCCAATATTCCTAGAGTCTTAAATAATTTTATAACAACTTCCTGAAGTACTTAAATTTCAGGTAACCAGTAAGTAACATGTGTTCTGGTGCTACAGCTTAAATTTGAAATGAATTGCTGTGCTACTCAAATCACTATGTGCAATATGTAGATGATGTCAGATGCATGGCATCGAGTAATTAATTACATGTTTCTCAATAGTTTTGTCAACGGTTAACAAAAACCAGTTTTATTCCATACTTAATAATAATATGCATTTATTCAATACAAGGATCAGTCAATATCAATTTGAATAATCTGAACAAATTCAGGAAACCCACAAGTGACACCCTGTGCGTGGGTATTACTGTTTTATTCACAGTATTCACATTATAAATCAGAACGGTGAGAGTAAAATGGATTTGACAATTCAGGTTATGAAAATTTGGAGATGTGTGAATCTTAAATGTTAGAACTGTTAAAATGTAAAAATATAATCATGTAAAAATGTAAAAAGGTAATATGTGAAAATGAAAATGCAAAAAATGCAAAAATGGTAAATGTTAAAATGAAAATGCAAACATCTAAAAATTGCAACAAATGTTAGGCTGTAAAATGTGCCATGATTTCACAATAATAATGATGGAAAGAATCTTATACAAATATTTGGTCATTATTACGCCTTGGTCAAAGACGAAACGGACTGGTTTAGGTTTGACGATAGTCGTGTCACGAAGTGTTCTGGCGATGTATTGAATCTATTGGAGCCTCTGGAGACACCCTACATTTTGTTTCATGAGAGAGATGACATTAACAGATTAAGATCTGCAGACGATGTGGTGCTGCAGGTGTTTCCGGGTTTTCCTGCAGCTGAAAAAGCAAATGCGCCACTGGAATCAATGAAGTCGACCCGGGGCACCAATTAATTTTTGGTTTTGTTGTTTTTATTTTCATCGTTGTTTTAGAATTGAATTTTTCTAGATTTTGACAAAAAAATGTCCCACTTTACTAGTTCCCATTTTAGTAGGTAATTTCGAAAGTGTTCTTCCATGGCATAAATAAGTTTAGTGATGAAGGAATACTCACTAAGGCCTTCTTGCCTAGGCGTGGGTGTTCTTTCATCGTGTATGATTATTGAATAATTATAAGTATAAATATATAAAAAGGGTGGAGTAGTGATATTAGACTTCGAATAGTGTATTTGACTTATAGACATATACAATTTTTGCAGCATTTAAGGAACACTTGAGTAATGTATGCGGTTAGAGGAGCATAAAAAACTATGAAGAATATGAACATGAATCCATTTTCCTTACCGCATTTCATGCGATCGAAGGATCAATTAATCGATGAATAGAAACTCTATCTGTTTCTGAAATGAAACACATGACATCTTTTTTGAACGAAATAGTTGTCAATGCAAGTCTGGTTTTCAGAGATGAGTAATTGTAAAGCCGGTTTGCAAGATGAATATATGGTCTCTGAACGATTATTTTTGTCTAGCATGTCGTGTTCAGTTGCGCATAGGTTTTGAGTTTTGTATTATCCCAACTAGCAATTTTATATTTTATAATATTGCGGAAACGTTTCGGAGAAACAAATTATAAAACTTCATTCCTCCCAATGTTTTCAATGTGTTTATAAAACAGCTATAAATAGGAAATGGGCAATGTTTTATAAAGCATTACAGTCTTTATCGATATTTTGTGAGGCCTTTTTCAGACAGTACAAAACAGTTTTATAAACATTTCGGCAGATACTATAAAATTTTTGTAATAATATTCGTAAAGAATCTTATAAAATAATTGGAATACAATTTTATAACATTTTTTTAGTAATACCAAGTAAGCTTAATAAAATATAATGCAACCTAAAATGATAAAATTAAAATGTGTTCAAAATGTTTTCTTAAAGGCGCAAGAAGTAATTTTGTATAGGACACTGGGAAAATATGATAGATATACGTATTCCAAAAACACTTTATTGTGAGATTTTCACTAAATTGTTTTACAAAAACGCAACACGTGTTTCGCCATACAATGGCTTCATCTGGCGTGTCTTTCACGCCAGAGTTGAAAGACACGCCAGATGAAGCCATTGTATGGCGAAACACGTGTTGCGTTTTTGTAAAACAATTTAGTGAAAATCTCACAATAAAGTGTTTTTGGAATACGTTAGTTATGGATTTTCATCAAGTATCGGCCGATTCCATCATATATATGATAGATATGTCACCAACTACAAACTAACAAATATAAAGGTTTGGATTCATTTCAATAATTTCACTTCTGTGCTTTCAAAACTGTTGAAGACATTGTTTGTACTTCAAAGATGATATTTTACCTGCGAATGAAATTTTATTGACAAATATATAGGCTATTATTAGTAAAATTTAAGCGCGCCACTCTTTCACTAAAATTTTTGGAAAAAAATATTAATTATACAAAAATTCCCTCTATCGACGTAATAATTTTCTAGTCGTAAATCAACTCTGTTTGTTCTAAATAATATAATCTTATAATATCTGTGTACTTTTCATCTGTAAATGTGCATTATTTCATATTTTCAACTCATCTAAAGTCAGTACTCCGAATTGCTATCATTTTAAAATAGCGTCGTACTATAAAATAATTTGGTATCAATAACAAGAGGTTTAATGTATTTTAGCTTATATGTTACCCCTATAAAACTGTTAAGAAATACTTGTTTCTAGGAGTGATGGTATTGCGACAGAGTCGGACTACTTTTGAAGCTATAGATATCTATAAAAATGAAGATAGTATTTCTCACGTATTGTTTGGATAAATATTAACGGATGTTTTGGCCAAGAAGCTTATTCCATCGATTATAAAGGCTGAATTTCGAAGGAGTTTCAAGCTAGTGATTTGAGTGTATATAAACATGGTGCTCCATTCAAATCGACGAATTTTAATCATCAATAACCTTTTCCTGTTCTTAGCAAGAAAAAATTTGAAGCACTAGCTTACGTGGGGCTTGGTCTGAAACGAACCACTTTTCTTATTTTTTTCCCAGTGACTAATATTACACGACGTTATTAGGTATATAGTTATTGGGGCGCTAGTCAAATAAAACTGACAAATTATACTTCATTACACGACCTATAAAATCAATGTCAGCTGGTTTTTCTTAAATGCTGCATTTTATTGTTGGCGACAGCAAATATATTTTACCGGAAGCAATTTGATTTTATAACAGTTATTTTATTGTTTTGGGATTGTACTGAATATACCATACTATGAAATAGTTGGGAAATTATCATTAAGGTGACAATATGGTAATGAAAACAAAACTGTATCTGATAGCATTTCAATAAAATAATTTCATTGAAACTACAGGAAGCAGTTATAGAATAATCTCGAAATAGTTTTATAAATAGTTTTGTAACAGTTTTTGTGTTATTTCACAACAGTTCCTAGAAAGTAAAGTTGTCTGAGGTAGAGCAATTTTGATTCTTTGAAAAGTGTTTCCGATGAGTATTGTGTTGGTTTTCCAAGGAGAATATTTGTAAATTTTTTCTGTAATACATCTAATTTTTTCAAATGTTATGTTGCTACTTCGCCTCAGCCTACTATTCTATATGGAAGACGAGACTCTATAATTGCATAATAAATTGTTTTCATTCGAGGTATCTATTATAATACGTAAGTACTTGAATCTAGTGTGCTCCTCAATGTTTTAGTCACTTGGTCAACATGGTAGTTCCATCTCAGGTCTATCTAATCTGATCTAATTGTAATATTGTTTCCTATATTCAATGTATCATATTGGGGTAGTGAGTTGGCATAGCACGAGAATGGTAAAAAGAATGTTTTTTCGTGATTAATCGATAGTATTTTATCCGCGAAGCATTCAAAGAGTTTACTCATGTTATTTTCTACGTTAGTTTTGAGATCATTTCAGCTTTAATGAAATGATTAAAAACACTTTTATCTAAATATCACTGGTAAATTTTATTTATACGACCGGTCGTATAAATAAAATTTACCAGTGGTATTTAGACAAAAGTGTTTTAATTCATTTCATTTAAGTGATCATGAATTACCATAAAGTAAACAAGTCATCAATCACACATGTCATTCCAGCTATCAGCACTGTACAATACTGCTAACCCAATATGATACTAACTAACCCAATATGATACATTGAATTTCAATACTGAATTATTTTCTACATTCACTACTACATTCAAAACTGTAGCCTTGAAAAATATTCGAGAATATAGGTAACCATTCCCACCTTCGTGCATTTCGTCTCCCATGATAGTTCATAATTACTTGTAGATGACATTTTGCGATAATTGTTATCAAATGCTATTGAAATTAACTGTAATCAGCCTAATCGCTCGTTAATCAAATTACTCCTGCACATTAACAATAATTAAACACCAACTTTGTTTTGTGATATAATATTATTTTCAGGAATTAATCATTTAATCTTCTTTCAATTGCATCAATAGAGCCAATAGATCTAAGTGGTTATTACCATAATAAAAGAAGACACAAATAAATCTATTACCCAATTTGTGTGACAATACGTCAATGGGCAAGCTTAAACTTACCATTGTTGATGTTAATAATGAATGCACATAATTTATTTGATGAATGTTATATTCAGATCGATACTCTCATGGTTTATTTTGATGAATTCAGAATTGAATTTAATTGTTTGCTCATATACGCCAGTACATTTCACAATTTGTAAAATCAGAGAAGGATATCTGTAGAAATCGCAAAATTTGGACAGGATTAGAAGTAATCGTTAGATCAACATATACAGGGTGGCCTATATTTTGTATTTTGATAATTGTAATTTTGAACATAACCGCAAATACAAATTTGATTTCCACCGAAACACTGATCTCATTCATCAGAACTGTAGTACTATTCTTGATATACGTTTCACCAGCCATAGTGCATCATCAGATCATCTCTCCTTTTTTTGTTTCGAATATCATAGCGATCCATTCGATAATTAGGATGTAACAAATTTCGATAATGAAGGACATTTGTGTCTCCGGAATATATATTATAAGTCTTATAACGACAATGTAATTCTGTGTGACTTTCAGATTTTTCATGCATCCCATTCGGTTTTTGTATTATTGTTTTTGAACAACTTTTCTAGTGCTATGAGTTCAGATCCTGAATTTACCTACTACAAAAATCATGAAAAATTTATACTAGTCAGGTTAAAAATGATGGAGAGGATCAGTTTGTGAAAAATGTTACATTTTCCGTGAAGAATTGTACAAAATACAAATACCTTGAGTAAAATTTTTTCAAAACAAACTGTTTGTTTTATGATAATAAAAGAGTTTAATACTGATTCTATGAATCGTAAATCACCATATTTCACGATGAGGCTATTATGATCAAACAAAAACATATACGAAATACCATGTTCTGACTGTCCCAGAACTTACATCGGCCAGACCAATAGAAGAATTTCCCAAATCAGATCCAGCATCATTTCTCTTGCTATGGAGACTACCATGGATCATGCAGGTCTTTGTTATCACGCAAGATACCTGAAAATAAGTCAGGTACCCGGTCCGGCAGACCGGACACCTGCCATAATACATCTACCTTTCTATACCTGTCCAACAATATAAATTTTGGCCCGGAACAGCAAAGTGACTAGTGCGAACTTAGAGCTGAACACAGCAAGCATAGAGCTAGTGACGAGACTTGGGGCAAGGGAGATTGCGACCTCGTCCTCGAGTCATGTAAGTACAGTTCCAAGTGATTCTTGAAAATGTCTCCAAATCAGGAGCCGAAACGTCGAAAAGATGAAAATTACAGACACGGTTCAACCTGGACAACAGTATATCAAATTACTGACCGCGGAAACCTTTCAGTAGGAGATTCTGTGATGTTTCGAGGATCATCTTCTGCTTGTTTCATAAAATTTTTATAATCACTTTTAAGAGCGGTGATAGTTTTATGTTCGCTCTCAACAGTATATGTCGACCGCATACTGGACACTGAGTTATGTGAAGAGAGGCTAGATAATCGATACGGCTAGCGCTGTGTGTTAGAGTGTGGAGAAAAGGAAGCCATACATACTGGCGCCGTTATGCGTTACATTTTTTTCTTCAATACTATCTTAATTACCAACATCTATGATTTAGTTGAGAAAATGATCTCAGATGAAAAGTTAGATGACTGAGAGATATACTCACTTGGCGAATCAACCAATAAGTCAGCAGTTGAGTTGTCCATACAGTTGGGTGACAAGGAACGGGGTGACCTTTTCAGACTTGGACAAGTATTACCCACAAATCCCGTTGATACATTCAATTCTCCATTACTGGATGGTCTCGCACCATTTCCTAAATTCGTTGGAGATGGATTTCTTGAGAGGTTACTTGAATTTTGATTGTGTATCTTGGTATCGCTGTAGTGATTGCTGTTATTCATTTGGTTCGAATTTAGTTGATTGGTACCCATCTGGCTATTTCCTATTTGGTTTCCACCCATCTGATGATTGGTATTCAAGTGGTTGGTGCTCATTTGGCTTCTGTTGAGATTGGAAGGTTGTGGAGGCGGTGGCGATGTGAGCATGGTAGGTGGAGTTGTTAATAGAGGTTGGGAAATTGGATTCATCATGTGGGGAGAATTGGGGTTCGTATGAGAGTGGCTGAGTATTTGCGGAAGGCTTTGCAGTAATTGCTGAGCAGATCCATTGGAGAGCAAATGGGTTAGAGTTGCAGGATTGAAGAGATTAGGGTTGATCACTCCATTTGAGTTAGGTGGTACTGTAAATGAAAAAGTATTTAAAACGATATCACTTATTGATGAAATGATCAAAAAGTAGATTCATGCCTTTGAAAAGGATTTGGGAACATTTTGTGAATAGTTATATTGTTGAAAGCGAATTCTAGAAATGATACTGAAATCTTAAATAACTGGTTGATTCTAATAAACATAGAATAACACTTACTTGATGTATTGGGATTGGTCAGTAAGTTACTTTGAGCCATAGCTTGTAAATTTGCCAAAGACGTCTGCATCACTTGACCATTATTCAAGGCTAAATTAACTATTTGGTCTGTGCTATTTACATGATTGACTGGGATTGTTAATATCGTCTGTGTTGCCAAACCTTGAAAATAAAACAGTATATAAATAGTTATTTTGAACTAGGAAGTTCTAATTGGGGATCGAAAGATTGTGACGTTGGATGTATGATGATAATATGGCTCAAGATTTAGACGAGATGATCAGATGCATAGAGTTTTACACATACCATCTGAATTTGAAGGTGAATTAATAAATACTAAATTATGTTGTTGAACGTCTGGCAAATTTATATTAAACGTAACTTATAATGCACTGTTTGGAACCTTTGGTGTAGTAATATGTATTACTGGAGTTTTATCTCAACACCAAACCGTTATTTTCAACACCTTGATACGGGTTTCAATCACCAAGTGATCATTTTCAAGAGGAAGATTACACTCTTGAACTTAATCATACTCCTGAACTTAATCTCCCTCTAGAAGATGATCACTTGATGATTGAAACACTTGTCGAGGTGTTAAAAATAACGGGTTGGTGTTGGGATAAAACTCCAGGAATATTCATTCAAACATAATTTGTTCATGCCCATAGAGAATTGAGGATATTCGATATAATTTACTTCAAGTGTTGTTGGGTCCAAATCTGACTGTTTCATTTTAGCAACTATTCAGTATTTGACTACTTGTATGGATTTAAACTCATCATCGCAATTATATTTCAACGTAGATACAATTTTCTTAATGAGATCAAAGTGATCACTGATAGCAAATATAATTTAACCAGTTCGTAAAGTACCGACCCGAAATATTATGAAAGAGAGATTCACTATTTCATCATTCAATCTCAATTGAAATGAACCAATGAAAAAACTCTACCTTGTGATGTAGGTATGAGCAATTGGGCGCCCTGAATTCCTTGAACTAGATGACCAGAGGCCAGAATGAATTGTGGCATTGGTGCAGGTTGTTGAGAACTCAGGAGATGATTTGGGGGTTGCATTGGCGATGCAGGAGGCGGCTGGGGGTTCATAGGGTTCGTCAATATACTGGGGGCATGCTCTTGATGATTGCCAGGTTGAGAACTCCTTGGTGTCGCTGCTAAAAATAAGGAAGTGAAAGTTTCTGTCAAGTCAATGGATGTTTTCGATGTTTTTTTCGTGATGACAATATCATTTCATTGACCCACTTCGAAAACTATATCTATATACAGGGTGAGTCAACAAGATTCCCTCGGTCCATTGCTATCAGGGAAAACTAAACTTAACTAAAACTTGGTATAATTAGTAAAATATCAGTTTTCGTATCGCATACTTCTGATAAAATATGTTGTGGCTATCCATTTGAGAACGTTGAATTATGTCTGTTTGAAAATGAATGGAACTTGACCGGTTTTACCGAGCACCCTTCTCAACTTGAGGTTAAGTGGAAGAGCAATTGAATGATGACTTGCCATCATGTAAATTAAACTTTCTCTTTTATTTTCACATAATAAATGAACTGTTCCTGATTAATTTGATTCAAATGTATTAGAAGATAATAAAGACGATTTTTTTTTCACCGTAGTCACCCCGAAGCCCCGATACATTCGGGAGGGCGCGCCAACATTATCATTCACACCACCCCCCACAACGTGGGGTAAGTGATCATTGGGTCCGAGAATCATGTGCCTGAGCAAGCGCAGTGAGCCAAGAATGACAGCCTTCTGCATCTGTGTGGCTAAGATTCCTGCCTTAGTGCAGCAAGCCGGTATGATTTTAAGATTCCAGAGTAGAGAGGGCATTATTCCACCAAAGACTCCAATAATCAGAACAACCATCTTGACAGAGTGGTCTGGATAGAGTCTGCGGAGTTCGAAGAGAAAATCTCGATATTTCATCCGTTTCTCCTCCTCTTTTCGGACAATATTCGTCTCGCCAGGAACAGAAAACTCCATGACAAATATCGTCTTGCTCTGGTGGTCGAGAAGGACTATTAGGCTTATTAGCTTGTATAAGCCTGAGGGTGGGAAACGAATAGTTCCAGTAAATTCGATACTTCCCGTGCACCACAACGGATTCAATATCCCCCAGAGCGTTAGGCAACACCGGTGTCTCGTCAATACCGTAAGAGTGCCATAGATATTAATATAACACTCTTAGGACCGCATTATGTCGATGGATGTAGGCTGAGACCGCATATGCTGGACATGCTGGTAGCAAGTGCATTAGGGTCTCGGGCGCCTCGCAGCAGGCCCTGCACCTTGTGTCAGGAACCTCTATACCCATCACGCGATTGCGATAGACTAAGGTGTTGAAGACACCATCCTGGCAAGCCATGATGAACCCCTCAGTTTCCGACTTTAGCCCACTCGACCTGAGGAAAGCGAAAGTCAGGCGCTTTGATAAGCCAAAGTCTTCAATGTTATTGAAGAAGACTTCATGCATTGGCTTATCCTTGTGTTTCCGCAGCAGTGAAGTGCGGCTTTTATACGAGCTTTTTGCTGAACGGGTTCCAACTCGGTGACAGAGTTGTGGTCACCTCGTTCAGTGTCGAAAACTAAACCGAGTTCATCAGCTGCTCGGGCAGCTGCCCTGAAGAGACATGCTACAATTTCTGCTCTCTCATGGTCACGGATCATGCAGAGAAGGGGATCCGAACTCCTGACGACTTTACAGGCTATATCCAGTACCATTATGTCATGTAGACACTCCAAACTCAAAAGTCCACGGCCTACCTGTTGTCGGGGGAAGTACAACCGTGGGACGGACGATTTGGGATGCAAACTCCTATAGAGATGCATCATTTTTCGGGTCTTTACGTCGAGTTGATACAGCTCCTCCCGAGTCCATTTCGCTACTCCAAACGAGTAGAGTCAGATTGGAACGGCAAGCATATTTGTTGCAGCAACTTTTTTCTTCCCCGACAGTTCCGATGACCAGATCTGTCGAAATTTCTGCTGATACTTGCCGCGGAGAGAGTTTTTCACTGCTATTACCTCTTGTGAGTGGCGTTGTGTCACCCTGAGGTAAGTATACGTGTCTCCGGCATCCAGATGGTGTAGGCTGCTTCCATCTATGAGCTGCACATCCTCTCCGTAGTCCCCGTATCGTCCTCTTTTGAGATGGACCATTGCACATTTGTCTATCCCGAATTTCATACCGATAGTATGCGTGTACTCTTCCACTGCCCTCAAGGACTGATGGAGATCCTTCTCTCCAGAGGCATAAAGTTTAAGATCATCCATATAAAACAAATGGGTGACCTTGTGTCTCCGGTTTCCGGAGGTGCCACAGTTATACCCTCGAGTATTTCTGAGCGCAACGGATAATGGCAATAGTGGGATGCAGAAGGGGACTGAGAGAATCGCCCTGAAATACACCCCTTCTGAAAGTGACCCACCCTGTTTGGACTCTGGCTTGACCAGATGTTATGGTGAAGCGAGTTTGCTAAAGTGGTATCAGTTGTTCAATGCATCTCACTATTTTGTCGGGTACCGCAAGGCATCTGAGCAAATGCAAGATGAGCTCATGCGATATTTATCAAATGAGTTACGGTAATGGATCCAGGCCATAGAGAGGTTGCGCTTACATTATATAGAGTCCTGCGTTACACATCTATTGATGAGCAGGTACTCTTTACATCCAGCGACTCCTCTCTTCGACCCTCTCTGCTCATATATCCATTCGAACACTCGGTCAACTGCGGTGAGTATTCGTGTGTATAAGATGTTTGTAAACGACTTATTATTATTATTATTATTTATTGTTTCCGAAAGTTGAGATTCCAGAAATTATCATAGTGATGTTGACTGATTATTCCTAAAAAATCCATTCAATTGCTATAGACATGCGGGTGGTGAATTAAAAAAATATTGTCTACAAAATAGGTTTTTCTGGAATAACTTGGCAATGCTGCAATGGAAATTGGAAAACAAAAATTCCTTAGAGAGCTTAAAAATATGAAATCGAATGACGTATTCATATACTGGGTGTTCTATTCAATACATTATAACTTTGGTTGACCACGCTTGGCTGAATCACTCAGTATGCGAGAAAATAATTTTAAGATAGTATTTATCGATATGACTATAAAAAAAAGAGCAGTTCGAAAAATTGTTCCCTCTGATAGCAATGGACCGAGGAATTCTTGTTGACTCACCCTGTACTATTGACATGAAGTTGACTTGCTGTTGCATTCATTTAATTTTATTGATACAACTTCGAAAACGTACCTGATGCACTAACACTTAGATTCAGAGGAGCGTTGACAACGGGGGATCCAGGTAGATTAGAGATATTTGAAAGTCCTGCAGCTAATGATGCCACTTGAGGAAGACTTTGTAAAGATGCTAAATTTTGAAGATTTTGAAGTGTCACCAATCCAGCCACTGCAAAATAAGATTTCCTTCAAAAAGGGGGAAGTCACAGAAATTTATCTATTTGTATGAAATGTCTATAAATTCAATAGCATCTTCATTTATTTTACTTTTCAATTTTCTTGATTCTATACGATTTTTTTTTCGTTTCATTCAGTTTCAGTTCAATGTTACCAGTTCTTATAGTTTTTTGAAAAAAAAATATTATTTAGTTGCAACGTACTCTGATTTTGAAAATACAGAAAAATGTTAATCGGAATAGTTACTTGAAGTACTAATTTTCCGACAGGAAATAGTAACCCCCTTCAAAAAAAAATTTTTCCAAATTTCCTGTTTACTTTGTAGACATACCGATGAAAATCATTCACAGATCGGAAAAATACATCAGTATTAATTCCTGATTAACGGAAAAACAGATTTTTAAACAGATTAATTCCTTAAAAAAGCAATTTACTTAAATAATATCAAGGAGTTGTGATACTTCCATTCTTCATATGATTGATATCATGTGCATAAAATAATATGCTTAGTTACAAAAATTCTTCTGATATATTTTCAAACATAGCTGACTGCTATTAATATACTGAAACAAATAACTTTTTGGCTATATTTTTGTAAATTAATGTATAAAGAGTTTGGAGAAGGAAAGAGAAATTAAAAATATCAATAAAAACTATATATATCATGTACATGAAAACGTTAAAACATATACAGTGTGACCGATTTTAATTTTTTTTTGAAATGTCAAGTACTTGACTTTAACAAAAAAATTATCAAAATCGATTTACAACTTCAAATTTTAGGGGGGTGTTTCCATTAAAAATGGGTCACACTGCATATATATATATATATATATATATATATATATATATATATATATATATATATATATATATATATATATATATATATATATATATATATATATATATATAATAATAAATAATTCAAGGATTCTTAACATTTGACCATACTTTTTTTTCAATAAGACTTCATCGTGGAATAATTTATATTTAGCAGCGTAAAAGTCTAGGATCCTACTGCAAATTTAGTGTACGAATAATGTAGACAATCAAAATTTTATTTTGAACGATACAATAATATACTTGGCTCATGTATGGAATACCTGACTGTCAAGATGTGAATGAGGCTAGATTTATTATGTTTAATAAAATGTATAGCTCAAAAAATTAAAATGAATAATTTTTAAAAAACATCCAATGCTTCGCCTATACACATATTCTGCCATATTGGAAGCCTTTAGAACAAAACATTTTGAGGACTACTTATGTGAATTCCATGTGGTTAAATGCTACTGAGCCACATTGCATCAAGTTCAGCGCAGAGAATAATGGCTGGATGGTTTCCTCAAACCAACATGGTTTATATGAGATGCAACACCTGTAGAAATCCAGAGTGTCATATTACGTAATTCCCAGGACGAATCAGCTGATAAAGAAGAAGACTCCGATATTTATCGTGATGAAACTGATAGCAAAGATAGTGAGAGTAGCGAGGAATCTGACTTTGAATAAACGACAAGGAATGAGATTTTATGATTTATTAAATGATGTACCAATTTCTTTCCATCTAATCTTCCAGTAATTTCTCTACTCTATTGAAAACATTATTAAAATCAAACAATTGCTCAAACAAAACTTAGATAAATAATTTTTTTTCAGATAAGTAATTAAGGTTTTATTTTTGACACGTATGCTCTTGTGTTTTTTTAATGATTTTTTTTACTTTCAAATAAAACCTTTGTTGCATTATGTGGTTTTAAAAATTACTGAACGAAGTCTAATTTTTTGCATATTATGTATTCAAGTTTATTATTATTATTTTATTATTTAATATTATTTTTTTGAATATTATTATTTTATCTGTTTACTTTTTTGGAGCATTTAATCAGAGTCGTACTAACTATTTAGATTTAGACCGTTGGTTGAGAACCCTATTTATTGAGGCATGCGCAATGGCTCAGAAAACGGGCACTGCTGGTATTTAGCGTCCTTGTCTAACCAGTAGCGTCGCGCACTCACTCTCTGTCACTTTATTTTCAATACCTAGCATCTTTAAAGTCAGGAAACTTTGATTGGAGGATTTTTTTACAAGCACCTTCATAAAATTGAGAGCCAGAAAAAAATTATCTTCAATGTGGTGTAAATGAAATAAATATACATAATAAACGAAAAGTTTAAACAAAATCATACCTGTTTACATCTGGCTGCGTAGAGGTAGCGGCTGAACAATCAGCAGCAACTGTGACTTTTCAAATATTTCGAATAAACTATTGTAAAGTTCTGTAGGCTTCATTTCCATAAGATGTAAACGAAATTTATATCTAAAAGTCAATTATTAATTTTATTTAATAGTACTGGCGGGTAATTACTAATTGGCACCTTATGAAAAACGAATTCTGGTACTTATGAAATAACTTCAAAATTAAATTTTGATTGTATACAGTATTCCTACACTAATTTTGCAGTGGGATCCCGTACTATAAGCACAACTAGTAACTTCACAGATTTACTTACACGAGATTATATAATTTAATGAAATGACTGCAGAAATTGAATATTCGTCAGTTTCTCATTCAGCGTATTTCTTTATCACAATTTAGGAAAAATAACTGATGAAACGGCTGATATGTTCTTTCTCCATTTAATACATCCTGTACTTCCTGTATACTTATTTATTCTCAAGTCCGTCTTTTGAATGTAGCTGTTTCATTTTTATATTTAATATAATCAACTTTCGGGCAAGTTGACTTATGTCAAATTGTATTTTAAATAGTATTTATAGTAGTATTCATTATATACCCCTGATAATGGAATCAATAAATTTTTAAATCATTAGGTAACACATTAATAGTTTTCCTACGAATGAAATGACCCGATTTCAACCAGTTAATTTATTGAAAAAAGGTTCCAATATTTGATAATACAAACATTCTATGGAAAGAACTATTATTGTAAAGTAAACACGGAAAGATGATCCTCTCTAAAATATTTAATGATATCGATTGAATCAACCACCTACTGAACTATTTTAATGATATTTTTCCATTTACCTACGAGGTGATTTGAGAATATATTTGGAAGAGTAGTTTTCTTTAGAGGTGATTTTTTTATATATTCCAATACTCGTTGAACGACGAAAAATATACATTTTTCTGAGGATATTTATCTTTAATATTCAGATTAGCTTTTTTTTTGAAAATCGATGCAACTTTTCTCCAGATAACATTTCATTTAACATTCTGGATGTTTCATTTAATTCTTATTGTGTCTTTTGAAAATACTTTACAACTTCTGTTTGAAAACCAAAACTACCCCAAACTTCTGGAAAGGAGATATAATTTTCCCAGTTCACGAAAAAGAAGATGAAATTAATATACGGGGTCAGTTCACAAAATAAAAGTTGAATATTCAACTTTCTCTTCCTCCTAAGAAAAATTCATTAATTTCTATTTTGTCCCTTTCAAAACAGCCTTTCTTCCAATCCTCGATGCAGTTCTGGTATGAACGTTTTGTTATGTCCTTGAGCTCTCTCAGCGATTCGATTTTTATCTCCTTAATCGTTGCAAAACGCCGTCTTATCATGGTTACCTTCAATCTTGGGACCAGAAAAAAGTCACAGGGGGTCAAATCTGGTGCATACGGTTGCTAAGGTATGATTATAGTGTTGTTTTCGGCGAAAAAATGTCGAACAAGCAATGACAACTGAGTAGGTGCATCATCGTTAAGCCAAGAGTAATACTGGACGTTTTCTTCGTATTGCTTCCCGCATGTGGCGCATAACTTCAAGATAAAAGTCCTGAGTAGTATTCCGTACGACCATGTGGCAGGGACTCTTGATAAACTACGTCACGGTAATCGAAGAAAACAGTGTGCAAAAATCGTGACATTTGATCGAATTTAGCTCTCCTTTGCTCTTCTATTGAACAATTGGACGATGTTATAACCATAGGGGAGAGTGGGGTAATGACAGTCAAGGGGTAATCGTGGTCGGTATAATATCTCGGTAACGACGGTAACGCAGATCGCTCTGATCGGTGCTGCCTGCTTGCGGCACGATCTCGAACTACTACTCGAACGCGCGCCATCTTGGCAGTCGTCGTTTGGACGTTGAGTGAGTTGGAGTGTTTTTATGTTGCGCCTCATTAGAAAACCTGTCGTTTAAAGTGCTGTTTTCACACGTTTCACTGTTCCCGCTGATAAACCAATGGTCACACAGTATCAAGGTAAGCCCCATTACTTTAACCATTGCTGTTTATAACAGGTTGTTGTTGATTTTTTCTTGTGAAATAAAACCATGCGTTCGGGGTAATGGTAGTCATACTGTTTGGGGTAATGGCAGTCATTATGTCAACTGACCATCATTACCCCATTCGTTATCAATTTTTGTTTTGTATATTTCAGATGGCGAGGAAGTATATTAGAAAAACTGAAAAAGCTAAGTGGACAGCAGAAGACCTTAAAAAAGCTAAACAGGCTGTTGATAATGGCTTATCAATGAGAAAGGCCGCGGAAAATTTTGGAATACCCTTTAGCACATTACAAGTCCGATTAAAGAGCGGTACTGATTCTGACCCACGCTTAGGCAGGAAATGTGACTTTCCTCCTGCCCACGAAGAAGCTCTAGCTGATCATGTAAAGACACTGTCTAAAATTTTCTATGGAATTACAGCAATAAAGTTAAGAAAAATTGCGTTTGAATATGCAGAAAAGAATCATTTAAAACATAGGTTTAACAAAGACACTGAAATGGCTGGCTTAGACTGGATGTATGGTTTTATGCAAAGACACAAGATAAGTGTTAGAAAACCTGAAGCCACAAGCGTAGGAAGAGCTGTAGGGTTTAACAAACAAGAAGTCAATCGTTTTTTCAGTAATTTGGAAGAAGCAGTTGATAAATATAAGTTCAAGGATACAATGGAATGTTGATGAAACAGGGATAACGACAGTGCAGGACCCTGGTCTAATTTTAGCACAGAGGGGGCAAACACGTGTTGGCTCCATTACCAGCTGGGAAAGAGGCAAAAACATTACCGTTGTATGTGCCATGAGCACAGGGGGGTCCTACGTCCCTCCTATGTTCATTTTTCCAAGGACGCGTATGTCCCAGTTGTTGGAAAAAAATGGGCCAACAGGATCAATCTACGGCTGTTCAAAGACTGGGTGGATAAATGAAGAGCTGTTTTTAACTTGGTTACAACACTTCGCTGAATCTACTCCCACAAGTGTAGAGAACAAAATGCTTCTCATATTAGACAACCACAACACACATTGCTCCGCTGAGGCTTATGCCTTTTGCAGGGAGAATGGAGTGGTTATGGTTTCCTTACCACCGCATACATCGCATAGGCTTCAGCCTTTAGATGTAGTATTTTATTCACCATTGAAATCTGCATATAAGAGGGAGTGTGATTTGTTCATGAAGTCTAAGAACTTAGTGAAGATAACACCATATGATATAGCCAAGCTTTTTAACAAAGCTTACTCATTAGTTGCTACCTTTGCTAAAGCAACAAGTGGATTCAAAAACACTGGGATACATCCATTAAATCCGGGAATCTTTACTGATAAAGACTTCTTGGTAGAAGACATTCTTCAAAAGAACAAGGACTCGACACCAGTGTGTGTGGAAGATACAGTGATGGCTAATAATGAAAACAACCTGCAAAGCCATGTAAGGTCCCTGCAAAGACTGTTGGTATTAATCAGTCCAACCCTATCCAAGTTCCCATTCAAGTTGTTTCTCCTATAGCCGGATGCAGCACTTCTACCGATGTGCCAACAAGAGGAGCAAGACCTAAGCAGCATTCAGAGATCTTGACCTCTACTCCCATGAAAGAGCGGCTTGAAGAAAAAAAGAAAAAGAATGAATAAAAGGAAAAAAGTCTAAGGAAAAACGAGAAAGAAAAGGTCAGCAATGTGCAATGAAGACTAAGATAAAGAAAGAAAAGGTAGAAAAGAAGGGTACAAAATTTGCTGCGATTAAAAAGCATTCACAGCTACAGCATAAGAACATGAAAAGGTTATTGTTTGAATCGGACACAGATTCTTCTATGGATGAAGATGACATTTGTATCGATGAGTCAGAAGATGATATTAGCCTATCGGACATTGGAAAAGACGTTTGCTTTCATTGCGAAGATACAGGCAAAGATGGTGAAATGTGGTATAGATGCACGTCTTGTGGTTTGTGGGTCCATGCTGAATGCTCTGGATGGGACTCTTCCGAAGACTATTTGTGCGATCGCTGCTCAAAGAAGTAGATTTGTAATTTTATCAAATCAACTTGTATTTTAATAAAATAATTGACAGGTTATACCGATAACTCATGATTATATCATTGAAATACCCAATATTTCTCATTATATAGTCAGTAAATTGTCAATGACACCTCCGACTGCCATTACCCCAGGGTCGGGGTAATACCAGTCAAAGCTGATATTTTTTGTTTTTGGTGTGAACATAAAAAAGTTAAGTTATAATTACATTTCAAGTCCTTGGTTACTTAGGAGATGTTATAAGTATACTGTTAATATTGCTAACATTTCAAAAGAGTGAAACAATCATTTTTTATGATTTTTCCTCCTTAGGTGACTACCATTACCCCAGTCTCCCCTATATATTTCGTCACCATTTATTACTCTTTTTTTAAACTTCATGTCAACATTCTCAGCAATTATTTCACTTTCTCAACATTTTTATCGGCTGTATATTCACCATATGCCACTGTCAACATTTCAAGTGTTTTGGAGCACCATTTAATACCTAAAATATTATGCAAATTCTTCTATCCATTTTTTTTTCAGTAGCAGAAAATCGTCGAATACGCAAAACATTTGCAACTTGCATGCCTTTCACCAACAAACTAAACATGCTAAACAGCTGAAACTGTGAACCTATGTTCGAGACGATTGTACCATCATGAAATAATATAAAAATTCGCTAATCGAATGTATGTAGCTCGCAAAATTTGAAAATTCATCTTATTTCTTGAACACCCCTCGTAAGTAATTATACTCGGTGGCAGTGTTATATGCACCTGCTGAGCTTACTGTGTCAATCAGCATGAGCTATATTTACTTTTCCATTTCCCCACAAATCCGCTCTTATGGGAAGTGATGCGACTACTTAGAGGTCTAGATGTTTGTCCTATATATGTTTTAGAACAATCCATACAAGAAATTTTGTATACTAAATTGGATTTTTGTTTATTTGAAATTGGAGCTTTTAGTTTACTGTATAATTCGATTTTCTATTGCTGAGACTGCAATACTCTATAAGCTTTCCTTGCTTCAATCACAGCTTGCGGATGTAGAGTAGAGTAAATTCACAGGACAATACAAATACTAGGAAAAAAACATCCTTCAAATCATTCACATAGATCTGATGTATGAAATAGAAACGGTTAGCCTTTTCTATATCACGTGGAATGTGGAGTTTGCTTTAATACGTAGAGTTCCTGACAGAATTCGACGGTGCTTAAATCTCGAGTATTTTGAAATACGCCTACGCACCTTGCTAAAAATGATGTTCGTGGCTAGTGTAGGTCAAAGTTAAGTAAATAATCATGTAAAGTGTGAATTTGGTCGCCTTCTGAACAGGCCGCCCGGGGCATAAGCCTCGGCTTGCAACCCCTAGATCCGGGCCTGACAGTACTATTCCGATTCTCAGTAAGTAATAAATAAAAAAAATGTGACTGAAACAGAATTGAAAGTGTTGAAGTGTTACTGGGTAACTCACTTGCACCGTTGAGATGAGAAGGAGGAACGTTAGGAGACATTTTGGACTCTGTGGGATTGGATGATTCCAAGCGGTTATGCATTAGTTTTGAAGCCAAACTCAAATCTGTTCCTGAATCAATACCCATAGCTGATGAAGCCGGTTCTGGAGAACCAACGCTACTTTCACAGTCACTTTCCTGAAACAAAGGAAAACAATTCAAAACATATTTTGATAGAAGGAGTTATTGTCATAAAATCCTTCAATCAAACCAGTAAAACAGATTTTAACAGATATGAGGAAAAGCAGAAAATTTTGGCTTCCGAGAAAAATTTCTAGGTTGATGAGAGTAAAATAAAAGAATTTTCCTGTCAAAGAAAACTTACATAATATTAGTCAACAATTTATCCTTTTCCTACATTGATCGAAATCAAATGGGAAAAATCTTTTATTTCGTTTTCGATTGTTTTCTCCAACAAAAATGCTTTAAATAATACTGGAGTTATATTCCAACAGCAAACCGTTATTTTATTACCTCGACACATGTTTCAATCACCAAGACATCATCTTCAAGAGAAAGATTAATCAGTTCAATCTTCATGTTGAAGATTATTACTTGGTGATCGAAACACGTGTCGAGATGATAAAAATAACGATTTGGTGTTGGGGATAAAACTCCAGTAAAATTCATTACATTACTACACCAAAAGTTCCTAACAGTGTATTATTACAAGTTAAAAATGATTTGTTTTTTATATTTCGATATATTCAGTATTATATTTTATTCCATTAATAAATAATCAATAAATACCTAATTGAAATAACGAAATGGTTCGTTGTATGAAGAAGTTACAAAATATTACTTGGTCAGTGGATGAGAGAACAAAATAACCGACATGTCACTCAAAACATAGGTGGAAATAAACATTTGAAAATACCTTAAAATTCTTTATGTATCCCGATTTAGCACATATTTGAAAAATATCTGAAAAAAGTTATTTCTGTTTTTTATGTCTGTGCTTGAAGTGACAGTAAAAAACCTCGATTTGAACTTGAAGCAAAAATTTTTCTATGGGGTATTGAAGCAAATTCAAGTCTATCAAAAAGTGCGAGATTTTTGATTTGCCGTTAAAAACGGTTGGAAAATGATTGTAGAAATTCATAGAAAGTTATATCTGAGAGCCGATAACGAGTGGATCGATTTGGCTAATTTTGGTTTTGAAATCTTTGCAGAAGTCCAATGAAGGTTTCAGTATAAATGATATGCGAGGAAAATATAATACCCAGCATAAGTGACATTTGGCCTTCATCTGATTCAATTATTTGGTTTGTCATTTACTCTTTCATTTTCTTCTATTTTAGTTTATTATTGAAACAGATATTTTTTGTGTAACTTAATATATATGTTAAATGATATAAAATGCAAATATAACATATCTAAGTAAAAACTCTATAAATTTTTGACAACAAACAAATATGTTATTCATTTTTGCCATTCGCGATTTTAGAGGAGGGATATTTGACAATATTTACATTACTTAGTTGAAAAACTTCAAATAATTATTTATTAGATGTCCCACATACCAAATCAATTTGTTGTGCTACGTAAAAAAACAAATAACATTCAGGAGGTTCCGCTTTTTTAAATTAGTAAAACAGTCAAATTTTCACTTCATATTGCTTCCGCCGATCTTTAACAACAGACCGGCTGTTGCTTGCACTTTTCTATGATTGATATAGCAGTTAGTCTTTCTTATGTTTCATTGCAGACAGTAGTAGCTCTTTTTTTTGTTCTTAATATACATTAATGACATTTACAAACTTGAAAACATCCAAAGCAGCATTATATCTTATGCAGATGATATAGCTTTCTCATTTCTAGGCGATACGTAGGACGACGACTTTAAGAGAGCTGAAAGGGGACTCACATCTGTTTTCTCTTAGTTGAACACAAGTCTTTTGAGCCTAAACATCGCTAAAACTGAATACGTAACGTTTTCCCCCACAAATAAAGATCAACCTTCCAAGAATAAGCTCACTATACACAAACCTATTTGCCAAACCCCAATGATATGCCTATGTCTTATAGTTGATAAGGTAAACAACATGAAATATCTTGGTATATATGTAGACCAACATCTACGATGGGACGAACATGTAGACTAGACCGTTAAAAGATTTGGTGAATTATCTTATAAATTCTACCAACTCAGAAATCTCGATAATAAAAAGCTACTAACAATGATATATAACTCACTCGCAGAATCAGTTCTGAGATATTGCATTATAATATGGGGTGGCGTCAGCAAAAGCCTGTTACATAATCTAGAGGTAATGTCAAATACTATCCTAAAAATAATTTTCAATCGTAAAAAAAGATACTCCACTATAGCACTATACAAAGAATCAGACTTATTTGATGTGGGAAAATTATACACTTATCACTGCATATTATGAATGCATAATAACCCCACCCCTAATATAAATCATAATTATGAAACCCGAGCCAAACTTCATCAATAAACGAATGTCCCTCGCCGTAGATTAACTGGCACCCAGAAATTTATATCATAATCTGGTCCAAAACTGATAAACCTAGATCTTTCAGACATTAGAGCAATCTCCAATAAATACAAATTCAAACCAAAACTGAAAAAATATGTTAATCAAAACTATGACATATTGAAATCTGTCTATGAATTGGATTCCTAATCGAAGTTCTGTCTAGGCTATGGATATAAACTACATCCTATTGTAGGTAATATTTTTGAATCAGTTTTACAATCCAACGTCACCTTCTCTTCGACTATTACTCTCTCTTTCCACCAGTTTTCCTTCCTTCCAACTATTTGTATCATTTGTACATTATCAGTTTGAGTGTTTGTTTTATTATGCAACAATGATACCTCATATTATATGTTAGTGTTTATGTATGTATATGTGAGTGTATATATGCATATGTATATATATATATATATATATATATATATATATATATATATATATATATGCATATGTATATATGTGTATACATATGTATATGTATAGTTTATATGTATATAGTTTATAGGTTGATACTACAACTCTGCTTAGGTAGCTCAACCTTCAAAATTGATTATTCAGCATTCAATGTTATATCATTATTAAAATATGTAATTACCAGAATAAATTTATCTCTCTATCTATCATTGTCAAACAAGTTACTGTTCTTTTCATTTACTTTTGTAAATGCAATTTTTCACTTCACTTATGTCGGAAAATTTCATAGGAATCAATATTTTTTGTCAGCCTCAACATTAAAATGAACAGCATAGTTTTTCTGACATTTTTCGTAGTAAATAAGGAATCTACACTTTGATGTCAACGTCGGAAAAATCGTATATACTTAATAATAACATTGAAATGATGCCATACATTTCTATTCTAGAAACGAAGAATTATTTGTATGATAGAATTGACCACGGTCTTGTAAACTCTCGAATGGAAATCTCACATTGAAGTGGGTTTTTTTTGAATACAAAGAATTATTAACAAGTTAAAATAGTCTAGATTTAGGTATATGAGAAGAACTACTGTTATGAATTTGTGAATTGATTTCATCTCATTCGATTGATTATACGATTGTCCACCGTGTATTATGCGAAGCCAAATCAAGAAGTTGTTCGCCACCGGTCATCTTCGAATAATGGACGTACAGCTTCCAGCATAATAGAACTATACTAAGGCTATTGATTAAATCCACTCGTTGCGCTAAATTAGAACAGAATTAGACGCTATTTGTTCCCTCTCAGTCACGTGATCCGCAATCATCTTTATCCATCAGAGTATATGCATAATCTCCAGTAAATAACAACGATGCATGACTCAGTTCAAGCAAATATAATTCATACATAATGCAGGACCTTTCATTATCCCTTCAGGGCGAGAGATCGGGGTATAAAATAGCCACGGGATCTGCGTACAGCAGTTGTCTGGGTATCTGGGTTAGAAATTGGTTGAATGAGTTTTCATATATTTAGAAGTGTTTGGATTTCATTATATCAAATTCATTTGGTATTTTTTCAGTGTACTATTGAAATCCCTTAGATAAATTTTTCCAGATATAATGTATTATGTATTTTCCAAAGTATAATATTGTATTTTCATAAAAATAAAACTGATTTTGAGCGAATAGATGTATACAGCACGAAAAATAAAGCGAAAATGACTGCCATACCAAAAGTTGAAAAAACAATATCACAGAGGCACTTTACGTACCTAGGACCCATAATATACTTAAAAATACCAATAGACCTCAATCAAATCCATTCATTCGGTTTATTAAAAAAAATGGCTTCATTCTATGCCAAGAATGGAAATACAGAAATGGATAGATAGAAAAAATAATTACTATACATAGTTAGTTCCACATTCTTTCAATTTCAAATTGTTAATGTAGTACTTACTGTTTTGCTGTTTACCTGCAAATAATTATATATATATATATATATATATATATATATATATATATATATATATATATATATATATATATATATATATATATATATATATATATATATATATGAATATCTAGAATATCTAGAATATATATATATATATAATATCTAGAAAGGTTAATGCAGTCAAGCTGCTGGAAAATAATTCCATGAAAATCAAAAAAGAAAAAGATAAGTACTTTTTGATCATTCCCATATTGATTTCAATTTAAGAGCCACCGGTAGACAGCTGTTTCAGCCTATTGGGCATCGTCAGTACCGGGCAGGCGGTCCTTGATTGAAGACAAAATAAGAAAAACCAAGAAAGTACTTGATAAAAATAGCTGCGTAAACGCAAGCGAAACATAAGTGGAACCACCTATTGGTGTGACACCCAAGTCAACTTGCCAAGTTTTTATGTCAGTGTTGGTGGTTTGGCCAATCAACAGACAACTGCGGTAGCAGAAATTTGGGAAGCTAACCTGAAATGCCATCGGAAAATGAACCCACATGTTTCTAGAAATGATATGAAATCTAGAAAGGTTAATGCAGTCAAGCTGCTGAAAATAATTCCATTATTACAAAATCATGTTTATGGAAATATATTTTTATTATTATATATCACTGTATATATAATGTACATAATTGTGTTCCTACAAAGAAAATGTATTTGTCTATTGAAAATTTAGCTCGAATTGAAATTGGAAGTGTACTTTCAACTGTTAAGCCTTTCCGTAGCATTTTGTCACATTGCATGAATAACACACCTTTGCATGCAAATCATGCTTTCTTTGGAATATTTACATATTTTTTTGTTCAAAAATAGAGAAGTAAAAAGCCAAAACCTTCCTTTCCCAAACATTATTATTTTTGGTTGGACTTGAATTTTGTTTCTTTTAAAATTTTCTTTCCTAGTAAATATGTGGTCAATGCCAGTATAATAGTAATAATATTCTAGTAGGTTCATTAATATATGATACGAAACCGTGTTCAGTTATGATGTTTGAGTATCTAACTGGATTTTGTATAAGGTTAAGATTCATGTTAACATGGGCCATGAAAACCTCAATGTTTTTTGCTACACTTTGCAAAAAACTGTTTTATATTGTACAAATATTTGTACGTTCATAGATGGAGGTCTGTATAATTGAGACACCTCTAGTTCTAAAGGTCAGACTCAAAAGTTTTGTTTCAGATAGTGGAATGATATCAGTATTAACATTGATATTATTTTTCACATTGACAATGATTCCATCATTTTTATATTAAAATGGATTATTCCAATACCTCTCACTCCCCCTTCTTCAGCCTCAAAACACTCCTGAAAACTCCTTACAGTTTCCGTTTTGATTTCCTTCTCCTCAACTAAAATCTCTAAGAAATCTACCATTACAAATCGTTTCTATAGGCTCAAACTCGAGGCGTATACCAAGTAAATGTGTAGAAATCAAATCAATAGTATTAGCGATCGTATTATCATCAGGTTTATGTCACAGATATTTTTTTATACGATTTAAAATTAGACAAAATATATCGAATATGTAATTTGTGAAAATATATCATGTAACAACTTACGGATGCAAATATTTTACAGCTTTTTAATTAGGAATTCATAGAGAAGAGTTTATTAATGTCTTCTTGTTCTTATCATGGTAACTTTGTTTTAAACGTTAACATAAATTTTTCCAGCATCTTCTGAAAACATACCTCATTTCAATTGAAATGAGATTTCTATGGCTGGGATTAAATGAAATAAGCGGATGTCATCGATGACATGAGGAAGAACAATCAAGTGACGAATGTTTGGAGTACAAATTAAATAGAAAAGAGTATTTTTTTGTATAATTCAATGTTTATATAAAAGGAGATGTTTCGAAAGTATTTTTCTTACGTTTAATTCAATGTTTATTGGAAAGTAGTTATTTCAAGATGGCACACACTGGAAGACCGTGTGTGGAAGTTACATGATCCACACATTTTTGTAAAGAGTTTATTTTCAAATTAAATGCTATCTTCTTTTCTTGGAAAGATTTCCTCATTTTTTTGAATAAGGATGAAGAAGTAGAAAACCAAGACCTATTTAAAAAAAATCTCTCGTAAGAAACATCCCCTTTCAATTCAAAAACAGCTACGTATAAACGTATTCAAATAATTGTTTTTATCTGCAACAAAGTCTCTACTGGTAATACAGTATAATCTATACCGTGTGACACAGACTTATGGTACACCCCCCTTTTTTTCTTTATTCTTTCACATATTTTTACGGAACTATTAATATTGATTATGCTTACAAAGAGGCACTTTTTGACGTAATGTGAGATTTTTTTCAACTTCCGGTTTTTCCGGAAATCTGATCAACGTTTAATTTTCAAATAGAACATTCTAATATTATTACATTTTTGAAATCTACACAATTTTTTGAATCCAATGATATCCCATACTTGATATTTTAAGTGTTAAGACGCTCGGTTTATTTTTAAGACCTCACAATAACCCAGAATCCGGTATAAAAGAAAAATCAAACTTGAAATGAAATATGGCGAAATGGAAAAATATTACCATAGACAAAGGGAAATGAGCATACCGAAGTTTCAAACAATTATGAATAACACGTATGGAGAAAACTGAAAGAGAGAGAAACGCCAATACACTGAGATTAGATGAATGTTAAAGTATAAAAACGCATACATACATTCAAGTATAAGAAAACACAGAACTGCCGAACAGTTATGAAATAATGACCAACCATTAAAATGATTTTATTGAACTTTAGCCTACGCTGTTCTGTGATTAAATAATGAACTCTCCATCATAAAATAGATGCATATATTGTCACCATAAGCTGACACTCAAAAATATATTATGATCAACAGTCGACGATTTAATAAAGAGCGTGTTGTATTAAACGTAATTCAAGGACTGTGTTCATTGATATAATTCTTCTATATCAATTGAACTATGTTTAATATACCTTGTGCCTTGTGCCTATAATTCGGAGCATCGGTTGAACATTGATGCTAAAATACACCATCCTGTGTTATTTTTCATTATATTATTATATTCAGTTAACTTTTTTGTTATGTGTACCACACTACATACAAAAATCGTCTTTTCAGCACTCAATAGCTTGAACAAAATCTTCTTTGTGTCGTTCTTTTCTGGTGTTTTTTCAATATACATTTCAATGCAACTGTTGGGGTGCTTTTCATTGCTCCTGTTATTTACAAACATGCCAATTTAGCCCCAAAGGCGTATTGCGTGTACTCCCCATATTTTCCAGGACACTCATTCCAACAATCTTGTACTAGTTTGACAAGTACCTTGCTGGATGAGTCGACCATAAATTGTTTTCCTTCTGTGATCCAGGGCCTCACAGTAGCATAAAATATAACAAACTGTCTTTGTCCATTTGTTGTTTTGCTTGCAGCTAAAGTTTCTGTTTTACAGTCCTTTTTTGTTCAGCTGCCCTCTTAATGAACAGTGTCCTATTTATAAAGGTGTTTCCGTTTGTATTATCGGGTATATTTTCATATTACTCTTTATGTTTCTTATAGATCTACTTTCCAATCGACCTGGTTCAGTACGAGATATTTTGAAAAACAGTTGGCTCGTAGCCAATATATGGGGTTGATGATCCATATGTGGCACATACATCATCTTTTCCGTTGCCTCTGATACTTGAGCGTCCTGGCACACAGTATAAAGACAATATATATCCATGCGTTAGTTTTTCTCAGTTATTCACGGAATTCACAGTCCAGTCCCTAAGTCACCTCTGGGTTTATCAGTGCCCCAAGAGCATCATGACTATCTGTGAAAATACTGATTCGCTCATTGTTTCTTGTGCATTACCAGATTGCACGCACTTCAGCCCGAAGGATAGATGTTTAGTGACAGAGCAGGTAAAAGAAAAGATTTCTCCCCACACAGTAAGTTCCAACCCCCCTCCCATGTTCAGTTCATTCGTCTGTATACCAGGTGTTTCTGCTGAGCATGTTCTCGAAGTTTGTGTTGAACATCTCCGAAGGTGACCTGTGTAGGTAACAAATTATTTCAGTGTGAAATAATTGCAAAATCCAAATCCAACATCGAGTGGCCGAGTGGCCGAACACTCAAGAACCGTGTGGGCGGGTCTCAATGTAAGTTTAGGATTTCCGGTTTTGACACGTGAGAGGAAAGCTGGAGAAGAAAGGACAGTTTTTTTTGGTGTGAGTCGTCAAACTGTTAACATGGCATTCTGGTGGAAACTGTTCACTTCGAGATTAGTTCTTCGAAGATACACGGTACTTTCCTATTTTTGGTGTTTCTTTGTCATTGTATTTTGTGTTGATAAATTTTATCGTTGAATACGTCTAAATAATAATTCACCTATCACCAGTCTCGACACCTGAAAAGTTTCCAACCTCAACATGGAGGTAGCAGAACTCGTAAATTAAAGCTAGTGAATTTCTTTGTTTATCTGTTGATAGTTACTCACCAATGTTTCTGTCATTTTGAACACGGTTTTTTTTCGTAATAGTCGTTTGAGAGAGTTGATGTGGGTGTTTTTATGAGCTGTCATTAAATATTTGTTTTTGAAAAGTAATACGTTGCGCAAATCAAAGTTGGGTGGGTTTCTGTGTATGGGGACTCTGCACCATCATTTATCACAGTGAAATTTTGCGCAGTTGAATTTGAACGTTGCCGTCATAGCTTGGGAGACGATGAACGGTCGGGACGTCCAAAAACTACCGACAGAAACATCGCCAAATCGCCAAAGTGCACCAAATGGTGCTAGATGACCGCCGAATTAAAATGAGAGAGATAACAGAGGTTATCAACATGTCTCCCTGCTGACTCCCTGGCAGAGGAGGGTGCTGCAAGCAGCACGATGTCATTGGCATCGCTTTAAGCTTTACCAAACAAACATTGAACACCTGGATGGCAAGAAGATTTATGGACTTCTGGCAGAATCTTCCAGAATTGGCTCACTCCAAGGCGTTTATTCACTTTTCGAAGCTTGATACCAAACAGTTGTTGGAATACAGTGGGGATGAAGTACGATGTCTAACATGCCATCTTACAGGTCACTGTCATATACAGAGACTCGGACTGTCGGAAGACAGTGTGTGTCGCCTCTGTTTGGGAAATGATGAAACAGCAGATCACATACTTTGTGCCTGCCCCGCTGGGGAGTACGGCAGAGCCGTACTCTCACCATCTGACCTGAAAGATCACTCACCATACAAACTAATCGGCTTCGTTAAGAAGCTGGATTTATTTGGTCGAGTGTGAATGAGTGTGAGCCACAATAAACCCTTGCGGATTACGGTGGACGGTCTGCTGCTTTCGTCATCATCACAAGATGTAAAGGAGGAAGATTCAAGAGTGTCTTTAATGTAGCGTTAGAGTTCTTCCCATTACTTCCGTTATTTCCAAACACACAAGTCTTTGTAGCATCTATATTAATAACAGCGGTAGTTTGTTTCATCTTTGGCCGTAATACCATTATTACACCTCGAAGCTCTATGATCTGGATTTATTTTTCAGATTGTGGGAGATGGAAATTAAAAAAAGTAGTGGGAGTGAGGAAAAAATAGGAATTACTGACATGTCCACAAGAATAATTCTGATAATGTGATTATGCAGATATTTTCGCAGTAAACTATAATATTTGTGCTTTCTTAGAATCCTTCCGGCCTGCATTATATCACAAATAATCAAAATGCACCTCACGTTCGACGCCTTCCGCCCCCTGCGCTCCATCGGCGTACTGCCGCCCCCACTGCCATAGCCGGGCGCTCGAACTCGAACTAAAACTTAATTATAATTAATTAATGCGACTGCTACTAAGTCTATAGGCTATACGCTATGTAATTAGAAACCTTTATATAAAATGAATACTGTTAATTAACGAACTAAAAGACATTATACAGTGCTAGATTGCAGAAATAACTTAAGTACAAATAATATCATTATTGCCAAGTTTTAGCTAATTCACACCCAGACTTTGGAAATTACTGGAAGTCAGCCGGGACTGGTAACTACTGAGTTATACACTTCAAACTATCGTTTCAAATATGCCTAGTGGATGCTGTGCGAAATGCAAATATTGATTTACTAATCACTAAAAGGAGATATTTCAGAAATGTTGTACAGAGTGGTCCAAATTGGACACTTTCAAAAGGAAAATCATATTTTCAAACTAGGTAGACAAAAACTGATGACTGTGTCTGAGGGTAATATTTTACGACAAACTTAATGGTGGAAACCGCTTATCGATATCTATCATAGTTTCTGAGTAACAGCATGTTTTTCGAAAATGTGTGTTTGATGGAAAACTATTTTATTGATGAGACACCCTGTACATTCCTTCCTGCATATTTCAATAGAGCTTAAAATTACTTTTCCAAAAATGTGCACACTTGATGTTTTGCTAGATTGAAACGCACACTTCGATTAAATAGGTTTTGGAGGCTAAAACAGAATGCAAATCCTTACTGGTAGCTGTCAAATTTTAATTTGAGTAGTAAAGATGCCATGTATTCCATCAGTTCGGACTTCCATTGTCTAATATAATATAAATTGATTTGAACAAAAGACTGAAAATCACAAGGAAATAACATACAAGCAACAAAAAAATAAAAAATTGAAAAATTAATAAAAGCTGAAAAATTAAAAAATTAAAATATTATTAAGAAAGAATGAAAAATAAAAATTGATAATCAAAAGATTTCAAACCAAGTTACGTCACGACGTTTCGATTGTTAGTATCCACAATAGTCTTCGGGTGATAACTGGACTTATTCCTCCGATATCTGACTATTTATAGGTCATTCGAGTGCTTTCACTTATCCCCTCTTCTATCTTCGCTTAATTGGTTTTTAGCGGGAAATGACCATTTGGCGGGAGTTAGTGGTTTTTCGCTTGATTAGAGGTTTCCATATGTTACGTATCATGTTGATGAGTCCAAACATGCTCTGATATTCCGGATTTGCTGGTTTCTCCTTGCTGTGTGTTTCTTGTGCTCAGTCCGCAGTCCGCGTTTGGTGGCCTGGTTTTTGTGAGGCTGCTACGGTTAGTGTTCCCAGATCTGAAGCAGGTCCTGATGTTATATTTGGACCCAATCCTTCTTATCCTTTCCGATAATCCTCTGATGTAGGGAAGTACAAGTACTGGTTGTGGCGGCTTCTCTTCCTTGTGGAGCTCTTGATGTCTTATTTTCCGTTGAAAGTCATTTTTGATGATGCCTAGTTCCTTTTCGAGACTTTTCTTTGTATTACAGAGCCCGAAAGCACCGTCTAGTAGAGTCTTGATGATTCCTCTCTTAGTCGATTGATGGTGGTTGAATTTCTGGTTCAGATATTGTCCTGTGTGAGTGGGTTCTCGATATACAGATGTTTCCCATTTAGTGTCGGTCCTCTTCACCAATACGCCTGAGAAAGGCAATTCGTTGTAGACTTCCTTGTGAAAGTGATGAAAGGACTTACGTTGTTGATGTGATTCAGGAAATTGTCTAGTTCTGCATTCTCATGGTTCCATATTATGAAGGTGTCGTCTACCACTCCATATATATATATATATATATATATATATATATATATATATATATATATATATATATATATATATGTTGTGGGGCTGTTATATATAGCAGCCCCACAAAAACCAGGCCACCAAACGCGGACTGCGATTCCAAGAATTGCATTTACCGGATACCCTGCGAGTGCGGAGAATCATACATCGGTGAGACTGAGAGGTCACTGAAAGTTCGCATTGGTGAGCACAAGAAACACACACAGCGAGAAGGAGGAGAGGTTTCTAAACCTCGAAAAATGACCAACTCCCGCCAAATGGTCATCTTCCGCTAAAAACCAATGAAGCGGAGAGAGAGAGAGAAGAGGGGATAAGTGAAAGCACTCGAATGACCTATGATTAGTCAGATCTCGGAGGAATAAGTCCAGTTATCACCCGAAGACGATTGTGGATACTAACAATCGAAACGTTGTGACGTAACTTGGTTTGAAATCTTTTGATTTTTAATTTTTATTTTTCATTTTTCCTTAGTAATATTTTAATTTTTTATTTTTTCAGTTTTCATTAATATTTAAATTTTTTAATTTTCGGTTGCTTGTATGTTATTTCCTTGTAATTTTCAGTCTTTTGTTTATTGAAGTTGTTATTTTCTGTTAGTCTTTTGGATTGTTCAATTTTTTCACGGATTTCAAATCAATTTATATTATATTAGACAATGGACGTCCGAACTGATGAAATACACCACGAAACATTGTCAACCACCTTCAAACAAACAGTAAAGATGCCCTTCAATTAGTGGTTTTCGTTCAATTTTCAAACATATCCGCAAAGAAGTATGAGAATTCTGAAAAATGGGTTTCAATAGTCTGTTATAGAAACGGTGAAAAATGCAGAGGCAGCAAGCAAACTGTATCACAAGAGGTATCCAGAGAGAAGTCAACCTTTCAGAGACATTTTCGAAAAATTGCCACCCAACCTAATTGATGGTGGTCAATTTGAAATGAAAAGGCCAAAATTATATGAATCAATAGAGAAAAGGAGTTGGAAAAAATAGTTGTTTAAGGAGCTGTTTAAAATGATCCCAACGCAAAAATTGAAAATATCAACAGGCCTGCCAAGAACTAACGTTAGGAGGATTTTGAGAAAATACAAATTCAAGCCATACAGGACCAGAAGAGTTCATAAACTCAGACCAGGAGATTTTGAACGTCGCATGGCTTTTTGTCAGTGGTTCCTGCAAAGTTGTAACCAAGGGCAAGATTTTTCGTTAAAGTGTATTCGGACAGACGAAGCTTATGTGAGCAGTGCCGGCTTTTTCAACCGCTAAAATTCTAATACATGGGCACAACAAAATCATGATTCTATTGTGGAGCAGAGAAATCAAGGGAAATTTTAATTCAGTATGTAGGCAGATGTTTTCAGGAGTACAATTATCGACCCGTACATTTATAATGACGTAATTCCTTCTTTTTTCCTCTTAATTTGTTAATGGCCATTGCAAATATTTTATTTAAACTGAAAGGGGTATATTTTAGAAAGAAAAGTTCAATTGAATAGAACTGGCTGATACTTGATGAAAATCCATATGAAAACTCATTAAAACAGTTTATTGTATAATTTTCACTACAAAGTGTTTTAAAAAACTTCTTCATGTTTTTTATATAATTATATGTTCAAATAAAAGTAGTTTTCTCGAAAATATTCTTCGTTTCATGTTTTCAATGTTTTTATGAAAGTAGTTGTTTCTGAATGCAATGAGCTATATCTGTCGAAATATTTAATTGCTTTTTGGTTTCAACGGCATGGACTGCTTTATAATCAATCTCATGTTGTTCTGAGTAGTCATTGTTTATAACTTCCAGAGCCACCTAGGGAGCGTTACGGCTATTCGTAGTCCATCAGTCATGTTATGTCGCAGAATCATCCCAAATTAAAATTTACATGTTATAAATAGTTTTGTATAACTGAATATTTTTTAGAGAATTTAATGAGTAATAGATATAGAAATATTAACAAATGAAAATTTATTCAAGCTGATGAAAATGAAATTGTAAGAAGTAAAGTAAGAGATTGGTAACTAGAACAAAGGAAACAATATTCTTGGAATGACTGTAATCAAAGAAATGGAGGAGTATTTTCCAGATACTTAGAGGAAAGCAGCAAAAATATGCAGTGTATGTTGCCTTTGTACAACATCGACAGCAAAAAATTAGATTTTGGTAGGTAATTTTCCGCTTCAATTGTTCACAGACAAATGGTATCACCGAATGTTCATAATTAATAACACCGTGATCTATTGTGTCCTATCGGGAAATCTAACGTCGATGCATGTCGTCCTAGCAATTAAAGAACTCTAAATTATGCAACACCGTAAAATGCATCTGGTAAGTACCAAGAGAAATGACTAATTCATGGAGCTGCATATTTAATCGCCTTCTACTAGGACCGGTCTAGATTGTAAATTATACATGATTGGCAAGGATAACAGTGCCTGTAATTTGCAGCTGGACAAATAGCGTCTAATTCTAGGACTAATTAAATACACCAGACAGAATAATCAATATGTTGGAAAGGGAGTTGTTTAATTACTGAACCTACGGATATCTAACCAGAAACTATAATTGAAATATTGGTATTGGTCACTCAAACTCACAAACGGCTGAGAAACAAGCTCCTTATATTCTGAAAGAAATATATTTTTCAGCGAAAGTAATTTTTCATGGAATAAAAACAGTTTCTCATCGATCTTTCTCGGGTATTTTCAACTTCAACAATCTGAAAGATATGAAAATCATAATGAGAACTTTATACAAGTGTAAAAACGGCCAACTTTTCAGTTTATTCCCATAAGTTACTGTGTAAAATCAAAGTAGGTTTCACAAAAAAAATATTATATTTATCAGTAACTTATCGTAATTGACAATTTTGCGTATCAATAAAATTGCTGAGAAATAATACAATACTTATTTTAATATATAGGTATGCAGTTATTTCTTTGCTGATTATTTATTTCTCAACTTTTTCGACAGATGTTAAAGGAGTTACTAATTAATGGAATATTTTTCTTTGTGAAAAATACTGTGAATTTAAGCAGTAACTTATCGGGGTAAACTAAAAAGTTTGTCCTTTCTACACTTATATAATGTTCTCTATTATAATTTTCAGATTGTGGAAGGTGAAAATACCCAAAAAAGATCGATAAAATATATTTGCTCATTTGGGAAACTCAGGATATGTATGATTGACACACATTTTTATAGATAATTACAAGCTTTAATCATGATCAATCAATCAAAGTACACATCCATATCAACAACCTCTCATATGAGTGTTTTTTAGATACTGCAATAAGTGAAAATGAGAAGTTTCAACAAAAATTAAAAAAGTAATTAGGTGGGAAAATTTGAGAAAAATGATGACTGAATTTCATCAGCACATTTTTGAGAGAAGTTTTCGTTATTATGCATTCTGATAAGGCATTATTTTTACTTTATCTTGAGAATAAAATTACGAAAAGAAGGTTATAGCCTATTTTTTGTAAAATTTTATTTGAGGCGAAAAGAAATTAATATGTTACGAAAATATTCAGTCAATCGAACACTTAAATACCTTTTTCTTCGGCAGAGTTTCTCATAAGTTGCAATAAATTATGAATATCAACGAAAATAAGAGTCAAGCTAGACGTCCCAGAACAGCTTTGCTAATTTTTGGGAAAGTTTTTGGCTTTCTACTACTCCATATTGATACAAAAAAGGATGAGGAAATCTTCCGAAGAAAGGAAGGAAATAATCAATTTGAAAATAAGTAACTCTATACATGGATGTGTAGATCATGCATAGAAGTAACTTTCAGACGCAAACTGAAAGAAAGTCCTCCTGAAACATCTACTTTCATATAAACATTGAATTACACGAAAGAAAAAAAAAATTCTTTCGAAACAAATACTTCTATATGAACACTGAATTATACAGACACTTTTCTCTACTCAGTTTGTATTTCAAACATTTGTTGTGGAATAAAAATCAGATATCATTCACATGAGTTCTACTTTAAATGAATGGTAACAAATTGCACTTACATGGAACACTGTCATCCTCACTGGTATACATCGAAGTTTCGCCTTAAGACACTTGCCTTAAGGCTCTTCAGTACCAAATTGGATAACATTATAGAAAATACACACAATTCATTCATGAATTACGATTTTTAATGTCACGGAATAAGCTTGATCTGCTTATGTCATCGATGACATCGTAATGACATTAGCCAACAGGAATCTTTCCCAAAAATTAATCACTCCTAAAAATATAACCTCTTCAATTCAGCTTTGCTAATATAACCAAAGATTTGGAGAATAATCCATTGCAACCAAGATGAAGATTAATGCAAGCCATTCAAGCCACAACGGCAAAATTCGGCTGTGAAGAATTTCAATTTGTAAAAAAAGCCAAATTAAAGAGTGAGAATAACGACAGTAATCTAGATTTCGAAGTGGATTTCGACTCAAATGACAGAAAATGCTCAATTTTCCTGCACTTGCTGAGGGATATCGAGCTCACTGGTTAAACAACGTTTTACGTTCTTGAATTCATGTTTGAACTGTGCCTTTAAAGGTTCCCGAATTTCAACTTTGAGGACTAATATTGAGACGCCGATAATGCGTATGTCCAAAAACTTCTCCTTCTTCGACTAAACAGATCTAATGGTCTACAACTACAAATATCTGTTGATGGGTTAAGTGAATTCAGTTGATTGTTGCCGTTAACGGATGATGAAAAAATAGGATTTGTGTGGTTGTCAAATTCATTATTTTAAAGAAAGAGTCTGAAAAACCACATTTGTTGAAATTGTTCACAAATTGTATAATTACGTTCCGAGTGGTAACAGTGTATGTCACATGTTACTAGCCATAACTATTAGAGCTGAAATTTTGCTGATTGCTGTTTCGAAAATCTATAAGACAGTGATGGAGACGAAAACTTAGACAACGACTAGGGTGTCAGAATCGACCCTTATAATACAATACTCACTTCATGATTTATCAACAGTGTATCTTCCTATGAGAACTAATATTAGCACTCTCGCTTTCCCAAATTTGATAATTGTCTTTGAAACACACACATGAGATTCACTATTCAAAAACATAAAAGAGTTCATTGATGAATTAGTTGAATGTACACACTATAAAAAATAACAGTAGTAATTTATAATTTTATGGTTAACGAACACATTTTCCGCAAATGAATGTGTCCGGTGGAGAAACAGAAACTGAATAAGAAATAAACCATTTCAGAACATCGTTCGCATAATATATTCGTCGTACCATAATCTATTCCAGTATAATGATAATCAAGCAGGGAATAGTCTGTGTTCTCGTATAATAAGGGTTAAGGGCGTGGGGTTGCGGGGGTGGAGGTGGTGAGGGGATCGGACAGCGGCCGGCCAAGCGAGAGCTCTTTGTGTAGTTAGTGTAATTAGTGCCCCTCGAACCGCACCCCCTTCACTCCGACTACCTTATTTAAATGCAAATGAGCTTCATTTCGCAATATTAATGTTCCCCCATCCCCCTGGCCGCCAGCGCGCCGTTTCGACCTTCTCCTCCTCTTACCGACTCCGTTCTGTACGGAGGGTTGAACATTCGGACAGGACAGTGACAGTATATCGTTCTCGACTTCAATCACGAAATGACAATGAATCCTAGATTAGGGATTGAAGACCTATTGTTGTTCATCATAAAAGAGTACTTATATTGGTGAAGAATCATGTTAGGGATGCTGGAAAATGGATGCATTATTCTGCAGGTCACGAAAAGAAAGAATGATTCGTGTGAACGTTGAGATAAGAATAGATATCTATTAATCGTTACAACTCATTTGAATTAAAGATATTCAAAGTCACAATTTTTTCCATTACAGAAACGGTTATATATAGTTTCCGACATACGAATCGTATCTATTATAAAGAATGGAAAGATCCCGTAATGTTGCTGTCAATGGTGAAAGGGTTATTTCAAAGAAAACTTTTTTATTATTTGTCGAGCTTTCGGTACTTTTTATTGCCTTGCTCAGAACAATTGAAAGAGGTATATAATATTTACTAGTGTGGAAAAATAAAATTAGTGTGTATGTTATAGTAAAACAAATGGGCAAGACAAACTAAAAAGTGAAAAATCAATAATAGTTTTAACAACTGAAAAATACTCTTTGACAGCAAGACAAACTGAAAATTAAAAAAATTATTCGAAACTGATTTAAGATTGTGTTCAACATCGATAATAAGTCCTACGGCTTGATGTAACTGATGTATGAGGAAAGCGTACTCGGTCCTCTAATTTTCCTCATTTTCTTTAAAGACCTTCCCATTAATATATCTCAAGGAAGAGTGCTTATGTATGCAGATGATACTTGCATTACTGTGTCAGATACTTCATCTGAAAGACTTTCTGAAAAGGTCAATATAATCCTAATAGAGTTCTAGGACTGGTGCTTTAAAAATAAACTTATGATTAATAATAATAATAATATATAGAGTTTTATAGCAAACATAAAACAACTTTGAATTCACCGCTTTCATTTGAAGGAGTGTCAATTGAGCCATCCATAATGGTGATGTACACTCCAATAATAGGAAAGCCCAAGTAGGGATTTCCGGATTTACTAAAACGCGGCAGATTAATATATAGGGGGAAACCTTGTACCCGGTTAAGTACCTCCACCAAATATGAGCCCCATATATGTATAAGGCCGCATGTGAGGGATAAAGGATCAGATTAGTAAAAAAAAATTGATCATCAGAAATTCTTGAGCGCGTCAGATTAATGTAGGGTGAGTTAATTAACAGCTAAAAAGTGTATATTCCAGTAATCTGACAATTTGAGAGTGACGTAAAGAAAGGGGAGGGTAGCAAAGTTGTAAAACAATAACGTCATTTCGACATTCTCGAACGTAGCTCTAAGGAAATAATTCAAGGATAATGAAATCTGACGATTTCCGCAAGCTGAAATAACAAAAATCCGTCGATAAAGTTTAATGCGTGCAGCTGTGTGATACCTATATTTCCCTCTCCGAGTCCCTATTCCTCTATTCTCTATTCACTTTTTCTCTATCTATTACTCTCTCACTCCGTCCCCACTCTGAATTCTGTTGCTATGACGCCATCACAGCTGATCACAGAGACTCGTTCGTGATGAAGATGAAGATGATGATTAATTAATCAATTAATTGATGGATGTAGCCGTTACTACGTGGTAGGAAATCATAATGAAGAAAAGAGAAATTAAACTTTCTATGTTTTTGACCACTTTTATTTGTAACTAACGTTACTTTCAAACTAATACAATATATAAGTTTGGAAATGTCCTTATACAATATATAAATTTGATAATGTTCTTATAGGACGAAACTGCAGTAACGTTAGTTACAAATAAAAGTAGTAAAAAACATAGAAAGTTTAATTTCTCTTTTCTTCATTAATTGATCAATTGATTATAAAAAATTAATTTTTTTTGAGAATTAATTTTTTTTTATTATTAAAAAAAACAAGTATTCTACTTAAAAAACATACACTTATTTATTTGCATGCTATTTCCCGAGCTTTTCAATTGAGTAATTGAGTTCAAAAAATTAAAAAAATTGTTTTTGTCAGATTAAGCGAATCCCTCTAGATAATCGTCAGATTATGAGACAGCACGTCTAAAACATAAAGATGAACCATATTTATCTTAATCTGGCGCGCTTGAGTATTTCAAAATGGCGAATTTTTTTTGCACATTGTAATAATGGCCGCGAGTTTGCGTCAGATCCAAATCGCCAGATTATTGAATGAGAGCTTTTTTTTGTTGCACTTAACACCCCCTTAGAAAATCTGACACGCTCGATTAAATTTTTTTCCTTTTCGCTTTTAATCCTTATGTACAACCACCCACATCATGCAAACGATCAGATTAACATACCAACATTATTAAAAATACGTAGGACATTGATGCTATCAACATCTGACGCGCTCGAGTATGTCTATGCAACATTATTTTTTTACATATTTAAAAATTTATAGCCGCTTCCCCCACCGATGAAAAGGTATATATTATATAATATTTTTTTCTTCTTATCATCTGCGCTTTGCAAGCTAATATGTCTCAATGACGCTCGAGTAAATCCCCATTTTGCATCGTGGGCTCCCCTGCTACAAAATATGCTGGAACGAAAATGTCTGCTTGACGTTTACTATGCACTGGGTTACTCCGCTATATCATATAGTATGGTTGTGTGGGATCAAGCGTCCGAACTACATAGAGTGTTTGTGTTGCATAGATGTATTATTAGACATATTATCTGTTTATGTTCAAAAAAATATGTTTAAAATTTGTTTTTTTCGTTAACCAGCTATCGCACCCCTACGAACGACAACCCTCAGAAGTCGAAACTTGTGTGAGCTAAGGACTAACGAGGTCTTACCTTTCAACGTGTGATTCCTGACAAGGGTTGGATGATAGCAAGTGAAAATCGACCGTTCAGCCTGGGGCGTGAACCATCAACTCACACATCGGCCGATTGACTAAGTGAACAAGCACCTACATCGAACCACCCGGCTACCGATCAATTTTATAGAACATCATGCAGAGACACTTTCAAAGGTAAAAAAAAGATCACGGTGCCCTCTATTTATATATTAAACTGTTGACTGACATTTTCAAGAATCTAAACAGCTTTAGAAGGCATTGCAATATTCATATGTATGACACCAGAAACAAAAGAAATATTTTACCGAAGAAAATAAATCACTTCATGCAAAAAAAGCTTCAGTGGATACTGGAATACGTCTATTCAACATTCTGCCGGACGAATTGAGAGAGAGAGAGAGCAGATGTCCAGATATATTCAAACGCAAATTGAAAAAGTACTGGCTGAAAGATGCTTTTACTCCCTCCGTGAATTAAAACTTTTTTGTGGTAAGTGACTTCCAGTACTGACCTTCTCATGCTTCTTCATATATTGCTTTATCTTTGTGATGGTCTTTTGATTTTTCACAGGTGGTGAAATATGCATCACTGAGGTACCCGATTCAAATTCGGGTTTTGTTTTTCTCTGTATCTTCTGATAGTAACTCATTGGAAAATTATCTGTATTTGAAATTTTGAGGTAAATTACTTTTGCATTGGTTATTAATTTTTGTGTTCTTCCTAGATTATGGAAATCTTTTTCAATGAATTTTTGACTTATAGATGATGATGAAAAATTTTCCATCAGAAGGGAATAATGTAAGAGTCCCAGAATATTAAAGTAGTATAAAAAGTCTTTCGTTTGCAACATTCATTGCAAGTGACTTCCTGTAAAGAAAAAGCAGAAATTAATTTTATTTGGTCCAGATAACCACCAACAGACGCATAAGCCTTCAAGTAGTAGAACAATTGTTAAGAAAACCACTAGAAAAACATATCTTTAGACAAATTGTGAATGTACATAGATAAATATCTGCTTCATTCCAATGATCCATATAATTACAAGATTCGCGTGTAGATGAAATACAGTTTTACTCTTGAATTGAAGAGGTTATATTTTTAGGAGTGATTAATTTTTGGGAAAAAAGTTTTTGGCTTTCTACTACATTGAAACTTGTAATTCATGAATGAATTGTGTGTATTTTCTATAATGTTATCCAATTTGGTACTGAAGCGCCTTGGGGCAAGTGTCTTAAGGCGAAACATCGATGTATACCAGTGAGGATGACAGTGTTCTATGTCCATGTGTTACCATTCATTTAAAGTAGAACTCATGTGAATGATATCAGATTTTCATTCCACAACGAATGTTTGAAATACAAACTGAGAGAAAAGCATCTTCTGTATAATTCAGTGTTCATATAGAAGTATTTGTTTCGAAATAATTTTCATCTTTCATGTAATTCAATGTTTATATGAAAGCAGCTGTTTCAGGAGGACTTTCTTTCAGTTTGTGTCTGAAAGTTACTTCTTTGCATGATCTACACATCCATGTATAGAGTTACTTATTTTCAAATTGATTACTTCCTTCCTTTCTTTGGAAGATTCCCTCATCCTTTTTTTGTATCAAGATGGAGTAGTAGAAAGCCAAAAACTTTCTTTCCCAGTTTTACTCTTACGAAAACGACAAAAATTAATTTACATGTTTGAGAAGTTTATTAATTTGTCAAAACTAACGAATGGCTAAATCTGATATGCGAATAAATGAGACAGATGGAGGTACGATCCTTAATCAGGCAGTGTCCTCTCTAGTTATGAATGTACGTGTTGACAAAGCGACTGGAAGGGTGGGTGACAAGAGAAAGCCGTTGTCTCTAGTCATCTAGTCATCTAGACATCCGCCGAGGTCCGCCTGGCAAGAGATATATCCAGAATTTGAAATGTGTGTTCTCGTCTATAATTGAATTGGCCAGAATGTTTAATAGGTAGCCTCTGCATAATGTGAAGAGCTCGCTGATGTTTATTCATGGAGTGGTGTGCCTCCGAGAGTTTGTGTATTCTTCTGCTTCGTGTTCAAGAGTAGGGCTTATATTTATGCTAATTGGAAAATGCGAAGGATTTTTACCGGAACACAAAAAAGATTAGTAGCTAATACAAATAGATCAGTAACACGGCAATGGGAAAGGGTGAAACATGAGATGAGATTTTAATTTTGAATTATACAGTGCACGTTATGGGAGAATTGCTATTTTTCAGGATGATTATTCGGTTTCTCAAGTTGTATTAGAAATCGTGAATAGATAGAAATAATTTTGGATGACTCTAACTTTCAAAAAACGTTTATGAGAAAATACCCAATAGAACGTTTCATCGAAAGTAATACCACAATTCAATTCAATTCAATTTATTTGGAGTATGTTGATATACAATTCATTAATATTATGGTTAGGACCACTAGGAGTTTGAGGAAAGCAGCCTAAGCGCAGGTGGCTTGTAATGTGCTTCCGTCTGTCTCCCCGTGGAAGTACTTTAAAAATATATCTGGCACAAAAGTAATAAAAGATTAAATAACTGTTGCAGTTGTATTAGTGAATAGACAGAGGAAGCTGGTATATTTTATGAGAATAAGTACCTATAATTATCTATACATCTAGATTTACATAATATTGGAAATAGGTACACATACACTGAAAGACACATTGGAAGATTAGAAAATGTACTGAGTGATATTTCTGGGTTATTGGGTATGTTCGAATAAACTGTTTATACGGGTATTATTTACAATTATGAATTCTTTTCTATTTTTTTTATACTTTAAAAATGTGGTATTTATCTTTATTTCAAGCGGAAGCATGTTATACAGTTTTGGAGCGAAATAGTAGACTGAACGTTGGGTATGACTTTTTTTGTAAAGGGGTATATCAATGGATAAATTATGTACATTTCTGGTGTACTTTGTATTTGCCTTAGAATAACTGATATTGTTTGAGTATATCCATATAAAACACCGGTGTGCATACAAACTTCTAATATCAAGCAGATTAGTTTCAGAATAGAGTTTTTCTGTATCAAATTGTCTGTTTTTTTCAACATTATTTCCAAAACTGTATTCTGGAGCACCTGTACAATATTTAGCACATTCTCAAACATTCCACCCCACACTGTGATAAAATATCGTATAACTGACTCAACAAGAGATTTGTAAACAATAATTAAGCTTTTTTTTGTTGAGTATATCCCTGAGTTCATGCATTTTATAGCTAAGATGTCTAAGTCTTTTTACTATATATTGCAAATGTTCATCCCATCTCAGATGTTGGTCAATTACAACTCCTAAATAATTTAGTTTAGTTACTTTTTCAATATATGGACATTCACAAATGGTTTCAGAACACTTTGGCATATGTAAATAAATTTTTTGTTGGACAGGTTGGTGGTTGCTCAGAGGAGTGAAAGTAATAAATTTCGATTTTTCAACATTGAGGTTGAGAAGATTGTTACTTAACCAAATTTGTATTTTACCCAAACACTCTTCTGCTACTTTATATACCTGTTGCCATGTATCACATGTACAGATAATTGCAGAATCGTCAGCATATGATATGAGATGTCCTTTGAAATTATTTATGCGACTTAAACTATTGATATATGCTGAAAATAGTATTGGGCCTAAAACGGTACCTTGAGGTACACCACTAGATATTTTAGCCAGTTCACTAACATTGTTACCTATTTCGACCCGTTGGGTTCTACAAGAAAGATAATCTGTAAAAACATTATTTGCTGGTCCTCGTATTCCATATTAATTCAGAGTATTCAATAGTGCTTCATGAGAAATTGTATCCTTGGCTAACTCAAGAAAAATTGCAAGACACTTTTTTGAATTGTCTAAGGCATCCCATGCTGGCTTAAATAAATCTAAAACAGCTAGTTCAGTATTACTTCCATTAATGAATCCATACTGCCTTTCTGTTATTACCTAATTTTTTTGAAAAAATTCCAGTGGGCGAATTTTGAGGGCATGCTCCAATATCTTCGCAAAATTATCTATTACAGAAATTGGTCGATAGTTGCTGGGATTGGATTTATCACCAGATTTAAAAACGGGAGTGACTATGGAATATTTCCATTGCAGTGGTATTTTGCCAGTTTTGAATATTAAATTGATTATATAGACAAGGGGTTGTACCAAATACAGGTGTAGAGTTTTTATAAGTTTGGACCTAATTCCATAGGGACCAGGTGCACAATTATTTTTCAATTTTGATGTGATGTTTATAGTTTCTTTATCATTTACCGGGGTGAGAAATATTGAATTTACTATTGATTGTGGGGTCATTCTATATGATTTATTTATTTTTCAATATATCAGATACTAATGTATAGATTTCGATTCCTTAAATAAAACTTTGTTATACACAGTTTGTAAAAGCCAAAACGAATAAATTAATTATTTCGGTTACCATACATATTTAAAAAACCCGAAACACGTCAAATGTAAATTATAATTTGACATTCTTCAACGTGAAAATGCCACCCCTACCTTCAACCCCCTTCGAATAACAGGTACAATCCCAATTCTTTCAAATAGGAAGTATAGGTTTGTGATATATCGTTTGAAAGGTATCTTCATTCTCTATTCAAAAATGTTATCGCTTTCAAGTTTATTGCAACTACTCAAAAACTGAAGTGTAATGCAAAACGTAATGTAGAATACGAAAAAGAACTATGGATGTTAACGAAGTAAATGTTCAAAATGTTCACCGTGAACGTCTTGGCAACATTATAATCTCAAATAAAACTGTCTTGTAACATTATTCAACATATCAGGCGTGACCGACCTAATCGCAAGCGTCATTCGTTCTTTTAAGTCATTCAAATATGAAGGTTTAGTTTTGTACACATTGCTCTTCACATATCCCGATTAAAAAATCTAATGATGAAAGATCAGGTGATCGCGCTGGCCATTCAGTCGATCCTCGCCTCCCTATCCACCGATTGGAAAATGTTTTATCGAGGTATTGCCGGACATTAACTTGGTAATGGGGTGGTGCTTCATCCTGCTGAAAGCATATCGCATTCACTGCAACTTGAGGGTTTCCTGGATCAGGATATAAATCTGTTAAACTTGGTGCCAAATAATTATCGCCATTCAAGTTGCTCTTCTACAATCCCTGCTAATCCATTGAGGATTTTCCGTTGACTAGTAGTGGCAATTTTGCCGATTAGCATGACCGTTAAGAGACAAAGTACACATTAGAAAACATAAAGTCTTCTAATTGGATGATATTGTTATTCAACATGTCCATCATTTGCTCACAAAAATAAGTTCTTCTATCATAATAGTCTTCCATTGAATGTAGTGGATGCTTGTCTAGTCGATGTGACTAAGCTTGCGAAACTGCTTCTCTATTTTGATTATTGATCCTTGAGAGCTGTTCCAAAGAACTGTTTTATCGCTGTGAAAGTTTATTTTCACGACTCAGCTTTGAAGGAAAAAATCATAATGAAATCACCTAAACTATTTGTTGAATGATGCTATAAAATACTAGTTGACTGTTTGAAAAATCAGGTGAATGTTCAAATTTCACGGGCTACGTAGAGTCGATACACGATTTTTTTATGTTGAAATTTTCGTCTCCAACATATGTTCACAGTTTTAGCAGTTTGTCATGTTCAGTTTGTTGCTATCGAAAAGAACGGATCAGAGAATTTGCGTCAAATTTTTTACGAAAAATTCAATTAGGTTCTCAGAAACACTTGAAATGTTGATAATGGCATACGGCGATTTTACTGTTAGTCAGGAAAATGGTGGCAAGCCATACAAACTTAGAATTCATAGAATTCGAGAAGATGTAAACGACGACGCTCGCCCTGGACGCACCAGCACATTAACAATTTATGAGAATGTTGAGAAAGTGGAGAAAATATTTATGGAGAATCGTCAAATCACTATCAGACAGGTTGCTGAAAATGTTAGCACATCGGTTGGCTCATGCAATGCAAGTTTTCTGTAAATTTTGGAAATGAAGCGTGTGACATCAAAGTTCGTTCCAAAATTGCTGAATTTTGACAAAAAAACCATCGCATGATCATCGCTCAGGAATTGTTTAATGACGTTAACGGCGATCCAGATTTGCTTAGAAAGGGTCATGAAAATGACGGCAATAATGAAAAAACATCCGGTATTGTGGGAAAACAATTCATGAAAACAATTCACGATAAAGCAAATGCACAATCGTCATTTGTCGTTCATAATTATGGTCCAAAAACAACACCGTAATCATGCCTCATCCACCGTATTTACCAGATTCGGCCTCCTGCGACTTTTTTTTATTCCCAAGATTGAAGTGACCCATGAAAGGACGGCGTTTGGTGACGATTGCGGAGATAGAAACCGATTCGCTGAGACATACCAAAAAGTTCAAATCGGAACTTCTTCGAGGATTGAAAGAATCGCTGGCACAAGTGTATTATATCTGAGGGGCACTACTTTGAAAGGGAAAAATAGAAATAGATATTTTTTTAGAAAAATGAAAATTCACCTCATTTTTCAACAGAGTAGTATTTGTTAGTAAATGAGCGTTTTCGTCCAAAATGCTGCAGAATCTAGCATTTTCGAAGTTATTCAGAAGGTGAGCAGTGAATTATGATTTACTAACCAAAAAGTTCTGTTTGAAAATATAAAAATGTGTTAACATATTTTAAATTTAACAAATAAGCAATGTATATGAAATGTAAAAGTATAAAAACGCTAATTTGTAAATAAAAATAAATCAATAAGTAAAATGTGTATGATATACAAAAATGAAAATGAAAAGAAATCAATAAAATATGGAAGAAAAGAGATCTCAAACTTTGAACCAGGTTGATTAACTACTGACATATTTCTGATGATTCTAGGTTATCCCTCTGTATTTTCGCATCTTGTAATTCTTCAGTTTACTGCAATGTGGACCGTGTCCTGCTTGACTAAAGATGTCCACATGTTGTGGATCTCTACATTGATCCGAATAAATACTCCTTTGTTAAATCATTTCTGATGCCAAGAGGCATCATTTCTAATGCCAAGAGGTTTTATAAAAACGAAAAATAGAATCTTTTCAAGAACTTCAAAAAGGTTTCGTGAGTTTTCCCAGAAAAATGCATTTTTTTTTGGATACTTCACGTTGAAACTTTCAATATTGTCATTTGACGAATGAAAACCAATCACAACCAGCTTTCACTCTATATTGAGTTTACAGATAGTATAAACTCACCATTCTTTTTGTTTTCTCATAATTTACAGTTTAACTAAGAATACATTTTTACTTTATAAGTTATTCGCAAAAAAAAACATCTGCAAACGTGGGCTTATTGGTTAAAATATTAACACTTTCTCTTGCGAATGAATCGAAAAGTATCAACTCTCAGGAATTATAAAAAACATTTTTAGCCTCAAGAAGGAACGGATACAACCCGCAATGTAAAAGAAACTTCGAAGTTGAAACTCAACACACATTTTCGAGCAAACCTGTGTTATTTGGCAAAATTATACAGTATCGCCATATTTTCTGTTTCTGTTTCGTTAATCAGTTGTCGCCCCCATATGAACGACAACCCTCAGAAGTTGAGAAACTTGTGCCAGCTAAGGACTAACGAGGTCTTACTTTTTAACGTGTGATTCCTAACACGTTTGCAGAATCATCCCAGCTTCAACCAGATAAGTTCTCTCGAGAAAAATATCTGGTCGAAGCTGGAATCGAACCCACTGTCTTCCGATCGTGAGTCGGGCGCACTACCACCGCGGCCAATTCCACAATAATGCCTTAAATAATTGGACTATACACGTCTGCATAATTTGCGGCGCGTTGATAGTTCGTCCTTCTGCAACGGGTCTTAAAGGGCGCAAGTATCGGATAGTTAATCCTTTAATCAGTTTACATCGTCTCTAATGTCAGATATATTCATAATCGAAGCCATTTGGGTGGATGGATTCAACAATGAATTGAAATCAAGGGTATTAAAGATAAACTAGTGGCACAACGGTGTTTTGCTGCAAAGCCAAGTATCTAGTACTAGGAGGACTACTGAATGAGAAAACGCATTCTGCCTCTTTCTGCAGATTCCATTGAATAGGATAAAACTTGAGAATAAACATTTTGCATCGATTAGTACACGACGTAGGCTACAAAAAGACAAACATACCCTGAAGCTGCTGATTTCCTTCCAGAAAAGAGTCGTCCGCCTGATTGGAGACGCGAACATTGATAGTATGGAACATCGAAGAAAGGTTGGAGATTTGTCTCTCTTCTTTAATTCCACCAAAAGCGGTACATATCAGAAATACGCGATGGATTGTGGCTGCTCATCGTTTTAAGGTTCAACTCAGTAAACTTTACTGTTTGAGAACTCTTTCATTTGGAAAACTGCGTTTTTGTGGAATAAACTTCCTGAGGACGTTTTCCCAAATGGCAACGGCAACGCTCTTGGAGTGCCTTAAGAATTTTTCTGTAGTGCTTGTGCTTTGTTTAAAAAACAATTGACTGTCAATGCTGAAGCTTGGCTATTCAATGTATCTACTGCATTTGGATCCTTGTTTATCTATTCATAAAGGTTTTTTTTTAACAACTTCTTACACAGGATTTTACGACTTGAGGAGAGAAGGGTTCTTATAAGTTTCATTCTTCACAACGCTGTCTGCTATTGGATATTGAATGTACCGCTTTTTTGCTCCGGTAGATGGTACAAAACTCAATATCTATTCAAAATACTTCTCTTACATAATATTTTCATGCTTCCAAACTTCCGGACAAAATAAAATATCGAGAAACTATCAAAACAGTCAATGTAAAACACATTTAGTGTATTTTTTTTTAACTTTTCGGACTTGGACCTTTAGATAATTTGCATTCGTGAAAATACTAAAACTTCACAACTGATGAAACGGTTCTCACTGTTGTCAAATACATGAAATATGCACTTTGTTATGAAATTTCTGTTTAATGCAGTAATATCTTTTGAAAATAACGTTTCATAACATTTAATGAATATTTTCACTCATCATTTTCATGAAGAATATCAAATGGTACAGACGAATTGTCAAAAATGCGATTGAGGCTCCAATTTGGATGAAAGACAGAATTTCAGACCTATTGAAGCGCACACAATAAAAATAGGAGTCGGCCGTTCTAAAACATGGCTGACTGCGAACCAATCCACCAATCATTTGTTTTTAGTTTTTTTTTTCGCTCTGCAGTGACAGTTGGTCAGTGTGGAGGTCTGGGGGTTAGCGATAGAGGGCGGGGGGGTCCAGCAACCCGGGCGGCTACTGTCATTCAGGCTCTAATGAGTAATGACTAACGAGACTCGCGTGAAAATATGCAAATCAAATTGGAAGTCCTGTTTAATTATTCCGTGTAACTTTTTCTATGAAAAATGCACTAATACGATTTTTGATGTTGCTGCATTGCGGCCTGTTCGTGCTATTCGGTTTTTTATTTTATCGTTTTTCTTGTCGATGCCATGATTGAATGCTAGGAAGTTTTTCGATATTTGCTAGTGTGACAGTTCGCTCAATTCGCTACAATTTCAATTATAATGCAATTGGATATATTACATACACATGGCAATTTCTCGTTGTTCGCTTCGAAAATCATCACAAAAACTGAAGACGTCTTTTGAGTTCTCATTAGAGCGATTGATGTGATTTTCAACTTTAATATTTTTTTTGTACAACTGTCATTAAAAGTGACATTTTTAATGGTTGTCAAGAGTATTAAAAGATTATGTTAAAAAGTAGCGTCTTAAAAATATTTTCAACACGATTTTTTTTCGAACAAATCTGTTTCTGTTTTTTCGTTAATCAGCTGTCGCCCCCATACGAACGACAACTCTCAGAAGTTGAGAAACTTGTGCGGCTAAGGACTAACGAGGTCTTACCTTTTAACGTATGATTCCTAACACGGTGATAGAAGCAAACAAAGCATAATTATTCAAATTACATTATCATTATTATTTATGAACATTAATATGAAAAATACAATTAGATCAACTGTTGATATAAATACCTTGCGATGTTGGAGAACCTTATAATATATTTGAATTAGATGAGTTGACAATCTCATGGGCATTAACATTTAATTCTTGAAGTGAAGAGGACGATGCTGTAACGCTGGAGATAGCTGTTGGGATTATTCTTTCAGCAATAGCCATTTTATAAGAAATAGATTAGTCGATGTAACCCTCAGCTACTGTTGTAGACTTCCATCCTCCGTGCTGCTTAATATCTGTTATATTTGCTCCTGGTTCTGCAAAGGAACAGAATACCTTCTGAAACAGTGACCTGAATATTCCTTTGGTTCCGGGAGGTTCACAAACTCAGCAATGGTAAGGGCATTTTCCCAAACGTGTTTAAACCAACTTGGTTGTCACTGCATTTATAATTTGAGTATTTCAGATGAAAACGTTGATGAATGATTACATGAATGATTACATGAAATATTTTCCATCTGGCGCCTCTTTGATACCTCTGGACTTGTTCAGACGTAAGAGTTTTCGATTATTTGGGTCTATAATTCTCATTTTCCGCTTTAAGAATGCTATTACCTTGAAATATTTGCTTGTATCAACACCAATTTTAACGAGCGCACTCGACTTTATCATTGAAAACTTGCTCCACAAAGTTGACGAGTTCCATATTTTTGATTTCCATTCTAAATATGCTAAAAAGACTGTTTCGCTGAATTTTTTCTCGACGTTTTTAAGTCTACACCAGCTAAGAAAATTAGAATATGCGATGTCATACTGCTGAGCCGATTTTTTTGGTAACAATTCAATTGAAGCTTCCTCATATTGGAAGGTTGTCGTGGGTATCAAGGTGTGAATCTTGCACCTTGACTATCTGACTACCTCATTAACGATGAAACAGCAGAGCATACACTTTGTGCCTGCCCCGCTAGGGACCGAATCAGGTCTTCGGAGTTCGGCAGAGCCGTAATCTTACCATCTGATCTGAAAGACCACTCACCATACAAACTAATCGGCTTCGTTAAGAAGCTGGGTTTATTTGCCCGAGTGTGAATAGGTGTGAGCCACAATAAACCCTTGCGGGTTGCGGTGGAGGATTGAATAGACCTACACACTTTGGACCTAACCTAACCTAACTATATTTGAAAAAAATATTTTCTTCACTACTAATTACTTTCATATCTGCGAATGAAACTGATCTGTTGACTTTATCTTTTCTGCGAATTGTGAATTTTCATTTAAATTGTTAGATACATCGACTTTCGAATGAGGAACAGATAAAATGAGATCATCAACATACAGGGGTGCACAAAAGTCCGGAATAAAATCAATAACTTTTTAACCAGTATTTTAGAAAAAAAAAACGCTGAAACACGTCAGTTGATTTAACGTTGTACGCATTTTTGGCAATGAAATGAAAATGTTTTTTCCAACCCCTTGGCTGCAACCCTCTCCCAACTTTTTTTTCAAATGCAAACCTATGTCGTGTATGGGCTCATTGAAAAACTCGTAAAAAATGGAATCTGACCATAGCCTTTATTTTTTTTTACTCATGCGGTTACCAAAAAATGAAAAAAAACTCTTTCAAAACCAAAAAGGTAGAAATACCTACTTAGTGAATTAACGTTGCAAAAGACAAATAAGTGGTGATGTTGTACATTGCTCAACAATTGCTAAGGATCACCAGTACCTACTTTCTAAAAGTTTACGAATTTTAAGAACAGACCAACCGGGTCAGGCACCACAACAAATTTTATTGATTTATGTGCAAAACTGAAAACGTAATGTAGCATCAACATTCTGTCGATTTTATTTTTTCACCAAAAACTTACACATAAAATTAGTTCCATCCCAAGCAATTGTCGACCAGTGTACCTCAAAAAAAAAAGGTTGTTGCATTTTTTGTACCAAAATGAATGCCCTGATAAGAACTTTTGTCTTGACTCAGTTTTAAAATTGTGGCATTTCTGGGTGGAATTGAAAATATGTATGTTTAGTTTATTAATTGGGTACTTTCAAAGTGTTTTTTTTAATTTGCTAAACAAAAATGGTATTTTCAGAGAGGCACCGTATCGAAGTCTTGATATTGTTGGGATGTGGGGATAGAATGCGGAGTCAAAGTAAGGTGTGTACTTTATTTAATGCAAAATATCCGGAAAATTACATTTTCCAGGCTACTGTGAGTAAGATCTTACACAAATTTGAAGAACATGGTACAGTGAACGACTTGCCCAGAAGTGGCCGGCCACATGTTTTAGACGAAGATCAAAAATTGGACAATGCCGTATCTCTGCAGGATGATCCACATTTGTCAACGGTTTCATTACCCCAAAACAATCCTGCGTCTAGACGTACGATTGAGAGGTTTTTGAACACAGAAAAATACCACCCATTTAAGGTATGTCTTGTCCAAGAGCTCTTGGAAGATGACTATGACAGGCGTTGGCAATTTTGTGAGGAAATAATGAGGCGATGTGAATGGGTTTCCACTCAACATACTCTTTTCGGACTAAGCTACTTTTTATTTACATGGCGTAGTTAACAGGTACAACTATCGATTCTGGAGTCAGGAAAACCCATACTGGATATGCGAAGCTCGTACGCAGCGTCCTCAGAAAGTAAATGTATGGGCAGGCATCATCAACAACATAATATTAGGGCCATACTTTTTTGAGGGAAACCTTAAAGCTGCACGCTACTTAGACTTTTTACGCTTTCAATTAGTCCCTGCTTTAGCTGTTATGTTTCCCAATGAAGCAGATCCAGATATCCATACTGAAACATTTTGGTATTAATGTCAGAGAGTATCTCGATGACATATTTGCAGAACGCTGGATTGGACGACGTGGTACAATTGAATGACAGCCAAGATCCCCAGACTTAACGCCATTAGATTATTTTTATTGGGGATATATGAAAGACAAGGTTTATCAAAATAGGCCGGCTGATATTGAAGATCTAAAAAGCAGAATTAGAGTGGAATCACATAACATACCGGCTGAGGCCATTCGGAATTCCGTAGACGGGTTTTATCATCGCCTAGGAGCCTGCCAAGTAGAGGGTGGAGGCCAATTTTAGCATCTGTTATCTTAATTCACTCGTAGATAGCACTTAGTTAGGTATTTGTAACTTTTCAAAAGAGTTTTTCCTCATTTCGTTGTAACCACAAAAAAAATAAAGGATATGGTTAGAATCCATTTTTTACGAGCTTTTCAATGAGACGATTCACGACATAGGTTTGCATTTGAAAAAAAAAGTTGGGGAGGGTTGCAGCTAAGGGGTTGAAAAAAAAATCATTTTATTGCCAAAAAATGCGTTTTTTTCGTAGAATACTGGTTAAAAAGTTATTAATTTTATTCCGAACTTTTGCGCACCCCTGTATTCCTTTATAACTGGAAGCTTGAAAGTATAGCAAAATGAAATTCTTGACTTTATTTATCACTACAAAGGTAAATATATCGGTTATTTAGTCAGATGTATTTCAACGACCGTTTATAGTCTTTATCAAGGCTACAATATAAAATTTATGAAACAGGAGGAATACAATATATTTCAAATTGAATGTTGACAGACACTGGATGACGGAAACAAACTTTAGATAGAAATGATTTTTTTGATGTAATATTATTCCCTAATTATGATACTCTGTTACCAATTGAAAGCTAAATCAATAGTATTTACCTGTAAGTGTCAACCGACATATATAATAGATAATTGTATATCTTTGAAATGTAATTGATTTGCAAAATTTCAATAAGTTTTTGAATGATGTTGGTATTTAACTTGTTTTACAACATAAATGAATATGATTTATTACATGGAATTAATAAGACATCAATATGTACATCAATAACATCACTAGAATGTTAAGTCACATGATATCAATGATTTCTGGACGCCATAATGTAACGTCGATCCGATATTGCTTTGTGATATATTTCAACTGTACGATATCACGATATTTGTGAGGTATTTGTAAGTAATTTTTCATGAGACGTAACAGTGTTTGATGGATATAGAATAAAGGAAATATTTTTGTCTAGTTTCTACTGTGTTTATTTATTCGTTCGTTAGTAACGAATAAATAAAAACAGTAGAAACTAGACAAAAGTATTTTCTTTATTCTATATTCAACATGAATTTCTACAAAATAAATAAGTTATCAATCGAACGAGTTTTTAATGGGATGAATGACACGAAAATCGGAAGGACTAAAAAATTTCTTCTGAAAGTAGAAAGTATAGAGACAGCAAAAATTTAACATTATAAAAAATCGAAGACTCAACCATTGTTCACTAAACATCTTTTGCCATATCAATTAATGATAAAGGCCCCTAACAAAAGAAACACGATCTATATATCAGTGAAGATCGCTGAAAAGAAACCTGCCTGTGTGTATTGACTTGCTGTAGCGATCAGCAAGAAACATTTGTCTTCGTTTATTACTCGGGCAGTCAAGTTCCTTGAAGCCCGCCGCACTTCTGAGTTGAATACCAATGAAAGTAGCCTATTCCTCAAATTCGCAAATCTACAGCGTTAATCTCGTGTAGATACACCGCTGCACTCATTGCATACAAAACGAATTTCTGATTATTGGCGTTGATGGCTCATACAAGGTGAAGGATTTATCTATTTTTGAACATGGCGGTAACGGAATATTTTTTGCCATTGGTAATTATTAAAAAATGAATGAAGGTGTAATTTCAATTCATTTGGTGTCACAGTTAGGACCGAATTCAGGGAAGGGAAGGCGGGGCTAGTGCTCAGGGGTCTCAACAGGAGTAGATCCCCCGCAATAAAGAAAAAAAATATCCAAATTTTGACGGGTCAACAATCTTTGCATAAATAAAATAGCATTGTTATCGCTGTATCAGAAAGCCCTGAATGCAAGTTTCGATTTACTATCAATTATTTGATCTGAAATCCCTGAAAGAACCAATACAAATGAAAACTTGAGAAAAAAAAAGAATAGCTGAAATCAACAATTATATTAGGCAAAAAACCTGAAATGAAATTACATTGAAATAAAATACAAGTGGAAAATAGAACAATTAAACAAAAAATTGAGAGATTCCAAGTCAAGTTACTTCACGACGAGAGATGACTGTTTATGAGGCATTCGAATACTTTCACTTATCTCCTCTTTTCTCTTTCCGGTCATCACCCGCTGAACCGGTGAAGCGGAAAGAGAATATAAGTAAAAGTACTCGAATGACCCATAAATAGTCTCCCGAAGACAATTGCGGATACTAACAATCGAAACGTCTTGACGTAACTTGTCTTGAAATCTCTTAATTTTTAATTTTTTGTTCAAGTGTTCTATTTTCTACTTGTATTTTATTTCACTGTAATTTCATTTCAGGTTTTTTTTCCTTAGTATAATTGTTATTTCAGCTATTCTTTTTTAATTTTTTTTATTTTTCATTTATATTGGTTCTTTCAGGGATTTCAAACCATTTTATATAATATTGGACAATGGAAGTCCGAACTAATGAAATTCAATTCTTTATTTGATGGAGCATTTCGGTGGCAATTCTTTTTTTGTGTAATTTTTACCCATGAGTAAAAGAGAAATAAAATAAGTACAGGATTCCAAAAAACCGTTGACCCTGCAGGTCATCCTTACAATTTCTCGCTTCTTGGAGCTCAATATTTTAAAAATTATTTGATGAAATAACTTGAATGGGAATTTTTCAACGACAGTATGTATTGAACGCGTCGATTTTCGCCCGCTTTCGCTTTTGTAAAACTTTTCAATTTCCTCAACTTAAAGTTAAAAAAAATCAACTTTTATAAAATAACTTTTTTAATGGGCCTCCACTTCACGTGTTAATAATCACACGTTGGAAGGTAAGACCTCGTTAAACCATAGCTCGCACAATTTTCGACCTTTTTAGAGTAGTCGTTTATAGAGGGGCGACAACTATTTAACGGAAAACAGACTCCTTCGTAGTCTCAGGGCATCCAGGCTTCCAAATCCGGCCCTGGTCATAGTAATGACAGAGTGAATGCCCTTCGAAATTTATTGTTTGTTAAATTGAAAATTAATGAACCAAAGATGTGAGGTGAAAGGTCAGTTCTACGTGATGAAAAATAGATAAATAAATGTGAAAGTAATATATTTTTTAGAAAATGTATGATTAGAATGGGATGCTTGATAACTAAGTCATTGAATATGCACCCCAAGCAACGGCCATTGGTTCAAATTCAGCAACCGGCTACCGTGATTTTAATTTCTCAATTTTACTGCAGGTTCAATGATGTGTATGTAACTCGTGTGTGCCTTATTCTAAGGTTAAGTTAGATTGTTTATGAGTGACACACGCCCAGCAACTGTTTTATTTAAAACTAGCATACCGCCCCGGCTCCGCACGGGTGCAATGCTGATAGTTAATATGAATTCACCCACCGAAAATTCAAGTTACAGTACTGTCGAATTGAATTTCTGATTTGAGTTAGATTACCTACAATGAAGGTACACAGATTGCCTGATTGCCTTCCACACTATACTGGCCTAGAAGGCAATGATTCTGCTGACTCCCATCCCTACTGAAGTCCAACAGTTGTTGGACTACAGTAGGTATGAACTACAATGTCTAACAGGCCTTCTTACAAGGCACTTTCATTCGAATCATCATATGCAGAGACTCGGACTGTCGGAAGACAGTGTGTGTCGCCTCTATTTGGAAAATGATGAAACAACAGAGCACATACTTTGTGCTTGCCCCGCTGGGGACCGAATCAGGTTTTTTCAATTTGGCAGAGCCGAGTGTAAGTGTTTATGTGGGAATATATGTGGCCGAAATATTTCAAAACAGTATTCTGAACATGAAGGCCCTTCAGACTAGGTAAAAATGATTCGATGTTTTCCAACAATTTCTTGGAATGCAACCACAAGTTCCCAAATCTAAACGATACGGAAATTTTGTGATGCAAGTGAGGGTTGGAAACTCATAAGCATTAGCATAACGAATGTAACCTACTAAATGACAAACTCGTTCTGGTCTACTCGCCGGTTTTCAGATAGGCGTAGCCACATTGTCACAGGTAAACAAAATTTAGGTTCTCAGTAAAGTTATGGATCATCTGCTTTTACCTACAGTGGTGTATAGGTATATAAGGGTCAACATTGTTAATTATTTGGAATCCTTGGAAATTCATAACCATAAGCATAGCGGATGTAACATACTGAATGACCAAATCAACCTGGTCCACTTGCCGGTTTCCAGATTAGTGTACACACATTGTCGTAGGTAAACAAAATTCAGGAACTCAGTTAAGATAGGGACCCTCTGTATTACCTACATACCTACAGTGGTATATAGATATATAAGGGTTAAAATTGTTAATTATTTCAGGTAATTGTATTCGTTTGAAAATGTCCTTGTAGGACAAAACTGCAGTAACATTTGTTACAAATACGAGTGGTATAAAAACATGAGCTCATTTTATATGAAAATAAAATAGATACTTTTCCGAAGGGTTATCCTGTAGTGCCACACAGAAAAACAATATGTAGATTATGCTCAAAAGTTTCTTTCAGGGCATAAATAGATTTCCAGTGGAAGAAAAAACTCATCCTAAGTTCCACAGTTTTCATAGATTGATAACGAAATAGAGGTTTCACTTCTTTCTTGATTCTGAAAAGGATAACTATTGTCTTCATTATCATTTTCTAAAAACTTTTTGCGAAAGGCTAAAACTAATTTGAGGAAATTATCAACCTGCGGGATTATGTGGCACTCCACCGACATTCCCTCTCTTGATCGTTTTAGTAATTGACCATCGGCATCGTCTGGTTTCCGAAAATAAATCCATCCCGAAGCAACGGGTATTGTGTATTCGGAATGATGTCCAATTATGGCTCGGCATTATTTAAATGCGCCGTAAAAATATAATATAGTGGTGATTTTTTTTCGGTAGGGCGGGTATTTTTATCTGCGCCCCACTCGTTATGCTTTGAACGTTCGAGAACATTATTCATGCACCGGCGAGCTGGCAATTTTTACTTCGAAATAAATCATCATTATTGGCCGGTGTCGGACCGGGCTCCGCGGCTCACTTTTTTCTCTGCGCGAAAGGACATTTTAATGCATATCTGTTTAAGCTCCACGTTTTGTTTATGCTTACTGTTTTCATTTGTTTCCGACGAAGCCTGCCAAGATAACTCGTCCGGCGATAAAAATATATGCTGTTCACTTTTTCGACGCTGTTATTTTCCCTGGTTACGCTGACCAGTTCAATAAAGCATATTGTCGAGAGGAAAAGAGACAGTGTTTCTATTCGAATACAGAGCGGTACAATCACGTGGAAATTCAGATGTATGACAATATTTGAGTCTGAAAAAATACTGATGTTTAGACATAAGTAAGCCAGATGCATATATTTTCATGGACTGAAAATAGCATTTTACACCGCGTACTGCGTACGTTCGGAAGCGCAGAAGGGCCACATAAACTCGAAATATCGAGTTTGAAGTCGAAATTTCAGATTGAAATAAAAAATTTGAGTCTTAAACTCGAAATTTCTACTTTAATTTAAAAATGTTCAGAGTCGTAATTTTGGGATCAATCTCGTAATTTCAAAATTATGACTTCAATCTCGTTATTTTGAAATTGCGAAAGTCAAAATTTTCAGTTGAAGTTGAAATTATGAGATGAAAATGAAAATTTCGAATTTGAAGTCGTAATTTCGAGATTGAAGTCTTAATTTCGAAATTAAAGTCGTAATGTTGTGTTTGAAATTGTAATTTCGAGATTGAAGTCCAAAATTTTAGTTTAAAACTCGAAATTTCGACTTCGATCTCAAAATTTCGAATTTAAGGTCGAAACTTCTAGATTGAAGTCGTAATTTCGAGACTGAAGTCGAAGTTAGGAGATTGAAGAGAAAATTTCGAGTTTAAAGCGGTAATTTCGAGATCAAACACGAAATTCCGAGACTAAATCCAAAAAGTTGAGTTTGAAATTGTAATTTCGAGGTTAAAGTCGTAATTTTGAGGTTTAAAGTCGTAATTTCCAAGAAACAAATGATACAAAGATTTGACCCTTTTGTGCTTCCCTATGATACAAATTGAGAAGTGAAATTTTTCGCCAATCCACTTACATCTTGAATATCTTGACAGGAAGTAGTATTTCTCAAACTAAATCTTTTTTTCTACAAAAATATTTCAAAGAAACTATACAAATCAATTTCCAATGCCAGTGACAAAGTGAGTATGTCGTTATTAATAATGCTTTTTTTCGCTGGTACAGAAAAATGAACCGTATACTTTATTTCTCTATCGAGAATGCTGTGCATTCAAGGTTTGTTCTAGATTCCTATTCAATTGTCTTATTTATCAAAATCATCAAATTTTTATAAAATATAGCTGAACTTTGACAATATTATGATGAAAATGTCTGATATCAGGAATAAAGAAGAATTACCATGGATTCCTCCACATATTTCCGAGAAAGCAAAAAATGCAGTACAAAATATTTTACCTCAAAAATATAAGTAAGTGTACAAAAAACTATCAACGGTTTATGAACTGGAGAAATACAAATAATATTCGTATTTCTCCAGTTTTTATTGTTAATTTTTGAGAATTGATGGAAACGATGAAATCATCTAGTACTGGACACATTATTCAATAATAAAATCATTGCTATATAACAACCATAATATAGAAATTTCTGAACATAAGAAGCTACAAGGGAAAGTCCGAAGGATATGTCGGAAAAACTTAAATATTTTCACCTGAAGAAATGAAAACGTTCATCGACGAAACCCAATGAAAAATATTTATGAAAGTAATTATCTACCTAACATTGCATTGTTTAAAACTTTGTTATGATTATATTCTCCATTTGACTGATGCATGATATATTTCATTAATTTCGAGAAAACTTAGTAAGGAAACTCGGGACAGAGCGGGCTAAGGCATCTAGAGATACTCATGAAATGAATATTTGTAAGTAGTTTATTTTAATAAAAAGATATTTTGCATCTGCTATGCTATATTTGAACTAGATCACATTATGAGAAGCGGATTCGAAGCTAGCCTAGGTCATCCTGCTTTTTATTTTTTTATTTCTTATCGTCTTATTCTTTTTTTTTAATTTTTTTAGGTAGCAATGATTTTTGGAATAATTGGATCATGTTGAAGGCACGAACTAAATGACCTGAAATGTATAAATGTTAAAAATATGAATGGAATCCCAACTGTTAATATGGAAGAATCTAAAACAAAAGTACAAGGAACATTTACAATTACCGGCAATTTCTATGAAATTAATGAAAAATATATGCACCTACGGCCGAAATTTTGACCCACCCCATATTTTATAGTTAATTATGTTAATGCAAAACCCACAATTCAAAACATTTGTATTGATGAATTTGGTAATTTGGGAAAGCAAATAACAACATATTTGAATCTGTCTGATCCTAATTTATACACAGGGCAATGTTTCTGAAGGACATCTGCAACCGTATAAGTTGATGCCGGTGGTGATATTACTGCATTGAAAAGTCATGGCGGCTGGAAATCTAAATCAGTGGTGAAAAGCTACACTGAAAATTCGGTTCAAAATAAAATCAGCATTTCCAATGTAATATTGAACTCTATTTATTGAGACTAGCAATAATGAAATAAATGTGGGATCAGTGGGACTTATAGTTTATAAACATATATTCATAGTGTTCTTATAACCACGGTAATACCTGAGGTGATACTATTATTTAAAATTTTGTAGAATTTTTCGAAGAAATACGAGTAATTACTGTTATTGTGTGCAATACAAATATAAATGAAATAGTTATAATTTTTATTTTTTTTATCAGGTGTAGAAAACATTGCGTATGCAACTCTCATGTAATGGTTATTGATACACACGCAAAAACCCGCCTTCGGCTCGTTTCGTATCCCGTTATTCCCGGTTAATGTCCGTGTATTAACAACCATCATTACATAATTGTTGCATAATATATTATCGTAGCTCGAGAAATGCCAAACTAAAAAACCATTCGCTATTAAGATTTTCGAAATTGAAACCGGCATTTCAAAAAATTAATAAAATACTCGTGAATTGCTAAAAAACGCCATTCTTGATTTTTTTCTTTAAAACAAAGCACTTTCTAGCAATATTTCCAAACGTTATGTCACAGTGCCGGCATATTGAATTTGGAGGAAATAACTTCCACGTAGCCATATGCTATATGGGTTGAAAAATGTACAAGGTTCCATTGAATTGATAGTTATTAACTTGGGCTCATTGCCGGTTAAACTAGAAAGGATTTTCGATTATTTATCGTTGATAATATCGGCGCCATTGACCTACACCTATTTTTCTAAATTTGAAATTTCTTATGCGTCGTGTACAATGACAACGACAGATAGATATCGTCGGATGATGATGAAAATATTCTCCAAATAAGAGTTCGATGTCATTGAACAATATTAAATAACATTTTAATTAAAGTTCGCTTCATTCCCTCGTAAGAAAGTTGTGAATAAAGTGAAGAGGTTATGTTCATGGATCGAATATCCATCATTTACTAATTATTTCACCACTCATCCAAAGTTGATTAGGGTGACTTTCACATGAGTAAAAATTACTAAAGAATATATTGGATTCAGAAAGTGAAGAAAAAATCCAAGATTTCAACAGTGAGCCTATCGATTTACGAGTACTGGACATTTCTCGGAGAAATCTATGGCCTTAAAGATAACAACCAGGAACCCTAAGAATGATAGAATTCGTTTTTGGTAATCCGCAAGGGCCGCACTAAGAACCTCTTTATTGCGACTGAAAAATGTAGACATCAAATGTTGGCCTCGAATATCTTATGAGATATTCAAATTTCAGGACTCGAGGTATTTATATGCGGGTCTGGTGGCTTACTCACGTTTGGACGGTTATCCAGTCAGTTGTAGTTTGAGCTTATTGGAAAGCATGACCACTGCAATACAGAACGGTAAAAAAGAAGGAAGTCACTTATTGTGGCTAATGAAATTCTAGGTATGAAAATACGAAGTAAAAGCAGCATCAGCGTTGATTTTTGAAAATATTAAAGGATATTGAAAAACAAAATCTCCCACATCAAATCTGTATCATATTTCTCGACCCGCAAATTGGCATCAAATTAAATTTTATAATACGAAGACTGCCTAGGTTTCCTTTACATCAGTTAGTTTGAGGCCAGTACACGCAATTCCGCTAAGTGCGTCGATCAATTTATTGGGTATTGAATTGGATACCAATATGTTTTGACAAATCACTTTACTGGAAACTTGGAATACGATTTCGAATCAGCCCAGATGTGCCCAATGTCCTACATGTGGTACACCTCAAACTTGTCAATTCTTGTCTGAACTTGGAATGAAAACATACAGTATTGGTGTCTTTTCATTAGTATACGTTTGCCTTCCGTGTTTGACCTTAGTTATCAGACCAATAATTTGAAGATGACAAAAATAAGAATTTATGGAATTCTTGAAATGGCTGAATACGGTGTTATCTACACAAGGTAAGTTATAATTTAAAAATTGAATAGAACTGGCCGATACTTGATGAAAATCCAAATTAAGAAACTAATTAATACAGTTCATTGTATAATTTCCACTATAAAGGGTTTTACAAAAACCGCGACACGTGTTGCGCTATATAATAGCTTCCTCAAGCTTATGCTTGTATGGCGAAACACGTGTATAAACACCAAATATAAGCCCCATATATAAGGCCGCCCGTGAAGGATAAAGGATCAGATTAGTGAAAAAAAAATGATCATCAGATATTCTCGAGCGCGTCAGATTGAGGTAGGGTGAGTTAATTACATGCTGAAAAGTGTATATTCCAGTAATCTGACAATTTGAGAGTGACGTATAGAAAGAGAAGGGCAGCAAAGTTGTAAAAAAATAACGTCATTTCGACATTCTCGTGCGTAGCTATTTTTTTTTCATTTTGAAGGAAATAATTCAAGGATAGCGAAAAATATATGATCTGACGATTTCCGCATGCCGAAATAACAAATATTCGTCGATAAAGTTTAATGCGTGCAGCTGTCTGATACCTATATTTCCTTCTCCGAGTTTCTATTCCTCTTTCACTTTTTCTCTATCAATTACTCCCTCACGCCGTCCCCACTCTGAATTCGGTTGCCATGACGTCATCACAGCTGATCACAGAGACTCGTTCGTGATGAAGATGAAGATGATGATTAATTAATCAATTGATAAAAAATTAAATTTTTTTGAGCATTAAAAAAAATTATTTTCTTATAAATTGACAAGCATTCTACTTTCTACTTAAAAAACATACACTTATTCATTTGCATAATATTTCCTGAGCTTTTCAATTATTTAAGTTCAATGATTTGAAAAAAATTATAATTTTTTTTTGTCAGAATAAGCGAATCCCTCTAGATAATCGTCAGATTATGAGACAGCACGTCTAGAACATAGAGATGAATCATATATATATATATCTTAATCTGACGCGCTTGAGTATTTCAAAATGGCGAATTTTTTTTGCACATTATAATAATGGCCGCGAGTTTGCGTCAGATCGAAATCGTCAGATTATTGAATTAGAGCTTTTTTTTGTTGCACTTAACACCCCCTTTGCACCCAAGCTTTGCAACCTAATATGTTTCTATGACGCTCGAGTAAATCCCCATTTTACATCGTGGGCTCCCCTACTACAGAGAAATCACCAGTAACACCGCTGCAATTCACACCCTGACCAAACCATGCCCAACTATCAGGAGGATCCTGAAGAAAAACCGTCAGTACTTTCCAGCCAGGATCCTGGAAGCTCTGAATGATATTCTAGAAAAAATCTTCGACATCCTGAATGAATTCCCGCTGGAGGTTAAGTAGGGACCAGTAGGGAGCGTAACCCCGTCCATCACTCAAACCAAAACTCATACCAGAAGCCAACCATTCACAAGAAAAAGCCGCACTCTCACACTAATATAATCAATAACATTGTGATACGTTCGAAAACCATGTAAATACTAACCCATTAATAACATCTAGAAGAACTGATGTTGACTAAGAATCATTTTAATAATTTGATATTGTAATACTGACCCGTTTCAGAAGAGTCCCGAGTCTAGAACGGGGGTGCCAAAATTTAGATATACATAAAATGTATATCTAGTAATATACATCACCGAAAAATGATCAATAAACGCATTGCAATTTAACGTTCATCATAAGTCAGCAATTTTTCCAATGATATTGGATCACCAAGTGGTGTCGAGGTGTTAAAAATAAGGATTTGGTGTTGGGAAAAAACTCCAGCTCCAGCTACTACACCAAAGGTTCCAAAGAGTGCATCATAAGTACGGAATATGCAACAAAATAGGCACACGCCGAGACCTACCTTTTACAAAAAAACGTTCTTTAATTAGATAATTGTAACAGTTGTATTCAACCGAGCTAACAACAATAACAACAAGAATGGCGTCTGTCAAATTGGATCCATCAGATCTGTGAGTGGATATTAAAAACCAATACACTTGGCAACTCCGCTCTAGACATGATAAATTTTATTGGTCAACAGACACGCTTTAAATTCTTGCTTTTTGAATTTCCTGCTTTTCTGCAAATATAAAGAGATTTTGGGACCGATTAGGTTCGATAAGTATAATATACCCCTAACTCGATCAGTCTATAAGCAAACCAGTATCATTTTCCATAGCATGAAACAAGCCAATGTATATTATATTAGACAATGGAAGTCCGAATTGATGAAATACACCACGAAACATTGTCAACCACCTTCAAACAAACGAGTAGAAGTGTTATTAGCCACAAATCGTATATAATTACTGACCTATGAAGAAAAAACTCGTATGTTAAAAAGCAGTTTTCGATGCAGGCCACTTGTTAAATCGTGTTGACAGTATCGAAACGAGAGTAAAGTGAATGAAGTGCGGCATTGCAGGGGAAGAAGAACGACAGACCGATTCATCTGGCACACAGGCTGTACCGTTGCCGTAGCTTCATTCGTTCCTGGAACTGTAATCTTATTAAATTTACATATTAATCAACGGATTTTAATTATCCCAACCCTTCTCCCCTCTGCCTTGCTACTGAGCACAACGCGTCGTCGTAATTTACATTAATCCAATAATTGCATGGAGGTTTGCTAATTAGAAATTCAAATGAGGTGGTGCTCTCGCACAGAACGAGGACTGTGTGCCCGAATCTATCCCCGCGACCCTACCGATTTTCACCCTTTCAAACCACCCTCTGGTCGCCTCCTCGAACCTCACACTCTTGCTGCTTAGCTATTGCTATTACAGTCCGAATTTCATCGATTTTCTATTATATAACTAAGTCTATCCCCAATTTGTCTTGTGCGGAATATCGGTGTTCGTGGTCGTTCTATCGGGGATGTGCAATTAGTTCTACGCATGGACTCAAAGTCTTAGAGATATTTCACCAATATATGATTTTTATTTGCTGAATGATTATTTGTTGTGATGGTAAATACTGATACAAAGATATGAAACCGCAGATAACTCACAGTACTCTTTTTGCGTCCTTGATTAATTTTTTTGGAAATTTTGACTTGACTGTGAAAATCTCGACATTTATTATGAACCTATTGGTCAAGTTAAGAACCATGTTAAGAAACTTTTACACTCTAGTTAAAATACATGAGCCTAAATTGAAAGTTACTCTACCATGTGAGCTTATTACTACTACTGTATTACTGCTGAATTATATTTTTTTGTGATATACCTGAACTATGTTTTTACTTGTTAGCTCTACATCTGACTATGTTTTTTTTTTAATTACTCTCCTAGCTTGCTGCAGACAAGTTTTTCACCTAATTTCTTGCTCAACTCTCCTAAATGTTTCCTTTATTTTGTTTTTTTTACTTTCTGCAGGTGTTTCTAGTTGATAAATTAGTATTGTATTCATGTATATGTGTATGTATGTATATATGTGTATGTGTATATGTATATGTATATGTATATATATATATATATATATATATATATATATATATATATATATATATAATATATAATATATATATATAGGCAGATATAAAACTGTAACACGCTTTCATGATAAAGTGTATAGCAATTCGTAAAATCTGAGATTTCAAAAAAAATGTCAAAACTGCCCAGTGAATCTATTGCCCTTCAGGTATTGCAAGTCAGTTTGTTAATAAATAAAAAGTAATTTACTTTTCCAGGAAGGATTCAGAAAGGTTTAACTTTGCAATTAAAAGTTTGTGTTGAAAAGGATTTGGCTTACTAAATTAATGGGATTTCAATGAAAAAATTATTAATTAAGTATAAAACTTCAGTGTGAACAAAACATTTTATAGATCTTTCTGGTTATTCTTTACCATTGGAAGGAAGAATCAACTGGAATCCAAATCTTGCATTCGAATTGTTATTAGATACATTACACAGGTCTACGATGAAAAAATTGTAGGATATTTAACTAGTGATTTTAACAGTATTTTGTGTGCAGATTACGGAAAAAGTAGTAAAAAAAATCCTTTCACCTATAGATAAGTCACTCATTTCACCTGAAATTTTCTTATTGAATGGGTTTTTAGGTTCGGTATGGGTTTGATGTTTCTGTATTATATAGCCAATATAAGCGGTAAATTGAGTCTGAATTATGGAGCTTTTATGGTGAACAAGTTACTACACAATGTGATTGTATATCTAAGATAAAATACGGTTTTAATCAATTTATTTCAATAACAAAACGAATCTAGACTGGGAAAATCCAGTTCCTACTGGAACAAGGCATGTATGTGTCAGTCTGTCTGCCCCCTCCCTGAACCAGCTGTCATCAAAGTGGATCCTAAAAAAATCTAACTTCCACCACTTCATATCAAATTGGGGTTAATGAAACAGTTTGTGAAAGCATTAGACAAAGTTCTGAAAAGTTTCCTGGTCTATTCGATGCTAAACTAAAAGAAGAAATCTTCGTTGGGCCTGACATAAAAAAACTTTTAAAAGATGAAAGCTTTGTCACTGAAATGGAAATGTAAGCAAAAAATGCCTGGAATTCATTTAAACTTGTTATAACAGGCTTTCTTTGAAAAAAAAGACCCAAACTACAAAACTTTGGTTGCTGAATTGATACAAAACTACAAAATGTTGGGCTGCAACATGAGTGTCAAAGTCCATTTCCTTCACTCACATCTGCACTAGTTTCCCGAAAATCTAGGAGCTGTAAGTGAGAAACAAGGAGAACGGTTCCATCAAGACATAAAATAAATGGAACGCAGATACCAAGGTCGGTGGAATGTTAACATGATGGCAGACTACTGTTGGATGTTAAAACTGGAAAATTCACAAGAACACAGCCGAAAAAGTACCAAAAGAAGCTTTGACGGAGAAAGAAAACGTTTTTACAAAGACTTATAATCACTTTGCAAATACTTGTGTTTGCTATGTATCATGTTTTTTTTTGCTTTTACTGCATGTACTTTTTCAATTATGTCATTCTTATTTTGTAGGCAAACCTTACGTGATAGATGAAAACAAATGTCATTTTTGGAATCAGCGCAAAAAACTACTTACAGATCAGTTAACGAAATCAAAACAATTTTTTTAAAAGTTTTTTTTTGCAGACCTGTGTTATCAATAAATCAGGTGAAAATATCTTTGAAGGAATTCAAAAAGCAAATCTTTGATAGCTTACTGAACATAACGATTATACCAGAATTACAGCCCCCAAATGAAAAGATGGCAATGTATTTTTTCGACCATTATTGCTATCTTTTCCCATTTTCAACAAGTGAATTGGACTACTGTGATTTTAGACAGCTAATTATTTTATGCATGAAAGAACTATTCTTTGGATCATGATACCAAAAACCGAAAAAAAAATTAAAAAATATTCAAGCCGGTCGTTAAAAAAACATTGGAAAATATATGACTCCAAAAACGCATAACATACATGAAGGTGAATCTGACAGGTCTTTAGGCCTTCTAGATATAAAGAAATTGATATTTCCATCCAAGCATCCCTGTAAAGTATATAATAGTCTAATGGAATAAGTTTGACACTGAATAAATATGAGTGTGTTAACGTAACACACAGGCACGTCAAATGGAATGTTCAGTTGACCTTTTTTAACAACCACATTTTTCAATGCGCAATAACTCAGTTAACAGAAACAATAACTCCAACAACAACTGCACTGTGACCGTTGACACATCGCCTTTAATAATATCTACCGCAGTAGTACACGAAACATCTGTCAAAAAAAGCTGCAGACCACGGCCACAATACCCAGAAAATAGTTTTCACACAGTTATCTCCGGCCGTGAAATTTATATCGTTGAAAATGAATATTATTTATCATACCTTTTGTCAGTTTGACGTCTCCAACTAGTTTGACAACTTTGAGTCCTTGAGGTTTATGAATGGAAATGTACAATGAACTTTTTGTGATGAAAGTATTACTTTCAATAATCACATCACGCAGGTGTCAATTTGATGTCTCCCATCAATATATTCTGCTCAACTGACCGCCAGTGTTGAAATGGAAAAATTGCAACCAAGACAATTAATGATATTGATGATTTAGTTATGAAATGAACTTTTCGTGATCAGTCAATATCACTTGGTACGTAAAAATGAAATATACCGGTGAGAAATTAAATACCCACTTGCCTACATTTGAGCTATTTCATGTATGAGAATATATTCACTGGATTCCTTATTGTGAATCAGATGTCTGATGATGTTGTATACTAAGGAGCCCTCATGAATGTTTGACGGACGGACGCTCTACTTTCAAAACCATAGTAAAGTCATTTTTTATGGGATGAAAATGTCATGCCAGCCTACAAAAATCAGTTTTGCAATACTTACCATGATATATATTCGGTAAATTCTTTACATTATGATGTTTACATTATGATATATATATATATATATATATATATATATATATATATATATATATATATATATATATATATATATATATATATAGAAATAGCACGGGGATTGAAACGGGTGTGCAGTCGGAGACAGAGAAAAATGAGAACTCTTTTTTCTGTTCAAGCTTTCGAGACTTTATTGACTCTTCTTCAGGAACTCTAGATGATAAGATGAAAATTAACAATTGTCAAAATTTGTTGTACTTTACTTACGAAAGTTGAGGTTATGTATATGAAGCAAGCATGGGAAGAATTATTTTCTTAAAACACTATGAAACTGTGATGATTTATGAAACACTCATGATACTGGATAACAGGTTAAAATTGAGAACATTATAATAAAATGTGGATGGCACTAATAACATTAGATTGTTGTAAAATAAAATTTTTTTAAATTTTTTGTATACATCTTGTGAAAGGAACATGTCCAAGTCAACTGTCAATTGTCTTGTCAAAAATTATTGGAAAAGGAGAAAAAATCCATGTCTGTGGTATGGAATGCAAAAGTGACTAAGTTTATCATCAGACAGGAATAAAGTGCTAATTGAAATTTGTGATGAATTTTTAAAAATAAATTGAATAGAATTTTGTTTTGGTTAACATCTTGGAGGAATGAACAGTTGTCTTGTCATTTACAGCAAATATTGAAAATTGATAGATGAATGGTTGAATGTGAATTTATTTTTTGATTGAGTTAAAAGAGGGTTTATTGACTGATATTTCCAATCATTATGATGTGCAGATTGACTTTTATTGTATTGGATTGGTAGCAGGATGGTTGGTGCGTCTGTTTTGATTGTCTAAGTGAAGTAGGTAAGTATAGATTATACTAAGTCCTTCTATGTCTCTTCTAGAATTCATACTGAGAGGATTTTTGAAAATGTTTGTCATTTCTAGGAACATTCTTTTGTGTACGTTGTTGGATTGGTCTAATATTTTGACATTGTCATATGCAATTTTATGGTCATGGATGATGGAATGTTGTGCTAAAGTGCAGCTATTTTTGTTGTTTTTTATATCACTTTTGTGGGCTGTGATTCTATCTTTGAGGAGTCTGCCAGTTTGGCCTATGTATATTTGGTTGCATTCTGCACAAGGAATTCCATAAACTATGCCTGAGTTGTGTAGAGTATGTATAAATACCGTTTTTAAAAAAATATGTCGATGACATAATACTCAGTGTTCCGAATGATGGAATCGAAGAGGTCCTCCGAATTTTCAATAACTATGACCCACATCTCCAATTTACCATCGAAAATGAGGATGAGAACTTCAGTGTTCCATTTCTCGATACAAAACTCATGAGGAGACAAGACAATACGTTGATCACGACTTGGTACACCAAACCTGGCGCTTCAGGTAGGTTTCTGCATTACCAATCATTTCACGACAACAAACAAAAAATCAATCTGGTCTTAGGAATGAAAAACAGAGTGATCCTCACAAGCCACTCCACCCTTCGGAACCAGAATCTCAAAAAACTTACAAACTTATTCATCGCAAGTGGATATCCACCCAAATTAATCAACAGTTTAATCTTCAGTCGTTCCACCACTCTTACTGAACCCAGTAGGGTTGATGCTCCCCTTCCCATACACAATGCTGTGACTTCCAAATATTTCTCCATTCCTCACATCGAAGGATTATCGTATAAAATTAAAAAAATTTTCAAACCTTTCCAAAACATTACAATTTCATTAAAAAATACAGTGATAGTAAAAAACATTTTTTCTAAATTAAAAGATAAAACTCCAACTCTACACAACTCAGGCATAGTTTATGGAATTCCTTGTGCAGAATGCAACCAAATATACATAGGCCAAACTGGCAGACTCCTCAAAGATAGAATCACAGCCCACAAAAGTGATATAAAAAACAACAAAAATAGCTGCACTTTAGCACAACTTTCCATCAACCATGACCATAAAATTGCATATGACAATGTCAAAATATTAGACCAATCCAACAACGTACACAAAAGAATGTTCCTAGAAATGACAAACATTTTCAAAAATCCTCTCAGTATGAATTCTAGAAGAGACATAGAAGGACTTAGTATAATCTATACTTACCTACTTCACTTAGACAATCAAAACAGACGCACCAACCATCCTGCTACCAATCCAATACAATAAAAGTCAATCTGCACATCATAATGATTGGAAATATCCACTTTTGCATTCCATACCACAGACATGGATTTTTTCTCCTTTTCCAATAATTTTTGACAAGACAATTGACAGTTGACTTGGACATGTTCCTTTCACAAGATGTATACAAAAAATTTAAAAAAATTTTATTTTACAACAATCTAATGTTATTAGTGCCATCCACATTTTATTATAATGTTCTCAATTTTAACCTGTTATCCAGTATCATGAGTGTTTCATAAATCATCACAGTTTCATAGTGTTTTAAGAAAATAATTCTTCCCATGCTTGCTTCATATACATAACCTCAACTTTCGTAAGTAAAGTACAACAAATTTTGACAATTGTTAATTTTCATCTTATCATCTAGAGTTCCTGAAGAAGAGTCAATAAAGTCTCGAAAGCTTGAACAGAAAAAAGAGTTCTCATTTTTCTCTGTCTCCGACTGCACACCCGTTTCAATCCCCGTGCTATTTCTTAACTTAGCCAGTCGTGCTAACCTTCAACCTCTATATATATATATATATATATATATATATATATATATATATATATATATATATATATATATATATATATATATATATATATATATATATAGAAATACGGAATAATGTTGGGGATGCAGTCAAAAATTGCTGGGCTGTTGTTTAAAGAATACTCTTTGTTATATGGTCGAGCTTTCGAGAATGTTTATTCCCTTTATCAAGACATCTACAATAAATTGATAACATTGAAGCAAAATTGTAAAACAATAGATAAAAAATACTTACTAACTTGAGGTTATATTAAAAAGTCGAAAATTTCACTGAGAAACACAAAAAAGTCCTTTTCATTATGTAGAAAAGTGTCACACATTAAAATTTTTATGGTTTAAAGAAAATATATATATATAAACTTTATTCAGAAATAACATTTAGAGGATTTGAAATTTTAAATTTTATTTTAACGGCCATGCATGGCACTTACTAGTGGCGTGGTAGCAACTAGAAAGAAAGGAAACAGGAAACAATATTCAGATGCATTACCTGCAATGGATTCTTTGTTGTTTCGTTTCAAATACACAAGTAATGATAATAAATGTCTTTATTTCCACATTCCACATACACTGAAGCACAATTATAAATAGGTGAGAAAAAAAAACAAACATGGATGGTAGGAAATCTCAAAAGGAAGTTCACCAACTGGTGCTCTAGCACTTGACCCTTATTGTAGTAAGGCTTATATTATTTTTATTTTACCTACCTAACCTAAGCCTACTTAACCCAACTCTGTCTGATCGTAACCTGAACCTAAACTATTTGGGTCAATAATTAACTGTTCGACCACACTCAAAAAAAACAATAGAGAAAATACAAGGGAGCAAAAATAGGAGATGAGTAAAATTATAGGGAATTGTTCAGTTACAAGTGGCGTGCATGAGATTACACCGTACGTTTACTGATGGTGAACTAGTTGCGTGGGTCATATGTCAGCTCCCATGGGAGATAACACATATTATTTTATCGTTTTCCACTTTACTTTTTTCATACTTTTTTCAACTTCAGGATTAACTACTAATTCTTGATATTCGTTTGACTATTTTTTATTGAATCTACTAACAATACATTCGATTTTTCAAATCTCCTGAAAACTCCTCTGAGAATTCAGATTGGATAGGTTTTTCAATTCAAGGACTAATCAAGGATGCTGGGCTGTTGTTTAAAGAATACTCTTTGTTATATGGTCGAGCTTTCGAGAATGTTTATTCCCTTTATCAAGACATCTACAATAAATTGATAACATTGAAGCAAAATTGTAAAACAATAGATAAAAAATACTTACTAACTTGAGGTTATATTAAAAAGTCGAAAATTTCACTGAGAAACACAAAAAAGTCCTTTTCATTATGTAGAAAAGTGTCACACATTAAAATTTTTATGGTTTAAAGAAAATATATATATAAACTTTATTCAGAAATAACATTTAGAGGATTTGAAATTTTAAATTTTATTTTAACGGCCATGCATGGCACTTACTAGTGGCGTGGTAGCAACTAGAAAGAAAGGAAACAGGAAATATCTGCAAATTGATAATTGACATTATGACATTTGAAGTTTAAAATTTGAAAATTGACAATATAACTAAACCAGGATTACCAAAAGGTAAACAACAGTGATTACACTAGCAGTCTCAAAAAGTATCTGAAAATGGATACAGTGCTGCCAAGTACTCATAAAAGAAGTGAGTAACAAGACTCAACACTACCTCCAAACTCACACACTATCTGTTACTTTATAAATATTACTAAGATTGTTAATCTCAGTCTTTTTGTTCATATTGTTTGTATTCCTATTGATAAAGAACATTTCTTTAAACAGCCGTTTCTGTAAATTACTTTCAGTACACAATACTCTAACTTCGGTGTAATTCATTGTGTGTTTTGTGTTGATGACATGTTCAACCAATGCACAGGTAGCTTTATTCATATTACAATCACTTTTATGTGACGTTATACGTCCTGATAAAATTCTAGATGTTTGACCAAAATATGTCTTATCACATGTATGACAAGGAATTTCATATACTACATTAAACTTTTCTAGGGTTTTCAAAGGAGTTTTAATTTTGGAAAACAGACTATTCGTAGTAGTGACAATGTATTGAGCAAATTTAATATTTTCACTCTTGAAAACGTTCAAGAGCTTGGGTGTTAAAGACTGAAAATATGGTAAGGTTTTGAAAAATAATGAAGTTGGAGGTATATCTCCACTGTTTGATAAATTTAAATTATTATTATTTATGGGGTTAACTAAATTATTTGAAACAGTAGTCACTGTGGAAAAAGAGTTGGAAAGTAATTTATTCAAAAGTTTGCAAGGATATGAATTTTCAAGGAGAATACCTTTTAGTTCTTTTATACAATAACAACAGTTTACCATTCTTGGATATGCGAGTGTGCAGAAACACGTTATTCCCTTAACGTAGAACGTTAAGGGAATAAACATTCTCGAAAGCTCGACCATATAACAAAGAGTATTCTTTAAACAACAGCCCAGCAATTTTTGACTGCATCCCCAACATTATTCCGTATTTCTCCTTAACTAGTCAGTCAAGACTACCCATCGCTTTATAAAATATATATATTTATATATATATTTATATATATATATATATATATTTATATATATATATATATATATTTATATATATATATATATATATATATATATATATATATATATATATATATATATATATATTTATATATATATATATATATATATATATATATATATATATATATATATATATATATATATATTCAAAAAAAACAAGTGACGTGTTCCCGAGACAATTTAAAGAAACAAGTCTCTATCAACTTGTGTCCGGAAATGCTTCGTTTCGGAGATACGCTTTTTGAAAATAACTCTTGTAAAAATAAGTTATTTGTACGAAATTCGGTACCCGGGGTTTTTTTGACGTGGGAAATCATAATTTCGTATTAATTTTCATGTAACATCTAGAGGGCGCTGCGTACGCTGTTATTATTTATTTCAAATTGCCCTAACTTTTTTGACAGTAAACTTTTGGTACTTTTCATGAAAAAACCGTTATTTCCACACCTTCTCCAAGTAAAAAAGGTACACCTCCTCAACAACGCTGGAGGTGATCGTTTTCGAGATATTTACAATTTTCTATATCGATGCATATTACTCCATATCCAAATTTAATTTCAATAATTTTGGTCACTCTCTGCTTGCAAATTAAGTTAATTAAATCGAGTAAGCTATGAAAGTTTGTTAATAAAAATAGAAGTTCGCTGTCACATTTTTAACTATTAATTGATAAATTCACAGTTCGGAGTTTATGAAGTGATTTTTTGGTACCATGCCCGACTTTACGAATGCTGAAATGGCTGATATGGTTTTTGCATACGGCTTGGCTGACGGAAATTCAAGCGAGGCCAGACGTATCTATCAGGAAAGGTATCCCCAACGCGTGACTCCTTGTGCAGCGACATTTGCGAATCTTTTCCGGCGACTTTCCGAATGTGGAAGCTTTGAAATTAATTCTGCAGTAGGACCACCACGGACTACAAGAACTGTAGAACTGGAGGAGGCGGTTCTCGAAGAAATTAGTGAACATCCAGAGACAAGTACAAGAAAAATTAGTCAAACTTTAAATGTGAGTCCTTATCATTGTCAGCGTGTCCAGGCACTTACGTTACGTGATTTCTAACCACGTATCGAATTTACTCAATGGCTTCAAAAAAAAGTCGAACAACATCTGCAAATTTTATCGAAAATCCTTTTCACCGATGAGGCTAATTTTTCGAAAAATGGTATCATGAACTTCCATAACAACCACATCTGGGCGGAAGATAACCGACATGCGATAACGCAAACTCATTTCCAAGACAGATTCTCTTTTAATGTACAGGTAGGCATAATTGGGGATTATTTTATTGGGCCCTATTTTCTTCCCTTACGTTTGAATGGAAAAATCAAAAATCAAAAGCGACAGCTTGGCTAAGTAAAGCAGAATTTTTGATTTTTGATTTTTTGACTGAGAGACCCCGTTAATCCATTTTACTATATATACATATTTATTACTGTTGTGATAAAACTAATACCACTTAAAATAAAAGATGCTCCAGCTAGATGAAGCCTGAAAATGCTAGAGGATAAGGGGATAGACTATTCAGTCTGAACCACTCCTCTTTCTTCAATTCCACTTATAATTGAGAATGAAGGCGATATTGATCAAAATCTCTTATTATTCATTAAAGTGATAGCTATACCTCATATTGAGGGAATTAACGAATTTCCAGAATCTTCAATCATAATAAGTACTGCTATAAAAAAATTATAACAAAAACATGGGCAGTTACAAAAACATTATGAATTTTGTCATTCCCAAATGAAATTCCGGGATATTCTGATTCTGCTCGTGAATTTCTACAGGAATGAAATTAGATCAAATACCCTTTCTTTTCTAGATATCGCCATAAATGCGTTGGTTGTTGCGAAAGAATGGATAAACAATATTCAGATGCATTACCTGCAATGGATTCTTTGTTGTTTCGTTTCAAATACACAAGTAATGATAATAAATGTCTTTATTTCCACATTCCACATACACTGAAGCACAATTATAAATAGGTGAGAAAAAAAAACAAACATGGATGGTAGGAAATCTCAAAAGGAAGTTCACCAACTGGTGCTCTAGCACTTGACCCTTATTGTAGTAAGGCTTATATTATTTTTATTTTACCTACCTAACCTAAGCCTACTTAACCCAAGTCTGTCTGATCGTAACCTGAACCTAAACTATTTGGGTCAATAATTAACTGTTCGACCACACTCAAAAAAAACAATAGAGAAAATACAAGGGAGCAAAAATAGGAGATGAGTAAAATTATAGGAATTGTTCAGTTACAAGTGGCGTGCATGAGATTACACCGTACGTTTACTGATGGTGAACTAGTTGCGTGGGTCATATGTCAGCTCCCATGGGAGATAACACATATTATTTTATCGTTTTCTACTTTACTTTTTTCATACTTTTTTCAACTTCAGGATCAACTACTAATTCTTGATATTCGTTTGACTATTTTTTATTGAATCTACTAACAATACATTCGATTTTTCAAATCTCCTGAAAACTCCTCTGAGAATTCAGATTGGATAGGTTTTTCAATTCAAGGACTAATCAAGGATGAACCAATAATGAAAAATGCCCTTACATTGAGTAAAACAGGTCTATTTAAGATTGTCGCCTCTACCGCACAATTAAAATAGCGTAAGGAAGGTAATTGTTTCTACAACAACCCCTCTAGACGGCTACAAATGTACAATGAACTCATACAAATCCTTTGAGGTCATAGTTACCAAACAATCGTCAAAATGATGACTAGCAGACTTTAAAAACTAGCAGACTAAGGTACTGGAATACATAATTGGAACCTCTGGCATCTTAAACAGCAGTGCTTGTTTTCAATTAATTCAATTGTAGACTCCATAGATGTTTATTTTGATCCCATCAGAATATTTAATGATTGGCATCAAAGGGTCAAAATTACGTGGGTATAGTCATTTCTTACTGCAAAGAGCAATTTTTTCAAGGAAGATGTCTTTCAAAAATTGGAGGCTTCGATACTTTCGTGTAAAAATGTGTACTCGTAACAATATAGCTTTCTAAGACAGTTTAATCCGTTATGGATTCATAATTTTCTAACAATATACATATGTATCGAATATGGAGAAGTTAATGTACTACTGTCATTATATTCACCAGTCATTTTAGTATAATCTATGAAATCAAACACTTTTACTCAAGATATGCCCTCTTTGTTATAATGAGGCGAACTCTCCAAATTGGAAAATCAGCAAATACATCTTCAATTACTTTGGATCCCTTCCCACGCAGTATTCATAGGTATTGAGGAAATCGATACAGTTACTTGAAATATTAGTTTCTCCTTACTCGCAACCCAAGTTCAAAATCTCCAACAATATGGCAACAGTCAGTGGGGTTGAACTTCAGCTTCATTGAAAAAATGTGAATTAATAACAAATAATAATAATCAACAATAAAATACCAGAAACTCAGTGAATGTTTTGTGAAATATCTTGAAGATATAAAAACTGACGATTTTTTTATGTACCTAGCAGTGGTATTTCGCCAAGTACTGGTGTCGACAGTATTGACATTATGTAGCTTCAAGCATTGGAATGACTAGTAAGTGAAATTGCAAAAACCACTCAAAATGCATAATAAAGTACCCTTTTGAATTATAAAATATGATAATCGTGACGGCGCGATTGCAAGCTCCTCCGCAAAATCCAATCTCATTACTGGAATTTTCAATATTGTTGATACAAGTAGGAGAACTGCTAGTAAGGGCACTTCTGCGTTTTTTTTTTTCAATTATTATCACTCAATTAATCTCTATTTGATTATACTAAAATGAACTAGAATAGAATTAATTAACGTTTGTTTGAAGGTGGTTGACAATGTTTCGTAGTGCATTTCATTGGTTGGTATAGAGACTTTCCACGACAAAAAAAGCACTTAAAATCATACAGAGAAAACTATCCGAAGATGAACACCTGAAAGATAGAACGTACTTACCGATACAAGTAATCATGGAATTACTAGAAAGCTGTGTACGAAGCTGCTACTTCCAACCGAAGGATGAATTCTTTACGCAAGATGAGGGACTGCCAATGGGATCGCCACTTTCACCGGTTATAGCCAATATTTATATGGAGTGGTTTGAAACTCTGGCCATTGAAGAAGCCCGCAAAAATACGTTGACGATACCTTCATAATATGGAACTATGGGAATGCAGAACTAGACACCTTCCTGAAGCACATCAACAACGTAAGTCCTTCCATCACTTTCACAGTGGAGAAGGAAGTCCACAACGAATTGTCATTCTTAGACGTAATGATGAATAGGGCCGAAACTAAGTGGAAAACATCTATATACCGAGAATCCACTCATACGGGACAATATCTGAACCACCATCGATCGACTAAGAGAGGAATCATCGAGACTCTAGTAGACCGTACTTTCGGGCTCTGTTATACAAAGTGAGTTCACGAAAAGGAACTAGGCATCATCAAAAATGACCTCCAATAGAAAGGTTCCCCCAATGTGATGGTGGAACAGATTTTGGCTAGAAGACAGCAAGAGCTCCACAAGGAAGAGAAGCCGTCACAACCAGTAATTGTACTTGCCTAAATCAGAGAATTATCGGAAAGGATAAGAAGGATTGGGTCCAAGTATAACATCAGGACCTGTTTCAGATCTGGGAACACTATCCGTAGCAGCCCCACAAAAACCAGGCCACCAAACGCGGACTGCGATTCCAAGAATTGCATTTACCGGATACCCTGCGAGTGCGAAGAATCATACATCGGTGAAACTGAGAGGCCATTGAAATTTCGCATTTCCGAGCACAAGAAACACACACAGCTAGGAGATATCACCAAATCAGGAATAGCAGAGCATGTCTGGACTCATCAAGTGGTCTCAACCTGAAATCATCCACAAGGAGGAACATTGGTTTAAGAGAAAACATATGGAAACCTATAATCAAACAAAACACGACCAAACGATCAGCTTCCGCTAAAACCGATGAAGCGGAGAGAGGGAAGAAGGGATAGGTGAAAACAATGGAATGACTTATAAATAGTCAGATCTCCAGTTATCACCCGAAGACGATTGTGGATACTAACAATCGAAACGTAAGCCAAGCCAAGTTACTTGGCTTGGAATCTTTCAATTTTTAATTTTCATTCCTTGTTAATAATTTTTAATTTTCATCTCGTGTTAATAGTTCAATTTTTCGATTTTTGCATGTACTCTATTTCACTGTAATTTCAGTTTTTTTGCTTGATATAATTGTTATTGATTAGGTAAACTTTTTAACTTTTTATAGATTCTTTCAAGGATTTCAAATCAATTTATATCATATTAGACAATGGAAGTCCGAACCAATTAAATGCAGAATATATTAATCCATAAATGAGCCAAAAACAAACTGTTGAACAATCAACTTTTACAAAAATAACTAGATCAGAACAAATAGGAGAAACACATAAATATGTGATATAGGAGTACTTTGAAGTTTAAAAAATTGTCAAAGTATTATTCAATATTTTTCCCTGAAATATGTTCCGGATGCATATCTTCTACTTCATCGGAAAGAACATTGTATAGTTTGAGACCCAGAACAGTGAAGCAATTTACTGTTTGTGATTAATACATCTTGATTCTTATGAATGTTGATTACTTCAATAATATAAATACCAATCAGAGTTAGAGTTTGATATCTTTTGAAGAGATCTCGACAAAATTTTCTTAGTGAACTGTTGGCTACACAATGAATAATACTTTTTTGGACAGCACATATTTCTTTCGATGAAGTAGACAAATTGTAATTGCATAGCTGAGTTTCGATTGTACCTCAGCATGATAAAACATCATCAAATCGTGATATACTTGAGTTTTGAAACTACTGGCTTATATACTCAAATAAATCGGAATAATATCGAACTATTGCGAATATTTGCTGTCTACCTCATGAGGTTTTTTTTATTATAGTATTTGCGAGCTGAAAAATAAATCTTGTTCACTTTTCTGAGTTATGGACAATTAGTATTGATTAATAGCTCATTTCTATTTTATTTGTTATTTTATTTTTTGTTTCATATGAAATCAATTTCCTTTTGCATGTGAATGAAAAAGTGATATAATTCATATAATTGTATTGTTAAGTTTTGTTCTATAAATGTCAAACTGTTGTGCAATAAACGATATTATTATTATTGTTGTCAAACGTCGAGTATCCAATTCTCATTAGAAAACCCTCATTTGACCAACAACAAATGAAAATGAAGGACCCAAAGAGATTTCTGCAATGTATCTTGAAACTCAGATCTTAATTAGGAGTAATACTTAGAAATTTTCTACTTTGAATAAGTTAGATATCATCTATTCTCAGGTTTAGGTATTTAGGTTAGTCAGATTACGTTTCTGTCTAGTATGAAAAGCCTGGTATTATTTTTGAAACTGAAAAATCGAACGCAACAAAATATTTATTTCGATAATTTTTCTACAAAATAGTAGACATTTGGGACATGTATAATTTTCTAAGTCATTTCAAAAGAAATTGAACACCTATGAAAGATTCAATTATTCTAATTGTTAAAAATGTTGCCCGTTAACGTCAATGCATTTTTGTATTTTTTCGGAGCATGCCCACATAACATTCACTAGTTGAGTAGAAGTAATTTCGTTGATGGCTCTCCTCACCCTGTCTTCAAGTTCCTCGCAATTTTGAGGTCTTCTATGAGCATATACTGTATTCTTCAAGTGAACCCAAACAAAAAAATTCATTGGCGTGAAGTCTGGTGATCATGGTGGCCAACGAACTGGACCATGAGTACCAATACAATTGTCCTTGAAGGTTCTAGTAAGATGCCCTCGGACTACATTCGAATTATGTGAAGATGCTCTATCGTGATGGAAATACATAATATGACGTGTCTCTAGGGATGTGTCTTCAATAAAATTCTGGATTTCATCATTTAAAATTTGTGGGTACCGGTATTATTATTATTATTGTCAAACGTCGAGTATTCATTTCTCATTTGAAAACTCTTATTTGATAAGAAATTGAAATGAGGGACCCAATGAGATTTCTGCAATGTATCTTGACACTCAGACCTTCATCAATAGTAACACCTAGAAATTTTTTAGAGGTACTTTGAACAAGCTGGGTATCATCTATTCTCAGATTTAGATTAGTTAGATTACTTTTCTGTCTAGTATGAAAAACCATATATCTGATTTTAGAGTCGTTCAGGAAGAATGAGTTATTTGTCAACCAGCTATTGAAGATATTTGTGGTGTTATTAATCATATTTTGCAAATGATTATTAGACATTGTGAATTTCATCACTAATTTTCAATCCTTTATCGTACTATTCTTAATGGTAATTCATTATATTTTTCATTGTTAACTGTCTACTGTTCCAGGTAAAAATGAAGGGAGTTCATTTATATAAATGATGAACAACAAAGATTCCGGGACAGATACTTGGGCGACACCTATGTTGTTTAGATGTAAATAATCATAACTCTAGTTGACTATATTGGTAATAGTACTCATTGAAAAAAAAAAACGACAGGCCTATTGGCAATTCCAGAAACTTTCCATAAATAATATTGTTTATTACTGTGTTAAGCAGATACAAATGCAATACGCATATATACAAACGGCTCAAAAACGAAAGAAGGCTCAGGATGTGGAGTGTACTCCAGATCACTAAGCCTGAGGATTAAGTGGGGAATGGGAAGAAATACCAGCATGATCCAAACAAAACTGGCTGGTATCTCAATCGCCACAAAACAAATAACGAAGAAAGGAATTTCTGGCAAAAACATAATAATCTGCACTGACAGCAGACAAGCCCTATTAGCCTTGAACAGACAACGTATAACCTCAGGGCTAGTATACTGGAGTGTCACCAAGATCTAGCCAAATCCTCGGTAGATAATAACATCATCGTGAGGTGGGTTGAAGGGCACGACAGGAGTAAAGGCAATTGTATTGCCGACTCCTTAGCCAAGGAAGCGGATGGACTAAGAATCTCAAGACCCAATGGCACCTACGGCCTGATGACTTCGACAATTGCGGAACTAGTCAAATGTTACACCCATGCTCAATCCTTAAAGAGATGGGATGGAATCAAAGGATGCAATATTGCCAGGATCAACTTGGGCGACCGTGGCAAGTTGACGCCGAAGAAATATCTGGCGATGACCAGGAAAAATCTACGCTTAACAGTAGGATTTCTGACTGGCCACTGTCAACTAAGGAAACGTCTCCATAATATGGGGCTAGTGAACACAACTCTATGCAGGATGTGTGAACAGGAAAATGAGACTATCAGGCATGTCCTGTGCGAGTGCCCGGAGTTATCGTCAATAAGAGAGTGTGTGTTCGGCGAGTCTTGGCCTACACCTGCCGATATAAAGGAGATGTCTCCCAGTGACCTGTCCTCCTTCCTGGAAAGGACAGGATGGACGATGACACAGGAGGACAACTCCTCGGGAGGATGTACAATGGGTCATATGTGGCCTAATTGCTGTGGGCTTACACTTACCCTCCCTACTCTACAGATACAGAGATTGTGTATTACTAGCTTTAATGCTCTACTGTAATTGAAAAAAGGAAAATTCGAAATATAAACCGATGATCATGTTTTTCATAATTGCAAATAAGCCCTTGCAGCCCGTTCGTTCCCATGCACTGAATTTAAATAAATTAAATTGATCGAAAACAAAGGGTAGACGGAATTGAGAGAGAACGGCAATAAAGGAAGGAAAAACAAAAAATGAAATATTTTCCAACGTCTCGTATCAATTTAATCATAGCCAACATGTATTTTGAATTAATGAATTTGCAGTTGATGTGTGAAACCGAAGCCGTGTGTTCAATTAAAAAATCCTTTGTTTCTAAGTTTAATAAGCACTCTGCTCACTAAACACGCTCCTCTATTGAAATGCCATAGACTTCGCACGAATAATTCTAAATGCAGTTCACTACGATGAATAAATAATATTCGACATTCATCAGAATGGAGCCCTTCATTTATTTCTATGCCACATGAACTTCACCCCGCGCCACTTGACAAAACTCAATTTTTATTACATCCATCGTGTTCCATTAGGTATAAACTGAATAAGCCGAGGGTTTTCTTTAAGGAAATGAACAACGAGTTTTGTTCATTTTCCTAACCAAATACAAGAAACGTTTGGACGATAATAGAAAATTTATTGAAAGAGTTTGAACCGCGAAGTCAAAAAAAATATCTTACTGTTGTTACAACTATAGTTCAAGTAAACGGTATAGTTCAACCTACCTTCCAACAGCTCCCCTTCAATAATATAACAACAATAATATAACAATAATATATATATATATATATAGATATATATATATATATATATATATATATATATATATATATATATATATATATATATATACAGAATAGTAGGTTTTCCAGAAATTGCCTTTCATTTGATCGAAATGGAGAATTTTGGTGCTAGTATGATTGACTGAATGATCATTATCTAGAACGTGTTGTGTGAGTGCACAAGAATTTCGTTTTAAATTTTTATAATTATTTTTATGAAGAGCTATGCGGATTTTCAAATTGTTTTTTGTTTGACCTATATATATATATATATATATATCTTATCACAATTGTTGCAGGGAATTTCGTAAACTACATATTTATATATATATATATATATATATATATATATATATATATATATATATATATATTAACTTTTTTTCGAAAGCTTCTGATAAATTCCTCTTCCATATTCTCTGTATTACTGTCACTGTCGTCATTTAAATCAATAATGAATTCATTTCCACCATTAATATGGAAGTGTCCAATCTCCATATAGTCTTTTTCAACTAAAATTATTTCTCAATACTTTTCTGCCAGTCTTCTTCGGTAATATTAGATACTTCTTCTTTAATTAGCTGTATTACCTTCTTATCAAACTTTGGAAAATTATTTTTACGCTTGATGCTTTGTTTCAATTTTCCCCAAATCATCTCGATGGAATTGAAAACACAAAAATAGGGGGGAAGTCTCAGTATGGTGTGTCCATACTTTTCAGTAATAGGTACTCTCAAGAGCACACACTTTTTCGAAAATTTGCCTGTAAAACTTCAAGTAGTTGGTTTTTGGTATATTAATCTTCAAAATACAAATTGTTGTCCAATGAAAAACTTTGTATTTCATCTTTCCTCGAATTTTTATCCAGTACTTTGATGAGCTATCGCGAATGATAGGAACCGTTGTCAAGAAGTATTACACTATTCGCATCTAAATTTGGGATCAATGTGTTCTCAAACCATTCCTCGAAAATAGTATCTTTCATGTTTTTATGATAGTCAACATTGCAGTCCTCAAGTTTTTTTTTCACATAATTTCAATGAATTCGGAACCCATCCTTTACTTCATCCGCGATGCACAATGATTAGTCGTGATCCTTTGTTTGCAGGCATGTTAGGCGTACATATTCTCGAACCATCAGTCCACCCTTTCTTAACTGTGTCGTGAGTGTCATACCAAGTTTCCTCCAAATAGAGATATTGCCATTGTTCTTGTCTATATTTAGTTATTTGTTCTAAGTGTTTCTTACGCAATTCTACTATTCTTCTACTTTCCATAACTGATAGACGTTTGTTTATTATTTTAAATGAAAAGAGAAATGAAAATTCCTATGTTTTTTAACACTTTCATTTGTAACTAACGTTACTGCAGTTTCGTCCTATATGGAAATTTTCAAACTTAAACAGTTTATTGTTCAAGTTTGAAAATGTCCATATAGGACGAAACTGCAGTAACTTTAGTTACAAATAAAAGTGGTAAAAAACATAGAAATTTTCATTTCTCTTTTCATCATGATCTCCTACCACATAGTAACGGCTACATCATATCAATGTATTATTTTAAATCTAAATCCTAGTTTCTTTATCCGAATCTAAAGAGTTTTGTCACTGCAGCTCACGTTATGGCTGGAAGTTTTCAATTTCTTCCTTATGATTTCAGTTGTAGAAATCTCATTGCTTTTGTAACAGTCGTATATTGTTTTTCAATGATTTTATCAGATGAACATCTAAAGCTTTTGGTAATTCTGTATCACATCGCGTCTTGCGTCCATAAGGTTTGTTTTTGACTATTTTACGTACAGTTGAGAAAGAAATTTTGGTCAAATCTGATGTTGCTTGTAATAGTTTGTTTCCCTCGAAATCAAACTTGAGATGTAGATTCATGTATACATTGAAACATACTCAAATGTTTCAATATTCAAATGCATCCGAATCTTATTCACTAGTATCTCTTGTTCACATTGTTCACCATTGCTATTGGAATCACTACACTGGAAAAGGTCTGCGTTGTTATCACATTCCTTATTACTACCAGTACTTGTTTAAGGACGCCACATTTTAAACAGATAACAAAAATTTTGAGTAATTATAACTGTACCAATATCGAATTCCAACAGACAAATCGCAATCAGTTCCTAAACTGAACACCACGGCGATAACCGTCCCCGCGTTCTCGATTTCTATTCGTCACCGTATCATGACTTCAAATTTCATTTTATGACTCTTTAGCCAAGCTTAAAACTCGGTTGGTATGAAAAATATTCAATACGGACCGCCAAGTCTACAGTCTACGTAGACTACTACGTACTATTTCGCTTCCGGTTCATTTAGACCTTTGAGAGTGCCGCAAATTAAGAAAGCTAAATATCAATATTTAATTTTTCCAATTCATTTTTTCAATTTGTAGTCAAAATTTATCAATACGAAAAGTTACTGACTGATTGGACTTTTCAGTATTTTATATTACGCAGTAACTTTTCGGGGTGAACTTTTCATTTTGCCCTTTATATACTACACTTCAGCAGATTTCCTATTGATTTATCTTTAATTTTTTCAGAATGTGGGAGGTTATAAACCCAAAAAAACAAGTATTGACTATGCCATCATTGTTTAATTTTGCAAGTTTCTAACATATCGAGTTAAAATATCGTAAAAGGTGGATTAAGAAACTTCAAAAGGTTCTAGCTTTAATTTTTCTCTGTTACAATTCGAGAAAACTAGACTCTTCCTACTAATGAAATTATTTCATTAAATTGTTGATACCTTTATTATATGTATTTTTTCATTCAAAATTAAAGATTGAAAAAACTTATTTTTTAATATCTCTGGATATGTTACTATATATTTTTAATTATTTTCTTGCATCGAATTAACTTCAATTGAATATATTTCCTGTATCACGAACACCCTGTAAAAGTAGTCATTTCTTCATAAATTTCTTTTCTTCGCGACAAAAACTCTTGGGCTCAGTCCGAATTCGAAACAACGTACGTTTATTAGATAGCGATTCTTGGAGAAAATCATGAAGATATCTGCCTAGTAAATGTTCATAACTATCATGATTGATTTTCGCAAAAGTGCGGATTTACATTTCAAAGACTGTGAGGGGTTTAATATTTTGTGTTTTTTAAGCGAATTCAACCCATGATTCAATCGAGTTTGGATTGAGATAATAATTGATTTCAAAACGTCTCCTGTTGCGCTAGGGATTTCGACACAAGGAGGTAAGCGTTCGACATTTTTGTTTAGAAATACATATACAAATATAAAATTTGAAAATACCTTGAATTGTTCATAATTTTAGACGTTTCATTTCTCACGGACCACGTTCCATATTTATAATAGGGGAGCCCAAGCAAGGATTTCGGGATTTACTAAAGCGCGGCAGATTATTATACAGGGGGATACCTTGTACCCGGTTGAGTACCTCCACCAAATATGAGCCCCATATATAAGGCCGCCCATGAAGGATAAAGGATCAGATTAGTAAAAAAAATTGATCATCAGAAATTCTCGAGCGCGTCAGATTGAGGTAGGGTGAGTTAATTACATGCTAAAAAGTGTGTATTCCAGTAATCTGACAATTTGAGAGTGACGTAAAGAAAGGGGAGGGCAGCAAAGTTGTAAAAAAATAACGTCATTTCGACATTCTCGAGCGTAGCTATTTTTTTAAATTTGAAGAATTCAAGGATAACAAAAAGTATATAATCTGACGATATCCGTAAGCCGTAATAACAAATATTCGTCGATAAAGTTTAATGCGTGCAGCTGTGTGATACCTATATTTCCCTCTCCGAGTTTCTATTCCTCTTTCACAATTTCTCTATCTATTACTCTCTCACTCCGTCCCCACTCTGAATTATGTTGCCATGGCGCCATCACAGCTGATGGCGCCATGGCATCGTTCGTGATGAAGATGATGATTAATTAATCAATTGATTATAAAAAATTTAATTTTTTTGAGCATTAAAAAATATTTTCTTATAAATACAAGTATTCTCTTTAAAAAAACATACAATTATTTATTTGCATGCTATTCCCTGAGCTTCTCAATTATATAAGTTCAGTGATTAAAAAAAAAAAAAAATTTTGTCAGATTAGGCGAATCCCTGTAGATAATCGTCAGATTATGAGACAGTACGTCTAGAACATAAAGATGAACCATATATATCTTAATCTGACGCGCTTGAGTATTTCGAAATGGCGAATTTTTTTGCACATTATAATAATGGGCACGAGTTTGCGTCAGATCGAAATCGTCAGAATATTGAATGAGATCTTTTTTTTTGTTACACTTAACATCCCGTCAGAAAATCTGACACGCTCGATTGAATTTTTTGTTTTCACTTTCAACCCTTACGTACAACCACCTGCATCATGCAAACGATCAGATTAACATACGAACATTATTAAAAATACGTAGGACATTGATGCTATCAATATCTGACGCGCTCGAGTATGTCCATGCAACAGTATTTTTTTACATATTCAATAATCTATAGCCGCTTTCCCCACCGATTAAAAGTTATATATTATATAACATTTTTTTCTTCTTATCATCTAAGCTTTGCGATCTAATATGTCTCTATGACCCTCGAGTAAATCCCCGTTTTGCATCGTGGGTTCCCCTACTATTATGAATTTCCTACACTCGTTGTGTGTCTAGAGGGAAGTTTTAGCCTGTTTTACTTCCTAAAGTGTTGCGACTACTTGGAGATTTGTATTGCTACACCTTTTCACCTGGTGAATTTATGCAGCGGACTTGGATAGTAGAATCGCCGAGGATAATTACTCGTAGAGTATTTTCTTTTCTTTTCAAACAATCGTTATGGAAGCAATAAACATAAGAATTGAAAGAGTATTTTGGGGTGAAGTGAATTATTCAAGGACAAACGAATGCCTATATTTTTCATTATACTAGAAATCTTTTTCATAGTTGAGAAGAATTGAATGATTGATGTATTGTCTGTTCGGTTCATGACATCGTTAAATGGTACATAAGAATCAGTTACATCACCTTCATGTTTTTCTATATCGTGATTATTTTTTTGTTCAGTGTTCATATATTAGGTAACACCCTGGGTATTAGTTAATGCTTGAATCTTGTAGTTATCTCTTGTATATTTTAGTGATTTTTTTTTATAAAAGCCGGTCAAATCACTTGGCGCCTATTTTGATTGTGAATCTTTTATTTTAATGGTGATAACTTCTTTGATACACGGCCCTGTTGGATGTTTCGAGTTGGTAACTAAATCGACCGTACTGAAACAAAAAAAATATAACTACTTTTTATCTAAAAATTAACAAATCCAAGGGTAAACGTAATAGATGAAGCAATAGTTATTACCTGTTTTGCTTGCCATACTAGTTTTTTAAATTTTCACAGAAGTCATAGCTTGATGGATAAGGCCGTTACTATGTACCTACTAGAAGATCACCATGAAAAGTGAGAAATAAAACTTTCTATGTTTCTTCACCACTTTTATTCGTAACTAATGTTGTTACTGCAGCTTCGACCCACGAGGTCATTTTCAAACAATTACAATAAACTGAAAATAAATCATAATGTTAGCCTTTTTATATCTACCTACTGTTGGTAGTAATAGAGGTCCTTAACTTAATTGAGTACCTGAAATTTGTTCAACTGTGACAATGTGGATACGCTAATTCAAAAACTGGTAAATAATCTAGATCGATTCTATTATGAATTCCTAAGAATTCCAAATAGGTAATTGAATTTCCAACTTTTGCTTCCAAAGTGCCAAATTCCAGTATCGTTTAGATTCGGAAACTTGTAAATTCCGGAGTTCATAAGTTTAAGAGTCTGGAGTGTAATAGTGTTTTTGGGGGACAATGTAGTCGAAATTTCGCAAAACCGTGTGTTGAACATGAAAGGTTCTTGTGACTAGGTAAAAATGATTCGACGTTTTCAAATCATTACTTGGAATGCAATCCCAAGTTTCCGAATCTAAACGATACTGAAAATTTTGCACTATGCAAGCAAGCAATGGTTGCAAACTAAAATTATTTGTGGCTAATAAGGTGGTTTGAGAAGTTTCCCACCTTACAAAAAAAACAAGACCCTTAAGTTGACAGATGTGTCGGGCTCACTCGACTAACGATGTAATTACCTTGCTTTTTATGGTGGTGGAGTATCTGTTAAGATATCCGTCTATATGTGTTGATTACCTTTTCAGTCTGTGACTCAATGTCATTTCTTCACGTCTGTTCACTATTAAATTCAATAAGGCGATTGTCCTTGAAATTACAGTTCCATTTTGGGTTGAATTATCGGGTGGCACAGTCAGAAGTATGGAACACTATTAGGATTTTTTCATATATCTTTTTTTATCCTAGCCCTTTTGATGCATAGAATCTTCACCAGATCCCGCATAGCTCTGGGAATTAGCATACGTTGCAAAACTAGCGGCCATTGTTACTAGTGTCTATAGCAATACATAAATTATAATTACTTCTTCATGAAAAATGGGAATTGAAACTTCTTAAGGTTTATACCACTTTAATTTGTAAATGACGTTATTGAAGTGTAGGACGAAACCGTATTGTATACTCAACCGAATACAATAAACTCTCAAATTCTATCTGATGGAGTCCATGGGTAAGTTTAGAGTGCAATTCCTTTAGATAGTGTTGCAGGATACTGCTTTTTGAGAACAGTGTTTTGCACTCTTCTTTCTTCAGCCAGATTACTCGTGCCTTCATTATCGCCTTCTCTTCTGCTGTTGTTTTTTCCTGTTTGTGATGTTGATGTATTTCGAAGTATTTTTCTTTCCTAGACACTTTTGTTTGAACTACAAGTTCTACGATGCTTGATGGTACTTCATTTTCAGTTTAAAGTAGTATGTGGCATGTCTAGTTGTACTTTTTTCTTTCAATGAATTGATGGATGTAGCTGTTACTACGTGGTAGATCATAAAAAAATCAGAATCAAAACTTCCTTTGTATATATGCCACTTCTATTTGTTATTGCAGTTTTGTCCTATAGAGACATTTTTAAACGAATACAAACGAAACTGCAACAATGTAAGTTACATATATGATGATGTCCTACCACGTAGTAAGCGGCTAAATCCACCAAATAATTTTTCACTTGCATGTCTTCACTTTCCAGAATATCCTTTCCTCATAACGAGCACAACACTCAATTATAGTTATTTAAAAATTACTCATGTTCGCCACTTATGAATTTTTAACCCTATTTCCCTATTTCGAATGCCAATGATTGCACCGTTCGCGCTACCTTACTTTGAGTCACCTCGTTTTGGGTTCAGTCAGTCATTTCAAAATATCATTCGAATAAATCCGTCAGCAAATTCGGGTTGTGCGGCCCGAGGCATTCGGTCGATTATCGTTTCTTCGCCCCCTTCACCTCGTTCTCTGGCCCTGAACACCTCATCAGTCAGAGTCATTACGAGCACAGATAATTAATTACATTTAGTCTCCCACCTTCCTAGAATTGCATAACATTAATTTTCATCCCTGCGACCCCCCTCCGTCGCTCCTATCCAACCCTTTCACAGTTACAATCCACAATTCTCATTCTGCGATTACAATGTGACCCACTAAAAGTACTTTCAAATGTACGTATATACAGGGTGATTCATCTACAAGCGATAATAAATTAAATCGGGAATGAAATCTGAATATTTGTATGTAGAGTTTTTTAAAAACTTGAATCCATCAATAATAGTTTCAGTGATGAATTTAGTGATAGCCTTTTCCTCAAACCGCATATAATGTGTGTAGACAGCGCCTGTACTAGTGGGAGTTGACCATTATTAATTTGTAATCTTCAACACTGCTCGAACACACATATAGTGCATTTCTTTAATGTCCCCCCCCCCCATTTTATTTTTTGAACAGGTCGACTCAAAAAATTGCATTTAGGGATAATGAAATTAATGCATAAATACTTTATTTTGAAGTGAAATTGACAGATGAAACTTTCAAGATGGTCACTGGGCGCCATCTGGAAAAAAAATTAAATGGAAAGGGTGGTTTTTCGACACATCTTTTTGAAGCTCCTGAAAAATGCTTCACAATGTTAGAATATAATGTCAATATCTTCAACTACTACAAAATGGCGGAACTTGTAATAATTGCCTAAATACATTGACGTTTAACTACATAATATGAGGTAATAAGCTTGAGGTCAGTTCAGAAGATGCTCGAAATGGTTGCCTTGAACTTCTTGACATATGAACAGCCTATCCGATATTTCACGCCGCCATTTTCGAACACAGTAACGTCCATATCTCTACAAATATTTATTATTCTCTGCCGTATATCCAATATTGGAGCACATTCAGTTTCGTACACCTTTTGATTCAAATATCCCCATAAAAAAAGTCCAAAAGTGTCAAATCTGGCGAGCGAGCTGGTCATTCTGTGGAACCTCGACGGCCAATCCAACGACCGAGAAAAGTAGTACCCAAATAGTGTCTCACTTGTCTGGAGTAATGTGGTGGTACTCTATCTTTTGGAATACAATATCCATATCGAATTCATTAGGATTCGCTTTGACGATTTCAGTCATGAGAGGATCCACAGTAGTTCCCAGCATATTCAAATACAGTTCCCCTGTTAAATTTTGATCAATAAGTAGAGGTTCTACAATATAGTTTCCCAATATTCCAACCCATACGTTATTTTTTTCTGGATATTGGGTATGTGTTTCCCGGAAAACGCGAGGGTTGGTGTCACTCCATTAACGTCACTAAAACAAATATTGTGGAGATAGGTAGGATGTCTTGCAATGGTTTCCGTCATGATTTCGCAAAATTCTGTTCTTCGATCAGGGTAATCTTCAGTTAATTGGTGTACCACTTTAATTTCTTATGGATGATACCTTCTTTTTCAAAAGTCTCCACACAGTAGAAGGAGAGACCTCACAAACATTCGCGATGGAATAAGTAGACTGTTCAGGATTTACCAATTATTTTCACCTGCTGTTCTTCCGGAATGGACGGATGACCTGGGGGCTTTTTGTTATGTACACTACGGAATGTTGTGAATTTGGATACAAGTCCCCTCAAATATTTTCTACAGATAGGACGATTCGAAAAACGTTCATTGAAAATCCTTTCGGTTTCGTGAAAGTTATGTGTCGCACCGTACATAAAAATCCCTTCAATTTTTACTTCCAATGGACGAGAATTGACCATTTTAGAGATTGTTGACGTGGTACCTTTCTACTAGTAAAACCGAAAACTAAATGAGAATATTCTAATTGAACAATGATGTTCATTGTCGTTATAATATTTTTTGTCATTTTTACAAACAAAAAATAACTTGATGAACCTTATCGGGTTGGTGGAATTGCCATATGGCAGATGAAGAGGAATATTTCTAGAAATATCGATATTAATGTGTTTGTCTTCAGGAATTTATTGAATGTTCCGCCATTTTGTAGTAGGTGAAGATATTGACTTCATATTCTAGGGTTGTGAAGTATTCGTCAGGAGCTTCAAAATGATGTATCACAAAACCCCTCTTTCCATTTAATTTTTTTACAGATGGCGTCCAATCGCCATCTTGAAAGGTCATCTGTCAATTTCATTTCAAAATAAAGTGTTAATGCATTAATTTCAGTATCTCAAATTTCATTTTTTTCAGTTGACCCGTTCAAAAAATAAAAAGGGGGGAACATTATAGAAATGTACTGTATAATTAGTGGGATGATTATTTACACAACTCAAAGCACAGGCAACCCTTAGCATTCAATATTGGATAAAGGGGTACGAACCACATAGAGTTCCGAGTTGTCTTGAGGAACAGTGATCCACCAGTATTAAATAGCTGCAGTAATCACTGGCAAGAAACAAGATAATGAGACGGTAAAAGCGACATTAATAACCATTCACAGTAAGGAAAAGAAAATAATCTTTAGAAAAGTTCAATAATCATTCATAAGAGAAATATCCAAAGTTATCATAATTTTCAGAAAAACAGTAACACTATACTAGTATTACATAATTATAGAGCGGAAGATTGCTAAACCAGTATTGTTGAAAAACAACATGCTTGTCATGAGGATAACTTTTCATGATCATATCATTTTGAAAAGAGTCTTCCTTTGGAATAAGAAAACTAGATCCAAATAGTGACCAATATTTTCGAAGAAAATATATTCTTTGACAATTGATTTTGAGAGATGGAATGGAACCTTAAAATTTGTATGTTCGACGAATTGAAGGAGTTATCAATAACTTCTAGCCTACTCTAAGAAAATTTCTCCATTATGTCGCATGTCAAAACAGTAAAAGAGTATGGTGAGAACTACTTAGAAAAGTAGATGCCATCTTTGATCTGTGCTTTCAACAGAAAGAAGTCTGCTGGTCATTAGTTCATCATTTGTAATATGTGGCATATAAAAGGCAGCCTAATAAGTTAGATTTACCTATATATTGGAGGATCATCTCAAACGGTTACGAAATAATTTAGAGATTCTCTTTGGTTTTCTGAAGGGTCTCATGGATATTAGAGTTTCTGTTAATACTTGTGAGGTGAATTTTATTCTGAAATTTTCAACGGTGAGTGAAAAAAGTATGAATTGATAAATTCTCCATTGACACCACTATGTAAAATGGGGACAAAATATGTGTCAATGTATATTATGGAATTGGCCGATACTTGATGAAAATCCATGACTAACGTATTCCTAAAACACTTTATTGTGAGATTTTCACTTAACAGTTCTACAAAACGCTGTTTTTGTAATTGTGATAGAAATTGATGGATAAATAAATATTGTTTGGGAAAAATGAAATTTCCGGTAGAATATTTACCATATAATTAGAGATTTCTGTAAATTTTGATTCCGAGTCATAGATAATGATAAAAATAAATCTCAGCAAAATGTTAACCATGCCGTGAATTCTCAAAAGTATTTCAAAAGACACTCAACCTTATTTTATTGAAAAAAAACTGACATAAAAACACTGACTATTGTTTTTGATAATTTCATGTGTGATTTCACATTTATTTCGGTAGTATCATATTATGTTCCATATACAGTGTGTCCTACCGATAAACACATCGATGTATAATACATGGAAAACTATAGATACATAGGATAATTATTGAAGTTCGACAGCAGACAGGAAGATTCCCAACCCAAACCATTTTTCAATTTTACCCATTATTTCTGACAAATTACCTAAACCTGAGTTTCAACGTTTTTTATATTTTTGTAATTCAAAAATGACGTTTGACGTTTCAAAAATTAATTTGCCTCATAAGAAAGCCATCATTATTTTTAAACTGTTTTTAACGACAAAACAAAAGCACTAAATAAAAATCCTTAGGGCGCCTCCAGAGCGATGCCTGTGCGAAAGTAACGATTAACATTAGATTTGAATCGCTGGAGATTAAATCCATTTGGAAAAAATTTTTCAGGTAGTTCATTCCTCATAAACGCAGTTTTCCAGATGAAAGAGTTCTTGAACAGTGAAGTTCGAGGTATACTGGGTTGAACCTCAAAACGATGAGCAGCCACAGCTACGTCGCGTATTTCTGATATGTACCGCTCTTGGTGGCATCAAATGTGCCAAGTCACTTCCTGTGGAAGTATCTATAGAAGAGAGACAAATCTCCAACCTTTCTTTGATGTTTCAGGCTATCAAGGTTGCACGTGATGTTCGCGTCTCCAATCAGGCGCATGGCTCTATTCTGGATGAAATCCAGCAATTTCAGGGTATGTTTGGGGGCAGAGCTCCATACATAAGAACAATATTCAGAAGAAGGTCTGATCTGAGCTTTATGAAGCATCAAAAGTTACTGAGGTGTGTACAGTTTTCTGGTTCGGAACAGTGTTCCAAGCTTTTGAGAAGCAGCCTTTGCAATTCCAGCGACATGATTGTGCCAAGACATATTGGTGTTCATTTAAACCCCCAACAAACTTATCGAAGCAGAAAGCGGAATTATCTGACCTGATATTATTATATCCGGTTCGAAGACATTTATCTTCTTGAAGAAAACCGATGCCTGGGTTTTTGTGGCATTGAATTGAACCTGGTTACTTTCACCCCATTTCGAAATCACTCCTAGATCCTCATTTAAGATATGCAACCTCCTGCTGCCGGTGAAGATGTGCCTCCGTAGCCGATGTCCTGTAATCCAAATGAAATGACGAGAAAAATGTGATGTCGTCAGCAAGGTCATACATTGGATTCTTGGGTTTTTTCAATAAGTCGTTGATATATAGTAAAAAGATGGTTGGAGACAATATGGATCCCTGGGGAACACCAGCGTTGATGGTGAAAGTATTCGAGAGATATCCATCGAAGGTCACTTACAGGGGACGTTTTTTCAGGAAGCTGAAGAGCCATACACAAAAATGAACTGACAAGCCATAACATCGTAGTTTGGCCAGCAAACCCTCATGTCACACACGGTCAAAGGCCTTAGAAATATCTAGCGCTTGCCCTGTTTGACACCCTTCCTGTTGACAGATTGATCTAAAATTTGGTACACACATTTAATTTCGATGAAAATTAAATTTATCAAATTCTGTATCAATGTGAATCCAAGATTGACACATCTACAAAATGGCGGGTTACATATTGTTTCACCAATATGGGTATCAATTGACAGGGCTTGATTAATAGAATAGGTGCAAATTTTAGATGGTCGCAGCTACGAAATGGCGGATTACACATTACCTTATGATACTGAGGCACTAAATGAACTGAACAGAATGGGAAGGATTGAGTAACAACATTAGAAACCAAAAACTTGAAAATAAAATAAGTAAAAAGTTGTTAAAACGATTTTATTGAAAAAAAGATAATAATGATGTAGATAATGTACTAAAACGTTATTCGGAAGGTCCTAAGTAGCAGCCATCACATCACTTTCCTCAGCAATCTACGGTATTGATCAGATAAAAATAATAAAATCGTTGGGCATAGTATTCACATATTTACTCAGGTTACGCTACGCCCGAAGATTTTATTATTTTATTATCCGATCAATATCGTAGATTGCTGGGGATAGTGGTGTGATGACTGCTACCTATGACCTTCCCAATTATTTTTCAGTTTTTAGTACATTATCCACACCATTATTATCTTTCATTTGAAAAAAACCGTTCAACATTAAATTTTTTTTTCAATTGAATAATTTGTCCTGTACTCCTAATTAGTCTACTCTGGTTAAATTTTTATGGCATTCCGGCAACTGTAAATAGGGTACACAAAAATAAGATCAGTATTTTTAATGGAAATACTCAAATGTTATAATACCGTTTGTTAATTGCATTTGATTCTGTAAAAATACAACTTCAAATACAGTGTATTTTTATTTAAGGAGATATAATTGTTGAAATTCTTGAAATATATTTTATATTCAGGACAAGTGAATATTCATTAACGTTGAGAAATGAATATCGATAAATTATCAACAGACATAATTTTGACAACCACAATCATGAAAATTTGAGCAGCTCTATTGTTTTTTGTTCCTAATTCGCACATTTGAAAAATGTTGTATTATAACCCGCCGCTGTTATCCATTAACTACAAATTAACCTATAAACGTAAGGATTCGGCACATAATGAACACAAACACATTAAAATGTCATTTCGTGATGGAAGTTAGCCCGATTCGAAGCGAGATTATATTCAAGTTAATGTAAGCAGTTATTTTATTCTTTGTTTAATTATCAGGAATATGAGATTCAATTAATTTCGTTAATGAGGAATAATTACGATGTCTATTATCCAGGCCTTCTTTATCAATAGCGACTTCTATTCAAATCGTGATCAATATTGAGTTTCCTGATTTCCGAGAACTGTAAAAATGTATTCAATCGTTAAATGAAGAGAAAAATCTTAGTGACATTGAAGAATTCAGTTAATATTTCCGCTGTAATGAAAAGCGGACAATCCTTCTTGAAACGGGTAACTGCATCCATTTAACATTGACATAAACCTATAGAATAGAATATGGTACAGTGTTGCCGGAGAACTTCAACACTTTCCAGCCTACTTCATTTGATGTTTGCGAGAAAATAAATAAATTGTGTACAATGCATTTCTTTAATGCCCGCCCTTTATTTTTTGATCGGATCAAAAATTGAAATTTGGGATAATGAAATGATTGCATGAACACTTTATTTTCAAGTGAAATTGACAGATAAAACTTTCAAGATGGCGACTGGGCGTCATCTGAGAAAAAAAATTAATTGGAAAGGAGAGTCTTGTGATACATAAGTTTGAAGCTCCTGACGAATACTTCACAAACCTATAATATGAAGTCAATATCTTCACCTACTACAAAATGACGAAACATTCTATAATTTCCTGAAGACAAACATCAATATCGATATTTCTAGAAATATTCCATTTTACTTGCCATATGACAATTCCAACAACGAGTCTCTTTCAATGACGTAAAGTTGACAAATTTTCGAAACTATTGGGTAAATTGTCTCGAATTTATAAAAAAAAATTGCTGATGAAAAGTTGAATCCTACTATTTCCCCCAGAAATTTCGAAGTTCATTTCGAAACACTGAAGTACACCATACATATTTTGTGCTCCTCTGTACGATATTTGTTTCAATTCCATTATAACTGTTTGAAGTACATACTTAACGAGAAAAAGTAATTTTTATTCAATTAAACGTATATAAATTCGAAAGTACATGTTTCGCATGTATTTGTTCCTTCTTGTAAACAGTTTTGATTTGATTTCCATTTCATTTTTCGAAAGTTTCCCACTTCCCATAAAATGATGGAAAAATTAAAAGATGTTAAACCCAAAAACTAATCTTTTCGAAAAAAAAAATCATTGTCTACTGAACGGAGAATCTGTCAAACAACATAAGCCATTGCTAGTTGAATTGAAAAATTGAAATTTCGTATGAGTTGTGAAAGAAAGTGAGTGCTACATTAATTGAGCTTGCTGAACTTACAAAAAAAAAATATTTCGGTATGAAACTAGAGCTCGAAACAAAGCATTTGTAATCGAATATCAGTGGTGTTAGGCTGAACCACTAGGGAATATCACTGCTTTCCACTGACCTTAAAAGACACTTCTGTGTTTAAGCATGGATATCTCTCTTCACGAAGACGTCATGTATGGAATCGACAGAAAACATGCGACGTAATTTAAAGACTCTCAGTCAACAATGTGCCTTTTCAGAGGCTCATTTTGTGGTAACTCTGCTACCATAGAATAGATAGAAATCACACCATCAACAATCGTCCTTGTGGACAGTGGATATGCGCGTCATTAACTTTGACTTGATCATAATCCTCACAAGGTCACGATTTGAATATAAACTCGGTGAAAATGAGAACGCAAAACTCTGAAAATGCTTTCATAAAAACATACACATTGAACTTTTTCTTGAGGCGAAAATTAAGGCTGTACTTTTTGTAAGACATCATACTATCAAACTCAAACATCTTTGATGGAACCCATGTAATATATTTTTAGTGCAATTCTGGATGAAAACAAAAACTGTTTCACACATTGACACTAGAGCTTGGGAAAAACACGTGAACTGCTGACCATTAGAAACCGTCAAGTTTATTATATTTATGTAACTTCACTAATACCTACTGATGTCATACGCAAGACGAAGATTAAAAATGAATTAAACCTATATCTATTCATGAAATTGTTAGTTGAAGAATACGCGTATTTTGTACTAATGATCGTAAACCATCTGTGCCGTCATTATAACTCTTGTAATTATTTTTCATTTATAATGATCTACGTTTTACAGAGGTTCATCAGCATAATTATCACAGTAAAATGTACCATATGCGACTTTCACAATATGAAGAAATTATTAAATAAAGCATTCTGAACATTAGGGTCTCTTATGACTATGCAACAAATGTTTATTACTTTCTAGGCAGTCCACGATGTTCATAATGTCACTTGATTTGTTCTCTGTTAACGAACAAAATACATACATTACATGATGAAGTGAGAACTTCTCATAAAAATCTCAAACTAGAACGAAATCATGAACTCAGATGTCTGAGAGTTAAAGCCAATAGTTGGGGATGTATGAATTGAATAAATATATATTATCCAATAAAATTATGTACCTTAGTCGAAAAGTAACAAAAAATATGATTTAATACATCAGTACCGCGAGAAATAATCAAAAACTTTCGGATTGAAATACTCAATTCTTCATCTTTTTTAGCATCGGTTAACAGAAAAACAGATTTTAAACTGATTTTTTTAAACAGATCGGTTAATTGGGTGGTTGTTCTCTGAGTTTTCATATAGCTCCGAAACAGTCCCATTGAAAATTGTGGGACAACAAATTGAGAAAAATCAATCTGGAAAACGAATTTAGAGATGAGCCATAAAAAAGCAATCTTCTTAGAGAATAGAAAAATGATTATTGTTAATAATTTTTGTAAGAACAAAACACAAGCACTACAGGAGAATCGTTAAGGCGCTCTAAGAGCGGTGCATGTGCGAAAGTAGTAATTCACATTGGATTTGAATCGCTGGAGATTGAATCCATTTGGAAAAATGTTCTCAGAAAGTTTATTCCACTCGAGCGCAGTTCTCCTAATGGAATATTTCTTAGTGGAGATCGAGGCGTACTGAGTTGAACACCAAAACGATGAGCAGCCACATTCCGTCGCTTACTTCTGATATGTACCGCTCTCTGTGGAATCAAATGTGCCAAGTCACTTGAACACTTCCCTTGAAAGTGTCCATAGAAGAGAGATAAATCTCCAACCTTTCTTCGATGTTCTAAGCTATCAAGGTTGCATGAGATGTATCTACTTGTCTCCAATCAGGCGGATGGCTCTTTTCTAGATGGAATCTAGCAGCTTCAGGGTAAAATCAAAATTATTTACTCGCACCCGCTACATAGCAGCCATACTTAGGATAGATGTACACGTAAACTGTTACATTGAACAAAATATAATAAAATGTCACAAACACTAATAGTTCTAAAGAACAGACAAACATGTGTAACTCTCAGACAACAAGTAAATAAAAAATCATCATTCAGGAATTCACTGATGGAGTAATAGCCTTTTGCACATAGAAATGTTTTCAATTCTTTTTTAAATTTTTTATGGTCCAGTTTTTTGAGATGTTGTGGAAGTTTATTAAATATCCTTATACCTGCGTAGTGTGGAGATCTTTCAAATGTCTTTAAATTATGCTTTGTAACTGAAAGTGCATCCGCGTTTCTTGTAGGATATGAGTGGTAATCCAAGTTTTTTGTGAATTTATTAATATGTTGCTTTACATATATTGATAATTCATATAGATTAATACAGGGAAATGTTAGAATATCACACTTGTAAAAGCGGCTTCACAGCTGTTTCTATTTTTTATATTAAAAATGAGACAGATAATTCGCTTTTGACATATGAACGCTCTTCCAGAATTTACACAATCCCCCCATAAAATAACATTATATGCCAAATGGGAGTAAATCAATGCATAGTAAGTATCAATAAGAGCCATCTAATTCACCGTAGACTTCAGTTTTGAAATTGCATAGAATACTGAGCTTAATTTCTGGCAAACATGCTGCATTTGGTCACTTCATGTTGAACACTGATCTAGATAGCCCCCTAAAAAGTTTGTATTGGTACTAGTTGATACAGCATCCACAGTTATGTTATTATGAATTTCTCGGCATTTGAAATTGATACATACGGTTTTATTCAAGTTCAAGATGGGATTATTTCTATTACACCAATTTTCAAATGAATATATAATGTGTGTAATAGCATTCTGTGCCTCTGGTATCTGCGCTGTAACCACTACTGAGGAGTCGTCTGCAAACCGTAACAGATCCTGTTGATGAGAACTCAGGCATATCGTTCTCATAAATAAGATGAACATTAGTGGCCCCAGTACAGACCCCTGAGGCACCCCAATATCATTCGTCATATAATCAGAACAACAGTTTTCAACTTTAACATAGGATTCTCTATTAACTAGGTATGACTGCATAAGTTCGAGCATATTTCCTCTAATTCCATTTGTGCACAGTTTTTGTAAAATAAAATCTAATTGTAGACTATCGAAGGCGCATGAAAAATCTAAGAAGATACCGGTTACATATTGTCCAGAGTCAATACCTTTATAGACATGACCCATGAAATCGCATAAGGCATCCTCTGTCGACCTTTCCGCACGAAACCCATATTGGGTAGAAGAAAGAACTCTGTTCTTGTCCAAAAAATTGACTATTCTATTGTAATAAGTCCGCTCAAAAATTTTTGAAAGAACATTTAAGACAGTGACTTGTCTATAGTTTTCCAAGTTGCTGTGATCTGATTTTTTGTGTATGGGTATTATCTTTCCTATTTTTAGACACTGCGGAAAAGTACAAGTTTCAAAACTCAGATTAATGAGATGAGCTAAAACGTCACAGATGAATTCTTTAACAGCTTTCAAAATTTTTACACTTATGTTGTCATCACCAACACTTTTTTATTTAATTTTTTGAATTTGATATGACCTTATCAACCTCTTCCGAGGTTACATAGTGAAGTAGAAGCTATGATCTACAGTAGTAGTTGATGTACATTGTACTGACTTGTCATTACCAAATTTATCATTCAATTTCTTGTGTATTATAGAGCTGAAGTGAGCAACAAAATAGTCTGCAATTTCATCAGGCTGATCAGTTTTTTTGTCTCCTACTTTCAATGATATTCTATTGGAATGTTTATTTTTTCCTAGTTCTTTATTAACAATTTGCCAGAGGGTTTTCTGTTTGTTTTCACTGTTCTTTATAATCTCATAGTTATAGTTCTTTTTTGCTTCAGTTATCAATTTCTTATAGCTTTCTTTTATTACTGTAATTTTGCCATTTGTCATATTCGTTTAGGTTTTTTATCGAGTTCAACATTTTTTTTTAAGTTTTACTTTTCTCTTTAATGCTTTTTATTACCCACCCTTTTAGTTGCACCCTATTTTGCTGTCTCACTCTTTGCAGGCAATTTGATTCAACTGCAAAGTTCAAATTGATAAGAAAATGTTTCATCGCGGTATTAATGTCATGTCCGGATTCACAGACTTCATGTGAATCCGGACGTGTTGTTTCGTCATGCTTAAGTTGTAATCTGATAAAACGTTTTTGAATTCCCAGCTTCTACTTACCTTGTCAGAAATATAAGTTATCCCTATTTTCATTTCACATGCTTAGGAGCGGAGCTCTATACAAGAGAACAATACCCTAAAGAAGGTCTGATCTGAGATTTATAAAGCATCAGAAGTTGCTGAGGTGTGTTCAGTTTTCTGGTTCGGAACAGGGTTCTAAGTTTCGAGAAGCGGCTTTTGCAATTCCAGCGACATGATTGTGCCAAGACATAACCGATGCCTGAGTTTTTGTGGTATTGTGTTGAACCTGATTACTTTCACCCCAATTCGAAATTACTTCTAGATCCTCATTATGATATGCAACCTCCTGCTGCCGGTGAAGATGTGCATCCGCAGCCGATGTCCTGGAATCCAAATGGAAAGGCGAGACAAGTGTGATGCTTCAGCAAATCAATATATAATATTCGTTTCTGCCAAAAAGTCGTTGATATACAATAGAAAGAGGGTTGGAGAGAATTGAGCGTCATTAACATCTCCCAAAATAATTTACTGGTTGGTAACTTGAAAAAAGGTTTGGCCCAGAAGTTTTGATAAGAGAAATACCTGATATGAATGAAGTCTGAAATGTGCAGGAGAGGTGACAAACGGAATGGTTTGAAAACGTCAAATCATTTTTTCCTAGTCTGAAGGACCTTTCATGTTCAGCATACCGTTTTTGGAAATTTCGTCCGCATCTGTAAATGAATTTCCGGCTTTGTTTCCTGACTAACTTCTGGATAGTATCTGCGTTGAAACCATTATTATTGTAATTGTATCAATTTCCCTAGCTAGATTTTCTACAGACAAAGGCAGTGAGAATGCTCTGTGAAACATTGAATTGTAGGCTGCTAATTTATGACTGTCTGGATGGAAAGAATCGCTTAGGATGGTGTTGTCTGTATAGCTGGGTTTTCTGAAAACATTGAACTCGAATTTATTCTGATTGTGTGTAATGGCCAGGTCTAAGAAATTTATCTATTTCTCTATCTCTGTTTCGAGTGTGAACTGAATGTTGTTATTGAGATTGTTCATGAATATCATTAATTGGTTCAGCTGTCGTGTAGTACCTCTGAAACAGGCATATCTGTACCATAAATGAATATGTTTTTTACCCAGGTCGGAGTTTACTATAGTGGTCTCCAAGTTGTTCATAAATATGTCTGCAAAAAGTGGACTAAGGGGTGAGCCCGTTGGTAAACCTGAATCCTGTTTATAGAATTTGTTGTTGAACTGTAGGTAGCTCTGATTCAGGCAGACATCGAAACTTGTTGAAACTTCAAAGGAAGTGATATGGTCTACTTTGGCTTGTTTGGCATTGTTAGTTTATTGTATAAGTTTGAGAATGTCCATATAGGACGAAACTGATGTAACGTTAGTTACAAATAAAAGTGGAAAAAAACATAGAAATTTTCATTTCACTTTACACTTAAAATGAAGGTGCTTGACATACATATCAAATCAAAAGATTGATTTGAAAATAAAATTATTCACTGAAAAAATATTTTTAGTTTATTAATATTTTGAATAAAACTTATAATCAAAAAATCAATACTGAATAATTGTTTTTTGAAATTATTACTGCAAATTTTCTCTTTGCTTCGAAACAAATACAGCTGTCCGCCCTCTGTTGGAGACTTACTGCATCTCTGTATCAGTATAGAATTTAAGACCTCAAACTTTATTATGTTGTTTTAGAGGAATTTTACATTCGTACGCCGTCTGTTGAAGATTTATAATACTAGTGATTAGAACTTAAAAAAATATTTTTAGCAATAAATCGGAGTAAAAAATGAAAATTAAATATAGTTTGAAAAAACTAAAAAACACGCTTTTAAAGAAAATCAAACTAAAAAGTTAAAAATTATGTTTTTAAATAAGCTCAAAACAATAACTAACGAAAAATACCAGTATTACTGTGAAAAAAGCGTGGGCGCTCTGTGCCATACTTTTTGTATATCAAGTGCCCGTCACTTTTTTCAAAATAATACTAGTATTTTTCGTTCGTTATTGTTTTAAGCTTATTTAAAAAAATATCTTTAACTTTTTAGTTCGATGTTATTTAAACGCGTGTTTTTTAGTTTTTTAAAACTATATTTATTATGCACTGCTCAGAATCATCAATTCGTTGTTATTTTTGGTCGATTGCAGGCTCGCGTGACACCCGCCTTGAACAGAGCTTTCACATACCTATCCAAATATTCATGTACGATATGTCAGACACCTTTTTTTGATATCTTTAGAGCCTTAGCTATCTCAATCAACTTCACTTTGCGGTCATCCCAAATCATTTTGTGGATTTTTTTTATGTTTTTTCGTTTTTTTGTTTTATGTTTTTATGTGGACGCCTCTTTGGGGCGTCCACTGTATGCCTCGTCGTCATTTTGTTTAATCTTAAATAACCACTTTCAACGATTGATCCTCCTGGTCCGAATAATGTCTATCAAACCAAGCTTTGGCTTCAACAATATTTTTTTCGCCAAATAACAATGCTCAACTAACACACGATGTAACGAGTTTTTAATGAAATTTCAAAAGGTTTTAAAATACTAGAGTAGCGCCGCGAAAGAACACTCTGTAGGTATATTATATATTCTCACACATGCCAATTCATTTATCTCGTTCTCGGGTTAAAATGAACGATTTCAATGGTGGCCAAAGTCTGCGAATATTGTGAAAAAAAAAGTAGCTACGGAAAAAACTCTATCGTATGTTTCGGTTCACGGAACAGTGACTGTGTAGATTTTGGATAAATTGGATGAATAGTGCGTATTAGGTATCGTTTTTAACGGATTTTTCACTATTTCATTCCAAATCGGCGAATTTCATTTTGGGTTATAGTATTTTCTGAATATCGCCGGATTTTCTTACATAATAGAGGAGATAAGTATGTGGTATATTAGTATTCAACGTCTCAGGATTGCGTGGGGTTTTTGCACATAAGGTGAGTTGTCGATAATTATATTCCGTTTCATACCACGTTTTGTCTCCATCAGACCGTAACACTTTCAATGGTATTTTAAGCGTTTTATGATACCGTCTCGACTTATATTTCCAATTCTCCCGAGGAATAGGAGTTTGTGTTAGTCTTCGAGGTTATAAAAGGATTAGATACTATTTTTTGGAACTAGGAAGAACGAGTTCTATTTATCTTCGATCCAACATAAAAATCTGTGGTAAATTTTCGTTATGTGGACACCCGGCGATTTTGAAAAAATTTTTGACTGTACTTACGTATTTTGATGCGTAGATTACGAATCCGAAAGAAAAAAGCGGCGCTCTCCCTTATTTAAAAAGTTACGGCCCTTCAAAGTTCAGAAAAGGGCAACTTTTCAGCCTTCTTTTTCACTAAATAAACTATTTAAAAACACAAGCATTTATTCACTAGGTCACCTTTACAGCTTATTCCTCCTTCTTTAACACTTTTCACTTCAATAATCAACATTTTTCTTATAAAAATGTTGAAAAATATACGGAGCTGCTTTTTGGTTACATATCACTGTATTTTACGTTTTTAAGGTTGATGATATGGTTGGTACGACTGATGCAGTCCATATTCCTGAAGTAATTCAAATGTTTTTTACCTTCATTCTTTAGATCGTAAATTGGTTTTTGGTGATGTATTACGAATTTGAAATAGTAGGCGACGGCAAATACCAACCGCTTTTTTCTGAAATGTCACTAGTAACTAACCTAAAAATAGAATAATGTCACCAGGAGAAGCATTCGTTTTTAAATTAAGTTTTTTATAAGGAAAATGTTGATTATTGAAGTGAAAAGTATTAAAGAAGGAGGAATATGGTGTAAAGGTGACCTAGCGAATAAATGCTTGTGTTTTTAAATAGTTTATTTAGTGAAAAAGAAGGCTGAAAAGTTGCCCGTTTCTGAACTTTGAAGGGCCGTAACTTTTTAAATAAGAAAGAACGCCGCTTTTTTCTTTCGGATTCGTAATCTACGCATCAAAATACGTAAGTACAGTCAAAAATTTTTTCAAAATCGCCGGGTGTCCACATAACGAAAATTTACCAAATCTGTTTAAAATCTGTTTTCCGTTAATCAGCTGTCGCCCCGTTACGAACGACAACTCTCAGAAGTTGAGGAACTTGTGCGAGCAAAGGACTAACGAGGTCTTACCTTTTAACGTTCGATTCCTAACACGGCTACAGAATCATCCCAGCGTCAACCAGATAAATTATCTCGAGAAAAATATCTGGTCGAGGCAGGAATCGAACCCACGGTATTTCAATCGTAAGTCGGGCGCACTACCACTGCGGCCATTTCCACAACATAACGCAGCTGATACACGAACTGATCAAGTCTTAACCTATCTCGTGGAACGTCCCGATTGAATTCACTCAAGGACATAGTGATAAGTATCACCCAGTGGATGTTTCTTTATTTTTTTCTGCCTAGTGCGCGCACATAAGGAAAACCCTTTCAGTCTATGAAGGAGCCGAGTATATTTTTCCGAAAAGCCTTATAGCATTTATTTATGGTTAGTTTGATTTAGTTTTACTAGTGAATAGGTGCGTTCTAAAATAAAGACTGATTTTTAAAGACTTTATTCTGGAACCGTTTTCTCGAGAGTTTTTCTTTGCCTTTACCTGTAAATTTTGTATAATCTGTATTATAGAGACCTATTTATACCATTCACCTGCAAAGCACATGATGTGGAGTGTACTCTAGATCACTAAGTCTAAGGATTGAGTGGGGAATGGGAAAAAATACAAGCGTGGTCCAAACAGAACTGACTGGTATCTCGATCGCCACAAAAGAAATAACCAGGAAAGAAATTTATGTCAAAAACATAACAATCTGCACTGATAGCAGACAAGCCCTATTAGTCAACGTGTTACCACAGGGCTAGTAATAGAGTGCCACCAAGATTCAGCCAAAGCCTCGGTAGATAATAACATTATCCTGAGGTGGGTTAAAGGGCACGACAGGAGTAAAGGTAATCGCATTGCCGACTATTCAGCCAAGGAAGCGGTTGGACTAAGAATTTTAGGACCCAGTGGCACCTACGGTGATGAACTCGACAATTGTGGAACTAGCCAAACGTCAGTCAATCCCTAAAGAGATGGGATGAAATCAAAGGATGCAATCTTGCCAGGATCACCCTGGGCGACCCTGGACAGCTGGCGCCGTAGAAATATCTGGCGATGACCAGGAAAAATCTACACTTCACAGTAGAATTTCTGACTGGCCACTGTCAACTAAGGAAACATCTCCACAATATGGGATTAGTGGATACACTTCTATGCAGGATGTGTGAACAGAAAGACGAAACTGTTAGGCATGACTTATGCGAATGTCCGGAGTTATCGTCAATGAGAGAGTGTGTGTTCGGCGAGTCTTGGCCTACACCTGCCGATATAAAGGAGATGTCTCCCAGAGACCTGTCCACCTTCCTGGAAAGGACAGGATGGACGATGACCTAGGAGGACAACTCCTTGAGAGGATGTACAATGTGTCACATGTGGCCTAAGTGCTGTGGGCCTACACTCACCCTCCCTACTCTACATATACTATTCACCATTTTTTTTAATTTCAACTAACCTATAATTCGGCAAGTAAGCCACTTGGATTTAGTGATTTCAGCTTTAAGATTGGTGTATGTTTTAGTTGATTGTAAATAACCCTCATGCATTTTCTTGTCTTACAATAATAATAACACCAACGCCCGACTCCACTGAGATATTAGTCGGTGCATACACCTAAACTGTTCTATCGCTTACTAAGAAAAGCCAAAAATCACGTAACAACGTAATTATTTTTCATCCATTTTCTTCAGACCAACAAAAGTTGATCTACTCAAAATGTTTTATCCCACAAACTAAGTCGGACAGCTGTGAAATTTGTACATGTGCCTTTTGAAGATTGGAGTTAACTGAAAATGATATGGATTTGAAACTAGTAGCGTCATTTGTGTGTGAGCCTATGAACTTTTCGGCTCTCCTAATATTCCAATTATGTATTGAAAATTTCTATAATGTGAATCTGTACTTTGGAAATAGTAGAAGTTTTTGAACATAATCACTTCGTTTCAAAGATGTCCATATCCAGATGAGTATGTAAAAGATGACTATATAAAAATGTAAAGCAGAACGAAAATAAAATGATATATTCATTTGCTATTTCATAAGTACACTTCGAGGTAGGTACTTTTATATCAATAAGGTAGCACATTGAAAAACAACTGGAATGGAGTTCATGATCAATTATTAAAATAACTTGGATTTTGTTTGTAGGTAACCACCAAATTCATGTTAGTCATGATAAGTAAATTAGAGGAAATTCCTGTATTTCTCTAATACTTTACATATGACAAGTGTTGTGCATGTGCATATGGAAAACTCTGAGTCGAATTGTGAAATTTTTGTTTCGAATTCTTTTCAAAATGAAAAGATGAAAAGACAACAATCTTCAGTAATAGTACAGATAATCGCCTGGGAAGAGTGCAGCTCATATCTGTACCAAAATATTTCTGTATCACTTCAAATAGAAAAAAAATTGGGAATTTCTTCATCTCAAATGCAACAGACTTTTTTGGTGAATACTCACCTTAAATATGCATATTTTCTGGAGAAAATAACCGATTTCAGGCAAAACTGCAAAACCCTTGTTTGTGCTTTACGATATCGATAAATCGATTCGTGCGTTCAATGGACATTTTCATGGTTTTCATGAACGCATTAATTCCTTCAGTAAACGTTGTTTATCACGTATTCATAAACACATTTTCATGAATCCCATGAATTTTTTTCGTGAATTTTATTCATGGTCGCCATAAAAAGATTTATTATTACTATAAATATCACTTTGCCGTTACCATAAAAATAGTTCGTGATTATCATAAATGAATGTTGTTTTATTCAGATCATAACAGGTAAATGTTGATATGCTCAAAATAAATCGATAAGTCTCATTAAAGGTTTATGATAATCAAAAATATTTTCATTCTGATCATGAATATTATTCCATAAACACAAGTTACTGATTTCATGAATGAATTTTTTTTTAATGTAGGTCCGGAAAAACATTGTTTCTCAGATACAAGTTGTCAAACTTTTCTCAAAACGCCCTTTTTTGTGTTCATATTCTAAACATTTGTTTTTACAGCAATGCAAAGCACCCTAGTTGCTTTTATCTGCTTTTCGTTTTATTGTTTTGGAAAACAGCGCAAGCTACGAAAACAAATCAAGGAATTAAGATTTATTTCCATATGTTCTATTCTGCATCGAAATGTTGGCTAAACTCTGTCCCTAACCACCACAGAGCTCAATAATTTATATCTAAACTATAACTGAAAATAACATTGCCCGATTTAACCAAAATCGGATGAGGGATGTTCTCAATACTGATATGAAAAACAACATTTTTTGGAAAAAATTAAACTATATATAAACTTTTATTCATAAAATTGGCTTATATAATCGGCCTATACAAAGTTTTATTCATGAAATTGGCTTATCGGTTTCACCATAATAAGGAATCACTATAATAAGGAAACTCAAAATATCAATAACGAGGCAAGAACAAATTATTATTTGGATAGGTACATAAATAAACAGAAATCCGTCGCAAAAAAATTCTCGAAATTAATTTAATAGCAATAATTTTATTAAGACAGGAGTTTTTAGAATTTGAATATTGACATGAAAACCATGATATTTTTTATACCATAAACTTCAATTATTTTTCAGTTTTGGAGTCTATTTGTGAGAGGCTTTCGAGCATATATCTTTTGGGAAAATTGGAATATGCTTCTCGGCATTTTTTTATCAAAAAAAGTTTTTTTTTTAAATATTTCATTATTTTCAATAAGTTTGTTGGGGGTTAAAATAGACACCAATATGTCTTGGCACAATGGGGAATGTTCCTCCTGACGAAAATCAAGTAGTTTTCATAAGAGAGCTCTAAAACAATACATTTTAAACTTTCGATTTCAACCCTTTTCTTTAAAAATTTATTCAAATACTTAAAAAAGAGGAATGAAATAATGCATTCAACATTCAAAGGGATTCGTTTCTATTTCACCATTTGGCAACATCGGTTATAGCTAATAAAGGACAATGAATCTGTTACCTTAAGGAGACAAACAAAGGTGACATATTTCAGAGGCGTGCTGTTCTGTTTACTCAGTTCCAAGTTCCGAGACATTCTGTGACATATGACATTTTGTGCACCTAATCTATCTTCCTCTATGTAAATAAATAACAAAACAACTGTTGTTTATGTGGCTTGTGAGGTGGTATTGAACTATAATTTATATTTTGCCTTAATTGTTGATTTATAAAGATAATTTTCCTTTTTTAAAGTGAAATATCTAGGTACGTATAAATTATTTCAACTTGATATAGGCGCTGTTGCCAATATGTGAATTAGAAACAAATCCTTTCGAATATCAAAATACAACTTTTGAAACATCAATTTGAATACTTTTAGAAATGAATTTGAAAAACACATGAATTAAACTCAACTTTATTTTGTTCAAACTTGCATTTGCTGTAATAACCCAAATTGAGGAGCATTCCCCATTATGTCGCTGGAATTGCAAAGGATGCTTTTCAAAAGCTAGGAACACTGATCCGAACCAGAAAACTTTACGCATCTATACGCAAATATAGATACTTTATAAAACTCAGATCAGACTTTGGAGTATTGTTTCCCCAAACATACCCTGAAGCTGCTGAATTCCATCCATTAAAGAGCCTGATTGAAGACGCAAACATCACTTGCAAACTTGATAGTCTGGAACATCGAAGAAAGGTTGAAGATTTGTCTCTCTTCTATAGATACTTTCACGTGAAGTGTTCAAGTGACTTGGTACTGTTTAAGAACTCTTTCATTTGGAGAACAGAGTTTATGTGGAATAAACTTCCTGAGAACTTTTTTCCAAATGGATATAATCTTCAGCAATTTAAATCCAATATGAATCACTACTTTCGCACAGACACCGCTCTAAGAGCGCCTTAATGATTTTCCTGTTGTACCTGTGTTTTTTCCTTTGCAAAAATACAAAATAATTCATGAATATATATTTTTACATTTTATCATATTTATACAATATTATGATCAAGCGATTGTTAACGAGCTTATGTTTATGAGATTATGTTAATTAATTAATAGTGAATATCGATGCGGAACTGTATCTTAGAATATTTATTGATAGTGTTCTTACATATTTCAAAAGATAATTATTATTTTTTTTATTCATTCACCCAATAAACAATCTCTTATTTACATGTTAATGTTCGCACAATCTTTTTTGTAAATAGTGAAAAAATACAAAAACATTCCGGTATGTCTTTGTAGTAAAAAAACTTTTTCGAGTACAAGAACTACATTTTTCCTTCTTACCGAAATTTTCATTACTAGAACTGAAATATGTTGAAAATTGTACTTGAGGAGTACTTCAAATATTTTTGTATTCTGTACTAACTAGTAAATATTTTGAGCTTTCAACCGAAGCTCTACCTTAATTTATAACGGAATTTTCAAGGAAAATATATTAGATAACAATTTTTTTCGGGAATGCTGACACTCATTTTACTATTATTAAATGATTTGATTGTGGATGTCCATGAATAACACAACTTATAGGTTTTGTAGTTTTTTTTAAAACAACTATGATCATGAAATCCACACAATACTACATCCATCTATTTAAGATACTTAAAAACTTTCTATTTTGGATTTGAACCACATTGTCAGAATAATTACTTGGAAAATATTCTACTTCAATCATTTCAATACTGCTCGCTCGCTCGATACGAGTAGGCAGTAAATTAATTATTGTGGATGAATCATCACGAAACAAGTAAAAAGAATGGAAATAACTGAAAAAAGGGGTGGACGGATTAGTGGGGTGTGGGTATCAATACCCATTCCAAGTTACGATAATTAAAAGGGTTTTGTGAATTGAGCAGAAAGGAGAAGAAATATAATTATGTTGACAGCAATGTAATTTCATCAGTCACCTGCTGGGAGGGCAGAGAAGCGACTGTAGTGCACTGGGTGCAAAGGCGTATCGTAAACCGTTTTATCGAGGATTTTCAACAAGAATTTCCAACTTTCCTAATAGTCAGTGGGCTATGCTTGAAAACCGGCAAATCTAAAGAAAAGAACTTTAAATGTTCAATCCGGTCTCGGATATACCTACACAGTAGGTTGAATGGACTGACGCCTATCAGAAAACAACTACTCCCCTGGCTGATACCATGAACGGCGTTGGATTATACCCGACAGGCGTCAGTGCAGGAATCTTCACAGAAATTTTCCTGCATATGTAATTGGCAATACAACTGAGAGTCGGCCTTCAATTTTGGAACGGGCACACTTGCAGATCGGTTTCGGGCTCCTTAGCCACTCATCAGTGCAAGATAGTGACCATCATCGACCTAAAGTCAATGATATTCCATAATTGAGAATCGAAATTCTTTCAGAGTATTTCATTCCTCATCTTAAGTTGGAGCGAACAACAAAATGTCACTCCATCTATAGTCCGTTCATAATTTGTTGATAGCTCACTGCAAGTTTGACCCTCATTAGAGAACTGAAATACAGAGAGGACAGCTAATATGATATAATAACAAAAACCAAACTAAAACTGGCAGTTTAAGATGTTTTCGACTAACCCACCTTGTATCTGAAGAAATACAATACAGCTATAAAACTTTTAATCCGATCATGTAGGTATTTTGAGTGGAAATGAGTGACCAGTGTCGTAGAGTATATGATTAAAACATTAGTTACTTTGAATAAATAAATATATTAATATTCTTAAACTGTAGGTACTGTAAACTGTATTTTTATTTTAAAAAAATTTCTTTATTTTATTCAAAAATAATAAGTTACTTGCAATTTGTAAAAGATACATTTATTTAATTAATACCTATTTTTAAATGATATAAACTACGATTACTTACAACACTATTCAAATTCAAAATAAACAGGATCATCTTCGGAATCCGAGTCGTCTTGCAGGTTAATAATAAGCGGTTGTGTCTCTACAGTCGCATCAATTATATTGTCAAGATCCCACATTTTTTGTTCTTCTTCTATTGCATGTCTTACTGCATCTCGCCAATTTTGTTCTGTAATATGTTGTAAAGACTCATATAACAATTCACGTACAGCTTGTATTTTATATGACGTATTTTTTCTAGCCACATAGCTTTTCATTTGTGCCCAAATGAGTTCAATTGGATTTAATTCGCAGTGGTAGGGTGGAAGTCTAAGGACTGTGATGTTTCGTCTTTCCGCCATTTTGTCAACTACGTATTTCTTGAACTTAGATTTGTGTTGCCGGGCAATTTTTAAAAGTTCTGCTTTAACCATTCCATCTTCGTAAGGCAGGGACTTATTCCGCAGCCAGTCAATGATATCCTGTTTCTTCCACGCAGTCGTTGGAAGTCTTTCAACTAGTCGTGAATGATAAGGTGCATTATCTAATACTATAATTGAGTTTGGTGGTATATGTTCAATCATCTGCTCAAAATACTCTTCGAAAACATCAGCTGTCATCTCCTCGTGATAGTCTTTTGTGCTTTTGGATTCAAATTCCAACAAACCATGCTTAGCAAATCCTTTTTCACTGCCAATGTGAGAAACTATTAATCTACTGCCTTTACCAGAGGGTGGGGAAATACCAGTAGACCAACCTTCCATAAAGGCTTGCCTGGAGCTTGATATATTTTTATCTGTCCAAATTTTTGTGAGAGTATGACCTGCGTTTACCCACGTTTCGTCCTGATAGTAAATTGGCTTTCCTTCAGCCCGAAATTTTCGTATAGATCTTAGATACTTTCTTCTCCAACATATTATCTCTTCCCGGTCAATCAAAAGTGATTTTCGGTCTGATTTCTCCCACCGGAAATTTAATTCTTTTAAAACTTGCCACAATTTGGTTCGTCCGATATGAGGCAAATCCGGGTCGTCTCTAACTTCTTGTAAAATTTTGTTTAAGTTGGGTATTTCTTTTTTGTAAAAAAATTCGTGAATTTTCCTTCGAATACCATTTTTGGCAAATTCATCAATTTCAATAGGTTTTCTCCCCCTCTTTAAGTATTCGTTTGTATTTGGGTTAGCTATACCTTTTTTTTTCTTTCTGATAGGAACCTATATATTGTTGACTCCCCTACGCCCGTCATGTTGGCACAACTCTTGATTATGTTCTGAACAGTGTTTGTGGGATTCTGAGAAACCAGAGCATCATGAACGTTCAAAACAATAGTCTTCTCTCTTGGTGAATAGACAGACTTCTGACTGTACGCAACAGTACCGGTGTAAAACTTGATGATGTTGATGATGATGACGAAGCCATCGCAAGCAATCAAACAAAACAAGCAGGAACGAAAGGTACGTATATGTTTGTAGGAATATGAAAAAAAGTTACTCCCGCACTGCACAAAATTCGCAAAATAAATATTAGAGACGTTAATTACTGCCGTAGACGCCGAAACACCAACGATCCGTAAATTAAATGCGATTAAAAAATGTACTAAACCAAAAATTATTTTCGTTCGTAACAACTTCACCCTTTCAAGGCAAGTTTCGAATATAAACTGAAGCTTTATATTTAATGAATAAACACCTCAGGAACCTCCGCCTATGATTTTACGAGTTTTACGACCGTTTTATGACTTGGGCCCTCATTTTGTGCTATCGACAAATTATGAACGGACTATAATGTACGAGGTACTAACCAACTGCATATCCGAAATTTGCCCGATTCCTCAGAATGAGCAGGAAAAACTTTCTTATTAGTCAGTGGACTATGCTTGAAGACCGGCAATAAACAAATCTGAATGAATGAACTTTAAATGTTAAAGCAGGTCTCGGATGATTAGTACCTCGTTCACTAGATGAAGTGACAATTTTGTTGTTCGCTCCAACTTAGGATGAGGAATGAAATACTCTGAAAGAATTTAGATTTTTAATTATCGCATATCATTGACTTTAGGTCGATGATGGTCACTATCTTGCACTGATGAGTGACTAAGGAGCCCGAAACCGGTCTGCAAGTGCCGGTTTCAAAATTGAAGGCCGACTCTTTCAGTTGTATTGCCAATTGCATATGCAGGGAATTTTCTTTGAAGATTCTTGCACTGACGTCTCTTGGATATAATCCAACACCATTAATGGTATTAGCCAGAAGAGTAGTTGTTTTCTGATAGGCATCAGTCCATTCAACCTACTGTGCAGGTATATCCGAGACCGGCTTGAACATTTGAAGTTCATTTCTTCAGAATAATTTTCAATACAAAAGACACAGGTCGCATTTTTCAATGTGTATACAAACTAGAACAGAAACAATATTTTTTCTAGTGAAAGTAAGTGAATAACTATCGTCTCAGAGTTGGGATCGAACCAACGTTCACAATAGTGCGGTGGTTTCATGAGTGGATCTTACTTACCGGCCACCGTGTGACCATGAGATAAATTAACAGAAGTAATTCTGGAATTCATTTATGGATGGTTTAGGTCATTCTAATAGATTTGGTGAACATCTTGGAGATCATGAGAATTGAGTAACTTCCATGAATTGAAAATGCGTTTACCTACGGCCGTTGATATAAATTATTAGAGTGGTAAAAGGATTGGAGGAAATGAGGTGAAAAATTAGGCTTACACCTGCCGATATGAAGGAGATGTCGCCCAGTGACCTGTCCACCTTCCTGGAAAAGACAGGAAGGACGATGACCTAGGAGGACAACTCCTCGGGAGGATGTACAATAGGTCACATGTGGCATGAGTGCTATGGGCCTACACTCACCCTCCCTACTCTACAGAAGGTGAAGAATTTGACTTTGATTTTTTATACGAAAAAATTACCTCTTTCAACGATATATAGTTTATTTTTAATCAAAGACTGCTTGCTGTTCGCTGTATAATTATTGGTTTCTTGACTTGTGTTTATCATTTATATCAATTTAATGAGATAGTGAGGTCATCACTGTGAACTGAAAGATTTTAAAATGTTTGTGAAATATACCGTGTTGACGCCACTGGAATCGTTCTGTTCTTCCGATCCATTTCGCTTTCGAACTCGTATCAACAGACAGCTCGTGACTCTATTAATATATTCGTTTGTTATAAGCTCGAATAGTAAAAGAAAAGATTGAATTGAATCAGTGAGAAATTGTATATCATCACTGAAACATCGCCCAAGACTTAATTCATGTGAAAAGCGCTAAGTATGCAACTAAACACTGTTAGGAACGAAGATAGTTTAGATTTTCAACGAAACACCACCAGAATCAAACAGATTTGACGTGGATAAGTTAATTTAAGACAAAGTTCTATTCTGTGAATACCACAAAATGTATAAAATCATTCTGAACGCGGGCCCTATACGGACTCTTCCTTGTAAATGACATTTGAACCAAATTCGAGTTGACTTTCGATCAAGCTAGCAGTGCCTTTTTTTCAGTGCCCCTTTTGCAGTGCCTCTTCTATGTCAATGATATGAGTCCTGTCTGCTCAATCAGACGTCAAATCGAATGCAGCATGAAAAAGCATGTGAAAATTTGGATACCAATCCAATTTTCCAAGCCTACAGTACTCCAGTACTATATATATATATATATATATATATATATATATAGTACTGGAGTACTGTAGGCTTGGAAAATTGGATTGGTATATATATATATATATATATATATATATATATATATATATATATATATATATATATATATATTTATATATATATATATATATATATATATATATATATATATATATATATATATATATATATATATATATATATATATATATATATATATATATATATATATATATATCGGAAAAGTCTAGGGATATTTTTAAAAATGGCAATATTTTTTTTTAGATCGCTTAAGGAAAAAAAAAGTTGACGGGTGATCATTAAACGAATGTAACTTACAACAAAATTTATTAAATGGTCAAAAATACTGAGTGCGCATATAAGCAAAACTGAAAAAAATACGGCTCTTCTTTGGCACCCCGAAAAAAAATCATAATAAAAAAAAATTGGAATCAGTACAAAGTATGGCCTCCACGCTGGTTTATTACGGTCCTACATCTATCGTGCATCGACAAAATGAGATTGTCAATGTCTTGCCCATCCAGCGATTAAAAGGTCTCTCAATTGAAACGTTGTGTGAATGTCCCCCATATGCGGAGTAATTCTTCGTTGAAGCATGTCCCTCACATGCTCAATGGGATTCAGGTCCGGTGATTGTGCTGGCCATGGCAATACATCAACTCCTTCGTTGGTGAGCCAGTCAGTCACTAGACGCGCGACTTGTGGACGAGCATTATCGTGCATTAGGTGAAAGTTTTCACCAACAGCACCAGCAAATGGACGGACGATAGGTAGAAGAATGGTGTCGAGGTACTGTCGACCTGTGAGGGAGCGATTTGGAAAAACGAGATCGGTTCTGCCGCCGATCATGATTCCGCCCCACAGCATTACTGTACCACCTCTGTATGTGTGGACTTCCTGGACGTGTCTCAAACGTTCATTATTTCCAGGTCGTCTTCACAGTCTTACTCGACGAGAATCTGGATGAAATCCAAATCTGGATTCGTCTGTAAACAAAACTGTGGCCCAATCATTTGCATCCCAGTTTTGATATCCCCATGGGATACTGCAAACCAAACACCAACGGAAATTCAACGTGAATGTTTGGACTGGTATCATAGGAAACCATCTTATAGGACCATTCGTTCTACAGGACCGATTGAATGGAGAACGTTATTTGGAGTTCATTCAGAACGATTTGAATGGACTTTTGGAACATGTTCCATTGCAAACCCGGAGAGATATGTGGTTTATGCATGATGGCGTTCCTCCTCATTTTAGTTTGATTGTGCGTGACCATCTGAACCATATTTTCCACAATAGATGGATTGGTAGAGGTGGGCCATATTCATGGCCATCGCGGTCTCCAGATTTAAATCCATTGGATTTCTTTCTGTGGGGACATCTAAAAAGCCTTGTTTACGCTACACCTATTCACACAAGAGATGCATTGTTGAATAGAATAACATTACATTGTGAAGCCATACGAAACGTCCCTGGAATCCTATTTGAAGTACAGAGAGGGTGTCTTCGCAGACTAAGAAAATGTATAGAGAGAGAAGGTGGTCATATCGAGCAGTTTCTGTAGCGGATTTTTCATTTCTGTTTGCTCTTGAGGCTCTTGAGTTTCGTTAGTTAAACGTGTTTGCATTATAAAAATTCGTTATGAACATTTTACCTATCATTTCCATTTTCCTTAAAAACTAATATTTTCGAATAATGGTAGACATCTCAATATAAATGTTGTTGAATTAACGTTGTCATTATTATTTCTGCTTTGATAATTATTCATTTCAAATAATGGTGGACGAGCGGGTTTGATGTCGTCGAGTGAAACTACATTTTTATCAAGACTTTCCACACGAGTACTGTTATTCATAAAATTGTCCAAGTAACCTTAATTTGTTGAAAAATATTGAAAAATATCTGTCATTTCAAAGTTTTGGGGTGTGGACCATCGGGGGTAGTCCGTTCTTGACTTTGTAGCAAAACAACTGACTCCTGCATGAAAGATCATCGAAGGAATTCATTTGTTTAGTCAATTACCAAAATTTGGATGATTTTGAATATTCACTTGAAAAGTTATAAAAGAAAAACATTTTTCATTTTGTAACTTCGAGGGCCCGTTACTTGGTAACGAAAGATTTTAGGAAAAAAGTTATATGAAGTACTGGTGATATTTTGACCCCATCTATACATTCCCGAGAGGAAAAGAGGAAGTCCAGGGACACCCTGTATATATATAAAATCGAGAAAGGTTAATGCAGTCAAGCTGCTGGAAAATAATTCCATGAAAATCAAAAGATATATGGATTAGTACTTTTTGATCATTTCCATATTGATTTCAATTTAAGAGCCACCGGTATACGGCTGTTTCAGCCTATTGGGCATCGTCGGTACCATGCAGGCGGTCCTTTCTTGGTCTTTTACAAATAAATTACCTCGTTCAACGATATGTAGTTTATTTTTAATCAAAGACTGCTTGCTGTTCGCTGCATAATTATTGTCACGGGCTGACGGGCTGCAAAACCAAGAAAGTACTTTCTTGGTTTTTCTCATTTTGTCTTCAATCGAGTCTTGAAAGTTGTATCTGTCAATTTCACTTCAAAATGAAGTATTCATCCATTAATTTCATTATCCCTTATTTAAATTTTTGGTTGACCTGTTCAAAAAATAAAGAAGGGGGACATTAAAGAAATGCACTGTATATAAATTCAATATTATCATATAATTACCAACTTATATTTTACAGAAAGTCTTGGCAAAGCAAATGTATGTAATTTCAAATTTTCCCGTACATCACTGAACATGCTTTCAGTTTATTACGAAGCACTAAGTTTACTGGCATTAGGTACTGAATTCGTCCTGAAAATTCTATATATACCAAGAACGACTCCATCCTATCAAATGTAGACGTAGTGCAAAGACGTAGGATCCCACATGAAATTGAAATATTTCGATGTATCTGCTGGATATTGCATTTACAACATTCATTTCGATATAAGTCGACCATTCTGTAAAATTTTATTTAGATGTACCTTTTTTGCATGGATATACCGATCTGAAATATATTGAAATATTATACTGCTTCGACCAATGTCCACATCTAGCAATGCATAACAAATATATATAGAAATGATTTTCCATCACCCTATTTCTTGGATCCAATAGGGGGAAGTCTTGCAAAAACCCCAGGGGATACAAAAGGGCATTAGGGAACATGGCTACCGAGATGCCCTCTATGCAAATATGAATAAGATTGTCTAGTAAATGCCTTCCAGGCCGTGGAAGCCCTTCTATGCATGGTTCTAGCTCGATTTCTTTATGATGATGATGAAGCTGGGATACTTATGAAAATGGAGATTTGCGGAGATCATATTTTGCATAACATTCAGATGAGTTTTGTGTGTCGATCACCAATTCTCTGGTCAATTCACCTATATTATAAAACAGTGCATAATAAACATATTTTATTGGAAAGTCCAGTAGAAATGTTATGCATGTATTACATGCCTCATTTTAAGGACAAAACACAAGCACTACGGAAAAATCCTTAAGGCGACTCAGAGCGGTGCCTGTGCGAAAGTAGCGATTCACATTGGATTTGAATCGCTGGAGATTAAATCCATTTGAAAGAGTTCTTGAACAGTAAAGTTCGAGGTGTACTGAGTTGAACCTCAAAACGATGAGCAGCCACAGTCCGTCGCGTATTTCTGATATGTACCGCTCTTGGTGGAATCAAATGTGCCATGTTACTTGAATACTTCCCGTGAAAGTATCTATAGAAGAAAGACAAATCTCCAACCCTTCTTCGATGTTCCAGGCTATCAAGTTTGCACGTGATGTTAGCGTCTCCAATCAGGCGAGTGGCTCTTTTCTGGATGGAATCCAGCAACTTCAGGGTATGTTTGGGGGCAGAGCTCTATACAATACATGTGGAACATGTATAGGAATTATTTTGTTTGGCCAAGTCATACCATCACATAAATACCATTTTTCATGAGTCAATTGACTATAACTGGCCGGTACTTGATGAACATTTTAAAAACTAATTGATACAGTTTGTTGCATGATTGTCACTATAAATGGTTTTGCAAAAACCGCAACATTAGGCATTCGAATTCAGAGTATTGAATTAGATTTCATTGATTTTTTATTATGCGAATATATCCTGAATTGGTATGCCAATCAGTGATAGAGGGTTCGTCAGTTCTACGACTAACTCTTGTATAGAGAAAAGGAAGGGTGTTAGTATTCTCTATTTCGGTAGTGAACTGTAATTTTTGATCATATCTGTTAACAACATTGAGGACACTTTAGGAGGTGTATTTTCGGATAGATCGTACCAAGAGTTCATTCATAGTATATTGCCTCGAAAGATAACTTTTTTTTGTGATGTGAACATTTTCAATTTTTTTGAAAGTCCTAGTATAACTATCATGTTTAAAATCATAAGCATCAGTAAGATTTTTGGTATTATTTTGGGGTATTTTGCTTTTTGGAGCATTAGTAGAAGAATTAATGGGTCTCAGTTCACTCGTTAATATGTCTATATATTTGGGTGTTATAGAATTGTATATCATGTACATTTTTTTCATTGTCTCGCACAATCTCACAGATTATTGCTGGTTTACCAACATCTGTGGATTTCTATTCTTTTCACATAAACTCTGCGAAAGTCTTTCCCAACTACCTACGCAGAACATACTGTTCAGGTAGTTGGGAAGTATGAATATTTATTTATTTATACATCAAAGAAGAATTTTTGTGATTATGTAACTTTTTAATTATCACAGAAAAGTATATTTCGATAGTTTGCCAGTTATTTTGTTAATGCACTGATCTGATTGTGATATGAATAACATCTCAAGCACTAGCCTCTACTTCTTTCTTTTGATGACGTTGATTCATCCAATCCAAACAGTTATGGAAATGTAGATACTCGTTGACAGGTTAAAACATAGTAGATACATTATAAACTTCAACCAGAAATTTTATAATGGAGTCATATTTACGAATGTGTTCATGTAATGTTTTCAGGTTCACGGTAAAGGTGCAGATATCGATGCACTCTGTGTTGCTCCTAGACACATTAGCAGAGTTGAATTCTTTTCGTCTTTTTATGAACTTCTCAAGGCACATCCCGAAGTATCAGACCTCAGGGTAAGTAAATTGCACTAATCGGATAAAATGACACCATTTGTTTTGATTACTTCTTTCATTTTTTCAGGCAGTTGAAGAAGCTTACGTACCCGTGATCAAAATGAATTTTGAAGGGATTGAGATTGATATGTTATTCGCAAGACTATCCCTGAAAGAAATTCCAGATTCATTAGATTTACGTGATGATATGGTACTCAAAAGTGACCCGTCTCCAACCGGGTTTCAAAGAATTACAAAGAACAACAATAACAGCATTTAAACATTTGACAGGCCAATTGGCAATTGCTCCGCTGCTTCATTTCAAAGGTTCAGACGATTGAGATGGAAAGCAGTGTTGCAACTGAAACAGAAAAGGTCATTCCAAAATGGGGGTTGTAGCAGACAATGCATATGTTTCAAAACTCAGTCAAAGTAAATAACAGTGAACAATCCTGAAACAATCGAAACCTATTTCTGCCTTTATATTAATTCAATATATTTTCTGTAGTATAATTTTAATGCTTATTTTTCGTTTTCAGGACACGGCATTTACAGTAGCGTTCTATGATTTTTGGGTGGTGTTTTCTGGGCTTTGCTGGTAGCAAGAACTTGTCAGTTATATCCAAATGCGGCACCTTCCACATTGATCCGTAAATTTTTCTTAATTTACTCAAAGTGGAAGTGGCCGCGGCCTATTTTGTTGAAAGATCTATCCAATCGTTATCTTGGATTTCCTGTGTGGGATCCTAGGATATATATACTTTTTGTAACTGGTGAACAGAACGTGTTTGCGTCATACTCGTCAGTAAGACTTATTGGTCAACTGATTAATGTAATCATCTTCCTCTTGAAGATGATTGAAACACGTGTCGAGGTGTGAAAATGACTTTTTGGTGTTGGAAAAATTCTCCAGTAATATTCAGCTTTGGGTTTCCTATTCATTGGATAACAAACCTTCTGATTAATAAGTAGCAGTTGACATTCAACTACCAGTGAGTTTTTCGGAAAGTCATTATACTCATAAGGTCGTTAATAGTTCCTTTTGTAATTCAGAAATTTTATGTTTCAACAGGTGAACATTCAGGATCGTTATCATATGATGCCGATTATCACACCTGCTTATCCACAACAAAATTCAACATTCAACGTGACCATTTCCACAAGGGCAATAATGATTGAAGAGTTCAAACAAGGATTGTCTATTACTGATGATATCATGCTAGGAAAAAGCAAATGGGACAAGTTATTTGAGAAGCCAGCATTTTTTACAAAATACAAGCATTTTATTGTACTACTTGTGAAGGCAGGCAATGCAAGAGATCATTTGGAGTGGTGCGGATTAGTTGAAAGCAAAGCTAGGATTCTTGTAGGTAAGTAACTATAATTTTGGAAGAAATTTGTGACATATTCGAATAATGTAGGAGCCGTTGAATATCAGATGTTTTTAATTTTGAAACAACTAGTTTATTCCGTTTAGTTTTGATTTTCCTGTTTGATATTGTGATGGTGTTCGTGAGATTATTTAGGAAAATGTTCTTGAAGTTGTCCGTCCAGTTTGACCAACATACCATCTGTGACAGCTTTCACAGTTCAATTTGTACATGCTTTCCAACTGTATTCGCATTTGAAAAGGAAACTTTCATTTATTCGGTACTGAGTAGCATTCCAAGTTCAACAGTTTTCTATACATGTAATTTTGTGATATGTAATCATTAGTGATGTACCAATTTTATGTTCAACATCAATTATCATATGGTAAATTGGATTTATCAACCATACTCAATAACAACATTATTGTAGACGAATTAATAAATTTTAATAAAAACAAAATTCGAACATCAAAGGCACTAAAAGTTTTGAGAAACTTCTCATATTTACAGTTACGTCATTTTATCCAGATTATACAATGAAATATTTATTTTTAGTCCAAAATTGAATGACTATAACGAATACAATCATGAATTGAGAGGAAATTTTTGTATGGATTCAGTATTCTCCTAATGTTTATGATAATTTCGTATATTTTTAGGATATCTAGAAAGAAATCAATACATAAACCTTGCACACATCAATCCTGAAAGGTTCTCAATGCTGGAGTCCCAAAGCGAACCTAACACAGTATGTTCTATGTGGTTTATTGGACTGGAATTTGCTAGGACAGACTCCAGTATCGACCTGAGAAGAGAATTTAAATCATTTACGGATCGTGTCATGAAGCATGCAATAAATATTCAGGCTATGAAAGATGGAATGACTTTGGATGCATGGCATGTTAAGAGGAAACAGTTATCACAGTATTTGACGCCAGGACTCATCAAACGAGAAAGGAAATCTGGAATTATCAAGAACGATACTAACCCTGAAAGTAGAAAGAGAAAGTCTGAAGATGTTTCGGGAGGAGATATACCTAACAAAAAGGTTAGGCTTTCCGAAAAAATTACTCCAGTTCATAGTGGCTGACGAGGATTTCGTAATGAATGACCTGGAAAGAGAATGTCTTGGAATTGTTCCCAGTCTACAATTCGACTCAAAGGAAGATATCTTTGGCAGTCTTCTTCATTAATTTTTATGTGATTGTCATGAGTGATTTTTGTGGTAAGAGATTAGTGGCTTGTCCACTACTAGGGTTACACTTGCTCCTGAAGAAAGGGAAAATAATGGGTTTTTACATTAGACAACCACGTGTGTTATCTGCAGGGGTTCTGGAGTAGTTGACAACTGACTCTAGTTTTCATTTTAAGTCGCAGGTGTATGCAAATATGCCACAAACCGCTGCGGTCCTCAAAAAAGCCGTGGCGGACATTTGAGCTATATTCCACATCTATTCAATTTGGTAAACTTCTTCCAGGTCTTCAAAATTGTAATGGTATTATGTTGCCACATTTTCTTTATTTATACATTGTATTCACTCATTTCAAATGAAATAAATGGAAAATGAGAACGTGTATTATTCATTATTTTTTCTTATTAGTTAGTGGAATATGCTTGAAGACTAGCAGTAAACAAATCTAAAATAATGAACTTTAAACACGCCAGTTTCGGATTCACCTACACAGTAGGTTGGATGGCCTGAAGCCACAGAAAATTTCCTGTATATGCAATTGGCAATACAACTAAAAGAGTCGACATTCAATTTTGGGACGGCAACACTTGTATAGACCGGTTTAGGGCTCATTAGCCAGTCGTCAGTGCAAGATAGTGACTATCATTGACCTAAAGTTATGATATTCCATAATTGAAAATCGGAATACTTTCAAAAGTATTTCATTCCTCTTCTTAAGTTGGAGCGAACAGCAAAATGTCACTCCATCTAGTGGACGAGGTACTAACCGACTGCATATCCGAAATTTGACCGATTCCTCTTAATAAGGAAGAAAAACTTTCCTATTAGTGAGCTATGCTTGAATATAGGCAAAAAACAAATCTAATGAAGAAATGACCTTTAAACGTTCAAGCCAGTCTCGGATATACCTACACATTAGGTTGAATGGACTGACGCCTATCAGAAAACAACTTCTCCCCTCGCTAAAACCACGAAGGGCGTTGGATTATATCCAAGTTTATTCTGATAGGCGTCAGTCCATTCAACCTACTGTGTAGGTATATCCGAGACTGGCTTGAACGTTTAAAGTTCATTTCTTTAGATTTATTCATTTATTGACCACAAAATATAACTATTCAAACAAATAAATGATAACAGTGAAACACATACCAGTGATTAGAACTGATCAGAGATATTGGGTAATTGAAGCTTGTCTACTATGTACACCTCCTTTGACCGCATTGTTTGACTGCTCGCGAGGTGGGAAGAGCTATCGTCGGGAGGAACAGAGGTTTGAGATTCACAGCCCCGTGAAATGACAGTAGCGAAGTCTCCAGGGCACTCAACTAACCGGCATCCATCTCTCGACCAATGTTTTACCGGACCCTCAGAAGAACGCCGGACAAAGTGAAATTATGTAGGATGAAAATATGTGTGAAGCTACGGGATTTTGAATTTAGTTGGTTCACTTTTGCGATCTTGGTGTACACTTTCTGAGGGTGCATTTTGTAACAGAATTGTGGTGGATGCTGATGGGTTATGCGTGTGGATGAAATGTATTCAGTCAGTGACAAATTTTGAAGGGAAAGGAAAGGTAGAGATCTGGTATATCTATGGAATGTGTCTGATGAAGAAATTTGTTCAGATCATCGACACAAGGAACTTTGAAATCGGTGGGATTCAGACCTCCAAACATATCAAAATCCCCGAAAAACATGGGGAGCCTACACGATGGACCTGGAAACCTGTTTAGACCGCATGAATTTTGACATCAGAGATTCCATAGACCTAGAGTTGGCAGCAGATCGATTACAAGGAGCTATCATCTCTACGTACAACGAACATTGTCCCATGGTTAACCAGAGATCAAACAGGAATGTGCCCTGGTGGAATGAAGATCTGGCGAGGATGAGACAAAAAACTAGAAAACCCTTCAAATGTGCAAGGAAATAAGGTTCATGGAAACAATACATAAGGTCCCTAACTGAGTATAACAAAGTCCTGAGAAAATTCAAGAGATACTTGGAGGAGGCAATGTGAGGAGGTCGAACAGACCCAAGCATGTGCTATGCTCTACAGAATACTCTCGAAGGCCCTGAATATTATAATAAGATGAACCAAAGAAGAAGGGCTTAACACAAGCCCATCCAAATCGACCATAGTAGAAAGAAAGAAATACAAGTGTCGTGGGAGGTTGAATATCTGGGAGTAAGTAGATTCCAAACTGAAGTAGCACTGGTAATGATAAAGCTTCATATATAGGTCCTGAACCAGCTCTAGGGGTACCAAAGAAGCACACAATGTACTGGATAAAAGTACCTGGCAACAAACACAGTGGAACCTTCATTAGGGAACCGTCCGAGAAAAAAAACGAAGAACTACTTCAATATAGTAGGGATCGGCTCAGAATAATTACAGGGTTGCTATTGTCTTTGTGAATACCAATAAATTTAGTGTGCTGTTTGTTTTATATGTAGTGGTTATCCAAATCTAAATCGTATAGTATTCATTTGAAAGTAAGCAGTTTTGTTTTGTTTAGATTGAAGCACAAGGAGTTCGCGTTACACCAGGGTTGACTTTTTTGAATATATATTTTTATCATATTTGATAGCTTCATTACTCCATTTAACAGTGGTATCGTCGCCAAATACAGTAAATCGTCCTGAGATGTTGATGGTTAGTAGGTCATTTGTATATATAGAAAACAACATTGGTCCTAAAACAGACTCCTGAGGTACTCCATATTTTGTGTCGCTGAGATCATACTGTCCACTTGATGTTTTTACCACCTGTCGACGTCCTGTCAATATTATTGCAATAACTATTGTAGCATCTGACTATCTGTCTATACTAATATAAATGTTAAACCTTGTTGAGATGTATGTATGTTTGGGGCTCTTGAACGGATTTAGATGAAACTTTACATAAATACAGCTTATAGACCAGAATAACACATATGATACATATTACGAAGGTATTGATTTTGGTCACGAAATAACGATCAGTATCGAGTAAGTCGCAAAAATTCTTTCTCCCTGAGAGCTATCTTGGCGTGCGCTGCCTATACCGTTGCAGTTACATGCAGATAATGTACGTAAGACTGTCTATCTTGAATAGTTCTAAATTAGAGTCCACGTTAGCATATATTTACCTCTTGTGTGGTAGCCACTATATTGAAAATACTGAGCAATAAATACAATTATATTGGATAATTAGTTAAAATGCCAATTATAGAATATCTGTAAAATTCTAATAAAAAAAATGATTAAAATATCGTTTTAAGTTTTTGATATAGATAAACTTTATCTTTTACACTGAGTAATTTGGACGCAACGCAGTTAGCCAGCTATTCTTTACTTAGAACAGTTGACATATTTTCTTAGTTACGGTATTTTCATAGTAAAAGCATAAATTACTTACTAGCTGTTACCTGCTCTTATATTAATGTATAGCCGAAGCTACTGAACGTAGAATCTTCAAATATGTAGGTATGTAGGTAGGTTCTTTGTATAGCGTGAATAAGCATAAAAATTCAGGAATTTCCAAGCCCAAGGGGAAAAAAATGTTTGTTTAAAATGGTCTGTCACGAAACTCAATGTGACAAACTAAATTTTTCTAAATGCAGTAGCAAACATATCATGGTCTCGCACGTCTCAGCAAGGTGTATTCAATGAAATTTTTATTATCAACTTTGGACACTCGACATGGTTATTGAATTATTTGTACAACATTAATATATCTGACTTTTTTCTCCAATATGTAAGAGATAACATGAAACATTTTTTGAAAACTCGACGGAGATTTCCATTGATTATAGAAATATCTGTTTCACGAGTTAATTGTTTGACGAATTTATTTTGAACACTTTCAATTCTCTGTTGGTAAAACGTATAGTGCAGACTCTAAACGACAGTTGCAAATTTCTAACGTCTATATTTATGCACGAAATATGAAGACATTTTTGAAAGCAGATACTTGATTTCAAGTAGAGGCATAGACCTTCATAGGTCACTTTTTTCGGAATACTTAGCTCGACTGACAGCCGCGAAAAGAGCAAATCCTCGATATTTTGCATCGCGTTGGAGATACCGAAATAAGCTATTTGAAAAAATTGCTCAGAAATAGATTTTGACTCTACATACCGAATCTCAACGCAAAATTCTAATTTTATATATAAGAAGCCATGAAAATGATAAATTCGTTATCATGTAGGAATAAGAATGAAAAACCCAATATTCGTTATGAATATATTTATTTCATGATTTAGACCATTTCACCATTTCTGTACTCTGTATTCGGAACCATTAATTGAAAATCGGACTTGAATATGAAAATGAAGAAAATAGAAATGAAACTTTCTATGTTTTTCACCACTTTTATTTGTAACTAACCTTATTGCAATTTCGTCCTATAAGGACATTTTTAAACAATCAAAAATCAAGAAATGGGTAACTCTAACATATTTTGGTAAGAGATAATTGCGGGTTTCGTCAGAAAAACAATGTGGAAATGGCATTCATACCACATGCCAGGAGGTTATCTGATTACCTTTTCAATACCAAAGATGAAGTGGACAAGTTGGAAAAATCTGGAGTTTATAAGCTCAAGTGTCCGGAGTGTAATAGTGTTTATGTGGGACTATGTGGTCGAAATTTCCACAAACGGTATGCTGAATATGAATGGTCCTTCAGGCTAGGTAAAAATGATTCGACGTTTTCTAACCATTCCTTGGCATGCGACCACAAGTTCCCGAATCTAAACGATAAGGAAATTTTGCACTATGCAAGGAAGGGTTGCAAACTCAATTATTTGGAATCCTTGGAAATTCACAAGCATAAACATTGCGGGTGCAACCTGTTAAATGATCAATTCGATTTAGTTTACTCACCGGTTTTCAAATTAGCATATCCACACTGTCCAAGTAACGAAAATTCAGGTACCGAATTAAGCTAAGTACCTCTGTTATTACCTACAGAGAAGTTATATGAAGGCTAATGTAATCAATCACTGTTAGTTTAATGTATGAGTTTGGAAATGTCCTTATAGTACGAAACTGCAGTAACGTTAGTTACAAATAAAAGTGGTAAAAAACATAGAATGTTTAAATTTTCTTTTCTTCATTATAATTTCCTACCACGTAGTACCGGCTACATCAATCAATTTATTAAATATAAAAATTTAAAAAAAATCAAATTTTGAATTGGAATGCGATACCTATGTAGGGCTAATTATTGCGGTAAGTGCGGTCGATGAAAATGACTAAAATACAGGGGTGTCTTTATATTGAGTGTATCACACTGTATATAAGAGAAATAGAGATTCAGCAGAGTTTTTGCGTTTCTGAAATGTCTTTTTTTTCTGATAATGGATCCTAGTAAACGATTAGTGGTATTAGCCAGGGGAGTAGTTGTTTTCTGATAGGCTTCAGTCCATTCAACCTACTGCGTAGGTATATCCGAGACTGGCTTGAACATTTAAAGTTCGTTTATTTAGATTTGTTTACTGCCTGTATTCAAGCATAGCCCAGTGAGTAATAAGAAAGGTTTTCTTCCTCATTCGAAAGAATCGGGCAAATTCCGGATATGCACTTGTTTACTATCTCGTCCACTAGATGGAGTGACAATTTTGTTGTTCGCTTCATCTAAGGACGAGGAATGAAATACTCTGAAAGAATTTCGATTTTCAATTATGGAATATCATTGACTTTAAGTCAATGATGGCCACTATCTTGCACTGACGAGGGCCTAAGAAGCCCGAAACCGGTCTTCAAGTGTACCTGTTCCAAACTTGAAGGTTGACTCTTTCAGTTGTATTGCCAATTGCACATGCAGGAAATTCCTGCACTGACGCCTGTCGGATATAATCCAACGCCGTTCGTGGTATTAGCTAGGGGAGTAGTTATTTTCTGATAGGCGTCAGTCCATTCAACCTACTGTGTAGATATATCCGAAACTGGCTTGATCATTTAAAGTTCATTTCATTATAATATAATAATAATATTATGTTTATTTTCCCATACACTGATGTAAATTACATGGAGTGCTATCGAAAATAAACCAGATAATCATAGAAGCCATATAAATCTATAGCTTGTTCGTGATAAGAATATGTTGTGAATTAGGTATATAATTACTTTTACATAAGTGATCAGTCGATTAATAGATAAATGATAAATAAACATAATAACAGACAGAATACATAGTTATTTTCATCTAGTTAAATAATTGCTTAGGTCAAATTGCTGTTCAGAATAGTTTGATTAATGAAGTCAGAAAAGAAAGTTCTCTCGCTATTCAGAATAAATTTCAGAATCTTTATCACTTTTCAAAGTGTTGACGACATCGACTGCTATGATCGTTAGCTTCACCGTGTTCTGGATAGGTTATGTTGATAACTCTTCCCGAGCCACCATGGATATTCGTAATCGCTTCAGTCATGTTATGTAGCATAATCAACCCAACTTCAAATAATTTCCGTATTTATATAGATAGTTTGAGATTCGGACTAGAAAAAGTAAAATTTCAGACTCATTGTGACTCAATAGTCATAGAGAACTCGGTTATCTTCATTAACAAGACCCTTATAATAAATATACATAACAGCTAACTCATAGGAAATGCATGAACTCCAAATTCAGTTCTTGCCTGATATAGCCTTCTGTTCACGTTTTAGAAAAAATACATTTTGAAAAATCAGTTGAAATTTGTTCTAAACCAAATCCTTTTCCAGACAGGAAATAAACAGCGAAAAGTTAACATTAGAGTGAGAGTATCTATAACGATCAAAAAAATAGTGAGATCCAAGGACACTGAAATAATGGATGATTTTAACCAAAAAACTAGAATATAACATCAAATCTAATGATGATATATATATTTTATTATTGAGAATTTACCACTTAACTAACTCAACCTAACGTTTATGAATTTTTTTTTGAAAATACACAAAAATACACAGGTAGTAGAATAGTTTTGTTGAATTTCCAGAATTTGGTATATTTCAGTAAATGATCAGGTAGTAATACTTTTGCTTACTGTCTTATGAATTCAGGTATTGAACTTAGGTAATTTGAATTTCTATATATTGAACATCCCTCAATAATTAAACACAATAGTGTTGAGTGTGCAGTCAAAGAGACTTGAGTTTATTTGGATACTCTGTGGTTACTGTTTCATTTGTGTTGTGTTCCAAACTCTGATATCCATTCATTCGACATGTCAACTTCACAAAACAAAGAGAATCATGCCCAGCGAAATGATGAAAAGTTGACAACTCTGGGGATGACACCTGCAATATCAGTTGCTGGTCCTGAACCATCAGATTTGATAAAGACGAAAGAACTAGAAGAATCATTGAAACTATTCGATGTGTTCGAATCTGAACAGGAACTTAATCAGCGCATTTATATTTTAGGAAAACTATATAACCTAGTCAAGCAATGGACCAAAGAAGTTTCCATGAAACGTAATATGTCTGAAAGTGTGGCAGAACAATTGGGGGAAAACTTTTTACATTTGGTAGTTACAGACTTGGTGTGAGTAGTTTTACATTTATTTATCTGCAATGGATTGTATATTTTGTCGACTGGTAGCTTTGATCCACTTGGAATTATGATTATGAATTTTTTCTTCGAATAACATTACAAAATTACACCGACAGTGAACATGAATGTGAAGAATGGAATAAGCACATAAATTAATGGCAGTGGGGTATTTTGCTTTTTGGAGCATTAGTAGAAGAATTAATGGGTCTCAGTTCACTCGTTAATATGTCTATATATTTGGGTGTTATAGAATTGTATATCATGTACATTTTTTTCATTGTCTCGCACAATCTTACAGATTATTGCTGGTTTACCAACATCTGTGGATTTCTATTCTTTTCACATAAACTCTGTGAAAGTCAATTCAATACTCTGTTTGATTATCACAGAAAAGTATATTTCGATAGTTTGCCAGTTATTTTGTTAATGCACTGATCTGATTGTGATATGAATAACATCTCAAGCACTAGCCTCTACTTCTTTCTTTTGATGACGTTGATTTATCCAACCCAAACAAATATGGAAATGTAGATACTCGTTGACAGGTTAAAACATAGTAGATAAATTATAAACTTCAACCTGAAATTTTATAATGGAGTCATATTTACGAATGTGTTCATGTAATGTTTTCAGGTTCACGGTAAAGGTGCAGATATCGATGCACTCTGTGTTGCTCCTAGACACATTAGCAGAGTTGAATTCTTTTCGTCTTTTTATGAACTTCTCAAGGCACAACCCGAAGTATCAGACCTCAGGGTAAGTAAATTGCACTAATCGGATGAACTGATACCATTTGTTTTGATTACTTCTTTCATTTTTTCAGGCAGTTGAAGAAGCTTACGTACCCGTGATCAAAATGAATTTTGAAGGGATTGAGATTGATATGTTATTCGCAAGACTATCCCTGAAAGAAATTCCAGATTCAATAGATTTACGTGATGATATGGTACTGAAAAATTTAGATGAAAGGTGTGTACGGAGTTTGAATGGTTATCGAGTGGTCGATGAGATTTTGAGACTAGTTCCAAACATAGAAAACTTCAGGCTTGCTTCAAGAGCTATCAAGCTATGGGCGAAAAGTAAGTATTTTCCTAGTTATTACGTAACCAGAGATTGTTTGCTGATTTTTCACTGCCCTTTTTATTCGTTCAATTCTCCAATACATACAAATATTTTACGTTGTGCTATTGGATGAAGACACATTATGTTCTTAAAAGTTGTTATACATTTTCTGAACGGTTAACATTCAAGTCTACGTCATTCTGTCGTTTGTTTTGAGGAGTTCTCAAAAGTGACCCGTCTCCAACCGGGTTTCAAAGAATAACAAAAATTACAAAGAACAACAATAACAGCATTTAAACATTTGACAGGCCAATTGGCAATTGCTCCGCTGCTTCATTTCAAAGGTTCAGACGATTGAGATGGAAAGCAGTGTTGCAACTGAAACAGGGGTCAATGGCAGGAAACGTCATTCCAAAATGGGGGTTGTAGCAAAAAATGCATATGTTTCAAAACTCAGTCAAAGTAAATAACAGTGAACAATCCTGAAAAGCAAAAATTTCAATGTAACCTGATTTGGAAAAGGCTCACATAATTTGTCTTTGTTTAATCATTATATTTTCTGTAGTATAATTTTAATGCTTATTTTTCGTTTTCAGGACACGGCATTTACAGTAACGTTCTAGGATTTTTGGGTGGTGTTTCCTGGGCTTTGCTGGTAGCAAGAACTTGTCAGTTATATCCAAATGCGGCACCTTCCACATTAGTCAGTAAATTTTTCTTAATTTACTCAAAATGGAAGTGGCCGCGGCCTATTTTGTTGAAAGATCTATCATATCATTATCTTGGATTTCCTATGTGGGATCCTAGGGTATGTATACTTTTTGTAACTGGTGAACAAAACGTGTTTGCGTCATACTCGTCAGTAAGACTTATTGGTGGACTTAAGTAGTTTTGGTCTTGCACTGTTTGGAAACTTTGGTGTACTAATGTATATCACTGGGGTTTTTCCTCAACACCAAACCATTATTTTAACACCTCGAGATGTGTTTCGGTTACCAAGTCATTTTCAAGCGAAAGATTAAACTGAGTAACTGAATAAAGTGATCATTAAACTGGTCAACTGATTAATGTAATCATCTTCCTCTTGAAGATGATCGAAACACGTGTCGAGGTGTTAAAATAACTGTTTGGTTTTGAAAAAATTCTCCAGTAATATTCAGCTTTGGGGTTACTATTCATTGGATAACAAACCTTCTGATTAATAAGTAGCAGTTGACATTTAACTACCAGTGAGTTTTTCGGAAAGTTATTATACTCATAAGGTCGTTAATAGTTCCTTTTGTAATTCAGAAATTTCATGTTTCAACAGGTGAACATTCAGGATCGTTATCATATGATGCCGATTATCACACCTGCTTATCCACAACAAAACTCAACATTCAATGTGACCATTTCCACAAGGGCAATAATGATTGAAGAGTTCAAACAAGGATTGTCTATTACTGATGATATCATGCTAGGAAAAAGCAAGTGGGACAAGTTATTTGAGCAGCCAGCATTTTTTACAAAATACAAGCATTTTATTGTACTACTTGTGAAGGCAGGTAATGCAAGAGATCATTTGGAGTGGTGCGGATTAGTTGAAAGCAAAGCTAGGATTCTTGTAGGTAAGAAACTATAATTTTGGAAGAAATTTGTGACATATTCGAATAATGTAGGAGCCGTTGAATGTCCGATGTTTTTGATTTTGAAACAACTAATTTATTCTGTTTAGTTTTGATTTTCCTGTTTGATATTGTGATGGTGTTCGTGAGATTATGTAGGAAAATGTTCTTGAAGTTGTCCGTCCAGTTTGACCAACATACTATTTGTGACAGCTTCCACAGTTCAATTTGTACATGCTTTCCAACTGTATTTCCATTTGAAAAGGAAACTTTAATTTATTCGGTACTGAGTAGCATTCCAAGTTTAACAGTTTTCTATACATGTAATTTTGTGATCTGTGAGTTTCACCTCTGTATTTTTGAAAGAAGAACTTCTTTCTTTATTTATTTTTCTGTTGAGGGCTCCAGAAAAATTATTTTTTACTAAATTAATTGGAGTCAGAATTGGGTTTGTTTATTGGATTTGTTTTTGTTTATAGCCTTGTCTCTTTTTTCTTTCATTTCTTTCCCGATCATTAGTGATGTACCAATTTTATGTTCAACATCAATTATCATATGGTAAATTGGATTTATCAACCATACTCAATAACAACATTATTGTAGACGAATTAATGAATTTTAATAAAAACAAAATTCGAACATCAAAGGCACTAAAAGGAAGTCATACCTTTTTTGTTTTGAGAAACTTCTCATATTTACAGTTACGTGATTTTATCCAGATTATACAATGAAATATTTATTTTTAGTCTAAAATTGAATGACTATAACGAATACAATCATGAATTGAGAGGAAATTTTTGTATGTATTCAGTATTTTTCTAATGTTTATGATAATTTCGTATATTTTTAGGATATCTAGAAAGAAATCAATACATAAACCTTGCACACATCAATCCTGAAAGGTTCTCAATGCTGGAGTCCCAAAGCGAACCCAACACAATATGTTCTATGTGGTTTATTGGACTGGAATTTGCTAGGACAGACTCCAGTATCGACCTGAGAAGAGAATTTAAATCATTTACGGATCGTGTCATGAAGCATGCAATAAATATTCAGGCTATGAAAGATGGAATGACTTTGGATGCAAGGCATGTTAAGAGGAAACAGTTGTCACAGTATTTGGCGCCAGGACTCATCAAACGAGAAAGGAAATCTGGAATCATCAAGAACGATACTAACCCTGAAAGTAGAAAGAGAAAGTCTGAAGATGTTTCGGGAGGAGATATACCTAACAAAAAGGTTAGGCTTTCCGAAAAAATTACTCCAGTTCATAGTGGCTGACGAGGATTTCGTAATGAATGACCTGGAAAGAGAATGTCTTGGAATTGTTCCCAGTCTACAATTCGACTCAAAGGAAGATATCGTTGGCAGTCTTCTTCATTAATTTTTATGTGATTGTCATGAGTGATTTTTGTGGTAAGAGATTAGTGGCTTGTCCACTACTAGGGTTACACTTGCTCCTGAAGAAAGGAAAAATAATGGGTTTTTACATTAGACAACGACGTGTGTTGTCTGCAGGGGTTTTGGAGTAGTTGACAACTGACTCTAGTTCTCATTTTAAGTCGCAGGTGTATGCAAATATGCCACAAACCGCTGCGGTCCTCAAAAAAGCCGTGGCGGACATTTGAGCTATATTCCACATCTATTCAATTTGGTAAACTTCTTCCAGGTCTTCAAAATTGTAATGGTATTATGTTGCCACATTTTCTTCATTTATACATTGTATTCACTCATTTTAAATGAAATAAATGGAAAATGAGAACGTGTATTATTCATTATTTTTTCTTATTAGTAAGTGGGATATGCTTGAAGACTAGCAGTAAACAAATCTAAAATAATGAACTTTAAACACGCCAGTCTCGGATACACCTACACAGTAGGTTGGATGGCCTGAAGCCACAGAAAATTTCCTGCATATGCAATTGGCAATACAACTAAAAGAGTCGACATTCAATTTTGGGACGGCAACACTTGTATAGACCGGTTTCGGGCTCATTAGCCAGTCGTCAGTGCAAGATAGTGACCATCATCGACCTAAAGTTATGATATTCCATAATTGAAAATCGGAATACTTTCAAAAGTATTTCATTCCTCTTCTAAAGTTGGAGCGTACAGCAAAATGTCACTACATCTAGTGGACGAGGTACTAACCGACTGCATATCCGAAATTTGACCGATTCCTCTTAATAAGGAAGAAAAACTTTCCTATTAGTGAGCTATGCTTGAATACAGGCAAAAAACAAATCTAATAAAGAAATGACCTTTAAACGTTCAAGCCAGTCTCGGATATACCTACACATTAGGTTGAATGGACTGACGCCTATCAGAAAACAACTTCTCCCCTCGCTAAAACCACGAAGGGCGTTGGATTATATCCAAGTTTATTCTGATAGGCGTCAGTCCATTCAACCTACTGTGTAGGTATATCCGAGACTGGCTTGAACGTTTAAAGTTCATTTCTTTAGATTTATTCATTTATTGACCACAAAATATAACTTTTCAAACAAATAAATGATAACAGTGAAACACATACCAGTGATTAGAACTGATCAGAGATATTGGGTAATTGAAGCTTGTCTACTATGTACACCTCCTTTGACCGCATTGTTTGACTGCTCGCGAGGTGGGAAGAGCTATCGTCGGGAGGAACAGAGGTTTGAGATTCACAGCCCCGTGAAATTACAGTAGCGAAGTCTCCAGGGCACTCAACTAACCGGCATCCATCTCTCGACCAATGTTTTACCGGACCCTCAGAAGAATGCCGGACAAAGTGAAATTATGTAGGATGAAAATATGTGTGAAGCTACGGGATTTTGAATTTAGTTGGTTCACTTTTGCGATCTTGGTGTACACTTTCTGAGGGTGCATTTTGTAACAGAATTGTGGTGGATGCTGATGGGTTATGCGTGTGGATGAAATGTATTCAGTCAGTGACAAATTTTGAAGGGAAAGGAAAGGTAGAGATCTGGTATATCTATGGAATGTGTCTGATGAAGAAATTTGTTCAGATCATCGACACATGAACTTTGAAATCGGTGGGATTCAGACCTCCAAACATATCAAAATCCCCGAAAAACATGGGGAGCCTACACGATGGACCTGGAAACCTGTTTAGACCGCATGAATTTTGACATCAGAGATTCCATAGACCTAGAGTTGGCAGCAGATCGATTACAAGGAGCTATCATCTCCACGTACAACGAACATTGTCCCATAGTTAACCAGAGATCAAACAGGAATGTGCCCTGGTGCAATGAAGATCTGGCGAGGATGAGACAAAAAACTAGAAAAGCCTTCAAATGTGCAAGGAAATCAGGTTCATGGAAACAATACATAAGGTCCCTAACTGAGTATAACAAAGTACTGGGAAAATCCAAGAGATACGTGGAGGAGGCAATGTGAGGTGGTCGAACAGACCCAAGCATCTGCTATGCTCTACAGAATACTCTCGAAGGCCCTGAATATTATAATAAGATGGACCAAAGAAGAAGGGCTTAACACAAGCCCATCCAAATCGACCATAGTAGAAAGAAAGAAATACAAGTGTCGTGGGAGGTTGAATATCTGGGAGTAAGTAGATTCCAAACTGAGGTAGCACTGATACTCGCCAGACGCACCTATGGAGAAACATGGGGCTAAAACCAGACATGGTTTAACCACCATCATGTATAGCCATATCATTGGCTATACATTATGGTGGTTAAACCCATGATAAAATACGCATCTCTGGTCTGGTGGCCAAAGATGAAGCAGGCGACCACTATCAACAAACTAGGCAAGGTGCAAAGACTTGCATGTTTGGGAATGACGGGTGACATCAAAACTGGGCTGGAAATGCCATGAAGAATTAAATGAACTTTCAAACAGGAAAACATCAACTTTGTACTGGGTGCCAGGGCATTCAGGAATCACAGATAATGATAAAGCTTCATATATAGGTCCTGAACCAGCTCTGGGGGTACCAAAATCATTGGTACGAAACCAGATTAGAACAAGGACCAATAAGAAGCAAACAGAGTACTGGATAAAAGTACCTGGCAACAAACACAGTGGAACCTTCATTAGGGAACCGTCCGAGAAAAAAAACGAAGAACTACTTCAATATAGTAGGGATCGTCTCAGAATAATTACAGGGTTGCTATTGTCTTTGTGAATACCAAGAAATTTAGTGTGCTGTTTGTTTTATATGTAGTGGTTATCCAAATCTAAATCGTATAGTATTCATTTAAAAATAAGCAGTTTTGTTTTGTTTAGATTGAAGCACAAGGAGTTCGCGTTACACCAGGGTTAACTTTTTTGAATATATATTTTTATCATATTTGACAGCTTCATTACTCCATTTAACAGTGATATCGTCGCCAAATACAGTAAATCGTCCTGAGATGATGGTTAGTAGGTCATTTGAATATATAGAAAACAACATTGGTCCTAAAACAGACTCCTGAGGTACTCCATATTTTGTGTCGCTGAGATCAGACTGTCCACTTGATGTTTTTACCACCTGTCGACGTCCTGTCAATATTATTGCAATAACTATTGTAGCGTCTGACTATCTGTCTATACTAATATAAATGTTATACCTTGTGAAGATGTATGTATGTTTGGGGCTCTTGAACGTATTTAGATGAAACTTTACATAAATACAGCTTATAGACCAGAATAACACATATGATACATATTATGAAGGTATCGATTTTGGTCACGAAATAACGATCAGTATCAAGTAAATCGCAAAAGTTCTTTCTCCCTGAGAGCTATCTTGGCGTGCGCTGCCTATACCGTTGGAGTTACATGCAGATAATGTACGTAAGACTGTTTATTTTGAATAGTTCTAAATTAGAGTCCACGTTAGCATATATTTACCTCTTGTGTGGTAGCCACTATATTGAAAATACTGAGCAATAAATACAATTATATTGGATAATTAGTTAAAATGCCAATTTTAGAATATCTGCAAAATTCTTATAAAAAAAAATTATTGAAATATCGTTTTGAGTTTTTGATATAGATAAACTTTATCTTTTACACTGAGTAATTTGGACGCAACGCAGTTAGCCAGCTATTCTTTACTCAGAACAGTTGACATATTTTCTTAGTTACGGTATTTTCATAGTAAAAGCTGTTGCCTGCTCTTATTATTTTAAGTACAAAATTAATAAAAAAAACATTATTCTTAGTGTTTTGACAAATAAAAGAAGTTTGTACCACCAAATTTCAATTAAGTCCATCCGATTCATTGTAAGATCGCTGTCGTTTAGCTTGTCTTTTATAAAACACTTCTGGAGCATCCCTACACACAGACCAGCAGTAGTCTGCAAGCATTGCTTCATTCCAACGGCCCTGATATCTCTGTTCCATTAAGGCAATGTCTTGATGGAATCTTTCTCCATGTTCGTCACTCACAGCTCCACAGTTTTGTAGGAAGAAATTAAGATGAGAGTGAAGAAAATGAATTTTTAAGGACATGTTGCATCCAAGTTGGTGGTAAGCTTGAAGAAGCTCTTTAACCAATGCTGTGAAGTTATCATCTCTTTTGTTACCTAAAAACCCATGTACAACCCCCTTAAAGGCTTCCCAGGCTATACATATTGATGTATAGCCGAAGCTACTGAACGTAGAATCTTGAAATATGTAGGTATGTAGGTAGGTTCTTTGTATAGCGTGAATAAGCATAAAAATTCAGGAATTTCCAACCCCAAGGGGAAAAAAATGTTTGTTTAAAATGGTCTGTCACGAAACTCAATGTGACAAATTAAATTCTACGCGGGCGAAGCCGCGGGCGACAACTTGTCTTGCATAAAGGAAAGTTTTTACCTGAATTGATTTTTCTAAATAGAGTAGCAAACATATCATGGTCTCGCACGTCTCAGCAAGGTGTATTCAATGAAATTTTTATTATCAACTTTGGACACTCGACATGGTTATTGAATTATTTGTACAACATTAATATATCTGACTTTTTTCTCCAATATGTAAGAGATAACATGAAACATTTTTTGAAAACTCGACGGAGATTTCCATTGATTATAGAAATATCTGTTTCACGAGTTAATTGTTTGACGAATTTATATTGAACACTTTCAATTCTCTGTTGGTAAAACGTATAGTGCAGACTCTAAACGACAGTTGCAAATTTCTAACGTCTATATTTATGCACGAAATATGAAGACATTTTTGAAAGCAGATACTTGATTTCAAGTAGAGGCATAGACCTTCATAGGTCACTTTTTTCGGAATACTTAGCTCGACTGACAGCCGCGAAAAGAGCAAATCCTCGATATTTTGCATCGCGTTGGAGATACCGAAATAAGCTATTTGAAAAAATTGCTCAGAAATAGATTTTGACTCTACATACCGAATCTCAACGCAAAATTCTAATTTTATATATAAGAAGCCATGAAAATGATAAATTCGTTATCATGTAGGAATAAGAATGAAAAACCCAATATTCGTTATGAATATATTTATTTCATGATTTAGACCATTTCTGTACTCTGTATTCGGAACCATTAATTAAAAATCGGACTTGAATATGAAAATGAAGAAAATAGAAATGAAACTTTCTATGTTTTTCACGACTTTTATTTGTAACTAACCTTATTGCAATTTCGTCCTATAAGGACATTTTTAAACAATCAAAAATCAAGAAATGGGTAACTCTAACATATTTTGGTAAAAGATAATTGCGGGTTTCTTCAGAAAAACAATGTGGTAATGGCATTCATACCACATGCCAGGAGGTTATCTGATTACCTTTTCAATACCAAAGATGAAGTGGACAAGTTGGAAAAATCTGGAGTTTATAAGCTCAAGTGTCCGGAGTGTAATAGTGTTTATGTGGGACTATGTGGTCGAAATTTCCACAAACGGTATGCTGAATATGAATGGTCCTTCAGGCTAGGTGAAAATGATTCGACGTTTTCAAACCATTCCTTGGCATGCGACTACAAGTTCCCGAATCTAAACGATAAGGAAATTTTGCACTATGCAAGGAAGGGTTGCAAACTCAATTATTTGGAATCCTTGGAAATTCACAAGCATAAACATTGCGAGTGCAACCTGTTAAATGATCAATTCGATTTAGTTTACTCACCGGGTTTCAAATTAGCATATCCACACTGTCCAAGTAACGAAAATTCAGGTACCGAATTAAGCTAAGTACCTCTATTATTACCTACAGTGGTGTTATATAAAGGCTAATGTAATCACTGTTAGTTTAATGTATGAGTTTGGAAATGTCCTTATAGTACGAAACTGCAGTAACGTTAGTTACAAATAAAAGTGGTAAAAAACATAGAATGTTTCAATTTTCTTTTCTTCATTATAATTTCCTACCACGTAGTACCGGCTACATCAATCAATTTATTAAATATAAAAATTAAAAAAAAAATCAAATTTTGAATTGGAATGCGATACCTATGTAGGGCTAATTATTGCGGTAAGTGCGGTCGATGAAAATGACTAAAATACAGGGGTGTCTTTATATTGAGTGTATCACACTGTATATAAGAGAAATAGAGATTCAGCAGAGTTTTTGCGTTTCTGAAATGTCTTTTTTTTCTGATAATGGATCCTAGTAAACGATTAGTGGTATTAGCCAGGGGAGTAGTTGTTTTCTGATAGGATTCAGTCCATTCAACCTACTGCGTAGGTATATCCGAGACTGGCTTGAACATTTAAAGTTCGTTTATTTAGATTTGTTTACTGCCTGTATTCGAGCATAGCCCAGTGAGTAATAAGAAAGGTTTTCTTCCTCATTCGAAAGAATCGGGCAAATTCCGGATATGCAGTTGTTTACTATCTCGTCCACTAGATGGAGTGACAATTTTGTTGTTCGCTTCATCTAAGGACGAGGAATGAAATACTCTGAAAGAATTTCGATTTTCAATTATGGAATATCATTGACTTTAAGTCAATGATGGCCACTATCTTGCACTGACGAGGGCCTAAGAAGCCCGAAACCGGTCTTCAAGTGTACCTGTTCCAAACTTGAAGGTTGACTCTTTCAGTTGTATTGCCAATTGCACATGCAGGAAATTCCTGCACTGACGCCTGTCGGATATAATCCAACGCCGTTCGTGGTATTAGCTAGGGGAGTAGTTATTTTCTGATAGGCGTCAGTCCATTCAACCTACTGTGTAGATATATCCGAAACTGGCTTGATCATTTAAAGTTCATTTCATTATAATATAATAATAATATGTTTATTTTCCCATACACTGATGTAAATTACATGGAGTGCTATCGAAAATAAACCAGATAATCATAGAAGCCATATAAATCTATAGCTTGTTCGTGATAAGAATATGTTGTGAATTAGGTATATAATTACTTTTACATAAGTGATCAGTCGATTAATAGATAAATAATAAATAAACATAATAACAGACAGAATACATAGTTATTTTCATCTAGTTAAATAATTGCTTAGGTCAAATTGCTGTTCAGAATAGTTTCATTAATGAAGTCAGAAAAGAAAGTTCTCTCGCTATTCAGAATAAATTTCAGAATCTTTATCACTTTTCAGAGTGTTGACGACATCGACTGCTATGATCGTTAGCTTCACCGTGTTCTGGATAGGTAATGTTGATAACTCTTCCCGAGCCACCATGGATATTCGTAATCGCTTCAGTCATGTTATGTAGCATAATCAACCCAACTTCAAATAATTTCCGTATTTATATAGATAGTTTGAGATTCGGACTAGGAAAAGTAAAATTTCAGACTCATTGTGACTCAATAGTCATAGAGAACCCGGATATCTTCATTAACAAGACTCCAAATTCAGTTCTTGCCTGATATAGCCTTCTGTTCACGTTTTAGAAAAAATACATTTTAAAAAATCAGTTGAAATTTGTTCTAAACCAAATCCTTTTCCCAGACAGGAAATAAACAGCGAAAAGTTAGCATTAGAGTGAGAGTATCTATAACGATCAAAAAAATAGTGAGATCCAAGGACACTGAAATAATGGATGATTTTAACCAAAAAACTAGAATATAACATCAAATCTAATGATGATATATATATTTTATTATTGAAAATTTACCACTTAACTAACTCAACCTAACGTTTATGAATTTTTTTTTGAAAATACATAAAAATACACAGGTAGTAGAATAGTTTTGTTGAATTTCCAGAATTTGGTATATTTCAGTAAATGATCAGGTAGTAATACTTTTGCTTACTGTCTTATGAATTCAGGTATTGAACTTAGGTAATTTGGATTTCTATATATTGAACAGCCCTCAATAATTAAACACAATAGTGTTGAGTGTGCAGTCAAAGAGACTTGAGTTTATTTGGATACTCTGTGGTTACTGTTTCATTTGTGTTGTGTTCCAAACTCTGATATCCATTCATTCAACATGTCAACTTCACAAAACAAAGAGAATCATGCCCAGCGAAATGATGAAAAGTTGACAACTCTGGGGATGACACCTGCAATATCAGTTGCTGGTCCTGAACCATCAGATTTGATAAAGACGAAAGAACTAGAAGAATCATTGAAACTATTCGATGTGTTCGAATCTGAACAGGAACTTAATCAGCGCATTTATATTTTAGGAAAACTATATAACCTAGTCAAGCAATGGACCAAAGAAGTTTCCATGAAACGTAATATGTCTGAAAGTGTGGCAGAACAATTGGGGGGAAAACTTTTTACATTTGGTAGTTACAGACTTGGTGTGAGTAGATTTACATTTATTTATCTGCAATGGATTGTATATTTTGTCGACTGGTAGCTTTGATCCACTTGAAATTATGATTATGAATTTTTTCTTCGAAAATAACATTACAAAATTACACCGACAGTGAACATGAATGTGAAGAATGGAATAAGCACATAAATTAATGGCAGTGAGTGGAATATGTATAGGAATTATTTTGTTTGGCCAAGTCATACCATCACATAAATACCATTTTTCATGAGTCAATTGACTATAACTGGCCGGTACTTGATGAACACCCAAATTTAAAAACTAATTAATGCAGTTTGTTGTATGATTGTCACTATAAATGGTTTTGCAAAAACCGCAACATTAGGCATTCAAATTCAGAGTATTGAATTAGATTTCATTCATTTTTTATTATGCCGATATATCCTGAATTGGTATGCCAATCAGTGATAAAGGGTTCGTCAGTTCTACGAATAACTCTTGTATACAGAAAAGGAATGGTGTTAGTATTTTCTATTTCGGTAGTGAACTGTAATTTTTGATCATATCTGTTAACAACATTGAGGACACTTTAGGAGGTGTATTTTCGGATAGATCGTCCATTACGATTTAATAGGAGAATAGTGGCTCCCATTGGTGTACCAAGAGTTCATTCAAAAGATATCTTTTTTTTGTGATGTGAACATTTTCAATTTTTTTGAAAGTCCTAGTATAACTATCATGTTAAAAATCATAAGCATCAGTAAGATTTTTGGTATTCTTTTGGGGTATTTTGCTTTTTGGAGCATTAGTAGAAGAATTAATGGGTCTCACTTCACTCGTTAATATGCCTATATATTTGGGTGTTATAGAATTGTATATCATGTACATTTTTTTCATTGTCTCGCACAATCTTACAGATTATTGCTGGTTTACCAACATCTGTGGATTTCTATTCTTTTCACATAAACTCTGTGAAAGTCAATTCAATACTCTGTTTGAGAAATATTGGAAAAATATAAATAAATATAAATATAAAAATAAATATAAAATATAAATCTGTACCTAATCTAGGAAATTTATCTTTGAATATCATAAAACTTTTACATAATGATCGAAATTTGTCAGAAGCATATTGTTTTGACCTACCTACGCAGAACATACTGTTCAGGTAGTTGGGAAGTATGAATATTTATTTATTTATACATCAAAGAAGAATTTTTGTGATTATGTAACTTTTTAATTATCACAGAAAAGTATATTTCGATAGTTTGCCAGTTATTTTGTTAATGCACTGATCTGATTGTGATATGAATAACATCTCAAGCACTAGCCTCTACTTCTTTCTTTTGATGACATTGATTTATCCAATCCAAACAGTTATGGAAATGTAGATACTCGTTGACAGGTTAATACATAGTAGATAAATTATAAACTTCAACCTGAAATTTTATAATGGAGTCATATTTACGAATGTGTTCATGTAATGTTTTCAGGTTCACGGTAAAGGTGCAGATATCGATGCACTCTGTGTTGCTCCTAGACACATTAGCAGAGTTGAATTCTTTTCATCTTTTTATGAACTTCTCAAGGCACAACCCGAAGTATCAGACCTCAGGGTAAGTAAATTGCACTAATCGGATGAACTGATACCATTTGTTTTGATTACTTCTTTCATTTTTTCAGGCAGTTGAAGAAGCTTACGTACCCGTGATCAAAATGAATTTTGAAGGGATTGAGATTGATATGTTATTCGCAAGACTATCCCTGAAAGAAATTCCAGATTCAATAGATTTACGTGATGATATGGTACTGAAAAACTTAGATGAAAGGTGTGTACGGAGTTTGAATGGTTATCGAGTGGTCGATGAGATTTTAAGACTAGTTCCAAACATAGAAAACTTCAGGCTTGCTTCAAGAGCTATTAAGCTATGGGCGAAAAGTAAGTATTTTCCTAGTTATTACGTAACCAGAGATTGTTTGCTGATTTTTCACTGCCCTTTTTATTCGTTCAATTCTCCAATACATACAAATATTTTACTTTCTGCTATTGGATGAAGACACATTATGTTCTTAAAAGTTGTTATACATTTTCTGAACGGTTAACATTCGAGTCTACGTCATTCTGTCGTTTGTTTTGAGGAGTTCTCAAAAGTGACCCGTCTCCAACCGGGTTTCAAAGAATAACAAGAATTACAAAGAACAACAATAACAGCATTTAAACATTTGACAGGCCAATTGGCAATTGCTCCGCTGCTTCATTTCAAAGGTTCAGACGATTGAGATAGAAAGCAGTGTTGCAACTGAAACAGGGGTCAATGGCAGGAAATTGGGGTTGTAGCAAAAAATGCATATGTTTCAAAACTCAGTCAAAGTAAATAACAGTGAACAATCCTGAAAAGCAAAAATTTCAATGTAACCTGATTTGGAAAAGGCTCACATAATTTGTCTTTGTTTAATCGAAACTTATTTCTGCCTTTATATTAATTCAATATATTTTCTGTAGTATAATTTTAATGCTTATTTTTCGTTTTCAGGACACGGCATTTACAGTAACGTTCTAGGGTTTTTGGGTGGTGTTTCCTGGGCTTTGCTGGTAGCAAGAACTTGTCAGTTATATCCAAATGCGGCACCTTCCACATTAGTCAGTAAATTTTTCTTAATTTACTCAAAATGGAAGTGGCCGCGGCCTATTTTGTTGAAAGATCTGTCATATCATTATCTTGGATTTCCTATGTGGGATCCTAGGGTATGTATACTTTTTGTAACTGGTAAACAGAACGTGTTTGCGTCATACTCGTCAGTAAGACTTATTGGTGGACTTAAGTAGTTTTGGTCTTGCACTGTTTGGAAACTTTGGTGTACTAATGAATATCACTGGGGTTTTTCCTCAACACCAAACCATTATTTTAACACCTCGAGATGTGTTTCGGTTACCAAGTCATTTTCAAGCGAAAGATTAAACTGAGCAACTGAATAAAGTGATCATTAAACTGGTCAACTGATTAATGTAATCATCTTCCTCTTGAAGATGATCGAAACACGTGTCGAGGTGTTGAAATAACTGTTTTGTTTTGAAAAAATTCTCGAGTAATATTCAGCTTTGGGTTTACTATTCATTGGATAACAAACCTTCTGATTAATAAGTAGCAGTTGACATTCAACTACCAGTGAGTTTTTCGGAAAGTCATTATACTCATAAAGTCGTTAATAGTTCCTTTTGTAATTCAGAAATTTCATGTTTCAACAGATGAACATTCAGGATCGTTATCATATGATGCCGATTATCACACCTGCTTATCCACAACAAAATTCAACATTCAATGTGACCATTTCCACAAGGGCAATAATGATTGAAGAGTTCAAACAAGGATTGTCTATTACTGATGATATCATGCTAGGAAAAAGCAAGTGGGACAAGTTATTTGAGCAGCCAGCATTTTTTACAAAATACAAGCATTTTATTGTACTACTTGTGAAGGCAGGTAATGCAAGAGATCATTTGGAGTGGTGCGGATTAGTTGAAAGCAAAGCTAGGATTCTTGTAGGTAAGAAACTATAATTTTGGAAGAAATTTGTGACATATTCGAATAATGTAGGAGCCGTTGAATGTCGGATGTTTTTAATTTTGAAACAACTAATTTATTCTGTTTAGTTTTGATTTTCCTGTTTGATATTGTGATGGTGTTCGTGAGATTATTTAAGAAAATGTTCTTGAAGTTGTCCGTCCAGTTTGACCAACATACTATTTGTGACAGCTTCCACAGTTCAATTTGTACATGCTTTCCAACTGTATTTCCATTTGAAAAGGAAACTTTAATTTATTCGGTACTGAGTAGCATTCCAAGTTTAACAGTTTTCTATACATGTAATTTTGTGATATGTGAGTTTCACCTCTGTATTTTTGAAAGAAGAACTTCTTTCTTTATTTATTTTTCTGTTGAGGGCTTCAGAAAAATTATTTTTTACTAAATTAATTGGAGTCAGAATTGGGTTTGTTTATTGGATTGTTTTTGTTTATAGCCTTGTCTCTTCTTTCTTTCATTTCTTTCCCGATCATTAGTGATGTACCAATTTTATGTTCAACATCAATTATCATATGGTAAATTGGATTTATCAACCATACTCAATAACAACATTATTGTAGACGAATTAATGAATTTTATTAAAAACAAAATTCGAACATCAAATGCACTAAAAGGAGGTCATACCTTTTTTTTTGAGAAACTTCTCATATTTACAGTTACGTCATTTTATCCAGATTATACAATGAAATATTTATTTTTAGTCTAAAATTGAATGACTATAACGAATACAATCATGAATTGAGAGGAAATTTTTGTATGTATTCAGTATTTTTCTAATGTTTATGATAATTTCGTATACTTTTAGGATATCTAGAAAGAAATCAATACATAAACCTTGCACACATCAATCCTGAAAGGTTCTCAATGCTGGAGTCCCAAAGCGAACCTAACACAATATGTTCTATGTGGTTTATTGGACTGGAATTTGCTAGGACAGACTCCAGTATCGACCTGAGAAGAGAATTTAAATCATTTACGGATCGTGTCATGAAGCATGCAATAAATATTCAGGCTATGAAAGATGGAATGACTTTGGATGCAAGGCATGTTAAGAGGAAACAGTTGTCACAGTATTTGACGCCAGGACTCATCAAACGAGAAAGGAAATCTGGAATTATCAAGAACGAAGTAGAAAGTAGAAAGAGGAAGTCTGAAGATGTTTCGGGAGGAGATATACCTAACAAAAAGGTTAGGCTTTCCGAAAAAATTACTCCAGTTCATAGTGGCTGACGATTTCGTAATGAATGACCTGGAAAGAGAATGTCTTGGAATTGTTCCCAGTCTACAATTCGACTCAAAGGAAGATATCGTTGGCAGTCTTCTTCATTAATTTTTATGTGATTGTCATGAGTAATTTTTGTGGTAAGAGATTAGTGGCTTGTCCTCTACTAGGGTTACACTTGCTCCTGAAGAAAGGGAAAATAATGGGTTTTTACATTAGACAACGAAGAGTGTTGGCTGCGGGGGTTCTGGAGTAGTTGGCAACTGACTCTAGTTTTCATTTTAAGTTGCAGGTGTATGCAAATATGTCACAAACCGCTGCGGTCCTCAAAAAAGCCGTGGCGGACATTTGAGCTATATTCCACATCTATTCAATTTGGTACTTCTTCTTCCAGGTCTTCAAAATTGTAATGGTATTATGTTGCCACATTTTCTTTATTTATACATTGTATTCACTCATTTTAAATGAAATAAATGGAAAATGAGAAGTGTATTATTCATTATTTTTTCTTATTAGTAAGTGGGCTATGCTTGAAGACTAGCAGTAAACAAATCTAAAGTAATGAACTTTAAACACGCCAGTCTCGGATACACCTACACAGTAGGTGTATCCATATGCAATTGGCAATACAACTAAAAGAGTCGACATTCAATTTTGGAACGGCAACACTTGTATAGACCGGTTTCGGGCTCATTAGCCAGTCGTCAGTGCAAGACGGTGACCATCATCGACCTAAAGTTATGATATTCCATAATTGAAAATCGGAATACTTTCAAAGTATTTCATTCGTCTTCCTAAGTTGGAGCGAACAGCAAAATGTCACTCCATCTAGTGGACGAGGTACTAACCTACTGCATATCCGAAATTTGACCGATTCCTCTTAATAAGGAAGAAAAACTTTCCTATCAGTGAGTAATGCTTGAATACTGGCAGTAAACAAATCTAATAAAGAAATGACCTTTAAACGTTCAAACCAGTCTCGGATATACCTACACAATAGGTTGAATGGACTGACGCTTATCAGAAAACAACTTCTTCCCTGGCTAAAACCACTAAGGGCGTTGGATTATATCCAAGTTTATTCTGATAGGCGTCAGTCTATTCAACCTACTGTGTAGGTATATCCGAGACTGGCTTGAACGTTTAAAGTTCATTTCTTTAGGTTTATTCATTTATTGACCACAAAATATAACTATTCAAATAAATAAATGATAACAGTGAAACACATACCAGTGATTAGAACTGATCAGATATATTGGGTAATTAAAGCTTGTCTACTATGTACACCTCCTTTGACCGCATTGTTTGACTGCTCGCGAGGTGGGAAGAGCTATCGTCGGGAGGAACAGAGGTTTGAGATTCACAGCCCCGTGAAATTACAGTAGCGAAGTCTCCAGGGCACTCGACTAACCGGCATCCATTTCTCGACCAATGTTTTACCGGACCCTCAGAAGAACGCCGGACAAAGTGAAATTATGTAGGATGGAAATATGTGTGAAGCTACGGCATTTTGAATTTAGTTGGTTCACTTTTGCGATCTTGGTGTACACTTTCTGAGGGTGAATTTTGTAACAGAATTGTGGTGGATGCTGATGGGTTATGCGTGTGCATGAAATGTATTCAGTCAGTGACAAATTTTGAAGGGAAAGGAAAGATAGAGATCTGGTATATCTATGGAATGTGTCTGATGAGGAAATTTGTTCAGATCATCGACACATGAACTTTGAAATCGGAGGGATTCAGACCTCCAAACATCAAAATCCCCGAAAAACATGGGTAGCCTACACGATGGACCTGGAAACCTGTTTAGACCGCATGGAGCTTTTATTCCTCCTGGACCACAATAGGTATAAAGCACTGGGATATGCAGACGACTTAGCCATCCAAATCGACCATAGTAGAAAGAAAGAAATACAAGTGTCGTGGGAGGTTGAATATCTGGGAGTAAGTAGATTCCAAACTGAGGTAGCACTGATACTCGCCAGACGCACCTATGGAAAAACATGGGGCTAAAACCAGACATGGTTTAACCACCATCATGTATAGCCATATCATTGGCTATACATGATGGTGGTTGAACCCATGATAAAATACGCATCTCTGGTCTGGTGGCCAAAGATGAAGCAGGCGACTACTATCAACAAACTAGGCAAGGTGCAAATACTTGCATGTTTGGGAATGACGGGTGACATCAAAACTGGACTGGGAATGCCATGAAGAATTAAATGAACTTTCAAACGGGAAAACATTTACTTTGTACTGGGTGCCAGGGCATTCAGGAATCACAGGTAATGATAAAGCTTCATATATGGGTCCTGAACCAGCTCTGGGGGTACCAAAATCATTGGTACGAAACCAGATTAGAACAAAAACCAATAAGAAGCATACAGAGTACTGGATAAAAGTACCTGGCAACAAACACAGTGGAACCTTCATTAGGGAACCGTCCTAGAAAAAAAACGAAGAACTACTTCAATATAGTAGGGATCGGCTCAGAATAATTACAGGGTTGCTATTGTCTTTGTGAATACCAAGAAATTTAGTGTGCTGTTTGTTTTATATGTAGTGGTTATCCAAATCTAAATGGTATAGTATTCATTTGAAAGTAAGCAGTTTTGTTTTGTTTAGATTGAAGCACAAGGAGTTCGCGTTACACCAGGGTTGACTTTTTTGAATATATATTTTTATCATATTTGATAGCTTCATTACTCCGTATAACAGTGGTATCGTCGCCAAATACAGTAAATCGTCCTGAGATGATGGTTAGTAGATCATTTGAATATATAGAAAACAACATTGGTCCTAAAACAGACTCCTGAGGTACTCCATATTTTGTGTCGCTGAGATCAGACTGTCCACTTGATGTTTTTACCACCTGTCGACGTCCTGTCAATATTATTGCAATAACTATTGTAGCGTCTGACTATCTGTCTATACTAATATAAATGTTGAACCTTGTGAAGATGTATGTATGTTTGGGGCTCTTGAACGGATTTAGATGAAACTTTACATAAATACAGCTTATAGACCAGAATAACACATATGATACATATTACGAAGGTATCGATTTAGGTCACGAAATAACGATCAGTATCAAGTAAGTCGCAAAAATTCTTGCTCCCTGAGAGCTATCTTGGCGTGCGCTGCCTATACCGTTGGAGTTACATGCAGATAATGTACGTAAGACTGTTTATCTTGAATAGTTCTAAATTAGAGTCCACGTTAGCATATATTTACCTCTTGTGTGGTAGCCACTATATTGAAAATACTGAGCAATAAATACAATTATATTGGATAATTAGTTAAAATGCCAATTATAGAATATCTGTAAAATTCTAATAAAAAAAATGATTAAAATATCGTTTTAAGTTTTTGATATAGATAAACTTTATCTTTTACACTGAGTAATTTGGACGCAACGCAGTTAGCCAGCTATTCTTTACTTAGAACAGTTGACATATTTTCTTAGTTACGGTATTTTCATAGTAAAAGCATAAATTACTTACTAGCTGTTACCTGCTCTTATATTGATGTATAGCCTGAAAGTAGAGTCTTGAAATATGTAGGTATGTAGGTAGGTTCTTTGTATAGCGTGAATAAGCATAAAAATTCAGGAATTTCCAACCCCAAGAGGAAAAAAATGTTTGTTTAAAATGGTCTGTCACGAAACTCAATGTGACAAATTAAATTCTACGCGGGCGAAGCCGGGGGCGACAACTTGTTTTGCATAAAGGAAAGTTTTTACCTGAATTGATTTTTCTAAATGGAGTAGCAAACATATCATGGTCTCGCACGTCTCAGCAAGGTGTATTCAATGAAATTTTTATTATCAACTTTGGACACTCGACATGGTTATTGAATTATTTGTACAACATTAATATATCTGACTTTTTTCTCCAATATGTAAGAGATAACATGAAACATTTTTTGAAAACTCGACGGAGATTTCCATTGATTATAGAAATATCTGTTTCACGAGTTAATTGTTTGACGAATTTATTTTGAACACTTTCAATTCTCTGTTGGTAAAACGTATAGTGCAGACTCTAAACGACAGTTGCAAATTTCTAACGTCTATATTTATGCACAAAATATGCAGACATTTTTGAAAGCAGATACTTGATTTCAAGTAGAGGCATAGACCTTCATAGGTCACTTTTTTCGGAATACTTAGCTCGACTGACAGCCGCGAAAAGAGCAAATCCTCGATATTTTGCATCGCGTTGGAGATACCGAAATAAGTTATTTGAAAAAATTGCTCAGAAATAGATTTTGACTCTACATACCGAATCTCAACGCAAAATTCTAATTTTATATATAAGAAGCCATGAAAATGATAAATTCGTTATCATATAGAAATAAGAATGAAAAACCCAATATTCGTTATGAATATATTTATTTCATGATTAAGACCATTTCACCATTTCTGTACTCTGTATTCGGAACCATTAATTGAAAATCGGACTTGAATATGAAAATGTCACTCCATCTAGTGGACGAGGTACAAACCAAATGCATATCCGAAATTTGACCGATTCCTCTTAATAAGGAAGAAAAACTTTCCTATCAGTGAGCTATGCTTGAATACTGGCAGTAAACAAATCTAATAAAGAAATGACCTTTAAACGTTCAAGCCAGTCTCGGATATACCTACACAATAGGTTGAATGGACTGACGCTTATCAGAAAACAACTTCTCCCCTGGCTAAAACCACGAAGGGCGTTGGATTATATCCAAGTTTATTCTGATAGGCGTCAGTCCATTCAACCTACTGCGTAAGTATATCCGAGACTGGCTTGAACATTTAAAGTTCGTTTATTTAGATTTGTTTACTGCCTGTATTCAAGCATAGCCCAGTGAGTAATAAGAAAGGTTTTCTTCCTCATTCAAAAGAATCGGGCAAATTCCGGATATGCAGTTGTTTACTATCTCGTCCACTAGATGGAGTGACAATTTTGTTGTTCGCTTCATCTAAGGACGAGGAATGAAATACTCTGAAAGAATTTCGATTTTCAATCATGGAATATCATTGACTTTAAGTCAATGATGGCCACTATCTTGCACTGACGAGGGCCTAAGAAGCCCGAAACCGGTCTTCAAGTGTACCTGTTCCAAACTTGAAGGTTGACTCTTTCAGTTGTATTGCCAATTGCACATGCAGGAAATTCCTGCACTGACGCCTGTCGGATATAATCCAACGCCGTTCGTGGTATTAGCTAGGGGAGTAGTTATTTTCTGATTGGCGTCAGTCCATTCAACCTACTGTGTAGGTATATCCGAAACTGGCTTGATCATTTAAAGTTCATTTCATTATAATATAATAATATTATGTTAATTTTCCCATACACTGATGTAAATTACATGGAGTGCTATCGAAAATAAACCAGATAACCATAGGAGCCATATGAATCTATAGCTTGTTCGTGATGAGAATATGTTGTGAATTAGGTATATAATTACTTTTACATAAGTGATCAGTCGATTAATAGATAAATGATAAATAAACATAATTACAGAAACGATAGTTACAGACAGAATACATAGTTATTTTCATCTAGTTGATAATTGCTTAGGTCAAATTGCTGTTTAGAATAGTTTGATTAATGAAGTCAGAAAAGAAAGTTCTCTCTCTATTCAGAATAAATTTCTTTACTTCTCTTTCAAACATAGAAGAAGTAGTGAAGTGTGAAGATATTTCTTCTGGTAATCTTTGGTATAAGCGTGGTCCCAGATATGTTGCGTTTCTTTGTCCTATAGTTGTGTCACGTCGTGGTGCATTTAAAGAGTAAGAAACAATCATTGCGTTCTGTATTTATTTTAGATTTCAGAATCTTATCACTTTGACAGTTTCTTTCCTTTTGAGGTTATTCCGTGTTCTGGGTAGGTAAAGTTGATAACTCTTCCCGAGCCACCATGGATATTCGTAATCGCTTCAGTCATGTTATGTAGCATAATCAACCCAACTTCAAATAATTTCCGTATTTATATAGATAGTTTGAGATTCGGACTAGGAAAAGTAAATTTTCAGACTCATTGTGACTCAATAGTCATAGAGAACCCGGATATCTTCATTAACAAGACCCTTATAATAAATATACATAACAGCTAACTCATAAGAAATGCATGAACTTCAAATTCAATTCTTGCCTGATATAGCCTTCTGTTCACGTTTTAGAAAAAATACATTTTAAAAAATCAGTTGAAATTTGTTCTAAACCAAATCCTTTTCCAGACAGGAAATAAACAGCGAAAAGTTAACATTAGAGTGAGAGTATCTATAACGATCAAAAAAATAGTGAGATCCAAGGACACTGAAATAATGGATGATTTCAACCAAAAAACTAGAATATAACATCAAATCTAATGATGATATATATTTTATTATTGAGAATTTACCACTTAACTAACTCAACCTAACGTTTATGATTTTTTTTTTGAAAATACACAAAAATAGACAGGTAGTAGAATAGTTTTGTTGAATTTCCAGAATTTGGTATATTTCAGTAAATGATCAGGTAGTAATACTTTTGCTTACTAACTTATGAATTCAGGTATTGAACTTAGGTAATTTGGATATCTATATATTGAACAGCCCTCAATAATTAAACACAATAGTGTTGAGTGTGCAGTCAAAGAGACTTGAGTTTATTTGGATACTCTGTGGTTACTGTTTCATTTGTGTTGTGTTCCAAACTCTGATATCCATTCATTCAACATGTCAACTTCACAAAACAAAGAGAATCATGCCCAGCGAAATGATGAAAAGTTGACAACTCTGGGGATGACACCTGCAATATCAGTTGCTGGTCCTGAACCATCAGATTTGATAAAGACGAAAGAACTAGAAGAATCATTGAAACTATTCGATGTGTTCGAATCTGAACAGGAACTTAATCAGCGCATTTATATTTTAGGAAAACTATATAACCTAGTCAAGCAATGGACCAAAGAAGTTTCCATGAAACGTAATATGTCTGAAAGAGTGGCAGAACAATTGGGGGGAAAACTTTATACATTTGGTAGTTACAGACTTGGTGTGAGTAGTTTTACATTTATTTATCTGCAATGGATTGTATATTTTGTCGCCTGGTAGCTTTGATCCACTTGAAGTTATGATTATGAATTTTTTCTTCGAATAACATTACAAAATTACACCGACAGTGAACATGAATGTGAAGAATGGAATAAGCACATAAATTAATGGCAGTGAGTGGAACATGTATTGGAATTATTTTGTTTGGCCAAGTCATACCATCACATAAATACCATTTTTCATGAGTCAATTGACTATAACTGGCCGGTACTTGATGAACACCCAAATTTAAAGACTAATTAATACAGTTTGTTGTATGATTGTCACTATAAATGGTTTTGCAAAAACCGCAACATTAGGCATTCAAATTCAGAGTATTGAAGTAGATTTCATTCATTTTTTATTATGTGAATATATCCTGAATTGGTATGCCAATCAGTGATAAGGGGTTCGTCAGTTCTACGAATAACTCTTGTATAGAGAAAAGGAAGGGTGTTAGTATTTTCTATTTCGGTAGTGAACTGTAATTTTTGATCATATCTGTTAACAACATTGAGGACACTTTAGGAGGTGTATTTTCGGATAGATCGTCCATTACGATTTAATAGGAGAATAGTGGCTAATAGGAGAATAGTGCTGGTTTACCAACATCTGTGGATTTCTATTCTTTTCACATAAACTCTGTAAAAGTCAATTCAATACTCTGTTTGAGAAATATTGGAAAATTAGTAAACCCTTCCCTCTAACAAAAAATCTCAAACTGGGCATATTGCTCGAGAATTCTTATCGCAGAAAACTTCTCGGTAAATTAATTTTCAATACTTGCAGAAATTTATGTAATGATAATTCACCTATCAATTTTTCTCATAAATCTGTACCTAATCTAGGAAATTTATCTTTGAATATCATAAAACTTTTACATAATGATCGAAATTTGTCAGAAGCATATTGTTTTGACCTACCTACGCAGAACATACTGTTCAGGTAGTTGGGAAGTATGAATATTTATTTATTTATACATCAAAGAAGAATTTTTGTGATTATGTAACTTTTTAATTATCACAGAAAAGTATATTTCGATAGTTTGCCAGTTATTTTGTTAATGCACTGATCTGATTGTGATATGAATAACATCTCAAGCACTAGCCTCTACTTCTTTCTTTTGATGACATTGATTTATCCAATCCAAACAGTTATGGAAATGTAGATACTCGTTGACAGGTTAATACATAGTAGATAAATTATAAACTTCAACCTGAAATTTTATAATGGAGTCATATTTACGAATGTGTTCATGTAATGTTTTCAGGTTCACGGTAAAGGTGCAGATATCGATGCACTCTGTGTTGCTCCTAGACACATTAGCAGAGTTGAATTCTTTTCATCTTTTTATGAACTTCTCAAGGCACAACCCGAAGTATCAGACCTCAGGGTAAGTAAATTGCACTAATCGGATGAACTGATACCATTTGTTTTGATTACTTCTTTCATTTTTTCAGGCAGTTGAAGAAGCTTACGTACCCGTGATCAAAATGAATTTTGAAGGGATTGAGATTGATATGTTATTCGCAAGACTATCCCTGAAAGAAATTCCAGATTCAATAGATTTACGTGATGATATGGTACTGAAAAACTTAGATGAAAGGTGTGTACGGAGTTTGAATGGTTATCGAGTGGTCGATGAGATTTTAAGACTAGTTCCAAACATAGAAAACTTCAGGCTTGCTTCAAGAGCTATTAAGCTATGGGCGAAAAGTAAGTATTTTCCTAGTTATTACGTAACCAGAGATTGTTTGCTGATTTTTCACTGCCCTTTTTATTCGTTCAATTCTCCAATACATACAAATATTTTACTTTCTGCTATTGGATGAAGACACATTATGTTCTTAAAAGTTGTTATACATTTTCTGAACGGTTAACATTCGAGTCTACGTCATTCTGTCGTTTGTTTTGAGGAGTTCTCAAAAGTGACCCGTCTCCAACCGGGTTTCAAAGAATAACAAGAATTACAAAGAACAACAATAACAGCATTTAAACATTTGACAGGCCAATTGGCAATTGCTCCGCTGCTTCATTTCAAAGGTTCAGACGATTGAGATAGAAAGCAGTGTTGCAACTGAAACAGGGGTCAATGGCAGGAAATTGGGGTTGTAGCAAAAAATGCATATGTTTCAAAACTCAGTCAAAGTAAATAACAGTGAACAATCCTGAAAAGCAAAAATTTCAATGTAACCTGATTTGGAAAAGGCTCACATAATTTGTCTTTGTTTAATCGAAACTTATTTCTGCCTTTATATTAATTCAATATATTTTCTGTAGTATAATTTTAATGCTTATTTTTCGTTTTCAGGACACGGCATTTACAGTAACGTTCTAGGGTTTTTGGGTGGTGTTTCCTGGGCTTTGCTGGTAGCAAGAACTTGTCAGTTATATCCAAATGCGGCACCTTCCACATTAGTCAGTAAATTTTTCTTAATTTACTCAAAATGGAAGTGGCCGCGGCCTATTTTGTTGAAAGATCTGTCATATCATTATCTTGGATTTCCTATGTGGGATCCTAGGGTATGTATACTTTTTGTAACTGGTAAACAGAACGTGTTTGCGTCATACTCGTCAGTAAGACTTATTGGTGGACTTAAGTAGTTTTGGTCTTGCACTGTTTGGAAACTTTGGTGTACTAATGAATATCACTGGGGTTTTTCCTCAACACCAAACCATTATTTTAACACCTCGAGATGTGTTTCGGTTACCAAGTCATTTTCAAGCGAAAGATTAAACTGAGCAACTGAATAAAGTGATCATTAAACTGGTCAACTGATTAATGTAATCATCTTCCTCTTGAAGATGATCGAAACACGTGTCGAGGTGTTGAAATAACTGTTTTGTTTTGAAAAAATTCTCGAGTAATATTCAGCTTTGGGTTTACTATTCATTGGATAACAAACCTTCTGATTAATAAGTAGCAGTTGACATTCAACTACCAGTGAGTTTTTCGGAAAGTCATTATACTCATAAAGTCGTTAATAGTTCCTTTTGTAATTCAGAAATTTCATGTTTCAACAGATGAACATTCAGGATCGTTATCATATGATGCCGATTATCACACCTGCTTATCCACAACAAAATTCAACATTCAATGTGACCATTTCCACAAGGGCAATAATGATTGAAGAGTTCAAACAAGGATTGTCTATTACTGATGATATCATGCTAGGAAAAAGCAAGTGGGACAAGTTATTTGAGCAGCCAGCATTTTTTACAAAATACAAGCATTTTATTGTACTACTTGTGAAGGCAGGTAATGCAAGAGATCATTTGGAGTGGTGCGGATTAGTTGAAAGCAAAGCTAGGATTCTTGTAGGTAAGAAACTATAATTTTGGAAGAAATTTGTGACATATTCGAATAATGTAGGAGCCGTTGAATGTCGGATGTTTTTAATTTTGAAACAACTAATTTATTCTGTTTAGTTTTGATTTTCCTGTTTGATATTGTGATGGTGTTCGTGAGATTATTTAAGAAAATGTTCTTGAAGTTGTCCGTCCAGTTTGACCAACATACTATTTGTGACAGCTTCCACAGTTCAATTTGTACATGCTTTCCAACTGTATTTCCATTTGAAAAGGAAACTTTAATTTATTCGGTACTGAGTAGCATTCCAAGTTTAACAGTTTTCTATACATGTAATTTTGTGATATGTGAGTTTCACCTCTGTATTTTTGAAAGAAGAACTTCTTTCTTTATTTATTTTTCTGTTGAGGGCTTCAGAAAAATTATTTTTTACTAAATTAATTGGAGTCAGAATTGGGTTTGTTTATTGGATTGTTTTTGTTTATAGCCTTGTCTCTTCTTTCTTTCATTTCTTTCCCGATCATTAGTGATGTACCAATTTTATGTTCAACATCAATTATCATATGGTAAATTGGATTTATCAACCATACTCAATAACAACATTATTGTAGACGAATTAATGAATTTTATTAAAAACAAAATTCGAACATCAAAGGCACTAAAAGGAGGTCATACCTTTTTTGTTTTGAGAAACTTCTCATATTTACAGTTACGTCATTTTATCCAGATTATACAATGAAATATTTATTTTTAGTCTAAAATTGAATGACTATAACGAATACAATCATGAATTGAGAGGAAATTTTTGTATGTATTCAGTATTTTTCTAATGTTTATGATAGTTTCGTATATTTTTAGCATATCTAGAAAGAAATCAATTCATAAACCTTGCACACATCAATCCTGAAAGGTTCTCAATGCTGGAGTCCCAAAGCGAACCTAACACAATATGTTCTATGTGGTTTATTGGACTGGAATTTGCTAGGACAGACTCCACTATCGACCTGAGAAGAGAATTTAAATCATTTACGGATCGTGTCATGAAGCATGCAATAAATATTCAGGCTATGAAAGATGGAATGACTTTGGATGCAAGGCATGTTAAGAGGAAACAGTTGTCACAGTATTTGGCGCCAGGACTCATCAAACGAGAAAGGAAATCTGGAATTATCAAGAACGATATTAACCCTGAAAGTAGAAAGAGAAAGTCTGAAGATGTTTCGGGAGGAGATGTACCTAACAAAAAGGTTAGGCTTTCCGAAAAAATTACTCCAGTTCATAGTGGCTGACGAGGATTTCGTAATGAATGACCTGGAAAGAGAATGTCTTGGAATTGTTCCCAGTCTACAATTCGACTCAAAGGAAGATATCGTTGGCAGTCTTCTTCATTAATTTTTATGTGATTGTCATGAGTGATTTTTGTGGTAAGAGATTAGTGGCTTGTCCTCTACTAGGGTTACACTTGCTCCTGAAGAAAGGGAAAATAACGGGTTTTTACATTAGACAACAACGTGTGTTGGCTGCAGGGGTTCTGGAGTAGTTGGCAACTGACCCTAGTTTTCATTTAAAGTCGCAGGTGTATGCATATATGCCACAAACCGCTGCGGTCCTCAAAAAAGCCGTGGCGGACATTTGAGCTATATTCCACACCTATTCAATTTGGTAAACTTCTTCCAGGTCTTCAAAATTGTAATGGTATTGTGTTGCCACATTTTCTTTATTTATACATTGTATTCACTCATTTTAAATGCAATAAATGGAAAATGAGAACGTGTATTATTCATTAATTTTTCTTATTAGTTAGTGGGCTATGCTTGAAGACTAGCAGTAAACAAATCTAAAGTAATGAACTTTAAACACGCCAGTCTCGGATACACCTACACAGTAGGTTGGATGGCCTGAAGCCACAGAAAATTTCCTGCATATGCAATTGGCAATACAACTAAAAGAGTCGACATTCAATTTTGGAACGGCAACACTTGTATAGACCGGTTTCGGGCTCATTAGCCAGTCGTCAGTGCAAGACAGTGACTATCATCGACCTAAAGTTATGGTATTCCATAATTGAAAATCGGAATACTTACAAAGTATTTCATTCCTCTTCCCAAGTTGGAGCGAACAGCAAAATGTCACTCCATCTAGTGGACGAGGTACAAACCAAATGCATATCCGAAATTTGACCGATTCCTCTTAATAAGAAGAGAAAGTTTCCTATCAGTGAGCTATGCTTGAATACTGGCAGTAAACAAATCTAATAAAAAAATGACTTTTAAACGTTCAAGCCAGTCTCGGATATACCTACACATTAGGTTGAATGGACTGACGCTTATCAGAAAACAACTTCTCCCCTCGCTAAAACCACGAAGTGCGTTGGATTATATCCAAGTTCATTCTGATAGGCGTCAGTCCATTCAACCTACTGTGTAGGTATATCCGAGACTGGCTTGAACGTTTAAAGTTCATTTCTTTAGATTTATTCATTTATTTACCACAAAATATAACTATTCAAATAAATAAATGATAACAGTGAAACACATACCAGTGATTAGAACTGATCAGAGATATTGGGTGATTGAAGCTTGTCTACTACACTACGCGAGGTGGGAAGAGCTATCGTAGGGGGAACAGAGGTTTGAGATTCACAGCCCCGTGAAATTACAGTAGCGAAGTCTTCAGGGCACTCGACTAAACGGCATCCATCTCTCGACCAATGTTTTACCGGACCCTCAGAAGAACGCCGGACAAAGTGAAATTATGTAGGGTGAAAATATGTGTGAAGCTACGGGATTTTGAATTTAGTTGGATCACTTTTGCGATCTTCGTGTACACTTTCTGTACACATTTTGTAACAGAATTGTGGTGGATGCTGATGAGTTATGCGTGTGCATGAAATGTATTTAGTCAGTGACAAATTTTGAAGGGAAAGGAAAGGTAGAGATCTGGTATATCTATGGAATGTGTCTGATGAGGAAATTTGTTCAGATCATCGACATATGAACTTTGAAATCTTAATATATCAAAATCCCCGAAAAACAAACTGGGGAGCTTACAAGATGGACCTGGAAACCTGTTTAGGCCGCATGGATTTTGACATCAGTGATTCCATAGACCTAGAGTTAGCAGCAGATCGATTACAGGGATTCATCATTCTACGTATAACGAACATTGACCCATAATAAACCAGAGATCAAAGAGGAATGTGCCTTGGTGGAATGAAGATCTGGCGAGGATGATACAAAAAACTAGGAAAGCCTTCAAATGTGCAAGGATCAGGTTCATGTAAACAATACAGAAGGTCCCTAACTGAGTATAACAAAGTCCTGAGAAAATGCAAGAGAGATACGTGGAGAATGCAATGTAAAGAGGTCGAACAGACCCAAGCATGTGCCAGGCTCTACAAAATACTCACGAAGGAATCTCAGGTCTCGATAAATAATCTGAAAACAAATACGGGGGTGTATACAGAAACCGGAGAGGAGAGTATTAGAGAGCTTTTTAGGATACATTTTCCCGGGTCAGAAATTACAAATCTAACACCGAGTCCTGGGCGAATTCAGAACTGGAGACCCCCAAAAGGGCATCCAGGGAGGACTGGCAAATGACAAAGAAGGTGATAGGTCTGGAGAAAATCAAATGGACTGTAAACTCATTTCAACCCCATAAGTCTCAGTAATGCTTCAAAAGGGACCGGAAGTTATTTTCAAAAAATTGTGTGTGATTCTCAGGGCAAGTTCAGCACAGGGACACATACCAATAATCTGGAGACTGATCAAGGCCACCTTCATTTACCTACAGAAAAGAACCCGCATTCAGACTATCGATCATTTTTCAGTGAAGTGAAGCAGTAAATTGTGACTTTGATTGGCCGAGAATCTTGGAAGTCAAGATGGAGTTGTTCAAAGGCAGGAGTCGCATTTTCGGAGATATCGAGTGGCATACAGTTCTTAATGAAAGCGATGTTTAAGTGGCCTTAGGTAAATTTTGTAGTTGGTGGAATGACGTGGTAGCAAGGTGTGTCCCTGAAATTAGTTTCGGTAAGAATAACAATTCGTATCCAATTTGGTTTACTAAAGAGATAAAGGAGCTGAGGAGTGGAAAAGAGAGATATAGGAAATTGAAAATGTTATCAGTTCATTATGAAAATAAATTCAAAGAGTTAAGGTGCGAATTGAAAAAAAAATAGAAAAGAAGAGAGGATTTATTATAAAAAAATCGAAGATAGTAGATATACCGAAATGAATGAATTTTGGAGTTTTGTAAATAAAAAAATGTCAAATAATACAAATCTAGGAAATTTTTGTCTATAATAATGAGTTTGTGGACGAAGATAAAACTGCCGACGTATTTGAAAATTCTTTTCGTCAGTCTTTTGCTCCGAACCTGCAACTTATAACATGCATTTCAAAGATAAACATAATGGTATAGGAATTTGTAATGAATCATTTGTAATGAATCATAAAGACATAGAGATATTTGCGAGACCGACTTTAATGCAGCAATGAAAAAACTGAAACCCAAGAAGGCAGAAGGTACAGATGGTATTCCTCCTTATATTTTGAAAGGCTGTAGTGAATGGCTGGAAGTTCCATTGATTTATATTTACAACTTGATCATTAAAACTGGTTCATTCTCAACTGCTTGGAAAACTTCTATAACAATAGCAATACACAAGTCGGGAAACAAAATGGATGTGAAAAATTATAGGGCTCCAGCAAAAATATTTGAACAAATCATTTTTATCAAACTCAGCAATTACACTCATAAATATATAGTACAACAACATCACTAATCTATTGATATTAAGCAATAAGCTTTTTGAAACGTTAGAAAATAAATCACAGTTGGATGTTGTTTTCACGGACTTCAGAAAGGCATTTGATCAGGTGCATCATGACTTACTCCTAGAAAAGCTTAGTGGCTATGGATTGTCCAGAAATTTGCTTGGATTGATGGAGAATTATCTTCAAAAACGATACTTCACGGTCAAACATAATGGAAACACTTCAGGAAAATTTCTGGCTAATTCTGGAGTTCCACAAGGCTCGAACCTAGGACCTCGTCTGTTTTTACTTTTTATTAATGATTTGTCTTGTATTCAAACTATTCGAGACTGTATAGGTCTGCAGAGAGGTATTGATGAAACCATTGATTGGAGTCTGAAATATAAATTATATTTCAATTTAAAGAAATGTACTGTACTCTCAATCATCCGTATTAAAGAGACAATTCTGTTTGAATATGAAATAAGGGAGATATCCTAGAGAGAAAACCTGAAATAAAGGATGGTTAAGTCCGCTAATCGTATTTTAGGTTTTGTTATCAGACAAACATCGAATTTTGCCAAAATAAACACCATTAAATTTTTATATTATTCCTGGTCAGGCCTAAACTAGAATTTGCCTCAATTATTTGGTCCGGGGAATATCAAACATATTTAAATAATTTGGAAAAGTACAAAAAAAACTGTTGAGATATTTGTATTTTAAAAAATACCACGTGTGGCCTAATTATAATGCCGTCAGGACATATCAATTAAGATCGGAATTCAAGATACTATCCTTAGACCAGAGACGAACTTATACATCAATTATATTCCTGTATAAATTAATAAACAATTTAACAAATTCCCCAGAAATCCTCAATATGCTTCCATTTAATGTACCTCCACGGTGTATACGTTCCATACTGATGTTTAATATCTCTGCAATATGTACATCATCGAGAGCACCTTTTTTAGTTATGAATAAATTAGCAAACAATTTCAATCTACTTATGGATTTAGATTGGACCTTACCTATTGAATTCAACTCTGTCAAATTGAACATATATTTGACAAATCCACTCAGTGCAGTTATGGAAGACTCCCTACAAATCTGGTATCAGTAAGTAATAGTTTATTAATCTAGATCTATATTTAATAGCTATCATTTTAGTGTATTTGCCAACATTTTATCCATATAATTAGTCTATAATGGACTGTATGGGTGATAAATACAAATAAATAAAAATAAATAAATAAATTAGAAGTGTTTGAGAGGTGAAGTCTTTCGACAGCAAAAATCAAATTATTGATAAATTCAACGACCTTGAGGAGTTATACATTTGTCGCTACGGTGTTAGCGAAAGATGTGAATATTTACGTGATTGAAATGACTAAAATTTTCACAGATTGGACTCTGGTAAAAAATCCGTGTATTAATATCAACAAATATAGCCCTCTCAGTGAATTTTGGTACATCAAACTTCCAGGATACATCGCTTTAAACAGGGAAGTTATTAACGTGAGGAATGAAGACAAGTTCTGCTTCGCTTGGGGGTTCACATCAGCGCTGCGACCAGCGCAAACGAGAAGTTCTGAGGTAGGATCATATCCATCCTTTAGAGATGTGCTTAATGTCGGAAGTATTGATTTTTCAAATGAATTACGTGATATTCCGATCTGAACGATCGACAGGAATTGTCATGTTTCGAGGTAAATCCTTCTTTGCTTTTGCGCAACCAAAACGATCCTTTTTTGGATCGGATCATCACATGTGATGAAAAGTGGATCCTTTACGACAACAGATGTTTAGGACAGTGCTTGGACACCAATGAGTCATCCATGCACTTCTCAAAGGCGAAAGCACACCAAAAAAGACCATGGTTTCTGTATGGTGATCAGCTCTCTGTACAGCAGAGCCACTCCCAATTTGAGGAAATCAACGAAATGTACCAAAAATCGCGCCAGCAGCAGCCTGCACTAGTCAACAGTGGTTCATTACCAAACATTGAATTTTTATTTCTGTTTATTATTATTTTTGATTCACACTTGTAAATATGTTTTAGGTTGCATTTACAATTTATGCGGGCAAATAATTTAAATTGTTGTTTTTCAAGAACCTTACTTTAATGAAATCCTACTACTTATTCCTACTATTCAAATCTACTCATGCCGATCCAGTCCTTTTTTTTGTTTCCTCGAATTGGTCGTTCCGAAATATATTCATACCCAGATGATTACAATAACGATGGTATTTCTTTTATCGCAGCGTGATATGCTTAACAAACTATATATACTCATGGTATTAGGTTGATGTGCCACAAATTTGAAGTGTATTTTATTTTATTAAGAATCATCTGTGAATTATATTCAAGTCTTCCGCGAGATTGTCATTTATACCGCCCCAGCCTATAATGTCGTAGTTGAGATGTGTTTGGACGAAGGCGTAGTTGAGCAGAGAGGGCCCAATACCGTTCCTTGTGCTACTTCATATTTAACAGTTATTGGTTCTCTCAAAGTCTTGCGAATACAGACCCTTTGGTCACGATGTGTTCAATAACTCTACAAAATTTTGTGCATTTTTCCTCTCATGCCATAGTTTTTCAATTTTTGTAGTAATTTATATGATTCACAGTATCGAAAGCTTCATGAAGATCAACAAATATACGAAGCGATGGGTTGCTTGTATCTAATTAATTGTACACATAGGTTATAAGTTGGAGAATGGCATCATCCATTGATTTTCCATCTCTAAAGCCATATTGATAAATAATCGGAAATTGAGTTAATTTTTGTACATAACCTATACATTCTGATTTCAATGATTTTTCATAACATTTTTGCAATTTTAGAAATGAGTCTATAGTTTTCCATTTATAATTCATCTCCATTAATGAACAGTGGCTTTAGAGCTTTTGTGAAGTAAATTCTATCAGTTGAACAAATAGGTTAAGAGAGTTTTCATCTGTCGGATATATTTTTCAAATTTTCTGTTCGTAAATTTTTGTACTCAGGTGATTTGTTCGATACAGGTACATTGCATTTTCCTGAATATTTTGATTTTCAACGTGAGAAAATACCAGTCAACTCAATAACATGAATCCCCATTGAAAATAAACAAAAATAGACAGGTAATAAAATACTTTCGTTAGTTTCCTAGAAATAGGTATATTTGAGTAAATGATCAGGTAGTAAGAGTTTTGCTAATGGTCTAATGACTTCAGGTAATTTTGATTCTAATATAAAAGAGTGTTCGATAATTGAACATTATAGTCTTGTCAGTATTTAGAATAGTCTGAAGTGTTTATTTGAATAATCTGTAGATACTGTATCTGTTGTATTGTGTATTGAACTCTAATCATCATTTATTCAATATGTCAACTCCACAAAACAAAGGGAATAATTCACAGCGAAATGATGAAAAGTCCACAACTCTGGGGATGAAATCTGCAATATCAGTTGCTGGTCCTAAACTGTCAGATTTAATTACGACGAAAGAACTAGAAGAATCATTGAAAACGTTTGATGTGTTTGAATCTGAACAAGAACTTAATCAACGCATGCATATTTTAGGAAAATTACAAAACCTAGTCAGGCAATGGATCAAAGAAGTTTCCATGAAACGTAATATGACTGAAAGTGTGGCAGAACAAGTGGGGGGACAACTTTACACATTTGGTAGTTACAGTCTTGGTGTTCACGGTAAAGGTGCAGATATTGATGCACTCTGTGTTGCTCCTAGACACATTAGCAGAGTTGAATTCTTTTCGTCTTTTTATGAACTTCTCAAGGAACAACCTGAAGTAGCAGACCTCAGGGTAAGTAAATTGACCTAATCGAATGAATCATAACCATTTGTTTCTTTTATTGAACTGATCGGATAAACTGAAACGATTTGTTTTGACCAACTTTTTCTTTTTTTCAGGCAGTGAAAGAAGCTTACGTGCCGGTGATCAAAATGAAGTTTGATGGGATTGAGATTGATATGTTATTCGCAAGACTATCACTGGACGAGATTCCAGATTCAATGGATTTACGTGATGATATGTTATTGAAACAATTAGAAGACAAGTGTGTACGAAGTTTGAATGGTTGTCGAGTGAACGATGAGATTTTGAGGCTAGTTCCAAACAAAGAAAACTTCAGACTTGCGTTAAGAGCTGTTAAACTATGGGCAAAACGTGAGTATTTTCCTAGTTATTAAGTAAACATTGTTAAAGACTGGAGGATTGAAAAAATGTCTCCATATTTTCCGAAGCCTTCTCGATTGATTTGTCTTTTTTTAATCGAGATTTATTTCTGCCTTTAAACTCATTGAATGTTTTTTTATGTAATATAATTTCAATATCATTTTTTTTTGTTTTAGGTCAGGGCATTTACAGTAATGTTCTAGGATATTTGGGGGGTGTTTCCTGGGCTATGCTAGTAGCAAAAACTTGCCAGCTACATCCCAATGCGGCACCTTCGACATTGGTGCATAAGTTTTTCCAATTTTGCTCAATGTGGAAGTGGCCACATCCTGTTTTACTGAAGCAACCATCTAAAGTTAATCTTGGATTTCCTGTGTGGGATTCTAAGGTAAACATTCAAGATGGTTATCACTTGATGCCGATTATCACACCTGCTTATCCCCAACAAAATTCAACATTTAATGTGAACCTTTCCACAAGGACAATAATGATCAGAAAGTTCATGAATGGCTTATCTATTACTCATGATATTATGCTTGGGAAGAGCAGTTGGGACAAGTTATTTGAAAAGCCAGCATTTTTCAGAAGATACAAGCATTTTATTGTACTACTAGTGAAGGCAGATAATACAAGAGATCATTTGGAGTGGTGCGGATTAGTTGAAAGCAAAGCAAGGATTCTTGTAGGTAAGGAACTAATTCTTTTGTTTTATATCATTACTTTATAACTCGGTTGAAGATCATCAGATATTTATATATTGGGAACCTTTGAATGCCAGACTCGAGTTTTCTCCGTGCATGGCTCTAATATAGATAAAAATAATGAGCGAATTGCAACTGTGAAAAAATATTTTCATGATCTGAGCTGGGTTGTCATCGATTTGGAATGATGCAATCCTGTGAAAGAAATATTGATTCGTCCGTATTTCCTAGATGATGAAGATGTTATTCGGTATACAACGACAGTAGTTCTTCACACTTCTGTTAATGGCTGGGATGTTCTTTGCCTAGTTATGCCTTCATTTCATTCAAGAGTTGCAAATTGTCTCAATCTACATAATTATCTCCTAATGTTTGTTAATAACTTTTGTATATTTTCAGGATACCTGGGAAGAAATCCGTATATAACCCTTGCACACATCAATCCTGAAAGCTACTCAATGCTGAAGTCCCAGACAGAACCTAACACAATATGTTCTATGTGGTTTATTGGACTGAAATTTACTAGGACAGATTTTTCAATCGACCTCACAAGAGAATATCGATCATTTAAGAATCATGTCATCAGACATGCAATAAATATTCAGGCTTTGAAAGGCGGAATGACTTTGGATGCCAGGCATGTTGAGAGAAACCAGTTGTCACACTATTTGGCGCAAGACCTCATCAAATAAGAAAGGAAATCCAGCATTGCGAAGAATGATCCCGATCCGAAAGTAGACAGATTATGTCTTCTGAAGCTGTTCCGCAGACATGTGCACCCAACAAAAAGACTAGGCTTTTCGAAGAAAGTATATTTTTACTTATAGATTGTATTTACATTATGAAGAATTGAATGAAATATACCAGTTGACAGTGATTGGAACTGATATTGGGTGATTGAAGCTTGTCTACTATGAACACCTCTTTTCACCGCATTGTTTGTCTGCTCGCGAGGTGGGAAGACCTACCGTCGGGATAAACAGAGGTTTTTGAGATTCACAGCCCCGTGAAATTACAGTAGCGTACCCAGGTGATTCGTTGGATACGGGTACACTGAATTTTCTTGAATATTTTCATTTTCAACGTGGAGAAAATACAGGTTAACTCAGTAACATGTGACGTTAGTGAATAAAGAGACAAGGCTTTTCGAAGAAATTATATCTTTATTTTTATATCGTAATTACTCAGTTTCATGAAAAAATAAATAATTGAAATTTGTATTTTTTATCATTTATTTACCCCAAGGAAATATTGTTTTTTCAACAGTTTCCAGTGATTAGAACTGATTAGAGATATCACCTCCTTTGACCGCATTGTTTGACCGCTCGCGAGGTTGGAAGAGCTATCGTTGAAAGGTGAAATGACTTTGGATGCAAGGCATGTTGAGAGAAACCAGTTGTCATACTATTTGGCACCAGACCTCATCAAAAGAGAAAGGAAATCCAGCATTACCAAGAATGGTCAGAATCCGAAAGTAGACAGATTATGTCTTCTGAAGCTGTTCGGCAGAGAGTTACACCCAACAAAAAGACTAGACTTTTCGATGAAAGTATATTTTTACTAATAGAGTGTATTAATTCATTTCTTGAATGAAATAAATGAAAAATCAAAAACTGTATTACTTATCATGAATTGATCCCCGAAAAAAAAATTGTTTTTCATAAAAGGTGAATGAAACATACCAGTTGACAGTGATTATACCTGATATTGGGTGATTGAAGCCTGTCTACTATGAACACCTCCTTTGACCGCATTGTTTGACTGCTCGCGAGGTGGGAAGAGCTACTGTCGGGAGAAACGGAGGTTTGATATTCACAGCCCCGTGAAATTACAGTAGCGGAATCTCCAGAGCACTCGACTAACCGGCATCCATCTTTCGACCGATGTTTTACCGGACCCTCAAAAGAACGCCGGACGAACTGAAATTATGTTGGATAGAAATATGTGTGAAACTCTTTATGCGATTTTGAATTTGGCTGGTTCACTTCTTTGATCTTCGTGTATACTTTTCGAGCGTGCATTCCGTAGAAGAATTAATTTTTGAGGTAGATGAGGATATGTTATGTGTATGCAAGAAATGTATTGAGTCAGTGACAAAATTTGGAGGCTACACCCATCAATCAATCAAAATATTACAACTAAATTTCAAGTACCTGAGATTCACATACTCGATTAATGTTGAAAATGTGTACCTGAGTTCGAACATGAATTAATTGACAATAACATAAAAATGAAGAGAATGTTAACAAACACATTCAAATAAACATGTAATGAATGTAATTACCTCAGCTTATGAATCAGTTAATTACGAGTTTCTACATTCAGTAAAGGACCCGAAATCTTTAATCTACCTATTTATGAACATTCTAAAAGATTGAGTTTCAAACTTTTCTCTTCTTCAATCATATCATGGTCGTAACTGAACTCATGTCCATGTGGATCGAAATCTGAAATATATCCTTTCATTATTGGATTTGCAATAATGTATCATTTACTTGTGATGCACTGTTTGAAACCATTGGTGTAGTAATGATTGTTACTGAAGTTTTTATTGAAACCGACAACGCTACATAGCTCCATAAACAACTATTTAATTTACAACCGACAACACCGAAACCGAGATACCATCTCCATCTCTATTTGCGTCGATTACGTCACAGGTGTCTCTCACTCTATTAACACATACACACCTTCATTTGAAACATCAATTCTACCCCAAATCTAAGTATATTTTCCTATCTTCAACATATTAATGACGTCACAACTTCCCTAACATTCTGCGGGAATCGAAACATGCGGTAAAGTATAATGAATGAGTCAATTTCGGTCTCGACGAACCAACCGCTATAAATATCAACAATTCGCAATTACTTTCAATATTCCACGTTGGTGACGAAGCTAAGGACAAAGTCTACCAGACCTACGTCCTGGGTTCAAATCTCATACCTATAAACTTTCTTTAATTAGAACCACGTGACTGGAATATGACAAGGGGGTCGGAAGGGGAGTCCCACGTTCTTTGAATCTCTCCGATACTCATTCCATCCTTCTCTGCATTGATTACGTTACATGTTTCTCTCTTCCACTATCCAAAACACACCTACCTAGAGTTGAGTTGAATACCTAAGAAATTTCCCAGAAGTTCCGTCGAAATCAGTAGCATCATTCTCGCTTCTTCTAGAGCGACAGGAAACATTGTGCATTCGCGCTCTCTCAGCTACGTCAGGTTTGGTTTATGTTTACCAGTGGCGGCAAGCGTTATTTTCTTTAGGGCATGATTTACAACAATATTATCAGATTTGTAATAATGAATAATTTTCCTAGACAATGCAACATTCATTCTTCTAGTTGACAAAGTCGTGTAATTGTTCTCTTTGTCAATTCAACAGATTTCGTAAAGTATTTATTTCGAAGACATTGATATAACTTATATTTTTTGTTTCGACAGGAAGTGAAGAATATAGTCTTGGTGCCAGATTATTACAATGACGCGGCGTGATACGCTTAACGAATTATATTTACTCATGGTATTACGTTGATGTGCCACAAACTTGAAGTGTATTTTATTTTATCAAGAATCATAGCTGTACAAAAAAGTTGCCTGACATCGAATAAACCTTATTTGTTATACAGCTGTTTGATTCGAAACATTATTGGTTTACTCAACCAACTCAACTCAAGAGTTCGCTGCGAGCAACCGTTGAAGTCAGACGTGTTCAATTGTAAAGATCCGTTCTGAAGATAAGCAATCGTAGTGAGAAAATAAAGAAATTTGTCGAGTGAAGTTTTTTAACCAAAAAACGGGATAGTTTTTTGGAATATCGCCGAAATCAACTACAACGTAAAAACTTTAAGCCGATAAGATCACAATTCCAACCAGAGAAAATTTTATTTTTGACAAAAGGATATTCAAAGAAAAATTTTTCTGAATCATCTGCGAAAGCTTTCTGGGATATTTCTAGCAGAAAATAAATACAGAAATACTAGTAGTGAGTCAAGAATTCAAGAAACCCACTCCGGGGTCGGACCCCGGAGTCACTAACAGTAGAAAATCTGGAAACTCCGAAACAGAGACCAGGAATAAAACAAAAATTCGGCCGAATACTGCTGAACAGCCAAAAATGGAAACTACTCAACCTGAAAGTGACAATCCGATATCAGAGGCGTCATCAGGAAGCAGTTTCAATATTACTAAAAAATCTCTACGACAAAACCCAAACAAACTATATACAACGCTTAGATACACAACGCATACACAGGACAAATCACAAAATTCAAAACAGGAAGAAGAGAAAATGGAAGTTAGCCTGGAGAATAGCGGCGACCAGGCTGCTGGGGGTGTGATGAAGCCACATAGTGGGGACAAAACGCAGCCCTGCAGTCTGGCCATTGCAGCCACAGGCTACTCAGAAGCACAAGATAACAAAATAAAAATTATCACAATGGCCACTATTCATCCTGAACCAAAAAATAATAAAAAAAATGAAATGGACACACCTAAAACAGTTGAGGTGATTGCGCACAAGAACACAGCAACACAAAAGAAAACACATGAGGATTTGGACATGATAACAATCATAGAAGATGAAAAGGCTACCCCACGAAATAAAGCTAGGATCGGAGAGAATGAAGGAATTCATCTCCCCGACCTAGCTAACATACTGAAAAATATTAAAAAACAAACAACCACAACACCGGCAAGACAAATCGAAAAAACGGAGTGTAAACTGAAGTTGAAAGTCAGAAGACAAAATGAAAGTCAAACCACAAGCGACGAGGAAGAATCGGCGCAAAGGAAGAGAAAACGAAGGAAGAGGAGGAAAACCTCCTCCACCCCTCCCACCCCCTCCACACCCCTTAAGGAAAAAGAGGAATACAGCACTTCCAATGACATCAAAGACAAAATAGAACGAATCAAAAAGGCCACAATGGAAAAGGTCAACCAAAAAGTGGAAATTTTCAGAAAGGTGAAACCAGTCATGGACCCAGCCCTTAAGGACTTCCCATTGGAAGAGATGAGGAAAACCCAAATTGAAACGATCCGGAAATACTATAGGGACCTATATATCACCGAAGCAGAAAAAGAAATCAGGAAACTAGAAGGCTTGGGAAAATCCAGAATAAAAATGAAAAAGAAGAATTTCCCTCCTTACCCCCTCACAAAAGACCTTCAGGTGAGTTTGTAGCTCCCAAGAGGACCGCGCGTAGGAGAAAAATGCCAAAAGAGGTACCTGTAAGCTTGTCGAACATGTACAACAGTCTCAGCGACACGGAAATGGAGACAGATCCCCCAGTGCCCAATGAGGTTAAAAAACCGAACAAAAATACTAGAAGTCTTCCGCCAATTGTAGTACAGGGAATAATCCCCATAAACAAGGCAATGAATGCTATAAAAGGACAGTTGGAGGAAGACATCTCAGTTAAATACACTGGGAGATCTACTCTTATTTACACGAAATCGAGGAAAGACCACTACTCTCTAGTCAACACCATCAGACAGGCGGACACTCAGTTCCATACCTACACGCTTCCGGAGGACAAGACACACGCTTTTGTCCTTCGGGGGTTGGACTTTGCCCCGGAACCGGAAGAAATTGAGGATGACATGAGAAAACTCAGAAAGGTCAACGTGGCGACCGTGTACAGATTAAGGACGGATAGACGTCCACTGTACATGGTCGTCACAGACAAAGATGTTACCCTCAACTATTTAAAAAGAAACGTCCCATGTGTCCTTTTTACGAGGATCACATGGGAACTCAAACGAAATACTAGAAAGCTGGTGCAGTGTCACAGGTGCCAGCTATGGGGCCACGCGACGAGCAATTGTTATAGGACCCCGAGATGCCTGAAATGCGCAGAAGGACACGAAACCTTTGAATGTAAAAAGCCGAAAACTGAACCGGCTAAATGCGTAAATTGCGGAGGAGATCACCCTGCCAACTCTAGGGACTGTAAAGTTTACAAAGAGAAGGCGGAGGAGATCGAATCCAAGCAATTGGAAACACAGGCATCCAAGAAGCCCCCTGTCCCCAGGCTTGTGCCTGCGCCACTGCCCAAGGTAAATCCGTGGGCAAAGAGGAGCGAGATTCGACAAGCTCAGGTATCCCAGCCACTCCCTCCCCCCCCTCCTGTGCAGAGAAAACAGGAGGGTGGACCCCCGGTGGAGACTCAAGAGCATCTTATGGAAGCAGTTAACTGCTTCCAGAGGCTTAACGAGGTCGTAAACCTCTCAGAGATCATTCGTGCGACGAATGACCTTTGTAAATTGATGACAGGGGCCGATAGTCCCCTGAAAAAGTGGAATGCATTCGCGACGTTCGCGAGTAATATCAACAGTTACAGCTTCTAAATGCCTATAAAGGCGTGTATGTTGAATGTGAATGGAATTGGCAACAAATACCCCAGTGTTGTTAACTTCATTCATACACATAATGTAGACATAATGCTTCTATCTGAAACAAAGCTACGACAGGAGCATAAACTGAAACTGCGGGGTTTTACCACTATCCGGAAGGACCGTCCTGATGCTGTGAGAGGCGGTGGGGTGGCTATACTGGTAAGGAGGGGTATCGCACACACGCAGATACCGCAGCAACGCAGTAACATTGAACATGATGGAATCAAGCTTGCTGACGGTACCTGCGTGTTTGCGGTATACAACAAACCAAGTGTACACTTCACTCCGCATGATTTGGACAATTTGCTTAATGTTGGGAATAAAGTGCTGGTTGTGGGAGACCTCAACGCCAGGAGGCGTGAGTGGAACTGCCACAATCAACAGAATACGAATGGTAGCACGCTATTGGAATATTCCCTGAACAACAATATCAATATCGAATTCCCGGAGGAGCCTACCCACTACCCCTGGAATGGTTCGTCACCCACAACTATCGACCTGGTATTGAATAAAAACGTCCGCGATTTGGGGATGTTGGTTACCGTGGACGAGCTCAGCTCTGACCATTGCCCGGTGCTCTTTGATCTCAAAAGGGAGATACCCAACAATAAAAAAATAAAATATGACTACAAGAGCACGGACTGGGCGGAGTTTAGATCGACCATGAATAACCTCACAACTATAAGAGACAGCATTTCCAAATCACGGATCAACGAGGTTTGTGAAGAATTCATAAAGAATATTCAAAAATCTCGTGACGTCTCTACCAGGAAGATAGAGGTGAAAGGGGAGCGAGATATTCTTCCGCATGATGTGGTTGAGCTCATAAAGCAAAAACATCGAGCCAGAAAAGATTGGCAGCGCACAGGAGACCCCCGCAGCAAGGATCAAATGCTGATACTTGCTGCGGAAGTTAATGCGCGAATTTATGAGTTCACCAATATGAAGTGGAAGAACAAACTCGAAAGCCTGAACGTACACGACCACTCTGTGTGGAGGATGGCCAAAAAACTGAGCAATCGGTCTGAGGCTACTCCTACCATAGAAAGCGGGCAAGTGCACGCGGTGACGGACCATCAAAAGGCTCAGTTGTTCGGGGAATATTTTTCCAGCGTGCACCGAGTTGAACCGGATGTCTGTGAAGAACACACCAATAAAACCAGACTGGCTAATGAAGTCAGAAATAGGCCGGCTCCAATTATACCGGAGCAAACATTGATAAAGTGGGTCACAGACGTAGAAGAAATCATTTTGAACATCAAGCGCCTGGGGAAAAACAAAGCCCCAGGCATTGATGGAATTGATGCAGTTCTGCTCCGCAACCTACCGCGAAAGGGTATCGTACAACTGGTGCATATTGTGAACGCAATAATCAAGCACCAGCATTACCCAGATTGTCTGAAACATGCGGTGGTAGTGCCCGTTCCGAAACCAGGAAAAATCAAAACACGTATTGATAGCTACCGACCGATCTCGCTTCTCAGTTCGGTCGCGAAGGTTATTGATAAAATCATCCTAAGCAGACTTCTCCGTCTGGAAGATAGGATGAAACTCATCCCGAGGAGCAATTCGGGTTCCGGCGAGGTCGGAATACGACATCGCAACTGGTCCGGGTTGTTCACGGGGTGAGGGAGTCCTTCAACCAGGGGAAGAATACAGTTATGGTCCTGTTAGATGTCAAGAAAGCATTCGATAAAGTTTGGATAGAGGGGTTTGTCGCCAAAATGTGGTCGGCAGGCATGCCTTTATTCGTGATTAGGATTCTAGAATCCTACTTGAGCAACCGAACTTTTCGTGTAAGAGTGGACCAAACCACATCTGCAAATTATTCAATCAAAGCAGGTGTCCCGCAGGGGTCCCGCACTTATATTCATTATATACGCATGACTTCCCTATGTTCTCGAGGACGAAGGTGGGTATTTTCGCGGATGACACCGCGATTTACGCGCACTCTTTCTCGAGCGAGGTGGCGAAGCAGCAGCTTCAGATCCACCTCGATAGGCTAGTCGTGCCGTATTTCGAACAAAATAAAATCGAAATAAATCCCGATAAAACTGAACTCGTAAACTTCACGAGGAAATTCACGAATGTGAAAATCTTCAAGAAGTTGCGAGTTAAGGATAAGTGCATTGACGAGCAGAAGAGTGCGAGATATCTGGGAGTGATCCTGGACAAGCGCCTGAACTTCCAGGAACACTTGAGTATGGCGATCCAACGAGCAGGTGCGGCGATAAAACGCACGTATCCGCTCATTGCACGGAACTCTAAGCTCAGTGTTGACAACAAGTTGCTTATTTATAAACAAATAATTAGGCCGGCTATGTTGTACGCGAGTCCTGTGTTCTGCAGTCTCAAGAAGTCCCCTTTGATGAGACTCGAGAGAATGCAGAATAAGGTGCTCCGTATTTGCACTAACAGTGACAGATACATTTCATTGAACAATCTGTTAGATCTGGCAGGAGTGGAGTCAGTCACCGACCATATCAGGAGACTGGCTCAGAAATTCTTCAAGTTCTTTCTACCGAAGAGCCCGCTGACGAGGGACGTCACGGCAGTTAGAAGCTATCATGGACAGCGCCGTAAGCACGGGCTAGTCTATGAAGAACTGGAGATATACCGTGAACGGCGCGAATGCGATCGCGCTTAGTTCATGGAAAAAATGGATAAGAGTATTCACGCACACATGATGACGTGACAGCAGAAATACTCTTACCTGGTTTTTTAATGAACTTTTTCCAGGGGGATATCGACAACTGCTACCAACAAACAGACGAATGATTCTCTGAGAAGTACCGAAACGCGACAGAATGACAACTTCCGCGTAAGCCTCGGCAGGAAGCGGAAAACTATAGATGAGGCTGATATAAGGCGTTTTTGAGTGGAGAGCCAACCGCCAACACCAGCGGGGGCGTCTCCCACTGTCCCATCGGGGGACTGTGTGGAGGCGCTTTTCTCTTCCGTGCGGAATTCTTGAGAGCGCAAATGTATCGGGGTCTTTTCCTGCCACTCCCTCTACCCCATTCACTACCCATCCCAATCCTTCCCACTGTCCCACTCCATTGGGGAAACCCTTGTGTACATTTTGTATATTTGTATATATATTTTTTATTGTATATATTTTATAAACACCACAAAAAAAAATACCTTAAAATTGTATGGAGAATAGTTAATAAAGAACATTTTGATTTTGATTTTGATTTTGATTTGGTTTACTCAATATGATTCTCAAGATCCATCTGTGAATTATGTTCAGGTCTTTCGCGTGATTGGCATTCACAACGCCCCAGCCTATAATGTAGTAGTTGAGATGTGTTTGGACAAAGGCGTAGTAGAGTAGAGAGGGCCCAATACCGTTCCTTGTGCTACTTCATATTTAACAGTTATAGGTTCTCTCAAAGTCTTGCGAATACAGACCCTTTGGTCACGATGTATTCAAAAACTCTTCAAAATTTTGTGCATGTTTTCACTCATGCCATAGTTTTTCAATTTTTATAGTAATTTATATGATTCACAGTATCGAAAGCCTCAAGAAGATCAACAAATATACGAAGCGATGGGTTGCTTGTATCTAATTAACTGTACACATAGGTTTTAGTTGGAGAATGGCATCATCCGTTGATTTTCCATCTCTAAAGCGATATTGATAGATAATCGGAAATTGAAATAATTTTTGTACATAACCTATACATTTTGATTTCAATGATTTTTTCAAATATTTTTCCAATGTTAGAAATGAGTCTATAGTTTTCCATTTATAATTCATCTCCATTTATGAACAGTGGCTTCAGTGCTTTTGGGAATTAACCTCTATTAGTCGAACAAATAGGTTAAGAGAGTTTTCATCTGTCGGATATATTTTTCAAATGTTCTGCTCGTAAATTTTTGTACCCAGGTGATTTGTTGGATACGGGTACATTGATTTTTCCTGAATATTTTGATTTTCAACGTGAGAAAATACCAGTCAACTCAATAACATGTGACGTTTTTGAAATCCCCATTGAAAATAAACAAAAATAGACAGGTAATAAAATACTTTTGATAGTTTCCTAGAAATAGGTATATTTGAGTAAATGATCAGGTAGTAAAAGTTTTGCTAATGGTCTAATGACTTCAGGTAATTTTGAGTCATATATAAAAGAGTGTTCGATAATTGAACATGATAGTCTTGTCAGTGTTTTGAAGAGTCTGGAGTGTTTATTTGAATAATCTGTAAATACTGTATCTGTTGTATTGTGTATTGAACTCTAATCATCATTTATTCAATATGTCAACTCCACAAAACAAAGAGAATGATTCACAGCGAAATGATGGAAAGTCCACAACTCTGGGGATAACACCTGCAATATCAGTTGCTGGTCCTAAACCATCAGATTTAATAAAGACGAAAGAACTAGAGGACTCACTGAAAATGTTTGATGTTTTTGAATCTGAACAAGAACTTAATAAACGCATGCATATTTTAGGAAAATTACAAAACCTAGTCAGGCAATGGATCAAAGAAGTTTCCATGAAACGTAATATGACTGAAAGTGTGGCAGAACAAGTGGGGGGACAACTTTACACATTTGGTAGTTACAGTCTTGGTGTTCACGGTAAAGGTGCAGATATCGATGCACTCTGTGTTGCTCCTAGACACATTAGCAGAGTTGAATTCTTTTCGTCTTTTTATGAACTTCTCAAGGAACAACCTGAAGTAGCAGACCTCAGGGTAAGTAAATTGACCTAATCGAATGAATCATAACCATTTGTTTCTATTATTGAACTGATCGGATAAACTGAAACGATTTGTTTTGACCAACTTTTTCTTTTTTTCAGGCAGTGAAAGAAGCATACGTGCCGGTGATCAAAATGAAGTTTGATGGGATTGAGATTGATATGTTATTCGCAAGACTATCACTGGACGAGATTCCAGATTCAATGGATTTACGTGATGATATGTTATTGAAACAATTAGAAGACAAGTGTGTACGAAGTTTGAATGGTTGTCGAGTGAACGATGAGATTTTGAGGCTAGTTCCAAACAAAGAAAACTTCAGACTTGCGTTAAGAGCTGTTAAACTATGGGCAAAACGTGAGTATTTTCCTAGTTATTAAGTAAAGATTGTTAAAGACTGGAGGATTGAAAAAATGTCTCCATATTTTTCGAAGCCTTCTCGATTGATTTGTCTTTTTTTAATCGAGATTTATTTCCGCCTTTAAACTCATTGAATGTTTTTTTCTGTAATATAATTTCAATATCATTTTTTTTTGTTTTAGGTCAGGGCATTTACAGTAACGTTCTAGGATATTTGGGGGGTGTTTCCTGGGCTATGCTAGTAGCAAAAACTTGCCAGCTACATCCCAATGCGGCACCTTCGACATTGGTGCATAAGTTTTTCCAATTTTGCTCAATGTGGAAGTGGCCACATCCTGTTTTACTGAAGCAACCATCTAAAGTTAATCTTGGATTTCCTGTGTGGGATTCTAGGGTAAACATCCAAGATGGTTATCACTTGATGCCGATTATCACACCTGCTTATCCCCAACAAAATTCAACATTTAATGTGAACCTTTCCACAAGGACAATAATGATCAGAAAGTTCATGAATGGCTTATCTATTACTCATGATATTATGCTTGGGAAGAGCAGTTGGGACAAGTTATTTGAAAAGCCAGCATTTTTCAGAAGATACAAGCATTTTATTGTACTACTAGTGAAGGCAGATAATACAAGAGATCATTTGGAGTGGTGCGGATTAGTTGAAAGCAAAGCAAGAATTCTTGTAGGTAAGGAACTAATTCTTTTGTTTTATATCATTACTTTATAACTCGGTTGAAGATCATCAGATATTTATATATTGGGAACCTTTGAATGCCAGACTCGAGTTTTCTCCGTGCATGGCTCTAATATAGATAAAAATAATGAGCGAATTGCAACTGTGAAAAAATATTTTCATGATCTGAGCTGGGTTGTCATCGATTTGGAATGATGCAATCCTGTGAAAGAAATATTGATTCGTCCGTATTTCCTAGATGATGAAGATGTTATTCGGTATACAACGACAGTAGTTCTTCACACTTCTGTTAATGGCTGGGATGTTCTTTGCCTAGTTATGCCTTCATTTCATTCAAGAGTTGCAAATTGTCTCAATCTACATAATTATCTCCTAATGTTTGTTAATAACTTTTGTATATTTTCAGGATACCTGGGAAGAAATCCGTATATAACCCTTGCACACATCCATCCGGAAAGCTACTCAATGCTGAAGTCCCAGACAGAACCTAACACAATATGTTCTATGTGGTTTATTGGACTGAAATTCACTAGAACAGATTTTTCAATCGATCTCACAAGAGAATATCGATCATTTAAGAATCATGTCATCAGACATGCAATAAATATTCAGGCTTTGAAAGGCGGAATGACTTTGGATGCAAGGCATGTTGAGAGAAACCAGTTGTCACACTATTTGGCGCAAGACCTCATCAAATGAGAAAGGAAATCCAGCAATACCAAAAATGATCCCAATCCGAAAGTAGACAGATTATGTCTTCTGAAGCTGTTCCGCAGAGAGGTACACCCAACAAAAAGACTAGACATTCCGAAGAGAGTATATCTTTACTTGTAAATTGTATTTACTATTTACGATTCATTTACCCCCAAGAAAAAATTGTTTTTCATAAAAGGTAACATTATAAACAATTGGCGGAAACATACCAGTTGACAGTGATTAGAACTGATTAGAGATATTGGGTAACTGAAGCCTGTCTACTATGGACCTCTCCCTTGACCGCATTGTTTGACTACTCGCGAGGTGGAAAGAGCTACCGTCGGGAGGAATAGAGGTTCGAGATTCACAGCCCCGTGAAATTACAGTAGCAAAGTCCCCAGGCAGTACGACTAACCGACCGACATCCATCCCTCGACTTTTGTTTTACCGAACCCTCAGAAGAACGCCGGACAAAGTGATTTTATGTAGGATGAAAATATGTGTGAAACTCTTTATGCGATTCTGAATTTGGTTGGTTTACTTTTGCGATCTTCGTGTACACTTTTCAAGCGTGCATTTCGTAACAGAATTGATTTTTGTGGCGGATGCTGATGAGTTGTGCGTATGCATTTAATGTTATTCAGTCAGTGACAGAATTTGAAGAAGAAAGAAGGAAGAGACCTGGTATATCTTGAGAACAATCCCGCTGCTGGTCGTCAGCCATCAATTGATGACTAAAATTAGTAGATACATTGAACATTGGCTCCATCTCGCGGCACCGTTAGAAGTACCCCACCTAATAAAGTGATCAGAAAGTATCTAGAGTGGTGAAAGTAAATAAACAATTCTTCACGCTAGCTCAAGTTTCGGTGAAATATTTTGAAGGGATGTCATGATGAATAAACCTAATATCAGTTGAAAACTCGTTCGGGTTTGACAATGTCCCAAACCGCTAGTTAGGCAAACGTGTTCACTCAGAGGAGCTCACTAGATCACCTGATATAATACCTCTAGATATTTTTGATGAAACACGTGAAGTATTCGATAACAACCGAAAATCATTTCAGAACTCGAGGATAGAAAATGAGGTGCTTGCAACGATATTACTTTAGGAGAATTTGATAATATAAGAAAAACATATGAACAGACTTCTTTATTAGCATTCTGCATGTTCATTGGAATGAACTGAAATGCAATCTGATTAATTTTTCTTGAATTTATGGTAGGTGTAGCTTGTTTGCAGATTCTTAAAACGAGTTGTGAAATGTTTCAAAAAGTGAATCACAATCTACATTAAATCTTGATATAGTTTGATACTGGGAATAATGTCAACGATTGTCGCTGAAAGCCGATGATTGGTGTATGTTTTTAATTCTCCTGAAAAGGTGTAGGTTAAATCGCTCATTGGGTTTACATTCAGCCAGCTGCTCTGCACGAGGAGTCCTCAGAATTCTTCAGAAAATATGTGTGAGCTGACTTGATTCTTACTCAAATGAAGATGAGATACTTGGGATTTTATTTGAGATGACATGAATCCAGTTGAATAATATAATATTCTGACAGAGTACAGCCAATAAATATGATAATAATCGAAATTGTTGCTTAGTTTCATAAATTTCCAAATATTCTTGAATAGTTTCGACCCACATTCTATTTTTTCGAAATACCTGATAAAGTACTTGAAGTATTTTATATTGTTTTGAGTCATTAAAATATTTCCGTTTGGTTCGCCTGAGGTCAACTTCAATATTGTACAGTTCCAGTCTAATCTCTACAACCACTCGGAAATAAAGAAACAAAAGTTCAGACTTCTGAGTCTTCATCAGCTTGACCCCAATTCCGCGAGACCTTCGAATCTGATTTTAACGAGAAAGTTTCAACAGTAATAGCTAGTTACAACTCGACAATAAATTTCTGAAGAGAGACAAAAGAGAATCGGCAACCGGCGGCGTCGAGAAGCTCGGCGTCCACTCCTGAAAACTAATTATGATAATTACGGCGGTCCGAATCTCGCTGGCTGGAATTCTCACCCCACACTTGGCAGAGCGCTACTAATCAACGGGGGTCCACTGCCTCCCCTTCTCCCGCCAAACAAAAACCTTTTTCCAATACAACGCTATCCAGTGAATAAATGAAAATGAAGGACTATTGGTTTTTAGCTTTTGTCCGTTGTTCAAATGAGTGTGTGTTCGAAAATCAGTTAGGAGAACAAAACGATCGCGGCCCGGTGGGGGGCAACCAACCCACCCTCAACCGCCCCTTTCTGTACACGTCCGTGTTTTTTATTCTTTGTGATTAGTCCGCAGAGCATTTTACTCTTTTCGCGCATGGCTTTTTTATAGTGGACGCTTCAATCTGTAATTTAAAAACACGCGAATGTTCGTATTGATTTTTAATAAAATTCATTTTTTCGGTTGGCAACCGTTCGACCAATCGCAATCACAATCACTAATGGCCAAATACTGCATAATTAACTAATTATGATATACATTTATGCGTTTTTTTGTTGCTGCAGTTATTGTCATCCAGATGTAAATTATATTATCAAACCTTGTAATGAAGTTAATATTTAACGCGATTTTTAACGTACCTCGCTACGTCTACCACTTCGATGTCATCAGCGCCATTTCCAATTCCGATAATTAAAATTGCTGCTCGTTTTATTTGTTCCCGATACTTTGCATATAAGTCATCTTTTGATAATATATTTACGGGATTGTAACAGAAATAGCTCACCGTTTCTTACATTGTTAATTCGTTACTCTATTGAAGCTATTTTTGAAAAAAAAAATTCATAACGTTCATAAAGAACGTCACACATGAATCGTGAGACCTCAGTACCAGGGTGGTACCAGAAGTACCCAGTCTGACCTAGGGATGGCGGTTGTATCAGAAAGCACACAATCTATAAAGCATATGTTTCAAGTTTGAAGACACTGCGTTTACTAGTATTTGTTTGGCAGTCATCAATAGCGAACGATTTTGGTGAATTTGTGAAAATGGAGAAAACTGGTCATCGTTATGTGGTACAGTACTTTTATTTCAAATGCGCGACCAATATAAAAGCTGAACTGGATTCTACTTTGGGTGAGTTTGTTATTTTGTATACAACAGGAAATATTGAGTGGCCGAGTTCAAACGAGGCCGTTCGAGCTGCCAAGGCGAGTATTTGGGTCCTCCAAATGAGGTGACGACTCTAGAAACGGAGGATAATCCACGAAGCGGTACTGAATGATGGTCGACTGGAAGTGCGCGGGCTAGCAATATAGTTGGCATTTTAAAAAGTGCGGTACATCGTATATTATCTGAAAATTTGGATATGAGATAGCTGTGTGCAAGATGGATGCCGCGTTTGGTCACACTCGGGCAAAACAGTATCGTTGAGATGTTTCAATTGAGTGTTTAGCAAATTTTCACAGCAACAAAGCATAATTCTTTCATTTCGTTTCATAACCATGAATGAAACATGGGTCCATCACTTTACACCCTAGACAAAAGAACAATCAAAACAATGCAATTGGAAGGGAGAACCGGCTCCAAAGAAGGCGAAGACCGTGGGATAATTTTCATTGACTATCTTAAAAAAGGGAAAACTATCAATGGCTAGTATTATGCGAACTCATTGCAACGTTTGGGTGAAGAAATCAAGCAAAAACTGCCGCATTTGGCTTGTTGTTTTATCAAGACAATGCACCAGCTCACAAATCCATTATGTTAACAACCAAAATTAACGAAATGAAGTTTGAATTTCTACCTCATGCACCTTATTCGCCAGATTCAGCCCCGTCGGTTTATTTTGTGTTCCTAAACTTATAAAAGTGATGTCGGCAGTTAATAGTTATTTTGAGGAGCCGGACAATTCTTATTTTAAAAATGATATCAAATTTTTTGAACGTCGCTGGTAAAAGTGTGTAGAGCTGCAAGGAGATTATGTTGAAAAATAAATTATTTTTTTCCGAAATTTTTTTTTCTCTATTGGGCCGGATACTTCTGGACCACCCTCGGTACAACGACCTTTACATTCCTTTGTCTATTCGAGCCCAAAAGGACTACTGACGCGTCTGTCAGAATCAAATGTCAGAGAACGAGTTACTTCCTTTAAAGGCTCAGGCTACAGAACGGAGTCTTCGTATTCGTATAGCGAGTTTTCCGCAGATTCTTCTACATTACCAATAACTTATTTGAACAATTCAGGCACGCTCTCTCATGATATTCCAATACGTTTCAACTTTTTCTTGCATTCCTCCAATGCCTTGTTCAAAATTATTTACTTCAGAATCAAATCCCGTTTATCAATTTTGCCAGTTATTCACGCTACAATTTAATCAATTTTGATAACAACCGATAATGTTCAGGGAAAAACTCACTTGCAGTACAGAACATTTCTCTCTCCCATCAAATAGGCAAGATTTCTGGGATATTATTTATAGGGATATCGACATTTCTTGGAAGATCAAATTATTTAACTGGACGATGTTCTACTTGACAACGAAATGAAATGTGATTTATGCATAATGATATAGTCAAAATTACCGATATTGTGAACATTCAAAGTTTGCGGCACTCTCAAAGGCCAAACAAACCAATACATAGGAATGAACCGGCAGCGAAATAGTCCACGTGGACTGCAGAATTGGCGGTTTGTATTGGCTAATTTTTACTATCCGAGTTTAACGATTGGCTGACGAGTCATAAAATTAAATTTAAAGTCATGTTACGGTGACCAATAGAATGTAAGGATGGTTAGAAGAGTCGTGTTGTCAATGTTCAGTTCAATGATCGCGATTTGAGTATTGAAATTCGATATTGGTGCAGTTATAATTACTTAAAATTTTTGTTATCTGTTTAAAATGTGGCTTTCTTGGACAAGTACTAATAGTAATAACGAGTGTGATAACAACGCAAACTCCAATAGCGATGGTGAACAATGCGAAAAAGAGATACCAATGAATAGGATTCGAATGAATTTGTATATTGAAACACAGAGAGTATGTTTCAATGTATATAAGAATCTACATATCAAGTTTGGTTTCGAGGGAAACAAACTATTACAAGCAACATCAGATTTGACTGAAATTCCCCTCTCAACTGTACGTAAAATAGTAAAAAAAAGCATATGTATGCAAGACGCGATGTGATACATGCCTGCAAACAAAGGATCGCGACTAATCATTGTGCATTGTGAAGGAAGTAAAGGATGGGTTCAGAATTCTTCGGAAATTATGTGAACTGCAATGTTGACTATCATAAGAACATAGAAGCCAATATTTTTGAGAAATGGTTTGAAAACATATTGATCCCAAATTTGGATGCGAATAGTGTAATAGTTCTTGACAACGCTTCCTATCATTCGCGACAGCTCATCAAAGTACTGAATAAAAATTCGAGGAAAGATGAAATACGATGTTTTTTTAATGGATGAAAGTTTGTTTTTTGAACAGTAGTCTTCCATCAAGATGATGGAAGACTACTGTTGGTCACTTCACCGTGAAGCTCAACAAGCGACTCATCGCGGGAAAAGCCACACAAAAATATTCAAAGAAAATAGAGAAAGGAAGTATAAACCAATTTCATCTGACTAGTGAAACTTACATTAAAACACTGTATCATTATTTCAAGTAACCTACTGTAAATAAACACCATGATAGTGATTTAACATTGTTTCATTAATTTTACCATGTACCATACAGATTTTAAATTATATAAAAAATATTGTGATGCACTATTTGGAACCTTTGGTGTAGTAATGAATATTACTGGAGTTTTTTCCCAACACCAAATTGTTTCAATTTGGTCAATGTCCAATTTGGTCAGTCGGTAGCCAAGCGGTTCGGCGTGGGTGCTTTGTTCACTCACTCGAATTGACAGCCGTGTTGGTCGGTGGTTCAAGCCCTAGTCCGAACGATCGATCTTCACTTGCTACCGTCCAACCCGTGTTAGGAATCACACGTTAAAAGGTAAGACCTCGTTAATCCTTAGCTCGCACAAGTTTCGACTTCTGAGGGTTGTCGTTCGTAGGGGTGCGACAGCTGGTTAACGGAAAAACAGATTTTTTTTTAAACAGATTATTAATAACAACTCGACACGTGTTTCGATCACCAAGTGATCATTTTCAAGAGGAAGATTGAACAGTTTAATCTACCTCTTGAAGATGATCACTTGGTGATCGAAACACGTGTCGAGGTGTTGGAAATAACGATTTGATGGGAAAAAACTCCAGTAATATTTATATAAGGAAAGTCAATTTCTCAAAAAACTTTGAGTGATACAAAAAACTAAAACCAGATTTGGATTCAGCACACAAAAATATATAAAAATCAGGTAATAAAATAAAAAAAGTTTTCAAAAATATTTTTTCTGTTGGCCTGTGTTATTTCACTGCTTACTTTCCAAAACCGTGAATCACTTGTATAATTTTGTTATTGATCAGGCTTTTTCTGCCCTATTTATTTTCAGGAACGTTTCTATTGAAATGATTTACCTGTCCTGTTTACTTCATACCTATGAAATTATAGAATCAACTGAAATTCTAACTGGATTTTTTCTGTAATGAAATTGTTTGAAGTTTTCACAATCACGTGACTATAATGAATGCATTTTTCGAACAAAATCCAACTCAACTGATGGGTAGAGAGAATATTTTTTTGCCAGTAATTGAAATAAAATAAAATTCCAATAGCAAAAAATTTCATTCGTTTTGTACTTTAATTACTGAAATCCGAATGTGATATTCAAAATTGTTCCACATTATGAACTTATCGTATACATTTTCCTATTGATTCAATAGAAAAAAAAAACAAAACGAAAAAATATAAAATTCGGTTCGATAATTAAAACGACGATCCGCAAATATTCTGGATTTTTCCCAAACAAAAATCTGTTGAAGGGAAAGCGCGAATTGAAATGAGTGAGATGAAATACCAGAAAAATACAATGAAAATGATTTTGTCCAATTTGGATTAACCTCATTTGTGATTACTGGCTAAAATATAAAAATAAAAGAACGAACTGCATCACCCGCCTCGAAAAAATGTTTCATTAAAATCTTTCCAGTCATTTATTTTCAATTTCCGATGCAGCGAGAGGGCTCCGTATGTTTCGTAAATACGTTGACTTCATCATTATCTGATAGATGATGTTATTAACATTTGATTAGTGCAGTTTGGGGACGCCTGCTAACGATAAGACTTTTGATATCGAGTCCCATTCCCTGTCCCGATTCATTTCCTATTCCTCAGATATTTCATCTTCGTAAGTGTAATGAAATCATTGCCGAATTTTGGTTGGAATGTCAACAAATGGAGTTTATGTGAAAGCTGTTTTCCGGGTTTTTTGACCGTGGTCTGCAGGTTTTTATAAGCGACGTTTCGTCTACTACCGCGGTAGACATTATCGAAGGCGATGTGATAACGATGGCAGTGTCAGAGTGTTCCCGTTTCGAACGCGGTAACTAAGATGCTAGTATTTGGCTCTGGTTTCATATTATCTATTATAATAGATAATATGAACGACAACACAACAAAAAAATATTTTTTGAATGTTTCCTACACTAAATTAGTCAATTTCTACTAATTTTGGGGTGATAAAAACGAAAATAACAATGAAAAATTTTTATTAGCTCTGGTTTTTGAGATACACAGTACTTAATCTTAAAGAGTAGTTATACTATACGTGAAAAGTGAAAGTACATAAAACAATATTGTTATGTTTCTTTTAGAATATTTTAAGTACAAAATTAATAAAAAAAAAACATTATTCTTAGTGTTTTGACAAATAAAAGAAGTTTGTACCACCAAATTTCAATTAAGTCCATCCGATTCATTGTAAGCTCGCTGTCGTTTAGCTTGTCTTTTATAAAACACTTCTGGAGCATCCCTACACACAGACCAGCAGTAGTCTGCAAGCATTGCTTCATTCCAACGGCGCTGATATCTCTGTTCCATTAAGGCAATGTCTTGATGGAATCTTTCTCCATGTTCGTCACTCACAGCTCCACAGTTTTGTGGGAAGAAATTAAGATGAGAGTGAAGAAAATGAATTTTTAAGGACATGTTGCATCCAAGTTGGTGGTAAGCTTTAACCAATGCTGTGAAGTTATCATCTCTTTTGTTACCTAAAAACCCATGTACAACCCCCTTATAGGCTTCCCGGGCTCCTTTTTCATTTCCTGTTAAAATTATGTCAAAAGCAGGATCATTTACGATTTCACGGATTTGAGGCCTAATAAAGATGCCTTCCATGACTTTAGCATCACTCAACCTGGGAAAATTTGCTTTCAAGTACTTAAAAGCTTGTCCTTCCTGGTCTATGGCCTTCACAAAGTTTTTCATTAGTCCCAACTTAATATGTAATGGGGGAAGGAGAACATCCTTAGGATCTACAAGAGGCTCGTAAACAACATTTTTCTCATTAGGGTTTAGGTCTCGTGTAGGCCAGTTCATTTTTTTATAGTGAGATTTTCTATCCCTACTGTCCCACAGACACAAAAAACAACAGTACTTGGTGAACCCTAATTGCATTCCTAGAAGTATAGCAATGACTTTCAGATCACCACAGATGTGCCACTTGTGTTATTCATATTTGATTGATTGGAGAAGTGTTTTCATATTTATATACGTTTCCTTCATGTGAACTGCATGACCTATAGGAATAGAGGGTAGCTGATTTCCATTATGCAGAAGTACAGCTTTTAAGCTTAGTTTTGAAGAATCTATAAACAGTCTCCATTCAGATGGAGTGTGATCCAAATTCAAGCAGTCCATCAAACCATTAACATCAGAACAAACTTCTTTTTTCTCAAAAAAAGGAAGCAAATCTTTTTGACGCTGTCTGTACTGAGATATTTTCACATCATGTTTTAGAAGATTCCACTGTTGTAGTCTTGACCCTAACAGCTCAGCCTTTTCCTTAGACAAGCGAAGATCTCTATGAGGTCACTCAACTCTGCTTGACTAATTCTGTGCGGATCACTAGACCTATCGCTTACCTCAAAATCAGGGTCATAGGATGTAGAAGGATGGGTTGCTCCTTCTAAACAGTCTTCATCACCTTCCTCTGAAATTTCATAGTTTTGGGGTGGAGAAGGGTCTGGCAAATTGTCTGAGTGTGGTACAGGCCGAAGAGCAGATGGGAGATTAAGGTATTTAACCGTTCCTCTTTTCTTCATAGATAAACCTTGCTTAATGGGAGGAGTTAAGCAGAAATAACAGTCGTCTGTATGATTGGTAGGCTCACGCCAAACCATAGGTACTGCAAAAGCCATTGGTGTTGGTTGAAAACTCAATATCCATATATATAATATAATGATACTATATCTTGAAAACAAGAGCTAATATATAATTTTTATGGTCACTTTTGGTTTTAACACGTGGAAATACATTAAAATCATTTAATTTCAACCCCGAAACAAATACTTTGTTGTGTTGTGTGTGGCTTGTTTTCTCCTAATTCGAATAGCTGACCTTGTTTGTGTACCATAAAGGACAGGTAGCCAGATTTTACAAATGTTCATTTTCAAATTCAAAATTATTTCAATGTTTCAGTACAATATGTGAATTAAGTCATAAACATACAGTGCATTTCTTTATTGTCCCCCCCTTTCATTTTTCAAACGGGTGAACTCAAAAAATTGAAATTAGAGATAATAAAATTAATGCATGTATACTTTATTTTGAAGTGAAATTGACAGATGAAACTTTCCTCCTGACAAATGCTTCACAACCCTAGAATATAATGTCAATATCTTCAACTACTAAAAAATGACGGAACTTTTAATGATTGGCTGAATACATTGACATTTAACTCCATAATATAAGGTAATAAGCTTGAGGTCACTTTAGAAGATGATCGAAATGGTTGTCTTGAACTTCTTGACATATGAACAACCTATCCGATATTTCACCTCGAACATTTTCGAACACGTCAATATCTCTACAAATATTTCTTTACCGTGTATCCAATATTGAAGCAGGTTCAGTTTCGTGAAGCTTTTTGCTTCAAATAGCCCCATGAAAAAAGTCCAAAGATGTCAATTCTGGCGAGCGGCCTGACCATTCTGTAGGACTTTGACGGCCAATCCAACGATCGGGAAAAGTAGTATCCAAATAGTTTCTTGCTTGTTTGGAGTAATGTGGTGGTGCTCCATCTTGTTGGTTTCCCAATATTACTGCCCATAGGTTAATTTTTTCTGGATATTGGATATGTGTTTCCCGGAAAACGTGAAGGTTGGTGTCACTCCAATAACGGCAATTCTGTTTGTGAACATGCCTTGCAATGGTTTCCGTCATGATTTCGCAGAATCCTGTTCCTCGATCACGGTCATCTTCAGTTGATTGGTGTACCATTTCAATTTTGTATGGATGATAACTATTCCTCTTCAAAAGTCTCCATATACATTCGCGACGAAGTAAGTAGGCTGTTTAGGATTTACTACCATCTCACCAATCATTTGCGCTTGCTGTTCTTCCGGAATGGACGGATGAGCTGAAGGCTTTTTGTTATGTACACTATCGCTAGTTGTGAATTTGGATACAAATTCTCTGAAATATTTTCTACAGATAGGACGATTCGGAAAACTTTCATTGAAAATTCTTTCAGTCTCGTGAAAGTGACGCGTCACACCGTAAATAAAAATTGCTTCAATTTTTTCTTCCAATGGACGCGAATTCACCATTTTAGAGATTGTTGACGTGATATCTTACTACTGGTAAAACCAAAAACGAAATGAGAATATTCTAACTGAACAATGATGTTCCTAGTCGTACTGATATTTTTTGTTGTTTTCATTAACAAAAAGAGTTAAAAAACCTTATCTGATTGTTGGAATTGCCATACGGCAGATAAAAAGGAATATTTCTAGAAATATCAATATTAATGTGTTTGTCTTCAGGCAATTATTGAATGTTCCGCCATTTTGTAGTAGTTGAAGATATTGACATTATATTCTAGTGTTATGCAGCATTTGTCAGGAGCTTCTAAGAGATGTGTGACAAGATCCCCTTTCTATTTGATTTTTTTCCCAGTCGCCATTTTGAAAATTTCATCTGTCAATTCTACTTCAAAATAAAGTATTCATACATTAATTGCATTACCCCAAATTTGAATTTTTTGAGTTGATCCGTTCAAAAAATAAAAGGGGGGAAACATTAAAGAAATACACTGTATACCCATGATTCGTAACCAGATATAGTCCTTTCAAGCAAATATGGATCACCGTTGAAGTCATTCAACAATTCCTGAGTTTTTTTTGGTCAAACTTCAGCTTTTTTTGAATGAACTTCATGCCCAAAACTTCTGAAGAAATTGCATTGGATGAGCCAACCGATATGCCGACATCCTCAACAATTTATCTATTAGCGACTCGGCGATTCTCCATAACATTCTCAACTTTTTCATCAATTGTTGACGTGCTGAGGTGTACAGGGCGAGTGTCGTCATGCACATTTTTTTGACATTCTGTGGAGAGCTTGTACCACTTGTAAACATTTTTCTAACTCAGAGTACAATCAACGTATGCCACTGTCAACATCTCAAGTGTTTTTGATCAACTGATTCCATTTTTCTCACAAAATTTTATGCACATTCTTCGATCCATCTTCATCAATAGCAAAAACGCCGGACACGCAAAACACTTATAACTTTTATGCCTCTTACCCACATGATGAACAGCTGAAACTGTGAACATATGTTCGAGATGAGTGTACCAATATAAAAACAAATTAAAAGACCGTTAATCGAATGTACGTAGCCTGTGAAAACTGAACATTCACCTTATTTTTTGTCCACTTATACTTATCTAAATAAGTATAAATTAAAAATAAGAAATATATTATAATGAAATGTGCAGAGAGAGGTAGAAAGCAATTTTTTACTAGGTGGTCCATCGCCATTGGGTTCCTAGTTTATGTTTCACATTCGCGGTTTGAGTTTTCTATCGACCCTATTAGGTTTGTTCTGGTTCTACGAAATTCAGGTTCTAGTACGTCAGGATCATGCGCAGATGATATAGAGCGTTCTAGTTTATTGAGGTTAAGTTCGGATTGATGAATCCTTTTTTCTGGTTTCGATGGAAATTTGTTTGGGCTATTTTCTAGGGTGTTTTTTCATTTAATTGATTTGAATAATTGATGATTGAGGTAAGATAACATTTGAACTGACTATAAGGATACGCTACATAACAAAATGGATATTTGTTTGAAGGTGATTGACAATGTTTCATGATGAATTTCACTAGTTCGGACTTCCATTGTCTACTATATAATACTATATAATCACCATCAATCGACTAATAGAGTAATCATCAAGACTCTATTAGACCGTGCTTTTGGGCTTTGTAATACGAAGGAAGGTCTCGAGAAGGAACTAGACATCATCAAAAATGATCTTCAACGGAATGGCTACTCCAAAGCGATGGTAGAAAAGACTTTGACTAGAAGACAGCAGGAGCCTCGCAAGGAAGAGAAGCCGTCACAACCAGTGCTTGCACTTCCCTACATCAGAGGATTATCGGAGAGGATAAGAAGAATTGGTTCCAAGTACAACATCAGAACCTGCTTCAGATCCGGTAATACTATCCGTAGGAGCCTCACGAAAACCAGGCCACCAAACGCGGACTGCGATTCCAAGAATTGCATTTACCGGATACCCTGTGAAACTAAGAGGCCATTGAATGTTCGCATTGCCGAGCACAAGAAACACACACAGCGAGGGGTAACCAGCAAATCAGGAGTAGCAGACCATGTTTGGACCCATCAACACAATATCGAGTGGTCCCAAGCTGAGATCTTGCACAGAGAGGAACATTGATTTAGGAGAAAATTCAAGAAAGCCGCATACATGTTGTCCATCAATGTATTCAGCCAAACCAGCGGAGAAATACGCAACATATGGAAACCCATCATCAAGCGAAAAATGGCTAACTCCCGCCAAAACGGTCATCTCCCACGCAACCAGTGAAGCGAAAAAAAAATTGGAAAGCGGGGATAAGTGAAAGTACTCGAACGACCTATAAATAGTCATCTCTCGAAGGAATCAGTCATCATCACCCGAAGACGATTGTAGATACTAACAATCGAAAAGTCGTGAACTACCTTGACTTGGAATCTCTCCACTTTTTATTTTTATTTTCTTTTTTCATTTCTTTATTTTTATTCAATTGTTCTATTTTTACTTGTATTTTATTTAACTATTATTTCATTTCAGGTTTATTTTGGTTAATATAATTGTTATTTTCAGCTATTCATTTTCAATTCTTCTTTTTTAGTTGTTTCAGGGATTTCAAATCATTTTATATAGTAGACAATGGAAGTCCGAACTAGTGAAATTCAAAATGGACATGACCAACAGTATCTTCTCATATTCATCTCTTCATATATACGATAGGTGGCACAGTTTCGGATGTTAGAACCAGAACAAACCTATCGACAACGTTTTGATGGAGGGATCCGTTACCTCAAGTTCTTACTCGAGGGTTGTTTTCTAGAAGCAGACGAGTTCAATAAAGTTGCATCTGCATTCAGTCTAGTACCTCTGATAAAAACTAGCACCAATTAACAAAATGTCCCATTTAGGAAGTGATCATGGTATTTTTACTGAATTTTCTACTAAGAAAAGATATGCTGACGTGAAAACACCGAAAGGAAAGTAAGTAATAATTCAGTGATAAATACAAACTAACAATAAAGTGAACAACAATATCCAAACAGATGAAAAACATTCACCACCCTAAGAGTTGAAAAACCCAGATAAAATAATTGATTTCTTTGTCAACTTGGGAACCAGCTGAAAAACTTTGTTTCTATAAATTTAATGTGAGAATAATATTGCATTGCACTTTGGAGAGGATATTGATTTATTTGTGTAGAAACGAAACCTTATGCAAATTTAGAAATAATGCAGATGGTTGTGACACCTGAACAATAAATTGATCAAACATAATTGTCTTCATAATGTCCAAGTCAACAGTCAATCAATGAATGATTGAAGGTGTTTTTCCGACTAAATGGGGTAGAGCGTCAGTGAGAGTTTTACCTAAAAAATGCATCTCGCCACGATTATAAGTATTTAAGAGGAATTGGTATTATCCCAACTTTGCAAACTTTGAAGGACAATTGACTCACAGCTTAAAGAACACCTAACCAGATTCCCGTTGCTTCCAGTAATTCAGCCAGGTTTCCGTAAAGAATACAACAGCTATACTATATGTCTTCTGAGTGTCACCGATTATTTTTTGATATCGAATGATGATGGATACTGTGAGATGATACTTTTATTCAACAATAAGTTGAAAACAAGTACTACACTATTGCACAATATTCAGTTATAACGGTAGTAGAAGACGGTATAATTTATTTTAACTGAGTAGAATTATTTCTTCATTCTTGGTAAAACTTATTTCATTAGTTTTAGTACATTAGCTCAGCACTCTTCAATAAGAGCATGTTTTTGAAAATACCTTGTACTGTTACTAATAATTTTCAGATGATCTAAACCAATTTTACTGTACCGTAGCTGAAAAACTGGAAAATAATACCGTAATTCCATACTTTCCTCTCCCGATAAAAACCATTAAGAACAAAAAAGCGCCTGGAATTGATAAAATATTTTTGAATATAATTGATCTTCCTATAGTGACTTTGGCTGTTTCAGCAATAATTATAAATAACTCTTTCGAAGCTGGCTATTTTCCTACCTTTCCCAAAACATCTGTAGTTATTCCGCTATACAAGGGTGGCAATCAGGACGAAGTCTCAAACTATTGTCTCATTCCCTCATTAGCCAAACTAATAGAAAACATTGTAAAACATCATTTGACTGATTTCTCAATGTCACATAATATAATAAATTGCAAACAATTTGAATTCCAGCCGAAAAAGTGTTCGAATGACGCCATATTGTCCTTTCTGAACGAAGTTTATAACAATATTAACAATCGTGATTCAGCTGCAGCGATATTTTGTGATTTATCCAAAGCATTCGATTGTGTAAATCATGGAATACTGCTCAGAACATTTCATCATAATGGCGTTGATGAAAAAACTCATAAGTGGTTTGAATCTACCTCACCGGTAGAAGCCAAATAGTTAAAATGCCTACTTCAATATCAACTGCAGCTAGTATTAACAATGAGTCCCTATGGGGGCTATTCTTGGTCCCATTAACTTTCTAATTCTGTTTACTATTCACTAGTAGACTCACATTCAATATATGACTCTAGAATTCATATGGATTCTTTGTTTATATTTCAAAAAATAGCGTTACGTTATCTCTTCAAAATGAACCACAAGACTCCTGTAGGCCTATGTTCATGAGAAATATTATTTTGACGATTACTACTTACTAAAAACTTACTAAAAGCTCAGTAATCTACAATGGCCTAAAAATATTCAACCACCTGCCAAACGACGTTAAAAGTATGAAAGCTCCTCAGAATTTTCATATGTATATGTGTGTGTGTGTATATGAATACGTATAGATATTTCTGTGAGTTTTAAAATATATAGACTTAGTATATGCTTGCATTTATTTTTATTTTATTCAAACACGCTTTGTCAATAAGAATATTCTTTCTGACAATAATGCTTATTTATTATTATTAAATTAAATTATTATTATTAAATCACTTACAAGGATTTTAGAATCAAATTGAATAATGGGTATTTTAGGGGAGATTATTTAACAAAAAAGGTTTATTCATAAATAAATCTCTTCTAAAAATATTTTTTTTTTGAATTTAAATACATTTACTATGACTGGGATTGAATCAACAAATCATATTGTGAAGTCGATCTCTCATCATGAGCAGAATTATTTCTTTCGGTGACATAAAGTCATAATAGTATGAAAGAAATAAATACTTCGTTTCGTAATGTTATCCAAAACAGTGATGATGAAGTGATGAGACAAGTGTACTTTCTCGAAACTTCGAAGAACACCATCAGAGATGATAGTGTTCCATGTTAAATTGAGTTAAAATCTGTTTTTCCGACAAATGATAACCGTCAAAAATCGAAACTTATATGAAATAAGGATTAACGAGGTCTCACCTTCACGTTGTGTAGCGTTCCTTTGAATGATGTCTGTTTCAGTTTTATAGATGTTTGTACTACAAACTGAGTGGTACAACGTGATCTTAGTGTAAATCAAAGTTGATGTGAAAGTAGTTGTTGTTTTTCGTTTCTTGTGATTTACTGTTCATGTGAAAGGATTTTTTCATCAGCAGCTATTGAACACCATCGCATGAAAATCTATAAAAAATTTCGTCTAGGTGTGACACGAAAACTCAACGCGACGAAACTGAAAATCATGATAGCAAGGCACACAGTTCCATCACCTGCGTCGGGTAATTTGTTGAGTATCAGATTGGATACCAATATGTCTAAGCAGAATCATTTTGAGTGGATAGTAAAATCAGCTTCTTAGAAATAGAATACCGTTTCGAACTAGAATCTTTTACAGACCTTAACATTTTTCAATACTCTACAGCACGAATTAGACTTTTTAGGAAGCTCCGTCCCTTTAACATTGTGGATGCTGGATTCTATCCAGAAATCCATTCACCTGATTGGAGACTCAAACATCAAAATCAACCTGGAAAGACTGGACTTGTCTTCATTCCATAGATACTTTCATGAAAAGTGTTCCACTGATATAGTGCTTAATTTCATCTATAACAAATTAAATCGCTTCTTCGACACAGGTACCAGTTTCTGGAGGCTTTGAAGACATTCCTGTAGTGCTTGTGTATCTTTATCAAAAGTCTCATATGCCGTCCATGAACAATCCCTATTGGCTCCACCATACTATTGACTATTGATATTTCACTAATGGATAATTCAATCTGATATTCAAAATATTCAACCAAATGACCACCTTTTCGAAAGGAGTAGATCCCTTGTAATAATAATAATAATAATAATGTTTATTTATCAAAAAATTACAATATTGAATATATCAGTAGTGCTTGAGAGATGCATAAATAAACAATGGCATCACTGAAGAAACAATCGCAAGATTGCTCCTTGTGCGTGATTTAGCCTCTAGAAAAGATTCAATGAAATGACAAAAAAAAACATTCATGTAGCACATAAGACAATATTTAAAATAACACAATGATTGGTTGTCAGTTTCATGCAAGATATTACATGATATAAATATCACAGTCGAGTCGGTAAAAGCGTCGTATCCAGATCAAGTGAATAACACGATCGGTTTGAAATCTCAGTGAAACATAATATACATATATCACATTATAAATTATCTAAATATCACCAATAGATGGTTAACAGTTTTATGCAAGGTATCACATGAGATAAATATCACAGTCGGTAAAAAGTCACATCTAGATTCTTATTAGAGATATATGTCATTGTTTTTTGAATATGACAAACAATTTGTTAAAGCTTATAAATTATAACAGGTTTGAATTTTTGCACTTTTTACAGTAAAATAATTTTTTGGAATATATCTCTGTCATAACTATTTAGCCAATTTTTTACTTGTTTCTTGAACTTAATGTAGTTTTGACTAGTTTTTATGGTTTCAGGTAGTAAATCCCAAGTTTTTGGACCCAGATAGCTGCAGTGTCTCTGTCCCACTGTTTTGTTACATTTCGGAACCACAACACTATGTTTTTGTCTCCTAGTATTGTATGGGTGATCCGAGCGTGTTATTTTAATTTCATTTTTATATATTTTCTGCAACATTTTTTGGCAATAGAGTTGTCTAACATCGAAAATGCCACTTTCTTTGTATAAATTATCGCTTGGATACATCCTTCCTTTGCCCAAGATAATTTTAAGAATTTTTCTTTGTACAATATTGAGGCAATTTAAGTGTGTGTCATTTACTCCTCCCCATCCTATTATGCCGTATGAAAGTTGGGACTGAACTAAACTATAATACACAGTTGTCAAATGGGTGATATCAAGGTATTTTTTCAAGAGTTTGAATCTTGATATGAATCTTCGAAGTTTATTTGTGAGATACGATATATGTAAATCCCATTTCAAATTATCATACTGATAATTACTAAAATCCGGGTACAACGCTAGTTCGCATAAATTCATTATACAGTTCAATTTATTATCGAATCATTCTTAGATGAATATCCTAAACCGAAGCTAAATGAGATAGTCCACCTTATATCAGAGTAAAACAGTTACAGATGGAATTGATACTTGAGGATACAAGGAGAGAACATCTATTTATTAGGTTGAGTTTCCCAGGCCGCACATTACCCGGTAGATTTAATATTAGAGCTAAGCTGGCTAGATTGCAACATTGTAGATTAGTCTGTGTTTATTCAGAACAGAGAGATAAGTTTGTAGTTGGAGTGCTAAGGGCTCAGCGAGCAATGGGCAGCGAACTCTGCCAACTCCCTTTTCGCAACCCGTCTCAATTTATGGTCAACTGATAGCTGCAAACTACCTTTGACAGCAGTTGTTGAATAGAGTCAAGACTATACTTCATTTCCAATAATGACGCTGGTTATCGTGTGGATTCTTTGATTGGTTGATTTTTTGATTAGCATATACCGGGTGATTGTCTACAGTGGCTCACCCCTATAACTTTTTTATTATTGGAAATAGAAAAACGAAATTTGGGGACTGTGTATTATAGTTAAATTTACATTTTCTGACATATTTACTTGCTTTTTGCCGGAAATGACCCCAACTTTCGATTTTTTAATGAGACATCCCATATATTTTTACGTCATTTCGATCGAGAATGACATTCTGAATTCAACAATTTTTCACTTGTCAATATTTGACAAATGAAATCATATTTATTCCAATTTTTATTTTTTGATCTACAATGCCATGGATCGTGTAAATCGCTTCATTCCTGATCAAGTAACATGGGAAAACTACGACTTTGAGGCTTATGACTACACAGTCGTTTTAAGAATCATTTCACAGTCGCAAATATGAAGTTTTTCAGTTAAATCGATTTTTTCAAAAGGAAAGAGGGTGGCTCGTCGGCTTTTTGTGAAAGATCATTTTCTTACGAATAATTTGATGCCACACATTATCACTTTATTTTATCTATTTTTCTGAATGATTGCAAGAAAGTGACAAATTACTCCATTAAGGTTATACATTTTCAAAATGGCCTCCTCCTTGATCACGACAAAGTTCAACTTTTTCAATTGTTGCGCGCATCACATTGATTAGCTGTTCCTCAGTGATGTTCTGGAAAGCCACCCTTACTTTATGCTCTAGTTCTTCACGAGTAGCTGATGTTGTATTGTGAACCTGACTTTCAATTGTTCCCCAGAGAAAAAATCTAGCGGAGTAAGATCTGATGATCTAGAATATGAAAAGGAAATAATACATTTATGTTAAAATATGACAACTCAAGAATGTACCTCGCAGGCTACTGAATAGGTCCATAAGTGCCAATCCATTTTTCTGAGAAGGTGACATTCAGATGTTCTCTTACGACTTGAAAATTGTGAGGTGGCGCTCCATCTAGTTGAAAATAGATATCAACTTTTTCAGCCAGTGGCAAATCTTTAATGAAATTATTGATTTGATTTGTAAAGTACTGTAGATATATTTCTGCAGTCAGTAGTCCGTCAAAAATTACTGGCTCCAAAAGTTTTCCTTCGATATAATAGCCATCCAGCAATTGATAACAAATTGCTCTTGAAAATTTCCTTCTTTCATCAGATGTAAATATGTTTGAGATCAGTACCTTTAATTATTCCTATTGAACATACCCAAATTGGTGAATCGGGTTTCATCTGAATAAATAATTTTGAATGGAAAACGTACATCTTCTTTGTATTTAGTCGAAAACCAGTTGAAATAAGTAAATCTTCTGTTGTGATCGTTATCGTAAAGATGTTGGTGTAGTTGGTACTTGAATGACCAATAATTATATTTGTGAAGAATTGACCGATAATTATATTTGTGAAGAATTCTCCAAACGGACGAATAACACTCAGAAACAATTTGGCGAATTGACGCCGTACAATTCACTTCAACATAGGCCAACACGTCTACTTTTTCTCCACTGACGATGAAGTTATTGGCATTTTCTTCTGGTTCATTTCGCATTTTTCTTTCCAGTTTTGGAAAATAATGTCGAGTGGGATGGCGAGGATTAGGGAACCTCTGAGCATAAATTCGAGCTGCATCAGTTGCATTCTTTTTTGTTTCTCCGTAAATTAGCAACATGTCAATTTTCTCGTTTCCAGTATAATTTGCCATATCTAATTATGAACTACACAACAAATAAATGTTTAAAAGTGACAGCATATTCATTTGTTTATTTGTAGTCCTAGCAACAGCTTCAATTCTTTGTCACGGTATGTATTATTTGTTATTAGTTATGATCTTTCTTTCAATTATTCAGAAAAATAAAGAAAACAAAGTGAAATAATTGTCAAAACGACTGTGAAGTCATAACCCTCAAAGTCGTAGTTTCCCATGTTACTTGATCAAGAATGAAGCGATTTACACGATCCATGGCATTCTAGATCAAAAAATAAAAATTGGAATAATAATGATTTTATTTGTCAAATATTGACAAGTGAAGTATTGTTGTTTTTAAAATGTCATTCGCCATCGAAATAAGTAAAAATATATAGGATGTCCCATTTGAAAATCGAAAGTTAGGTTTTTTTCCAAACCGGAAGTCGATTTATTTTTCTTCTGGAGGGAACATAAAAATATTTTGAACCTTGTCACTATCACTCCCTTAGCGGGGTGCGATCCAATCCTTGAATCTTGATTGGGATCAGGGGTTTGATACCTAGTTTGAAAAGTCATCGATTTCCCTTTTGAATCCTAACTACGTTTTGAATTTGATGAGGTATATATAACGTTATAAGAAAATTGGTCTAATAACGAATGTTAGTCGTGTTTTCACTTGAAAGACTAGTTGTTTACTATGCAGTAAGCAAGCTGTAGATCAAAAATTTCTGTATTTTTTTGTTCACGATGTAGAATTTGGAATTCGATTCTTGTAATTGAAAATCAAGTTCCGCTATCTTCAACTTGAAAATTGAAAGGAATGACAGTGATAGATATTCTTGAATATAATATCTAACACAATAAGAATGACTAAACATCCAACTTATTTTAGGTAATTGGAAAACTGAATTTGTATTAGAATTCAAATGAGTTCTTTCCTGGTACTTAGATCAATTGAAAAGATTAATAACGTCAAAGTACTATAACAGAATGTCTGTAACTATTTTTAACAATTATATGGAAGCAACAAGATACCATCTCAAACATTCGTTGAAGTGAAAAGTTAATAAGTAAACTTCTGAATATTATTTACTCTTTCATAAACTACACCTTACGATTTTATCTCCACAAACTTCATTTGAGAAATATATCACGACATGTTTCGCACAGTTGCTTCTTCAACAGTGATTTGAATACTACAAGTTGCTTCTTACGCTAATATTTATATACCACAGGTAACTACAATTAAGACTACCTCCAACAAATTACCTTAACCTCAATTATGATCACCTGGAGCATAATACCTCACTTCTATCTATCTATCTATCTATCTGAACAAGATGAATCCGGAAATTAAATACCAAATAGGGAGTGCCGTTTCAAAAGTTCAGAAAGATTTGTGATTACTAGAAGGTAGATAACCCTGTATATTGAGTTATCATTTTCGGAAACAGTGAATCAAAATGAACTCAAGAGTGGATTATTCTTCACAAGAACAGGGTCTGAAAAATCACTCACCAATGGGAATAATAGACAAACTTATTGAAAATTAATTTTCGAATATTTACATAGAAATTCATTTGGTGAAATTTGCGTGTGACATCATTAGGTGGAGCTAGTTGTGTAACAGTAAAATTTACAAAAAAAAATTAATTTAACAAAAATTCATCTTGAAAATGTTTCAATTTTCACGAGTAAATTGAAGGAATGTTATTTGATACCTAATTATTTTGAAAATAAATCAATAAATTTGGTTTTTCTTCGAAATTTTACTAACATGTACGATATCGTTTTAGTTGTTAATAGAATTGTAGGGTTGTGTTCATTTCGACCGTTTCGAAAAAACCTTCTGTTTCATTCCATTTCAAAATCCTTGTCCTTTAGATATATTTTTGACTTATTTTGATATCAACACCCAATTTATCATTTCGTTGTCTCAGCACTTACTCGATAGAAAATTCAAGTGGGCAGATATAAAAATTAATATATATCTGATGATTCCGATATAGACTTCTGAAGGTTAATTTAGACTACAGAAAAACTCCATGACCTGGAACATACCTATAAATCCTAATTCATGAAGTCTCTTGTGGAATCTGGAAAAATGTTTAAATTAATGGCTCCATTCCAAGAAAATTATATAATGTAAATATGAAACGGCCACTTGAAATTTCTTTTTTTCAGACAAAATGATGAAAAATTATGAACTGCTGAAAATTATGAACTGTATGTTATAGAGCCGAGGTTAGGATATCAAGACCTAACATTGGAAATTGTATTTCAATGAAGATCTGGCTGCTGCTGAACACAATGAAACAAACACTTTCTTCTACCGGTCAGCCGGTAGCCAAGCGGTTCGGCGTGGGTGCTTTGTTCACTCACTCGAATTGACTGCCGTGTTGGTCGGTGGTTCAAGCCCTAGTCTGAACGATCGATCTTCACTTGCTACCGTCCAACCCGTGTTAGGAATCACACGTTAAAAGGTAAGACCTCGTTAATCCTTAGCTCGCACAAGTTTCGACTTCTGAGGGTTGTCGTTCGTAGGGGTGCGACAGCTGGTTAACGGAAAAACAGATTTTAAACAGATTTTTTAAACAGATTTCATAATGACGATTCTGGATTGGACGCCAGTAGCCATTCATGATTTTTTCATTAGTCCACGAATAAAAAATTGAAGTATTATATTTTACACCATATAGAATTCCCATCACGATGAGCTTCTCATATTATCCAGCAATTCCGTTTAGTTCAAATTATGATCATTAGTGAATGGAAGTGACAGCCGATCAAATCTGCTCTTGCTTCTTTTTTCATAATACATAATGTATGATTGTACCGAAGGAGTATTTTCCTTATTAGTTATAATAACCGCTCATGTGTGGTCATGCTCCATTTTGATATACCTATGAGTGTATCGAAGATATTAGAAATTTAAAGTGAAAAACTTGTGGAACTGAAAATAGTTCTATAAATATATGTTGCGCGAAACAGACGGCAATGAAAATTTCCTGTAGAGTTCCGATCTAAATTTCATTTACTGGTAGATATTTATAATGGGTGGTACCGACAGGTATCACTTCGATCTATATTTGGTATTCAGCACAAGGAAATAATAGAAGGACTGGAATGAGGCGAGAATGATCGCGAGTAAATCACATTTGGAAAGGCGTAAACTCAAAGAATCAGCGCATATTCTTCTATCTGGTGAAAAAAACGTATGAAATTGTTTGAGTAGAAAAATGTCTTAAAAAAAATGTATTTCTGTACAACTTTCATTGAAAGTGTCATTTTTAATGGCTGTCGAGGGCATTAAAAGATGATGTGTACAAAGTAGCGTGTTAAAAATGTTTTTGTCACTAGTGTTAAAAGTATTTTTAACATGATTTTTTTCGACCAAATAGCAATAAACGAAACATATTTATTCAATTTTCAAGGAAGTTTTATCATGAACAATGTCTATAGATACAATTAAATTCTATTACAAATGTATTATATACATTAATTACATTATTATTAATATTTATGAACATTAATATGAAAAGTACAATTAGAACAACTGCTGATATTAATACCTTGCGATGTTGAAGAGCCTTCTAATATATTTGAACTATCTGAGTTGACAATTTCATGGGCATTAACATTTAATTCTTGAACTGAAGAGGATGATGCTGTAAGGCTGGAGCTAGCTACTATTGTAGACTTCCATTCTCCGTGCTTCTCAATATCCGTTATATTTGCTCCTGATTCTGCTAGCAAATGCAGGCTCCAACATATTTCGAAAATAGCAGCAACTTTCATCATCAAATATTTTTCATCTAGCGCCTCATTTATAAACCGAAGGAGTTTTTGATTTTTTGGGCCTATAACTTTCATTTTTCCGCTTTAAGAATGATATTACCTTGAAATATTTGTTTGTATCAACACCATTTTCAATGAGCTCGAGTTTACCATTGAAAACTTGCTCCACAAAGTTGACGAGTTCCATAATTTCGATTTCTCTTCTAGATAGGCTTCGAATTTATTGAGTCTACACCAGCTAAGAAAATTAGAATATGCGATGTTGTACTGCTGAGCCGATTTTTTTGGTAACGATTCAATTGACGTTCTTTTTGCAGCCTCTTCAATATCGTCAGGAACACATAATTCCTCACTATTGTTCTTTATTTTGACATTAACCACCAGCAAGAAATTTAAATAAAACGTGTGAGCTGTAAACAATACTGTTTGTTGGTAACCAGGTGATTTGGCGTCACCTGACACGGCCACTTCACAGCAAATGTGATAACATGAAAATAGTTAACTGACAAAGATGTCAAAATGTGTTCTTATAGAGTAATTAAATTTGTCTATTTTATTATGAAAACAAGACAGTTGTACAGAAAACTATTTATGATATTTGTGTTGAAAGTAAGTTTTATTTTGTTCACTCACAAAATAAAACGTTACTTTCAACACTCATATCATAAATAGCTATTGTGTGTGCTTTTAGCGCATGACATCAGCAGATTCGTTAAAATTATCGTAAATATCTGATCATCTGAGAAATGTTGAGAATATTAATAAATATTTCATTGAGTCAACTAAAACTGTACCTCCCAACAGTGACTCGTTAAACTACTTTAAAAACAACATAAAAAATTGCATAGGAATTCTATTTTGTTTTGTTCAAATTTCTGAAAGTAATGTCCTAGAAATAATACAGAATGAAAAATCGAAAGCATTTGGTAATGATGGATTGAATATTGATATCAATAATTCATTTTGTCCTTTGATTGTGCCTATTATTACCCACATAATCGATTAATGTTAAATAAAATAATATTTTCCTTCATCATGGAATCTGCAGAAATAATCCCTTCACCTTAAATGAACCAGCTAGTTGAGTTCAGTGATCCTCGTTCAATTAGTGTGCTTCCAATAAATTAAAAAATAATTGAGAAGAAAATGGAAAGTCAGATGTGAGATTTCTTGACTATTAAACACTTTTTTCTGAATGATTCGGCCGTTACTTCATGAAGATCCTCAGTAATTTCATTAACTATATCTCGCGATTTGATCTCCGCAAACTTTATTTGAGAAATATCACAAAGTTTCCCTAACACAGTAGCTTCTTCAACAGTGATTTGAATACTACCAGTTGCTTCTTACGCTAATATTTTTATACCACAGGTAACTACAATTGAGACTACCTCCATTAAAATAGCGAACACTTCTTGGACTGCAGTATATAATCATCAAAATCCAGATGTCGCAAGTAATATTTTTATGAACTCATTATCTAATGCAATTATAGAATCTACAGAAAGACGTCAAATAAAAAGAAAAAATACGAAAATAGCTCCGTGGATCACTAATGCATTACTAAAATCTATAAATATAAAAAATAAACTACACAAAAAAGGACCCAAAAAACCCACGTAGCTTGCGATTAGAACAGCAATGTAACAAATATAAAAACAAATCAACCTTCTTGATAAAAATTAGCAAACAAAAATATTACACAAGACAAATAAAATACAACAATAAAGACTCAAAAAATTATGGAATGTGGTGAAAAAACTCACCAAGAGTGATAAAACTCAACGAAGCATTGACGTTGTTAAAAATAGTATAGGTAACCTCATCACCGACAAAAAAGATATTACCAACGAATTCAACGAAGCATTTGCATCCATTGGAAAAACATTAGTAAGAAAAATAAACAAAAGAGCAACCTATACAACAGTTAAAAAAAATGTATGCAACCCCTTGGTTCTTCTTCCTATAGACTCAATGAGATCTACAACATAATCCAAAGTCTGAAAATTAAAAAAGCTACTGGTAAAGATAACATCAAATCAGAAAGTATCAAATCAATAGCAAACCATATTATAGAACCATTAAAATAGTTAAAAAAATTGTTGTTTCGAAGCTAGTATATGGCCGTCAGACTTTGAAGAGTCACTCATAATTCCTTTATACAAAAAAGGGGACCACACCATAATCACAAACTACCGACCTATTTCTCTTATAACACACATTTCCAAAGTTTTTGAAAAAGCTATAAAAAAGCGTTAAACTTCATTCTTGAGTAAACATAATATAATTTCTAAACATCAATTTGGCTTTCAAGAAAAGAAATCCACCGAAGGCGCAATACTGACTTTAATGTCTAAAATAACCACAGCACTTAATGATAGCAAACCGTGTCTTTGCGTATTTATTGATCTTTCCAAAGCATTCGACAGGGTTCATCACGGTTTTCTTTTGAGATCGCTTGAAAACATAGGTGTGAGAGGGCAGAGCCTGAAGATCTTCGAAAATTACCTCTTAAATAGATATCGAAGAGTGAAACTCGACCAAGTTGTCAGCGAAACGGGAAAAATTGAATACGGAATACCACAAGGTACTGTCTTAGGACCAATTCTTTTCAATATATACGTGAACGAACTATACTCTCTTCAAAGTGATGGATTCATTCTTGGTTTCGCTGATGATACCGCAATACTTCATACTGCTGATACCTGAGAGGCACTCAAAGAAAAAACTCAAAATGACTTTAGTGAAATAAAAACATTTTTGAGTTGTAAACTACTCACAGTGAACTTAAAAAAAAACAAACTACGTGCCTTTCAGCTGTAACAGAACTGGTTCACCCGTTATCGATAACTTAACAGTGAAGATGAATGACAAGCCATGCCATATCTTACCACTCAATGAAATTGAATATCTGGGAGTCATAATCGACTCACACTTAAGATGGGATTCTCATATAAAATATATTATTAATAAACTACAGACTAGTCTATATAGATTCGAATATCTCAAAAACATATTACCAACCCATCTACTAAAAATACTATACCACGCACTAGTGGAAAGTCATTTTCGCTATGGAATACTAGGATGGGGAGCTGCAGCGAAAACCTACCTACATCTTCTAGAAATAAGTCAAAAACGGTTTCTCAAGCTCATTTTCTCAAAAGATCGGCTATACAACTCAGATCAACTCTACCTGGAAGCAAAAATCATGGACACCAGACAGCTATACTTTTTTCTTACACTCATAAAATATCACTCCACACAAACACCAGTTCTCACTACTCATCCATACTATACACGAAATCGAAACCAACACCCAGTTCCCTATACTATGAAAACAACAACACAACGTTCTTTTTAATACTTAGCACCAAAATCATATAATAAATTACCTGAACGGTTGAAAATATTGATATATCTTCCCCAATTCAAAAATGCATTGAAGAAGTTCATTTTTGAGAATCCAAGACAACTAGTTCATCACTTTTTCGATGCTCATGGTTAGTAGCTAAACAAATCCTAAACCCTAGTATGTTGTTGTGTACTGCTCACATGAATGAGAGCTTTATTATCATCCTCATTAATACTACTTTATGAACTATGATTTTACTTTTACATTGTTTATTCTTTCTGCGTAACTATTATATCATTCGCATTCCTTTCATAACATCATAACATTTCAATGGGAAACAAGTACAACAACATATACCGCTCATTAGTCTCATTAATATGTTTCGTAATATAACACTTTTGTATCACTATTGAATAGAGTTTGAATTGAAGGGGTTATATTTTTTTTTGTATCAGATGGAGTAGTAGAAAGCCAAAAACTTTCTTTCCCAATGAATAGAAGTACTTATTATTATTACTCACATAAATAAGGAGAAACTTTAAAATTACTCTGATTATTATTATTATTTTATATACTATGTATTTATTTATTTATTTTATCTATTGTTCAGTACTTGTATATGTATGTTATTATTATCCTTATTTTTAGTGCAATAGCACTTATCACTTATCGGCTTTATACACTTTATTTTATTGTGAGACACTTTGTATTATGGAAATTGAGTGAAGATATTTCCATTGCTTCCAAATGATTCAGTTTCAAACCTTCATTTTCTATGTATAAGATTTCGAACTCTTCGTTGAAGATATGATTTTCTTCTAAAAGATGATTTGAATATGTTGAAATTGTTTTCTTATTAACATAGCTCATATTATGTTCCTGGATTCGATTCCTAAATGCTCTACCAGTTTGACCAATATATACCTAAGGACACGTTCCACACTTTAATTTATATACTCCTGATTTCTCGAAATTGGATGTTTTGTCTTTATTATTTTTAACTAACTTTCCCAATGTATTACTTGTTCTATATGTAATTTTAATATCTCGTTTCTTCAAAAATGAAGCCATTTTTCTTTTGTTTGTCCAACTTGGACTTGTTCTATATGTAAATTTAATATCTCGTTTCCTTAAAAATGAAGTCACGATTTTTTTTGTTTTTCCAAAATACGTAAAGCTTAATTTTTTATAGAGGTAGTCCCAATTGTAGTTACCTGTGGTATATAAATATTAGCGTAACACATATCACTGTTGTGATATGTGTCGTGATATTTCTCAAATAAAGTTTGTGGGGATCAAATCATAAGGTGTAGATTATAAAATTAATAATCACTTATTGGCTCAAAAGCAATCAGGGTCAAGGCAAGGTTATAGTTGCGCGACAGCCATGGCTGATGTGTTAGATGACATATTGAGTATATTGATTTTGCTCGACTACTCAAAACCATTCGACCTAATAAATCATAATATTCTGTCACTTTTTCGGCTTTAGTCACTAGGCGTGTATGTTGATGACTCTTACTTACATAGTAGAACACAGTTGGTTAAGCTGGATGATAAAGAGTCAATTTGTCGAAAGTTACTTCCAGGAGTCCCTCAGGGCAGCATCTCAGGGCCGCTTGTATTCACAATACTCGAATATACTTCAAATTTTGTATATGTTTCAAGATATTGTAGATATCATCTTCATGCGAACGATACTCAAATATATCCTTCAAATCCAACAGATCTCAAGTAGAGCTCATCAATGATGATCTCAGTTCGAGACCTTCTTTGGAGTCTTGTTTTCATGTATGAAGCTCTGCCCCTAAGCATAACCTGAAGCTGTTGGATTCCATCCAGAAAAGAGCCATATGCCTGATTGGAGACACGAACATCGCTTGCAACCTTGATAGTTTGGAACATCGAAGAAAGGTTGAAAATTTGTCACTCTTTTGTAGCATGTAACATGTAACATGAAAGTGATCAATCAACTCATCATTCCTTAAATAGATAACCACTGGCTAGTTGATTGGTTAGCAAGAATGATTCACGCTACTCATTCTGTCAAGCACTGTGTGAACATTGGGTCGATCTAAACTATTCGATGTTCATCGCAGACGATCGATGTTCACTGAGGATCTATCGACTCGTGTTGAGAATCCTACGTAAAAAGGCAGGACATCGTGGAGAAACGCATTATAAACACACACAGTTCTAAAAATAGATAATTTATCTGTTACTGAAACAAGATTAATTTGTGTGAATTAGATAATGATAGTTTTCAAATATAATTTCTAGTGAGTGGTGATTGTATACATTTTTATAAAAGTAGAAATGTGCATAAAATGTTGATTTGAAAGGAGGGTGTGGCTGAAGCAAGTTGTTCATGAACTAAATATTAATCTCCGATGTTCTTTTTATAATTATTTTATGTTATACCTAGGAATAATGATTCACTGATTGACGTTGAAAAGTCACCTTGTTTTCATATTAATTAATTTATCATTTTTATTCAATATAGAGTATATTCCACAAATTCAATTAATCATTCTGACAATAGTTCTGAAACATATATTGTGACGACTTTTGTTTTTGATGTCAACTTGTGGGGATAGTAATAAAATTAGCATTAATGCAAACTGATATTTTATATGACAGTTTTCTGACCACTCTTAGAATTATTATATTCGATTTTAAATAATTTTTAAAATTAGGTTTGGGAAATGGGTTTTTGTAACAAATTGAAATCAGAAAAAAAAGCGGAGTTGTCAAGTATTTCTCAATGGTACGTACAACTTGGCAAATATAGCTGTGCCTCCGGTTACTGGATGCGCAGTAGAACAGCATGCGGAGTGGGGCGAGAGTTCATTAACATCAAGGAACTCTTGTAGTGAACACCGTCTTATTACAGTTGGTGGAGACATTATTCTGTGATTTATGAAACTAATTTTTCCTTAATTTTCAGTATTTTAATATTGACACTTTTTCACAAAAAAGATTTGAAGCTTTAATAACTTCTAATTATTATATGCGAGCGCTTTCGATAGCAGGCTGTGCTATCATCTTCATGGCTCTACTCAAACTGTTCTTTCATACGGTTAGAATGCCTTAGTACAGGTATTTGTCAACTCCTTTCATTCGGATATCTCTTTAAATTTGCTTGTATTTGGATTACATCAGATAATATCCTTTGTGTTGGTGTTTCTCTAGGTTCATTGTTTCTATGAATGTGTGGTATATTGAATGTTAGATCTTGTTGTGTATTGATTTGTATTTGTTCCTCGGTAAGTGAATTATGACTTTTGAATTTATGGATGTTTAGGTTTTCCCAGATGTCCATACAGTTTCCTTTATTGACCTGTTTTATGAGTTTGATGTTTTCTGGTGGGGAAAAGTTATGTTTGTATTGTATGGCGTGTGTTGCGAGGTTTGATTTATATGTAATTGGTTTATGTATACTTTTTTGTGCTCGTTGTACCTTTGGATTATTTTTTTCTTGGTTTGGTAGATATAGAATTTGTTGCAGTCCGAGCATTATATGTTGAATCTTCCGTTTAGGTTTTTATTTTTTTTTTCATTGCTGTTTATTTTTTGTGTTATTTTCGTATTCGGCTTGAACATCAACATCACTTACAAGCCGAACACGAAAATGACACAAAAAATAAACAGCACTGAAAAAGAAGAGGACAAAAACCTGAACGGAGTGCACATCATACAATGCTCGGACTGCAACAAATTCTATATCGGCCAAACCAAAAAAGACTGATCAACAAGTATATATATATATATATATATATATATATATATATATATATATATATATATATATATATATATATATATATATATATATATATATATATATATATATATATATATAGAATTTTGACGTATTTTGATTAAATGGAATGTTTTTGTGGTTGGGACCTGCTAGCCTAACTTTGAGCTAGCAGAACCCACGATATTTCCGTTGAATGAAGAGATTGAATTCTGTAATAGAGTACAAAATTAGCCTAAAACTGTGGTGGCCCAAAAATAAATATGAAAATTCGTAGTGGTTCTTCTAGTTTCTTTTACACGCAGGAAGAAGAGTGAGTGGTGTTTCCCTCTGAAAGTCAACTGTTGAGTCAGATACAAATTGTTCAACAAGTAAATTTATTCCACCAAGCTGAGATCATACACAGAGAGAAACATTGGTTTAGGAGAAAATTCAAGAAAGCCGCATACATGTTGTCCAACAACGTAATCAGCCAAGCTAGCGTAGAGATACGCAACATATGGAAACCCATCACCAAGCGAAAAATGGCCAACTCCCGCCAAACGGTCATCTTCCACTGAACCAGTGAAGCGAAAAAAAAATTAAAAGCGGGGATAAGTGAAAGTACTCGAACGACCCATAAATATTCATCTCTCGGAGGATTCAGTCCAGTCATCACCCGAAGACGATTGTAGATATTAACAATCGAAACGTCATGAACTAACGTGGCTTGGAATCTCTTAACTTTTTTATTTTTATTTTCATTTTAATTCTTTATAATTTTTATACTTTATTTTTATTTTTTTTCAATCGTTCTATTGTTACTTGTATTTTATTTCAACATTATTTCATTTCAGGTTTATTTTGCTTAATATAATTGTTATTTTCAGCTATTCATTTTTATTTCTCCTTTTTTAGCTGTTTCAGGGATTTCAAATCGTTTTATATATTAGACAATGGAAGTCCGAACTATGAAAATAAATTTATTGTTATAAGGGCTGTTTGGTGAGAAGCGGTTTTGATAAAAAAACGTATGACGGCTCAATGTATATTAATTTCAAATCAAAAGTTTGTTTTTAGCGCATAGATCAATTATTCTGAAGTTGAAGTAGAATCAATACTTTCCGACTGATCAGCGAATTACCAATTCTGAATTATGTCTGTGAACAAAAAAAGTATTTTCGCTTGTTAGAGTTAGATTTCATGAAACCAGGGTCTACATTCATCTTCTGATATATAGAAGAATATTTAATGAAAAATAAATCCCTCAGACCTCAGTATGTTTTGAAAATAGACATGAAACAGATCCGATAAATGTTATGGTTGGAAATATAGTTGATAAACTGGTAACGTTTTATTTGAAGCATAGTCGTACAGCCATAATCATTGAAAAAGTTAAAGAATTTTCAAAGGCGAATCGAACTATCGTCTCAGTTTGTTCAATAATGTCGAGTCAGGCCTATTTTATTTTATCAGGAATTATTTTCAATAACTTTGTCGATGAGTACATTTAACTAGAGATGAAAAATATCCCCAACTAATCATTTTCTTTTTTTCTGTAAACAATTTGGGAACATTTGAATTTTGCAGCCTTTGGATTGGTCAGTTAAGAATTAGCGAAAATTTATCCGTAGCGGTACATGCTCTTACAATAAAAAATATATATACAAATATACAAAATGTACACAAGGGTTTCCCCAATGGAGTGGGACAGTGGTAAGGATTGGAATGGGTAGTGAATGGGGTAGAGGGAGTGGCAGTAAAAGACCCAGATACATTTGCGCTCTCAAGAATTCCGCACGGAAGAGAAAAGCGCCTCCACACAATCCCCCGATGGGACAGTGGGAGACGCCCCCGCTGGTGTTGGCGGTTGGCTCTCCACTCAAAAACGCCTTATATCAGCCTCATATATAGTTTTCCGCTTCCTGCCGAGGCTTACGCGGAAGTTGTTATTCTGTCGCGTTTCGGTACTTCTCAGAGAATCATTCGTCTGTTTGTTGGTAGCAGTTGTCGATATGCCCCTGGAAAAAGTTCATTAAAAAACCAGGTAAGAGTATTTCTGCTATCACGTCATCATGTGTGCGTGAATACTCTTATCCAATTTTTCCATGAACTAAGCGCGATCGCATTCGCGCCGTTCACGGTATATCTCCAGTTCTTCATAGACTAGCCCGTGCTTACGGCGCTGTCCATGATAGCTTCTAACTGCCGTGACGTCCCTCGTCAGCGGGCTCTTCGGTAGAAAGAACTTGAAGAATTTCTGAGCCAGTCTCCTGATATGGTCGGTGACTGACTCCACTTCTGCCAGATCTAACAGATTGTTCAATGAAATGTATCTGTCACTGTTAGTGCAAATACGGAGCACTTTATTCTGCATTCTCTCGAGTCTCATTAAAGGGAACTTCTTGAGACTGCAGAACACAGGACTCGCGTACAACATAGCCGGCCTAATTATTTGTTTATAAATGAGCAACTTGTTGTCAACACTGAGCTTAGAGTTCCGTGCAATGAGCGGATACGTGCGTTTTATCGCCGCACCTGCTCCTGCACCCGCACCTGCTCGTTGGATCGCCATACTCAAGTGTTCCTGGAAGTTCAGGCGCTTGTCCAGGATCACTCCCAGATATCTCGCACTCTTCTGCTCGTCAATGCACTTATCCTTAACTCGCAACTTCTTGAAGATTTTCAGATTCGTGAATTTCCTCGTGAAGTTTACGAGTTCAGTTTTATCGGGATTTATTTCGATTTTATTTTGTTCAAAATACGGCACGACTAGCCTATCGAGGTGGATCTGAAGCTGCTGCTTCGCCACCTCGCTCGAGAAAGAGTGCGCGTAAATCGCGATGTCATCCGCGAAAATACCCACCTTCGTCCTCGAGAACATAGGGAAGTCATGCGTATATAATGAATATAAGTGTGGTGACAAACAGGACCCCTGCGGGACACCTGCTTTGATTGAATAATTTGCAGATGTGGTTTGGTCCACTCTTACACGAGTAGAGGGGGAAAGACGGGTCTGGACCTCCTCCCAAGGGTATGCCCCCCCAGATACACACCACTGACTGTGACCTTGATTCGTTTTTTTATTCTCTGCCTATGAGTTGACCTTGAGTTGTGTGTAACATGATGAGGTGAAACCCCTTTTTTACTCTCCGCCCATGACTGGCATTGAGATGTGTAATGAGGTGAAACCCCTTTTTTACTCCCCGCCCATGACTGGCATTGAGATTTGTGTGATGTCATGACCGTGAACCGCTTTTTACTGTACAGCTATGATTTGGCCTTGCATGGTCACATGACCTTGGAAATTTCCTAAGCGATTTCGAGCTTCGAACACGTCATATGACCTTGGGAAAAATTTTGAACGATATTACTGATGTATTACCTTGAGTTTGAGTGATATTTAATAAAATGACGTAGATTTACCTTGCATTGGAGTGGGGGGTTATGCACATATAACATGTGTGTTGTGAATGTTTCTTTTTTGTCCGTATTCTCATCATAATCGTGTGGTATTATATAAAAGATGTATACGTGTAGTGAATGTGGAAATAGTTTCACTCGGAGTGATAACTTGCGTCGTCATCAGCGAGAATCATGTATTCTTGCAAATAATGAAGGACCATCAATGTCGAAGAGGCCTAGGTTAAACGCTCCATTATCTCCAGAAATGCAAACCTGTTTGTGTTGCAATTTGAATATTGCAAGTGATCAGATGAATATTCATCGGAGGACTTTGCAACATAGAACAAATGCATGTATTCAATATGGGGACGGTGTTAAAATCATACGCACAGCATTCAAGTGTAGAATTGTGAGCTATAGAGTGGATAGTCAAAACCGTCACATTGATTACCCAACATTTTTCAATGAATTGAAGCAAAAAGTTTTTAAACTACTCGAAGAAGTGTTAGTTATCCATAAAAGTGTGAAAGTCAATATGGAGGTGTTTGGACGTTACTATCTTCAAACTAAGGAGAATTTAGAAGTAAAATCATTCAATAGTCCCAATCAAGTTGTCGATCAATCGATGGATTTGAATGTGATTTATAACATTTTTATTGATGCTTTAACTGCTCAAGCAATGGAATTTCAACATCGAGATTCAGGTAAGTGATGTATTCACAAAATTGGTTATTAGATGTCAAGAGAAAATAAATTTTCAGGTTGGACTATCGAGGAAATTCTGTTTATGGAAGTAAATGTTAACAAGTATAGTCCCCTTGGAGGCTCTTCTTATATCAAGTTACCCAAATTCATTGAGTTGAAGAAAAGTGTTGTGAATGTTATTAATCAAGATCAATACTGTTTTGCATGGGCTGTAACTTCAGCTTTGTATCCTGCCAGTGTGAGAGTGTGTGAAATTTCATCTTATCCTCACTTCTCTACCGTGTTGAATGTAGCAGGTATGGATTTTCCAGTAAAGTTGAAAGATATTCCTAAATTTGAGATTATGAATGATTGCTCTATCAATGTTTATGGTTTAGAAAAATGTTTCAAAAACGGTAAAGATTCATATGATGTTGTAGGCCCGTTACATTATTCGAAACGTAGACTTAATAGTCATGTGAATCTGCTTAATATAATGGATGATTCTGGTAACAGTCATTATTGTTGGATTAAAGATTTATCGAGATTAGTATCATCTCAAATATCAGCACATGAACATAGAAAATATTTCTGTGATGGTTGTTTATTATACTTTAGTAATGAGCGGGGTTTATTGCGACATCAATTGAATGATTGTAATCACATATCGACAACAACACCAACCCCTAAATTCAGAGTTGATAAATTCGGTGAATGCGTACCTGAGAATATTTTGAAATTTGAAAATATTGAGAAACAGTTGAGGGTTCCATTCACGGTGTATGGAGATTTTGAATCAATCCTTAAACCACTGCACACAAATGAGCCAAATCCTGCTAAGTCTTTCACAAATCGAACCTATCTTCATGAACCATACGCTTTCTCATATTTCATAAAGTGCTCTTTTGATGATTCAATTTCAAAATTCGTATTGTATAGAGGGGCTGATGCATCTAAAGTTTTCATTTCAAAGTTGGAGGCTGACGTCACCAATATATATCACAAATATTTGAAAAATATCGTTCCAATGAACCCTTTGACTGTTGAGGAAGAAAATGATTTCAATAATGCCACTACATGTGCTATATGTGGAAAGACATTCGAAGAGAATGACATTAAAATCCGTGATCATTGTCACCTGACAGGAAAAAAAAATATTGGGGCAACACATTCCATATGTAATCTCAATTTCAAATTGCCCAATTTCATTCCGATCATTTTCCATAATCTCAGTGGGTATGACTGTCACTTGTTCATAAAAGATTTATGCACCAATAAAAGTAAAGTTGACGTCCTCGCTCAAACTAAAGAGAAATATATTTCTTTCACGAAACATTTATTTATGGAAAACAAATTAAATCGAAATGGGCAATTGAAAAAAGTATTTTTGAAATTAAGGTTCATTGATAGTTTCAAATTTATGAGTGCATCTCTTCAAGAGTTGGGCGATAATTTAGATGAGAAACATTTTGTGGAAATGAGAAAACATTTTCCAGAAAATGATAAATTTAAACTTATGAGACAGAAAGGTGTTTTTCCATACAGTTTCATCGATTCTTTAGATAAATTGAATTATTCATCTATACCATCAAAGGCGGACTTTTTTGACAAACTGAATGAAAGACATATTTCTGATAATGAATATGATAGAGTGAAGCAGGTATGGAAAACATTCAATTGTCGTGATTTGGGTGAATATTCTGATATTTACTTAAAATCAGATGTTCTATTACTGTGTGATATTTTCGAAAATTTCAGAAACATGAGTTTGAGTACATATAAATTGGATCCTGCACATTATTTCACATCTCCAGGACTTTCTTGGGACGCTATGTTGAAATATACAGGCATCAAGTTGGAATTATTAACTGATATAGACATGGTGCATTTTTTTCAAAAAGGTATTCGTGGCGGTGTTAGTCAATGTTCGGAGAGACAGCACATTGCAAATAATCAATTCCTTCCAAATTATAATCCTAATGAAGCTTCTTCATTTATCATGTATTTGGATGCAACAAATCTGTATGGTCATAGCATGTCTCAATCACTACCTTTTGGAGGGTTCACATGGTTGACCTCCGATGAAATAAGTAAACTAGATATCGTCAGTATTCCAGATGAAAATTCTCAAGGATACATTCTTGAAGTTGATATTCACTACCCCGTTGAAATGCACGATTTACATTCAGACTTACCATTTTTGGTTGAAAGTATCATACCGCCTGGGTCAAAGTCTAAAATAGCCAAACTTATACCTAATTTGAATGATAAAAATAAATATATCGTTCATTATAGAAATTTGAAACAGGCGCTTCGTAATGGTTTAAAGCTGATTAGAACCCATAGAGTTCTCAGATTCGATCAGTCACAATGGTTGAAAAAATATATCGATTTAAATACTAAACTGAGAAATGAAGCCACCAATAAGTTTGAGAAGAATTACTTCAAATTAAATGTGAACTCTATTTATGGGAAAACTTTGGAAAATGTTTACAACAGGAGAGACATTCGAATTGTTACACATTGGGAATCTATACGGGGAGGAATGGGTGCTAACGCTTTGATAGCTCGCCCTAATTTCAAAACATTATCCATAATTGCAGAAGACTTTGTAGTCATACATATGGATAAAGTTAAGGTTTGTTACAACAAACCATTGTATCTGGGGTTTAGTATATTGGATATGTCGAAAACTGTCATTTACGACTTTTTCTATGATGTTATTAAAAAACATTTCGGATCACGTTCTTCTCTTCTCTACACCGACACAGACTCTTTGATTTTGAAAATAATGACAGATAATTTTTATGAATTTATCATTGAGAATGTTGATAAATTTGACACTTCCAACTATCCGTTGGAAAATAAGTTCCATGTGCCAGTTACGAAGTCGGTAATTGGAAATATGAAAGACGAACTTCCAAACGATACTATTATTAGTTTTCATGGGACTGGAGCAAAAGCATATCACATCCAAAGTGTGTCAAATGAAATTAAAAGGGCTAAGGGTGTCAAAAAATCCGTGATTAAAAATCGGATTTCAATTGACGATTACATTAGGATTGTTGAAACAGGTGGAACAATATTGCGAAAGATGAATGTATTCAGAAGTGATTTACATGATATTTATACTTTGATGTGTAATAAAGTCGCTCTGTCGCATAACGATGATAAAAGATTCATAATTCCGAATACTACCAAAACATTACCTTGGGGTCATTCCGATATTGAATTTTATCAAACAAGCTCCCAACAGAATCTGAGAATTCTTTTGGAAGTAATGAAAGATTCCAACAATACCATCGATGAAAACCTAGATCTCCTTATTGCATTATTGGAAGAGCAATCGAGTAATTGAATTTTACAAATCTAATTTTTGCTTTTAACATTTTGGAAAATTCATATTTGACGAAAAGAATCGTTCAAATCGTTTGTGGTGTCACTATAAATTAGAATTAAGATTTCATGTTCATAAGTGATTGAGTCACAATTAGTTTAGCGCGAGTATATGATTTAGAAAAAATATTCAATTATTATATTTTATTCCAAAAACTGACAATTGCGCGTATTCGCCATTTTTGGGTAAAAAGGATGTTTAGTATCTAAGTTTTGTAACTTTGTGGGTAGAAAATATCGATATTCAAACAAAAATTTATGATTATATGTCTCTGAAGTCTAGACAATTTCATTATTTTATTGAAGGGAAGCGAGAAGATGTTTGGTTATTTGGAGAAAAAATATTTTATCATTATATGCTGTTGATGTCGAGACAATTTTCATTCTTTTATTGAAGGGATGCAAAAGGTTGTTTGGTTTATTTTTGGAGAGAAAATATTTTATGATTATATGGTGCAGTATTCTACTCAATCTCATTATTTCATTGAAGGTATGCCAAAGGATGATTGGTTTATTTGAAGAAAAAATTCGGGTAGGAAACCCTGACCGTAAAATCCATTAGCACGTTCAGAAGTGCATTGGCATATTTGAGATAGAAACCCTCGAAGTGTCCATTCAGGAACTTTTATAGCGTGTCTAGACAATATTATTTTATTGAAGGGATGCAAGAGGTTGAATGGTTTATTTGAAAAAAAATTCGGGTAGGAAACCCTGATCGTAAAATTCATTAGCACGTTCAGAGGTGCATTGACATAATTGAGGTAGAAACCGTCGAAATGTCCATTAGGATATTCGGGAAGTTTTATAGGGTGATAAAGGCGGAATTCTAACAATTTTGTGATTATATGACCCTGCACTCTGAACAATTGTAAAATCTCAAATTAGTTTCTACCAACAATAAACTGTTACTACCCTTTTCTTCCATTTTCAATTTTGTATCGTTGGGACAAATCATAAGACTCGAATTCAATCCCCACCAGAAAGGGCTGACCTTTCCGAACAGCAGAACAGAATCAGAAGGGACGACACATCATTCTGTTTTAGTATCTCTTACCCATCGAACTAACTTGCAGTGACACAGTCAAATCAAGTGATATAGTTGACTCAAGCAACCCAATAATCATCAACGATTCTTAGCAGTTGAAGTTATCTCAATGTAAGTACAGTGTACTATATTATTCATTTCGAATTGAAAGGGTTATAATTTTAGGAGTGTTTAGTTTTTTGAATTTCTAATTTGTATTCAATTCAGTGTTCATATAAAATTATCTATTCCAAAAGTATTTTTTTTTGTGTAAATCAACTGATTTTGATGAAAGTAGATGTTTTCGAAAGAGAGTTTTTATTTATACTTAATATAACCTTGAATATTCTGAACAAAATTTGAATGTTTCTGAAAGGAAGTTGAGATGTGACGATGATATATGAAATTCTTTTCTGAAATTGCTTCCTTCTTTTCAGTTTCTAATTTTTTTTTTGTATAATTCAGTGTTCATGTGAAATTATTAGTTCAGAGTTTTTTTTTCATATAATTCATTGTTTTCTATGAAAGTAGTTGTTTTTATGTAAACATAATACAACCTTGAAAAGTGTGAAACAAGTTTGAAGGTTTCTGAAAGGACATTGAGATTTTGATGATGTTATATGGAATTCTTTTTTGAAATTGATTCCTTCCTTTCAGTTCAATAAAGCAGCCAGGTGAAGCAACTCCACCAAAGCCTTCAAATTTCAGCAGCTGAAAATTCATCTCGATGTAAGTACAACCTACTATATTATTCATATCAAACTGAAAAGGTTATATTTTAAGATGAGAATAATTTTGGTAAAGAACGGTTATTTATACTTAATACCTATAACCTTGAATATTCTGAACAAAATTTGAATGTTTCTGAAAGGAAGTTGAGATGTGACAATGATATATGAAATTCTTGTCTGAAATTGCTTCCTTCTTTTCAGTTTCAAATTTTTTTTTTGTATAATTCAGTGTTCATATCAAATTATCAGTTCAGAGTTTTTTTTCATATAATTCATTGTTTTCTATGAAAGTAGTTGTTTTTTATGTGAACGTAATACAACCTTGAAAAGTGTGAAACAAGTTTGAAGGTTTCTAAAAGGTCATTGGTTTTTATGTGAACGTAATACAACCTTGAAAAGTGTGAAACAAGTTTGAAGGTTTCTAAAAGGTCATTGAGATTTTGATGATGTTATATGGAATTCTTTTTTGAAATTGATTCCTTCCTTTCAGTTCAATAAAGCAGGCAGGTGAAGCAACTCCATCAAAGCCTTCAAATCTTAGCAGCTGAAAATTCATCTCGATGTAAGTACAACCTACTATATTATTCATATCAAACTGAAAAGGTTATATTTTAAGATGAGAATAATTTTGGTAAAGAACGGTTTTTGTTTTTCTATAAAGTTTTTTTTTTTTGTATGATTCAGTGTTCATATGAAAGTAATTGATTTGAATGTAATTTTTGTTTCATGTAATTCAATGTTTTTTTTGAAAGTAGTTGTTTTAGAAAGGGTACATTGTGATTAAAAGTTACTTCTTCGTATATAGTTACCTCTTTTGAAATTGCTTTTTCTGAAAGATTTCCACTGTTTTGTATCAAGGTGATGAAAAGAAAAGATGAAAACTTTTTTTGTTAGCTAATTAAATTTAATCATATTATATTGTCTATTATTTTTTGATTTCAGAACCATGTCTTTGTTGAAAGAAGCTTTATTAAAACCATCAAGCTCTGTGAACCGATCAGAAATGTGTGAAATGGAGCGCAGGGATGTAATTGTCCACCAGAACGTGATCATTCAGGAAGGCGGGGAGATACCACAACCGGTGATGACTTCCATTCAGCAGATGCACAATGCTAAATCATTTTTAAATGGATTCAATCCAAACCATGTGGAGATGAATGACAATCCCTCAAACATTGATAATGTGATGGCGACTCACACCCAGAATCTTGATGAGTCACTTCCGAACTTATCACAAACTGTTGTGAGTAACATATTAGAGATGGAGGAAACATATTCGAAGAATATGGGATCTCCACATAGTTCAATCATTCAGAACAGTTCGGATGATGACCTTGAGAGACGAAAAAGAAAAAAAATGGAGAGTGATGAAAAAATAATGAAGAAGGCGAAGAAGTCTAAAAAGTCTACCTCGAAGTCGCCATCTAGAAGGAGACACAAGGCGAAACACGAAAAAAGGGATAAAGTCAAGTCGATAAAAATGAGAGAGATGGAAGTCATAGCAGGACCTTCTACATCACTCCATCAGGTAATTATCATTACTCAAACGCGACAAGATGTTAGTTCATCATATTCTTTCATTCCACAGGTTCCTGAATACGATAATGTTAGTGCTGGAAGCACGCCTCCCCCAACGATTGACCTCGAAAACTCAGACGATTGGTTTTCATTTATGAGATCCAGGAGAGATAAATTTCTAGAGATGTATCACGCTTACAATGGCTTCGAAACGGAATATAGAGCGAAGAAGGAAAAACTTGTTGAACTGGAAGAGCAAGTTTCTCTCCTCAAAGTGGAATGTGAACAAATGAGAGCAGCTCAACGAGAGAGATCTGCTCACATGAAAAAACTTTCTCCCAAAATTCGACAATTGGAAATCTTCAGTAAGGAGATACATGAAAATTCCATCTTACATCTCTTGTAAAAATTTTTATCTTTCCCTATACATTTGCAATTCATGTATCATAATATTTTCTATATTATTTTCATATCTGTATTATTCAGAGCAATCGTGTCGAGAAATCTCCCCCAATAAATATTTTGTAAATATTTTTTTTTGTATGTTGCTAATAAAGTTATATGTGAGTGTCACTTTCTAGTCATATTTAAAAGTGTAAAATTGATTATTCATATTTGAAAAAATGAATAATGAATGTATCAGTTAATCATTTAGTTTAAAAAAAACAAAATAAAGTTATGTTATGCAATTTCTATTTATATGTAAAAAAGTATATTTTATATTTTGAAAAATAAATAAGGAAAATAATGATTAGTCATTTTTATTTCTAAAAAACAAATAATATTTATGTATCTTACTTTCTACTCATAACTAAAAGTGCAAATCTGATTATTTAAAAAATATATAAAAGTAACAATTAGAAAGTTATTTTCAATCTCTGAAAAAATTAAAATGATTGTAGCATTGATTATTAAATGTCATCAATGCCACAGATCAAAAAAAAAATCTACATCCTATATTGAGATGGATGACTCAGATGAAGACAAATCAATGGTTATTTTTCAGAAAACAGAATGAGATTATCATTCATTACATTCAAAAGTTATCTGTCGAAAACAAAGTCAATCGTTAGGGTTAAAACTCCATGTCAGAGGGTATATGACATTTCATAACACAAGGTCGTATGAGATAGTAAAACCAAGGCCAAAACTCCATGTCGGCGGGTATATGACATTTCATAACACAAGGTCATATGAGATATAAATAAGTTGTGTTCATATATCGAGGTCATGTGACAAATCCTTGGGAAATATCCCAAGGATTTGTGATGTCATTCATTGTCAATGTCGAAAGATTGGAGATTTTCAGCTTCACACTGCAAGTAACAGACCACTTGTTCCCTCATCATGAATCAAGTAACACCGGTTGTGCAAGAAGCCGATTCAACGAGTGAACCATATTTCGTTCCTTCTGAGGATTCAGCTTATGGAGACATTCAAGTTGAAATTATCAATTCAACGGGTGTGGACAACAACTTCGATGGATATTCAGACACCACAATTGATTTGGATGAGGACCGTGGTTTCGAATTCGACGCTGACGAATACGGTCTATTTGACGACCCAAATGATAGCGACGGCGACTTTGGTGTGATGAATGAATTTTTTCCAATCTTTCGGGATTCACCCAGCCCTGACCTTATGGAACCGTATTTGGATGAAGAAATTGTACAAAATCAATTCGCCGACCCCCCAGAAATCATTATGATAGCTGATTCTCCAGATCCTGAAATAGTCGTTATCGATGATGATCAGAATGGTTAGGTTACGCTAGTGTACTCGGAGTGTACATAATTTGGTTGGTGCACACGGAATACTGCGTGATTTGGGGCAGTGTTCAACCTAAGACATTATTTTATTGAAAACTGATTACTCATATCTATCACTTATAGATGTTAGAAAAAAATTAGGTAAGTTCAATACAAAATTCAATGTGAAAAATGAATGATGAATATAAAGATAAAGCCAATTGTTTGTTTCATCTCGTTTTGTGTTGATGTTGTCTCGAAAATTTGTTGTTGCAATGATTTTTATTTTTCAATTATCTACTATCTCTGATAGGTTTTAAATTATTAATATCATCAACACGAAAAAACGACTTTTTGAGCTCTGAAGAAGAATTCAATTGAATTCAAATCGTCGACTAGAATACAATTATTTTTTAAGAAAAAAACTTGGATGTCTCAACAATATACTTTAGTTTATCATGTATATTGTGTCAATCATATTTTTTGAGAAGGACTTTTCTTCTCCATCAAAAGGTTCATTATTAAAATAACATCAACAATAGTGAAATCAATGATATTTATTATAACATTTCATTGTGCAGGGACATTGTTACAAATAATGCATGCATCTAAACGGCGAAAATTCGTCAGAGGTCTGTCACAAGATTCACACCAAGTTTGAGTTATTTCCATCATCGATATAGTGTAATGTAAATCCATATGTTCATATTCGCCTCCATTATTTCTATTTCGATGGGAATAAAATCTAAAACAACACCAACATAATGTGTGGATGCTATCATTAATGCTTCGTATACGCACATGAGAGTCCGTCACACAGTACAGATCTAAATTATTTTCCACTGTCTCACTAATGTTCATCCACCGGCTCCCTATTATAATGTTGCCATTGTCTGTCGCTGGATCATCATCAATGCCTTCATCTTCAAGTTCTGGATCCATTACACCTTCATTATCCTGCAAATTATCAGCAGCAGCTATGGCTCCACCATCTTCTTGTGCTACATCGAATATATCGATTTCTCCTCCGATGTTATCTTCTCCTTCGATAATGATGTTGGGAAGTTCGTCTTCTTCATCCGAAAACCAATTATTTTCATCTTCAAGTGTCAACCTTGTCAAAACTTCATTAATTTTTGCAGAATTCATTTTTCTTTATTTCTGAGTGAAAAGCTTGAAGTTACTAATAGTACTAGTGAAGTGAAGTTTCAGAATCAGCATTCGATTTTTATGATTTGTTCGATTGTGGAGGTGGTAGCCCCACCACTCTTCTCCCTCTATTCTCTCTATGAGTTTATGATAGGAAAAATAGGTTCATGAGAGTGCAGTTGAATTTGTCAGTTGAATATTGCACCATCTAATAGTGAATACTAATATGCCTTTTCCGAAAGAATGGAATTCAAAACCGAAAGTGTGTGGCGATCCAATTAAAATTGATAAAACTATATTTTGTAATAATTGTCAAGGTTATTGGCCTGAGACGTATATTAATCCATGTACTGGTTTGTGTCGTAGATGTGTGTTGGAGAATCCAGTTCCAGTTCCGAGTCCATTCACAATTCCGAAGACGTCAAATGATTCATCTCCTGAAGTATGCGTCCATCATCAGTGCTACAAATGTTTTACCAAAATCGTGTATAACAATATAGGAATTTGTAGAAATATGTGTGTGAATTGTGCATCAAATCGCGAGTTACTAATTCAACGTTGTATGCGTTGTGATAACTACAAAGTAGATTGTTGGAACAATTTATGTAGTATGTGTAGAAATGGATGGATATTATGTGAAAATGTTGGTGATTTCCATCCCGATGAGAACTTTCACTTCCGGGATTGTTGGTGTTTGGAGAGTGAAGATCAGATGAGGAGACTAGAAATCTATGGCAACGTTATTCGATCTTACATTCCATTGGTTATGGTGCCACCTATCACAACGAACGCTAATAATTAAACAAATGCATTAATAGATATAAATGTGATGAATAAAATCAGTTTGAATATTGTTTGTTTTTTTTACTATTTAGAATCAAAATTCAAAAAAAAAAATTCAATTTCATTTATATATCTTTATTTTTCATCAAAAACAATAATACTGCAATTACATTAATGAATTTTCATCAATCCAAGAGTTATGATCTCCAGAAAATCCCAACCATTTCACAAATAGGCGACGTCCTTTCTTTTTCAAAACTCGTTCAACCAAATATGTATTGGGATCTTTCGCTTTATTCAACTCCATTTTATAAAAGCAACCTTTGATTGGATGTCCATTCACATCTTCTAGCTCATAAGTTATAGGGTCTGTACTATTAATTTTCACAACTTTAAAAAGTTCAGTGGTGAAGTTTGCAGTATAGCCTTTGGCGAATATGTTTTTAAATTTACTAATTCGTACCATATCTCCAATTTTGAATTGACTTTTTTCACGTTTACCACTTGGCTTCTCAGATTTTGTATAAACGAACAATTTTGTAGATGGTTTTACCTCTGCAGGCTTCATGCCAATGGTGCGATGAACTTTGTTGTTATATTGATTGGTAATTTTAGGAAGAACTTTCAACCACTTGTAATGGCCTTGAAGTGAAAATTGTTTATAAAGCCAACTTTTCAAAGTTCTGATAACTCGTTCGGCAATTGAAGCTTTTTTTGTGCTGAATGTTGAGTAATGATTGATATGGTGTTTTCTCATTAACGATGAAAATTTTGAATTATAGAACTCACTACCGTGATCAGATTGTAAATTTCTCGGCACATGCTTTGCATCTTCCAACACACTTGCCATAGCTGCAGTAACTGAATCAGCAGATTTATTTTTCAACGGTTTTGACCATACATATTTTGAATAACAATTGATTACTATGAGTATGTATCTATTCCCGTTATTTTCTTTAGCATATGATTGCATTTCCATCAAATCCATCTGCCACAAGTCCGAAAATCCCTTTATTATTGTCTTTCGACGGGGAAAATTTCGACGCGCTGGCTTATGTATTTCTTTCACAATCTCCCATTTTGCATCACTCATATTACTCAAGATTATTATGTTAAGGATTCACTTCTCTACTGTTCAAGTGCAGGTTTAATTACTGACTGATCAAATTCATCAACTCGCTCAGTAAAAGTACCAATCAATTCAGTTATAACGCTAATTCACATTTCCACATTCCTCAAATCATTTAGTGATGAGTCAGTTTCACAAACTGATTCTGTGTTTATGACTTTGTGATTAATAGACTAATCCTTCTTCACGTAATTCCTCAATTATGGACAATATTTCATTATCGTGGCCGGTATGACCAGCCATTCGTGAACTCCAAAGTAATCGAAGGCGATCAATCAATTCTTCGAGTTTATTCCAATATACATAATCTATATGCTTATTTCTGATATATTTTTTTTGGGTTGGCGGTTTGATCATGCCAGCACCTTCTCTACTAGAGTTTGGCAGAGGGTTTCCATTGGATAATAGTGGTAGAATTATTTCACGATATTTCTTCCAATTATTCGATAGTAGACCCTGTTTTCTTTCATTATATTTATATGCCGCCTTTGTTAATTTGAGTATATCACCATAAGTGCTCATATCGGAAGAGGGAATATTTCCCGATGGTACTTTCATGAATATCAATTTATATAATTTTGGTGTGCCCTGATATGTGGCAATAGTTTTACCATTTTTCTTGAACACAATTTTCTCATCGATAAATTCCACATCAGCTACACCCATTTGTAAATTTCCCGTATCAGTGTTCATGTGTACTCCAAAGACTGTATCGTATGAGGGATTTCCTGATAGTAACTTTTGTATATGCATTTGTACTTCATCACCATTATCAAGTGCATTTGGTGATTCTGAATTTGAAGTTGACAATTGAGAAGATTGATGAGCCTTCGAAAAAGCACCTTCAAATTTTGGTTTCAACTCACTTTTAATTATAGTTTTAGCGGTGAATGGTGTACCACTATCTGTTTTCTGTATAACTCCATTCATTTGAGATAATCCTCCAGTATTGGCAGATATTGCTTTCAATGGTGTTATTATTGGCTCGTAGATTCTCTCGAGTGTTGATTGATCACCTTGGCGACTATTCTTGATATAATTGAATTTCTTTCGAACGGCATCCGTTGCTTCAATTAATTTTCTTTTTAAACATATTTCGTCATCATTTTTCCCCTCCATATTGTTTTCACTCCGAAAATGAGTACAATGAAGTGTTGTCTACACTATCCAGCACTTGAATGAATCAATTATTTCAAGAACGTCAAGGATATATGAAAGCGTCAAATCCTTTTCGATAACGTCCATCTAGCACTTCTCGATCCTTATCAATTACTAAAAATCCATATTTATCTTTCCAACATCTCGCACACATATCTTGAAATTGCTTGAATGTAACATCTGGTGACACATGGTCGGAAAAAATATGATTGAGATTCATATCATCTTGTTTGAACAGCACAATAAAATTTGCATTATCTCGAATCAATTGTTTTGGGACTCGTGAATATGTTTGGGCTAGATAGAAACAATCCACATTTTTATGACGACCCATACTGAAATATGATCGTATAACATCCTGTTTCTCACACATAACATCATCAAAAATGAATATCGAATCCGCTTTGGCATCTGACGGTTCTACTATTTCACCTGCGTTATTGGCGAAGGTGTAAAATCCCAATCCTCTAATTGGAGTTAGCACTTCACGTAAATACTCATATTTAGGTTGATAAAGAGATTTTGAATACAGATAAACATTTGCAAATCGTAATCCTAGAGGATGAGTCAGCAGAGAAATCATAACATTTGTTTTGCCACAATTAGAAGGTCCAATAATCAGTCCGCGAATGGATAGTGGAAGTAAAGATCCATGACGCTGTTTGACACCACTTCCCGATCCACAACCCACTTTTTCATCGAAATTATCGATGGAAAATTGTTGCTTTTGCTGTAGTATGCGCATTGTATGACAGTTGGAGACTATATAAGCAGGGTTCCATATCGATTTCTTTATTTAAATGGGGGTTATGAACCGATGCAGATCTACTAAATTGCATTCGAATAAAGTTGGTAGAGGATTGGTAAATTCACTCATTAATAATCTACCATTCGAATTACACTTACCTGGCTATCAGTATTGCGGTCCCGGCACCAAATTGCAGAAAAGATTGGTGAGAGGTGATCCAGGTGTCAATCAACTGGATGTTGCATGCAAAAAACACGATATTGCATATTCACATAATCCCAACAATCTTGTAGCTAGACACATAGCGGATCAGGAACTTGCTGAAAGTTCTTGGAATCGATTCAAGGCAAAAGACGCTTCTATTGGAGAGAAAGGAGCCGCTTGGCTAATTACAAATATAATGAAGGGAAAACGTCGATTTGGTATGGGTTGCAAGTCACCATCCAAGCCGTCGCGCATACAAAAAAAACGTCCTATCAAGAAAAAAAAAGCTACAAAAAAATTAAAAGATTCTAAGTTAATAGCTTTTGGATCTGGAATCGTTAAGAAAGTGCGCGATGTTTTACACAAAGCGGGAGGAAGTGAATTTATTGTCAAAAATTCTAAAAAAGCAACTGAAATTGCATTAAAAGCTGCACGCAAATATACGCGAGATGCAGGTGGCAAAAAGAGAATTCGCACACCTCGAATCATACCAATTCCTAAAATTGGTGGAATACTACCACTCATTCCAATTTTTGCTGGTTTATCAGCGTTAGGAAGTTTAGCTGGTGCTACAGCTGGCATAACGAAAGCAGTTCAAGCAGCCAGAGCGAGTAGGGAGCAGTTGAGTGAAACAAATCGACATAATAAACACATGGAGGCAATTGCTTTAGGTAAACAAGGGAGTGGTATCTACTTGAAACCTTACCGTAAAGGATTAGGACTATATCTGAAACCTCAAAATCCAAAAAACTCATAGATTTGCTACCTCAAAGAGCTCTCTCCAACATCGACCTCATCTATCACGCTAAGAAAATGATGATTCCATATTTTCGGGGGGTATATATGCGTGATGATTTACCAAAATCAGGACCACGCCGATATGAATCTGCTATAGTAAATCTGGATAGTCGACATGGCCGAGGAACACATTGGGTAGCATACAGAAAAAGCGGCACTTCTGTGAAATATTTTGATAGTTTTGGTGATTTACCCCCTCCCAAAGAATTGATTTACTATTTCTATAAGGGATCAAATTCTATCAATACTATTACTTATAACTATGAGCGTAAACAACAATTCAACACAGTATGGTGTGGTCATTTGTGTTTGAAGTTTCTCCAGAACAAATCATGGAAATAACACCAGCACAGGACAGAAAGAGTATCAAGAGGATGAGTCATTCATTGATCGCATATTCCAGAGCACGCACTTTACGAAAAATGAGTAAAGAACAACTCGCTGATATGCCGAAAGAGGTGTTGATTGGGTGTGCATCACATGAAATTGCATCTGTATGGGATAAGTTACCACAAAACCTACAAAATGATATTGATGTGATGAAGTATCAGTACTGCCAAGAGCATTACAATGATTCCAGCGGCGGCAGCAGCTGTATTTCTGATGTGAATGATGGTCCACCTACAAGAAAAATTTTCTGTTGTTATTGTAAAGTGAATGATGTGAATGTAGTCACACATAGTGATATGGATAGATCGCCGAAAAAGCAACGATTACTCCACAATTTCTGCTGTCAGCAATAAAAAGACTTGAATCAGTGAAAATTCATCAGTCATGTCACGTACGTTTTCATTGTCGGGATACTCTAGCGAGTTGAGCGCCAACTTCTACCCTCCCATCGAATTGGATGCCACCAGTAATTATGGTCTGGGATTACATGGTTTCTACTCTTACAACTCCATATTTAATGTAGATGCTAAGAATAATGTTATCGGCTATTCGCAGACAATAAACTCACCCCCCACTATTATAAAAATTCCACCTGGGGCTTATGAAATTGATGAAATCAATAAGGTGATTCAAAGATTCATCAAATCCAAAGAAGTGAAACTAGAAAATGGGGATGAAGAAAATATCAACGAAGTATTTCTCCTACATGCAAACAACAACACTCTGAAATGCGAAATGCGCTCCAAATATTTCATCAATCTCAAACATGAAAACACCATTGCTGAACTTCTGGGGTTTGATAATAATGTGTTCGGTTGTGGTGAAACACACGAATCAACATTGCCTGTGAATATCAATAAGGTAAGAATAATTCGTGTGGATTGTAATGTTACAGCTGGAGCATATTCAAATGGTGATGAAATCCATAGCATCTTTGAATTTGATATTGATGTAGAGCCCGGTTACAAACTCACCAAAGAGCCACAAAATATTATATATATGCCAATCCAACCTGGGGGTCGTCAGTATCTCGACAATATCACTCTACGCATATTGGATGATAATGGTAAGCTGATCAATTTCAATGGTGAAAAAATAATAGTTAAATTGGAATTGATAAAGCTATAACAATCATCATTTCTCATATGTTGAATCACAACATCAACGACCGTCATAAGTGTATCACAAAAATGAGTGGAGGAAGCATCGATAAGTTTGGTCGCAGAAGTAAGGCTGTTTCAAATACTGTTTTGCGAGGACCACCTGGAGCCGGTTTCAAATTGACTTCCGATGGAAACTTCGATATGGAAAATAAACGTTTGAAAAATATAGCACAACCTGAAGAGAGTACGGATTGTGTTAATCGTGATTATGTTGGTTTTTACATCTCAAAGATTAGAGGAGAAATAGATTCTGACATTGATAAAATTAATTTGAGATTAGATAGAGTAGAAACACATTCCTCATCTGTTAGAAAAGATCTCATTGCGCTTGGACTGAAGTTAGTAGAAACTGTGAGAAATTGTGAGCATATGGAAAAGGATATCAAATCGATGCAATCTGATTTGAAAAAACAACCCTCGATAAGTATCCAAACAATTGACCAAAAACGATGGTGAGCGATGATCATCTGTGAAAAAATCAATATAAAGCTGAAACTGATAAAATAGTAACTCAGTATTTATTACTTCCCAGCGCTGTGCAGATGATAATATTTGATGAAGATATAAACTCTACAAGTATTGTAAAAAAAATGGGATTGTGCTTTAATAGTCATCGATTGCAGCAGCGGCAGCTGATGAATCAACGTAATGCATTTGGTGGAGAGTATAGTCATGTGCATTTAAAGGAGGGGAAATCTAAAAGTCGATTCATTCCACATATGTTAGCCAAACGGTCAAGATATAGAATAAGTGCTAGTAGCGTGAACTTTCTCAAATCCATTGGTTTGAAGGTGCGATATAAAAAATAGTAATAACATGGCTACCATCACCACAAGTGATAAATTGGAGGTATTCGAAGAGCCAATGTTCGACCATTCCCTCATTAGCCATCATGAGCATACATATAAGCCGTATGGTTCACCATATTACAAAAATTCAGATGAAATAAGAATTCCAATCAATTTTCAAGATCTTATACTGGATATAGCAGACAGTTACATTTATATCGAGGGGAAGTTCACACCATCTGATACCACGAAGCAGTGCTACCTATCCAATAACGCCCTCGCTTTTCTCTTCGATGAAATTCGCTATGAAATGGGGGGTGAACAAGTGGTCGTTGTTCGAAAACCTGGTATAACTACAACAATGAAAACGATGATATCATTCGGACAAACACAAGCAAATTCACTACTACCGATAGGATGGGGTCTTGATGTGAATAAACAAGATATATTGGATTCCGTCAGCAATGTATTCAGCGGCAAATTACCCTTGAAGTATCTCATGGGTTTTGCTGAAGATTACAATAAAGGGATATTGAATGTGAAGCAGGAGCTCATTTTGATTATAGCACGCTCATTCAAAAATTCATTCATAGGAGAAGTTGATGCAGATTTAGAAATCAATAAAATAGAATGGAGAATCAGACACATTGTGCCGGAAGATCGCCAAAAATTGAAACTATTGAATCGCATCAATAAAAATTCTAATAATGCTAAAGTGAAGGTGGCTTATCGTATGTGGGACCTTTATGAATTACCCACACTTCGTGATACATCCTCAGATATATGGGCTGTGAAGACAACCAACAGTCTCGAAAGACCACGATATATCATTATCGGCTTTCAAAATACTAATCAATCCGAAAATATATCAAAAGATGTAACTAAATTCTCACATGTGAATATTAATAATATTCGACTATCTCTGAACTCTGAAGTATATCCATATGAGCGTTGGAATCTGGATTTCGATAAGAAGTTAGACTCATCAGCCTACTATGCATATGAAAACTTCCAACGCAGCTACTACGATAAAATTATGAGTGAGCCGATGATGGATATTGGCAGCTTTCGCAACAATCCACTATTCATCATCGACTGCTCCCATCAACCCGATGCTATGAAGTCATCCACTGTCGACATCAAAATAGAATTTGAAACACGCAAGGTGAAGTTTCCAGCAAACACCAAAGTATATGCACTCATCCTCCACGATGCTGTTTTATCATATAATGCTCTTAACGGCTCTGTTCAGACTGGATTATAATAAGATTGACATGTAGTTCATCATGAAATATTCGATAAATAATAAAACAATCAATAATTATTTTTTGTCTTTTATTCACTAGATATAGGCAAATATGCAACATTATTTTATTCATACCATATACAACAGATTTCAATTATTTACATCACCATCAGTTAATGATTCTTCCAGTTGTGGGTTAGGGCTTCGCGGTTCCAATTGATATTTCTCTATAATATTCTGCGGCAGGTATGTGCATATATCGTAAAGAAAATGTTTCAAGTCTGCTTCAATTATTAGCTTACAGAAGTCATCCAAATTCCTGCTTCCATACGAATATTTATGACACAATGCCACACCAAGTTCATACTTTTCACTAAGCTCCAAAAGTTTTCGCACCTCCTCAGCATCATAACATACACTTAAATCATAATTTGATGAATGTAGAGCGTCAAAACTCAGATCAGCCATTTCCCAAGCCATTTTTCTTATGGCAGAATCCAAATCCACAGCTTCCGGCCACTCTTGTGCTGAATATTGCATCCACATATTTGCAGAATGAACAGCTCTGAAAAAACACAAATCACATTCATTAGTTTGGGAGATATATTGTGAATGGAAAAAAAACACTCACTTGAAATTTGACCATGATTGAAGCGAGAGAGTTGATACATATTTCATATAAATAAACCATATTTTCACTATTTACAAAGAGAATAAAGACACAATCAACACCATCAATCTAAAATATCAAATTTTACCAATGAGCGGGTCTTGGCACCAGGATAATCCTGAGAACTTTGACCCATATATGTAAAAATGAATTTAGATTTGGTTGAATTCACTTCACGAATAATGTCCTCTGTGAATTGCTCTGTGACACGTTTTGGTAGCCACGATTTGAAGGAAGTATTACTTTCCTCATCCAATAAAACTACTTGGATGGATTTACCATATCGTGTAGAAAGCATAGTCATTTTTTCAATTTTATAACCCTTATCGACAATCAATGATGTTAAGGATCTCTGCTCTAAAACTTCATTTTGTTGATTAATTGCAAAATTAATCTTTTCAATGTCAAATTTCAAATTATCCATTTCAAAAAAAATAGTGAAAATTACAGTTTAAGAATATAAAAAATATGTTCACCTCTATGACGATGTCAACACTCACTACTTGGATTGCTAGTTACTTCTCGTTATCACCTTGAAACTCAACAAATACTAATCACCTATTCGAACACTTGAGATTATATGAACTGAATGTGAAAGTATGAAACTCCATACTTATAGAAAAATTATCAGGAGGGAAGGGGTTCAAGGTTACATCTTCTTTATATTTGAGCTCATGTATCAAGGGCAAAGCCTGGTGTCTATCCACACTTTGTGTTTAAGGTCATATGACGTGTTCCGAGGTCAATATCGATCAGAATTTTCTCCCAAGGTCATATGACGTGTTCGTAGCTCGAAATCGCTTAGGAAATTTCCAAGGTCAAGTGACAATGCAAGGCCAAATCATAGCTGTACAGTAAAAAGCGGTTCACGGTCATGACATCACACACATCTCAATGCCACTCATGGGCGGAGAGTAAAAAAGGGGTTTCACCTCATCATGTTACACACAACTCACGGTCAACTCATAGGCAGAGAATAAAAAAACGAATCAAGGTCACAGTCAGTGGTGTGTATCTGGGGGGCATACCCTTGGGAGGAGGTCCAGACCCGTCTTTTCCCCTCTACTTACACGAAAAGTTCGGTTGCTCAAGTAGGATTCTAGAATCCTAATCACGAATAAAGGCATGCCTGCCGACCACATTTTGGCGACAAACCCTTCTATCCAAACTTTATCGAATGCTTTCTTGACATCTAACAGGACCATAACTGTATTCTTCCCCTGGTTGAAGGACTCCCTCACCCCGTGAACAACCCGGACCAGTTGCGATGTCGTATTCCGACCTCGCCGGAACCCGAATTGCTCCTCGGGGATGAGTTTCATCCTATCTTCCAGGCGGAGAAGTCTGCTTAGGATGATTTTATCAATAACCTTCGCGACCGAACTGAGAAGCGAGATCGGTCGGTAGCTATCAATACGTGTTTTGATTTTTCCTGGTTTCGGAACGGACAAGCGCCTGAACTTCCAGGAACACTTGAGTATGGCGATCCAACGAGCAGGTGCGGCGATAAAACGCACGTATCCGCTCATTGCACGGAACTCTAAGCTCAGTGTTAACAACAAGTTGCTTATTTATAAACAAATAATTAGGCCGGCTATGTTGTACGCGAGTCCTGTGTTCTGCAGTCTCAAGAAGTCCCCTTTAATGAGACTCGAGAGAATGCAGAATAAGGTGCTCCGTATTTGCACTAACAGTGACAGATACATTTCATTGAACAATCTGTTAGATCTGGCAGAAGTGGAGTCAGTCACCGACCATATCAGGAGACTGGCTCAGAAATTCTTCAAGTTCTTTCTACCGAAGAGCCCGCTGACGAGGGACGTCACGGCAGTTAGAAGCTATCATGGACAGCGCCGTAAGCACAGGCTAGTCTATGAAGAACTGGAGATATACCGTGAACGGCGCGAATGCGATCGCGCTTAGTTCATGGAAAAATTGGATAGGAGTATTCACGCACACATGATGACGTGATAGCAGAAATACTCTTACCTGGTTTTTTAATGAACTTTTTCCAGGGGAATATCGACAACTGCTACCAACAAACAGACGAATGATTCTCTGAGAAGTACCGAAACGCGACAGAATGACAACTTCCGTGTAAGCCTCGGCAGGAAGCGGAAAACTATAGATGAGGCTGATATAAGGCGTTTTTGAGTGGAGAGCCAACCGCCAACACCAGCGGGGGCGTCTCCCACTGTCCCATCGGGGGACTGTGTGGAGGCGCTTTTCTCCTCCGTGCGGAATTCTTGAGAGCGCAAATGTATCGGGGTCTTTTCCTGCCACTCCCTCTATCCCATTCACTACCCATCCCAATCCTTCCCACTGTCCCACTCCATTGGGGAAACCCTTGTGTACATTTTGTATATTTGTATATATATTTTTTATTGTATATATTTTATAAACACCACAAAAAAATACCGCAAAATTGTATGGAGAATAGTTAATAAAGAACATTTTGATTTTGATTTTGGTACATGCTCTTCGTCAATTATCGAGAAATTTCAATACGTGTTTTAAAGTGCAATTCAATTTAAATGTAATTTTTGCCGAATGAATGATATATAACCATTAACAAAAACACCTTTTCAAAATCGAGTCTGATAGGGCGTGGTTGATTGGAACCTGAAGTACAAAACGTTTCGTCTGATACTGCGACAGACATCATCAGTGAAAATTTCCGTTCTGTCGACGACAATTTTCAATATTTCCATTAGGACATTTTTATCTATATATTTATATAAAAAAATTGAAACAGACAACTCACTTCATCTTTGCAGCTCAAATTCGAGGGAGCCGGCGTATGCATTGTTTGAAGAACAGGTGCTAGAGTTGGTCCCAACATTTCGCCACTGTCTTCCTCCACACTGCCTTCTGCCATGTCAGCCTCGCATCCTGATTCGTCTGAAAATAAAATTTATTTAGAAAATCTTGATGATTCGCAGTGAAAACAAACAAAAAGATGGCTTTAGGAGAGACCGAGTCTGGTTGTCTCAAGGGTTGTCTAACGTCACTTTAGTTCATTCTCATACTGTGTTACGAAGATTAGTACATCAGTTTTTTTTCGGACGATAAAAGTAAATTTTTGTGCATTTGTGTGGTCTCGTAGTTATATTAGAATTTTCGGTAGGAATACAGTGCATTTCTTTAATGTCACCCCATTTTATTTTTTGAACGGGTCAACTAAAAAAATTGAAATTTGGGATAATGAAATTAATGCATGAATACTTTATTTCGAAGGGAAATTGACAGATGAAACTTTCAAGATGGTGGCTGGGCGCCATCTGGGAAAAAAATTAAAAGTAAAGGGGGGTCTTGTGACAAAACATTTTGAAGCTCCTGATGAATACTTCACAACCCTAGAATATGAAGTCAATATCTTCACCTATTACAAAATGAGGAAACATTTAATAATTACATGAAGACAAACACATTAATATCGATATTTCTAGAAATATTCCTTTTTATCTGCCATATGACAATTCCTACGACCCGATAAGATTTCTTAAGTTATTTTTTTTTATGAAAACGACAAAAAATGTCAGTACGACAATGAACATCATTGTTAAGTTACTTATTCCGTCGAGAATGTTTGTGAGGTGTCTCCTTCTACTGTGTGGAGAGGAATAGGTATCATCCATACAAAATTAAAATGGTACACCAATCAACTGATGATGACCCTGACCGAAGAACAGATTTCTGCGAAATCATGACGGAAACCATTGCAAGGCATCCTACCTATCTCCACAATATTTGTTTTAGTGACGAATGTATATATTTTTCAAAATGACAATGTTCACAGACAAAATTGCCGTTATTAGAGTGACACCAATCCTCACGTTTTCCGGTATACCCAATATCCAGAAAAAAATAACGTTTGGGCAGGAATATTGGGAAACCATATTGTAGAACCTCTATTTATTGATCAAAATTCAACAGGAAAACTGTACTGTTGACCCTCTCATCACTGAAATCGTCGAAGAGAATCTTAATGAATTCAATATGGATGTTGTACTCTAACAAGATGGAGCACCACCACATTACTCCATACAAGTAAGAAACTATTTGGATACTACTTTTCCCGGTCGTTGGATTGGCCGTCGAGGCTCTACAGAATGGCCAGCCCGCTCGCCAGATTTGACACCTTTGGACTTTTTTATGGGGCTATTTGAAGCAAAAGGTGTACGAAACTGAACCTGCTTCAATATTGTATATACTGCAGAGAATAATAAATATTTGTAGAGATATTGTCGTTACTGTGTTTAAAAATGTTCGATGTGAAATATTGGATAGGCTGTTCATATATCAGTAAGTTTAAGGCAACCATTTCAAGCATCTTCTGCACTGACCTCAAGCTTATAACCTCATATTGTGTAGTTAAATGTCAATGTATTCAGGCACAGACATCTGTGGTTTATGATATCACTATTAGATTTTATGTGAATAAATATTGATTCAGAGTTATTTAAGAGGTTATGTTGGGGCTGGCTGTCTCAACTTGACGGGGGCTGGTAGTCACATGTGACAACCAACACCATATATGTGTGATGAATTTTTGTTGGGTTTTTAAGCATCTGATACATACAATTTTATTTGTTACTGAGCAAATCATAGAAATGCCATAGCATCATATAAGAAAGTCTGATCGACTTGTATTACACGGCTACGATACTTTCTACTAGAATATTGAATGTTTATTCCTGAATAGCAATTATTTTTGAATCCTCCGTTGAATTTTAAATGAGAGGTTCTCCTGAGTTTTTTTTCTGTGACAAGCCGTTTTTGAGTAACAATATTAAAACCCTTGTATTGTCCAAAAATTAACGAAGAGCTGTATTACGCTAGTTGCACACACACCGATTTTAGACGGCCGACTTTGTACCGGTCGTCCAAATTCCAATAGTGAACCACATGTGGAAACGGGGCCTGGCACACACGCCGACCGGTGATCGTTGCCGGTAAAATACCGGTGAGCAGTCATCCACTACCACTGTGTCGCCGGTAGTACCGGGAAATAGTGGCGTACATGACTAAATACACTCTTGCATACTCACCGGTTTTTTGCCGACCATTCCAGTCTCGAATGTTGGGTGAAATTGTAGTTACTATGCATTAACTTCGTTTTGGTAGTGCGTGCTAATTACGACAACAAAGCAAATGATTGTTTGACCGATAAAAATCCATTGAATGTGCAAGCACTCGCTACCAATAAAATATCGGCCGATTTTATACCGGCCGTTCAAAATCGGTGTGTGTGTAACTAGCGTTACACTCGATCTCAATTCGTCTTTTGAATTAGCTCATATTCACACTTCATTTCGTTAATATCTACACAATGAATCTAGTTGCCTTGGAATTTGCCACTTGCTCTTTACATCTGACATTTTTTATAAGTGTATGTTATTGAAATCTATTCGCTGTAAATTATGTTCTTCATTATAACATTTTTACAGTTTGATATAATCTAATGATGGGAAATTATATGAATTTGGAATTGACAGATCTACTTTACGTGTATGATCTAGCCGACGGTAATGAAGAGCAAGCTAGATGCATTTATCACCAGAGATATCCAAATCGTGCTTTGCCATTTAGTAGAAACTTTTTCAATCTCAAATGTCATCTTGTGTAAACTGGTACTATCAAAAAAATATCATTTGAAAGAAGACCTAAAAGTGCGAGAACAGCTGGAATTGAGGAAGCGATGTTACAGGAAATCGACGAGCATTATTAAAGAGGTAATTTTCAGGAGAGATTAATTTTGGTTTTTTCAAGTGAATTAATATGATTTTCGTTTTGTTAATGATTCTTTCACTCGAAAATCCAAGAGAGCTCTCTTGTTCGAAATTAAACTGAAAATTCAAAAATAATTATCATTTGGAGAATAATATTTAACGCACCGGTAGAAAATATCGAAGTTAATGGCCGAAGGCATGCCTCTGTTCATATTTCATATCATTTCTAGAAACATGTGGATTCGTTTTCCGATGGCATTTCAGGTTAGCTTCCCAAGTTTCTACTACCGCAGTTGTCGGTTGATTGGTCAAACCACCAACACTGACATAAAAACTTGGCAAGTTGACTTGGGTGTCACACCAATAGGTGGTTCCACTTGTGTTTCGCTTGCGTTTACGCAGCTATTTTTATCAAGTACTTTCTTGATTTTTCTCATTTTGCCTTCAATCGAGGACCGCCTGCCCGGTACTGACGATGCCCAATAGGCTGAAACAGCTGTCTACCGGTGCCTCTTAAATTGAAATCAATATGGGAATGATGAAAGAGTACTTATCTATTTTTTTTTTGATTTTCATGAAATTATTTTCCAGCAGCTTGACTGCATTAACCTTTCTAGATTTCATATCATTTCTAGAAACATGTGGATTCGTTTTCCGATGGCATTTCAGGTTAGCTTCCCAAATTTCTGCTACCGCAGTTGTCGATTGATTGGTCAAACCACCAACACTGACATAAAAACTTGGCAAGTTGACTTGGGTGTCACACCAATAGGTAGTTCCACTTGTGTTTCGCTTGCGTTTACGCAGCTATTTTTTTCAAGTATTTTCTTGGTTTTTCTCATTTTGTCTTCAATCGAGGAACGCCTGCCCGGTACTCACGATGCCCAATAGGCTGAAACACCTGTCTACCGGTAGCTCTCAAATTGAAATCAATATGGGAATGATCAAAGAGTACTTATCTATTTATATATATACATATATATATATATATATATATATATATGTATATATATATATATATATATATATATATATATATATATGTATATATATATATATATATATATATATATATATATATATATATATATATATATATATATATATATATATATATATGTTAACTCGAAGATTCTCACGGATACAGTATGATGAGCTGTTTTCTCGGGTATCGCTCCGTGTTCTGTGTATTTTCTCCCCAGAAGGATTATTTTCATAACGTTTCGGCAAAGTCTCATTTGCCATCTTCTGGTGATGTCTGGTTTTTTCAACTAGACTGTGTCTCAATTTATAGGGATGGATGTTTCCCTTTACCTGCGTTGCTGCCACTACCTGTGTTTGCTCGACTACCTGTTTTGATCTTATTACCTGAGCTGCCTCTCCTGTCTCTGTTATTGTACCTGTATTGTCATGTACCGAGTTTTGCTTCTGGGGTTGAGCGGTCTGATTGCTTGTGCGAAGCGATAAAACGGATCTCCATGTTGATGGTAATCTTTGCGCATCATCCCTCTTGTTCATTATATTAGGTCGTTTTTCAATTTCGATAACCTCTCTGATTTTTCGTGAGTAAAAGTTTTCGTTGCTTGCTAGAATTTTTGTGTTATCGAAATTGATGTTATGTCCTGTTTGAAGTACGTGTTGAAAGAGAGAAGACGTAGTGACTTTTCCCTGCACTGCTAGTTTGTGTTCATCTTTGCGAATGTTGATTCGTCTGTTCGTCTGGCCGATGTAAGTCCTGTCACAATCATGGCATGGTACTTCATACACTCCTTGTGACTCCAGTGGTATCTGATCCTTGGGATTACGAAGCATGGACCTTATTGTCCGTTCTGGTACGAACGAAGTTGATATGTTATGTCGGTGAAGAATTCTGCTGATTTTATCTCTTGTTCCTGCAATATATGGTAGTGTGGTTGTTATGACCGGTGTATCTCGAGTTTTTTGTTGTTTCCGTGTGGTCTTGGCAGCCGCTTGTATACTTTTTTCCGAGTCTAGTTGAAAAAACCAGACATCACCAGAAGATGGCAAATGAGACTTTGCCGAAACGTTAGGAAAATAATCCTTATGGGGAGAAAATACACAGAACACGGAGCGACACCCGAGAAAACAGCTCATCATACTTTATCCGTGAGAATCTTCGAGTTAACATATATGTATATAACATATATATATATATACTTTTGATCACTCCCATATTGATAGGTGGTTCCACTTATGTTTCATTTGCGTTCACGCAGCTATTTCCATCAAGTACTCTCTTGTTTTTTCTCATTTTGTCTTCAATCGAGAACCGCCTGCCCGTTACTGACAATGCCCAATAGGCTGAAACAGCTGTCTACCGGTGGCTTTTGAATTGAAATCAATAATATATATATATATATATATATATATATATATATATATATATATATATATATATATATATATATATAACATGTATTTTCTTCATTTGAAAAAAGTATTTTTTCAACACGCTTTTATTAGCTTCACTTGTATGTATATTTGTTTGTTTGTCAGTTTGTTTGCAACTCCAGAATTATCGACTCAAGTGCTTGATCTATTCGCAGGCAGATGGTGCTATACGTAACCTCCTTGATATAATTCGAACTCACTTTACATGTATTTCTTCATTTGGATAAGTATTATTTTTATTAACACACGCGCCTGCTGCCTCATTTGTAACCCTCCTTCGCGCTCCTGCTACCTTGGGCTTGGTAGCTGATTTTCAGGCTCCCTCTCCGGAATCGGAAAATATCAATGGTCATTTTTCTAAACAATATACGGCTGATTGATCCGAAAGTTTAGATAAAATAAATATAGTTTTGAAAGTATAAAAAACATATTGTCTGATCTATAGAAGAGAAGTTTTAGGAAACGACGTTGTACTGATTCAACTTTATCTGTATACAACTGATGAGATGGATTCCAGATTATGGATGCATATTCTAATTTTGATCCGACGAAAGCAAAATATAAGGTTTTCGATGTAGATGGATCCGCGAAATCTATGGAGATTCGTGCAATAAATCCACACATTCTGTTTGCAGCAGACAGAATGGCTTGAATGTGTGGTACGAAGGAAAGTTTTGTGTCGAAGGTAACACCTAGATCGGTGAATGTGAGAAGCCGTTGAAGTGGAATATTGTTTATTAAATATTGATATGAAAATGGATGATTTCTTAGTGTGTACGTCAATACATTTACTCGCGTTTAAAGGAAGTTTGTGGAGGAAACACCATTGCTTCACACGTTTCAGATTGGGGTCATCCGCGTATATCAAACAGTTGACGTCAATGACCTCAACTATGTCGTTTATGAAGCCGTGAAAGAGAAGTGGACCTAGGTTGCTTCTTTGTGGAACACCCGAGTTAGCTGCATATTCCACGGACTTGAAGCCATTGAATATAACTTACAGAGGCCTGTCAGTGAAGTATGATATAGGGATCAGGGTAAAAAAAGCCGTACCTATAGAATTTCGAGAGCAGTAATCCGTGATCAAGTCTGTCAAACGCCTTAGAGAGGTCCGTATATGTATATGACATCAGTTTGGAATCACCTACCAATGGTTTCAGAGATATATTGGGTAATATTGAAAAGGTTGGTGATTGTCGAGCGAACAAATTTTTTTCACGCAAATATTCCTACTAAATCTGCAGTCCAGAAGTTTTCCAACTAAAAAATGGCTTGATTAAAAAATCGATCATCTGTACACTAACCGTAGTCTCTTTGAATTAGATAGCTATAGTCTATATACAAAATTAACATATAGATTAGACGAAAATTAGTAGGCACAATGGAATGACTACTCTGAATGAGGAACTTGAAGCCCTTCAGTTCTATCTTCGTCTTGAAGATGATCACTTGGTGATGCGAACACGTGTCGAGGCGTTAAAAATAATGGTTTGGTGTTGTGATAAAACTCCAGTAATATTCATTACTACACCAAAGGTTCCAAACAGTGCATCACAAGTTTAATCGGTTGAAAATAACTGCTTTAAAATTCAGTTGCGAGATTTGACCCGAACTAACGTTTTCAACAATTTTGATTTTCTTAGATTATGAAAAGCAGAAACACTCAAATGGCTAATGAAAAACCCTGATTTCTCGACTTTTTCAATTCCTGAACTATTCCAGTGAGCGGATTGGAATCAACGGAAATAATCCTAAATCAAAACCACATCCCTAACCTATCTCCATGACGCGACGAGTAGATATGCACGTGTTCCCTGAAACGCACTGTTCGCTGCCGCGAAGCTTTCACTTTCAGCGAATAATGGAAGGCTGTGAAAAGGAGTCGCGGGCGTCAAGGTCGCGTAGTCGACGCTGCGTGCTTCACTCGCGTCGCTATATTCTCTCAGAAACCATTTCCGTCTCTGTAGGTGCTCCCTTTTGTTCCTAATTTACTCTAGGCTTTTTATGGACCCGTCTGTGAATGAAGGCTAGACTGGGTAATTGGGTAATTGGGTTGTGCGATTGTGGGGAACAGTTTGGTTTTTGTTGGAATGTACGTCTCACCAGATTTCAGTTGTAGCGAAGAGATGATTTTGGAATTGAATGAAATTATATCAATCTGGAATGTGTTACATTTAAGCAGAATACAATCTGAGGGAAGAATGGGTACGATTGTGACAATTTTTCCTTGATTGTCCACAGCACAGCACAGCACAGCTAATTCATATCAAAGACTTTGATATGAAATCATAGACATTTATATTTGAATCAATATCAAAATCAGTCGCTCAGATGAAACAGTTTGACATAAAAACGCCATTTTATTAAACGTTCGCGATCGTTTCAACAGACCCCATACCAGGGGCGGTTGTTACATCGACGGGTACAGTTGTAACAATGAAAAATAAGAGATCAGTCATGAACTATAATCAGTTTTGAATTGGATGGGTTATAGTTTTAGGGGTGACTAATTTTTGGAAAATGAAGTTTTTGGCTTTCAATTACTCCATCTTGATACAAAAGAAAGTAGGAATCTTCCAAAGAAAGGAAGGAAGCAGTCAATTTTGAAAGAAGAAACTCTATACTTAGATGTGTGGATCATGTAAAGAAGTAACTTTTAGACACGAACTGGAAGAAAAAACCTTCCTGAAACAGCTACTTTCATATAAACATTGAATTATACGGAAGAAAAAGTTTTTCGAAACGAATGCTGTTATGAGAATACTGATTTATATTTGTATTTGTATTTGTATTTCAAACATTCATTATGGAATTGAATCAGGATTTCTGGACAATATACTCAATAAAAGGTAAAAGACACTTGCCTCAAGGCTCACCAGTAACAATATGAATAACATAATGAACATTCATCATTAGACTTTTTTAACTAGATTTTTATAACAAGAATAATCTCTGAATAGTAATTAAACAAAACACAAATTTATTCTGAACAGGAAAAAATTTTCACTATATTTAATAAGACTCATGGCAGTCTTGGCATGTATAATGTGCACTCCATCAATATAGGCTACGTGAGACCATTGTTTGCAGCTCTCTTGATACTGAATCCAACCCTCTCCAGACCAACTCAAGGAGTCCATCTCTAAGGAAAAAAGGGAATAATATTCATTTTCTGATGATGATTCTGCTGATGTCTGAGTACTATTTTTCTTTGCTTTCGTTTGTCTTTCCAGTAGATGTTTCAAGTACTTTTTTCTTCGTTTGTTTATTCTTCAACTGTTTCTGTCGCTGTTCATACTCTTTCTTAACAGCTTTTCTTTCTGGAGTATCTCTGTAGGTCGCCGACTTCTAGGTTTTTCGACCTTCGTTTCCTACTATCCGAGGAGGTAGGACGGTTAGGACGATAATGCTGCAGGTGAGAACACAGGCTGGTTGCTTGCAGACGGTTCTGATGCTGACGAAATACAACATTAGAAGGTATATTTGGTTCCAAATTCAGCGTAACAGCTTGCGATTCTTTGTTAGCTTCTAGATGTGCCTCTCTGGGTCTGAATTTTATGCCACGTCTTGCAAAAACTCTGTCAGGTTTCTGCATTGCGGTAATGTCGATTTCGACATTACCGTTTTTTCAGCTAAATTTAGATTCGTGTTAAAGAATTTCTCCCATACAATTATAATTATCAGTGAAACTCCTCAACAGTTTAGCTGTGAAGAAGAATTTGAAACATTCGAATGTTGAGTTTCATGAGATTCAGATAACTGATCAACACGAAACGTGATTATTCCACACGTATTATGTACATACAAAATATGGAATGAATTCGATATTTCATAGTAGAGTAGCTTGTTAGTTTAAAAACACCACGAATCTACAGAACTTGATATTTCTTTTGAAAAAATATCTGCTATCACAATTGTGACTTAAACTTTCATATAGGTACTGTACTTTTTGTTTACGACTTCATTTTAGCATACTTTGTATTATTCCTGTTATAAATGTTGTTGAATTAACGTTATCATTATTATTTCTGCTTTGATAATTATTCATTTCAAATAATGGTGGACAAGCGGGTTTGATGTCGTCGAGTGAAACTACATTTTTATCAAGACTCGTTGCTCCGATCGACTTTCCACACGAGTACTTTTATTCATAAAATTGTCCAAGTAACCTTAATTTGTTGAAAAATATTGAAAAATATCTGTCATTTCAAAGTTTTGGGGTGTGGACCATCGGGGGTAGTCCGTTCCTGACTTTGTAGGAAAACAACTGACTCCTGCATGAAAGCTCATCGAAGGAATTCATTTGTTTAGTCAATTACCAAAATTTGGATGATTTTGAATATTCACTTGAAAAGTTATCAAAGAAAAACATTTTTCATTTTGTAACTTCGAGGGCCCGTTACTTGGTAACGAAGGATTTTAGGAAAAAAAGTTATATGAAGTACTGGTGATATTTTGACCCCATCTATACATTCCCGAGAGGAAAAGAGGAAGTCCAGGGACACCCTGTATATTCCTTTGGTTCCGGAAAGTTCAGAATCTCAGAAATGGTAGAAGGCATTTTCCATATGTTTTTGTACCAACTGGGTTGGCACTGTATTTATAATTTGAGTATTTCAGAAAAAAACGTTGATGATTGATAACAGAAATTATTGAATTTATTGAAACAGCCAATGTTTTTTTCCAACAATGCAAAAAGAACGACCTATTTTCGTTTTTGTATTTGGAATTTGAACAATCAATGTTTTATCCATTAATTTAATTAACACGAAAATATTTAACTGACAAGAGATAGAGAGAGATAGAAATATTAAATTTACCTATTTTGTTATGAAAATAGAACAGTTGTACAAAAAAATTTGTATGATATTTGTGTTAAAATTAAGTTTTATTTTGTTCGTGAAATTGCTCAATTCGCAATGCTCGTTTCGCAAACTTTTTTACTCACATAATACAACCCTACTTTCAACATTCTTATGATAAATCGCTATTCTATTTTGTGTGAAAACACAATGAAATAATTTTGACATCTCCTTCTCTTACTCCTATGAAACATTCAGGATAAATATTTTTCAATTCATCATTCGTTCATCTGATATCCTGATAGCTTCAATAAACTTTCCGTAACTGTTTGAAATTAAGGTTTCGTAGTCCGTAGTTTTATGGAGGACATGTACATGTTTAATTCGTCCAAAAAGAACTGAAGTATCTCGTGAACTGTTGAATTTTGGATTTTTGATATAGAGAATGTTTCATGAATATGTATGGAAATTATCTCGTAATTTCAAAGCTCTCCTAAAAACAGAATGTTTTATTTGAAAATACTAAGTTTTAGCACATTTTTCTACAAAACTATATAATGAAGAAATTCTATAAATCAATAATAGCTTATTTATATATCTCATCAAACTTTTGAGAGAGCAGGGTGTTTTGGAGTACAAAAATGAAAATCTCGAGAACGGTTTATTTTTGGTATAGGGTGTATTACATAAAATCACATTAGAATTATGCAAAGTATTCAAAAATGTTACGTTTGAATTAAGAAAGTAAGTATCAACTTCTGGTATGACCAGAAGTGTTGGAAAAACGCCACTATATTCATTTGATAAAGCATACTAAAAAATAAATTGATGGATGTAGCCGTTACTACGTGGTAGTAAATCATAATCAAAAAAAGAGAAATTAAACTTTCTATGTTTTTCACCATTTTTATTTGTATGAGTGTAAGAGTTTATTGTATAAGTCTGAAAATGTCCGTATAGGACGAAACTGCAGTAACGTTAGTTACAAATGGTGGTAAAAACATAGAAAGTTTCATTTCTCTTCTCTTCATCATATTAAAAAACCTTTATGCGGTAGTTTTTCCAAACCAATATCGGTAGAGTGAAAGCAAAGATGAATCACCTCTTTCATATAGGCGCTCGGAACATTTCAAGAATTTTCCTGTACTGTTTGTTGAAGCAACTTTGATTCATAGTTGAATACATAAATGGTATTTCCCGTGATGTCATAGTTGTGGTAATGACTGTTTGTTTTTGTGAATTTGAGAAAGAAAATGATATGATAATTATATTATAATTCACTATCTTTTGAAGACATTTCAACAAGTTTTCCATTGACAGCTGTTGGCTACTTAACGAATAATATTTTTTTATGATCATTAAATACCTCTCTCGTTGAAGTAGACGTAACCAATATTGTGAAAGAGTGAGTATCGATTGTACCTGAGCATAGTCCAAACTCATTTAACTTCGAGTATCTGTCAGTTCTTTCAGAACTCATATTTTATAACAATTAGAATGAGAGTTATCGATGAAATTTTTCTAGCTAGCAAGTATTTGATTGAATTAGTATTCTAACTGGGCAAACTTTCATATTTCAGTTGAAACTAACTCAATTTCATTATTACTGAAGTGAATTAACATATTCAATAAACAATTTATTGTGAGATTTTCACAAAACGATTATACAAAAACGCAACACGTGTTTCGCCATACAATGGCTTCTTCTGGCGTGCGTTAAATGTTAAGATCTGTCAAATATTCGACAAATCAAAGAACTCGTACTGAGTACTTGAAATCGCTCGTTGAAAGGTAAGACTTTGGGGGTTGTCGTTCGATTATGTTTAATGGAATAACACGTTAAAATATAAGACCTTTTTAGTCCTTAGCTCGCACAAGTTTCTCAACTTCTGAGAGTTGTCGTATGGGGGCGACAGCTGAATAACGGAAAAAAAGATTTTTTTTGAAGACAAAATATCAAGACCTTGCATGAATGCTACTACAAAAATTCACAGGCTTGATTTGATATTATGATTATGACAGTGACTATGCTCTAACACTACTGAGACAGCTCAAATGAATATGAGGGTCAAGTTAAACTCACCAATAAAATGAAAGATACAATGATGAAACTGACAGCCATGACATTAACATCTAGGTGTCATTATAGTTCAATCATACGTGACTCTCGGGGCCTAATTCTGCATCATTCTCACAATCACTGTCACTATCCTAATCTAATTTGATATAATGATTATAACAGTGACTAGACCCTAGATGAAAGATAACTCTATTGGGACAATTTGAATGGATAACAACAAGTTGCCATACTGCACTCATTAATATAACTTCAGGAGAAGAAGACAACAATCTTAAGAACACTCCAGGAAATAATGTTTACGAATACCACCCGATCTAAGAATTTTCTCAGAAAAATGTTCATTTCTCAAAAACAAACTTTGTCATTTTTGAGTAAAACCAATCGAGCAACCAGAAACTACTCGTCCGTGGTTTTATCATGTTGGTTGCTCTCATAGAATTCATGATGCAGTCTTTCTTTGGAAATGGAAATTTATGGATGGCCGGTTTCGGTTTATTGAACCATTCTCATGTGAACTAGAAATCAGACAAAGATTATTTTCTTCATCCTATATATATCATAAGTGATGCTTTTGAGTTGTGTTCGAAAACAACCATCATTTTTGAGTGTGGAGACGCAGTTTCTCTGAGCTGGTATATTCAGTTGTAAAAACTACATAAAAAAAAGTTATGTAACTGAATTTATATTATAATCAATTCAGGTAATAACGAGTCACTCAGCAAATGATCGCTGGGTAATTTCAATTCTTCGAAACGCATTTATTAATTAGTAGGATGTAATGTAACAAATGATTGATTATATTAGATAAGACCTGAAACCACCTCCAGTATTTCGTTGTACTGGATTTATTAAATTTCATTCAACTAGAAACTAGTGGAATCAGGACATATGATTGACTATGTTTGTTTGAAGGTGGTTGACAATGTTTTGTGGTGTATTTCATCAGTTCGGACTTCCTGAAAGAATCTGTAAAAAATTAAAAAGATCAACCGAAAAATAACAATTTTATTCAACAAAAAACTGAAATTACAAAGAAAAAACATACAAGCAACAACCAAAAAAATAAAAAAATTGAAATATTAATATTTCGTCAGGCTGCTACGGATAGTGTTCCCAGATCTGAAACAGGTCCTGATGTTATACTTGAACCCAATCCTTTTTATCCTTTCCGATAATCCTCTGATGTAGGGAAGTACAAGTACTGATTGTGGCGGCTTCTCTTCCTTGTGGAGCTCTTGCTGTCTTCCAGCTAAAGCCTGTTCTACCATCACTCTGGAGTTACCATTTCGTTGAAGGTCATTTTTGATGATGTCTAGTTCCTTTTCGAGACCTTTCTTTGTATTACAGAGGCCGAAAGCACGGTCTAGTAGAGTCTTGATGATTCCTCGATTCCTCTCTTAGTCGATTGATGGTGGTTGGATTGATTTCTGGTTCAGATACTGTCCTGTGTGAGTGGGTTTTCGATATACAGATATTTCCCATTTAGCGTCGGTTCTCTTCACCAATACGTCTAAGAAAGGCAATTCTTTGGGGTTTCTTCTCCATTGTGGAAGTGATGGAAGGACTTACGTTGTTGATGTGCTTCAGGAAAGTATCTAGTTTTGCATTCCCATGGTTCCATATTATAAAGGTGTCGTCTACGTATCTCAACCAGACTCGGGGCTTCTTGTGGACTTCTTTTATGGCCAGAGTTTCGAACCACTCCATATTGGCCATAACCGGTGGAAGTGGCGATCCCATTGGCAGTTCCTCATCTTGTGTAAAGAATTCGTCCTTCAGTTGGAAGTATCAGATTCTTACACAGCATTCTAGTAATTCCACGATCACTTGTATCGGTAAGTTTGTTATATATTTCAGCTCCCATCTTCTGATAGCTTCTACTGTACGATTTGAAGTGCTTCTTTGACAGGAACGTTGGTATAGAGGCTTTTCACGTCAAAATCCTACTCTTTGACTGCGATTTCCCCTAGTAATTCAACAAAATGCCTTGAATTTTTCATAAAAGATGATGTTTTACCTTGCAGTGGTTTGATTATTGGTAGTAAAAATCTGGACAAGTTCTGAGTGGCTGAGTCTCTAGAGCCAATGATCGGTCTGAGTGAAACAACCTTTTTATGGATTTTGGGTGAGGGTGCTTACTCTGTTGCGGTATTAGCGATGATCTCTCTTTTTCTGAAAAATAGACTTGATATTTTTTCAAAGTCTGGTACAACTTTCTTTCAATTGATGCAGTAGGGTCTCTTACGATCTTCATGTATTTTCCTTTCACCTCTTCGATTTTCTGTTCGTAGAGATCACTATCCATTAAAACAGTAGCGTTTCCCTTATCTAAAGGTAAGACCTTGATAGTGTTGTCCCTACGTAGCCCGTTGAGAGCTCTTCGTTATTCATTGCTGATGTTAAAAGTTGGAACTGGTTCTCGATCTAGCTGTTCTCTGATTTTCCATCTGAATTCTTCTGCCTCGATCTGATCAATAAGGGAACTGATGGATTCCACTGCAGTTATTATTTCCAAAGTGGGCACAGATGTTGGTGGCATGTTTAGACATTTCCTCAAAAAGGATTCCTCTATGTCCATGAGCGGGAATTCGTCAAGATGTACAACGAAGTATGCGGCAAACAGAACAACCTCCGTATGCAGCAGGTTCAGCATCAAATTTTAGAAACCTGCTAAACCTTCAAGCTGCTTTGGTGTATACCCACTATTTTTGATGATGAGCCATTATGGGCCACTCACCATAGACAATTCAAGGAAGCAGTCAATGTCAATAGCTGAGGAGGAGAAAAATTACCCTGGAGCAAAGTAGAGCAGCCTGAGAAAAGACACAGATTGCCATATTGAAAAGCAGCCACAGATCATCGACCCGAGAGAGAAGACAAATCCCCCCCAACAATGAGCAGAAAATATCGGTGAGATTCAAAACGCAACCCAATAACGAAAGAAGTAGTGTAGGTTTCGCAACTAGGAAGAATAATTTCACAACCAATGATTACCACAACGATAAGATCGGACTCGAAAAGACCAAACCTATGGACGAGGTGAGAGAAAGCCAAAAGAAGCTGATCTGAAATTGGCCCATCAAGTTCTACCTCATTGGTATATCGTTAAGCAGAGATATACTAGACTGACTTGTTCAGTCGTACTGGGACTTCAAATCCTTGCAGTCAACGTATATACAACTGTTAATGTATGCCGCAGGGGCAGACGAAATGTTTGGTACTACAAGTTCTATTCGACCTCGGTCCACCAGCCCGGATGTCGTTCTCTCTAATCGAGACTGTGGCCGTGAAAGCCTATGTTCTGATTATTTGTATAGTCTGAATATATTCCTGTTCTAAGCCTTCGATACCTGTTATCAGAACATTATTCTGCAAATTACCAAAGTGTAGCATATCTTCAACAATCTATGATGAAACAGGTATTCAATTGACTTGGTAAATAAACAGGTGTGAGTGGAAATGCTCCACCCAGCTACCTTCAATACAAAATAGTTGTCAATGATACCGTATTGGGAGTGCATTTTTATTTTACTAACAAGTTATTGATTCGCAATGAGACCACCATTCGTTCAGAAACGAATACTAATTTCAGTTTGAAAATATACAACCTTCTCCAATTAATCGCTTTTCAATTATATAATCGATATCTTGGAAGTTGCAGAGCATAATTATTCTCAAACCGATAAAGACATATATGGCTATTATAATTAGTAGGTATAACAGGATAAAAATGGTTACCATGATAGTGACAGCTTCGATAAACCACCATAAATGTATGAAGAAGAAATCGCACGAGAAAAGTGTCGCGCTTGGTGTTTCCAGGTCTACTATTTTTGTATTTGGCTTTCGAATTGCTGTACTACTGTTTTTTAGTTAAAATCTACTAATGAATTAGTTTTTTTTTTATAACTTTCAATGAATAACTGTAAATAATGGAAATTACCACGTATATGAAGTCGGTATCTTGAAAATATATTTTTTACTATTCATTGTACTAGTCCACTGTTATCTGGAATGAAATCTACTATTGAAAATGAAATGACTTGCCAACACTGGCCGTTTTAGTATGGCTCGACTTCGTGTGTCACAAACACAATAAAGTATCATATAATCCAGCTAATAACTCAACACCGCTCTTAATAATTCTGAGCTGGTAATATTTGTTATTTGTTATTAAAAATAGTAAAACACAGTGTACCTACATGTATAGGAAATTTCAGGGAAGTGAATATAATCACTAGTTAATTAACTGTGTGAGAGCTATTTTCCGTTTTCATTTTTCCGCGAACTGCAGGCACTCTGGTAACTATTTATGGAGTATAGCTTTTGACTTGAAGTGCAAAATGTTTTCTAGTAACTTCTTGAACACTGCACAAAACTTAGTGGCTTTTACACTGTTGAGTGAAATGATGATTTCAGCAGTTATATCGCCAACAACATATGCAGGAACTACTTATCTGAAGAATCCTGAACTGACACCTGTCGGTGTTAGGGCAGGATCAGAATAAATCATGATGAATCTATTTACAAAAAAATTCATCGAGTTGAAAAAAAGCATAGGATGCTTTACAACTGTATAGTGTCTGACCGAAAGTTCGGTTTCGGTTGAGTTTCGGCAAAAAAACGGGTTTCGGTTTAGTTTCGGTGGCAAACCTGACGAAACTACGACCGAAACCGAAACTGAATTCGGGAGTTCCCGCGCTGTGATCGGCCATGTTCGGCGCGTTAAATTTCATACAAGCGACGAAGACATTTTGCCGCGTCCACGTGCCTAATCATGTCGTGACTCAAGACTTACTTTGTGATTTACTTTGTTGATTACATAAATATTGAGTACCTATTGTGATATTAGGTGAAAACTTAAATGAGTAATTTTATGTTTAATATTTTTGAAAAACCATCAATAATATTCGAAAGAAGGATCTTCACCTACTCTAATAAATACCTCACCTATTTTAAGTATTTTTATAGTGCAATTAAATATTTTTTTTCAAATAAGGGTTTGTTACTTTGATTATCAATAACGTTGTGATTTAAAGAAAAAAAATAAAAACTGACTGATTATAATACTGTTTTCTTCATTTTTTCCCCAAAACATAATACTAATAAGGAAGTATCGGTTTCGGCCGAAACTGAGACCGTTGCCGAAATTGGTTTTCGGTTTCGGTTTCGGTCGTAAAAACAAGTTTCGGTCGGACACTACAACTGTATAATCAAAAATCTTGTATTGACTGGACTTTCTTGGAAGTTCTTGATGCCTCAGAAGATACTTCCACATATTTCTATGGAAAACTTTATAATGTTTTTGATCGCTGCTGTCCCAAGTATTCAGTTAAATCCAAAAATGAATATGCTTCTTGGTATAATAGAAGCATTATTAGAGATTTGCAGGCTAAAAGCAGAATCTGGCGAAAATGCAAGCGTGAGTGTAATTTGCAGGCCCTCGAAAATTTCAAACAAGTTTGGGCAAAAATAAAGCATGATGTTGATGTAGTATAAAAAAAATTAGGTGAAACTGAGAAAGAAATACATATTAATCCCAACAGAGTTTGGTCATTTATAGATAATAAACGAGGTAGCTCCAAAATATCACAAGTACTAAATTTTGAAGGTCAATTGCTGGAGGGGCCCTCTAATATCGTAAACGGTTTTGCCATCTTTTCAAACAATCGTATACCGCTTCTTCCCCTTTTCAACATTCCAGCTTTCATCCTAAAAGATTGTGTACTTGTGCTTGCTCGTCCTCTATCTATAATAATTAATATCTGCTTAAGATCGGCTACAATACCAAGGATCTGGAAATCATCAAAAGTCTGTCCCATTTTCAAGAAAGGGGATAAGTAGACGAGATATTTCAAATTATCGGCCTATCTCTATTATTTGCAACTTTGCAGAGGTTTTTGAGATTCTGCTGAAGATAGTTCTATATCGGCATGTAAGTTACAATATAAGAAAAACCAACAATGTTTAATGAAAAATCGTTCAACGGTCAACAATCTTCTGATTGTAACCCAACATATTGCTGAATCTATTAACAATAGGTCTCAAACTGATGTTATTTACACATACTTTTTTAAGACCTTCGACAGACTTAACCATGGCATTCTACTAAACAAACTAGTAGCCTTTCGATTAGCTACATCCTTAATCGTACTCTTTCAGTCCTATCTACGGAATCGTAAACAAAAAATACATCTATTGAATATAGTGCTTCTTCCGGTGTTCCACAAGGGTCAAATCTGGGACCGTTGCTTTACAATATATTATATTGCAGATGTTATAGATGTATATTTTCTTTTTTATGCCGATGATCTGAAACTATCCTGCCTCGTTGAGAACATAGATGATTGTGTTAACCTCTCAACAAACGTAGGACGGGATGCAGAATGGTGTTATCGAAATAACTTGTCACTAAATCCGGATAAATGTAATGTCACGTAAAATAGTTTAAAAGGGATCATCTTGATTTTTGATTATTCAATAGAAAACGTTTCCCTGGTGACACCAGAAACATTTACTGATCTTGGCATCACATTTGACACTGTTATCAAGGCTACAATCTGGCAAACAGCTGCTAACCAAGTATTTATAACAATGGATATTCAGCACCCCTCGTTTTTTTACAACAAAATACATTTTTTGTGAATAGATTCATTCTGATTTCAGACTTATTAAAAGTCATTAGTTACATCAATCCATAGGATTGGGTATTGATGTTGAACAAAATTTAAATTTTTAAATTAGTTTCGAATTGTTTTTTATTATTATTATTATATATTATTATTTTATATTATTATTTTTAAATTTATTACACCGTACTTATTCAAGCTTAAGTTGACGCTGACAGCCTATCTAACTATCAATTCCTTATTTTCAATCTGATCGCGGACTGAAAAAACTTGGATAGGAAAAAGCAGTTTTTCTCGGATAAGTAACGCGTTTCATTATTTTTCATGATTTATATACCTATATAAGTGGATTTGATTCACTTCAAAAATGTCTCCAAAACAATTATTCCAAATTGTGATAATGAAACGGATGATGAGAATGACTTTGAAAAATATTTTTACAATTTTCAAGTAGTCACTAGGCTGTTATTAATTTTGTTGTTTTGAACTACCTTTTCTGATTCATTAATACAGTCAAAACAGTCTCCAGAAAATAAAAATGGACAGTATGTTCAGTAGATTCAGAGTAAAGTTAATTTTTATAATCGTATAAAAATATCCTATGTGCGATCACTTTGCCATAAAAGAATTACTATCGCATATTATATTATTTAAATGTAAATATGTCATTCAAAAAATGTATTCGGGTGACAGCTGAATTCGGAATCATAATTGAGAAACCATTGACTGAAATCAATTATGTAAGGACTGGGTTGCAAATGTTCAACTGAATTATCCCCTTCACGTACTCAGCCAGGGTCGTAGGGTCTTTGGTTTTTGTACTCTGCAATTACGACTATGAACCTTAATCTGTTTAAAAATATCTGTTTTTCCGTTAACCAGCTCTCGCACCCCTACGAACGACAACCCTCAGAAGTCGAAACTTGTGCGGGCTAAGGATTAACGAGGTCTTGCCTTTTAACGTGTGATTCCTAACTCGAGTTGGACGATAGCAAGTGAAAATCGATCGTTCAGACTAGGGCTTGAACCACCGACAAACACGACAGCCAATTCGAGTGAGTGAACAAAGAACCCACGTCGAACCGCCTGGCTACCGTCTGACCAAATTGTATTAGAGGTCTATCAAATCATTTTAATTTGTTACATATTGTTTCCAGAATATCCATTTTTTCGAAAAATTATTTTTTTCATTCAGGTCTAGTTATAGGCATATCTTCCTATCTTCCTATAATAAAAACAATCTATCCATTTTTGAAGAATATCCGCCAGTGAAATGAAATATATCAACGACTAATTGTCAGTTGTTGAGATTTCGAGATATAACCTTCGTCTCCACAGTCAACGTATATTCTGATGGTGTCTGCCGCTGAGGCAAACGAAACGTTTAGTAGGTACTAAAAGTTTGACTCTACGACGAAGTACGGATATTGTTATTTCCAACATTTTTAGTTCTTTATCAAAATGAATGAATGGTGGGCAAAAAGGCTGTAAGGTTCGTGCCGATCGCACGAAGGGCGATCTTTTTGAAATCTGATCATTTGGTATACCTACTTATATTCTTTCTCATCATATTGTTTCAGAACGATGCCGAATATGCTCTAACTGATGTTTTTCTTAGTTAAAATACCTTTCCCTTACTATTCTTTTCTCGATAATTTATTGAGAAGTCTCTGATTTGTTTTTGTTTTCTTTTCATCTTACTCTACGAGACTGGAATTTTTCTCAGTCCAAGAGAAAATGAAAGTCAAAGGTTTCAAAAATGAAGTATAATGAGTAGAAAAATGACACCATGGACAAAATAATAAAAAAACAACATGTAAAATCGTATATAAAAAATGTTGAATTCTATAAAATGAAAGACAATAGAACAAATAATATGCTGCCGTTTCAATTGTGCTATTTACTATCAATTTAACATGTTAAACAACTACAAACACACCAACTCAGTACAAAATACTTTCAGTTTTACTTTTATTTTAGGAAGAGTGGTGTATAACTTTGAATTTGCACCCTTTTTTGTAACTGTAATATAAACTCCTTGGCTGAACAACCCGCACTAGAAACCCAACAATATATAACCTCTTTGAAATAGGAAGTGAACTCAGGCAAAATAATATGTGAACTCTCTCTCAATATCAACTGGTTAGTGTAGAAAAACAAACACTCTTCAGTGGTTCATGGTCAACCGTAGGTTCCGTTGACCCGGAGTGTCTTCAACCACCAACTCTTTTATTTTCAACTTCCCTGTACCCAATACCGGGTTACGATTTTACTACCGATTCTCCATGAATTCACCACCACGCTCTTAGAAACAAAATAACTCCCCTATTTAGGTCACCTTCCTCAGCTTCGAAGGCTGAGGGCTGAGACCCCCAAACTCGTCTCGACGGGCTTCGGTAACCAACTTCTCTGTGTCACTCGAAAAAACTCCCAAGCCCTCGTGTCAGCAACGCTAGCCAAAAAAACCTCATCTCTGCGTTTTAACTTTTCCAAGCGTATGATCATCAGCAGGATATAACATATACATTTGTTTAGTCTAGCCCAACTGGTACGTGACCACAACAACGCTCAAAGGTCCAACAGTCATAAAGTAGTTCAAACGGGTTTTCATCTGGGAAAATATCAACACCAAAGAACCGGGTGATCTACTTTGATTTCTATGAATAAAATAATATATAACGTTACTATCGCAATGGCAGTTATTACAATTTCAACAGAACGGCTCTACGTACCACACAGCTCATGCCATATTAGATATTCTGCACGAGCAATTTGATGTGTATGCGAATGAGCCGCAAATCACAACGGTACTCGATGCCATCGCTATATATTAGGCTATATGGTCTTTCAAAAGAATGATTTTTTTTTTATATCATACACATCCTTTGTTTTTAAAATTTAAAGATAGAAAGTGCTTAATGGAAGATCCTTGAACATTGAAATATAAATGGGTTGTAAACATTGACATCTCGGTTAACCAGTTGTCGTCTTCTTACGAATAATAAACTTCTGTCGTACAAATCGAAACTTGTACGAGCTAAGGATAAATGAAATCATCCATTTTGAGTGGCGATTTCCAATACGGATCAGATTATAGGCAGTGAACACTCATTACTAATGGAATTATTATATCGTTTCAGTATTATTTTTATTCCACCTCAATTAGGTTACAAAACACTAAATTGAACACTATCACTTAATGACCATGTGGGTGAGAACTGAAGAAGTAGTATGGATAATTTTCGTGCGCCTCTCCAGGACCATTGGCTGATTCAATCAAGGATTTTCTTTAAAATATCTGTTAGAGGTTGTTTATTGACCTTCTCTATTCATACCCAACGTGAGACAGATGAACAACATCAATGTCAATGCTAACTTTGCTGAATCGACTTCCGGCAAGATGCCGTTTCCAAACGACGACATGAAGAACCTTCATTTTATTTTTTCATTTTTAGAATATGTAAACACTAATTTCAGTAGAAATACGTCCTGCGTGGCGAAATGAGTTAGTTACATTAGCATTGCATTCAGTTACAAGTTTGTTACTTTTGTATTCACATTACATTATATTTTATTGCCGACTCTTTAGCCAAAGAAGCGGCTGGACTAAGAATTTTAGGACTCAGTGGCACCTACGGCCTGATGACTTCGACAATTGCGGAACTAGCCAAACGTAACACCCATGCTCAATCCCTAAAGAGTTGGGATGAAATCAAAGGATGCAAGTTTGCCAGGAACACTCTGGGCGACCCTGGAAAACTGACGCCGAAGAAATATTTGGCGATGACCAGGAAAATTCTACGCTTGACAGCAGGATTTCTGACGGGCCACTGTCAACTAAGGTAACACCTCCATAATATGGGGCTAGGGAACACACCTCTATGCAGGATGTTTGAACGTCAAGATGAAACTTTCAGGCATGTCTTTTGCGAGTCTCCGGAATTATCGTCAATAAGAGAGTGTGTATTCGGCGAGTCTTGGCCTACACCTGCCGATATAAAGGAGATGTCTCCTAGTGACCTGTCTATCTTTCTGGAAAGGACAGGATGGACGATGAAAACACTTCGGGAGGATGGGTCACATGTGGCCTGAGTGCTGTGGACCTACACTTACCCTCCCTACTCTACAGATACATTATATTTTGTATTCTGTAACTCAAAGGAACATGATACTGTTTCTCTTATTTCTAAATAAATAATTTTTAGAAACTTTTATTTTGAAATCGAGATGAAACATATCCGCAGAATCTCATATTTCTGGTTATTGCAAATTCAAACATACACGCCGTGCGCCACTGCGCTTGTATAAAAACCATTCTTGGCTTAAATCTCGACATCATTGTCTGCCTCACGCATGGGACTACTTAAAACACAAGAGGTGGAAACACACAGAATGGAAGAGGGTGAAAGTCTGCAGCACGCGTCAATCTGGCCTAAGGGCCTTCTGTATTAATAAAAGCGTAATAAAAACTAAGGGGAAATTACATTTTTATTCGACTATGATGAAAGGGTCATAGTTTTGGTTTCACCGAGGATTCGAGGGTATAACATTTCTGTGTTAGAGAATGATTCAACGGAAATTATTATAAAATAATACTGAAGTTTTTGGAGAAGGTTAACAATATTTTTTGTAAAATCATCCTTAATCGTGATTGGAACGATGCTATTATATAAAATAATATAAAATAATGATTATTTTGGACGATTACTGGAATAGCTTGTCAAAAACAACTTTGATGAGCTACCCGCGTTGAAAAACGACTCAATGAACTAGCACCAGTATTATCTAGTCTCGTTGAGCCGTGTTACGAAATATTTATACTTCTTTCTGGAAGGCTGCCCAAGTTTATCCAAGGATCACTTGCATTATTATCAGTGATATCGAAAATTATGAAGAAACTTGATAATCTTGGACATTCATCAATATGGTCTCTGGGAAAAAATTTACATTCATTTGAACTGCTCACATATACAAAGTTTCGCCACTAAGCATACCGTGAGATTGGTAGATTCTATGTAGAAAAAGTAAACGGCAAAATACAGCTGACATCGCTTTGATGTTCTACTCAAAATTACTACTTCAAAAACTTCATTTGCAGAATTCTGTAAGATTTTTGTAGAATGAACTTCTTGAGACGCTTTTTTAAATTATTGTAGTCGATTCAGATCCAATTGGCTATTGGTACTGCTCTCAGACCTTTCAAGTGTTTTTCTGCAGCGCTTGTTCATTTCTATAGAAATAAGGATCATTGGAAGATAATAAGCACATCAATGGGGCGCGGTACTCACATCCAATGTTCCTGTAGACTTGTATAAAAGTTGGTTGAAACTGGTGGTGTGCATCTTTTGTATTTTTTCAAAAACCCATGGTAAGTATTCAAATCTCTCGGAATAGCAAATCGGTCTTTTATTCCAAATCACATAAGATATAGGTTTGACGTTTCCAATCTTTCTGACATAACTTTTTTTATAACGCAGGCTGTATTTCATGTCCAGAACAGATGGTTTTACAAGTATCTTCTTTAGGGTTGGATGAATCACCAGAAGGTGGTAGTCAACAGTGTAATTGTTTTCACTAACATTTTTAATGTTGTCTTGATTGGCTTCCAGGTTTTGCTGTGGTCTTCATTGGTTATAATCTCCAAAAGTTTCAACTACAATCATCCTCAGTGAAGTACTCTTCTTGACATGTCAACTGCTCTCATTTCTGCTGTGTCATTAATAGTGCTGGCTTGGTTTTGGCGCTTTTCAATGCTGTGTGCCAGATCTTTGGTATGTATGTTCCCTCTTCGTTTCTGTTGAAGTAATGTTGGTGTCTGTGTATTTTTATGGCTTTTCAATACATTCTTGTCGCTAGCCTCTCGGTATTTTCGAACAGGATCTTCTATTCCCCGTCGGATAGTGTATATTCAGAGACTGCACTTCTCGGTCTGTCGTAATCGGCCACTCCGCTTAGGCTCGATTACTTATTTTCGTCTGACCGATATAGACTTTACCACAGTTACATGGAATCCTGTAAACTCCCGCTGATTTGAGTGGGATACTGCTGTCTTTTGCTGATCTCAGATATTCCGATATTTCCTTCGTTCGTTTGAAGACTGTTGATTTTCTCCTCCTTCAGAATTTTCCCGATTCGGTTGGTTACACCTTCTATGTATGGTAGGTAGACAGTACCTTGGGGATGATCTTCACTGGTGTTTCTCTTCTTCTCCCTTGGACGAGTAATGCGGATTATGTATTTTCTGTCGTAGCCGTTCCCTTGTAATACAGTTGATAGGTATTTTATTTCGTCTTCAACGTACTTTTCTTCACATATGCTCAAAGTTCTGTTCACTAGGTTATTGATGACGCTTCGTTTCTGTTTTAGATGATGGTTGGATCCATTATTTAGGTATCTATCTGTGTGTTTTCTTCCTGTACACCTTATAACCTAGTTGATTACCTTCCTTGATAATTAAAACATCAAAGAATGGGATTTGGAGGTTTTCTTCTAATTCCATGGTAAACTGGTTTTTTGGATGAAAGATATACAGATGACTTAGCAAGTTCTGAAGTTATTCTTTTCGATGGCTCCACATAACGAACGTGTCATCTATATACCTCATACCTATATACGACCTCCAGAAATGAGAGCTTCGGTTTCAGTTGAAACGTTTGGATATTAGAACCAAAGAAGACCATGGCAAAACTCGGAAGCCAATTGAAACATCGACGCCAACGGTGAAAGCCTACTTTTCTATATTAGTCTACCTTGAATGTCGTTGGGATTATTTTCAATTATTCACTGTTCAATATTGGATAAGGTACGTCTCGCTCTGCAATGAGTATATGGTAAGGTATTTTCATCCAGAGAGTCCATTATTTCGAAGTGAATTGAAGGGAAGAACTGTAGCTTCTACAGTACAGTACAGTACTTGAAACATGTACTTCTTCATTTCAAAGTTTGTATAGTCAATGTCATAGTGTCTTATAGTATAAAAAGTAGGTAAAATATTCTCTGCGGTTTTCCTCAATTCAGCTTTGGAAAATGAAATACTGAGAAAACTGTAAAGTAGCTGACACAATCCTGTTGGAAACTCAGGCAGGAATCTTCCATAGACATTTCTGGTATGATAATGATCCCATTGCTTTTGTTGAGTTGAATGTCACAGTTGAGGTTTCTCTCTTCTTCGATAGAGCCAAGTGACATTTTTTTTACTGAGTAAAAGATTTTCGTTGATACTTGGTGACCAATCATTATGGGAAAATGCAGGTATTATTGCCCACATTGGTTCGAGGTCGAGAATGACTTCCCCAAACATAATACAAATACGGTCAGTTTTCCATAACTGTTTCGTTGGATCCAGATTTGTTCCATCCCCATACTGTGTCTGGAAGTAAATGGCATGTTCTGTCTTAGTGCATAGTGTGAGTTATTAGGATTATCAGCCTACTAATGCCGTATCAGCGGATCCAGCCTATGATTCATATGTTGAAATGTGAGATCTGGGTAATTCTCAGTCAGCTTCGAAAGTTTCCACTTCTGATGAGATTCAGAAAGATTTCATCTATTTTTTTTCCAAGTAGATACTGACTGTTTTATCTCATGAAGTTTTGCTGACGAACTATTCCATTGTGATAGCCATTTGTTGATCGTTTGCTTGTATAGAGATTTCAGATCCGTATGAACAACAAGTGACACTGTATCTGTTAGCGGATTAAAAATTGCTTCTTTCGCTAGTTTGTCAGCTCTTTCATTTCCAACTATGCCAATATGTGAAGGGACCCACATAAACTGGATGCAAATGTTTTTGATGTAGTGAGTGGAGAGACTGTTATGAGAAGCAAGATGGGATGGATGATTGGTGTATAGTTGTGTAATTGTTTCGAGAGCGTTCAGTGAATCTGTGACAATCAGACATTTTAGGATGTTCTTTTCCTCCATGTACTTCAATGCTCTCCAAATAGCGTATGATTCACCTGTGAGGATTTTGTTTTCTTTCGATAATTCAATTGAACAGCTGAAATCAGAGCTGGTAAAAGCTGCCCCTACTCCATCTTCCATTTCAGATGCATCAGTGTATAATGGAAAGAGGTCTTCGTATTGGTCCAGAAGTTTATTGAATGCTACATTGAACATCCTGGTATTTGTATTCTTTTTGTCATATTCAATGTTGGCTCGGGGGATTATCCAGGGGGGAGTATTGGGTGTATTGGGAGTTGAAAAAATACTTGGTTGTTTGAGTTGGAGACTTGAAAGATACTGGTTATATCTTTGGTAAAAAGGAGGGTCTGCTCTGATTTTTTTTTCAAAAAAGTTTTTGAATCTCTGTGCTATTATATTATAGTGTACCGGAATTTCTGGATTGGATATGATGGATGCTGTGGAGGTGAGGGTCATAAGCTTCCTTCTGCTGGCTAATGATGGTTCACCTGCTTCACAGTATGAGCTTTCCATTGGACTTGTGCAAAACGCTCCGGGGATAATTCTGATGGCGTTGTTGTGGATGGTATCCAGTTGTTTTGATATGGATTTTTTGGCAGAGTTGTATGCTATTGCCCCATAGTCCAATTTATATCTGATCAGTAATCTATAGATTAACATTAACATCGATGAGTCTGAACATCAGATTTTCAAGAGGTTGAGTCCATTCTGACAAGCCATTTTTAAATATTGGACGTGGAGTTTCCAGTTCAATTTTTGACCAAAATTCAGTCCTAAGATTTTGATGTACTCAACGTATTCAATATTCTGTTCATATATCTGTAGTTTGGGAGGGGTTGCTTTGGCTCTTTTAGAGAAATGAATACAGTTGGTCCTTTTTAGACATATTTTCAATCCAGTTGAAGAAGACCATTTCGGTAAATTGTTGAGGAATTTCTGTAAGAGGTTCTGAATGATGACGACACTCTTTCCTCTAGCAAAAACTACAAGATCGTCAGCATACAGTGTCGCTTAAAGGGGAGCCATAGAGTCGATGATTATATCATAAATGGCAATCAGGAATAATGTAGCACTCAGAGAAGAACCTTGCGGTACTCCATTTTCTTGGATCCTGTTGAGAGATATACAGGCGTTTGTGCCAACTCGGAAATTGCGATATTTCAAAAAGTTTGCGATAAAATGCAAGGAATTTCTTTCAAGTGACCATTTTTGTAGTGTGCTAATAATTGTTGGAGACTTTTTTAGTGAAACAAAAATCAATGATGTAAGATATATAGTTACTCCTGTGAAACTTTATGTTTTTTTCCTGTCAAATCATTTATGGACATATCTTTCATTACTTCATTACTTCTCTTTAAGAATGGAGGGTACTGAATTTTATTTGAATCATTTCATACTAAAATACTATGGCAGATCAAGATCTTCAGGTGATGTGGTGCTGCAGGTTCTTCTGCATCTGAAAAAGCAAATGCGTCACTGAAATTAATCAAGTCACCCTGAAGCGCCAATTAATATTTGTTGTTGTTGTTTCATGATTTCATGATTTGTATTACTTTCTTCTTTACTACTTTGATTAAAAAAGTAATTTTATCGTTAAAAAAAGGTAAACATCATGGTTCCACTGTCTGAATGTATCAGTAACGATATTTGTTAGTTCAGGATCCGGCGGAGATGGGCGCGCGATGCGACACTCGTCCTCCTTGGCTCATCAGTAGCAGTCATCTTAGTAAGTTCACCTTGGAATCAAGGATACCCAGTTATTAACTCATATAAACTTGACTTTTGACATCTCAAAACCTAGATACGATAGGGTGCACGCGACTAATAAAATCTAAGGTTAAGAAATCAATTTTTTGCCAATTATTTGCAAACTATTCTGTCTGTCTGTCTGTGAATCACTTCGTGATTGAAACATGTGTCGAAATTTGGTGTTGGGACTAAACTACAGTAATATTCATTACTACACCAACGGTTCCAAACGGTGCATCACAAGTATCTCGTTTCATATGAGTTTTTCGCTTTTTTAATTCATTTTTAATTATGTAGAGGATTGAATTCCCTAAAACTTCTGTTTGAAACAAATTTTTATACGTTGAATTGTTTTCCAGATAGAGGGCATAGAATGCGCAGTTAGAGCATTATTTAAAGTAAACTGGTAGTCCCGGTCGAAAAAACGCCATAAAGTTCATCAAGTACTATTGATAAATACGTAATTATCAATAATATTCATTTTTCAATGACTATTACCATATATGTAATAATCATTTTGCATACGTATCATTTTATTTTAGCACGTTAAAAGGTAAGACTTCATTAGTCCTTAGCTCGCACAAGTTTCTCAACTTTTGAGAGATGTCGTTTGTATGGGGGCGGCAGCTGATTAACAGAAAAACAGACAGATTTTTGAACAGATCTATTTTTGATCACGTATCAATTTATTTAATAATACTTATCTGCCCGTGTAGTTATGAAATTGTTGAGGAAAATACCTGAATTATATTTCAATTTCATGTAATTTATATCTACAACTTCTTAGAGAAATAAATTCATCATTAATGTTTTTATTACAAAAGATTATATACCTTAATGATTGTGGAAATAAAAAAAAATGAAAATCACAATAACTACAAATCATTATTTCATTAATTCCTTCTTCATCGTCTTCTTCCAACCGATGTAGAACTTAAAAGTCCCCTTCTTTATCCTCTTCAACGACATTTGTCTCAAGGTCTAGGTACCATGATTTTGGGGTCAAAGGTTATGTCTTCATTGACATGGTACGGTAAAGCATTGAGACAAGTAAACCCATTACACTGGCCACAAGCTGAAGAGCACTGCGACCCCAATTCCTGAATCCACCTCGTGAACCACAACCACTCTTGCAGTGGTAGAATATTGTGTTGAGCAGTTCCTCTGGAGCAGGTGCTTATATGATCGTGATGGGTTCCAGCAATTCGTCACACATCATGCATCCCCATTTCTGGGGTTCCAAATCATACCCTAACCAAGTTTGAATTTGATACTAAAAACTATTGAAATGTTGGTGAGCTGCTGCACATGTTGATGAAATATTTGATAACCCCTAACAAGATTTGAATTTCGTTTTCAACTGATTTTTGAACCGGACAGTTTTCTTCTTCGAAAGCGGCTACAAGTTGATCCAAATCAGTTTCTCGAATACCTAAAACTACGTTTTTCCCTTCTTTGGAAAGCGTAGAACTCGTATCACAGCCACTTGATGCGTAAAGATACAAAATGTATTTTTTGAACGAGGAAACTTATCAAAACCTTTGAAAGAGTATATTTTTTTTTACATTACGTTTGCCGACTTCTTTGAAGAAAATGTCTTGTTGATGAGATAGTGTACGACCAATTGAAATGACTAGTAAATCAATATATTCTTCCATTATAACTACAGTTTTTTGGGAAAGAAAGTTTTTGGCTTTCTACTACTCCATCTGATACAAAAAAAATGGATGAGAGAATCTTCCAAAGAAAGGAAGGATTAATCAATTTGAAAATAAGTAACTCTATACATGGATGTGTAGATCATGCAAAGAAGTAACTTTCAGACACAAACTGAAAGAAAGTCCTCCTGAAACAGCTACTTTCATATAAACATTGAATTACACGAAAGAAAAAATTCTTTCGAAACAAATACTTCTATATGAACACTGAATTATACAGAAGATACTTTTCTCTATTCAGTTTGTATATCAAACATTCGTGGAGGAATAAGAATCAGATATCATTCACATGAGTTCTACTTTGAATGAATGGTAATAAATTGTACTCACATGGAACACTATCACCCTAACTGGTATACACGTGTTCCATGTGAGTACAATTTATTACCATTCATTCAAAGTAGAACTCATGTGAATGATATCTGATTCTTATTCCTCCACGAATGTTTGATATACAAACTGAATAGAGAAAAGTATCTTCTGTATAATTCAGTGTTCATATAGAAGTATTTGTTTCGAAAGAATTTTTTCTTTCGTGTAATTCAATGTTTATATGAAAGTAGCTGTTTCAGGAGGACTTTCTTTCAGTTTGTGTCTGAAAGTTACTTCTTTGCATGATCTACACATCCATGTATAGAGTTACTTATTTTCAAATTGATTAATCCTTCCTTTCTTTGGAAGATTCTCTCATCCATTTTTTTTGTATCAGATGGAGTAGTAGAAAGCCAAAAACTTTCTTTCCCAAAAAATTAATCACTCCTAAAAATATAACCCTTTCAAATCAAATAACTACAGTTCTTTCAGGTTTTGATTCTTTAATTGCTGTTTTAATAATGAGTACATTTCCATTATCTCTGGCATATTTGGTAGTAATATTCACAGTATGTAACTTTTTAATTAGCATATCTATGAGCTTTTTTTTTGTTACTTCGATTTGATAAGAATTTCCAGGCAAACAAGATGTACTCAATTATATAATCAGTGGAATGTAATTAATGGAGAATAGAATATAATTGGAATGTAATTGAAGTTTGTCACTCAATTATTTTTCAATTCTAGGAATCGGTTTGAGTGTTATTGAATAAGTTATATAATTGATTTAAAAAAATTGAATGTAAAGTAATAGTTGATAAAAAATGAATATAATTAATGATTATTCATTTATCAATAATTAATGAATTATCATGACATATTATAATTACATGGCGTTTGTTTGACAGTGGTTGACAATGTTTGACAATTATTTGTTCTTTCATAGATTTTGAATCATATTGGAAGTATATTAGACAATGGAAGTGCAAACTAATGAAATTCAATAATATGGTGTATTTTTGACCGGGACTACTGGTTGATCTGAAATGATGCTTAACCGCGCGCTTTCCGCCCTCTATCTTGAAAACGATTCAACGTATAAAAACTTTTTGTGACAAATATTGTAGGTAATTCAATCCTCTCCGGTATTGAAAATAAATACAATTAGCGAAAACCCCATACAAAACGAGATATTTGCAAAAAATGTGCAAAAATTGACTTTTGTAACCTTTGATTTCATTAGTCCCGTACACCCTACCATATGGAGGTTTCAAGACAACCTTTAGGATGTCATGATACAAGTTCATAGCTGAGTATCTCAAATTCCTAGATACTTACGCGTGTGATGGTTGCTAATCATAAAGTGCTATAGGGCGAAGCGCTGCTTTGACATCCAATTTATAGGCACGTGCCGCCCGCCCCCCGTCCGATACCGCCGCAACCGCTATGTCCCCACATTTTAAATATGTGATATCTTCGAAAATATTTATTGAAATAATATGCTGTGAAGAGCCAAATTGATATATATTGAATGCACAATCTATTTAAGGTACTTAATCGGATAAGGATCAATGCCATAATGCTTGAAATCGCTTCGTAAATAAGCCATTTTTGTCGAGAATAAAAAAAAGTTATTGTGGGTTATCTCCAAGACATAGACATATACCATCGCGGACTTTTTTGTATACCTTTTCAAGATGTAAAATACTATAGTACATTATTTTGATCTTTCCCGTAGGGTTCAGCCAGCGTTTGCAATTTGAGCGCAAAAAATGTGTTTATTTGCGACATCACATTAGAAACCCTTGAAATTATCAGTGTTTGTTGAAGGTGACAATGTTTCATGATGAATTCCACTAGTTCGGACTTCCATTGACTAATATATAAAATGATTTGAAATCCCTGAAATAACTAAAAAAGAAGAATTAAAAATAAATAGCTGTAAATAAAAATTATATTAGGCAAAAAACCCTGAAATGAAATAATAGTGAAATAAAATACAAGTGAAAATAAAACAATTGAACAAAAAATAAAAAATAAAGAAGTACAAAATGAAAATAAAGATAAAATAAAAAAGTTAAGAGATTTCAACCCAAGTTAGTTCACGACGTTTCGATTTTCAGTATCCACAATCGTCGTCGGGTGATGACTGGACTGATTCCTCCGAGAGTGGACTATTTACGGGTCGTTCGAGTACTTTCACTTATCCCCGCTTTACATTTCTTTTTTCGCTCCACTGGTTCAGTGGGAGATGACCGTTTGGCGGGAGTTGGCCATTTTTCGCTTGATGATGGGTTTCCATATGTTGCGTATTTCTACGCTGGCTTGGCTGAATACGTTGTTGGACAACATGTATGCGGCTTCCTTGAATTTCCTCCTAAACCAATGTTCCTCTCTGTGTAAGATCTCAGCTTGGGACCACTCGATGTTGTGTTGATGGGTCTAAACATGGTCTGCTATTCCTGATTTGCTGATTTCCCCTCGTTTTTTGTGCTCAGCAATGCGAACATTCAAAGGCCTCTTGGTTTCACCAATATAGAATTTTCCGCACTCACAGGGTATCCGGTAAATGCAATTTTTGGAACTAAACACGGACTACGATTCCAATTTACTACTTCCGTTCCGTTATATTTTTGGAGGCTAAAATTTTGTTGTCGATTCATTTTAAATTGTTGATGTGAAATAAGGAAGGATTCTTCAATATTTAAAATGGGGCGCCCTCAATATGGATAAAAAGGGGTATTTTACATATAGAAATAAAGTTACATTTTCATAACTTTTTCTCCGTACCGATATTTTTACGGAGGCTAAAATTTTGTATGTAGGTTTGTTCTATGTTGTAGATGTACAATAAGAAAGATTTTTTAAATATTTCAACTGGAGCGCCCCACTGGGGATAAAAGGGGAGCGTTTACATATGAAAATTACTTTTTCGTCAGTACCGCTGTATTTTCAGACGATGAAATTTTGTAAGTAGGTTCGTTTTATGTTGTAGATGTGAAATAATGAAGGATTTTTTAATATTCCAACTGGATGCCTTCCATGGGGATAAAAAATTACCTTTCCATGACTGTTTCTCCATACTGTTATATTTTCAGAGACTGAAATTTTTTATGTAGGTTCATTTTATATTGTAGATGTGTATATTGATAATGATATATTCATATTCATTGATTCCTGTCTCGAGTATAAGTATCTAGGTATTATCGACCATCAATTGAGATTGAATAAACACATCGAATATACTAATATCGATTTTTAACGAAAACTTTTCTGAAAAAGCTATAAATAACTCAAAAGAAAATAATTGAACTAATATTCAAGAAAATGTATCGAAATCCGTCAGATAATCTGTATCAGGAAAGTAAATTTCTCGATCCGCGGCAGCTCTATTTTTTCTTCTTAATTATTTGGCAAAGAAAAGCGATCACAAACGCAAAAAACCAGAGCATACTTATAATACACGACATAAAGATAATACATTTATATCACCATTCATGACAAAATCAATAGGTCAAAAGAGTAATGTTTACTTAATCCCAAAATTGTACAATCTGCTACTGAGAGAGATAAAGAACACTACATCTCCATATGTACTTAAAAGACAATTGAAGAGATTTACGTAAAAAATTCCAAGACAAACCGTACACGATATGATCAATCTAAATGCTTAGCAGAACAATATATATATTATATATATATATATATATATATATATATATATATATATATATATATATATATATATATATATATATATATATAAATATGAAAGTTATTGAGTGTCTTGATATAGAAACAGAAGTTAATATCGGACATAGCACTCATGAAAGTGGCAAACCATAGACACGTGTTTCGGGCTTTTGGCCCATCATCAGTATGGTGCAGCCAAGTGTAAGGATGGGCAACACTTGGTTGGCTCCTGTTGGTGGCTTCGTGCATTTGTATTTCTATCTTTTGGTAACCAAGTGTTGCCCATCCTTACACTTGGCTGCACCATACTGATGATGGGCCAAAAGCCCGAAACACGTGTCTATGGTTTGCCACTTTCATGAGTGCTATGTCCGATATTAACTTCTGTTTCTATATATATATATATATATATATATATATATATATATATATATATATATATATATATATATATATATATATATATATATATTTCAAATTAACTTTGTCCTGGGTGCCAGGGCATTCCGGAATCACAGGTAATGATAAAGTTGATGAATACGCTAGACATGGATCATCAACTTCATATATAGGTCCTAAACCTGCTCTGAGGGTACCAAAATCATTGATACGAAACCAGATTAGGACATGGACCAATAAGAAGTACACAGAGTACTGGACAAAAGTACCTGGCAACAAACACAGTAGAACCTTCATTAGGGAACCGTCCTCACAACGGAGACCTCAGCTACAGATTATACAACGAAGGGATAGAAACAGCTCTACAAATCTTATGCGAATGTGAGTCACTGAATCACAGGAGGCAGGCAATATATGGAAGTGAAAAATTACGTCCAGAAGAATATGAGGAACATCCAACACGGAACCTGTACAAACTAGTACAGGTAACGAGACTGATGGAATGGGTGTCATGAGAAGATGAGAAGATGTGATCTTATCTGTATTATTACTATATATCTTGTTCTCTTATATGTTCACGTCTTTACATTAGTAGTGGTAATTTTAATTGTGTATGTATGAAAAGTGATACTGATTATATTATTATTATATTAGTTATGTATATTCTTATACATTAAACTTTTTCTATTCTATACATATTGTGCTGCAGCACTAGGTTTATACATCTCTGTATTCCTATTTGATTATATTTAATTTTTTCTTATATGGTTTTACGTATAAATCAATAGTAAAACAGTGTTATGTACGTAATATTAATTGTGAATATGTGACTTGTGAATATCTTGAAATTTCACCACTTTATATTATTACAGTGCGGTAATTTATTTGTTAAGCCCCACACAAGCTTGCTTAAGTGATCTTTATCGCATTTATTTCTACTTCATATTGTATACATCAATTACTGTCGAAAACTAAGATCTATTTGTAGGAATAAATTTTATTTATCATTTATATTTATTCCATAAAAAATGATTTTTTAATACTTCATCTGGGGAGACCCTTTTGGAGATGAAAGGGGACCGTTTACATACGACAATAACCATTTCATTACTGTTTCTACTTATCGGAGACTGAAATTTCATATTTTAGATGTGCAATAAGACATGATTTTCAAATATTCCAACTGTTTCTCTATACCCTCAAATTTCCGGTGGGTTTATATTCAGTATAAGTATTATAATATTATATTCAGTATCAGCACCCGTGCGGAGCCGGGCCGAGTTGCTGGTCACTCTATTAAAAAACCCGCATCAAAATCCGTTGTGTAGTTTAAAAGATCTAAGCAAACATAGGAGCTAACAGCGAGAAGCGACTTTGTTTTATACTATGTGGTGATTACGTCAAAGAAATGAGATTCCATGATAACTTTTTCATAGGATTAACTTTATAATAATTCATATCGCTTCAGGATAACTTCGAGATCAAGTGAATTGATTCTCAGTGATAAAAAATAATAAACAATACGTTCTGAATGTTGCTTGATAAATGAAGCTATATTTTTCAAAAGTGACATTCAAAAGGACTGTGAATGTATACAATTTTTTTACGAAATAATAAAGTTGGAGATTACAATAATACGACATTAAATTGTTAGAAAATTGTCATTCAGTAGATGATGGATATCAACATAACGTTACTTAAATGAATGATGAACATAACAGGCAACTTTTATAGAGTTCCGCTGTAAACACCCACATAGTTCAGAAAAAGAAACACGAAGGTATAATATTTAGCAGTCACTCACTGAAAAATGCTTTGATTAATTGGATACAAAGTTATTAATCACGGACCGAAGAACTGTATGCCTAATTATGTTTAACATTAAAATAATTTGTAATTTTTTTTCTTAATGATAATGATGCTTAACGATTTATTATTCCCCATGATCATCTGAATATGAAATCATTTTTCTTAGAAATGATAATTTAAACATATTGTCAGAAGCATTTGCTCAAGGTTGAGAATAATACTAGTTCTATATTACTAATGTTTTGTGAAGTGCGAGATATATTTGTTAGTTATATCATCGATGAGGATGAAAAATGTCTAATCTACTATAAAAGTGTACTATTTGATTTTATATATCTACTTAGTCGATTATACAGTGCTTTTCTTTAATGCCCCCTCCCTTTTATTTATGGTATTGAATGATAATGAAATTAATGCATGAATACTTTATTTTGAAGTGAAATTGACAGATGAAACTTTCAAGATGGCGACTGGGCGCCATCTGGTGAAAAAAAATTAAATGGAAAGGGGAGTCTTGTGGCACATCTTTTTGATGCTCCTGAAAAATGCTTCACAATCCTAGAATATAATGTCAATATCTTGAACTACTACAAAATGGCGGAACTTTCATTAATTGCCTGAATACATTGACATTTAACTATATACTACTAGCACTATGTTGCTGTATCGCTGCTGTGCCAATGTTTTGACAGAATCAGAATCAACGAACTTAGGCGTGGGCAGCGTTATAGAACAGTGCTTTAAAAAAATTGTTCTACACCGCCATCTAGTGGCGAGTTACAGAAAAATTGATAGCCTAAAAACCTTCTCTATGAAAAATTACTTATACATGTCAAGTTTCATCACGATCGGTTGAGCCATGTAGAAGTTTATCACTTACCAAACAACCAACAGACATCCATTTCTATATATTAGATGAGGTAATAAGCTTGAGGTCAGTTCGGAAGATGCTCGAAATGGTTGCCTTGAACTTCTTGACATATGAACACCCTATCCGATATTTCACGCCGAACATTTTCGAACACGGTAACGTCAATATCTCTACAAATATTTATTATTCTCTGCCTTATATCCTATATTGAAGCGGGTTCAGTTTGCTTCAAATAGCCCCATGAAAAAGTCCAAAGGTGTCAAATCTGGTGAGCGGGCTGGCCATTCTGTAGGACCTCGGCGGCCAATCCAACGACCGGGAAAAGTAGTATTCAAATAGTTTCTTACTTGTCTGGATTCATTAGGATTCGCTTCGACGATATCAGTGATGATGGGGCAGTTTCCAACATATTCAAATACAGTTCTCCTGTTGAATTTTGATCAACAAATAGAGGTTCTACAATATTCCTGCCCAAACGTTAATTTTTTCTGGTTACTGGATTGGTGTCACTCCAATAACGGCAATTTTGTCTGGGAATATTGCCGTTTGAAAAAAATGTACATTCGTCACTAAAACAAATTTTGTGGAGATAGGTAGGATTCCTTGCAATGGTTTCCATCATAATTTCGCAGAAGTCTGTTCTTCGATCAGGGTCATCTTCTGTTAGTTGGTGTACCATTATGGATAATACTTATTCCTCTTCAAAAGTCTCCACACAGTAGAAGGAGACACCTCACAAACATTCGGACTGTTCAGGATTTACTACCATCTTACCAATTATTTGCACCTGCTGTTCTTCCGGAATGGACGGATTACCTGAAGGCTTTTTGTTATGTACACTACCGGTAGTTGTGAATTTGGATACAAGTTCCCTGAAATATTTTCTACGGATAGGACGATTTGGAAAACGTTCATTGAAAATCCTTTCGGTCTCGTGAAAGTTACGCGTCGCACCGTAAATAAAAATCTCTTCGATTTTTTCTTCCATTGGACGATAATTGACCATTTAAGAGATTCTTGACGTGGTACATTTCTACTAGTAAAACCAAAAATTAAATGAGAATATTCTAACTGAACAATGATGGTCATTGTCGTACTGACAATTTTTGTCGTTTTTATAAACAGAAAATAACTTATCAGACCGTATCGGGTTGTTGGAATTGCCATAATATGACAGATAAAAAGGAATATCTCTAGAAATATTGATATTAATGTGTTTGTCTTCAGGAAATTATTAAATGTTCCGCCATTTTGTAGTTGGTTGAGATATTGACTTCGTATTCTAGGGTTGTGAAGCATTTGTCAGGTGCTTCAAAAAGTATGCCACAAGATCCCTCTTTCTGTTTATTTTTTTCACTGATGGCGCCTAGTCGCCATCTTGAAAGTTTCATCTCTCAATTTCACTTCAAAATAAAATATTCATGTATCAATTTCATTATGCCAAATTTCAATTTTTTGAGTTGACCCGTTCAAAAAATAAAAGGGGGGGACATTGAAGAAAGGCACTGTAGGTCCCTGAAAACACATGCGAGATGTTCACACCTTAACAAAAAAGCTTCAATAATTGCAAATGCTTTCAATTTCCGGTTTTTGTGATTCCTTTTATATGAACCGTTGTTGAAAAACAGATTCCTCAAAATCTATTGAATCCGAATAAAACAACCAGGATGCCACATCAGAGAAAGTCTATAATTGAGAGGTGTATTTTGAATAAGCTGCTGATAGTGAAAAATCTAATTGTCCCACATAAAATGCTCCCATTCCTTAATTGATAATTTTCATTGCCTAATCTCAGGTGTTCAAAACTAAAATTCGCCCAAATGAACTGTTTTTCAGATAAATACTGAGAAGGAAGTCTTGGAAAGGGAATCAAAATATGTATTTGAATTTGTAGTTGGAATAATTATTTCTTGTAAAACCATAGGCTCTCACTGCCGGAGACACGATCAAAGAAAACAAAATACGAGCTGGTAGGCCGTAGCCAACGCATATACCACTAATGATGTCTGCCGCAGTAACACACGATATGTTTACTTCTTTAGGTTCCATTTCATTGAGGACTATTTTGAGGCTTGAGACAAATCGTACTCCAAAAATAGTATTGAAAGATTGTATGATCGCTATAATCGTTGTATTGCCCTCAAAGGCAACTGAATTGAAAAATGAAATATATTTTATAAATTTTTTTATGTTAGCCTACGAACTTCTCAGCCTGACTCTTATGTGTAATTCATGCATAGAAATTACTCTCAGATGAAAACTGGAAGAAAAATCCTTCTCAAAACAACTACTTTCACACACAAATTGAGTTACACGAATGGAAGGGTTCTTTCGTGTGAGATTGCTCGCGTTCAGCCTATTACCAAAAAAGTCAAGAAAACTCTTCCAAATAACTATAGGCCAATCGCTTTGCTATCAGTGATATCAATAATCATGGAGGAAGCCGTAAACTACCATATCCTCAAATATTTGGAAGGCGGAAATAGAGATTAACAGGCGACCTTCTATCGTATGTCACCCATATTTGGAACAACGCAATCGAGAAACATGAAGTATCAGAAGCTGTTGCGCTTGATATTTCTAAGGCCTTTGACAGTGTGTTTCCAACCCTCTTTTTATTGTCAATCAACGACTTATAGGAAAAACCACGAATCCAATAAATTGCTTTGCTGAAGACAGCACATTTGTCTCGTCATTACATTTGGATTCCAGGACATCGGCTGTGGATGCACATCTTCACCGGCAGCAGGAGGTTGCATATCTTAATTAGGATCCAGAGGTGATTTCGAATTATGGTGAAAGTAACCAGGTTCAATTAGATACCACAAAAACCCAAGCATAGCTTAACTAGCAATTTTATAATGGTTGTGAAAACGTTTCGGAGAAACAAATTATAAAACGTTTTCAATGTTTTTATAAAAAAGCTATAAATATGTAATTGGCACCGTTTTATAAAACATTATAGTCTTTAATAATATTTTCTAACGCCTTTTGCAAACACAACAAAACAGTTTTTAAACACTTCGGCAGTTACTAGCAACACTGTTAAAAAGTAGTTTCGCGAAGAATCTTATGAAATAATTGAAATACAATTTTATAAAAGCCTTTTTAGTTATTTCAATGATAACATAAAAAAGTGTTAAAAATGTTTTTTTAAAGGCGCAAGAAGTGATTTTGTATTGGACACCAGGAAAATATAATAGATATGTCACCAACTATAAACTAACAAATAGAATGGTTGGGGACATTTTAATAATTCCACTTTTGTACGTATAGAATCGGTAAAGACATTGTTTGTGCTTCAAAGATTGATGTTTTAACTGCGAATGACATTTTATTGGCAAATATATAGCCTATTTTTTGAGCACGCTACTATTTTATTAAAATTTATGGAAAACATTATCAATTACACAAAAATTCACTTCGTCGACGTATTAATTTTCTGGTCGCAAATCAACTCAGTTTGCTCTGAATAATATAATCTTATAATATCTATAAACTTTTCATCTGCAAATATTACTATAAGTGCTGTATTTCATATTTTCAACTCATCTAATGTCAGTATTCCGAATTGCTATCATTTTAAAATGTTATCGTTCTATAAAATAATGTTGTATCAATAGAAAGAGTTTCAATGTATTTTAGCTTCTATGTTACCCCTATAAAACTGTTGAGAAATACTTAGTTCTATGGTAATGTGGCAGAGTTGGACTAAGTACTTTTAAAGCTATAGATTTCTATAAAAATGAGGATTCAACTTCTTACGTATTTTTTGGATAAATATTATCAGTCGGGGTGTTTTGGCTGGGAAGCTTATTCCATGAATTATAAAGGCTAAATTTTGAAGTAGTCTTGAGCTAGTGATTTGAGTGTATATAAACATGGTGCTCCACTCAAATCCACGGATTTTAATCATTAATGATCATGTTTTCAGTAAAAACCAAATTGGAGCACTAGGTTACGTTGGTCTTCGTCTAAAATGAACCACTTTTTTAAATTTTTCTCCAATGACCAATATTACACCACGTTATTAGGTATATAGTTATTGGGACGCTAGTCAAATAAAACTTGACAAATTATACTTCATTACACGACTTCTAAAACTAATGTCAGCTGGTTCTTCTTAAGTGGTGCATTTTATTTTGGTGAAAGCAAATATATTATATTAGCGAAAGCACTTTGATTTTATGACAGTTATTTTATTGTTTTGGAATTGTAGTAAATATACCATACTACGAAATAGTAGAGAAATTATCATTAAAGTGACAATATGGTAATGAAACCAAAATTGTGTTTGAAAGCATTCCAATAACATGATTTCATTAAAGCTACAGGAAGCAGTTATAAAATAATCTTGAGGAGTATACAAACCTCACAAAAAAGTGCAGTAAAACTTCTACTTTTATAGGAAAATATATTTTATAAGTTAGTTGTAAAAACGTTTCTGTGATAATTTCGTCACTGTTTTGAAAGGTATTTATAATTTTATTTTATAAATGTTTCTATGACAAATTTATAAAACACTTTTATTGCCTACAACTGTATTATATTGAGGGCTCGTTTAATATAATCAATTAGCATTTTGGAAGTAATTATAAAATACCAACAAAATAAAACTGTTGCAGCACCATGAAGTTAAAAACAATTTTGCTGGTTGGGAGGTTTTTTCCAAAAAGATACATGTCTTCGAACCGGAGACATGTCAGGCAAGTCCGCTTTCTGCTTCGATAAGTTTGATGGGGTTAAAATGGACACCAATCATGGACACAATCATGTCGCTGAAATTGCAAAGACTGCTTTCCAAAAGCTTGGAACACTGTTTTGAATCAGAAATCTGAACACACTTCACAAACTTTTGTTGCTTTGTAAAGCACAGATCAGACCTTCTTTGGAGTATTGTTCTCATATATGGAGCTCCGCCCCCAAACATTCCCTGAAGCTGCTGGATTCCATCCAGAAAAAACCATCCGCTTGATTGGAGACGCGAACATGTGTTCAAGGGACTTGGCACATTTGATTCCACTAAGCACGGTACATATCAGAAATACGCGATTGACTGTGGCTGATGCTCATCCTTTTGAGGTTCAACTCAGGATACTTCGAACTTCACTGTTCAAGAACTCTTTCATTTCAAAAACTTCGATAATGTAGAATAAACTTCTTGAGAACTTTTTTCAAATGGATTTAATCTCCAGCGATTCAAATCCAATGTGAATCACTACTTTAGCACAGGCACCGCTCTAAGAGCGCTTAAAAAATTCTTCTGTAGTGCTTGTGTTTTATCCTTGAAAAATATGAACATTGAATTATCCAAAAAACACTGTTGCCTATTCAGTTACTATTTCCTATAATGTTTGTACTAGAAATTCGTAATGGGAAACAGAACCGCGAAATTTCGTTCCGCAGAATGCAGAATCATCCAAATTTGGCATTCCAGTGAGGTGTTACATGAGTAAAGAGAAAAAACTCTCCATATATTTTGTTAGAAAAAGTAGTTCAAAAGGTAGAACTGACAACTTTTTCATATTATGAGAAACTTCAATGATTTCTCGCGAAGTAAATAAGCATAAAACAAAAAGTTACAAATAAGCGTCGGTTAAAATAACATCGCACTTAGAGCGTTTCCCGTTTCAAAACCGCATTTTTACGCCCGCCTGGCTTCATTCAACCCATGCTTTCAGGGGAATGTGAAAGTTCGGGAAACTTCTGAAATAAAAGTCGTGTTTCACGAAAGTTAAAGATACAATCGCAGTATGCGCATTGCCAAATGTTCTTCCTGATAGGTGTCCGAATTGGACAAAATAAAGGACGAGATATAGAAATTGAATAAATGAACTAAAAAAAGTAGCCTTCGAACAGAGATGAATCCTGATGGCTTTGGCTATAACTTGAATTTGTTAAAATGAAAAACACTTGGACGGATCGGAAACTACCGAACATCGTGGAAGCCTTCTCCATGACGTTCGTGTTTCTAATAGGGCTTAAACTTCTGAAAATGTTGGTAATTGTTCGATAGTTTTTAATATAATCACAATCAATCCTTTTGAAATTTTATTTATACCATTTGAATTGAATTAAACCGTCAACGAGTAGTTCAATTCAACATTCTCGTTCAATGTTCCAACCACGAAGTTTTGCAACAAAGTGAAAATATTTGCCATGTTGATTAATAAGAATATTCCAAAATTATTCCTTCTTCGTGTTTTTTGGTTATGTAACTCTTATCCCAAGTTGAGATTCCTTATATTTCCCAGGTTTTTGCTAAGATTTTAAACAGATGTAGAACTTTTGGTAATTGGAAAAGGCACCGCTAAATAGTTTATCTTGACGGATTTGGATTCGGGAAGGCAAATATTATAGTGTCAGCAATGAAAATATACTATTAGTGGGTTGTTCAAAAAATAAGGTGAATGCTCAAATTTTGAGGGCTAGATTAGTGATATTTTAATTTTTTATGTTGTAACCTAGTCTTGAACATATGTTCCTAGTTTTAATTGTTTAACATGTTTACTTTGTTGGTGAGAGGCATGAAAGTTGCAAGTATTTTACGTGTTCGGCGATTTTCTGCTATAGAAAAAAATGGATCAATAAATTTGCGTCAAATTTTGTGTAGAATTTTAATTAAGTGCTTAAAAACACTCGAGATGTTGACATTGACATATTGTGACTGTACTCTAAGTAAGAAAAAGGATTACAAGTGGTACAAGCTATTCACAGAAGGTAGAGAAAACTTTAATAACGGTGCTCGTCCTGGACGGTCCAGCACATCAATAACCGAAGAAAATGTTGAGCAAGTGAAGAAAAGTGTTATGGAGATAAGTTGCTGAGAATGTTGGCATATCGGTCGACTCATGCATGCAATTTTTTCGTCAATTTTGTGCATGAAACGTGTGGCAGCGAAGTTCGTTGCAAAATTGCTGAATTTCGACAAAAAAAAAACGTCGAACGGGTATCGCTCATGAGTTGTTGAATGACATCAACGGCGATCCAGATTTGCTCAAAAGGGTGTTAACTGTTGACGAATCATGGGCATATCGTTATGATATCAAACGATAGTCCCAATAAAAAAGCCCAGGAAAGCCAAGACCAAAATAAGCACACCAAGTTCGATCAAATGTTCAAGGTTTTTGTTCTCTGTTTTCTTCGATTACCGTGGCGTAGTGCATCAGGAGTTTTTGCCATATCGTTGTACGGTCAATAAGTAGTATTATCTTGAAGTTATGCGCCGCTTGCGAGAAGCAATACGAAAAACACTTTCGTGAGAAAATAATTCATGGTATTTGCATCACAACAATGCATATGCTCACTCGTCAGTGCCTTAGCCACCGTTTTCACCAGATTTGCACCCCTGTGATTTTTTCCTGTTCTGAAGATTCAAAGGACCCATGAAAGGACGGCATTTTGCGATGACTGAGGAGATAAAAACCGATTTGCTGAGAGAGATCCAGAACATACCAAAATCAAGTAATCTGTAAAATCATGAACAAAATATTCGGAATTTGTGCAGAATTACAATTTTGTTTTATTACTTCTGTGATAGTGATGGAATTTGGTTTTGAGTAGATATACTCATGATAAAGTTGCCTATTTTTTACACGCTTTATAATAGCTTCACCTGCATGTATGTATGTATGTTTGTTTGCTTGTAACTTTCATACTCGAGATCTGTATTTGACAGAAATATCGACATTATTGCTTGATCTATTCGCGAGCAGATGGCGCTGTACATAACCTCCTTGATATAATTCGAACTCACTTTACATGTATTTCTTCATTTGAAAAAAGTATTTTTTTATTAACACGCACGCCTGCTGCCTTATTTGTAACCCTCCTTTGCGCGCCTGCTGCCTTGGACTTGGAAGCTGATTTTCAGGCTCCCTCTCCGGAATCGGAAAATATCAATGGTCATTTTCCTAAACAATACGGCTGATTGATCCCAAAGTTCAGATAAAACAAATATAGTTCAAAAAAGTAAAAAACACGCTTTTATAGCATACGAAACTGAAAAATCTAAAATAAATATAGTTTAAAAAACTAAAAAAGACGTTTTCAAAGAGCATATAACTTGCATATCAAGCGCCCGTCGCTTTTTTCAACATAATACTAGTATTTTTTGTTCGTTATTGTTTTAGGATTATTCAAAAAAAATATTTTCAACTTTTCAGTTCGATGTTCTTTAAAAGCGTGTTTTTTAGTTTTTTAAACTGTATTTATTAGTCTAGACTGGTTCATTAGATTTCGAAAATATTGGAAAAAAACCGAAAATTTCAAAATTGCTTTTTTTACAGAATTCTCCTCATATGCAGAAAAATTGGAAGAGTAAAAACTCGTTAATCCTTGGCTCGCGCAAGTCCCGACTTTTGAGGGTTGTCGTTCGTAGCGGACGTAAATTTGTTTTTCGATATTCCACAGAGTTCAAATAATTTGATAATAATCGAATAAATTATTATTTCCTTTTATGGCCGTAATACTCGCTCGAATGGATGCAACTCTCAGCAAAGAAGCAATTCTAACTGTCTTTAGGTACTACAGATATTTCTCAAGAACATCAATACAATTATAAATCTTTAATATTACCAGTGAGGTATTACCACATCCCTCAACTTCAAGAAAACCCCCATTTCAACCCTCTCATTGTTCAGTAATCAATTAGCAATAAAAAAACCATTACTAAAATTCCAAAAGTTTTTTTTTTAGAGCACTAAAGGAATGAACATGCATTTGTGCTTTTATTGGTATATTTTTGTGAATTTTCCGAATACAAGCTTCAAATTAGGAAAGTATATATGGACATTTTCCCTTTTCGAGTGGAGTCAAAAGTTCAGAAAAATACTCTCTGTCTTCAATAAAATATTGACGGGTTGTTGCGTTTTCCTTAAATGTTTTCGTCGAGTCCCTCTTTATCTATTAGAAAATTGCATTTTAAATAATATCTCAGCAGAATCACTCTACTGTAGGTCTGATTACTATTGAAACGAAGGTGAATGCTTTGTTGAAGTAATTATCCATCAGACTGTATTCGTCAGAAAAGTCTAGCACGTTCGCATTTTACAGCTCTGTCAATAAATCACTTCTAACGTGTTTTATTAATATGCATTGGTGGGTGGGGTCATGCTAATGCAATTAAGACCGGGTACAGCAGCCAACTTGGATTCTACACGGGTGACTGACCCAGCTTTCCAGTCTGTTATGGCTTTATTTTTTCTCAATTCTTAAATTGTTCTGTTACAGCTACGGACTCGTTGAAAATTGTTGGAGATAAGTGTGTTGGTGAAATTTATACTCTATGAATTATGCAAATTAATCAACCGAGGACAATTCCTTATTCCTGAGCTGCAAATTTAAAATTTGCAAATGTTAGCAGAGATGCTCTTGTGTAGGACAGCCACTATTTGCTGTATAATTGTATACCCCACAGTAATGTTTTCAGATTTATTTTATCAAATTCACGATATGCAAACTGCAAATAATAATGCAGGAATGAATTAATTGATTTCACGATATATTCAAAATTATTATATCTAAAGTGTGACACACTTAGGATGAATACACCCCTGGATTTCTGTCAGTTTTGAAAGCAGGTATTCGATTTTTGGTACAGGCGTAGACGTTCATGATCCGCACTTTTCGCAATAATTATCTCAAATGAAAGCTTTGAACATAGCCTACTGCGATTCTGCGATATTTTGCTTCGCGTTGCTTATACATCGATTTTGACCCTACATACCGAATTTCAAGCCAAAATTCACAATTTGATTTTTTTCTGTTATTTTCATATTCAAGCCCGATTTTCAATTAATGTTTCCGAATAAGAATAGAATAGGTAAAATCAATGAAATAAATGTATAGTAACTGAAATAAAAAATGTTTATTTTATCAAATGTAACTTAATCGATTTTGAATTGAAAGGTGCATATTTTCAGGAGTGATTGATTTTTTGGCTATCTACGACACCATCTTGATACAAAAAAATGTGGGAATCTTCCACATTTCTTATAATGTTATCCAGATTGATACTGAAAGCCCTAAGGCAAGTGTGAGTAAGTGAAATTTTACTCTTTCATTTATTATATTGTGTAGGAATCCTGTGACTGATATCTGATTCGATTCCATTACGAATGTTTGGAATGCAAACGAAATAGAGAAAAGTGTTTTTCGTATAATTCAGCGTTCATATAAAAGAATTTGTTTTGAAAGTATTTTTCTTTCGTGTAATTCAATGTTTATATGAAAAAAGTGGTTTCGGGAGGGCTTTTTCTTCCAGTTTGTATCTGAGAGTTACTTCTTTGCATGATCTACACATCTATGTACAGTGTCATCCCCAAAGTACGCACCGTATGGGAAACTTATGTATTAAGGGTTTTTCGACAAAAAGTTATTCTTGATAAAAGTTTGTGCATTCCCTAAAACTGAACATGCACCAACACTATACAGTAAAACACACGTAATATACGAGAAGCCTTCAAATATTTGATTTTGAGACAAGAGTAAAGTACCCTTATTCTTACTCATTATTTTTATGAGGACTACGAAAAAAACGATAAATAAGCAGCATCCTGTACTCGACGGATTATTTCAAATGTCTATAATATTACGAACTACACAACTATGGTGTTAACCATGGTCAATTTTTTTGAAGAGTAAAATAATTTTCAACGTTTTTGGTGCAAAGTTATTTTTATTTTTTTTAACACCTAAAAGCCCGCCTCGGCTTCTTACTGTGGCATGGATCCGAGTGGTCCAATTTTCAAAGACTCTTCCGCATAGATCCGGCTGAATTTGAGCGATGGCCTGTGTTATGTTCACCTTTAGGGCATCGGTCGATTGTGGTTTATTTGCATAGACCTGCGACTTCAAGAAACCCCACAGGAAAAAGTCTAGCGGGGTCAAATCGCATGACCTTGGTGGTCAATTCACATCACCTCTGCGAGAGATAACCTTACCCTCAAATCGTTCATGCAAAATGTCAATCGTGGCGTTTGCTGTGTGGCACGTAGCGCCGTCCTGCTGGAACCACATGTCGTCTAGGTCCATATGGTTCAATTTGGGCCATAAGAAATTAGTTATCATCGTTCTGTAGTGCTCGCTGTTGACGGTGACCGCCTCACTAACGTCGTTTTCAAAAAAGTACGGACCAATTACGCCGCCGGCCCAAAATCCACACCAAACGGTAACTTTTTGAGGATGCGTTATCACCTGGTGAACCTCGCGTGGGTTAGTGTCGGCCCATATACGGTAATTTTGCTTGTTAACACAGTCATTAATCCAAAAATGCCCTTCGTCACTAAAGATGATTTTTCGGTCAAAATTGGGGTCCTCTTCCAAACGATTCGAAGCCCGGTCACCGAACAAATGGCGTTGTCTATGGTCATGAACTTTGAGCTCCTGGGTCAGTTGGATCTTGTACGGGTGTAGGCCCAAGTCCCGACGCAAAATTCGCCAAGTTGAAGTCTGCGAAAGGCCGAGTTCGTGTTCACGGCGAGGAATAGACTTCCTCGGGTTCTGCTGTACACTTTCACAGACCGCGGCGATGTTCTCGGCCGATCTTGCGTTCCTTGAACGTACGGGTATTGGCCGATTGTTTACTGAACCGGTCGTCTCAAATTTGGCCACCAACCGTTGAAGTGTCGACTGTGAACTGCCACCACGTCTACCGTAAAATGGGCGCAATGCCCGCAACGTTTGCGTTAACGAACACTCATTTTGATAATAAAGTTTTATCATTTGAACGTGCTGTTCAATCATGTGACTTGCCAGGATGATTTGGCATAAACAACTGAATAATAAACAAAAGATTTGAAAGATGTCACCAAAACAAAATGGCCGCCACGGGGCGCCAAAATCTACCCGCGCCAATTGAAAAACCCTATATATAATATCATTATAACTAAAAACTTGGTATTCAACTGAGACAACGCAAATTAATGAAATACGTCTCGTCAAAAAGAAGACCGTTCACAATAATCTAATATATAAAAATGGATGTTTGTTGGTTGGTTGGTTAGTTGGTTGGTGAGTGATAAACTTCTACATCGCTCAACCGATCGTGATGAAATTTGACATGTATAAGTAATTTTTCATAGAGAAGGTTTTTAGACTATCAATTTTTCTGTAACTCGCCACTAGATGGCGCTGTAGAACAATTTTTTGAAAGCACTGTTCTATAACGCTGCGCACGCCTTAGTTCGTTGATTCTGATTCTTTCAAAACATTAGAACAGCAGCGATACAGCAACATATTACTAGTAATTCATAAAAGACATCGAAATTCGAATTGAAAATATTAATGGATTATTATATACGTTGAGATAATCAGAACAAAAAATATCCATGGAAGAAACTGAATGTAATATCAGGTTATTTTCATTCTCTAATAATTATATCTGAAATCGATATGTTCCTACCTTCAAAAACAATTACATTATTTAGGATCATGATGGAAAACAAATACATACATAATAGTGAAGAATATTGATGACACAAATTTATGATCAATTTTACTTTACTGAATTTTACCGATGATTTATTTGAGTTGTTAATGAAACATTTCAAAAACAAATACTTTCCCCAAACACCAGAACTGCAACACACATCTCGATAAGCGTTTCACCAATCAACATAACAACTCGTTCGTTACTGAGACTTCGAAATACCATTTTCGTCCTCACAGTAGGCATGCATACATACCACTAATAATATCTCGCGAACCTGGTACTTCATAGATAAGGTTGCTTAGAAATATTGTAAATAAACTTCTTTCTAGGAATAGCCTGATGACAATTTTCAACAGTGAGGATTTCTTTTCCTTGTAGAGAATTCGCTTTTTGGAGGACGATTCATCTCTTCAGTTTCTTATATTCATTTTGATTCAGAGTATGTGTACTTCTTTCCGTCAACTATAAGTGTTTTTCCTTTGAGTTCTGCTTGATGATGTTTCTGCCTGGCACTCTTTAATTGTTGATATACAAATCTACATTCCTGTCCACATTCCAGTCTGTCTTCTTCTATAAGATCGTTGGTGACTGAGAGTCATTGAAACTTCATAACTGCATTTCAGATTTGTTCAAGACAACCCTAAGACAACTTAGCTGAATTTGTTGCTGTTTAGAGATCCACATCTCTTGATGTGATTCTCTTCACATTCTTCTAGCATGTCTTCGAGGTTATTTTCGATTGTTGTTTTGAAGTAACTCAAAGGATATTCTTCTTCCGGTTTCCGGAAAATTCTCATTGTAATACCTAGCAAAAGGTATGAATAGTAATATACATTCTAGCTTCGAGATAAAACAGATTTCTTGAATTCGGAATTTTTTTAAATGCTGTTTATGTATCTTATACAATGTAATAGCATGGCAAGCGCGAGAAAGAGTTTGTATAGACAAAATCCATCGGCGTGTTCTGGAAAGATGCACAGTCCGATATATTTTTCACGTAGCTGAAAACCGCCCAGGATGTAGATATGGGCACATCAATTTCCCAGCTTTGAAATCTCGAGTTTTGTCATTTCAGCGATATGGGTTTTATGGTACCCCCGTCGCACGTGGATGACTGATATTAAAAATGACATATGATAATAAGCCAGCATCTTACTAGGGAGTCAGACATCAGAGCCCGTAGAGGCGGGTTCGGGGTCATCCCTCAGCCTTCGAGGCTGTGGATAGTGGCCTAAATAGGAAAGTTATTTTGTTTCTAAGGTCGTCGGGATGCGAAATTCATAGAAAATCAGTAACGAAATTGGAAGCCGGTATTGGGTGAGTGTAAGCTTAAAATAAAAGTGTTGGTGTTGAAGACACACCGAGTCAATGAAACCTATGGTTGACCATGAACAACCAAAGAGGCGTTATGTGAGTGTTTGTTTTTTATATACTAACTAGTTGATACTGAGAGAGAGAGAGAGAGTTCACATACTATTTTGTCTGAGTTCACTTTCTATTTGCAAAGAGGTTATATATTGGTGGGTTCCTAGTGTGGGTTGTTTAGCTAGGGTTCAGATAACAATTAGAAAAAAGGAAGCCAATTTAAGGCCATACACCACTGAAAGTATTTTGTACGGGGTTGGTGGGTTTAAGAGAGTGAATTGATAGTAAATGGCACAGTCAAATTGGCGGCATTTTATTTGTTCTATTTCCTTTCATTTTGTAGAATTTGGACTTTTCTCTTGGACTGAGAAAAAAACCATTCTCGTAGAGTAAGATGAACTTATGATGTACTGTTTGGAACCTTTGGTGTAGTAATGAATATTACTGGAGTTTTTACCCAACACCAAATCGTTATTTTTACATGAATAAAACAAACACGGCAATAGCGAAAAGGTTACCAAGGATTGATAACCAGTTAATGACGTTATATTTCACTGGTGACTCAGCTATAAACCCGTAGTTATTACATCATGTTGTTTCGTGAATTAATTTTTCAGTTATTTTGATCGTTATCACCAATGCACAATTTTGAGAGTAGCAGTTTGTTTTTTCACGTCAGTCTTTACTTCTTCACGTCTTTTGATTTATAGTTTTGCCACTTTCTTGAATTTCCGTAATCTTTTTTTCATTTCATCCATTTTGTATATACTTCCTGCTTGTTTTTTAATACTGGAACGCCAATGGTGTGAATAGAGAAATGTGGCTCTCATCATAGATACATATATCAATTATACGATAACAACTTTGAGAGTGTCCTTACTTTGTGACGTTTTTTGATGAATACTTGTAGAATTTTTCTATTAATGTGAATCTCGACAGATAAAATGCAGTAATTAGGCGTGAATGCACTTAGTTGAAGGCATTTCTTGTTACTGACTGGCAACTCCTTCCTTAACCTCGACGATGGTATGAAAACTATGCTGAACTTGTTGCTATTAATCACTTTTTTTGTGCAAGTACCGGACACCTCTCACCATCGACTCGATATCGAAAATCACCTGAATCATGTCCAAACAACTAACCTTACACCTGTATTTGCAGTTGAAGAATTTATGTAATCGGAAAAATGTTAATACTGCTAAATTCAGGTCTGTATTAGCATTATTGAACTTTGAGGCTTTGAAAATAGGATGAGGTTATCATGTGTTGTGCGATAAGAGTTTTCTGAATTTTTGGAAGTTAACAGTTGTGTATATTTTGAAACAGCTAAAGGTAAATCAAAGCTGTAAAAGTTTTATTGAAAACCTTTATTGTTGAATGAATGCTCAATTTTGATTCAAAAACCCAACCCTCTTGAACAAAGCGTCAATTTCAAGTCAATATTGTACTGTTGGCGTGAAAGATAAAAAATAGAGAGTTTTTCACTAAATTTTCAATAGCATTATGAGATTCGCAAACTTCAACGAAGTTTTGAAATAAACTAATGAAGTTTCAGTTTATATCGAAAGTTTTGTTCGTTTCAATGTCATGTGTTTTTGTTGGTTCAATATTTATTTTACTGTGTCGTTTCATTTACTGATCGATGGAGAATATTGAACTTTATAAATTAATGCTGTTAATTTTTTTCCAAATTTTAATTTTTTGCCTGTATGACTATATGATGTCGATAAGCAAATTAATCAAAAGCGCTACCCAAACAGTCCAAAAAATTAACCAGGCATTTGGCAATGATAGTGCTGATGAACGAAATTTTGTTCCGGAGATTTTAGCCTCGAAGATCAGCCGCCAAGTGGTCGATCTATAATAATAACAATACCAGTTTATTTCAAGCAATAAGGTTGTACACAATGATACAAATGGGTTAAATGTACACTATGACAAAATTATTGTGAAAGACGTCAATGGGCGCATTACATAATATATTATACAGGGTATTCCTTAAACACATGCTAATATTTAAGGAGGTAATTCTTAGACCAATTTCAAGGAAAAAACGTCCTATGGACGTATGTCCTAAACGCCTTAACTTTTGAGATACAGGGTGGCAAAGTTTTCAAAAATAATCAGTTTTTAATAATAACTGAGATAATTTTGTAGACATCTTTGGCATATTTGGTACATATGTTCCATGCCTCAAGGCGCATTTTCTGATGTACATAAATTTGTATTTTTTCAAACAGTGGCATCCCTACGGGTTTCGCATTGAATATTCTTGGGGAAAAAGTACTACGCCAATGCTTTCTTTTCAAAATAAAATCATTTTTAAAATCCTCATTTATTTATGAAAAAATTTGATCTCCTGGTATTTCTTTGTCCGACGCATGATTTTCACTCAAAAAAATAAAAATCGACAGAAAGCAAATTAAGAAATTAGATCAATTCTAAAATGAATGAGAATCTGAAAATTGCTTCATAACGCATTACCAATTTCCTAATAATATTTGAAAACATAATCTGCAAAAAAATAAATTTTTCACAAAAACGAGTGTTATTTTGTTTTGTGACAGTAAGTCTAAACGAATAGCACAAATTTGTTAATTAGTAATAATACCAAAACTGATTATAAAAATTGTTGTCTCTTCAATTTTTTTCGTATCTTGCTTAGTTTTTAAGAAAAAAAGTCGACCTAATTGCATATCCCTGGACCTCACAAGGAATAATATGGGGAATTAAATGTTTATTTTGGAAATTATTATATAATAAACAACTTGACAGTTGTCGTCAACTTTATAAGCTTTTAATTTATAATTGTTATGAAAAGTGTGTTTAGTGGTTATTTTTCGAAGCATTTTTGTAAAACATGGTTCAACTTACTAACAGTGAAATGGCAGGTATGCATTTCTGTTATGGAATGGCTCACGGAAACTCGAATGCTGCAAGACGCATTTACCATGAAAGATTTCCTCAGCGTGTAGTACCTAATAGAAAAACTTTTGTACGTCTCCATGCACGACTTTCTGAAACAGGCAGCTTTAAAAGATCGACGGTTGTCATTGGGAGGCCTGCAACGGTACGAACAGTTCAAATTGAAAAAGCTGTTTTAAATGAGATTGAAGTAAATCCCCATACCAGTACTCGGAAAATAGCTGAAGAATTGAATATTACCCATGTCACAGTGTGGCAGATTTTAAGAGCCCATCAGCTATATCCCTATCACATGCAACGTGTGCAAGCTCTATTGCCCAGAGATTTGCCTGTAAGACTAGCTAATGAATCCAGATTTCCTAAATCGAATATTATTTACAGATGAAGCTTGTTTTTCTCGCAATTCAATTATTAACTTCCACAACAATCACATTTGGGCCGAAAACAAACACACGCCTTGATAAAAAATGATTTTCAGTTTTCTTTTAATATTTGGGTTGGAATTGTCGGTGACCATCTCATCGGCTCACTTCTTTCCACCTAGACTTAATGGAGAAAAATACCGAAGGTTTTTAGAATTTGTTTTACCTGGACTTTTAGAAGAAATTCCAGTTATGGAAAGATTCTGTATGTGGTACATGCACGATGGTGCTCCACCACACTTTATTGTAGTGGCACGGCAATTTTTAGATGAAAATTACCATAATCGCTGGATTGGGAGAGCAGGCCCACATTCATGGCCACCTCGCCAACCCGAAATGAATCCCTCACATTATTTTCTCTGGAGACACCTTGAAGCGTTGGTATACAAAACTGCTATTCAAAGTGAAGAGGATTTACGGAATGATATCATTAATTCATATGACGTAATAAGAAATACGCCAGGCATTTTCAGAAGAGTGCGAAATTCAATGATGCGGCAGCTAGACGGTTGTACAGAAGCCGAAGGAGGCCATTTCTAACACTTAATTTAGTGCAGTTCGTTAGTCTAGATGTTAATGTTACTCAATATTTGTTGTTATTGTTACATAATTAGTAATGAAAAATTGAAAAAATTATAATTTCCAGAAGAAACATTAATTCCCCATAGCATTCCTTGTGAGGTCCTTGTGATGCAATTAGGTCGACTTTTTTCTTAAAAACTAAGCAAAATACGAAAAAAATTCAAGAGAAAAAAAGTTGTATTTCTAATTGCCTAATCCATAGAAATAATAAAAATAGCACAAAAGTGAGTGGCGTACATTTTTAAGTCAAAAATATTCGTTAAAATCCCGCTCGAGACGCCACTGGACTTAATAAATTGAATAACGTTCGGGCTGAATTAGCTCCTTAATGTTATAAATACCATTGCTAAATTACAACAAAATTAGGTATAGGATATTTAAGATATTTACGAATAACTTTTTTTTTACTTTCATTTTATCTTGAGAATGAAGGATTTGCGGACCCATGTTTATATGAACATTTCGTCTTAAAATTACCTAAAGAATCGTCTGTTAAATTTATGGGCGATACTTAATTAACACCCTGTATGTAACTGACTACCTATGTGCATACCTAATATTCATCTGGTTTCTATTTTCTGAATATTACGTAAGACAGTGAATAACTGACTGGAATGATACCTTTATCGCTGGCCAATACGATTAGTTTCGAAAGCAACATTTATATTAAATTTTTCACACCATGGTTCATGTTCATGTGTGAGTCGATGGGAAGACTTACGATGACAGATTCAAAATTGTCGTTTCATTATTAACTTATCGACTAAGTTTGAAGGATACCCGTTACTCTCAGATATTTCTTTTGCTCAAAGGGAACGTGACCAACATATGGACAAGAAAATGTAGCCCCGCCGTTTTTCGTTGTTAATTATCAATCAACAAGTGCTTTTTTCCTGAGTTGAACTAATTTAAAGAAAAAATATGGTAATTAGCACTTTTCTTTGTGAGAGGCACTTTTACTTCCAAGATATCAATTAACCTATATGCCTAATTGAATCATCGAATGTAATATAAAAAGTCTACTGCAATACATTTCTGTACGTTCTTTTAAAATAATAGAAAAACAAACATAATTTGAAGAGAAAGGAAAATTTCAATTATGTATGTGTATCAACAATTCCTTCAGAATGATTTTTTTCAGATTTGATTGCGACGGATATTAATAATTCATAATTTGGAATATCTTAAAGTGGGGTGTGTCGACGTGTTCCATTGGTGCATACAAAATAGACTTGCGCTCTCTACACCTATTAAAATGGAAGTATTATTAATTGAAAGAGGAAAATATTCACTTATCACATTCTAATTTAGTTGGAATTATTAAGGATTTGATTACAAAACCAGAGACTCCAAAAGGAAATATGACTCTCATAAAACAATAAATACGAGTGACTTTATTCGTGTGCATAAATCTAAGGCGAAAAATAAAGTTTCCATTGTTTCTTGTGCTTTCGAAAATTATAATAAGCTAATATCGTTATAATGATGATAATAATAATAAATTGTATGTTCCATAAGACATAAATATATATATTGGTATAGTCATGTATGTGCATACAAAAAACAGAAGAATCATACAGTCATTAAGTACAGTACTTTGAGAAATTTTTGCACGGTATAGAAACTGTGATTCAGTAAAAACATTTTCAAATTGAGTTTGAAAACAGATTCTATCAATGTCTCTGGAGAAAGACGTAACTTGTTGATCATTTTCAATCCCAAATAAAAATGGGACGTGGCAGTTAGGTTATATTAAAGAAGTTTTATTGAAACAACGATAAAAATAAAATAAAAACAACAATAAAAATTAATTGGCGCTTCGGGGCGACTTCATTGATTCCAGTGGCGCATTTGCTTTTTCAGCTGCAGGAAAACCCGGAAAAACCTGCAGTACCACATCATCTGAAGATCTTGATCTAACAATATCCTCTCTCTTATAAAACAAGATGTAGGGTGTCTCCAGAGGCTCCAATAAATTCAATGCATCGCCAGAACACTTCGTGACACGACTATCGTCAAACTTAAACCAGTCCGTTTCTTCTTTGACGAAGGCGTAATAATGACCAAATTCAACGCCAGAACCACAGTGAACAATGACTGCATGAATATTATAATAGTGGTCTGCGAGGTTGAAATGCTCATCTATTTAGAACCTTCGTGAAAGTTTGATGCTTCCATCAGAGGATGATTCATGTTTGAAGATCATCAGTGTTATCATTAGATTGACTGGTACCTTAGTTTACTTGTTTTCTTATAATAGTCAGTTAGTTTGGCGCATGTTTGGTAATACAGTTGATCATCATCAGACTGTATGGAATCATCCAATCCAGAACGGTCAGGAGTATTGATTCTGCTATTTTTTTGCCCAACAAAAGTATTCAACAAGAACCACAAGATTTCGGAGCAATCCTCTCGTTATCCCAACGAGTATCTAGTGGACTTCAAAGACTCCAGAAAATCGGTTCGTGGAAAAGGTTACATTTTCAGGGTATATTTTGATCTTCTACTTCTCCATCTTGATATAAAATGTGGGAATCTTCCAAAGAAAGGTAGAAAGCAATCAATTTCAAAGTTGAATCTATGCAAAGATGTGAAGAAAAGAAGTAAAAGAAGTTACTTTCAAACACAAACTGGAAGAAAAAACCCTCCCGAAACAGATATTTTCATATAAACATTGAAATACACGAAAAAAATACTTCCAAAACAAATATGTCTGAGAGTTACTTCTTTATTCATCTATAAATCTTTGTATGGAGTTAATTTTTGAAATAGGAGAATATATTGATTTACTTATCATTTCAGTTGGGTAGACTATCTCATCAACAAAAAAAAAGTCTTCGAAAAAGTCGGCAAAGGAAATGTAAAAACAAATGTTTTGATAAGTACGGGTATGTTCGTTTAAAAAAAGCTTATTTTGTTTCTGTACGCATCAGGAACCTGTGATACGACTTCTGCGCTTTCAAAAAATGTATAAAAATCGTTTTCAAAAGCAGTTGAGGAACTGCCGAATTTGGATCAATTTATAGCAGCATTTGAAGAAAAAAGTGTCTGCTTCAAATATTATTTGATAACGTAATTCAAATCTTGTTGGCAATTTATAATCAAAAATCTGTGGACAGTATCGATCATCTTCGTTATTCACAATGCGTCAAGTCTATAAAAATGAATAAACCTTTGCAGTTATTAAATATTCTATCAACAAGTGCAGCAGCTCACCAACATTTCAATAGTGTTCATTATCAAGTTCAAACTTGGTTAGGGCATGATTTGGAACCCTATGAATGGGGTTTGACAATGCGTAGCAAATTTTTGGAACCTATTACGAAAATTTTAACAACTTCTCTGGAGAAATTGCTCAACCCAATATTTTGCAACTGCAAGAGTGGTTGTGGTTCGCGATGTGGATGCAGAAATTTGGGTCGTAGTGCCCTTTAGCTTATGGCCAGTGTAATAGGCAAGCTTGCCTCGATGCTTTACCATATCAGAGCGATGTCAATGAAGACAGAACCTTTGACCCCGAACTAATGGAAGACCTGGAGACAAATGCCATTGAAGACAATAAATAATAGGACTTTGAAATACTACAGCAGTCGGGAGATGACGATGAAGAAGAAAAAGCAGAAGAATTTTCACAATCATTTTTTTAAATATCAATTAGGAATGTCTTTCTTCCTTTTTTTTTAATTATTCAAGAAGTTGATAATATAAATTCAATAAGAATCGAAATATAATTTGAGCATTTTCCTCAACAATTCTATAAATACAAGGGCAGGTAAATGTTGACGAGTAAATTGATACTAAATTGAAAATGGATAAATAAGTGAAATAGTCATTGGTAACAATATGATGACACCTGAATGTTAATTTCATGCCTGTAAAATTTTTAGATCGTCATCGAGCAAATAATATAATGTCTAGTATTCAAAATATATTATAGAGTAAGATCTCAGAGCGATCAGACATAACTTATTTTCACACAGATGAAACCTTACAGTCTCAGTAGCGTCTCGTGTGTTTTAAATACCTGCGTGTTTATGAAACTTGCTGAGTGACACCTGGGCAGGTACCAGGTGAGAAAGGTAACTAAAAATAAGAGCTACTTAACTTAAATTTGTATAACTGATTTTTATACATTTTTTGTAGAATATTATTTCGAAATACTGTAATAAGTGTCAGACACTTGTCATGGACCAGAAATTTTGCCAGACGTTTTAAAGCTCCACTAAAATTAAATGAACTTTACTTACTTTTACATGTCGGATTTTTAAATATGTTATTAATGTGACTATAATAAAGTTATAATTAATCAGTCAGACAAATTAGAATGACCAAACATCCCTCAAATACAAAAATTAGTTAACCAGAAGTATGAGCACGAGAGTGCTGTGCGCATGAGCCTCAGAGTAAAAAATTAAGAATTAATTCGATTCAAATACTTCGATCCGATTAGATATTTTTGCATATCTGTTTTAATATGATGAACTCTAGCATTAAAATAAATATTAAAGTAAAATAATGTTTTGAAAAAGATACCAGTTAGGATAATTGAAAAAAATTATTTTTGTAAAAAAATGTTCAACTAGGATTAATTGAAACAAACATTTTTCATCTTTTAATCATCATATTCATTGTCGCAATTATTAGAATTTTAATCGTTCAACCAATCATGATGCTGCTCATCCGAGTCATCATCTTCATCATTCTCAGTTATGTTGTTGCTGGCTGGTTCTTCTGCAAAAAATAGTTCAAAGAATTGAAAAACATAAAATCACAAACATAATAAATTCTAAACCTGAAATCAAAGTATAATACCTGAAGTTTGAAGGAATTCACTAACGTTTGCTGGTAATTGGTCACCATGAAACCAATGAAAGGGATATTGGTTTTCTTCTAATCTCCACCCATTGTGTTCAGGAGTAAAAATGGTTGATTGTTTTGCATTTGCATTATTCCATATGCTAGAAATGTAATTAGCACGGCGGAATTGTTGGAATAACTCACTTTGGCATGGTGGTAAACTGCTAGCATCAAATTTTTTTAAATTTTTGCGATCGAATTCTTCGTTAATATTAGATACGCTGTAATTATTCAAAAATAACTGAAGCCGGCAGCATCAATGTTGCACGTATCAGAAACACTATACATTTCGCAGATAAATTTTTGAATTATTTTGAAAATATATTTTTGGATGCGCTCATCGGTAAACAACTCTGATTCTCCAAACTGCATGAAAGCTCGCTGATATTCATGTTTCTTCATTAATATATTGAATGGTCTTTGTTTACCTTTAAAAAAAAAGGCGGGATTAAAGTCACATCCAGTTAGAACGTGAAACCCTGGCAAACTTTTACATAAAGATGGTCCCAAGTACTCGTAAACCTTTGTCAAATTGATGTATCTCTGGTTATTTCCGGTGCCTGCGTTTAACCATACATTCGAATCATCATTTTTTAAATTATGCATATGTCCTAACATAATTATCGCAATGTCAGTATCAGAACATCTTATACTTATGATGTACTGTTTTTAACCTTTGGTGTAGTAATGAATATTACTGGAGTTTTTTCCCAACACCAAATCGTTATTTTTACACCTCGACACGTGTTTCGATCACCAAGTGGTCATCCTTAAGAGGAAGATAAAACTCTTCCTCTTCCTCTTGAGGATGATCACTTGGTGATCGAAACACGTGTCGAGGTGTACAAATAACGATTTGGTGTTGGGAAAAAACTCCAGTAATATTCAGAACATCTTATAACTGAATTTCCTTGGAATTTGTTATGGATTATTAGCTGTTTAATACAATTTTGATTTTTTTAAATGTCTCTTTAGTAAATAACTTTAACGCATTACAGGATTGTCTACAAAATATACATTTTGAATTGTTTTCTTCCGTGATTTTCACTATTGCAAATAACTTAATATTTCTCACAAATTACACGATATAAACAACAAAAACATGTGCTCTGACAGACTCGAACTAGACTAGATATTATAGGTTACGCGCAAGGGGCACATACACAGTAGAGTGAAACAGATTGTGAGTTAAAGAAGGAGAACCGAGTTATTATGGACGTCTCACTCTGGAATGCAAGCACAGCACTCTCGCGCTCATACTTCTGGTTAACTAAGTTTTGTGTTTGAGGGATGTTTGGTCATTCTAATCTGTCTGACTGATTAATTATAACTTTATTATAGTCACATTAATAACATATTTAAAAATCAGACATGTAAAAGTAAGTAAAGTTCATTTAATTTTAGTGGAGCTTTAAAGCGTCTGACAAAAGTACTGGTCCATGACAAGTGTCTGACACTTATTACAGTATTTCAAAATAATATTCTACAAAATATGTATAAAAATCAGTTATACAAATTTAAGTTGAGTAGCTTCTTATTTTTAGTTACCTTTCTCACCTGGTACTTGCCCAGGTGTCACTCAGCAAGTTTCATAAACACGCAGGTATTTAAAACACACGAGACGCTACTGAGACTGTAATGTTTCATCTGTGTGAAAATAAGTTATGTCTGATCGCTCTGAGATCTTACTCTATAATATATTTTGAATACTAGACATTATATTATTTGCTCGATGACGATCTAAAAATTTTCTGTTTTGTACGATTATGTTATTGAAGTCAATTTCAAATAAGTATTTTGAGAAAATTTTGCATGTGTTGTTTCTTTGTTGAATTCACTACCTACTTCGTTAGTTATCTCACAACTCAATTTTGTCGAGAAATGTCTATATAATGATGTAATCTTTCTTGCCTCAGACTTATCCACAATACTATTAACAATCTGTTCGATTAATTATAATCGCAGGTTCAAACCTTCCATTTATTATCTTCAACAATTCAAACTGTCGATCATCTAAGGTAGTTACCAGATATGGACATTCGACTCATAGTGCAGTCGAAACAAGGAAACTATTCGCATTTGTCCCCAGGGCATTTGTCAATTTATTTCTTGTTCTGTGAAGTGACATTTCGATGTCATGAAGTGATTTGTCTGGAAATGTTGTGATTGTAGTGCGACATACAATAGAAATTGAGGTGATTGTTACTCGAGACAATTCAGTATTTGATTTTATGCATTTCGACGATTGTTTTTGTATTGTATTGTATACCAGAAAGGTTGATGATTCTTCTGTATATTAAGATGCTGCCATTTACTGGATCACTCCAGTCGCTGTTGAACCATCCATCCATTCAAGTCATTGACAACCCTATCAATGACTTGTTTTGTGAGTATTTCCCTCTTACTCGTCACATCATGTTCCTAAAAAGCAATATTCACCAGTGTATGACAGATACTGTCAGTTTTATGAATTCATATGTCAATTACTGGAAAAATTGTATATTCAGGGTTCACTCATATGAGTATGGTTCAAAGGAAACATTAAAATCAGAATCAGTTGGTTGCAGCCTTGATGACAGTCGAGCAAGGTATATTGGTTGCTACAGCTGCATGAGAATTCAATACTGCCCTAATATCTTCATTATTTAAAGAAAAGTACGTATATTCATAATACAAATCATGAAATTATAAACAACAAAAATTATTTGGCGTTCAGGGGCGACTTCATTGATTCCAGTGGCGTATTTGTTTTTCAGCTGCAGGAAAACCCGGAAAAACCTGCAGCACCACATCTTCTGAAGATCTTGATCTGCCAATATCCTCTCTCTTATAAAACAAAAAAATGTAGGGTGTCTCCAGAGGCTCCAATAAATTCAATACAAAGCCAGAACACTTAGTGACACGAGTATCGTCAAACTTAAACCAATCCGTTTCGTCTTTAACCAAGGCGTAATAATGACCAGATTCAATGCCAGAACCACAGCGAACAATGACTTTATGAAGATTATAATAGTGGTCTGGCTATATTGAAGTGATCATCTATTTCAAAACTTCGTAAGCGTTTGGTGCTTCCGTCAGAGATTGAGTCATGTTTGAAGATCATTAGTGTTATTATTAGATAGACTGGTGCCTCAGCTATACTTGTTTTCTTATAACAGTCAGTTAGTTTGGCGCATGTTTGTCAATAGATCAATACAGTCAATACCACCTGTTAAAAGTTCCATTTTCAGATGATTTTACAATAACGTAGAGGAAAAATAGCCCATATTATTATGTGCACCATGGATCCCCAAACAACTCTAACCAAAGAAGAGGAACACATTATAGTGTAATGATATTCTTAGCTTTCCAAAATACATCATCACATATCGAAAATTCAACTACTTGATGGTGTTGAACTTACAACTGGGGAATCTGATGGAGAACGAAAATTCAAAATTGGCAGACCTGGCCCAAAATGGTACAAGGAAATTCATTAAGACACCCAGAAGTTTCAAAAAGAAATGGTCGAAATTTAACTGTGACTAGAAGAAATGGGACAAAACATTAATTTCTTACTTGGTTCTGGGAGATGAGAAATTTATTTATTCGCAATAAAATTATTTTTATGTCACGAACGAACCAAAACGCATAATCAACGCTGATGAAACTGCATTTTATCGACAGCCTGGAAAAGAACAAAGTACTCACAAAAAAACTGTAATGAATATCTGTAGTATAGAGTGTTGACAAAGAGAATCTACTGAATGGGTAAATGCCAGTGCTGCTGATCAAATTGCTCCACCTATCTTTAAATGTAAATGAAACGAAAAATGTATGAGATATCATTAACATTTGTCATTCGTTTGACAGAACTATTAACATTATGTGTGGAATATAACATCGTTCAATTATCCGCCACGACTTCTCTGGGTGGAACGCATCCGGAACGTCCAATTTTCCATGACTTTTGCGCAGAATCAGGATGAATTTTTCCGATGGCATGGGTTATGTTGATTTTGAGGTCACTGTGGTTTGTGGCTTATTCGCATACATCTGCGACCTCACAAGAAAAAGTCTAACGAGTTCAAATCGCACGATCTTGGTGGCCAGTTCGAATCACCTCCACGTGAAATGACCATGCCCTCAAATCGCTGGTGCAGAATATCCAATGTGGCATGAGCTCTGGAGCTTTGATGCAGATGGTGTCCAAGCTAAAAGAAGTTGATATTCGTCGCCGTTGACAGTAATGGCCTGACCAACGTCGTTCCCAAAGAAATGTAGACCCAAGGCGTCACCAGCTCAAAATCCACACCAAACAGTGACTTTTTCGGAATGCATTGGACGCTTTTGGATCTCATGTGGATTGGTATCTTCCTAAATTCGACAATTTTGTTTGTTCACGTACCCATTCATTCATAAATGGGTCTCATCGCTGAAGATGATTTTTCGATGAAAATTAGGGTCAGTTGCCAACTGCTCCAGAGCCCATTCAGCGAACACACGTCGTTGTAGGCCCAAGTAACTATGCAAAATTCGCCAGGTTGTGGTCTGCGAAAGGCCGAGTTCTTGTGAGTGACGTGAAATTGACTGCCTCTGATTCTCCTGCATACTCTCTTAGACAGCGGCGATGTTTTCAAAAGGTCTTGGATTTCGTCGACTTGCGGGTGTTGATCGAACGTTTACTGAACGAGAGGACTCAAATTTATTCACCACTATTATGGCGATCGTGAAATGGTTGAAACCCGCGGTACGTAGCGCGAACAGAACACCCATTTTGATACAACTATTTCATTATTGACACATGTTGTTGAATGCTATATCCGTTTGGAAAAACAGACTGAATAAATGACAACTACTTTGATAGTACAGCTGCGACAGCATGGCCGTTATCGATTGTGAAAGTTTGGAAGTCCCAGTTGGGAAACCCTATACAAATGAAGGCATATCAACATTTGGCATAATATATACCACTACTATATAGTGAGTGTTGAAGCTAGTTATTATAATTTTGATGAAAACCATAGACGAAAGTTTTCGAAGCAGCAATTAGTGTCACCTTCAAAATGTCATTGACAAAGCATAATCATATTTTTTTTGAAGAGTTTACAAAATCATACTGGCGTTTATCAATAATATTCTAATGTGAGAGGTATTCAATGACTGTAACGTTGATGTCCCTCATTATCACTTTCTCAGAGCTCTGTTATGCCAGCAACGCAGTGTATGGAAATCGCATTTAGAAAATGCCAAAATTAGGTACTTTTTAGGTGCTTTTTAGGTACCGAAGTCAAAAATTAGGTGCTCTGTAACTTACACCACAACTCAATAGTCAAAGTTGCGTTGCTAGCAGTATGTGATGCTAGCAACGCAATGAGAATAATAATAAAATAATGTTTGTTTGAAGGAGGTTGACAATGTTTCGTGGTGTATTTCATCAGTTCGGACTTCCATTGTCTAAAATAATACAAATTGATTTGAAATCTCTGAAAAAAATAAAAGATTAATTAAAAAATTTAAATGTTAATAAAAGCCGAAATTTTTTATTTTCTGGTTGTAGCTTGTATGTTATTTCCTTGTAATTTCAGGTTTTTTGTTTTAATAAAATTGTTAATATCGGTTAATCTTTAATTTTTTTGAGGGATTTCAAATCAATTTATATTAAATTAGACAGTGGAAGTCCGAACTGATGAAATAAAATAATGAATGTTAAGGGAACACTATTAGGTACTAATTAAGTGCTAAACCGTGAGGATCGTAAAATTTTCTAATTAATAAACAAAAGCTTTCAATTTCGCTAAACAACAGACCTAAGAATCAGATCTCCCAAAAACGAGGACAAATGCTCCATCAGGTATAAACTAAGCGTGGTAATAAAGTGCTAATTAGGTGATTGCAAGAAATTAAGATGAAACGACCGCGAGTAAGTGAAAAAAAATTCCGACCGACCGACCAGTCGGTCGGTAGCCGGGCGGTTCGACGTGGATGCTTTGTTCACTCAGTCAATCGGCCGATGTATGAGTCGATGGTTCAAGCCTCAGGCTGAACGATCAATTTTCACTTGCTATCGTCCAACCCGTGTTAGGAATCACACGTTAAAAGGTAAGACCTCGATTTCTGAGGGTTATCGTTCGTAGGGGTGCGATAGCTGGTTAACGGAAAAAACATTTTTTTTAATGGTGGTTATCGGGTTCACAGTGGTTATCGAGTCCATAAGCCCCATATGAATTATGGAATCTAGATTTACTATAAATATCTAATGAGCACCTAATTAGCACTTATAGTTACCAAGAGTTTATAAATGATAATTTGATAGACACAGATTTTACATGACTGTTAAGTTTTAAAATGGTAAACGATATTGATTGTTTGTTTTTTATATATACTGACGCTCCAATTCATATGTACGAATTGAAAGATTTTATTTATTTATACATATGTCCGTTTATTTTTTATTTTTTAGTGTAACAAATTATAATATAATATTGACTTACCATATGTACCTAATGTACCAACAAACGGTTATTATTATTATTATTATTATTTTTTCACCGTGGTGTGCGCTGGTCAGGCCCTATCCCCCGAAGCCCCTATACATTCGGGAGGGCGCGCCAGCATAATCAACCAATGACCACTCCCCACACCGTGGATTGAGTGATCATTGGGTCCGAGAATCATGTGCCCTGAGCAAACGCAGTGAGCCAAGAATGACAGCCTTCTGCATCTGTGCGGCTAAGATTTCTGCCTTAGTGCGGCAAGCCGGTATGATTTTGAGATTCGAGAGTAGGGAAGACATCATTCCACCAAGGACTCCAATAATCAGAACGACCATCTTGACAGAGTGATCTGGATAGAGTCTGCGGAGTTCGAAGAGAAAATCTCGATATTTTATCCGTTTTTCCTCCTCTTTTCTGACGATATTCGTCTCGCCAGGAGCTGAAAACTCCACGACAAATATCGTTTTGGTCTGGTGGTCGAGAAGGACTACATCAGGCTTATTAGCTTGTATGAGCCTGAGGGTGGGGAACGAATAGTTCCAATAAATTCGGCACTTCTCGTTCCCCACAACGGATTCAATATTCCCCGGAGCGTAGGGCAACACCGGTGTCTCGTCAATACCGTAAGAGTGCCGTAGATGGTAATATAGCACTCTTAGGGCCGCGTTATGTCGATGGATATAGGCCGAGACCGCATATGCTACACATGCTGATAGCAAGTGCATTAGGGTCTCGGGCGCCTCGCGGCAGGCCCTGCACCTTGTGTCAGGAACCTCTATACCCATCACGCGACTGCGGTAGACTAAGGTGTTGAAGACACCATCCTGGCAAGCCATGATGAACCCCTCAGTTTCCGACTTCAGCCCACTCGACCTGAGAAAAGCGAACGTCAAGCGCTTTGATAAGCCAAGGTCTTCAATATTATTGAAGAAGACCCCATGCATTGGCTTATCCCTGTGTCTCCGCAGAAGTAAGGTGATCTCTGCGGCTTTTATCTGAGCTTTTTGCTGAACGGGTTCCAACTCGGTGACAGAGTTGTAGTCACCTCGTTCAGAGTCGAAAACTATACCGAGTTCATCAGCTGCTCGAGCAGCTGCCCTAAGGAGAAATGCTCCAATTCCTGCTCTCTCATGGTCACGGACCATGCAGAGAAGGGGATCCGAACTCCTGACGACTTTACAGGCTGTATTCAGTACCATTCTGTCACGTAGCCACTCCAAACTCAAAAGTCCACGACCTCCCTGTTGTAGGGGAAGTACAACCGTGGAACGGACGATTTGGGATGCAAACTCCTATAGAGATGCATCATTTTTTGGGTCCTTACGTCGAGTTGATACAGCTCCTCCCGAGTCCACTTCACTACTCCAAACGAGTACAGTAAGATTGGAACGGGAAGCATATTTGTTGCAGCAACTTTGTTCTTCCCCGACAGCTCCGATGACCAGATCTGTCGAAGTTTGTGCTGATACTTGCCACGGAGAGAGTTTTTCACTGCGGTTACCTCTTGTGAGTGGCGTTGTTCCACCCCGAGGTAAGTATACGTCTCTCCGGCATCCAGATGGTGTAGGATGCTTCCATCTACGAGCTGCACATCCTCTCCGTAGTTCCCGCATCGTCCTCTTTTGAGATGAACCATTGCACATTTGTCTATCCCGAATTTCATACCGATAGCATGCGTGTACTCTTCTACCACCCTCAAGGACTGATGGAGATCCTTCTCTCCAGAGGCATAAAGTTTAAGATCATCCATATAAAACAGATTATTATTATTATTATTATTATCCAGGAACGTACTGTAAAAACTCAGTCCATCAGTCATAGTGGTTTTCCATAATGCCCCATAGGCATTATGGAATCTAGGTTTACTATCATTTATGTAGTGAACACTTAATTATCACTTTATTTTTATTGTCTATGTATTAGTTTACGAGTATCTCAAGACCTTATTGCATGTTGTTAATTTTTTTTCTCAAATCAGGTATCTCGAATTTTTTTTCACTTATTCGCGGTCGTTTTCATCTTAATTTCTTGCAAGCATCTAATTAGCACTTTATTACCACGTTTAGTTTATACCTGATAGCACATTCGTCCTCGTTTTCGAGAGACCTGATTCTTAGATATGTTGTTTAGCGAAATTGGAAGCTTTTGTTTATTAATTAGAAAATTTTACATACTGTTAGCAACGCAAATTTGACTTGCGGTGTAAGTTACAGAGCACCTAATTTTTGACTTCGGTACCTAAAAAGCATCTAAAAAATACCTAATTTTGGCATTTTCTAAATGCGATTTCCGTACTTTGCGTTGCAAAGTACAGAGATCTTTCTCAGTCACATATTTTTCAGTGATACAACTCTTGCGCTGAACTACATCGAATAAAAAAATTGTTAGCGTCGTGATATGCACTGTTAACTATCAACTATCGATGAATTTCATTCGAATCATCTATTGAGGTGTAGAAACGTTTCGATTGAAATTGATTCGTGAATGTTTCGTTTCAAAAGTTATAGAAAAGCATGTATTGAAATATAATTGGAAGAGAAAGGAACACTTCAATTATGTATCTGTATTATTTAATTTTGTAGTTAATTTTCAGAATTAATTGAAATATTAATAATTCATAATTCAGATTTTCCTAAAGTGAGGTGTGTCAACATATTCCATTGGTGCATTTAAAATTGGCACGTCCTTATAAATGTCCTTTCTAGACACCTATTAAAATGTATTATAACTAATTAAAATAAGGAAATATTCAATAATGGAAATCTTATTCAGTGGAATCAATAAAGAATATGTCGACAAATCCATTTTTTATCATAACGAGTTATTCCACAATCTGGTTTTGGTTTTGAACAATTAGGTAATCGGGAAACTTCAGAATTTGAATCTTCAGGCTTCATATCTAGGTGAAAGACATTACAAGTACATTGGCGAGAGTTTTCTGATAATAATCATACAGTGTGTGTTCCATACCGTGTTTTCATTACAAGTTTGAGATGAAGAAGTGAATTCATTGCATTTCTTGAAATACTCTTCAATTTACAAATTACTCAGTAAAATCGTGGCATATCAATGTCAGTTTTTGTTTTAATATAATGAGATATATTGCTCTCTATATTCAGATTCCTTCTGGAAAGTACGCCAAGAATGGGGTAAAAAACTAATCTTCTCAGCTGTACCCATTCTCATTGTAGAGTCTGTAATGTCATGAGTATATTTCCAAAATGTAGTGTTTTCATTATAGGATAATGAATTTTTTTGTTTTGTCATCCTAGAATGTTCTCCAATCATGAAATCAGATATACGTTATGAACATCAACCCTCAAAGAGAAAACTTATAATATAAGGATTAACTAGGTCTTACATTTCAAGTGCGACCCATAACACGAGAGCCAATCTATTCAACAATCAAATCACCGATGCAAAATGGTTCATATACTTGCTCAGAGCCTGACATATATGTGTACATCAAATCTTTGATGGAACCGAGAATATATCCATATTATGAACTGAGGTGCTATTTTCCGATATATGCTAATATGTTCGTTGGCAAATAGTCGCATACGGATAATAATTGAATACATTCGATGTTGTGTATTTTCAAACAACAACCGAATTGATTTTTCCACCCGACTTTCTACTCGCACACATTGATGTTAGTTTACACGTAAAAAAAAATTAAAACACTAGAAAGTTCAGACAAATTTCGACTTCCAAAGGAAATGCATCTGTGTCTCGATATCTGATTAGTTTTTAGTTTCCCCAAAACCAAAAAAACTTATAGTGCATTTTGAAAAAAACTGGTTTTACAAAATGGGAAATTTTCTAATAATTTCACCTACAAAAAAAAAAGACAGTGCCTTGCCCGGTGCTATTGAAGATGTGAAAAAATGGGGAAAGGTTACTAATAAGTATGAATTCAAATTTAAATAAAATATATTTTCTTCATTGGTATTGGAGGTATTCCATCTATATTGAACGAATGAAGAAGAGGCAATTGAGGGGATAATTGGACCTGCACTAACAAAAAGATACCAGACACCATTTTCGAAACGGGTATAATTCATGAAGTTGTTTATTTAAGTGATACATTGGAGGAAGTTAATTATTCAGGAGATGGAGATAAAAACCAAAATGAATTCATTGTACGTGGAGTTGACAATCAATCAAATCCTAACGTAGAAATACCAAAACAAAAAAAAATTGTTATAATTGTACGTTCGAATAATAGCATTGCAGCAGTTTGAAAACTGGTTATGCAAACAGCAGTTTGGAGAATTCAACAAACAAACTGGTGTGTATCAGAAAATTTAAATTCGAATTGTAGGAAAAAGAAATCAAAACCGAAAACAAAATAGCTGCTGCACTCGAGATTCTGTATAGTCTTCAGAGTGTTCGTTTTGTTGTAGTTACTTGTTTTTTTGTGATATTTTCTTCAGCTGTATCATTCTCATTAAAATATTAATGGTCTATATTATTTGTTTCAACTGACATTTTTATAGTGGTTTCAACTATCAAATTTTTAACTGATTTATAGATGTAATTATAAGTTGGTCAGGAACCAAATAATTCATCAACATTCGCTGGAGCTGTCAGTTTTACCACAATTCTTTTCTAAAATATCTGTTTCTAGTTTAATATTGAAAGAATAAAGAGTTTAAAATTGATTACTTCCTTCCTTTCTTTGAAAGATTCCCACATTTGTTTGTATCAAGATCGAGTAGTAGAAATCCAAAAATCTTCTTTCCCAAAAATCTGTATCTAATTGTTCAACATCGTGATCAATTACAATTGAATGATCTTCATCCCCAAAGTTTACAAGTGCTAGATTATTATCAATACACATAATATGTAAAATCACTCAAAAGGTTAATGTTCGGGCAGGGATTGTAGGAAACCATATTGGTCATTTGAGGGCAACTTAAATGGCGATTATTATTTGGCACTACTTCAAAATTATGTCATTCCAAGTTTAGCAAATTTATATCCAGATCCAGGAAACCCTCAAGCTTCATTGAATATGATATGGTTTCAGCAGAATGGAGCACCACCACATTACCAAGTTATTGTCCGGCAATACATCGATACATTTCCCAATCGGTGGATAGGGATGAGAGGATCGATTGAAGGGCCAGCGCGATCACCTGATCTTTCATCATTAGATTTCTTTTTATGGGGATATGTGAAGAGCAATCTGTACAAAACTAAACTTTCAGATTTGAATGAGTTTAAAGAACGAATAACGCTTGCGATTTGTCGGCCACTCTTGATATGTTGAATAATGTTAGAAAACAGTTTTATTTGAGATTAGGATGTTGCCAAGACGTTCGCGGTGAACATCTACTTCGTTACCATCCATATTTCTTTCACGTAGGTATTCTAAATTTCTATACGTTTTGCATCACATTTTAGTTTTTGAGTATGTTTTATCGAAATTCGGTAACCATATGATTTTAATTTATTTTAGCTCAATTTTTGCAATAAACTTGAAAGCGATAACATTTTTGAATAAAGAATAAAGAGACCTTTCAAACAATATATCATACTTCCCATTTAATAAATTGTGGGTTGTACCTGTCATTCGAAGGGGGTTAAAGGTAGGCGTGGCATTTTTACGGGATTTTTTTTTCAATTATGGACAGTAACTGAAATAATGAATTCATTCCATTTGGCTTTTACACACTATAAGTTTAGTGGTATCGAAAATCATACTAGCCTACATTAATTATTTGCTAATGTGACAGGTACTCAACGACTGTAATGTTGATCTTTCTCATCATTACTAACTACATCACACTTTTCAGAAAGATGGTTCCACATTTGTTTTCGAATGACCATCATGAGCTATCTCCATATTCTATAAGGGATTATTATTCAAAATGATTTACATGTGTGAGCTGTGACAAAACTCTTGGGCTGAACTACATCAAATAAAAAAGTTGTTGAAAAATAGATAGCGTCGTGATTGGCACTGTTACTTTCAGATTAGCGATCAACTATCAATACATTTCATTTGAATCATCTATTGAGGTGTAAAAACGTTTCTATTGGAATTAATTCGTGCATGTTTTGTAAAGAAAGAAAAGCATGTTTTGAAACATAATTTGAAGAGAAAGGGAAATTTTGATTATGCATCTGTATCAATAATTTCTGCAGTTTATTTTGATAATTAATTGAAATATTAATTATTCATAATTCAGAATTTTCTAAAGTGAGATATGTCAACATATTTTATAAATGAATTTTTTAACTTCTATTTAAATGTATCAAAACTAATTATTATAGGTGACTAATGAATTATGGAAATCTCATTCAGTGTAATTAATAAGAAATGTGGCGCCAAACCATTCTCTGTCATACCGAGAGGCTCCACAAATTGGTTTTAGTTTTGAAAAATTGAGAAAGTGTACCAATTTTTATTGAAAACTCGTTACTAGATTCAATATGATCATGAATATGTTTCAAACATATAGTTTTTTCATTATACGATGAAATTTTTTTGGTGAAGCTACAGTGAAGGACTAATAATGGGGAACCCTTTGAGTCCTTTGCGGGCTGAAATTTTCATAGATAACATAGAGTATGAAGTTCATAATAATCAGTGAACTAACATTTTCTTATACTGGTACAGATAGGTAGATGACGACTTAGAATGTTTTATCCATTTCAATTGAACTTCGTGGTCTCACTATAAAATACAAATATGAATAACAGATCATTCAACTTCAGAAAAGCTGATTACGTGTCACTATATAAAGAATTTTTGAACACGGATTGGAACTTTTTAGAAGACTCATCTGAGGTAAACACTGGTGTAAATAGTTTCTACAATAAGTTTTATGAAATTCTAAATGCTCATGTTCCAGTTTATCCAGTTTAGTATACGAGTAACATAATAAAACTTATTGAAGAAAAAGCTAAATTACATAGAAAGTACAAAGCAACAAAAAATATGTGTTATTACCAAGAATTCTGTAGAACTAGAAAAATTATCAAACAGAAAGTCAAAGAAGTATATACATCGTATATAAACAATATTGGAAACGAATTAATAGTTGATCCAAAAAACTTCTGGACATTTGTACATAATAAAAATAATAGTACAAGAATTCCAGGCCAGATGGTTTATGAGGGTGAATCCTATAACAACCCACAATCATTTGTTAATGCTTTTAGTAGATTTTTTTAAAATGCCGATTTATCACCTGAGGCTGATGAAGAAAACGTTGTTTTCAACTTCGAACATAATAGCTCAATAGATGTTAGAGTAATGTTAGTGTGGAACCAATAACAAAGTTAGAAATATTAGAAGTGGGAAGAAAATTAAAAAATTAGATGCCCTCAGGTCCAGACAAAATTCCATCATTTCTATTGAAAGACTGTCTGAGAGCACCAGTTTATCCCCTACAAATTCTTTTTAATCTTATCTTGAGAACGTCAGTTTTTCCTGAACTTTGGAAAACTGCCAAGGTTTGTCCAATACATAAAGCTCAAGATCGAAATGAAATCAATAATTATGTACCTATTTCAATCCTAAACAACTTTGCCAAGCTTCTAGAAGCAATTCTGTATAGTCGTATCTATCAATCCTCTCGACATATAATATCTGATCACCAACATGGTTTTGTGAACTCTAGATCCACCATCAGTAATTTAGCTGTTTTTGATCAATATTTATGTGAATCGTAAGACCGTAGAGGGGCAAGTAGATGTGGTGTACACGGACTTCTCTAAAGTATTCGATAGTGTCAGCCATAAGTTACTAATTTGTAAACTTTCTTGCATGGGTTTCAATGAAATTTATTGTCAACTTTTGGAATCATATCTTAGCGGACGTAATCAATACGTATATTATCGCAGCTTTTCTTCAGATGTGGATTTAGCAATCAGCTGAGTCCCGCAAGGATCCAATATTGGTCCCTTATTGTTTTTACTATTTATAAATGATCTGTGCAACACAATAACTTGCAATAAATTAATGTTTGCTGATGATTTGAAACTGTATACATCTATAAACAGTTTCGATGATTATAACATTATGCAAAAGGAGATTGATCTTTTACAAAATTGGTGTCTCAAGAATCGCGTTCATTTGAATATATGTAAATGTAAAATTGTTACATTCAGTAGAAAACTCAATACACTGGAATTTCTTTACCACATCGACAACATTATATTGGAGAGAACTGAGAATATTAGGGATCTAGGAATCTATTTTGATCATCAATTAACTTTCAACTACCATATTAATCATATTATAAATTCAGCTTACCGCGTATACGATTTTATAATAAGGAACTGCAAGAATTTTCATAATATGCTAACCTTGACCTCTCTGTATTTCAGTATGGTGAGGCCAAAACTAGAATATGGGTCCATTATATGTAATCCCATATATCATCAACACACATCAGCAATTGATAGAGTCCAAAAGGAGTTTTCAAAAATTTCTTACTTTTGGAATGACCGTAACTTATCCTCCAAGAAACTGTGATTAACCTGATCTGCTGTGCTGATTTGACTTTGTGGCCTTAGAAAAAAGAAGAAATCTTTGTTCCAAGAATATCTTCTAGGTACATCAAGACTTTTTTATGCAAAAGAGCACAAACTAACTTAATGTTAAAATCACCAATCAATCTGATGTGTCGTAATGCGAACAAGCTCTCTACTAACATCGATATTTTTGTTGGAGTATTTGTGAAATTAAAAATAAGTCTCGTGCGTACCTATAAGTCATTTATGTTATTTATATCAAATAGTATTAATCCTTCAAGTATGTTAGTTTTGCTCTGTAAATAGGAAACTGTTGGGCAATAAACGCTATTATTATTATTATTATTATTATTATTATTATTATTATTAGTATAGATAGGCATTTAGTCAAGTTCGTTGAATATGTCAATTCCATACACCCGTCAAAAAAATTCACCACTGAGAGGGAGGTAAATAATTCGATAAACTACCTTGACTTGACCATTCCAAAAAATAACAATGAACATGAATTTGCAATTTTCCACAAACCATCGTACACGGACATTATCATATATAATTTCTCCACACACCCTTACCAGCGTAAAGTTGCTGCATTCAATAGTATTCTTCACAGAATTTTGAATATTCCACTGTCTGAGAGTAATTTCCATGGAGAGCTGATTTTGATCAAACGAATCGCGGTCAACAACGGTTATAAGGTAGATATTATGGACTCCATTCTTTCCAAAAATCTACTAAAGCAAGCCATGGATCAGGTGTACCCAAATTCAATACTATAACGTCAGTTATAGGACATTGTAATAATTGGGTGAACCAACCAATAATATTGATCGTTTTTTGAAGAAAGAATGCGTAAACGTAGCTTACAGAACGAATAATAGTCTAAGAAAGATCATTAAAAACAATAATGACAAAAGTTTGGTGTCGGGTAGATCAGGAGTGTATAAGCTGACCTGTGACTCTTGCCCAAAACTGTATACGTTGGCCAAACAGGGAGAACATGTTCCCAAAGAATCAAAGAGTATAAAAGTAGTTTTGTAAATGTAAACACCAATTCCACATTTGCAAATCACCTTTTAGCCGAAGGACATGAGTTCAATCATGAATACGATGTGTTACATTTAGAAGAGATGAGTTTGAAACTCAATCATCTAGAATGTTTAGAAATCAATAGATTCAAGAATTCGGGTAATTTACTGAATGATAAATTAGAATCGATTAACCACCCGTTACTAAATATTTTTTCAAATGTGTAAACTGGGGCATACGCTCAGATAATTTAATTCATCACAAACTCAGATACTTGAAATGTAGGTACTTCAAATTGTAAAATACGAAATTACGTATATTAAGCATTGAATATGTAGAATATAGTTAGTAAAGACACGACCGAAGAAGGCGTTGTATGGCAAAAAAGTGTTGCGTTTTTGTAAAACTGTTTAGTGGAAATCTCACAAAAAAGTGTTTTTTCAATACGAAAGCTACAGTTGCCTTGATTTTATTATTTGACCTTCATTTTATTATAGAAATAAACTCTTTGAATGTGCACAAAAATCAGAATAAAACTTTATCCCCACGATGCTGAAATTTGAGACTACCAATAGTACCAAATATGGATTACTATATTAATTCAGAGATAAATTCAAAATTCTGTACAGAATAGTCTCCTGTACTTTTTTCATACGATGCATTTAAATCATAATTTTCATTTCTATATTGTACGTTCTGTCATCCTGAAATCCTATAAAAAATTATGGAAAATTTTATTGAAAAATTAACAGTTATCAAAAAATTCTGTTCCCAGATTAAAAATTCAGCTACATGTGAGGCCAATACTAGTTTTTTCGTTGACCAGATGTCGTCCCTATATGAACAGAAACCATCGAGAAAAAAACTTATTATATAAGGATCAACGAGGTCTCACCTTTCAAGTGCGACTCCTAACACGAGAGCCAATATATTCAACAATCGAAACACCGATGCAACATGCTTCATATACTTGCTCAGATCATGATATATATATATATATATATATATATATATATATATATATATATATATATATATATATATATATGAATTGAGGTGCTATTTTCAGATGTATGTGAATACGTTCGTAGGCAAAAAGTCGTATAGGGATAATATTAGGATACATTCGATGTTGTGACTTTTCAAACGAAAACCAAAGTGATTTCTTTACCCGACGTTGTACTCGCACACATTGATGTTATTGTACACGTAAAAAAAGAGAAACAAAACACTTGAAAGTTCAGACACATTTCGAATTCTAAACTAAACGAAATGTATGTTTTCTGTGTCTTGATACCTAATTAGTTTTCAGTATTCAATATAATTAGTTGTAAAAAATCTATTGTAATGAGATAAGATGAAATCAACAGAAAAGAGGAACGCATAACAAAAAAACTATTGAAGATGTGAAACAATGACGAAAGGTTACTAATAAGTATGAATCAAAAATTTGATAAAATATAATTTCTTGATTTGTACTAGAGGTGTTTCACCAGGTAACCTATATTTAACGAATGAAGAAGAGGCAATTGAAGGGATAACTGGACCTGCACTAACAAAAAGTTGCCAGACACCATGTTCGAAACGGGTGTAGTTCATGAAGTTGTTTATTTAGGTGATCCATTGGAGGAAATTAATTATTTAGGAGATGGAGATAAAAACCAAAATGAATTAGTTGAACATGGAGTTGACAATCAATCAAATCCTTAAGTAGAAATACCAAAACAAAAAAATATTGTTAAAGATGTACGTTCTAATAATATCATTGCAGCAGTTTGAAAACTGGCTATGCAAATTGGAGAATTCAACAAACAAACTGGTGAATACCAGAGAAATAAAATTCGAATTATATGAAAAAGATATCGAAACTTAAAACAGAATAGCTGCTGCAATCGAGAGGATACCAAAAATGATTGAAGAAAATGAAATTTATATTCTGTATAGACGTCAGAAATTCGTTTTGTTGTAGGTACTTGTTTTTTGTGATATTTCCTTCAGCTGTATCATTTATTGAAATATTATTGAAATATTTGTGGTCTATTTTTTTTTGTTTCAACTGACAATTTTATAGTGGCTATAACTATCAAATTTTGAACTGATTTATAGATATAATTATAAGTTGGTCAGTAACCCAATGATTACTACAGATTAGTGAAATGATTCCTTAACAACATTCGCTGGAGCTATCAGGCTTACTCCAAATCTTTTCTAAATAATCTATATCTAATTGTTCCACATCATAATCAATTACAATTAAATGATCTTCATCTTCATCCACAAAGTTCACACGTGCCAGATTATTATCAATACACGTAATATGTCAAATCCCTCAAAAGGTTAATGTTTGGGCAGGGATTGTAGAAAACCATATCATTGGTCCCTTTTTCATTGAGGGCAACTTGAATGGCGATACTTATTTGGCACTTCTTCAAAATGATGACATTCCTAGTTTAGCAAATTTATATCCAGATCCAGGAAACCCTCAAGTTCCATTGAATATGATATGGTTTCAGCAGAATGGAGCACCACCACATTACCAAGTTATTGTCCGGCAATACATCGATTCAACATTTCCCAATCGGTGGATAGGGAGGAGAGGATCGATTGAATGGCCAGCGCGATCACCTGATCTTTCATCATTAGATTTCTTTTTATGGGAATATGTGAAGAGCAATGTGTACAAAAGTATACTTTCAGATTTGAATGACTTGAAAGAACGAATAACGCTTGCGATTAGGTCGGTCACGCCTGATATGTTGAATAATGTTAGAAGACAGTTTTATTTGAGATTAAACGTTCGCGGTGAACATTTTTAACATCTACTTCATTAACATCCATAGTTCTTTTACGTAGGTATTCTGAATTTCCTTACGTTTTGCATTACATTTTAGTTTTTGAGTGTATTTTATCGAATTTCGGTAACCATATGATTTTAAGTAATTTTAGCTTAATTGGTGCAATAAATTTGAAAGCGATAAAATTTTTGAATAAAGAATGAAGAGACCTTTCAAACAATATATCACAAATCTATACTTCCCATTTGGAAAATATGGGGTTGTACTTGTCATTTGAAGGGGGTTGAAGGTAGGGGTGGCATTTTTACGTTGAAGAATGTCAAATTATAATTTATATTTGACGTGTTTGAGGATTTTTTTCAAGTATGTACAGTAACCGAAATAATGAATTTATTTATTGCATTTGCCTTTTACACACTGTATACATTTAGAATTATTGAAAATAATACTGGCGTACATTAATTATTTCCTAAAGTGACAGGTATTCAAAGACTGTAATATTGATCTCCCTCATCATTACTATCTACATCACACACTTTTCAGAAAGATGGTTCCACATTTGTTTGCGAATGACCATCCTGAGCTATCTCCATATTCTATAAGGGATTATGATTTAAAATGATTACATGTGTGAGCTGTGACAAAACTCTTGGGCTGAATTTCATCAAATAAATAAGTTGTTGAAAAATAGTTCGCGTCGTGATTGGCAGTGTTATTTTCAGATTAGCGATCAACTATCAATACATTTCATTCGAATCATCTATTGAGGTGTAAAAACGTTTCTATTGAAATTAATTCGAGCATGTTTTGTAAAGAAAGAGAAGGATGTATTGAAACATAATTTGAAGAGAAAGGGAAATTTTAATTATGCATCTGTATCAATAATTTCTGCAGTTTATTTTGATAATTAATTGAAATATTAATTATTCATAATTCAGAATTTTGTAAAGTGAGGTATTTCAACATATTTTATAAATGTGTTTTTGAACTTCTAGTTAAATCGATTATAACCAATTAATATAGGGAAATAATAAGTTATGGAAATCGTATTCAGTGAAATCAATAAGAAATGTGGCGCCAAACCATTCTCCATCATACTTCTGAATTTGATTCTTCAGGCTACATATTCAGTTGAAAGACTTTACGTTGGCGAAAGTTTTCTGATAATATCTATACAGTGTGTGTTCCATATCGTACTTCAATTACAAGTTTGAGATGAAAAAGTGTATAGTTTTAAAAAGTTTCTCGTGTGAGAGTTTCAAATATGAATTCAATAGATTTTTTGAAATAATTTGTAATATTCAAAGTACCCAGTAAAAGAGTGGCGTGTCAGAGTTAGTCCTTTTCAACTATAATGAGATATTCAGATTAATTCTGAAAAGTATGCCAAAAATGGCATGAAAAATTGATCTACTGAGCTGTGCCTCTAGCTTATTTTTGGATTCTGTATGGTCATTAATATGTTTGAAAAATGTAGTTTTTTTCATTATAGAATGATGATTTGCTACAGTGAAGGACTAATAATCGGGAACCCTTTGAGTCCTTTGTTGGCTGATGTTTTCATGGATAACATAGAATATGAAATCTATAATTATCAGTCAACTAACAGTTTCTCGTACTGGTATAGATACGCAGATACGTAGATGACATCTTAGTCTGTTTTACTGGTACAGATAGACAATTAGACAAGTTCGTTGAATATGTCAACTCTATCCACCCGTCAATAAAATTCACCACTGGAAATAAGGATCAGGACTATATAAGCTGACTTGTGGCTCTTGCCAAAACTGTATATTGGCCAAACAGGGAAACATTTTCCCAAAGAATTAAAGAGCATAAAAGTGGTTTTGCAAATGGAAAGGCCGATTCCGTATTTGCACACCACCTTTTAGCAGAAGGCCATGAGTTCAATTATAAATACGACATGTAACATTTAGAAAAGATAAGTTTAAAACTGAATCATCTACACTGATTCGAAATCAATAGATTCAAGAAGTCGGGTAATTTACTGAATGATCAATTAGAACTGAATAATTCCCCTTGACTAAATATTTTTTCAAATATGTAAACTGGGACATACGCTCAGGTAATTTAATTCATCACAATCTCAGGTACTTGAAATGTATGTACTTCGAATTATAAAATTAGGTATATTAAGCATTCAATATGTAGAATATAGTTAGTAAAGACACGACCGAAGAAGCCATTGTATGGCGAAACACGTGTTGCGTTTTTGTAAAGCTGTTTAGTGAAAATCTTACAAAATTATGACTAGCAATAGTACAAAAAATGGATTACTATATCAATTTAAAGATAAATTCAAAATTCTGTACAGAATAGTCTCCTTTACTTTTTTCAGACAATGCATTTAAACTATAATTTTCATTTCTATATTTTACGATCTGTCATCCTGGATTCCTATAAAAAAAATGTAAAAAAGTTTATCGGTTATCAAAAAATGTTGTTCCCAGATCAAAAATTCAGCTATATGTGGGGCTTAAACTTGGTTTTTTCGTTAACTAGATGTCGGCCATATATGAATAGCAACCCTCGAAGAAAAAACTTATTATTTAAGGATCAACGAGGTCTCACCTTTCAAGTGCGACTCCTAACACGAGAGCCAATATATTCAACAATCGAATCACTGATGCAACATGCAACACACTCTTGCTCAGAGCAAGACATATATGTGTTTACACATCGAATCCTTTATGTTCGTATGCAAAAAGTCGGATAATTTTCAGATAATTTCGATGTTGTGAACTTTCAAAAAACAACCGAATTAATTTTCCCACCCGACTTTGTACTCACACAAATTGCTGTTGGTTTACACATAAAAAAGAGAATTGAAATACTAGAAACTTCAGACAGATTTTGAATTCTAAATGAGATGTATGTGTCCTATGTCTTGATATGTAGGTAATTAGTTTTCAGTTTTTTAGTATTCAATATAATTAGTAGTAAAAAATCTATTGTAATGTGGGAAGATGAAATCAATCGGAAAGACGAACGCAAGAGAAATATTTCGCCAAAACAAAAAACTGTATCTTACAAAAAGGGAAATTTTTAAATAATTTCACCTATAAAAAAGAACAGTACCTTGCCCGGTGCTATTGAAGATGTGAAACAATGGCGAAAGTTTACAAATAAGTATGAATCAAAAATTGAATGAAATATGATTTCTCGATTTGTACTGGAGGTATTTGACCAGTTAATCTGTATCAAACGAATGAAGAAGAGGCAATTGAGGGGATGATTGGTCCTGCACTAAAAGCTCACCAAACACCATTTTGAAACAGGTGTAATTTATGAAGTTGTATATTTGAGTGATACTAGTATATAAAAACTTTAGTCGTACGTTTGAATAATAGCATTGCAGCAGCTTGAAAACTGGAAAAAACGGTCTATCTAAACAATAAATTTCCAATAAACATTAAATTTCGCGAAAGAAAAATTATTTTCGAAACAATTACTTTTATAGAAATATTGAATTATACAAAATTCTCTTTTTTTCTATTCAGTTTGTACTTCAAACATTCCACAACGGATATACGAAACATCGATGTCCACCATTGAGAATGACAGGTAAAATTTTACCTCCTTCATATACGAGTACATTTGTGTCGCAATCCTGTCAATGATATCTGATTCAATTCCATAATGAATGTTTGTGGTACGAACTGAATGGGAAAAAGCCTGTTTTGTATTATTTAATGTACATACGGGGTGTTTCAAATTCGATCCCCACCATTGGGATCTGGGAAATATGAGATATACGAAGATGGTTAAATTGGGGCAAAGTTGCACATTTACCTGACTAACAATATGCCGTTGAGAAAGTTCTGAAATTCCGAGTATATCCGGAGATATCCGAAAAAAACAGAAATTTCGAAAAATGGTTTTCATTTTTTTCTGGATTTATTTTTGGAAGGATTCGAAAATCAATTGCACTTTCACAATGCCACTTTTTCCAGATTTGCTATCCGACCTTTTGTCTTCCGGCCACCATCATTAACTTTATTTTTTCTTACGGGCGCTACATTGGATTCTTTATGTTTAAAATAGAACCAGATTTTTCCTTTTCAATGATGTATCACGAAAAATTGGAGATATTGAAAAATATTGATTTTTATCATAATAGGCGTTGATTTTGATGTTTCCAAATTTGACTTTCGAATTGTTACACTCAATGACATTTTGTTATTGTACAAGTCATTGAATTCTTGGCGACAAATGGCTTTCACGAATGATGAATAAAGAGATATGATACAAATTTGTTACAAATACCATAGAAACAGTGTTAGGACATCGGAAATGTTTTTTAACTTGTATCCCGAAAGACGACAACCACATCGAACTATGTTCAAGTTGTTGGATGAAAAGCTCACCAAGTTTGGTTCGTTTGAAAAGCCAATCAAAAAATACGGAGACAGAATCAACAATCAAAATTTGATAAGTGAGGTGAGTATCAGGTCAATTAGATATTGTGTCCTTTTCAATTAAAATAGAACTTTGAACAAATAACAATAATCAACTAATAAGTAAAGACAAAAGTAAATCACAGCAGATGCTCAAAATGCTGGCCTTTTTCATGATAATTCAACTGTGCCCTTCTCGAATATTATTCACCTCACGATTAATTTCCCTCCTCCTCAATCTTCCGAACTCTCTAACAATGGTTGAAATTCCTCAATATTTTGATATTATCTCTGACCATAAACTCTATTTTTCAGTGTACCCCATAAGAATATATCCATAAGACTTGAGTCTGGAGACCTTGCTGGCCACCTCACCGGCACATTATTCCCTATCCATTCATCACCAAACCTTTCAGTCAGGTAATTAGATACTCGTTTGGTAGTGTGCGGTGGAGAACCATCATGTTGAAACCAAATGTTGTTATAGTTAGCCAAAAGTAGATCATCCAAATAGTCTTCGAAAATCGACATTAAAAATTGGTGATAGGTTTCTCCATTCAGAATTCCGTCAAATAAATGAGGACCCAAAATTCTATCTTTGTAAATTCTTGCCCACACGTCAATACTAAATCGCACTTGAGGTAGAATTTCTCGGAACTGCCTGGGGTTGTTTATGCTCCAAATGTGTTCCTTATTTCGGTTGAATATCCCATAATTTGTAAAAGTGCCTTCGTCCAAATTACATTTTCCAGGAACACAGGAAATTCAAGCCTTCTTATTAGCCAATTACAAAATCCTAATCGCCTTTCAGGATCACCTGGATTAAATTTTTGAGAAATGTGTATATTGTAACATTTTAAACCGCGTTTTTTGAGATGTCTTCTGGTACTTGTATGACAAACATTCATTTCGAAGGAAATTTGACGTGTAGATTTCCCCGGGTTCATGTTCATCTGCAAATTATTGATTTTTATTGAAAAGGACACAATGTCAAACTTACCTAATACATACCTCATTTATCAAATTATCTTTAGTCCTTGTCCATTCTCTCTTCGTATTTTTTCTTCGGCTTTTCAAGTGAACCAAACTCGGTGAGATTTTGGCCCAATAACTTGAACATAGTTCGATGTAGTCTTTCCGGATACAAGTTTAAATACATTTCCGATGTCCTAACACTGTTTCTATTGTATTTGTAACAAATTTGTATCGTATCTCGTTTTCGTTCATGAAAGCCCTTTTTCGCCAAAAATTTAATGACTTCTTCAATAACAAAATGTCGTTAAGTGTTATAAATTGAAAGTAAAATTTGGAAACATCAAAGTCAGAGCCTATTATAAGAATAATTTTTTTTCAATATCTCCAATTTTTCGAAAAAAAAATGATTATATATGATACATCATTGAAAAGGTAGAATCTGTTTCTATTCAGAACAGAAAGAGTACAATGTAGCTCCCATAAGAAAAAATAAATTTGATGATGGTGGCCGGAGGACGAAACGTCGGATAGCAAATCTGAAAACAGCATTATGTAGCAGGAAAAAAGTAGCAATGTGAAAGTGCAATTCATTTTCGAATCCTTCGAAAAATGAAGCCAGAAAAAAAAACCATTTTCCGAAATTTCTGTTTTTTTCGGAAATCTCCGGATATACTCGGAATTTCAGAACTTTCTCAAAGGCATATTGTTAGTCAGGCAAATGAGCAACTTTGCCCGGATTTAACCATCTTCGTATCTATCATAGTTTCCGAGATCCCAATAGTGAAGATCCTGTATAAAAGTATTTTTCTTTCGTTTATTTCAATGTTTATATGAAAATAGCTGTTTCGGGAGGAATTTTTCTTCCACTCTGTGTCTGAAAGTTACTTCTTTGCATGATCTACACATCTTGGGAAAAAGTTAATTTCGAAATTAATTGGTATCTTTTTTATGGTAGATTCGCAAAATTTTTTGAAGAAAAGTATAAAGCCAGAACATTTCAATCCGAATTTCAATTAATTGTTGAGAAAGATGACTATTTCTTGTGTAGACCTATAAATTTTAGACATAGGTTAATAAGTCTATGGTTGAGTGGTACTCAAAATCATACTGGCGTACATTATTTCCTAATGTAACAGGTATTCAACGACTGTAATGCTGATCTCCGTCATGATTACTTTCTGAATCGCCCACTTTTTACAATGAAGGTTCTATATTTGTTTCCATTGAAATTAATCCGTGAATGTTTCGTTTCATGTTTTCAAACATAACTTGAAGAGAAAGGAAATATTCATTATGTATCTGTATTAATGATTTTTGCAGTTTGTTTTCATGATTAATTGAATTATTAATAATGCATAATTCGGATTTTCTTTATGTGAGGTGTGTCAACATATTCCATTGGTGCATTTAAAATTGACACGTCCTTATAAATGTCCTTAGACTTCCATTAAAATGTATAATAACCAATTGCAAAAAGGAAATAGTCAATTATGGAAATCTTATTCCGTGAAATTAATAAAATATGGTGCTAAAACCATTCATTGTCACACCGAGAGACTCAACAGATCTGTTTTAGTTTTGAAAAATTAGGAAAGTGGATAATTTAAAACTTCAGAATTTAAACCTTTAGGATACATATCCAGGTGAAAGTCTTTAGATTGGCGAAAGCATTCTGATAATATTTACTCAGTGTTTGTTTCATATCGTCCTTGCATTACATGTTTGAGTTGAAAAAGTGAACATTTTTGAAGAGTTTTAATTTTGTTTTGATACTTTGTAATACATCCAGTAGATGCGTGGCGTAACAATGTCAATAATGAGATTATAATGAGATTATATTGCCTTCTGTATTTAGATACCTTCTCTAGATTCCCTCCAAAAATAGTGTGAAATTAATCTACTTAGTTGTACCCATTTTCATTGGAAACTCATAAGTAGAGTCTATGTTGTCACGAAAATGTTTCAAAAATGTAGTTTTTCCATAACAGAATAATAATTTTTTGATAAAGCTACAGTCGTTGAGATATTTAACTCGAACTTCGTTTGATCATACAGTTCGTTCGGTATTTTCTGAGAGTAAGAGAATTTCAAGAATACAAACATGTCGCTACATCAAAAAAAGCAACATAGTCGTCTCAAGCAAATAGCACTGCAATTCACTCACAAAATCATTGAGATATGTCTACCCTCTATATCCCTTGAGGACGCCGCTAACGAGCCATTAAAATAGGGATATGGGACAAAGAACGCGAAAACACCGACAAAGAATGCGAAAATACCGCCAAAAGAACCGCTCTATGTTTTTTCTGATATTACGTTTGAGATAATATTAATGGGCGTGGGACTGGGTATATTGATATAAATTTTACATTGATATATTCTGTATGATGAGAAGATAATTAAAATATGGTGAAAACTAATTTTGTTTAAATATTTCATTTTGGGAAGGACACGTTATATTTGAAATAGTTTTTTATTATTTAGAATTGTTATCTTCTACAGATCTATAAAATAATCAGAATATTAAATTTACAAATAAATACAAATGTAGAAACGGCAAAAAGTTACTGCATTTGATAAATTAGCTTTTTGGAAAAAAAAATCAAATTTGTTATTAACTTGAATTTAATAAAGTTTGCATATTAAAAGAAATATGTATCACCTGGTGACGTTTTAAAGACTCTATCCATTTTCTTTATCCAACCTATTTAAATCAAAACATTATAATTTGTAGTTATGATTCGTCTTTCGATGTAAATAAATTTGATATTATTATTATCATTGACACTGATAATATCAAATTGATGGTCGGTATGATAATGGAGATGGATAAAGTATTCGAAACATCACCAAATAAGTATACAAATAGAATAGATTTCCGCGGTTAGAAATTTGAACATCTGATTTCGAGTTGAACTGCGTTCAAAAGTTTGCTTTGCTTGACGTTTCGGCTTCGACTTTGCCATTTTCAGAAAGTAGAAAAGTGTGGCTGCACTGAGAAATACACTTTATATATTCTTGTTGGTTTGGAAATGGAGATTCATATTCCTTATTGGATTTTATAGTTGATTAAGACACAATTTTATAGATTTAAAGGGAACTACATTCAATTCTAGCACGCATTAATATAACCGCAGAAATAACCCAATTCGCTGATGACACTACATTATTTTGGCATTGCAAGAATGAAAAGAAACTGCATGATTTGATCAGACTGGTGTCTGATCTCTTGTCATTTAATATCTCAAAAACTAGCATCATCACCCTCAAGTGCTCCACAATAGATATCTACTTAGGTACTCAATTGATAGAAAACAAAATGTCAGCAAAATTTCTGGGATTGCAAATTGATAAAAATTTGGATTTTGAGGGTCACATAAATAACCTATGCAAAAAAATTTCATCAGGATGCTTTGCAGTCAGAGTATCAGCAAATGAATTGGACACTAATATGGCAAAAAATGTTTACTTTGCTCTCATCGATTCCCATCTGATCGGTATCCGTTTTTGGGGAACGTGTTGCCAGTACATGTTTGATAGGGTGTTTGTACTACAAAAAAAAAAGAATTAGAAATATGTGTAGAATTGGATTCAGGGATTCCTGTCGACCTTTATTCAAAAAGCATAAAATCTTGACCTTCCATACTTATATTGGAAATGTTATATCTGGTGCAAAAAAAATACAGGACGGAAATTTTCATTTCACCACGACGAAATACCAGAAATAAGCTCAATATAGGTTTACCGATTCCAATATCATCAAAAATTGAGAGGACTTTCATATATAATGGAAAAAAAAAATGTTTAACCACTTGCCAATTGAGATCAAAGGCATAACATGTACCACTAAATTTAGTTAGTCTGTAAAAAAGCTTATTATTTCAAAGGGTTTTTATTCTTTAGACGAATTCTATTCCGACAGAAATTTAAATTATATAAACAATTAATTTTAATTATTGTGTTTCATTACCTACTGATATTTAAACTATGTGACTTTTTCAACTTTTTGTTTAATGTTTACATTTAGCTCTGAACTGTATAGTTGAAAATGTTTACGGTGTTGATACTAACTGTTATTTTCTATGCATTCACTTTTATATTTTTATGCTTTATAGTTTTTATATTCTCATACTTACATTTATGTGTTGCATGAGAATATTCATTAATATTATAATTTATTTCAATATGTAGCATATATATTATTATTTTCTGACAACTTTTTCACCCCAAAATGCTGAAATCACCAAATGTTCAAATATTACTTTCAATTTGTATAACTTATATTCTTTAAAATAATAACACTTTTGACAATAATATTTTATCTTTGACAATATCTTTTAAGTTGTTTATCTTATATTTCTTAGAATAGTAACACTTCGTCAATGAGATTTCATCTTTCATTTTTATTTGATTTGATTTGACTGTGTAGATCCTATGATTACACAAATTTTAGAAAAAGATGAAAATTTAGTAGAAAATGAAATAACAAACATTTCAGCAGGATGGTGCATGCCCACATTTCGATGTTCGGGTGAGACAGTTTTTGGACTAACATTCCAATGCGTTGGATCGGCGAAAGGGGTCCAGTGGGATGGCCAGCTAGATCACATGATCTCACACCGATGGACTTCTTTCCGTGGGGCACCTAAAGTCGAAAGTGTACTCTACTATGCCTATAAATCTAGAAGACCTGCGACAGAGGTGGAGACCATTTTGAACAATTTATCCATTGATTTTGTTTCCACTGATATTATTTGTTGTTGATTTACTCATTAAAACTAACGACTGCGAGTTTTCTTAAATAAAACTCTCAACATTTAATTTCTCGATAACGAATGAACCATGCCATTGAAAAAAATAGGAGGGGTAGTTGCTGACCATAGGGGTGTGAAGTTTCAGGCATGATTTTCATATCAGAATTAGTCCCCCTAGTCAAAGATGAAATTTTCGATTACATGTCCGTTTCTGACTTACAGGGGAGGTCAAGTTTTCGTTGGAACGCCCTGTATAACACCTGGGCTGGAAACTCCCGAGCCTAAGGAAGAAATTGGCTTTATTTACCGACGTATGCTCCATCTGAAGCCACACAATTGTTCCGGCGCCGCTCTAATATTTAAATACCCCTTTTGTAGAATGATTTATCTTCTGCTTCAAAATAGGCCTCAGTTTTAGCAATAACCTCTTCATTCGAGCGAAATTTCTTACTGCTGAGCATTTTTTTGAGGCTTGCGGACAGCCAGTAGTCGATGGGACCAAATCTGGTGAATACGGTAGATGTGGCAGCAATTCCAAGTTCAATTCATGTAGTTTTGCCATTGTTTTAATTTACTTGTGACACGGTGCGTTGTCTTGATGAATTTTTTTTTCTTTGCCATATGTGGTCGTTTTTTTGCAATTACGGCCTTCGAACACTCCGATAATACTATATATAATGTTTACTGTTGATAGTATTCCCCTTCTCAAGGTAGTCGATGAATATTACACCACGCACATCCCAAAATAACTTTCCAGCCGATTATTGTGTGTTAGGGCGAGTTGGACAAGGAAAAACAAACAATTAGAGATGATTTCTTTAAAACAAAATAAATGAAAGTGTAACTTGAAAGAGATCCGGTTTTATAAAAAGGGGAAATTGCAAATATTTTTAAATAGGAAGCGTTGTCAAGAACTATTACACTGGTCGCATCCAAATTTGGGATCAATGTGTTTTCAAACAATTCCTCAAAAATATTATGAACGCAGAATGCGATGTGATATAGGATTACCAGAACCTTTAGATGTTCATCTAATGAAATCATTAAAAAAAAGCAATATACGACTGTTATAAAAGCACCGAGATTCCTACAACTGAAATCATGAGGAAGAAATTGAATACTTCTGGCCATAACGTAAGTTGCTGTGACAAAACTCTTCAGAATTGTATAAAGAAACTAGGATTTAGATTTGAAATGATAAACAAACGCCTAGCAGTTATGGAAAGCAGAAGAATAGAGGAATTGCGTAGCAAATACTTAGAAAAAATAACTAAACATAGACAAGAACAACGGAAAATTTTCTATTTGGACGAAATATGGTGAAACACTCACGACACAGTCACGAAATGGTGGGCTGATAGTTCGAGAGAATGTGTACGCCTAACATGCCTGCAAACAAAGGATTGCGACTAATCGTTGTGCATTGCGGAGGAAGTAAAGAATGGGTTTCGAATTCTTTGAAATTATGTGAAAAAAACTGGAGGACTGCAATGTTGACTATCATAAGAACATGGAATATTCTCGAGGAATGGTTTGAAAACACATTGATCCCAAATTTGAATACGAATAGTGTAATAGTCCTTGACAACGCTTCTTATCATTCGTACCGAATAAAAATTCGAGGAAAGATGAAATACAAAGTTTTTCAATGAAGGTTACTATACCAAAATCCAACTACTTAAAGTTTTACAGACAAAAACATTTGAAAAAGTGTATGCCCTTGAGAGTATTGCAGCTGAGATTTCCCCCCGAAATTTGTTAGCTCCCTAGCTATATTATTAAAGGGTAGCTGTTGAAAGGTAGGTTGCACTATATCGTTAACTTGAACTATAACAAGCACCTCCTCAAAGCATAACCGAAATCACCTGAAATATAAAAAACTGTACACTAGTTCTAGTGAATGATGATGGTCAATTTTTTGTAGATTACATGGTTCATACAATTCAGAAACAATACTTATGAATAACATATTTTGAGAGGAAATTTTGATTTGAAATCAATTTTTGAACAGTTAGATTGAGTAGATGAGTAGATGTTTGAAGGTGGTTGACAATATTTCTTGGTGTATTTCATCAGTTCGGACTTCCATTGTCTAATATTATATAAATTGATTTGAAACCCCTGAAAGAATCTATAAAAATTAAAAAGATTAGCTGAAAAATAACAATTATATTAAACAAAAAACTGAAATTACAATGAAATAAAATACAAGCAACAATCAAAAATCAAAACTTTGAACTATTGACACGAGTTGAAAATTAAAGATTATTAACGAAAAATGAAAATTAAAAGATTCCAAGCCAAGTTACTTCAAGACGTTTCGATTGTTAGTATCCACAATCGTCTTCGGGTGAAAACTGGAATTCTCTGTCTGTCTATTTATATGTCACTCGAGTGCTTTCACCTATTCCCTCTTAATACCAATATCACTCATTTTTTCCGTTCTATATTTGTCATTTTCTTATTTGCTTCCCATGTTGTTTTGCAATATCTACTATTTTCTAATAATTTATTTCTGTAATACCTTTCAATTTCATTTCTCAATTTTGGATTCAAATTTTTATTCATTTTCAGTTTCAATTCATTTCTATATTCTATGGATTAGGAATCACATGTTAGGAATCACACGTTAAAAGGTAAGACCTCGTTAGTCCTTAGCTCGCACAAGTTTCTCAACTTCTTAGAGTTGTCGTTCGTATGGGGGCGGCAGCTGATTAACGGAAAAACAGATTTTAAACAGATTTTTTAAACAGAATTAAACCTCATGTGATCCGAAGTGCACGTTTCCTTGAAGTTTATATTGAACATGTCATTCAAATATTTTTTAATTTACACAATAAATTATTATTGACTTTTCTGTTTCATTACAATTTTCACTTTGGATCACAGTGTGAAGTTTTGTATAGCCTGAGTTTTTGTAGGTATGGGACACATTTCGTTTCACTACAGGTTCATTTTTCGAATTAGATTTATTATTCTCCAATACAAAGAGCCATGGAGTCATGTGATCTATTTGTTCCATTGGCTGAAGATGATGTTTTCATTTATTTTTTGTATTTTTTTGTTTTCTAACGTATATAAGATCAAAAAAGGTTGAACGCTGACAATGTTATAAATCAAATGAATAATTTTTCAAAAAATACTCCTGATATTAAAATGAAATATACCAACCATATCTGACACTCATCTTAATATAATAGTTTTTGCCTGAGTGTAATACTTATGATTTAATAATACGTTATACTTCGCTCAAAAAATTACCTATTATTACATTTCTATTCCCGTTCTACTTCATTCAATAATTTCAAATTGTGATTCAAGAAGAATAAATAGGTTACATGAAAAAAAATTAGTTCAATTCAACTTTATCTCTTCTTGAAAACTCAAAGTCCTAGTCTTGAACCCATAATTATATGAAAACAGTTCTTTAGAGTAGTTTTCATTTTGTTTTAAAAATACGCATAACTTGAATTAATCTATGCAGAATATTCAATCAAATTTAATTCGTTCCTTGTAGCAAATAAATTATACTTAATACAATATTCTTTTACTTATTTTGAGAATAAGCTGTTTTCAACTAACATCATTAGACTTACATACCGCCTAATCGGTAACGCGATGTGAAAGACGATCTAAACCTGCTTCCTCCATTCCTACATTTTTTTTCTTTTCATTATTCATTGGTTTAAGATATTAAACAGGTTCGTATCGAGATAATATCAATATTTTCGAGTGGCGGTCAGTAATGTGTTTTGTGAATAGTTATGGAGCAATTGTTGAGCGATTGGGATTTGGAATCCCGTTTATGAAGACTTATAGGTACGTGAAAGATATTAATACCGTATTAGAATACTCCTGTTTATCCAGATGCAATTGTCCTGAAATACATATCTTTGAATGGTTCAATGCGACAGTCTGTTAGCTAATCTATTGTGCTTGTATATCATAAGCATGATCAGTGCAACTGTATCAATAGTTTGAATCTTTTCCAAATTGCCAAATTGATTTGCAAAACATTAAAAACTCAACTGAAGATATAATAAAAGAATGATCACCCTGTATAGGCACTAGAAATAAATTCTGTCAAAATTTGGAGCATTAAAAAAAAAAAAACATACTACAAACTTTTGGGGATCAGAACATGCAAGTTTAAGACTTAGAAAACATCAGTATGGTAAATAATCAAATTCAGTACTGAATTAATTTATTATGTTTTACAGTTTAAAAATGTGTTAATCGAAACAGGTTGAAGCTTGCGTTTACGCAGTTATTTTTATCAAGTACTTTCCTTGGTTATTCACATTTAGGCTGAAACAGCTGTCAACCGGAGGCTCTTAAATTGATATCAATATATCACGATCAGAATGGTACTTATCTATTTATCTTTTGATTTTCATGGAAATATATTCCAGCAGCTTGACTGCATTCACCTTTTTCGATTTCTTATAATTTCTAGAAACATGTGGATTCCTTTTCCGATGGCATCCCAGGATAGCTTCCCAAATTTCTGCTACGGCAGTTGTCGGTTGATTGGTCAACCATCAACACTGACGTAAAAACTTGTCAATTTACCTTGGGTGTCACAATATGGCTCGCTTGCGTTTACGCAGTTGCTTTTATCAACTACTTTTCTTGGTTATTCGCATTTTGTCTTCAATCGAAGACCGCCTGCCCGGTACTGAAGATGCCGGCTGTCTACCGGTGGCTCTTGAATTGAAATCCATATGGTAAAGATAAAAATGGTTAGGTTCCGCGGACAGTAGTAAGTTGTCGTTGAGTTCGGGATGGACAGCGTTTGGAATTTCGTATTCAACATTTCAGCTCCCATTTTGGAGCCATTTTCAATAATTTCATGTGACTTAACGCCGGGGCCTCAATCTGCCTAGTTCCCAGGTCTTGTCATGAGTTCTCTCTGAGGTCTCAATGTACCTTCTCCAGTTCCATCTAAGGAGTAGGCAGATTGAGGCCCCGGCGTCAAGTCACATCAAATTCTTGAAAATGGCTCCAAAATGGGAGCCGAAATGTTGAATACAAAACTCTAGATATGTATATGAATATTAGAAGAAGTTTTTTTCTTTTCTATGAAGTATATTCAAATCTTGGAGTTTTTCTTGATTGAGGAAAAGAATGACAATAACTGATGTCCAATCAAAAAGAAAGCTATACTTGGTAGTAAGTATAAAACTACTTGAATTTCAAGAATACAGAAAGCGTCAATAAAAAGTTAACTATACTTGCCGAATGTTGCCGATGCCGAATGATGCCGATGAGTATAAATTTGAAATAATACGATTCATCTTCAATTCAGTGTAATTTTTTTCCGTGTACTTACTGTCTGCCATGATACGATTTCAAATGAAAAGATAAACTTCCAAGTATGAGATATCTACGGATATATACCATTACCATTGGTTAATCCTACCCATATAATAAAGGTTTCGAATGATCCATGATGTTCTGGAACAATCCACATCATTAGGAACCGTCCTGGAATGTTTCACAATAACCAAGTATGTTCTGAGATTATCGGAGTATTACGAATAACCATGAATTCTCGGAATATTCTGAACTTTTCTAGACGTATCTAAAATAATACTTCTGGGGTGCTGTGAAATGCTTTGGAATACTCTCGAATAATACAGACTATTCTACAACTTTCTAGAGGGCGCAACATTTCGTCCTTGTATACTCAAAATCACGGTCTCTAAATAAAAATGGCAACTCTATATACGGATGGGGGATAGAGAGCTATACCACATCATATACCTTCTTTGATCGTTCCACAATAATTCGGATGTTCCAGACTACTTCCGAGCATCCCAAAATATTCCAGAATGTTCCAGCGTGTTGTGGAATGCTTTATAATACCCTCAAATGTTCTTGACTGTTCTTGAAATGTCTAGAAGGGAAGCTTTCCAGTCCTTATGTTTCCAAAAGCTCGCCCTTCACCTAAAAACGGAAACCTTCTTCATGGACGAGCTGATGCGACCCTTTTATGAATATGTGGAGCCGGATCTGGTCATTGGTAATAGTATGTAAGAAAGTAGAGTAATTTCACAAATGCCATAATACTTGTAATACAATGAACGGGTTTCGTTTTTATTTTACTGCTGACTAGAATGTCTTTTAGGTAATAATTTAGCCTGAAAATATTTCAATTTTGTTCGATTAAAGATATATTGAAATATCAAATGCATTTTGTATGTAGATTACCGAAATCATTGTTTGATGAATATACTAAGCCGCTTTATTTGTGTAATAGATTCTAAAGCTTTCAACAGAATTTTCAGAAAACCTGAACACGCTGTGTTGAGAACTGTATCAAAAATATCGAAGGAATATGCAACAAAGAATTCAATAAATCAACTCCTCTGTAACATATTCCGCACAATGCTTAAATAGGTACACAATGGGTTTTGATTGGCAGTTAAACAATTTTATAACATATATTTGTCACTTAATGGCATAGAGATGTCCACACGTTAGAAAATAAGACCTCGTTAGTCCTTAGCTCGCACAAGTTTCTCAACTTCTGAGAGTTGTTTTTCGTATCGGGGCGACAGCTGATTAACGGAAAAACAGATTTTAAAAACACATAATGGCATCAATAGGTCTCTTAAACGAATAAAAAAATTCGATGACATCTCATACATATTTGGTTTTATTTAAATTCAAAGAGAGGAAGCGCGTAATGAAAGTCACTTCAGTTGACAATGAAGTTGATTTTAATCTGTTGCTTCAAGTTGTTCAGCGAAAAATTTCGGTATGATTTCATTGAAAATAAATAGTAACGTATAGTTTCTGAATCTTTCTGAATCAAGAAACAAACTAGTTCACATCTGAACTAGAAAATAAGTTAAAGATCTTTATAATAACTGGTTGAAAACTTTCCAAATGGCATCTGACGGTCAAAAACAGTTGTTACTTTCCTGGAGTTCAATAGCGAAAATTTTGGGGACATATCCAACAGTCACTGATAATCCCAAATTAGGAGAGTTTGTATTTCACAACAATATTTTAATGTGCTTATCATCTGTTTCTTCTTTGAAGTTCGTAAAGGTGGAATTCTTCAATATTTTCGTTACCTAGGATTGTTTTATATAGAAGTATCCACGCGAGGCCCACGTGACAACAATTATATGCAATTCCTGTATTTGATAGTAACATTACTCGGCTAATTGAACTGATATAGTAGGTCCTGGAATTTATTCCACAATATTTATGAGATACAAATTCGAGTGCAAATTAATCTTTGCTCAACTACAAATAAGAATAATACAGAATCATTGAGAATGGGAAAGATGCGTTTTCTAGATCATCAATATCATATGACTCTGTATCCACCTTTTTTCTACATCAGACATGACCTAATAAGCGAACTAATTAAGATAAGATTACTTTGAGATTAATCTTACCAGAGTTATTAAACCTAGAATAATCTTCTTGAATGGTAGCCGTTTTGAATTACAATCTCGAACTCTCAAAACTGTTCAGTCAAGACTTCAATCAAACTGTTTATTAGTCAATGAACTGAATTGTTCGTAATTAGCAACAATAAAACACCATATCAATTTAGCGAAACAGTATCACTTATAAATAACGTTGACGAAAGTCACTGAAAGCACGTGCGTCAAACACTTTCGAAAGTTCTTTCATTCACTTATTAGTTTTCTTTCGTTTGTTTTGACTCGCGAACAGAGTGGCAAGCATGTGGTGTGGGAGTTGCGCTCAGCGTTTTCTATCGCTCGTCGTGAAGTCAAGTAGGCGACTGGCATGCACACAAAACAAGTGAGTCTCACGATCACAGCCAACTTACCCCTACCGTTAGCGGGTATCCCCATGAGTTGAACCCCAATCTAGAATGCGGGGCGCACGCATGAGCAAGGATTGTAATTAGATTCGTAATGTCCAGTTTCGTATTTTAGGAAGATGGGGTGAGAGATGGACAGGGGCGGAACTAGGAGGGGGAGCTTGCGATCGACGTAACAGAGATGAATGAACGAACATCCTTTCGAACACTCCTCCCTCAAGTTGATCATCTGCACGGTGTGTGTTTGTACCTTGGTCACCGGCATACTGGGTAACACTTGCCTTCCACGTCGCGTCGTTCGATCGACATTGCGATATAAATTTGAGAATGAGGATTTAACGGAAATGATGATTATATCTTTATCATAACTGAAATCTCTGGTGTACGGGAAGATTTTGGGACGGGGTACTAAAATTATTGCTCACTGTGCAGCTAACTTGACATACATTGTTGGTCTGAATAAACATTTAATTTCATATAATTCAAAATTATCTGGTCAAGACTGTTTTTGTCACACCTGGACTTTGTGATGTTTTTTTTGTTAATGTTGGCGTACCTTCATAAATATATAATAATTTTGTTTCAATCACATCCAGTTTTTTTTGTAACTATATACCTACTCATTTCTGACCTTATATACGTGTATTTGTTTGAATAACGTCATTTAGGCGGCTGTAAAACTATTACATCAACGAACAAACATTTTATTTTCGGCAGGTACATCGCAAATATGCCACGAAAGTGTTCTGATAACCCCGACACTTTTTGTTATATGTGTGGAGAATTATCTTTTACATCTCAGTGTCGAAATTTCACTCCATCAATTGAACAATGCTATTTAGACAATTTTGTGTAACATGTTATAGTCGAAGTAACGTGTATTGTGCATAGTTGAAGATGTCGGCTCTCTCAAAGGCCAAAAAAACCAATACAAAGAAATAAAGCCGCTGCCAACTAGTTCACGTGGATTAATTGGATAATTTTCACTAACCGAGTTTTATGATTGGCTGAAGAGTCATAAAATTAAATTTGAAGTAATGTTAGGGTGGCCAATAAAATGTGAGGATGGTTAGAAGAGTCGTGTTGTCAATGTTCAGTTCAGGAGTGTTGAAATTCGATATTGGTGCAGTTATAATTACCTAAAATTTTTTTTATCTGTTTGAAATGTGGCGTCCTTGGACAAGTACAAATAGTAATAACGAGTGTGATAACAATGCAGACGTTTTCCTGTGTAGTGATTTCAATAGCGATGGTGAACAATACAAAAAAGAGATACCAGTGAATAAGATTCAGATACATTTGAACATTGAAACATAGAGAGTATGTTTTAATGCATATAAGAATCTATATATCAAGTTTGGTTTCGAGGGAAAAAAACAAATACAAGCAACATCAGATTTGACCAAATTTCTTTTCTCAGCTGTACGTAAAATAGTCCAAAACAAATCTTATGAACGCAAGACGCGATATGATACGGGATTACTAAAACATTCAGATGTTCATCTAATAAAAGCATTGAAAAAAATAAGGAATTATGAGAAGTGTTTTAGAAGCGATAGATATATAGGTATCATATATATCATATCATATATAATAAAAATCATATATAAAAAATTATTCACATGATATAGGATATGTCATGAAATACAACACAGGAAACAGTGAAAACAATAAATAAGTAAAATCTACGTGTTACATTATTCATTTCATTGTAGGGCAATAATCTGAAATATTGTAAAAACATGACTTTACTAAGTGTGATTTCAATTTGGCCTTAAATTTCATGGAATTTTGTTCATCCTTAATGCTGATGAGAAGACAATTGAAAAATTTAATGCCAGTAAAATTTGGAGATTTCTCGTACAACGAGCTGGTATGTTTTGGGATCCTGAGTAGGTTACCGTTTCTAGTAGGGTACTGGTGCATGTCTGAATTCAATTTGAATTTGTCAATATTTTATTTAACATATAATAGTATTTTATATCTATAAATCGAGAAAAGTGTAAGAATTTTACTCTTTCTGAAGTGATTTTTACATGTTTTATTAAGTGGAAGATTGTATATGAGTCGTATAATTTTTTTTTCAATATAAATACTCTAGAAGCATCGACTGCATTCCCCAAAGCAAATGAGATATGACAATAAGCTATGGCATAGTAAACACTGAGTAATTGTTCTGCAGAAAGAATATTCTTCAGCTGTAGAATCGCTTAGTAACTACTACGTAACTTTTTAATAACATAATTAATGTGGGTCTTCCAGCTCATGTCTTCATCGAGATATACTCCCAAAAACTTTGTATGTTCTGTATGTATTAATGTATGTATCTTAAGATTGTTGCTTTATATTTCGATTGTGAATCTGAGTTTTCACTCGTTCTGGCTAACCAAAATAGGTTTTTCAGGTCCTCCCCCATTTTTATGACATCGTCTGTAATCCAGTTATTTCTTTGCTTATTGTCCACTCTTTTCTTCGTCACCGGGCAATATAGCTCAATATAATTGAGCATAATGTTCAAAAAGGTTTCATATGCCAAATTAACATCACTAGTTCCATATACACAAGAAAAATTTTCTAACATCATATTGTGTTTCATATTCAATAAATTAGCGTCAGATAAATTTCTAAAACTTGTAATTTTGGTGTTATCAAAATCACGCCTATTACAATTTACATTATGAATTGATAGTTAAATAATAATCAATTTTAGTTTCAGTTGTTTTATCATTTTTATTGGTGAAGATTCGTGTGGGTTCTTTGTTCTTGCACTGAAGATTGAAACATTCCATCACGTCAACTAACATATTTTTTTCTCTAGAATTTAAAAAAAAATCGATATTAAAATCCCCACAGAGAATGACAACTTGAAAGTGTGAGTGACAATAGTTCAGGATTGTATATTGTTTATCAATAAATATCTGAATATCACCATCTGGTGCCCTATAAATATTTATAATACAGTATTTGTTTTCTTGTAAGATAAAGGAAATGCAACAACATTCAAAATTTACCTCTTCCGATAGATTTAATATAAAATTAGGCACCTTATACATTACAAGGCTCTTGACATAGATTATAACCCCTCCATGTGATTTATCACATCTTTAAAAAAATGAAGATTGACAATAACCATAAAAACAGAAATAGTTAATATTCATGTTATTGCACCACGTTTCAGTTAAGCAGAGAACATCTGGATTTTCTTGGTTCATGATTAATTTACCTTTGTTACTTTTATCAGTAAATGACTGAGAGTTTACACATACAATTTTAAGATCATCACTATATCAGAAATGATTATTGAATAACGAAATTAGTTAGCTCCCTAACTATGAAGGGGAGCTGTTGGAAGGTAGGTTGCACTATATCTTTTACTTGAACTATACATGTGTGAGACTCCTACTAGGTTGGGCTTAACAATAACCTAGACATTTGCCATTTGGTATACCAATGATTTAGGCGGAACCAAAGGATCATGTAAGTGATTGTTATTTTTGTTTGACTCAAACAGAAGGCATTACAATAAAATCCAAACGCACTATCCAGTATCCAAACTTGTCTTCGGCCAACAGACCCTATCTACGTAGTGCCGAACTGCCTATGCTGAAGCCTCCAAATCGACCAGATAGTCGGGATTCCCGTTCGGAACTTGTTTCAAATTCGCATGAGGAATATGAAGATATTCACCCAAGTTATGAGCCGCAAACTTTAAAAGAACCGCACTTATTGACATAAAGTGATTTGAAAGATTCTGTGCGTGATTTTGAATTTGTCTAAATAAACAGGCTGAGCTTTTGGGGTCTAGATTAAAGGACTGGAATTTACTTTCTCGTGATACGAAAGTTTCTTATTTTCGACATCGTGACTATGAAATAAAAGCTTACTTTTCTAAAGCAAATGATTCAGTCTATCGTAATAACATTTTTGTTGTGGGGAATTTATAAAATTTCGAATATGATTCAAGTCACTGGCGATTGTTCATTGACTCCTCAAAAACTAGTTTTAAAACAGTGTTGCTGCATAACGGAAACAATCTCTCTCTTCTGATATGAAAGACACTCACGAAAATATGAGATTATTTGAAAAAAAATCAAATACAGCTTGGTTAGGTACTCAAAATGTTGTTCTTTTCTTTGTGAATGGGACAGCAGAGACAAAAAAAATCACTCCAGGCCGTAAAAATGTTCAGAATAAGCCTTTAGTGAACCCTGATCACACACTTTTACCACCGTTGCACAAAAAGCTCGGCCTGATAAAAAAAAATTGTAAAAGATATGTGCAAACATGTCAGAAGATTTTTATATCTGACAGAGAAATTCCCCAAACTCAGCGACGCAAAAATTAAATAGGCCCACAAATACGAGAACTAATGAAGGATGGAAGCTTCGAAGGAAAACTGAATAATGAAGAAAAAATCGCCTGTCAATGTTTTGTGAGTGTTGTCCAAAATTTTCCTGAAGACAAACACATTAATATCGATATTTCTGGAAATATAACTTTTTATCTGCCATGTGGTAATGCCGACAACCCGATAAGGTTTGTTAAGTTATTTTTTGTTCATAAAAACGACAAAAATGTCAGTACGACAATGAACATCTTTGTTCAGTGAGACTATTCTCATTTAGTTTTCGGTTTTACTGATAAAAAGGTACCACGCCAACAATCTCTAAAATGGTCAATTCATGTTCATTGGAAGAAAAAATTTAAGCGATTTTTATTCACGGTGCGACGCACAACGTTTTCCGAATTGTCCTATCTGTAGAAAATATTTGAGGGAACTTGTATTCAAATTCACAACTACGGGTAGTTTACATAACAAATAGCCCACAGGTCATCCGTCCATTCCGGAAGAGCAGCAAGTGCTAATAATTGGTGAGATGGTAGTAAATTATGAACAGTCTACTTATTCTGTCGCGAATGTTTGTGAGGTGTCTCTTTCTACTGTGTGGAGACTTTTGAAGAGGAATAGTTATCATCCATACAAAATTAAAATGGTACACCAATCAACTGAAGATGACCCTGATTGAAGAACAGAATTCTGCGAAATCATGACGGAAACCATTGCAAGACATCCTACCTATCTCCACAATATTTGTTTTAGTGACGAATGTACATTTTTTTAAACGGCAATGTTCACAGACAAAATTGCCGTTATTGGAGTGACATCAACCCTCAGGTTTTCCGGGGAACACATACCCAATATCCATACAAAATTAACGTTTAGGCAGGAATATTGGGAAACCATATTGAGGACCTCTATTCATGGATCAAAATTCAACAGAGGAACTGTATTTGAATATGCTGGAAACTACTGTTGACCCTCTCAGCACTTGAATCGTCGAAGAGAATCCTAATGAATTCGATATGTATTCCAACAAGATGGAGCACCACCACATTACTCCAGACGAGTAAGCAACTATTTGGATACTACTTTTCCTGGTCGTTGGATTGGCCATCGAGGTCCTACAGAATGGTCAGCCCACTCGTCAGATTCGACACCTTTGAAGTTTTTTTATAGGGCTTTTTGAAGCAAAAGGTATACGGAACTGAACCTGCTTCAATATTGGATATACGGCAGAGAATAATAAATAGTTGTACTGCGTTCGAAAATGTTCGGCGTGGAATATCGGATAGGCTGTTCATAGGTCAAGAAGTTCAAGGCAACCATTTCGATCATCTTCTGAAATGACCTCAAGCTTATTACCTCATATTAGGTAGTTGAATGTCATTTTGTAGTAGTTGAAGATATTGACATTATATTCCAGAATTGTGAAGAATTTGTCAGGAGCTTCAAAAAGTTGTGTCACAAGACCCCTCCTTTACATTTAATTCATTTTTTTCACAAGGCGCCCAGTCGCCATCTTGGAAGTTTCATCTGTCAATTTCACTTTTAGATTAAGTATTCAGGCATTGATTTCATTATCCCAAATTTCAATTTTTTGAGTTGAACCGTTCAAAAAATAAAAGTGGGAGGGACATTAAAGAAAATCACCGAATATGAAATAGGTGTTTCTTCTTCCAGTTTGTGTCTGAAAGTTACTTCTTTTCATGATCTACACATCTATGTATAGGGTTACTTCTTTTAAAATTAATTGCATTTTTCTTTCTTTGGAAGATTCCCACATTTTTTGTATCAAGATGGATTGGTAGAAAGCAAAAAACTTTCTTTCCCAAAAAGTTCAGTGAGTTCAACAAATTGTGCCAATTGCTATCAAAAATACCACAATTGATGTTTAATTCCATTGAAAGAATATACAGGGTGTTCTTTAAACATATGCTAATATTTAAGGAGGTAATTCTTAGACCCATTTTAAGAAAAAAACTTACTATGGACGTATGTCCTAAACGCCTTAACTTTTGAGATACAGGGTGGCAAAGTTTTCAAAAATAATCAGTTTTTTAATAATAACTGAGATAATTTTGCAGACATCTTTCGCATATTAGGTACATATATTCCATTCCTCTAGGCGCATTTTCTGATGTACACAAATTTGTATTTTTTCAAACAGTGGCATCCCTACGGGTTTCGCATTGAATATTTTTGGGGAAAAAGTACTACGCCAATGCTTTCTTTTCAAAATAAAATCATTTTTAAATTCCTCATTTATTTTTGAGAAAATTTGATCTCCTGGTATTTCTTTGTCCGACGCATGATTTTCACTCAAAAAAATAAAAATCGACAGAAAGCCAATTAAGAAATTAGATCAATTCTAAAATGAATGAGAATCTGAAAATTGCTTCATAACGCATTACCGATTCCCTAATAATATTTGAAAACATAATCTGCAAAAAAATAAATTTTTCACAAATACAAGTTTTATTTTATTTTCTGACAGTAAGTCTAAACGAATAGCACAAATTTGTTAATTAGTAATAATACCAAAACTGATTATAAAAATTGTTGGAAGTGGCCACCTGCACTTAGTATGCATGCTTCCGCCCTTCTACGCATGGAATTACGCACCCGTTCAAATATTCCCGGCGTATTTCGTATAGTTCCACACGAGGCAACTATTCGCTCTCTTAAATCTTCTAAAGTATTAACGGGAGTTTTATACACAAGAGTTTTGAGGCGACCCCATAAAAAAAATCTAAACTGTTGAGATCGGGGGATCTTGCTGGCCATTGCTGAGGTCCTCCGCGACCTATTCAACGATTAGGATAAACTGTATTTAAATGGTTTTGGACAATTACACTGAAATGAGCAGGGGCGCCATCGTGCATGTACCATATTCGATTCCTTAACGTAAGTGGCACATCTTGCAATAACCCAGGTAAGTCTTCTTCGAGAAAGTGTAAATAAGAACGACCATCAAGGCGTCCTGGTAGAAAAAAATGGGCCTATTACATGATCACCTATAATTCCTGCCCATACATTAACCGAAAATTGGTGTTGGAAATGGGTTTTGGTTATTGCATGGGGATTTTCTTCAGCCCACACATGATTGTTATGGAAATTTTGAATGGCATTCCGAGAAAAATTTGCTTCGTCTGTGAACAAAATTTGTGTCCCAAACTGCGGATATAGTGCAATACTTTGTAGATACCACTGACTGAAGTTCACACGCTGTGGAAAATCTCTGGGGAGTAATGCCTGCACTCTTGAAATATGGTATGGGTATAACAAAAAATCAACCAAAATACGCCAAACAATTTGATGACAAATATTCAGAGTTCTAGCGATCTTCCTCGTACTCGTCTCAGGATGTTCCTCAATTTCTTGCAGCACCGCTTCCTCAATTTCAGGAGTTCTTACTACACGAGGTCTACCTTCCGGAGTCCCTTTCTTGAAACTACCAGTTTCCCCAAGTCGACGATGAATATTTGAAAAGGTTCGGCTATCTGGTAAGGCACGATTAGGATATCTTTCCTGATAAATGCGCCTGGCTTCTGTTGCATTACCATCGGCAAGGCCATATACGTAATGCATTTGCGCCATTTCCCCATTCGTATAATTTACCATATTTACTGATATTCAGAAAAACAGCGGACTACCAAAATAACTTCAATAACACTTCAAAATCAATCAAAACGCGCTGTGACAGTTTTTAACACCAACACCTTACTTATACCAACATCAATATTAGCTACTGACGTTTGTACATACATAGGAATTCGTTTTTTACAGCTATGGTGGGTACGCTGTTTTTTCTGCTTTTAATCTTTAAAAAAATCACGTATCGACAAACTCCATATTTCCAAGAGGTGCAGTAAATAAATTCTGCTACACGTCATTTATTCCAGGATAACTAAATTTATGTTTTCAAAAATTATTAAGCGGTGCTGCGTTATGACGTAATTTCAATTGAGAACAGTGCATCTGACAACAAACAAATACCTTTTAGATCCTCAATTATTTTGCAACAAATCTGATCTCTTAGTTTGCTTTCAGTCGATGCACGATACCGCATCAGATTTTTAAAGAATTTATCCTTAAGTAAAGCGATTTTTAATTTTTTGAGCGAAAACCATGCGTCGGACAAAGAAAACCCAGCAAATCAAATGTGCACAAAAATGTATGGAGATTTTAAAAATAATTTTTAATTCAAGATAAAGCAGTGGTGTAGTATTTTTTCGCCAAAAATATACATTTCAGAACTCGTACGTACGCCACTGGCAGAGAAAATTAAGAAAATTGTGCATCAGAAAATGCGCCTTGAGGCATGCAACATATGTACCAAATATGTCAAAGATGTCTACAAAATTATCTCAGTTATTATTAAAAAACTATGCCACCCTGTATCTCAAAAGTTAAGGCGTTTAGGACATACGTCCATAGGACGTTTTTTCCTCAAAATAGATCCAAGAATTACCTCCTTAAGGGTGTTTAAGGAACACCCTGTATATTTATGGAAATGGTTCAGTAATCAATCAATATTCAGCTTACTTAAAAATAATCTTCTATAAAATCGGGTTTTCGTTTCATTAGGAACAGGAATACGATTACAAAACATACTCAGAACAATAATTCATCCACTCAATATAATAGGGGAGCCCAAGCGGGATTTACTGAAGCGCGGCAGAATAATATACAGGGGGATAACATGTACGCTTTCAAATACCTACACCAAATATGAGCCCCATATATAAGGCCACCTGTGAGAAATAAAGGATCAGATTAGTAAAAAAATTGATCACAGAAATTCTCGAGCGCGTCAGATTAAGGTAGGGTGAGTTAATTATCTGCTAAAAAGTGTATATTCCAGTAATCTGACAATTTGAGAGTGACGTAAAGAAAGGGGAGGGCAGCAAAGTTGTAAAATAATAACGTTATTTCGACATTCTCGAGCGTAGCTAATTTTTTTTTTATTCTGAAGGAAATAATTCAAGGATAACGAAAAATATATTATCTGACGATTTCCGCAAGCCGAAATAACAAAAAATTCGTCGATGAAGTTTAAAGCGTGCAGCTGTGTGATACCTTTATTTTACCTCCGATTTTCTATTCCTCTATTCTCTATTCACTTTTTCTCTATCTATTACTATCTCACTCCGTCCCCACTCTGAATTCTGTTGCCATGACGCCATCACAGCTGATCACAGATACTCGTTCGTGATGAAGATGATTAATTAAACCATTAATTGACGGGTGTAGCCGTTACTACGTGGTAGAAAATCATAATGAAGAAAAGAGAAATTGAACTTTCTATGTTTTTTACCAGTTTCGTCCTATAAGGACATTTTCAAACTTATACAATATATAAGTTTGAAAATGTCCCTATAAGACGAAACTGCAGTAACGTTAGTTACAAATAAAAGTGGCAAAAAACATAGAAAGTTCCATTTCTCTTTTCTTCTTTGATTAATCAATTATTTATAAAACAATTTAATTTTTTTGAGCGTTTTGAAAAAATTATTTCCTTATAAATACAAGTATTCTTCTTAAAAACATACACTTATTCATTTGCATGTTCTTTCCTGAGCTTTTCAATAAATTCAGTTCAATTAATTAAAAAAAAATAAAAACAATATTGTTTTTGTCAGATTAGGCGAATCCCTCTAGATAATCGTCAGATTATGAGACAGCACGTCTAAAACATAAAGATGAACCATATATATGTCAATCTGACGCCCTTGAGTATTTCAAAATGGCGAATTTTTTTGCACATCATAATAATGACCGCGAGTTTGTGTCAGATCGAAATCGTCAGATTATTGAATGAGATCTTCTTTTTGTTGCACTTAACACTCCCTTATAAAATCTGACGCGCTCGAATAATTTCATTTTCTTTTCACTTTCAACCCTTACGTTCAACCACCCACATCATGCAAACGATCAGATTAACATACCAACATTATTAGGACGTAGGACATTGATTCTATCAATATCTGACGCGCACGAGTTTGTCCATGCAATAGTATTTTTTACATATTTAAAAATATATAGCCGCTTCCCCCACCGATGAAAAGGTATATATTATATAATTTTTTTTTCTTATCATCTAAGCTTTGCAACCTAATATGTCTCAATGATGCTAGAGTAAATCCCCATTTTGCATCGTGGGCTCCCGTGCTTACATAAAGGAACTCGATATTGTGGATATTTATGACATGTAAACCAATTTCATCAGTCTCTCAATTAATTATTAATCACTGATCGATTACTTCTTAAATGAAAATACATAATTCAACATATAATGTAGTGAATGGTAACCAGAACAACAAAAATTTAGCTGTTACATGAATATATTAGTACATTCAAGTCGGAGTAAACATTATTGGTTGGCATGAAGGTTTGCTGGCTAAACTTCGAAGCTATGACTTGTCGGATCATTTTGGTGTATTGCTCTTCAGCTTCCTGAAAGAACGTTCCCTGCAAGTGGCCGTCGACAGATATCTCTCGAATAATTTCACCATCAACACTGGTATTCCTCAGGGATCTATATCGTCTCCAACCATCTTTCTATTTTAAATCAAAGACTTATTGAAAAAAAAAACAAGAATCCAATATACCTACTGCTTTGCTGCATTCCATTCGAATTCTGGGACATCGGCTACGGGGGCACGTCTTCACCGGCAGCAGGAGGTTGCATGTCATGATGAGGATCTGGAACTAACTTCGAATTGGGGTGAAAGTACCCAGATTCAATTCAATGCTTCCAAAAACCCAGGCATCGCACAGTAAAAATAAAAATCTCAAAGTGAAGAACATTATTTCGATTTGAAGAAATCTTGCTCTCCTATATTCATGAAGAAATATTTTTTTAAACTGAGAAACATATTCTCTCAAGTTGAATTTGAATCATTATTTCAAATGGATTGAATGAACGCTTCTTTTAGGTAAAAAAAAATATTCCACCAAGATTGTGCATACATTTCAATATAAATAATCACATTAGGTCAAGAGAAGTAAGTATGCATTCTTTAGTCTGAGCAAAATTAATCTCGAAGCAAAACTGTTTTGGGTTTTGAAAGAATGATATGTTTACTTGGAACATTATTTAAATGTGTCCGTATGAGAAATTAATTGTTTTCCTTTAAAGAGACGCATTTTTCATTGAAACGCTTCTATTTGTATAAATCAAATAAACTCATTTACTTCATCATGGATGAACTTATGCTTCTGTTTATAAACTGTTCCTCTCATTTGGATGTATTTTGTTATTTGAATCCAAGAACACCTATAAGTGGTAAGGAAAGAAACTAAATAATACATTACAAATTATGATTGGTTCATTTGAAGCAATTGCAAATCATAAATATTATCCTGAAAAAGCATGTGATAAAAAACAAAACGTAATAGAGAACTGAATTTTCTTTGCTAATCTTTGCTTATATATCATAATCCAACCGCACACTTTTGAGAGATCATACAGTTATATAAATAACATAAATAAATATTCAATAAGAAAACATATATAAAAAAGGGACACATTCTTGACAAATTGCATATCAACAAATGAAATAAAATCGAAGCCTATAAACAACATTACAACTCAGACAAGAAAATGAATTAATTTATTAGTGATTTTACACAAATGAAATTTTTAAAACCAGATGCCATTCTGGTAAATAAAATTTTAAAAAATCACTATCGTCGATCAAGTTCTGCATTCTGCTTTTGTTTATCCACAATTGCCGGAACATCACTTGGATTCTGAAACGAAAGAAGAAATCAGCACATCATCTTTAGCCACTATTTCAAATATATAGAAAGGTGAAAATATGAAAACAACAGCCACTTAATAAAAAAAATATTTTTTTTTTTCAATAAAACACTGTTCAAGTGGGTCTATTCCGTTAACCAACCCAATTGTTCGCATGCGAATGACAACCCTCAAAATTTTAAACTTGTCTGGGGTCTTATTATTTATTATACGATTCCTAGCAAGTTAAAAGGTGCCTAAACATTATTTTATCAGAAATAAATAATCAATTCAAAAGACATACCTCAAATCCCTTTGAAGTGGACAGAAGCCTATACAGAAAAATTGCCTTGCAAAATAATAATTTTGGAATCGTTATAGGAATTAAAAGTGTCGTGTGAGTATTATCAGAGGATCAATGAAAAATATAAATCGTTTCACTAAAAAAATGTAACTCATGATCATACAAACTTACTTAAAGGAATATGATTCGCAAATTCATATTTCATCTCTAGTGAGTTTGGTAATATTTCTACCTATTTCTTGCATTCCTAAAGGAAATGTATCTAAATAAAAACATTTCTGAAGTGATTACATAAAGCAAAGACGTTTCGGAATTCAACAAATATTTACATGTTTAAATCAAAAAGTGGCTATCACATATAGGAGCTTTTTATACCTACTGGTGCCTATTTTGGTATTTTTTGTATTATAATTTATTTATGATGTACTGTTTGGAACCTTTGGTGTAGTAATGAATATTACTGGAGTTTTTTTCCAAAACCAAATCGTTATTTTTACACCTCGACACGTGTTTCGATCACCAAGTGATCATCTTCGAGAGGAAGATAAAACTGTCTTCATCTTCCTCTTGAAGATGATCACTTGGTGATCGAAACACGTGTCGAGGTGTAAAAATAACGATTTGGTGTTGGGAAAAAACTCCAGTAATATTTATAATTTATTGTCGAATCTCTAAGTACCCCTATCTTTCAATGAAAAATGATTTCGGTCTAAGAGAAAATCAAATTTTATTTCGAGAAAATGCTCTTATTTGAAACAATATGTAATGTATGTTCAAAACAAGAGATTGGCAAATTTGAATAAACGTGGAGGATTTTTCAGTTTGAATTAATAACACTTGCAGAGCTCGGCAAATGTAATAATGCATGTGTGAAACATTACGGAGCATTGGTATAATTTTCGCAAAATGAAGGCAAAATTAAGAGTTGCCGTCAAAGTTTACCACTTTCTCTTCGGTACTACATACACAACGCGGTACTCATATAGCGGAGTTTTATCCAATTATCATACTTACCCATGAAAATATCTTTCAACTGTGGAAGACACATGAACCACTTCTTTAAAAGAAACCCTGTTCATTCTAGACAAAATTCCTATTAATTCCAGTCAATCATAATATAGTTTTGTATGTAGATTCACATAACTATTGATATAAACGAATTGAGTTATTTGAAGGTATACAGTATTAAATTCAAACAAACACTATGTGTTCAGATCAAGTTGATATTGCTCTCCATTTGAAACAGTCTATTTTTCCCTTCAAGTAGTTGGTGGTTTTTGAGATGATATTATATTTTCTTGATTCAAAATAGTTCATCTTCGCAATGATATAATCAAACAAATGATGTCGTTGAAAGGCCAAAAAATGTTGATATATTTGTTGAAAAAAGTATGATTTTCTGATGGAACATGGCGATGTTGGCATAACGTAATAGTTTTTCCAATGGAGATAAAAATTTCAAAGCAACCTATGATCTTCTTTTAAAGAAATACTTTTTACTGTACGCTTTTCCACAAAAAGATAAATGTCTATGAACCGGATATAATAATGTTAGGTCATACAATTCCACTTTCTGCTTCGATAAGTTTGTTGGGGGTTAATATGGACACCAATATGTCTTGACACAATCATGTCGCTGGAATTGCACAAGCTGCTTCTCAAAAGCTTAGAACACTGTTCCAAACCAGAAAACGGTACCAACTTGGGCAGATTTCGATCCTTTACTTACCTCAGATCGGCCCTTTTTTGGAGTATTATTCATATGTTCGGAGCTCCGCCCCGAAGCATATCCTGAAGCAGCTTGATATCATATAGAAAAGAGCCATCCGCCTGATTGGAGACGCGAACATCACTTGCGACATTGATAGTCTGGAACATTAAAAAGGTTGGAGATTTGTTACTCTTTAATAGATACTTTCACGAGAGGTGTTGAAGTGACTTGGCACATTCGATTCCACCAAGAGCGGTATATATCAGAAATACGCGACGGACTATGACTGCTCATCGTTTTGTGGTTCAAATCAGTACACCTCGAACTTCACTGTTTAACAAATTTTTCATTTGGAGAACTGTATTTAAGTGGACTAGACTTCCTTAAAACGTTTTTCCAAATGAATTTAATCTCCAAAGACTCAAATCCAACGTGAATTGCTTCTTTCGCACCTTAGGCCACCTTAAGGATTTTCCTGTGCTTGTGTTTTATCCATGAAATAAGTGTTGCGCAGAACCACAAGTCAACTCATATACTCCTGATCTATCTGTCACTGAATGTTTGTTTTTATGGTTTTTGATGAATTTGCTTAAATTTTTATTTTTTCTCTTTCAATAAACGAGGTATATTATTGGCGGGTTCACCAAAGTATGGTGAACCCGCGTAGTATCGTTTCGTGACGTGGCGTGGGAATGAATTCGTCATTGTCTTGTTTTCGTAGACTTCTGGGGAGAATGAAGTCGATAATATCTATCTAGTTACCGTTGTTGACAGCAATTTGTTTGATAAAATTCCGTTCTCTCTAAAAATTATTTTTTGACTGTGAAAAATGCAATAGTCAATGTCCCATATCTTCGAAACCAAAAGAGCTTCAGTCGATTGTTCCATATCGTTCAATAGTACATGAAAATAGACAATTCTACCCCAATATAACTTTTTTTAATCATTTACTGTTTACAGAATCCGAATAGTTCAATATATATCGCTATCTCGTAAATGGTGAGACCTACAAGCTTGGCTGAATCAGATGCCTACAAGTATAAACAACAAAAATCTATTTTCAATCCTCGAGATATTTACAAAAGTCACAGAAACTTTTTCCGCGTTACGCGACAGGTGTGACAAGTTGATGCCGCATTAGACATAAGTTAAAGTAGATTTCTTGGAGCAACAGGCTCGTGAAAATAATATAGGAATTCAGGGTGTTTCATATATTGATAAAAAATTCATTTGTAGTCTTTGAAGAGATCGGAAATCACATACAATTTCCAATTGTTGATTCGTATATGAATACTTTTTATCGAGTTTCAACTCTCCTCAGATAAATCCATTGTAGTTAAAATGTTACCAAAACATATGAGAGACTCAATTCTACAATTCTGCTCTCTATCAAAAACGTAGATATGTGAAAACTTTTTCATTAATGAACAACTCACTACCAAGATCTAACTTTTGTTAAAACCTACCAAAGAAGTAGCAAGGGATAAACATTTCAAATATGTTCTGGTGAGGAATGGAAACTAATTAGTGAGAAAAGACGATGCCTTGAAGGCGATCAGCATTCCAAGTGATATCGAATTCTCCAAACTATAGTGATTTTAGGTTTGAAATCGAAGCTATCAAATTGATACTCCAGTACCCTTTCCTGTGATCATGATATAATATTCCTTACGGGAACGGGATTCAATAATACTATTCTGGATGTGATCCGCAGTGACTACAATGTTCATCGCCTAGACCGCGAATCAACGCCTAGCATCAAGTCAAGAAGAGGTGGCACTTTGATTGCTGTCAATAACTCAGTTAATATTTTTTTTCAAGAAAAGTAGTGTTCCGATGCTGAGGGCTTTAGAGTAATAATTATTATCAATTCAGTTGGCAATACTTCAACAAAATTTCATTTATGTAGTGCATATATACCTCCACCTGTTTATCAAACTTCAAGTTCTTATTACTATAGCCTAATGAATATTATTATCAACCATCCGTATGATGAAGTCGTAATTTGTGATGATTTTAATGTCCCCTTTTTTCAATGGAGCTTGGATAGTGTTAACAACTCTTGTATGCCCAGTAATTATACAGAAGCGAACAGTAATTTATTCATTTATATTTGTTTGTATTCCTATGGAACTGAATAAAAAATGAAAGAAAGTAAATCGGCTTTAAGTTTGTCGATTTCGAATCCACTAGAAATAAAATCTTGGGGTATAAGAAGTTTCGCAATATATTTACTTGGAAAATATTTAAAAAGCAAAATGACGAAAAAAAATTGAAACTTTCTATGTTTTTACCACTTTTATTTGCGACTTACGTTACTGCAGTTTCGTCCTATAAGGATAATTTCAAACTTATACATTGAAAGTTTCGTCCTATAAGGATATTTTCAAACTCATACTTTGAAACTTTTAATGTATAAGTTTAATGAAGAAAAGAGAATTAAAACTTTCTGTTTTTTACCACTTTTATTTGTAACCAACGTAACTGCAGTTTGGTCCTATAAGGCTATTTTCGAACTTATACATTAAATCTTTTAATGTATAAGTTTGAAAATATTCTTATACATTGAAAGTTTTAATGTATACGTTTGAATATAGGATGAAACTGCAGCAACGTTAGTTACAAATAAAAATGGAAAAAACATAGAAAGTTTGTATTTTTGTTTTCTTCATTATCCTTTCCTAACACGTGGTAACCTAACCTAACATCAAATAATGTACCAGAAGGTTCTTCAATAATTTCAGTTCCGCCCCTGTCAGAGGCATGAATAGCGAGAGAAGAGAGACGGAACGTCAACTCTGCTACTGTTAAGACTTGATAGTTAATCCGTCCCAAATGTTTGGACTATAATGATTGCGATATTTTAGAGTAGAGTTCGGACGAAAGTTTCGTTGTTTTGGTTGAATCGGGTTATGGGATGAGGGTCAAGCGAAAAATCGAAGAGGATTCAAACCAGAAAATCACATTCAAAATCTATCATGGTTCTGGAATAAAATTATGAGGGTAGTTTCGAGAATATTCATTTCGCTTTATGTTAATTCATTGATTGAAGCAATGAAACCCAATGTTACACTAGGGGCCACCTTATTTTGTATTTATAAATACCCTTGAAAGAAACACTGAAGTGAAACTGAAGGTCAAATTCTCAACATACAATTTTTTTCACAAGACCTTTTCCAAAACCTGTAATCCTAGTAATATTCCTTGAAAATAAAAATGTTTCTACATCATAGTATGCTTGAACTTGAAGCAGTTTTTATTTTATCACGCTTTTATTAACTTCACGTGCATGTATGTATGTTTGTTTATTTGTTTGTTTATAACTCTCAAGCTCGGGATATGTATTTCAAAGAATTATCGACATTATGCTTGATCTATTCGCGGGCAGATGGCGCTGTACGTAATCTCCTTAATATAATTCGAACTCACTTTACATGTATTTCTTCATTTGAAAGAAGTATTTTTTTCATTAACACGCGCGCCTGCTTCCTTATTTGTAACCCTCCTTTGCGCACCTGCTGCCTTGGGCTTGGTAGCTGATTTTCAGGCTTCCTCTCTGGAATCGGAAAATATCATTGGTCATTTTTCTAAACAATTTACGGCTGATTGATCCCAAAGTTCAGATAAAATAAATATAGTTTGAAAAGACTAAAAAACACGCTTTTATAGCATACGAAACTAAAAAAAGAAAAATAAATATAGTTTGAAAAACTAAAAACCACGCTTCTAAAGAACATCGAACTGAAAAGTTAAAATTATTTTTTTTAAATGCGCTTTGTGCCATATTTTTTGTATATCAAGAGCCAGTCTCTTTTTTCACATTGATACTAGTATTTTCCGTTCGTTATTGTTTTAAGTTTATTTAAGAAAATATTTTCAACAGTTCAGTTCGATGTTCTTTAAAAACGCGATTTTTAGTTTTCATAAACTATATTTATTCACATATTCAGTTTCAAAGACCAGAGAATTGTAGTGTCACACAATATGCTTCAAATAACGACAAAATAAGTGAGAAATGCCCGAAATTCTAGAGATTGGTACAAACAAATAGCTTTTCAGACGCCGTCGAAAGTTAAAAATCGAAGAATGTGGAATAAAATCTATGAACAGCGACCTAGATTACTCTTTCACCTAATAACTCCAGGTAGAAAGCAGTAAATTTACAGGTCTGTTTGAGCTCTATTGAAAGATGCAGGAATATACAGGGTGTCTTATTAGAAAATAGTTTTTCATCAATGACTACTGATGTACAATTTAATGAAGACAAATAAGACGAGTGTCGTAGCAAATGAAAAACGGAATATTGAAAATCAAATTAATTCAAAACATGCTTTATCACCCCAGATTTGAACATCTTATTAGAAAAGTCTAGTAAAATAAAACACGTGTAAATGGGACATTGAATTAACAAATACAAGCTATAAAATAATGCTTAGAGACAAGAGAAGCGTTTATGGACAAAAAAATATTAAGATATTAGGCCCAGCTGAACAGATAGAAATCTAAGTACATGAATATATGAATATTGAGTAAATGTAAATGTATAATGCTACGTAATGAACATTGATATTCATTTCCTATTGATTTCAATCACTTGTTTAGACAAAGCTACCTGCCAATCACTCGATAGAGCCTTGGTAGAAATCGTCCACTCTATAATAGGGCCTCTCAACACGGAATTCTTTTACTTTCATTCTGAATTTCTTCCATTATGTATTCGCTGTGAATTAATAGAAAGGTAATTATATTTATAACTTCCTGTTATTGAAAATAATAGAATTTTGTGTAAGGGCTAGATTGGGTGTTCAAAGGGAAATGAAATAAGGCTAACGGACGTGTAGGTACTGTAAGTTGAGGTGGCATTAATTTGATTTTTATATTTTTTGTTGATAAGACACACTATTTCCAAAATAAAAAGACATATACCAAGGTCATAATTGTTTGCTTTATAAATAAAGGGCGGCATGAATCCCTGTAGCTATGGATTTTTTTGTATAGAGAATACCATATTGAAACGAAACTGTGCACAATTTCCCCGGAAATCAATTCCATGACGTAAATAGGACTCAACTTGTGCAAAATACACTGATCTCTTGCAACATCTCTCTCTGCATGGCATCCTGCTGCTAGTTTTTCACATAAGTAGCCGACATGGGATTCATATTTTAGATTTTCACCAATGTAGAGCCCTAAAAATGTTTATTTTCCAAATTTTTAATTTTTATATTTTCCAATTGTACTTCCCCTATGTTACATTTAAACGTGACAATATTTGTTTTGTCGATGTTGAATGATAAAATATTAGAATCGCACCACTCTTTCACCCTTCTTATGTTGACGATGAATTGATCAAGTAAATTTGAGGCGGTATCGCTATGCCTGAGGATAGTGGTGTGGTCAGCGAAACATGTGAATTTACCACTTATGTCAACATGGACTAAGTCATTGACATAAATGAGAAACAACATCGGCCCCAAAACGGAACCTTGTGAGACCCCACTGCCGATGAAACGTTCCTCTGATGAAATTCCATTTAATAGAAGTGACGAATGAGGCAGAATAGAAGTAGCTATGAAAAGAAAGTTTGAATTCTTCTTAAAAAAGTGCTTTGGAAATGTTTTCAAAAAAACAAGTAATTTTTAACAAGGAAAAAGTTACAGCAACTTTCTCATAATGCACTTTTTTTAAGGACAAAACACAAGCACTACATGAAAATCCTTAATGCGCTCTCAGAGCGGTGAGTAGTTGTTTACAGCTGATTCTCGGCCTCCCCCCACCACTATGACGTATTAATTGCTTTTTTATTGGTTGTTGTTTAGTGAAGTCAAGGCGATGTGACCTTGAAGTGTCTGGTGTATGGATCGTTCAGAATTTTTTTTTTCGGTTCTGGGTCTTCCCCCACCACTATGACGTATTAATTGCTTTTTTGTTGTTGTTTAGTAACATCAAGGCGATGTGACCTTGAAGTGTCTGGTGCAGGGATCGTTCAGATTTTTTTTTTCATATGAAATTTTGTGTGTGTATGTGTGTGTGACATAGTGACGTAATTACATTTGGTTGGTGTGTGAGAATGCACGGTACGGGGTTAACATCCTTCATTTATGTTCATGACCTTGAACATGGAATTCAACTTTGAGATTGGGAAACTAGATTGCATACATTGTAAAGTCAGGGTTTGATATTGTCCTTCATGTGTACTCTGTACCTGTTTGTACTGAATAAACATACGTCTGAATACCACGAAGATCCATCGACTGATGAGCGGTCCTTCTTCACCAGTTTGGACGGTATCCATCGTGACAGAGAGCGTACACGTCTGCACTCCGTAAAGTTTCAACGACCACTGTTTGCTTGTATCGCCTTCTGTCAACACATCGAGTTGGAATTGGTTGTGGTGGTGGTGGTGGGGAGGGGGGGGGGCAGCGCCTGTGTTCGACGCATCGAGTTGGCTTCGACCTTGATCTACGTCACACCCTTAACGTACGTCACAAGGTAATAAGGATAAGGCGACTTTGGGGTAGTGTTTTAGATTTGACTTTGAATAACTTTCATTCACACTTCATATTTTCACAGCTATTTCGAACAATGTTCAAAGTCGCATAACCTTGGGGTTGACCTTGAGATTTTAGTCTGTCTCGGATCACATTAACATTGAAATGACCTCTACATACGTCACATGATCATGTGCTTGTCTATGTACAAACATACGTCTGCATACTTCGAAGATCCTCCATGTAATGAATGTTCCATCGGCGTGAGCTCGCCAAGTTAGTAGTGGTGTGACGTCACAGCAGCAGCAACCGTTCAACGGTAAGAGAGCGAGATGTTCACTCCACGACGTGCGGCTGAGTAATGCGTATTCATCGGTGTGCCCTTACCTCTATCGATGCAGTAAAGACTGACGTAACGCATCGCTCTAGCCTCGCTATCGATGGTGACACGCAGACGGCCGAGGACTGTGCTAACGTCTGCCCTCTCCGAGAGCGCAACGATCACAGCCTGTTGGTATCGACATCCAGTTGGGAGGTGGGCTTGGCTGTGACGTCAGGCATCTCTAGTGGGTAGCGAAGTAGGGTGAACTGAAGAGAGTCAAATAACGTGCATTTGTATAGATAATATTGAAGAATCTCGTGAAGTATTAATCTGAAAATTATCAACTTGAGCTGTACCAAGGTATGGTTAGGTGTGACGTCAGGCATCTCTAGTGGCTAGCGAAGTAAGGTGAACTGAAGAGAGTTAAATAACGTGCATTTTTATAGATAATATTGAAGAATCTCGTGAAGTATTAATCTGAAAATTATCAACTTGAGCTGTGCCAAGGTATGGTTAGGGCGAATTGGATAAATATAACAATTGACAGAAATTCTCCCTATTATAGCAAAATTTGATCTCACATTTTCGCTTTGAAACCTCATTGAACTATTGAGGCCCGCGTCGAACTGCAAAGTTAAAGGTTATAAAATAATTAGAGATAAGTAATGAGAAGAGTTCATTGCATGTATTCAAATGATTCAACATGAAACAAACCAATAAAGCACAAGTGATAAGAAATGAGAGTTCAGAGAGTGAATTCTTGTTGCTTGTAACTATCCAATGGAATTCAAGATCTGAATCTTGTGCAATGTTATATTCATGATGACGAATAAAAGAACGGTTATTATTTAGGTCTATTTTATGTACGGAAAACACTGAAGAGAGTGAAATTGAATTACAGAATACATATTCGGAAAAAAAATAAATATAGTAGGATTTGGAAAAATCTTGAGGTTTGGTTAGAATTTAAAAATTGTCGAAAGAGACAACTGCTCTGATGAGCCGATTTTCTATAGTTTGTGCCTGTATTTCTTGGTCCCGTATGACAAAAACTTGTCGATTTTGATATTGCACGTAGCTTTTGCATTCCGTTTCGACCTTCACAGCATATGACATCAGCGTAAATATAACTGAAAAGTAGGATGTGCCATCACTTTGATCGAAAATAAATTCATTCACCTGTCATTGCCAGATTTACCCGGCAAGTTTGGTTTGACTTTGAAATAAATGCAAGGTTATTATCTGCCCCAAAACAGATGCGTAGACTCAACACATAACATTTTACAGGAGAACAGACTGACATTTCTCACGCATATGCATGTCTAACATGAACTAGGTACCGCATACTTAATGATGATTCAAAATGCTACACTATATTTTTCCTTGAAATATGATTACATTACAATTTGAACCAAAATAGTGGATGATATTGACGTAACTTCATCTGAAACGTGGGTATCGCCTCACTTTGGTCTCTTTTTTTCCACACATTGGCAAATCTGATGGTGAAGTTTGGTTTAACCTTGAAACTAAATACTAGGATTTTCTCGAGGGTCGAGTTTTCATGTATGCCGATGACACAACATTGTGACGTCCCCAGATCTGAATGAAATTGAAAATGAAACGAAACTAGTAATCAATGAATTCGAATGTTGGTGTAGAAACAATCATTTAATAAATAATGGAAATAAAACAACTTTTATCCAGTTCTCAAGTGAGTATCAACGCCCTTTCCAAATAAATCTAGGTTTCGAAACTGAATTGTCTTTCAATAATCACATCGAATACTTGTGCACTTCTCTGAAAAACGTATTTTGCCTTCCTAACAATGAAATTAAATTTTTTGAGACATAATCTCTTGGATATATACTATGGTCTAGTGTATACTAAGCTTAATATAAATATTACCATTTGGGGACACTCATCAGAAATAAATAGAATCTTTATAAGGCAAAAACGCTTCATTAGACTAATTTTTGATCTCAAATACAGAGAATCTTGTAAGAAAACATTCCAAGACACAAATTTTTTCACATTACCATGCATTTATCTTTACAAAATATTAAGCTACGTTCATGTACATTCCCATTTGCTAACAAGAAATGAGAAAATTTACTGTCATTAAACGAGACGGAGAAACGATTTCCATCAGGAAAAAATGAACCATAATGAAAGAAATTTTCTCATATTCAAGAAAAAAGTCAAAGACTTTTTTGTAACAAGTTGTTTCTACTTCCTGATAGAGAATGAAAATAATATTTTTGTGTAACATGTGCTGTTATTGATATAAGTGCTATAAGATAAAATATCTTTTGTAAAATGTGACGTGTCATATATACATTCATGTATCAAAAATGATGACTAAAATTTGACATTGACTTCTCCGTCAATGTCATGCTAGACGGAGATTTGTAGACATGTAGTGTCAACACTTGACATTTTACAGGAGAACAGACTGATATTTCTCACACATATGCATGCCCTACATGAACTTCCGCATGCTTAAAAATGATGTAATAATTCAAAATGTCACACTACGTTTTTCTTTTCGAAACATTATTGATTACAAATCTGAAGCCATACAGTAGATGATTTTGATATGATTTCCACTGAAAAGCAGGTTTGTTCTCACTTTGGTCTGTTTCTCCCCCACCATGTCAAGATCTGACAGAGCAGTTTGGTTTGAGCTTGAAACTGAACGCCCAGGTTGTGCTAGACGGAGATTTGCGGAGTTTCCAAAAGAGATGCGTAGGGTCATGCCATTTTGCAGTAGAATAGATTGATATTTCTCACACATGCATTTGCTCGCCTAACAAGAACTTTCACGTATTGCAGTACAATCTAATCATTTGAAATTCAACACTATATTGCAGTGTCTGACGGTGGAGTGTGGTTTGACTGTGAAAATGAATACAAAGTTCATTCTTAGCGAAAATCATGCTAAACGGGGTTTGGAAGTTCTCCAAAACAATGTATACAGTCACAACACACCATTTTGCAGCGAAAAAGGCATATTTTTCACACCTAAATATATTCTCGACATGAACTTTTACATGTCGCAATACACATGTTTCAATTTGAAATGTATCACTATCTTCTTCTTAAAACCCAATATTATCCAAGATTCAAGCCAATATACCATATGACGTAAGCGTGTATTCAACTGAAAAGGAGATATTTCCACACTTCAACCTGAAAACTGATTCCTCCCTTCCACCATTTCATGATCTGACTTTGAAGTTGAGTTTGATCTTCAACTTGACTACGTGGTCATTTTCTGTCGATGTCCTGCTATACTGGTTTGTGAGTCCCCAAATATTACATAATGCACACATTTTTCGTACATACACACGCATGCTTCACACCATGCATGCTTATGTTTATGTTGTAGTATTTTTCTCGATAGAATTTTAATGGTTGAAGCTGCGATGATTCTGCAACCGTGTTAGGAATAACACGTTAAAAGGTAAGACCTCGTTAGTCCTTAGCTCGCAACATCTCAACTTCTGAGAGTTGTCGTTCGTAAGGGGGCGACAGCTGATTAACGGAAAAACAGATTTCAAACAGAAACAGAACATTTACTTGCTGCATGATACAGATACAGTAATGCAACTTGTCGCTATCGAATTGGGTACTGTAATAGCGTGATCAACATTTTTGTCAACATTTTTAGTGTTGTTCCTGTGAATATAGTGTTTCAGACTAATATATCATCATAGAAATTCAGTTTTCTGATATACTATGATTCCATAAGACATGTGTCTCAATAGCAGATTTTATCCATATTCATATTTGGTCACATTATTTCTAACGCAAAGTTTTCCCCGCTAGGTAGTGCTGTTTCTAATTTACTGTTCGAGGAATATTTTTCTGGCTCTCCATTTCGGTCAATCAGTTATTGTTGAACCTGCTTCTGCAATTTTGAAAAATGTTTGCTGATTTGATGAAATATATCGCATCTATCTTGAGCCTCATAATAGATGAATACAAGGAGAAAACAGTGTAGGATAGACTTGAACAGTGTTATAAGGCTTCTAAACGAATAATAAAAGATCTGAAAAATACTACTACTATGGGTGGGAAATAAAATCTACTAGCATTCTTAAACAGATGAAATTTGAGATGAAGAAAGGAGCAGGCCTGATTAGCCGGAAAGAGGCATCCTCTAATCGAGTACATTGGGATGATTCAGAATCGGCTTTTAATTCGCGTATCCGGACTGAAGTGATTACTAATCTCAAGCATAAGAACCTTACCCCATTTTTGATCGACTATAAGACCCTTTTTGTGACACTAATTCAAAATGCTTTGAAAAAAGATGCATTTTTAAAGGTTAATATGACATTCGGTGGAGAATTTGAGGTTGTCAAAGGCGATCGAATCTTCAACGAATATAAGTATTTCTCAATATCTAACGCATCCATCCATAGTAACACTGATATGAATATGTGGTTTGAGGATCATGTTATGGAGCCAATCATGATAAAGTTGGAAGAGTTTCAGGAACGTGACAGAGGTTAGACGTTGAAAGCAGTAGTGAATTTGGGGGTTACCGTAAACAAATTTGTGCCGCAGAGAGGTTCATCATACACTGAACTGCCTTCTCAAATCAAACGAAAAATCATGATAATGCCTGCTTCGCGTGTGCCAGTTCCCCATGGACAACATTCAGATCACATCCTATCTTATCCTGACTATTCAAAAGTTCTGAAGTTGTGAGGTATTCACTTTCCGATGAAAATTATTCAGATAAATAGTTTCGAAGAGCAGAATGATCTCTCAGTCGATGTTTAACGTTGAAACTTTTTAAATCCAAGTATACTGTAATACCGCTTAGATTAAGCATAGCAAAAAATAAAAGCAAACATCTGAATCTACTCATGATTCAAGACATGTATTACGATGAAAAATGTAAGGATTCAATAAATGTCTATGATGTTACGTCACCAACCAGAAAACACTTTGTTTGAATAAAAGAGCTATCTAGTTTGGTGAGTAATCAACTCGACAACCATAATAGAAAAAAATATTTTTGCCATAGGTGTTTTCACTGTTTTTCCACGCAAGCAATGTTAGATAAACACCTTGAAGACTGCTCGCAGACAAAAGAATGCCTACCAAAATCACCTATGGAGGGAAAATATATTTTTAGGTTCAAAAATTTCAAAAATAAAATTACATCGCCTTTCGTCATATATGCCGAGTGTATTGGTATCTGCACAAGATGGCAATAAATATCAACGACACATTCCGGCATCTATTGGATATTATGTGAAACGCTCTTATGATGATACACTACTATCATTTTATCGATCATTTCGTGATGAAAATTGTATGAAATGGTTTGCAGACGAGATAGGTCAGTTTGCTGAAGATGTTGCAACTGTGTTCCAGTGTCGATGTAAATATATCAGCCAGCCAGGAACCATTTCTTCAGGCAGCAACTCATTGTCATATATGTGACAAACCATTCAATATATCAGACAAAATAGTATGCGAGCATAATCGTCAAATACCTAAAAATAATTAATCGCCAACCATCACACCCAATGAGTGCATTTAAAACTATCAAGATGATCCAACAATTCCCATCGTGTTTCATAACTTATCAGGGTATGATGCACATTTTGTTATAGAAAATATTGCATTGGATCTCAATGGAAGTGTCGCCGTTAGGCCGATAACAAAGGAAAAGTATATCTCCTGTCCGTGTCAGTATAAACTGCGCAAAAATTTTCTCTATACCTAGGAGCCATGTATTCATAATGGAAATTATATGTGGTCAACTTTGCCAAATCCAGTACTACCATTCCAACATATATATAGGTTTGTGGAAGAATATTTTGGATTTTCCCAAGTCAATGGCAGTCAAGTTTTCATCGAAGACAGTCAAACTCTTGAACCGAGGATTGGAGATTCTGGCTTCGGCACCTTATCGCCCATCCCAACTCGTTACAAGGCGAACATCAGAGTGCTTTCTCAGATTTTCCATAGTTTTCCCTGAAATAAATATTTATATATATGGGACAAAAATTGAGTTTTGAAGATAGCAGTACATATCAAATACGGCATTAGTTTGAATAGGTTCTTTTCAATATCATTCGAGGCAGCAGTTCGCAAACGTGTGTTCAAGCCTTTGTAGGGCTTCAACCATGTAGACTGCTTGAACTTCAGAACACGATGAATCTTGTTCAAAATGAGACCATTTTCTAAGGCCTGCTTGAGATTTCTATAATGATTCACATACTATTTCTTCGACTGTAGAGTAGCCATCAATTTAAATTGTTTCACATCCGATGTACTTTCGGTTCGAGATTTTTTTGTCTTAGGATCCACATGATCGGGGCAAAACGGTAAATCCTTATGCATATCGTGAAGGTTGTTTGGATACTCCATATCAACTTCTAGTATATAACCTTCCGAGGCATCATCAGGCACAGTTGTGATATCAATGTTGGTGTCCATCCATTTAAACCAGCCGTATGGTAGATATTGAGACATTGCCCAACCATATTGATTATTAACATCAAAATACATTAGGTATGAGTCAGCTTTGGCTTTATCATAAGATATCACCCATGTATTTGTTATTAGCTGTGGCTCTTCGCTTGGATCAAACTTGACTCAGTCCACCTCTTGTTCCCTTTTCGAAAAACATCAACTGATCTACATCGGTGAGAAGTTCAAGTTGCTGTTTCGTTTTGAATAACATAGCATCCCATGTATAGCCAGGCAGAGTGATATAATGGGCAGGATCCAAACCGTAAGTTTTTTGACAACTTGAGCGGAACTGCTCGAAGACATAACCAGGAGCATAACATCCGTCTTCAAATACAGATTCGTATATTTTCCCGATGTGTTTATATTAAAAGTAGCCCATATCAGCTTGGCACGTAAGTAAGATCTCCTAGGACACGGTTTTTCCTTCAATATGTTGCAAAAGGTTTCGATAGGGGGTAAACAATCTTTTGGCAAAGGGCATTACACCCTTTTTTGTCAAAATCTACTCTTCATCATTCGAGCGGTTGGAGAACTGTGATATGAGATTTGGAAAATCTGATAGATTTGATACTAACGTATCCAGCGAAAAACTCATGAATCTGAATGAGTTAAAAAACCTGAAGTGGATCTTGCTACCAGAAATATTTTTAATAAAGGAGATATACTTTTCCTTTGTTATCGGCCTAACGGCGACACTTCCATTGAGATCCAATGCAATATTTTCTATAACAAAATGTGCATCATACCCTGATAAGTTATGAAACACGATGGGAATTGTTGGATCATCTTGATAGTTTTAAATGCACTCATTGGGTGTGATGGTTGGCGATTAATTATTTTTAGGTATTTGACGATTATGCTCGCATACTATTTTGTCTGATATATTGAATGGTTTGTCACATATATGACAATGAGTTGCTGCCTGAAGAAATGGTTCCTGGCTGGCTGATATATTTACATCGACACTGGAACACAGTTGCAACATCTTCAGCAAACTGACCTATCTCGTCTGCAAACCATTTCATACAATTTTCATCACGAAATGATCGATAAAATGATAGTAGTGTATCATCATAAGAGCGTTTCACATAATATCCAATAGATGCCGGAATGTGTCGTTGATATTTATTGCCATCTTGTGCAGATACCAATACACTCGGCATATATGACGAAAGGCGATGTAATTTTATTTTTGAAATTTTTGAACCTAAAAATATATTTTAGGTTCAAAAATTAGTGTATCATCATAAGAGCGTTTCACATAATATCCAATAGATGCCGGAATGTGTCGTTGATATTTATTGCCATCTTGTGCAGATACCAATACACTCGGCATATATGACGAAAGGCGATGTAATTTTATTTTTGAAATTTTTGAACCTAAAAATATATTTTCCCTCCATAGGTGATTTTGGTAGGCATTCTTTTGTCTGCGAGCAGTCTTCAAGGTGTTTATCTAACATTGCTTGCGTGGAAAAACAGTGAAAACACCTATGGCAAAAATATTTTTTTCTATTATGGTTGTCGAGTTGATTACTCACCAAACTAGATAGCTCTTTTATTCAAACAAAGTGTTTTCTGGTTGGTGACGTAACATCATAGACATTTATTGAATCCTTACATTTTTCATCGTAATACATGTCTTGAATCATGAGTAGATTCAGATGTTTGCTTTTATTTTTTGCTATGCTTAATCTAAGCGGTATTACAGTATACTTGGATTTAAAAAGTTTCAACGTTAAACATCGACTGAGAGATCATTCTGCTCTTCGAAACTATTTATCTGAATAATTTTCATCGGAAAGTGAATACCTCACAACTTTAGAACTTTTGAATAGTCAGGATAAGATAGGATGTGATCTGAATGTTGTCCATGGGGAACTGGCACACGCGAAGCAGGCATTATCATGATTTTTCGTTTGATTTGAGAAGGCAGTTCAGTGTATGATGAACCTCTCTGCGGCACAAATTTGTTTACGGTAACCCCCAAATTCACTACTGCTTTCAACGTCTAACCTCTGTCACGTTCCTGAAACTCTTCCAACTTTATCATGATTGGCTCCATAACATGATCCTCAAACCACATATTCATATCAGTGTTACTATGGATGGATGCGTTAGATATTGAGAAATACTTATATTCGTTGAAGATTCGATCGCCTTTGACAACCTCAAATTCTCCACCGAATGTCATATTAACCTTTAAAAATGCATCTTTTTTCAAAGCATTTTGAATTAGTGTCACAAAAAGGGTCTTATAGTCGATCAAAAATGGGGTAAGGTTCTTATGCTTGAGATTAGTAATCACTTCAGTCCGGATACGCGAATTAAAAGCCGATTCTGAATCATCCCAATGTACTCGATTAGAGGATGCCTCTTTCCGGCTAATCAGGCCTGCTCCTTTCTTCATCTCAAATTTCATCTGTTTAAGAATGCTAGTAGATTTTATTTCCCACCCATAGTAGTAGTATTTTTCAGATCTTTTATTATTCGTTTAGAAGCCTTATAACACTGTTCAAGTCTATCCTACACTGTTTTCTCCTTGTATTCATCTATTATGAGGCTCAAGATAGATGCGATATATTTCATCAAATCAGCAAACATTTTTCAAAATTGCAGAAGCAGGTTCAACAATAACTGATTGACCGAAATGGAGAGCCAGAAAAATATTCCTCGAACAGTAAATTAGAAACAGCACTACCTAGCGGGGAAAACTTTGCGTTAGAAATAATGTGACCAAATATGAATATGGATAAAATCTGCTATTGAGACACATGTCTTATGGAATCATAGTATATCAGAAAACTGAATTTCTATGATGATATATTAGTCTGAAACACTATATTCACAGGAACAACACTAAAAATGTTGACAAAAATGTTGATCACGCTATTACAGTACCCAATTCGATAGCGACAAGTTGCATTACTGTATCTGTATCATGCAGCAAGTAAATGTTCTGTTTCTGTTTGAAATCTGTTTTTCCGTTAATCAGCTGTCGCCCCCTTACGAACGACAACTCTCAGAAGTTGAGATGTTGCGAGCTAAGGACTAACGAGGTCTTACCTTTTAACGTGTTATTCCTAACACGGTTGCAGAATCATCGCAGCTTCAACCATTAAAATTCTATCGAGAAAAATACTACAACATAAACATAAGCATGCATGGTGTGAAGCATGCGTGTGTATGTACGAAAAATGTGTGCATTATGTAATATTTGGGGACTCACAAACCAGTATAGCAGGACATCGACAGAAAATGACCACGTAGTCAAGTTGAAGATCAAACTCAACTTCAAAGTCAGATCATGAAATGGTGGAAGGGAGGAATCAGTTTTCAGGTTGAAGTGTGGAAATATCTCCTTTTCAGTTGAATACACGCTTACGTCATATGGTATATTGGCTTGAATCTTGGATAATATTGGGTTTTAAGAAGAAGATAGTGATACATTTCAAATTGAAACATGTGTATTGCGACATGTAAAAGTTCATGTCGAGAATATATTTAGGTGTGAAAAATATGCCTTTTTCGCTGCAAAATGGTGTGTTGTGACTGTATACATTGTTTTGGAGAACTTCCAAACCCCGTTTAGCATGATTTTCGCGTGAAAGTTCTTGTTAGGCGAGCAAATGCATGTGTGAGAAATATCAATCTATTCTACTGCAAAATGGCATGACCCTACGCATCTCTTTTGGAAACTCCGCAAATCTCCGTCTAGCACAACCTGGGCGTTCAGTTTCAAGCTCAAACCAAACTGCTCTGTCAGATCTTGACATGGTGGGGGAGAAACAGACCAAAGTGAGAACAAACCTGCTTTACAGTGGAAATCATATCAAAATCATCTACTGTATGGCTTCAGATTTGTAATCAATAATGTTTCGAAAAGAAAAACGTAGTGTGACATTTTGAATTATTACATCATTTTTAAGCATGCGGAAGTTCATGTAGGGCATGCATATGTGTGAGAAATATCAGTCTGTTCTCCTGTAAAATGTCAAGTGTTGACACTACATGTCTACAAATCTCCGTCTAGCATGACATTGACGGAGAAGTCAATGTCAAATTTTAGTCATCATTTTTGATACATGAATGTATATATGACACGTCACATTTTACAAAAGATATTTTATCTTATAGCACTTATATCAATAACAGCACATGTTACACAAAAATATTATTTTCATTCTCTATCAGGAAGTAGAAACAACTTGTTACAAAAAAGTCTTTGACTTTTTTCTTGAATATGAGAAAATTTCTTTCATTATGGTTCATTTTTTCCTGATGGAAATCGTTTCTCCGTCTCGTTTAATGACAGTAAATTTCCTCATTTCTTGTTAGCAAATGGGAATGTACATGAACGTAGCTTAATATTTTGTAAAGATAAATGCATGGTAATGTGAAAAAATTTGTGTCTTGGAATGTTTTCTTACAAGATTCTCTGTATTTGAGATCAAAAATTAGTCTAATGAAGCGTTTTTGCCTTATAAAGATTCTATTTATTTCTGATGAGTGTCCCCAAATGGTAATATTTATATTAAGCTTAGAATACACTAGACCATAGTATATATCCAAGAGATTATGTCTCAAAAAATTTAATTTCATTGTTAGGAAGGCAAAATACGTTTTTCAGAGAAGTGCACAAGTATTCGATGTGATTATTGAAAGACAATTCAGTTTCGAAACCTAGATTTATTTGGAAAGGGCGTTGATACTCACTTGAGAACTGGATAAATGTTGTTTTATTTCCATTATTTATTAAATGATTGTTTCTACACCAACATTCGAATTCATTGATTACTAGTTTCGTTTCATTTTCAATTTCATTCAGATCTGGGGACGTCACAATGTTGTGTCATCGGCATACATGAAAACTCGACCCTCGAGAAAATCCTAGTATTTAGTTTCAAGGTTAAACCAAACTTCACCATCAGATTTGCCAATGTGTGGAAAAAAAGAGACCAAAGTGAGGCGATACCCACGTTTCAGATGAAGTTACGTCAATATCATCCACTATTTTGGTTCAAATTGTAATGTAATCATATTTCAAGGAAAAATATAGTGTAGCATTTTGAATCATCAGTAAGTATGCGGTACCTAGTTCATGTTAGACATGCATATGCGTGAGAAATGTCAGTCTGTTCTCCTGTAAAATGTTATGTGTTGAGTCTACGCATCTGTTTTGGGGCAGATAATAACCTTGCATTTATTTCAAAGTCAAACCAAACTTGCCGGGTAAATCTGGCAATGACAGGTGAATGAATTTATTTTCGATCAAAGTGATGGCACATCCTACTTTTCAGTTATATTTACGCTGATGTCATATGCTGTGAAGGTCGAAACGGAATGCAAAAGCTACGTGCAATATCAAAATCGACAAGTTTTTGTCATACGGGACCAAGAAATACAGGCACAAACTATAGAAAATCGGCTCATCAGAGCAGTTGTCTCTTTCGACAATTTTTAAATTCTAACCAAACCTCAAGATTTTTCCAAATCCTACTATATTTATTTTTTTTCCGAATATGTATTCTGTAATTCAATTTCACTCTCTTCAGTGTTTTCCGTACATAAAATAGACCTAAATAATAACCGTTCTTTTATTCGTCATCATGAATATAACATTGCACAAGATTCAGATCTTGAATTCCATTGGATAGTTACAAGCAACAAGAATTCACTCTCTGAACTCTCATTTCTTATCACTTGTGCTTTATTGGTTTGTTTCATGTTGAATCATTTGAATACATGCAATGAACTCTTCTCATTACTTATCTCTAATTATTTTATAACCTTTAACTTTGCAGTTCGACGCGGGCCTCAATAGTTCAATGAGGTTTCAAAGCGAAAATGTGAGATCAAATTTTGCTATAATAGGGAGAATTTCTGTCAATTGTTATATTTATCCAATTCGCCCTAACCATACCTTGGCACAGCTCAAGTTGATAATTTTCAGATTAATACTTCACGAGATTCTTCAATATTATCTATAAAAATGCACGTTATTTAACTCTCTTCAGTTCACCTTACTTCGCTAGCCACTAGAGATGCCTGACGTCACACCTAACCATACCTTGGTACAGCTCAAGTTGATAATTTTCAGATTAATACTTCACGAGATTCTTCAATATTATCTATACAAATGCACGTTATTTGACTCTCTTCAGTTCACCCTACTTCGCTACCCACTAGAGATGCCTGACGTCACAGCCAAGCCCACCTCCCAACTGGATGTCGATACCAACAGGCTGTGATCGTTGCGCTCTCGGAGAGGGCAGACGTTAGCACAGTCCTCGGCCGTCTGCGTGTCACCATCGATAGCGAGGCTAGAGCGATGCGTTACGTCAGTCTTTACTGCATCGATAGAGGTAAGGGCACACCGATGAATACGCATTACTCAGCCGCACGTCGTGGAGTGAACATCTCGCTCTCTTACCGTTGAACGGTTGCTGCTGCTGTGACGTCACACCACTACTAACTTGGCGAGCTCACGCCGATGGAACATTCATTACATGGAGGATCTTCGAAGTATGCAGACGTATGTTTGTACATAGACAAGCACATGATCATGTGACGTATGTAGAGGTCATTTCAATGTTAATGTGATCCGAGACAGACTAAAATCTCAAGGTCAACCCCAAGGTTATGCGACTTTGAACATTGTTCGAAATAGCTGTGAAAATATGAAGTGTGAATGAAAGTTATTCAAAGTCAAATCTAAAACACTACCCCAAAGTCGCCTTATCCTTATTACCTTGTGACGTACGTTAAGGGTGTGACGTAGATCAAGGTCGAAGCCAACTCGATGCGTCGAACACAGGCGCTGCCCCCCCCCCTCCCCACCACCACCACCACAACCAATTCCAACTCGATGTGTTGACAGAAGGCGATACAAGCAAACAGTGGTCGTTGAAACTTTACGGAGTGCAGACGTGTACGCTCTCTGTCACGATGGATACCGTCCAAACTGGTGAAGAAGGACCGCTCATCAGTCGATGGATCTTCGTGGTATTCAGACGTATGTTTATTCAGTACAAACAGGTACAGAGTACACATGAAGGACAATATCAAACCCTGACTTTACAATGTATGCAATCTAGTTTCCCAATCTCAAAGTTGAATTCCATGTTCAAGGTCATGAACATAAATGAAGGATGTTAACCCCGTACCGTGCATTCCCACACACCAACCAAATGTAATTACGTTACTATGTCACACACACATACACACACAAAATTTCATATGAAAAAAAAAATCTGAACGATCCCTGCACCAGACACTTCAAGGTCACATCGCCTTGATGTTACTAAACAACAACAAAAAAGCAATTAATACGTCATAGTGGTGGGGGAAGACCCAGAACCGAAAAAAAAAATTCTGAACGATCCATACACCAGACACTTCAAGGTCACATCGCCTTGACTTCACTAAACAACAACCAATAAAAAAGCAATTAATACGTCATAGTGGTGGGGGGAGGCCGAGAATCAGCTGTAAACAACTACTGCGGTGCCTGTGCGAAAGTAGCGATTTACATTGGATTTGAATCGCTGGAGATTGAATCCATTTGAAAAAACATTCTCAGGAAGGTTATTCCACATAATCGCAGTTATCCAGATGAAATAATTCTCAAACAGGAAAGTTCGAGATATACTGAATTGAACCTCTGAAAGATGAGCAGCCATAGTCCGTCTCGTAGTCCGTCTCGTATTTCTGATATGTACTGCTCTTGGTGGAATCAAATGTGCCAAATCACTTGAACACTTTGCGTGAAAGTATCTATAGAAGAGAGACACCTATTATTACAGTGGTATTATATAAAATAGACTAATCTGCAACCTTTCTTCGATGTTCCAGGCTATCAAGGTTGCACGTGATGTTCGCGTCTCCAATCTGGCGAATGACTCTTTTCTAGATGGAATTCAGCAACTTCAGGGTATGTTTTGGGGCCAGAGCTCCATACATGAAAACAATACTCCAAAGAAGGTCTGATCTGAGCTTTATAAAGTATCAAAAGTTATTGAGGTGTGTACAGTTTTCTGGTTCGGAACAAAAAAAATCACTATAATTTTAAAAACAATATTGTGTTACGATAATTTTCTACAAATTGTTGTTCTGAATACAACAATTATATTAAAAACTAAGTTTTCGAATTAGGTTATCTCAAATAAAATTGTAGTTAATGATTGTAGTAAGTTATCAAATAACATATACAGCATATCAAAACAATTTATTTCAGTTTTGTTAAAAAACATTTCAGCAATTTACGAAATAAATTGTTTCAATATTTTAATATATTCCATAATACAATCTACTATAATTTATTGTGTATTCCTCTCCAATTTATCACAAGAATCATCTGAACTTAACAATGAAGTCATAAGCATGTTTTTTTAAATACTACAAAAATTAATATCATATATCACTACAATTGTTGGAACGAATGATAAAATATTGTGTTAGGAAAGAAACATATTTTGCGAAAATATAAAAAGTACCTCGTTTGGGAAAGTTCAATATGTCAATAGAGGGTGACCACACAATATTTTACGCAATAGCCATTTAATGTTGTTTTGGATATTGATGTGAGAGGAGATAATCTAAATCTTAGTGGTGTTAGTTCTGAACTGGAAAGTTGAAATATATTTGTGAATATCTATTCGTTTTCCTCGATTCATATTGCAGTGAATACGAATATTACCAGTAAGAATGAATCCAGAAACAGATATAGCAAATATGCTGTAGAAATAGGGTTTTGAAAACCTTACCGAAATTTTCGCAGGTGAGTACCAAAGTAGTAGTAGATCTTTTATATTTTGTTCGATTTCTATGAGAACTAGTGCTATATCTTATTCGTATCGAAATTTTTCAGTTATTCTAATTAGATATTTCTTTTGTTTGTGAGAATGATTACGTATGGAGATATTGAATAAACCAAATAAGAAAAGGAAACTATTGTTTTCCGAGTAATGTACAAATTCGTTGTTTAGTCAATTTACTGCCGATTATTTTAAATTTCACAATTTACATTGTTGCAGAAAGTTATATTTTTTATGTAGCTCAACCAATAATTTTTTTTCCTACTTGAATGAAATTGACCATGAGGCTCTTTTATATCTACATTTCTGAAGAATGAAAGAACTGGTTCCAAAAATTGGGCCACGAACTAAATTGTGAGAAAAACTTAACACATATCAGGCTTAGGGAGGTGACGCTACTACTACCACTTTGAAAGAATACAATCCTGAGGATATCGAGGAAACTCTACACGTGAGACCTTACAGCGAAAATGATACTATGGCGTTACCATATATTAGGTATTGCTCCAGCAGGGATAACTCTTAATTTGGTAATGTTTTTTCCTCGATTTTCATGTTCATGCAAGTATATTCCATGCAAATTTTTCAGGAGAATATCAGAATCATGTACCCTTCGAAATATGTTGCGTATTATGGTTAACATGAACAAATATTCCTTTCACAAATTTCCGACTGTAAAAAGACTTTTGGAAACCACTGAGGATGGTAAATTGATAATGGATACTAATAAACCAGGAAGTGTATTTTTAAAAAATGAGATAGCATCCTTAATGATTAAGAATGAATTGAAAGATGACAAAAATGAAAGGTAAGCCACAATTTCATTGTAAAAATAATTTACCAAAGGAAATTGTTTTCTATTACAACTAATTTGTAACAAAGATATGAACAAATCATGAAATTATCAGTTTTGAATTTTTTTATTCAAAAACTTTTCTCGTTAAGTTCATAAGTATATAATCATAACATTTTATATCACTTTCTTCGCCGATTTTTAATTTATTTTCAGAATATCCTGTGAGAGATTGGCACAAGAAATTTATGATATTTTTCCATAGGAAAACCCAGAAGTTCAATATACACCTTATGTTAATAATAAAGGAAATTCCAAAGCCGCTAGGGGTAAACTTTGGTCTAGTTATATTTATTCAAGAGTATTTTGGTAAAATTCTCATTTTTTTAAGGACTGGCAATACTAAAAATAATTATTCTTGAAGTTTCCTGAATTAATAGCAAAATCTTGAAGTGAGAAAAATCTATAGTTTGATCCTAGAAAATTTCACTACTTACTTATACTAGATAGATATTTTCAATGTAGGTAATCATTTTTGTTTCATTTCACGTCGTTTGTCATCTTTCAGATTTTTTATTCAAAATAAAAACTAGATCAATGATTTGTGTTTTGAATTTTGAAATCCTTTACCATTTTTGAACTTCCTAACTATGCCTGTCATTCCTCAACTTTTTTGACGAATCACTTTATCAAGATATGTTGATGTTACATTTAACTTTTTGAATTCAATTTTTGTTATAATTTATAAATGATTATTGAACAAGAAGTAGGTATCAGAAACATATTTTGGTTTACTGTGAAATGAAGTTGAATTGATACTTCCTGTATTATTTTCCTCCACAAATATGTTTTCTTTCGCAAACAAGTTTAGTGATGATTAAAACACTCTGTTTCAAAAATTCATTAATCATTGCATAGTAATTACTCATATAATTTGTTTGAGTTTTCACTACAATATATTGCAATTATTAGCAGAGTTCCAGTAAATTATTATTATGTGCTGTATGAATTTTTTACTGGTGGTTTGGCGTTGATGGGTACAATTTTTAAGAATTCGTGATAAAAGTTATAGAATTTTTTAACACAATAATCATTTGAATATTTTGACAAATTTTTATGTAATTCCGTGAAAAAATGAAGCAAGATGTAGTACAAAATTATTTGAAAAATCCCGACAGATTTTAATGAGAAACTGTTACTATTGAGAGTTACAGGTAACACAAGGTTATGCAAGTTTCCAAAACAAAATATATCGAATGGTAGAATGATTTAGTATAAAAGTATGTACACAATGTTGTAGTACATAATATTACAAATTGGAGTCGTCCCTATATGTGATATAATTTGTAACAAAAATGTTTACAATTGTAGGAATTTTCACAAATTTTTTTTTCCATGGGTGTTCCAAGCTTTTGAGAAGCAGCCTTTGCAATTCCATAAACATGATTGTGCCAAGACATATTGGTGTCCATTCTAACCCCCAGGAAACTTATCGAAGCAGAAAGCGGAATTGTCTGACATTTTCGAAAAACATGCTGTTACTCAGAAACGATGATAGATATCGATATGCGGTTTTCACCAATGAGTTTGTCATGAAATTTAACCCTCAGACGCATAGTAAAAAGTATTTCTTTAAAAGAAGATAATAGGTTGCTTTGGAGTTTTTATCTCTATTGGAAAAACTATTACTTTATGCCAACATCGCCATGTTCCACCAGAAAATCACACTTTTTTCAACAAAGATATCAAATTTCTTGGCCTTTCAACGACATCATTTGTTTGATTATATCATTGTGAAAATGAACTATTTTGAATCAAGAAAATATAATATCATCTCAAAATCCACCACATTTTTGAAGGGTAAAATAAACTATCTCAAATGGAGAGCAATATCAACTTGATCTGAACACATAGTGTTTGTTTGAACTTAATACTGTATCCCTTCAAATAACTCAATTCGTTTATAACAAGAGTTTTGTGAATCTACATACAAAACTATATTATGATCGACTGAAAATAACAGGAATTTCAGTTTGAAAAAAATTGTGGTGCTCTGGTCTTTCTATGACCCTCTTAAGGGGAGCGGGGAATTTCGTTGTGAGCATCGCGTACGCGCCAGTATGTGTTGGAAAGTGATGTTGTTACGATTTTGAGGAGGAAGTGTTTTGTGTTTGTGGGCAGTGCAATTTCTTTCAGATTATTTTGTATCTGCCATAATGGAACAGATTTTACAAGACTGGGGACTTTACAGTTGAAAGATATTTTCATGGGTAAGTATTATAATTGGATACAACTCCGCTGTATCAGTAAGTACCGCGTTGTATACGTAGTACCGAAGAGAAAGTGGTAAACTTTGACAGCAACTCTTAATTTTGCCCTCATTTTGCGAAAATTATACCAATGCTCCGTAATTTTTCACACATGCATTATTACATTTGTCGAGCTTTGCAAGTGTATATTAATTTAAACTGAAAATTCCTCCACGTTGATTCAAATTTGCCAATCTCTTGTTTTGAACATACATTTCATCTTGTTTCAAATAAGAGCATTTTCTCTGAATAAAATTTGATTTTCTCTTAGACCGAATTCATTTTTTATTGAAAGATAGAGGTACTTATAGTTTCGACAATAAATTATAATACAAAAAATACCAAAATAGGCACCAGTAGGTATAAAAAGCTTCTATATGTGACAGCCACTTTCTGATTTCAACATGTAAATATTTGTTGAATTCCGAAACGTCTTTGCTTTCTGTAATCACTTCAGAAATGTTTTTATGTTATTTATTGGGAACAAATTGAATATACCCTACTCAGCTTAAAATTATTTAATAGATTTCCTTTAGAAATGTGAGAAATAGGTAGAAATATTACTAAACTCACTAGAGATGAAATATGAATTTCCAAAAACGTGAAAACAGTGAATGCTGTTATTTAAATAGCGAATCATATTCCTTCAAGTATGTTTGTATGATCATGAGTTACATTTTTTTATTGGAACATTTTATATTTTTCATTGATCTTCTAATAATTATTTTGGAAGGCAATTTTTCTGTATAGACTTCTGTCCACTTCGAAGGGATTTGAGGTACGTCTTTTGAATTGATTATTTTTTCTGATCAAATAATGTTAAAGCACCTAACTTGCTAGGAATCGTATGTTAAATAATAAGACCTCAGACAAGTTTAAAATTTTGAGGGTTGTCAGTCGCATGCAAAAAACAATTGTGTTGGTTAACGGAATAAACCCACTTAAACAGTGTTATTGAAAAAATATATATTTTTTTGATTAAGTGGCTACTGTTTTCATATTTTTACCTTTCTATATATTTGAAATAGTGGCTAAGGAAGATGTGCTGATTTCTTCTTTTGTTTCAGAATCCAAGTGATGTTCCGGCAATTGTGGACAAACAAAAGCAGAATGCAGAACTTGATCGACGATAGTGATTTTTTTAATGTTATTTACCAGAATGGCATCTAGTTTTAAAAATTTCATTTGTGTAAAATCACTAATAAATTAATTCATTTTCTTGTCTGAGTTGTAATTTTGTTTATAGGCTTCGATTTTATTCCATTTGTTAATTTGCAATTTGTCAAGAATATGCCCCTTTTTTATAATGTTTTCTTATTGAATATTTATTTCTGTTATTTGTATAACTGTATGATCTCTCAGAAGTGTGCGGTTGGAATATGATATTTAAGCAAAGATTAGCAAAGAAAATTCAGTTCTCTCTTACGTTTTGTTTTTTATTACATGCTTTTTCATTATAATATATATGATTTGCAATTGCTTCAAATGAACCAATCATAATATGTAATGTATTATTTAGTTTCTTTCCTCACCACTTATAGCTGTTCATATTACAGATGAGATACTTTGGATTCAAAAAGTAAATACATCCAAATGAGAGGGACAGTTTATAAACAGAAGCATAAGTTCATCTTTGATGAAGTAAATGAGTTTATTTGATTTATACAAACAGAAGCGTTTCAATGAAAAATGCTTCTCTTCAAAGGAAAACAATTAATTTCTCATACGGAGACATTTAAATAATGTTCCAAGTAAACATATCATTCTTTCAAAACCCAAAACAGTTTTGCTTCGAGATTAATTTTGCTCAGACTAAAGAATGCATACTTACTTCTCTTGAGCTAATGTGATTATTTCTATTGAAATGTATGCACAATCTTAGTGGAATATTTTTTTCACTCAAAAGAAGCGTATATTCAGTCTATTTGAAATAATGATTTAAATTCAACTTGAGAGAATATGTTTCTCAGTTTAAAAAAATATTTTTTCATGAATATAGGAGAGCAAGATTTCTTTAAATCGAGATAATGTTCTTCACTTTGAGATTTTTATTTTTACTGTGCGCATTCATCAGTTTTCATGTATCTAATTTTAAAACAGGAGTTTTCTTTTAAAACTGTTCAATTTGGTCCACCCTGTACAAGTTTTACCTTGTTCACTTTTGCTCGTATATACAAAAAACAATGAATAGTATACATAATCGATTGCCGGCCTCTCTCACTTATTTGCGCTGTTTCCGAATGAGAATTGACCTTAATCACTTTAGAAATCAGAAGTAACGGTGAAGTCTGAAACAAATGCCTGGCGATTCTATAATGCAGAGACTATTTTGATGGAAAACGAAGCTGACACAAGCGTCATTTGCGCCCACGCAAAGATGCGTCAGCACAATCCTACTAATTATAGCCCTGCCTCATTCATAATATATTATGCTAATTCGAGTTTGAAACAAATGCAGTATCATTATGATAATTTATGACTTGTGTTTTTCTTAATGCCATTTTTATTGTTGTGGGTTTGGTTTTAGTGTAATTAAGCTTCTAGAAATAAACTCGATGTAATGTTAGGAGTTTGAAAGAGTTCAAGGATATTTTTCAATGGTTTAATTTGAGATCATTAGGCACAGTGGATTAATGAAAAATGATACATTCATAAATCATGACATTAAAAACTCTACGGTAGGTACACGCGCGGATCGAAAGTTGAAGATAATGAGCCGTCAGTTTCCTTTTTTTATAAATTTCATAATTTCCAACTGGTTTAATTTCATGAACCAAATATGGTTGGAATTTGAGGAACTTCTACGAACTTGTTCATGCTCGCTCAGAGTGATGTCTGAATTTGCAAAGAATAAGTTCTTGAAACATTTTCTTTCAGTAGATGATTGAAAAAGGACATAATTATTAGGAATGATTACTATATGGGAAAAACGATTTTTTTTATCTTCCCAATCTTAATACAAAAAAAAGTTGAAAAGTGCCGAAGAAAAGAGAAAAGCATTTAATTTCAGAATGAACTCTCAACAAATATGTGTAGATCAAGTACAAGAGTTGCTTTCAGATACAAAGTCGAAAACAGCCCTTTCGAAACAATTGTTTTCACGTGAACGTTAAATTTAAAAAAAGAAGAGCCCTTTCTAAACAATTGCTTTCTTATGAATTTTGAATTATACGAAAACCACTTTTTCTGTTCAGTAGTTTCTCCAAACTTCCGTCAGAACACATTACTTTTTAGAATAGAACGGTTTTGGCTTTCTTCTTCTCCATATTCATACAAAACCATGTGTTAATTGCAAAATGAACTCTATACAACGATGTGCAATTCATGCAAAGAAGTAACTTTTTATACTAAGTAGAACAACTACTCGAAACAACTGTTCTGTTTTAAATCTGTTTTTTCCGTTAACCAGCTGTCGCACCCCTACGAACGACAACCCTCAGAAGTTGAAACTTGTGCGAGCTAAGGATTAACGAGGTCTTACCTTTTAACGTGTGATTCCTAACACGGGTTGGACGATAGCAAGTGAAAATCGATCGTTCAGACTAGGGCTTGAACCACCGACCAACACGGCAGTCAATTCGAGTGAGTGAACAAAGCACCCACGCCGAACCGCTTGGCTACCGACCGACCGACTACTTCCATAAAAACAATAATGAAAATAATAATAATAATAACTACGTTTATTATGCATAAAAATACATTTAGACATAAAAAGAAAAGGGTTAGCCAAAGGATATCTTCCACCCCTCCCAAAAATTATAAAGTGAGTATAAGAAAATGAGTATAAACATACTTATTTACTATCATAACAATGATAGAAAAGAGAAAAAAATAATACATCATAAAGTTGCTAATAACTCTTAATATTCTTGACATTATTTTGGTCAATTTAACAATTTCATTTCACTACCATACATCCTTGAAATTTGGAAGTACGGTGCCTAAGTATGTTGAATGAGTTAATTCTCAAATTGACCATATATTTGTCAGAATGCCTGCTTGATAAACTATATAAATAACTAGGTGTTTCAGTTTGAAGCAACTTAAACAAAAACATTTTCATCAAATATTGGACTCTCTACATCACATTCAGCTCCTTAATTTTTAACAAAAATGGTGTGATATGTTCACCATATAGTGAACATGTCACACCATATGGTGAACATAACAAACAGAAGTTACAACGTATACAAAATGCTTGCATACGAATCGCATGCAAGAATTTTGTATACGTTGTAACTTCTGTTTGTTATATTGCGGCAAAAAATTGTAATACACCAAACAGCAATACTCGATATGGGGGTAAATAAGAATTTTAAGTAACCTGAGTTTCATTTCTTCTGATAACTGATACTTGAATTTATTTATAGCGATTTGAAAATGTTTGTCACATGTTCATGGAAAGACAAAGAGCTATCTATGGTTACGCCAAGATTTATAGCACTGTCTACCCAGTCAATGTCTTTGTTATCGAGAGTGAACCTAAAGTTCCACTGAGTTTCTACTATTTGTCTTTGAGACCCTATGCATGAGGCCAACGTTTTATTTGGATTGATTTTTAGTCCATGATTCTCCGAGTATAGGAATGTTTTGTGCAAATCTGTACATATATTGGCCACGCAACTTTCTGTATCGGTGTTATGAGAAGACAAATATAACTGTATATCATCTGCGTATAGATGTACTTGACAGTGTGGTAAGAAAGTGGGGGTGATTCAAAATAAACACTGAAAACATCAAGGGCCTAAAAAACTTTCCTGCGGTACACCTGAGATTGTTTCTTTTAGGGATGACCATGAGTAATCATCCAGTTTGACCCTCTGTGATCGGCCTGTGGGATAGCTTGTCATCCATTTGAGAGAAATGTCATCGAATCCTATAAACTTAAGCTTGCTGATGAGTAAATCGATATTAACTAAATCGAAAGCTTCACTTTGATCAAGCAGTACTAAAATGGTGACTTTTGATTGATTTCTGAATCTCGCAAGATCGTCGATTACACGAAAGAAAAAATAGTTTCGAAACAACTTCTTCTATATGAACATTGAATTATACAACAAACACGTTTTCCTATTCAGTTTGTACGCCAAACAACTGTTATTGAATCGAATCAGATATCATTCACAGAATTGATACCCAATATAGTGAATGATGGAGATAAAATTCCACTTACATGGAACACCGTCATCCTCAATGGCGGACATTAGATTTTTCGAAATGAGACACTTGCCTTATTGGCTTTTGAGCACCCATATGTACAATATTACAAGATGACTTCAACGTCACGAATGAATTGAATCTACTCATGTAATCGATGACAGTTCGTAATGGCATTCATTAGTAAAGCGTTTGATCGCGTTAATCATAGTATAGGTATTGGTATAGAAGTTGGTTTCGTTGGGTTTTCCCACAGATATTCAAATCAAAAACATCGAATCAGAATGAGTCTTGGCAACTTCTGGAGTGCCACAGTGCTCTCATTTGGCCCCCTGCCGTTTAATCTATATATAAATGATGTTGTAAATTCAATTCATTACTATAAATTCTTGCTGTTTGCTGATGACCTGAAGCTATATTTGCCTATCGAAAGTATTGAAGAATGTCATAAGATTCAGAATGATATCAATTCTCTGAAAACAATGGGATGTCATTAAATCAAGGGAAATGCTTCTGTATAACGTTTGCTAGAATGAATAACAAATTCGTCCTCAACTATGGTCTTGATGATGTCAATCTGAAAGCGCTCAATGAAATAGGAGATTTGGATATAATATTTGATGTGAACCTTTCATTCATCACCCACATCAACCCTTAAACTTCTTGGTTTTTTCATGCGAAATTGTAAGGATCTGACAGTAAATGCCACCAGAATTCTTTTCCTAGCCTATATTGGAGTATCATCACCAGTCTGTTCTTCTCATTATACTGTACATAATAATAATAATAATAATAATAATAATAATAATAATAATAATAATAATAATATGATTATTCGGATATACTTGATATTACGAATCTTCACAGCCTTTCTGTTCGTAGCCAACCGTCTTAATTGTGACATTAGGAATTTCACTCAATACTTCTGAGAAACTGTGTAGCAACTGAATTCAATGAATAACCAGCAAGGGTGGTAATTTTAGGTTTGTAGTATTCAAATTTTATATATTCACATTGATATATGTCTATGTTTATACACATATTAAGAATAAGTTAGTTTTATGGAAATACTGTAATTGTTATTACCAATATTTTCTCATGGGAATTACCCATATACATAAATAAATAAATGAATATCTGATTCAATTTGATAACATACGTTTGGATAACAAACTGTATAGGAAATTGCGTTTTTTGAATAATTCAATGTTCATGTAAAAGTATTCTTTTCTTTCGTGATTTTTAATGCTTATATGAAAGTAGTTGTTTCGAGAGGACTTTTTTCTTTCAACTAGTGTATGAAAGTTACTTTTTGGCAGCATGAACTACACATCTATGTAAAGAGTCTGTTTCCTTTTTTTGAAAGATTCACACATTATTTTGTATAAAGTTGAAGATATAGAAAGCCAAAACCTTTCTTCCCTAAAAACCAATCTCTACCAAAAATATATCTATTTCAATTTGAACTTAATTTTTATTGTCCCCGATAAGAAACTTCATCCACTTCGTCATAAATTACCAAAAAGCAAAATGTTATGAATTCAAAATAAAAGAATGTCTTATATTTTTCGAAGCCGAAAATTAATATTCATAGATATTCATTATACAAGGGAAAAAAAAGAGGATGTGTTGACAAAAAACCGAGAGCTAAAATCTATTATTTTCCCGGGTATAATACACAATTTTTTTCTGTGACGGGAAAAACGACGATTTGATATTGAAAAAAACATATTATCACAATATGTTAAAGTCAGAAAATTATCGATGTGAAATTTGAATTTTCAAACAGGTAGGCTGTTGTACTTATAGCGTTGCTAGGAAACCAATCAATTGAAAATCAAATATCTGTCAATTTAATTCTGTGATTTAAAAATTGCGAACTTAGTGGTTGGTAGTTATTTGGAAAAATGTCTAATTCCGAGTTTTCTCTGACTCCACCGGAGTTAGTAGAAGCAGCGAAAGTAGCGTCACAAAAATTATTGCCAGCTAAATCGCGGAAAATTTATGAAACCGCGTATTCAAGATTCATGGAATGGGAGATTAAAAAGACATGCAGTTCTTTCCGGAGACGCTGTTATTGGCTTATTTTTTGGAACTGGCACAACAATAAAAGCCATCAACAGTGTGATCGAATTATTCAATGATTGAAAGTATGTAACAATCCAATAATAATGTAGATATTTACGAGTACACATATTAGTGACTTTTTGAATAATGCTCCCGATGAAGTTTATTTAATGGCCAAGGTTGTTGTTGTATTTGGGATTGCAGGAGCTTGTCGAATTTGTGAAATCAGCCAGGTAACATTAGATGATATTGAAGATTCGGCAACGTTATTAATTGTGAAACTCAAGCAAACAAAGAATGATGTAAACAGGAGATTTGTAGTTACTGAAAAATATATTAAATTTTACCGAATGTGCATATCCCTTCGTCCAGGAGCAGCAAAGGATCGCCGCCTGTTTTATGTATATCGCAAGGGAAAATGTATCAATCAGGTTGTGGGTAGCAATCAGTTTTATAAGGTACCTGAAGCAGTGGCTAATTATCTCCAACTTGAAAATGACAATTCATGTACTGGTCATTCATTTCGAAGATCGTCTGTTACACTTTTAGTTGAATCTTTGGGAGACTTGATAACACTTAAGAAACATGGCGGTTGGAAGTCATCAACGGTCGCTGAAGGCTATGTTGATGAATCGGTAGCACACAGGACATAAATATCTCAAGTGTAGAACGTTTGGCAGTGCTGAAATAACACCCTCACTCGATTTGCGACCAGGCACATCAGCGGCAGTTGTGTCCATGGCAGAAAAAAATATAATTTCAACACAAGAAAATTCGACTGTTGTACCGAATAGTTCAAGGAACATATCATTCATGCAATGCACATTTAATAATTGTACTTTTGATATAAAGGAATATAACTTTTGTATAAGAAAATATTCTTAAATTGAATTTCTACCTTCACTTATGTATATATATATATATATATATATATATATATATATATATATATATATATATATATATATATATATATATATGCATATATAAAAAATAAAAACTATTGGATAGTGGGGTATTGCAGCAAGTAAATGAGTACTCTTTTAAGTTAGTCCAAGCTTTCGAAAAATTTTATTTCCATCATCAGGGAAACTACAATAATATAAGTTTTAAGGTTAGATCAAAAATATTAATTGTTCATGACTTACATCTTATGTGAGGATGGTTACATTGATGTTGAAGAAAAAATGTTGATACATTGGAAAAGATGAAACTTGATATACAATTCTGAATGCTTGAGATTATTTTTTATAAAATATTGTTATTCGTCAGACCCTTATTCACATCATGCGTGCAGGATTCAAATGAACGAGTCTGAGAATAGAACGTTAAAATGCCAGAGTGACATCTGTCAATTGATAAACCTTATATATTCTCACTAGGAGTACCAAGTGTACTCTAGTGTATAATGTAAAATGTATCAACATTTTTTCTTCAACATCAATGTAACCATCCTCACAATTAATATTTTTGATCTTACCTTAAAACTTATATTATTGTAGTTTCCCTGATGATGGAAATAAAATTTTCCGAAAGCTTGGACTAACTTAAAAGAGTACTCATTCACTTGCTGCAATACCCCACTATCCAATAGTTTTTATTCTTAACTAGTCAGCAACGACTACCCTTCCTCTTATATATATATATATATATATATATATATATATATATATATATATATATATATATATAATATATATATATATATATATATATATATATATATATATATATATATATTTATATATATATATATATATATATATATATATTTATATATATATATATATATATATATATATATATATATATATATATATATATATATATATTTTATTATATATATATATATATCCGTGAAAAAAGTAATTTCATAAAAAGTGACATTTTTTTACTTGTTATCAGAGATAAAATGTCAAAATTTTTTCCCGTCACACATTATTCCTGATTTCATTAGATTCTCCGAGTTCAATAGTAGTTTTCGACCGTCTTTTCTATAGAAAACGTCAAAATGACCAGCGATATAAACATACATAGGTACATTTAAAACTTAATGAATAATACATTTAAATATAAAGTAATACAAATTCTGAAAATATGAAACAACAACAAACATTATTTGGGACGATTTGATTGATTCCAGTGGCACATTTGCTTTTTCCGCTGCAGAAAAACCCGGAAAAACCTGCAGCACCACATCATCTGAAGATCTTGATCTGCCAATGTCCTCTCTTTCATAGAACGAAATGTAGGGTATCTTCAGAGGCTCTAATAAATTCAAAACCTCGCCAGAACACTTAGTGACACTACTATCGTCAAACCAAAACACATTCGAAAATTAAGTTTACCTGTCTGTTCAAAATCTGTTTTTCCGTTAATCAGCTGTCGCCCCCATACGAACGACAACTCTCAGAAGTTGAGAAACTTGTGCGAGCTAAGGACTAACGAGGTCTTACCTTTTAACATGTGATTGTTATTAAAAAAATCGGAATCAATGACCGTTGAATGAACTCCAGTAATAATGAATACATATTTGCCAAAGTTGACAAAGGACTTTGCTTGTATATCTAATCCCTTCACCATCAGCAGAAAAAAAACAGATTGAATTTTCAGATTCTACATAAAAAAATTCATACAAACGTTCACTCAATAAGTGATTGTTTTGAAATTAAAATTGAGAAACCATCTGATCCATCAAGTACTGACGTGACCAGAGTAAAAATTGCAATACATTGAAATACGGCATTTCATCTTTACCTGATGGTCCAATTAATTTCAGTTCTTGTGGATTCCGCGGACGAATCACAGATACTGAAATAGTACAGTAAAAAATTTCATTCAGAGGTGACAGAGAACAAATCGAAGTACTCACTACCAAGTATGTAGAAAGTAGCAAATCTATTCGCTTAGGAATAAAAGAAGTAAATATGTCGCTGGCATACAAATATATAATGATTGGCTATCAGAACATTTGTTTCCAAAGTAGATTGTATGATTGTATATCAAAAATATATTTAACTTTTCTCGGGGCAGAGGTGTATGAATTACTATTTTGATAATTGGTACTTTTTTAATGGATATTTTCGATATCTGGGTGGAAGAGGATAGAACAAGATACCTTTGGTAAAAACACTGATTGCTACAGATATCATCGATCGTTAAAATTATAATTTTTAAAATTAATATATTCTATTGAACTCATATGATTTGATTATTTTTATCAGGTAGGACCAAGAAAAAACGCAATCAATTTCATAGTTGGAATTAACTTGCGACGAATCTTCCAAATCGAAGACGTTGCACAGGTACTTGATGGTTTTACTTCAACTCTCTGCGTGGCATTAGCTGGGTTAGTTGTTTTTCGTTGGGTGTTTGCCACACGTACCTACAAAGTCGTAGAGGCAAGAGGTAAGATGTTTTCACCTGAACATGAGGCATGTCACATGCAAGTGTCCGGAATATTATATATATATACAACTTGGTGTGACACCCAAGTCAATTTGCCAAGTTTTTATGTCAGTGTTGGTGGTTTGACCAATCAACCGACAACTGCCTTAGCAGAAATTTGGGAAGCTAACCTGAAATTCCATCAGAAAACGAATATAGTACTCAAGAAAGTGGCAAACCATACACACGTGTTTCGGGCCTTTGGCCCATCATCAGTATGGTGCAGCCAAGTGTAAGGATGGGCAACACTTGGTCATCAGAAGAAAGAAATACAACTGCCTCCGTGGTGATTTTTATGCTGTGATATTAAAACTTCTGAAGAAATAAAATTTTTTAGGACCTACTTAGACGCTAATCCAAATTGGGATAGGCAGGTGGACTATGTGCTAAGCTAAATAGAGCATATTATGTCATAGCTGAAATCCTGTTTGGATGAAACTGGCTTACTCAACATATATTATGCCATGGCCTACCCTCATATAAGTTTGAGTATTATGGCTTGGGGCAGAGCAAGGGATTTTTACAGAGTCTTTATATCACAGAAACGTATCATAAGGCTAATCTTCAATATGAATTTCCGGGATTGCTGCCGGCCCGTTTTTATAGACAAAAAATATGGACAGCCCCCTCCATCTTCATTCTTAAATGTATTTTATTTGTTAGGGAAAACCATAAATTATATGATAAGACTGCTTCAGAACACCGTCATAATACAAGAAACGATGATCTTCTAAAAATCCCATAGCATCTCTTGACAAGCTATAAAAAATCCCCTCAGTATAATGCCATTACGTGCTTCAATAAGCTGCTGAATGTAATTAAAAAATCAGAAGTGACAAATGATTGAGTTAGAACTATGCTTTTGAAAAGATGCTATTACAGTTACCAAGATTTTTTAATTGACAATCTCACAAACAATCAAATTCACAGTGGACGTTATTTTATTTAGATTAAATTATGTGAATGGTGTAAAATGTTCCATTAATTTGTGGACTTATATGCTCATTTGTATATGTGTGTATATGTCTATGTTTATTATGTGTATACGTGAATATATGTATATATATATATATATATATATATATATATATATATATATATATATATATATATATATATATAGAAAAAGATAACTTTTTGCTGACTGCTGCTGAAACAATATTTGGGTATGCAGCAGGCCACAATTTAGTGTACTCTTATAACACAGATTCCAAGCTTTCGATAATCTTTATTATCATCATCATCAGGGATGCTACAATAAGGGTAAAAGACAGTCATATTTATAAAATACTAATTCAAAACAACCTACAGTGTATGTGAGGTTATATGGCAGGTTGAATGAAATATGGACGTAACATATATGAAAAATTAATATGGTGAGACTCAGGACGTTACAGACAAACAATATATAGTAGATTCAATGATATATCATTGTATTATCGAATTAAAAACCACATGTTCCTTGAAGAGGAAACCACGTGCATGATTTAAAAAAGACATATGACATGAAATCCAAACTTGCATGTGCTGTATAAGCCAATTACGGGGCTCAAAACGAATTGACATTCGACATCAACAAAATTGTTTGATCTGTGGCATAAAACCTCAACCCTGTTGCCAAATGATTTTGGACAATGTCTGGCTGTAGGCATCGCATGTTTAGATTCCATTACACTTTGAAGCCAAGTAATTTTGTATTTAAACAATATCTGGAACAATTTTTGAGAAAACTTATCCCAATGGATTTTCTATCAAACAAAAATAATGAAAAAGGATGATGATGTATTATATCTGGAAGATTCAATCTGTGAGAAGAATACCATTAGATGAAATTTGGTGATTTCTCATTTTGTGATTATCTATACAAATTAAATAGGAGTAAATTTCACTTAGACGATTCAAGTCGGTTTTTTTATTCATGGAGTTTTGTGAATGTGCTATATGTACCATTTCTAGGAAAAGCCTCTTGGTAGTGTTTTTTTCGGATGATAAAATTTTAATTGAATTATAATCCATACAGTGCCCTTGTTTAGAGACATGTTCACTCAAAGCACATCTTTCCGGTTGTAACCTACTGTCACTTTTGTGTGCTGTGATCCGATCTTTCAATAATCTAGATGTCTGTCCTATATATTCTTTCTCACAGTTCATACATGGTATACAGTAAACTACATCCGAACAGTTGTTATAGGGAGTTTTATCTTTCAATTTTGATATTTTGATATTATTATTGGCAGACTTCAGGATTCTGGATAATCCTGGGTTGATATCTTTAATGTATGGAAGAGATGCATAAAAATTGGAAATTTGACTCAACTCAGTGGGACCTGCAGTTTCTGCATTTAATGAAACATGTGAATGATTATTCACATTGGTTGAAGTTTCGATAATATTGTTATTATTTGATAATCTAATATTGTTTGTATTTGAGTTATCTATGGATGAAGTGCTGTACAATAATGTTTGTTAGGAACTGTGGAGGGTATGAGTTTTGCCAAAAAAGTTTATAAAGGAGATCTAGGTTTTTTTTGTGGAAGGACGTGTCAGAGATCTTGAAAACCCTCTCTTTCATCTGTTTTATTACGTTCGTCTTCATGTTTTGGTTGTGATATGACCAATAGTTGATATAGCGACCCGAGCTCATCGGTTTTCTATACCAATCTATGTATAACACGTTATTCGGTGATCTAATGAAGAGAGTGTCTAGGAAAGGAAAACTGTTTCCTTCATTTTCTTTTTCTAGTGTAAATTGTATATATGGATCGTAGCTGTTGAAAATGGACAGGGTTTCATCAAGAAATTCTCTGGGGATGGATATGATGATATCGTCTACATATTTTTTGAGGAAAAACGGTTTGTGAGGGAGTACTTCCAGGACAATGTCCAGCGAGTCATCTATGACGTAAGCTGCCAAAATTGGGCTTATTTTGGCTCCCATTGGGGTGCCAAAAGTTTGTTCATAAAATTTACTGTTATATTTGAAATAAGTGTTGTTGAATAAGAACGAGATTGAATTTAGAAAAGTATCTTCAGTCAAGCTGCAAAAACCACTGATCACGTCCCATTTTCTCTCTAAGGATCTCAGACAGGTGTCTAAGTATACATTGCTGAAAAGGAAAACTACATCTAAACTAGCTAATACAAAGTTATTTGGAAGTGTCATACCATTGGAGATATTGTTCACTTCAAAGGAATCTTTAATGCAATAATCATTATTTTAATCATATGCTTTGGTGAGAATATCAGTAAGGAAGGAAGCGATGGATTCTGTGGGTGCTCTTATGGAGGCTACTATTGATCTACCAGATAATGTAGGTTTGTGAATTTTGGGAAGCGAGTAAAATTTTGGAGAAACTGAATTATATGATGTTAATTTTTTCTTCATTATCTCATCAATCCCATTGATCATATATAAAGAATTGATCAATACAAACGAAAAGTAATAACTTGATCTGTACTAGCTTGTAGTACAACTGACTTACCTTATATACCCAAGTGTATCAAAAAATGTGAATAAATATTATTATTTTTATTATAAATAATGATAGGCGATGCAAAGTACAGATATCGACTCCCAGAGGAATCCAGTATTCATACAGATCAATTTCATGAGATTTACAAAGCCATTGAACATTGCAGTCTACCATATTAGAGATATTTTGTTACTTTAACTGACTCTGAAAGTGCAATTCATTGTTACCCTAAAAATTAACTTATAATTTGCATGGAAGTTGGATTGAGAAGTCTTAAGCAAATGGACAAACAGAATTATCTGGATTTCTTTCCACACAGGAATCGTGAATATTGAAAGGACTGAGACTCTAGCTCGCAAGAGTTGCTCAAAACCTCTAGTTCAATCAGTCAATCAATTAATCAATATTCATTTCCATTTTTCAACATGGATTACATGTATTGAAATTGTCAATTGGCAGGTGAATAGTTACATTGAAATAAAATAAAAATTTGCATAAAAAAAGGTTGAAATACACTTACAGTGAAATTTGTATCATACATAGTTAATCACATATGAATTTTTCAAAACTCATATAGTATAAAAACAATTTTCCTTTTGAAAGTTCTTTAACTCATGTTTTAAATGAAGATAATCTCATATACAATGTGCATTTTTCAATCAATCTCAATTTTTTTTTATTGAAATATTAAGCCTGAAAAACTGTATCTTGACACTAACTTTCACAATTTTAGTTTCATTTCCAAGGCACTCTATGGTTTTTTTTGTTTGTCAAAAACGGCAAAAGTTTATTAGGCAATTTTTGTTTTCAAATTTGACTACACCACTGGATTCGTAGTCGTTATAAATCAAAACTGTCAAATTTTCATTAAAAAATATTTGTTAACAACGAAGTTACAACAACTTCAATTTTGGAAACAAAGTATTTGTTTGTAATTTTTATTCAGATTATAGACATATTTGAGATCTGACAACACTGTCATCACCAAGTACCAGTGAATTTGTACAGTGAAAATCCGAAGTCAACAGCTCAATGCGTTCTACAGTTATAACTCCTGAAAATATGGTAATGTGAGAGATTTGTGGTGCAAGCGTTTTGTAATAAAAATCTGACTACGCCACTGGATTTGTGGATAATATTCCCTTAAAATCATTCATTTGAGTGTAGGTTACGAGAAGTGAAAATTAAAATAAACATTGAATAATTGAATAACAGAAAATTAAAAGTTCATTTTCAAGTTACGCAGTAGTAGACCAAGTTCAGAATCTCATGTTATGGGATCTCCCAATTGCGCTTTTATCAAATCTTGATAGAATCTTGAAGTATTAATGGTCATACTTGTAAGCTTTTTGGGAGTTTCCCAATAATAAATAATAGTACTTTTGTAACAGCGCACCTGGAAAATCACATTTTATGAGATTCTGAACTTACTCTACCTTCTTCTATAGCTGATGAAAACAAAATGTATACAAACAAGTTTCAAAGTATTTATTCAACAATTAATTGCCATTAAGAAAAAACTGATACTAAAATAAACATTGATTTAAAACTAAACATTCAAATTTTTGTGGCTTCTACCAAACCTCCATTAAGTTCAATACATTTATCGTATCTCTTCCGAATATTGTTTACACTATTTCTTATTTGTTGAACTGTAATTTCGGCACAAGCTTGTCGTATCCTTTGCATGAGTTCAGCTCGATTCGTTGGTCTTGTTCTGTATACTTTTTGTGTCAGAATACCCCACAGAAAAAAGTCTAATGTTGTTAGATCAGGCGATCTAGGTGGCCATTCAATTAAGTCACTACCTCGTCCTATCCAATGATTTGGAAACTGGTTATTTAGCCACTCTTTAACAATCCTCGAATTGTGCACGGAACAGCCGTCGAGCTGAAAATATAAATTTACTTGTTCCGCAAGAGGCATTTCATCTATTTCGTCCGATAATTGGTTATTTAGAAATTCCAAAAAATTTTGCCCGTTTATGTTTCCATCAAAAAAATATGGACCTATTATTCTATTTTGTACTATACCACACCAAACGTTAACTTTTTCGGAATATTGACTTTTACAATTTATGATCCAGTGCGGATTTTCCGTAGCCCAATACCGAGCATTTTGCGATGAAACTACCCCATTGGTGCTGAAAGAAGCTTCATCACTAAACATTATGCAGTTTAAAAAATTTCTTGTATTCAGGTACTCGCCTTGTGCCCACAAACAAAATTCCATACGTTTCACTTCATCACCTACCTTTAAAGAGTGAAGAAATTTAGGTTTAAATGCTCTCATTTTGTTTTGTTTAAGACATCGTCGAATAGTCTCTCTCGGTAAGTTTAAATCCAAACTGGCGACTCGTAAACTTCTGTTTGGGTGGTTTCTAAAATAATCTAAAACAGCACCTTCGTTTAAATTTCTTCTTCGGTGATTATTTTTTAAAATATGTTTGCTGACTGCACCGGTTTCTTTAAATGTTTTGTTAATTTTACTGACGGTGCTTCTGTCAATGGGAAGTCGATTTGGATGTCTGTGATTAAATATCCTAGCTGCTTCTCTTTCACTATGATAATAATTGTCCCCAGAAATTCTCACAATTTCAATTCTTTCTTCTAATGATAATTGCAAAGCCATTATTAAATGCACGTAACTAACAACTATTATTTTATTTATGATTAACTGTCAAAATCACAGCCTACTGTTGATTTATTATAAAACCTTTGCATAATGAGTTCAGCTTCCTCAAATTATTGATATCTCCTCTAAAAGATTGTTTTAGCTGAGTTATGAAGAATTTACAGGGAACAATTTTTGTCCTGCTCTCTGTTTTATTATTGAATAAATGATTTCCATGCTTTAAATCAATTTGATTTTAGCGGCTATGCGGAAGAATGTACTAAGTACTGCATAACTTGAAAATGAATTTTTAATTTTCTGTTATTCTAGAATACACTTCTCGTAACCTACACTCAAATGAATGATTTTAAGGGAATATTATCCACAAATCCAGTGGCGTAGTCAGATTTTTATTACAAAACGCTTGCACCACAAATCTCTCACATTACCATATTTTCAGGAGTTATAACTGTAGAACGCATTGAGCTGTTGACTTCGGATTTTCACTGTACAAATTCACTGGTACTTGGTGATGACAGTGTTGTCAGATCTCAAATATGTCTATAATCTGAATAAAAATTACAAACAAATACTTTGTTTCCAAAATTGAAGTTGTTGTAACTTCGTTGTTAACAAATATTTTTTAATGAAAATTTGACAGTTTTGATTTATAACGACTACGAATCCAGTGGTGTAGTCAAATTTGAAAACAAAAATTGCCTAATAAACTTTTGCCGTTTTTGACAAACAAAAAAAACCATAGAGTGCCTTGGAAATGAAACTAAAATTGTGAAAGTTAGTGTCAAGATACAGTTTTTCAGGCTTGATATTTCAATGAAAAAAAAATTGAGATTGATTGAAAAATGCACATTCTACAGGGGTGGTTCCATTAAATGGGTCACACTGTATATAAATTACGTGTCACGTTGTTTGTCCGCGATGGACTCCTAAACTAATCAACCGTGTGCAGTTTGATCCAACTTGAAAGATAGAATAGCTCACATCTCAATTCATAGTCGCAAAATTATTTTATTGAAAATTATTTGTCTATTATTTGACATTCACAATTATCTGTTAACTCCAAACGATTTTGATAGATTCCGATATCTGTTGACTAGATCGACTGGACAGTTTTTTCTTTGTTTTTCTTCTCTTCTCTATCATTGTTTTGTTATAAAATATTTTTTTATCATTATTTTCTTGCATACACTATATAATTTTTGGGAGAAGTGAAATATAATCTATTGCTAACCCTTTTCCTTTGATGTATAAAGTGTACTTTTTATGCATAATATTATTATTTTTTTACCGAAGTATGCACTGGTCAGGCCCTATCCCCGAAGCGCCAATACATTCGAGAGGGCGCGCCAACATTATCAACCAGCGACCACTCCGGTCACCGTGGGATATGTGATCATTGGGTCCGAGAATCATGTACCCTGAGCAAGCGCAGTGAGCCAAAAATGACAGCCTTCTGCATTGCTCTGGCTAAGTTTTCTGCCTTAATGCGGCAAGCTGGTATGATTTCGAGATTCGAGAGTAGACAGGGCATTATTCCACCAAGGACTCCAATAATCAGAACAACCATCCTGACAGAGTAGTCTGGATAGAGTCTGCAAATATTTATTCGTTTTTTCTTCTCTTTTCGGACGATATTCGTCTTGATAGGAGCTGAAAACTCCACGACAAATATCGTCATGCTCTGGTGGTCGAGAAAGACTACATCAGGCTTATTAGCTCGTATGAGCCTGAGGGTGGGGAACGAATAGTTTCAATAAATTCGGCACTTCTCGTTTCCCAAAACGGATTAAATATCCCCCGGAGCGTGGGGCCACACCAGTGTCTCGTCAATACCGTAAGAGTACCATAGATGTTAATATAGCACTCTTAGGGCCGCGTTATGTCGATGGACATAGACCGAGATCGCATATGCTGGACATGCTGATAGCGAGAGCATTAGGGTTTCGGGCGCCTCGCGGCAGTCCCTGAGCCTTGTGTCAGGAACCAAAATACCCATCACGCGACTGTGAGACTAAGGTGTTGAAGATACCATCCTGACAAGCCATGATGAATCCCTCACTTTCCGACCTCAGCCCACTCGACCTGAGGAAAGCTAAAGCTAGGCGCTTTGATAAGCTCCAATGTTATTAAAGAAGACCCTATGCATTGGCTTACTTATCCTTGTGTTTCCGCAGAAGTGAGGTGATCTCTGCGGCTTTTATATGAGCTTTTTGCTGAACGGGTTCCAACTCGGTGACAGAGTTGTAGTCACCTCGTTCAGTGTCGAAAACTAAACCGAGTTCATCAGCTGCTCGGGCAGCTGCCTTGAAGAGAAAGGTCACAGACCATGCAGAAAAGGGGATCCGAAATCCTGACGACTTTACAGGCTATATCCAGTACCATTCTGCCATGTAGACACTCCAAACGTAAAAGTCCACGGCCTCCCTGTTGTCGGCGGAAGTACAACCGTGGAACGGACGATTTGGGATGCAAACTCCTATAGAAATTCATAATTTTTCGGGTCTTTACGTCGAGTTGATACAGCTCCTCCCGAGTCCACTTCACTACTCCAAACGAGTAGAGTAAAATTGGAACGGCAAGCATATTTGTTGCAGCAACTTTATAATTCAATCCGATGACTAGATCTGTCGAAGTTTGTGCTGATATTTGCCGCAGTTCTTCACTGTTAATACCTCATGTGAGTGGCGTTGTTTCACCCCTAGAATATACGTCTCCCCGGCATCCAAATGGTGTAGGACACTTCCATCCACGAGCTGCACATCCTGTTCATTATCATTATATGAAATCTTCAGTGTTAAACACGTAATTATTGACTGCCCCGGATATCAACTGAAGAGGAGTTCTTAGAACTCAGTAGAGATTCAGAAGTGCCTTAAATGTGATGAGAACTATTTCTTCTCTGAATGATGTATGATTTGTACTGTACCGCCGCTAATAACCCATTGTGGTTGATGCGGTCATTATAAATGAAAAGACGTAAGACATTGTTAATTTTCAACTCAACTATATTTCGGCTTTTGATAATTATCATTTGTATGGAGACGACAGCTGAATAACGGAACAACCTATATAACCCCATTTAAACCCATATCGAAAACAATAAAAGTAAATATGCCTGCAGTATCTATCGATCGGCGTTACTGTTATCAAGTCTATAAACAAAGAATGGGCAATTATTATAGCTGACGTAATTGTATCGATTAGAGACGGGCTTCAATCGAATCACGTTCATTACTATCGTGACTCATGGTCTTACTTGAGCTTAATTTGTAGGATTAACATAATACTGATCCACAAATTCTAACATCACAGTGTCTGGTTGAACTGAACTTTACGTCTTTGTCGTTCAAAGGTTACCCTCAATAACAGTAAACTTACTCATTCTTATGGGTTCGAAACAATGTGGTGAGTGGTACAAGACCATTTTCATTATAACTGATCCGTGAAATTATGTGTTGAAAAACAAAGTACACTCCTTCGAAAAACACGCATCAAATAAAAAATTACCATTTTCTATCGCTCGTTCACAAAATTGCTAAAAACGATTATTCGTCTTCAATTGGTTCTTGTACGAATGAAACTTTTTTGATATTCGCCGGGTATTTATGTGACCCAGCAGTGATTACTTTTTATGTACGGAGCTGAATATCTAGAAATTATTTCAGCAAATGTAATAACAAAATACCCTGGTGAAACACGCGTCGAAAAGAGTATTGCATATCTGGTGATTGGGAAGAGTGGTTGTTTTGGATTTTGTCTATACTGGAAGTAAGAGAGATAAGTACCAGAAACTGAATATATTCAATGATAGTACAGTCTATAGACTGTAGACAGATATTAATAATGCATAGAACATATCTGTGCTGTATATTATAACCAAAACACCAATGATACAGAAACAGTGTGGGAAACTTTGTGAATCCTGAACTTTCTAAAACAAAATTAACTGTTCAAGAATACCTTGTCGTAGTGGGGTGATTTTGTACTTCTATTATCCTAAAAGCCATGCCGGTGGTAGCTTTATTACTGTTATGGTCTTCCAAGTTATACGGATCGAGGGAGAGAAGTCAGACAAAGAAGGGTAACTCCCCTGCGGTAGTTCTTCTGTTGTAGGAGATGACTAAAAGAGGCCTAATCTCGTGTCTGGTCTCATTAGGTACCACCATCAGATACTCTGAGATACTGGGCGACCTCTCAGAATATTTAGTCCTACATCTATGGAAGGGGTCCCTGTATGTGTGCGACCCTGAGCCCCATACTCATGGAAATTGATTGGACTAGAAGTGAAAACGAAAGAAGAAGGACTTTTCTACCGACTCCACTGACCAATGGGAGTAGCACATGAAACAGTTGTACAAAAATTATTTTTTCATTCCTCGGATTATGGCTTTATACGTTGGCAAACGGTGCTGTAAAGACAGAGTACACTTTGAAGAATTGCTAAAGCGTATGCTACAATTTTCGGGAGGCATGAAGTTGCAAACTAACACCGCCTATTTCTTCCGTTTTACCACTAAATTCCCCATGTTCCCGATTTTGAGCAATTTTTTTCCTTACTTTTCGTTGTACCGGTGGAGACTTTTGATCAGGACATTGAGAAGTTCATCATACCAAAAAATCAGCAGAATTCAGCGAAAGCCATTTTCCGTATGGTTTGTGCGTGGTCCTTTCTGTGCAAGATCTATACATCCTTGTTAAGAGTTTTCAGTAGTCAAAACGATATTAACTTTGCCTGGTTTGCGGTGATCCAAAATATTTTCAAATGCGGTTTTTCTATTGGTTGTGAAAGGGATAAAAAATGTTCGTAGATAAATAATTTAGTTTTATGCCAACGTTTCGGACTTCATTAAATCCATCATCAGCACTCACACATTAGTGATCCATGTCAAAAGAACGTTTAAAATATATGTGTCAGACAACATAGGTATAGTGTTTCCAATACCAATTGGAACAGCACAGAGAAGGAATTCTCGCCTCGACATAGGCGTCGGCATATTATTTTTCATTGGTAGTTTTTCAGTTACTTATTATTACAATCATAGCAATTGATCACCCCATGAAAAAGTTATCTCAACTGAATTTCTCCACTAATGGTAATTATAAAAAATTTCGAAATTTAAGGTAGTTGATTTCCGAGTCGAAAACTCTAAAATTCAATGAAAACACAAATAATCACACTGAATTCTCGTCAAACATATATTTACAAAATAATAGAGGCCATCAAAATTACTAGAAAAATCAAAATTATTCTTCACTATATTCGAATAAGGTGGAATCATTGTCGGGTTGAATAACGATCGGTTTTATGGAACTTTGCACATATTATTTGTTTTCCTCTTTTATAACGTAGGCCACACAATTCTTCCACACATCACTATTACCTACTTCATTCACCACTCGTCTTATATTGTCAAGCAACACAGCATTCAAAGTCGGTGACTGATTACATTTCCGAAAGCTTTCTTTCATTGTGGCCCAAACAATTTCAATTGGATTGAACACACAATAGTATGGAGGCAAACGTAAGAGAATATGACCACGTGTTTCACACATCGAATCAATAATATACTCTTTTTTGAAATTACGTTGTTTTATGGTCGCCACTAATAACTTTTTCGTTGGAATCTTCTCGGGTATTTCCATGTCATGATTTCGCATGAAATCAACAATATCGGCTTTTTTTGTGTTATTGTTTGGTATTGTAGTCAATAACCGAGAATGATATGAAGCGTTATCCATAACAATAACTGAGTTTGGAGGAATATTTGGGAGAAGCTGCTCACTGAACCAAGTTTTGAATAAGGCCGCAGTCATATCTTCATGGTAATCAGCAGACGAATCTTTTATATTTTTGGCCGACAGAAGCAAAGCGTTAGGTACGAAACCACTTTCATTCCCGGCATGCAAGATTATAACACGTTTTCCCCTTGAAGTAGGTGTGTTCAAAACACAACACTTGGTTCCGTCTACCCAGCCATATTTGACAACTTCATGGGTGTCAAACCAAGTTTCGTCGAGGTAGATTATGTCTGCTGAATTCTCGGTAGCTTTCCATTCCCATAAAATATTTATGTCGGAGTTGAACAATACGTGTTGATTTCATTATGGCCATCTGAAGATTTGTAATTGTAATCGGGATAATCGAGTAATTTATACCAAATCATTTCCAAGGTTGGTACTTCATTTTTTTGGTATATACCATAATTTGTTCGCCGAATCACATCTTTTGTAGCACCATCAACGTTTGCGAATTTTTGTTTTCGTTTCATTGCATGGTCAATGACATCCCCTATTTTAATGACTCGAAGAACTATCGAACGAGATAGTTTCGTTAACTCGAATATTCCATTCACAATAGCATTCAGTGAAGTGTGACAGTTTTCCTTCTTCAAGCATTCATAAATATTCAAAATTACTCGCTGAACTTGAACATGTAAGTCTTTATTCTCAAATTCCGGATTCGGATGTGTCGATTGACACATATTCCTCACATGTAATGTTATCATTTGTTTCAAAAGGTCTCCAGAGAGTCATATTGATGAAAGTACCTAAAAACACTAAGATTTTCACAAAAATCGGTTTAAACGATGAGATTGGAACCTCTGGAGTAGAAGTTGTAAACTTTTTCAGGAGATCAATTACCCTAACACCAAACTGATATTTTTGCACTCGACGCGCGTTTCGCTAACAAGGTTGGCATCTTCAGGAGTAGCAAATTGATACTCAATCTAAAGACAAGGGTTAGCTGTTCATATACCTAAAGTTTTTTTGGTCCGATTTGGACTTTGTTTGTTACATGATGATTTTCTTAAATGATTTTTCGATAATTAACTAGTGGAACCACTACCTGCAAATTAATTTGTCCGCTTTTTAATCTATTGTTGACAAATTCATTTGCAGGTAGTGGTTCCACTAGTTAATTACCGAAAAATCAATTAGGAAAATCATCATATAACAAACAAAGTCCACATCGGACCAAAAAACTTTAGGTATATAAACAGCTAACCCGTGTCTTCAGATTCAGTATCAATTTACTTCTCCTGGAGATGTTAACCTTGTTAGCGAAACGCGCGTCGAGTGCAGTTTGGTGTTAGGGTAATTGATCTCTAGAAAAAGTTTTCAAAAATCGGTTTGCAAAACCACTCACTACCTCACCCAACCCCACGAACACACGGCACTGATGAAGAAATATTGTGAAACGGACAAAAAATTAGTATTCAGCCAGTCCAGCTAGCCAAGCCTTCATTCCTCAACTACATTTGATAGCACATTTACTAACTATCTGAGCGACTAGGGGCCACAGGCAAGAAATGTTTATGACTGTACCAGGGACGCTTTGAACATAAAAGCACTGGTAGTATATACATTTCCCATTTGCCGGGCAGTGATTATGAACACCCCTCGTAGAGCTCTTATTTTTATTGCCGTTCCAATTGGGAATGGATAGACTATACAAACGGAAATGGGGACTGAAGTCCGAAACGTTGGCATAAAACTAAATTGGTTATCTACGAACATTTCTGATCCTTTTCCCAACCAATAGAAAAACCGAATATCAAAAAGATATTCTTCAAAATAAATAATATATATCTTATTCTTCACAAAATTGTATTCATTGGACGAAGAAATCTAGATATCACATGGAAATATAATCTCAGATGAAATATGTTCGGTAAGAAGATAGAGAAATGAAGTCGCGAAAGTGAGTTCATTACGGAGTCAGTTTGCGAGCAACTGACTGGTAATACGAGTATGACTCCATTATGCACGTTCAGATCGAACATCGCAGGCCACTTGACCGTACAAGAAAGAGACAACAGATTCATAAATAAATTAGGCGTATTTCAAATTGTATTGCCGACATTCATCATGCCAATATCGGTTGAATCAGAAATCAGCATTCACGTCCAGGACAGTTGGTAGTACTGGAACTGGGCAGGGTAAGACTGAATTATACGCCATGTTTAATGTTTATTAGGTTGCTGGAAATGACGGAGTTGCAATTAACCGGCTACTATAGCTGACGTGAATAATATACTTTAGTCGTTATTAACGAACGTGTGCTGATTGTGTGCCCACTACGGCTAATATAAGAAATATTTTAATGGAGGTATCACTTTCCAGTAGAGGTACGATTATCCTTCAAAATCAGGAAATGAAGGAGAAAAATACTTACTACTTGATGAATGTATGTGTCGAAAAGTAATTATGCTATTTTTAAAGTTTCATGAGAGGAGAAATACTAGAGAAACTCCTACGAATTATCGGAATTGAGCTATACGTGGGCTATACAGCATTGTCACTGGGATGTAAATTACTCTTGGAGAGTAATTTACATGATTCCATTATGTGTAGAAATATTATCACTTTTTCCAATGTTTTGGTCTTCAATATATTCAATTTCTTCATTGGTAGATCTTTTCTTTCATGTGACTAGCAGTGACTAGGAGATGACGGCAATGAATTCTGTCTTACAATTTTTTGCTGCTTACCAGTCACCGGTAGAAGTTGCATGGCACAATGCCTGTATCTTTCAGTTTTTTACACTCCTTTGGAATTTTATTCGTTTTAGAATAGGAATTAAATTCAATCTTCACAGGAGGCTTTTCTGCCTTATTGAGGTGTTATAGATTATTCAAATCCGATACTTTAATATCAACATCCAAGAGTGTATGTAGCAGTTGTATCGGCAACAGCATATGCAGGAATAACTTCAGTGAAGAATCCTGCACTGACACCTGTCGGATATAATCCAACGCCCTTCGTGGTATTAGCCAGGGGAGTAGTTGTTTTCTGATAGGTGTCAGTCCATTAACCTACTGTGTAGGGTGTTGAGACTGGCCTGAACGAATTGTTCTTTTAGATGATTTGATTTATAGCCAGTCTTCAAGTATGCCCACTGACTATACGTGAAAGATTTCTTTCCTTTTACGAGGAATTGGGCAAATTTTGATATGCAGTTGGTTACCTCGTTCACAGGCAGATGGAGCGACGACAAACCTGTTGTTCGTTGTAGTCTTCAGCTTAGTTCGAGGAATGATACTCTGACGGAATTCGATTTTCAATTATCGGAAATCATCGACTTTATGTTGATGATATACACTACCTTGCACTGACGAGTGGCCAAACAGCCCGAAACCGGTCTGCAAGTGTGTTCCAATAATTGAAAATCTATTGCGGCAGTTGTATCGCCAACAGCATATGCAGGAATAACTTCAGTGAAGAATCCTGCACTGACACCTGTCGGATATAATCCAACGCCCTTCGTGGTATTAGCCAGGGGAGTAGTTGTTTTCTGATAGGTGTCAGTCCATTAACCTACTGTGTGGGGTGTTGAGACTGGCCTGCACGAATTGTTCTTTTAGATGATTTGTAGTTTTTCACTCACAGATTTGGGAGATATTTCTACGTTATTCAACCCGAATATTATTATATAATTTTTTTTTGCAGTTCTTTCTATAATTTCCACCTTATTTTCAAGAAAAATGTTTTCTTTTTATAAGCAGATGACTTTGTGTTTGAGCTCCTCAATTTTCATAAAAAGTCTTGCTTCGCTAACCTCAATAGCAGATTTAATTTCTGTTCTGTTTCTTTTCGCTTCATCATGATGCAAACTTCTAATCGCCACATAATTTTATCTACTTCATCCGCTACTTAACTAATATTTCAACCGGTATCACGTTTTTTTGATCAAGTTACCAGTTGTCTATTAGTTGTCATCATGTTATATCATTAGTGCTCATGTAATGTAAATGTCGCAGCCAAATGGTTAAAATAGCCGTTCAATCAAACAGCTAGCTCTTTGACAGAACAACGCCATTCAATCACACGACTAGCTTTTTAATTGAATATTTGAGGCGCTCAAAACATTCAACACTACAGCTGATTCAAAAGCCGCCGTCTAATTGAATTAGTTCAGTGCTCACTACCGCGGCGTTAGGTGCGTTTTGTTTTCAAGAGCTAGTAGGTACATATAACAATGGACGTATTAGCCTAGAGCTAGAAGAAAATGTTAAACCAATTTTCCACAAGCCTCATCCGGTTCCATTTGCTTTTCGGGAAAAGGTGGAGACAGAATTGAAAAATTTGAAAAAGTAGGTGCAATTGAGAAGGTCGACAATTCTAATTGGGGAACGCCATAAGTACCTGTTATGAAGACAAATGGTAAAGACATTCGGATTTGTGCCAACTACAAAATGACGATAAAAATATCTTAAAGATTTTAACCACCCCTTAGCTAGAATAGATGAAATGTTGTGAGCTTAACAAGTCACCTTAGTTAATTTGCCATTTAACCAGTTGGTTAAGCGTCGTCTAGCTGTAATGTTGTACGTTGCAGTCAACAAGTCGGCTAAACGAGGTATATCCGTGTGATTGAATGGCGTTGTTCAGTCAAAGGGATAGCTGTTTGAACGACTATTCTAACTAGTTGGCTTCGACATATACATGGTAAATAAAAGATTTTTTTAAAGTTGAATCTTTTCGCTGTTCATTTGATAATTCCACTTCACAAGACTGTGCCTGAATTGCAATAGGGCAGTAATGGAACAGATAACTGCTCTGGAAGACGACTGGACGTTTCCCAAGCTGAATATTTTGAAACAAACTTAGAGTGAATCTTGCATATAACGCTAGACTCAATCCAAATCGGTTAACTCTGAAGTGCCGAGTCAATGTTTTTGTTTTGGAAAATATATATATATATATATATATATATATATATATATATATATATATATATATATATATATATATATATATATATATATAGTAAATAGATAAGTACTCCTTGATCATTCCCATATTGATTTCAATTTAAGAGCCACCGGTATACAGCTGTTTCAGCCTATTGGGCATCGTCAGTACCGGGCAGGCGGTCCTCGATTGAAGACAAAATGAGAAAAAACCAAGAAAGTACTTGATAAAAATAGCTGCGTAAATGCAAACGAAACATAAGTGGAACCACCTATTGGTGTGATACCCAAGTCAACTTGCCAAGTTTTTATGTCAGTGTTGGTGGTTTGACCAATCAACTGCAGTTGTCGTTTGCATTTACGCAGCTATTTTTATCAAGTACTTTCTTGGTTTTTTCCCATTTTGTCTTCAATCGAGGACCGCCTGCCCGGTACTGACGATGCCCAATAGGCTGAAACAGCTGTATACCGGTGGCTCTTAAATTGAAATCAATATGGGAATGATCAAGGAGTACTCATCTATTTACTTTTTGATTTTCATGGAATATATATATATATATATATATATATATATATATATATATATATATATATATATATATATATATATATATATATATATATATATATAAATCGATTCAATTCGTGAGGTTGCAGTCAATAGCTGGGCTGTTACAAAGAAAACTCTTTGTTATATGTCAAGCTTTCGGTATATTTCACACCTTCGTCAGGACAACTACAATAATAAGATTATATATCTTGTAAAAAATATATAAATATGGAGAACTTACTAACGTGAGAATAAAATATAAAATGGTTCAAAAACAGATAGAAAAACATTAATAAATGACAGTTAATAAAAATTTTGGCTGACAATGTCAAGTGGGAAAATTCTGAATGATACTCGAATTACTAGATTTTTTATTTTCTTTATCATATTTCAGTAGGTACGTGTAAATTTTGCTGAGACTATCAATATCAGTTCGTTTATTCATTGAATGTTCTTCGTTATTAATATGTATCATTTCCAAAAATATTCTTTTCGTTGTATTGGTTTCTCTATCTAAAATATTTGGATTTTCAAAATTCATTTTATGATCCTCCGAATTAACATGTTCTGTTAATGCACAAGAATTAACATTTCGTCTACAGTCGCTCTTATGGGAAGTGATGCGACTACTTAGAGGTCTAGATGTTTGTCCTATATATGTTTTAGAACAATCCATACAAGAAATTTTGTATACTAAATTGGATTTTTGTTTATTTGAAATTGGAGCTTTTACTTTACTGTATAATTTAGATATAGAAGTGACATTTGTTTTAGATATTTTGAGGTTATTATTTCGGAATACATTAATTAATTTTGGTGTCAATTCTTGAATATATGGGAGTGATTTATATATGAATGAAGGTATAACGTTGTTATGTTCAACTTCTTCATTATTATTTTGAAAGTTTGTTCTTTCACAAAATAAAATTCTGTTTACTAAAGATTTAGGATAAGAATTTTGGATCAGAATTTTACTGAAATTAGACAAACTTTGGTTTCGTAAATCGGGATGGGTAATTTTGATGATTCTGTTTTTTAATGATTTTATTAAATTGATTTTCATTTTATTTGGATGATAGGAATGGTAATTAATAAATCTATTACTTGATGTTGGTTTTCTGTACCATTCAGTGATGATAATATTTTGTTCTGATCTCAATAACTTCATATCGAGGAAAGGAATTGAGTTGTTTATTTCCTCTTCAATAGTGAATTGGATATTGAGATCATATGAATTAAATACATTCAAAATTTCTTCTTTTCCATCTGTAGGTATGGTCAGAATCAAATCATCTACAAAACGTTTGATGAATGGAATAGGGAAAGATAATTTTTGAATACAGTCATCAATAAGCTCATCTAAAACAAAACTCGATAAAATTGGTGAAATGGTGGAACCCATAGGTGTGCCAAATATTTGTTTATAAAATTTGTCTTCAAATATAAAATATGTTGAATCAAAAATAAAATCTAAAATATTCATGAATGTAATTTTGTCTAATTCACAGTGTTCTTCAATGTTAGACCAATTTTTGTTCAAAGTTTGTTTCACTACTTTTAACGGTAGGTTTGTGAAAAGTGAAACAACATCTAGGCTTATCAAAACATAATTTTGAGGAAGCTGAAAATTATTTATAAATTCACTAAATGAAAAAGAATCTTTAATATAATAAGGATTGTCTGTTTTATAGGAAGTTGTTAAAATATTCGTTAGAAATTTACAAAGTTTTGAGTTAGGTGCATCGATGGAAGATACAATTGGTCGCATGGATAAGGTAGGTTTATGAACTTTAGGTAACGAATAAAAACGTGGTGCTATGGAATTGTATATCATTAATGATTTAGCTGTAATATTATCTATTTTGTGACAATTTTTTAATTTTGTAACAATTTTATTTGCTTTCTGTTGTAGTGTGAGGAAATAAACAACTCAATTCCTTTCCTCGATATGAAGTTATTGAGATCAGAACAAAATATTATCATCACTGAATGGTACAGAAAACCAACATCAAGTAATAGATTTATTAATTACCATTCCTATCATCCAAATAAAATGAAAATCAATTTAATAAAATCATTAAAAAACAGAATCATCAAAATTACCCATCCCGATTTACGAAACCAAAGTTTGTCTAATTTCAGTAAAATTCTGATCCAAAATTCTTATCCTAAATCTTTAGTAAACAGAATTTTATTTTGTGAAAGAACAAACTTTCAAAATAATAATGAAGAAGTTGAACATAACAACGTTATACCTTCATTCATATATAAATCACTCCCATATATTCAAGAATTGACACCAAAATTAATTAATGTATTCCGAAATAATAACCTCAAAATATCTAAAACAAATGTCACTTCTATATCTAAATTATACAGTAAAGTAAAAGCTCCAATTTCAAATAAACAAAAATCCAATTTAGTATACAAAATTTCTTGTATGGATTGTTCTAAAACATATATAGGACAAACATCTAGACCTCTAAGTAGTCGCATCACTTCCCATAAGAGCGACTGTAGACGAAATGTTAATTCTTGTGCATTAACAGAACATGTTAATTCGGAGGATCATAAAATGAATTTTGAAAATCCAAATATTTTAGATAGAGAAACCAATACAACGAAAAGAATATTTTTGGAAATGATACATATTAATAACGAAGAACATTCAATGAATAAACGAACTGATATTGATAGTCTCAGCAAAATTTACACGTACCTACTGAAATATGATAAAGAAAATAAAAAATCTAGTAATTCGAGTATCATTCAGAATTTTTCCACTTGACATTGTCAGCCAAAATTTTTATTAACTGTCATTTATTAATGTTTTTCTATCTGTTTTTGAACCATTTTATATTTTATTCTCACGTTAGTAAGTTCTCCATATTTATATATTTTTTACAAGATATATAATCTTATTATTGTAGTTGTCCTGACGAAGGTGTGAAATATACCGAAAGCTTGACATATAACAAAGAGTTTTCTTTGTAACAGCCCAGCTATTGACTGCAACCTCACGAATTGAATCGATTTATAGTTAATCCAGTCACTAATTATTCTGTTATACAAGGATGGGGTTTTACCAAGAAATCCATCAACGCTATGGAGCAACGAGCGTGAGATTCTTGAAGACTTGGGCAAATGATAACATCAAATTGGCAACATTACAGAATAGAAAAATTTTCCTTTTGAAGTGCAGACAAATGAGTTTATTTCCCAACCATATTTCCAATGGAATCCATAACATCATCAACTTAATGAATCATCAAGAAGGACGAACAGGACGTCAAATTAATAATTTCAATTTAAAGTTGAGAAAGAAAATTCTGAATTTAGAAATTCAAATTACTATTTGTGATATATCCAAACTGAACAACGAACAAGCAGATCTAGAAAGGAAAGTATTAACAATAATACCAAATCATATATTTGTCGAATTTAAACGTAGGTCAGGTGTAAATTATAACCGCCACTTCCATCAAATTAAAAATAAAAACATTCAAAAAATCAATTCATTGAAAAATAACTTTCTATCTGAAATATTATTTCAAAAAGATTGGTTTAAAAACTTAACTAATATCAATTTTCCTAATGATATACAGAATTTTCTATCCCTTGGCCCTAAATTCAGTGTTTCTCCAAATAAACATAATATTAACATTTCGTCTCTATTAGCAGATTTGGAATATATAATGGAGAATTTCGATGAGACTAAAAAAGATTTATATAGAACACAAGTAACGAATATAATAACAAATTTTCTACACAAAAATCATGACAAAGAACACTATTTGAATGAATTGTATAATAAAACCCGAAAATATCTGAAAGAACATCCAGAGATTATTATCATGAATAGTGACAAAGGTAACGTTACAGTCGCCATGTGTAGAGACCAATACATCAATGAAAATCACATATTATTAGAAAACTATAAGTACTATAAAATTTTAAAATCAGACCCAACTTCTACACTACAACAGAAAGCAAATAAAATTGTTACAAAATTAAAAAATTGTCACAAAATAGATAATATTACAGCTAAATCATTAATGATATACAATTCCATAGCACCACGTTTTTATTCGTTACCTAAAGTTCATAAACCTACCTTATCCATGCGACCAATTGTATCTTCCATCGATGCACCTAACTCAAAACTTTGTAAATTTCTAACGAATATTTTAACAACTTCCTATAAAACAGGCAATCCTTATTATATTAAAGATTCTTTTTCATTTAGTGAATTTATAAATAATTTTCAGCTTCCTCAAAATTATGTTTTGATAAGCCTAGATGTTGTTTCACTTTTCACAAACCTACCGTTAAAAGTAGTGAAACAAACTTTGAACAAAAATTGGTCTAACATTGAAGAACACTGTGAATTAGACAAAATTACATTCATGAATATTTTAGATTTTATTTTTGATTCAACATATTTTATATTTGAAGACAAATTTTATAAACAAATATTTGGCACACCTATGGGTTCCACCATTTCACCAATTTTATCGAGTTTTGTTTTAGATGAGCTTATTGATGACTGTATTCAAAAATTATCTTTCCCTATTCCATTCATCAAACGTTTTGTAGATGATTTGATTCTGACCATACCTACAGATGGAAAAGAAGAAATTTTGAATGTATTTAATTCATATGATCTCAATATCCAATTCACTATTGAAGAGGAAATAAACAACTCAATTCCTTTCCTCGATATGAAGTTATTGAGATCAGAACAAAATATTATCATCACTGAATGGTACAGAAAACCAACATCAAGTAATAGATTTATTAATTACCATTCCTATCATCCAAATAAAATGAAAATCAATTTAATAAAATCATTAAAAAACAGAATCATCAAAATTACCCATCCCGATTTACGAAACCAAAGTTTGTCTAATTTCAGTAAAATTCTGATCCAAAATTCTTATCCTAAATCTTTAGTAAACAGAATTTTATTTTGTGAAAGAACAAACTTTCAAAATAATAATGAAGAAGTTGAACATAACAACGTTATACCTTCATTCATATATAAATCACTCCCATATATTCAAGAATTGACACCAAAATTAATTAATGTATTCCGAAATAATAACCTCAAAATATCTAAAACAAATGTCACTTCTATATCTAAATTATACAGTAAAGTAAAAGCTCCAATTTCAAATAAACAAAAATCCAATTTAGTATACAAAATTTCTTGTATGGATTGTTCTAAAACATATATAGGACAAACATCTAGACCTCTAAGTAGTCGCATCACTTCCCATAAGAGCGACTGTAGACGAAATGTTAATTCTTGTGCATTAACAGAACATGTTAATTCGGAGGATCATAAAATGAATTTTGAAAATCCAAATATTTTAGATAGAGAAACCAATACAACGAAAAGAATATTTTTGGAAATGATACATATTAATAACGAAGAACATTCAATGAATAAACGAACTGATATTGATAGTCTCAGCAAAATTTACACGTACCTACTGAAATATGATAAAGAAAATAAAAAATCTAGTAATTCGAGTATCATTCAGAATTTTCCCACTTGACATTGTCAGCCAAAATTTTTATTAACTGTCATTTATTAATGTTTTTCTATCTGTTTTTGAACCATTTTATATTTTATTCTCACGTTAGTAAGTTCTCCATATTTATATATTTTTTACAAGATATATAATCTTATTATTGTAGTTGTCCTGACGAAGGTGTGAAATATACCGAAAGCTTGACATATAACAAAGAGTTTTCTTTGTAACAGCCCAGCTATTGACTGCAACCTCACGAATTGAATCGATTTATAGTTAATCCAGTCACTAATTATTCTGTTATATATATATATATATATATATATATATATATAACATACTAAATATCATAAAAATAAATGCATTAGGTCGTTTAATTTCGATTAAATTGGTACACTCGACCACCCTGAATAATCTGAAAGTGTCGAGTTTGTACATTCTATGCAGTTCTTGCTCAGCAATTAAACTGGAAATATTGTGCTTCAACATGGAACGCCATCACTTACCATTGGCTGAGATGAATAGAGCTGTAGGGCTTCTTCAAGGTGGCATGCAACAAAATGATGTAGCTCTTCGTTTGGGGGTCTCCCAAAGTGTTATCAGTCGATTGTGGCGGCGTTTCCGTGAAACTGGCAGTCCAGTCGAACAACATCCAGGGCGAGGACGCACTACAACTGCAGTTCAAGACCGATTTTTGGTCTTAACCGCAAGAAGACAACCGACAATCACAGCACCTGAATTGGTTAACGTGTTGCAGCAGACGCACCAGGTAACCATTGGTCGTGATACTGTTAGAAATCGACTGCATGAAGCAGATCTCCATAACAGAAGGCCACTTAGATGTCCACCTTTGTCGAGAGGCAATCGCGGTAGAAGATTAGAGTGGTGTCAAGAACATCAAAACTGGGATCCAAATGATTGGGCCACAGTTTTGTTTACAGACGAATCCAGATTTGGATTTCATCCAGATTCTCGTCGAGTAAGACTGTGGAGACGACCTGGAAATAATGAACGTTTGAGACACGTCCAGGAAGTCCACACATACAGAGGTGGTACAGTAATGCTATGGGGCAGAATCATGATCGGCGGCAGAACCGATCTCGTTTTTCCAAATCGCTCCCTCACAGCTCGACAGTACCTCGACACCATTCTTCTACCTATCGTCCGTCCGTTTGCTGGTACTGTTGATGAAAACTTCCACCTAATGCACGATAATGCTCGTCCACATGTCGCGCGTCTAGTGACTGACTGGCTCACCAACGAAGGAGTTGATGTATTGCCATGGCCAGCACAATCACCGGACCTGAATCCCATCGAGCATGTGTGGGACATGCTTCGACAAAGAATTACTCCGCATATGGGGAACATTCACACAACGTTTCAATTGAGAGAGCTTTTAACAATCGACAATCTCATTTTGTCGATGCACGATAGATGTAGGGCCGTAATAAACCAGCGTGGAGGCCATACTTTGTACTGATTCCAATTTTTTTTGTATTATGATTTTTTTTCGGGGTGCCAAAGAAGAGCCATATTTTTTTTCAGTTTTGCTTATATGCGCACTCAGTATTTTTGACCATTTAATAAATTTTGTTGTAAGTTACATTCGTTTAATAATCACCCGTCAACTTTTTTTATTTTTAAAAATATCCCTAGACTTTTCCGATGTATATATATATATATATATATATATATATATATATATATATATATATATATATATATATATATATATATATATATATATATATCAGAGATAATGCTAGGTCTTGGATGCATTTTGGGAGAGATAAAAATACCGAAGAAGGAGAAAGGTTTGATTATAATTGAATATAATATTTATTACCTTTTAATTTTTGTTTCGAAAAGGTAGTTACTTCTTTAAAATGAAAGGGGGATATTTTTCGGGAAGATTAATTTTTGGAAAAGACAGGCTTTGGCATTCTTCATATGGGGGAATCTTCCAAAGAAAAAAAAAGCAATCAATTCTAGAAAATTAACTCTATACAAAAATGTGTAGATCATCCAAAAAAGTGAATTTCAGATAAAAATTTTCATATAAACATTAAATTACACAAAAAAATACTTTTGGAACAACTATTTTCATATGAAAACTGAATTATACAAATGAACACTTTTCTCTGTTTTTATTCCAAATATTCGTTATGGAATTGAATCAGATATCATTCACAGGATTGATACACAATATAGTAAATGAAAGAGGTAAAATTTCACTCACATGGAACAGTGTCATCCTCACTGGTGGATTTCGTCTCTTCAGCACCAATAACAAGAAGCACTCAATTCATTCATGAAATACGACTTCATGTCACGAATGAGTTAAATCTAATCGTCTTCGATGACAGTACGTAAGTCACTTCTTTGCATGATCTACACATTTATGAATAGTGTTAATTTTTTGAAATTGATTGCTTTCCATGTTTCTTCGGAAGATTTCCCCACATTATTTTATAAAGATAGAGAAGTAGAAACTCACAACCTCTCTTTCCCAAACATAGTTACTTATGTAACTGATAATTTCGATATGAGATGAATTTTTACCATGGCACATGGATGAACCACGATTAGAATGTTCAAACTTGACTATACTACAGGAATACAATCTCAGAATTTTTGTTCAATATTTTTCTACAAATTACCTGAAGGAAAAGCATCATTGTAATAATGCTGGATCAAAATTAATTTTCCAATTACGAAACATGGAATATTTATTTTTGCTTTTGCCTGATGACAAAACTTAGGTTTGTTAAACCTTTTTAGCGGTCTTCCTAATGGAATACTTTCATTTGCATAAACATCTCTCAAAATGTGTTCTGTGAAAATACATTTTATAGGTCAGGAAAATACATCCAAAGTTGAGGAAATACTGAAAGTGATTTAGGAGAAATGAAGTGGAGAAGTGAATTGTCGTTTTAGAAATGAACAACATTTTGAGATGATCTTTTGAAAAGATATCCAAAAAGCTGAAATAGATTTTGAGTTTACTGATCGCAATGCAATCTGGTGAAAAGGAAACTGTGGAAAGAGGTAAGTTTCTAATAAAATAGACTTTGGTCATTCCAAAATTGAAATTTTGATAATCACAAAAGATGTGAAACGATTTCAATCTTGCAGGAGATTCAAAATTGACATCAATGAAAAATAAGACAACACCGGTGTCTCGTTAATACCGTAAAAATACCGTAGGTGATAATAAAGCACTTTTAGGGCCGTGTTATATCCAAAAATATAGGCTGAGACCGCATATGCTGGACATCATAACAGTAAGTGCATTAGTGTATCAGACGCCTCGCGGCAAGCCCTATGCTTTGTGTCTGGAAACTATATACACATCACACGACTGCGTAAGACTTAGGTGTTGAAGACACCATCCTGGCAGGCCATGACAAACTCTTTAGTTTCCGACTTCAGCCCACTTGGCCTGAGGAAAGCGAAGGTCAGACGCTTTAATCAATGTTGTTAAAGGAGACCCCATGCATTGGTTTATTCTTGTGTTGTCGCACGACTGCGGCTTTTACATAGGATTTTTTCTGAACGGGTTCCAAGTCGGTGATAGAGTTGTGATCACCTCGTTTCGTGACGAAAATTAAATCAAGTTCACCAGCTGATAGGGCAGCCCTGAAGAGAAACGCTTCAAATTCCAATAGTCGCTTACTATGCAGAGAAGGGAATTCGAACTCCTGACGACTTCACAGGCTCCATCCAGTGTCATTCACTCCAAACTCAAAAGTCCTCAGCCTGTTGTCTGTGGAAGTACAACCGTGAAAAAGACGATTTGGATGTGAAGTCCTATTGGTGTATATCATTTTTCGGGTTTTTATGTCGAATCCACTACACTACTCCAAAGGAGTAAAGTGAGAATGGAACGGCAAGTATATTTATTGCAGCAACTTTGTTCTTCCCCGACAGTTCCGTTGATCAAATCAATCGAAGTTCGTGCTGATACTTGCCGTGTAGAGAGTTCTTCACTGCTGTTTCCTCTTGTGAGTTGTGTTGTTCCACCCCGTGGTAAATAAACGTTTCTCCGGCATTCAGATGGGATGGTGCAGGATGCTTCTATCTACGAACAGCACATCCGTAATTCCCGCATTGCTCTTTTTTGAGATGGACTGTTGCACATTTGGTAATCCCGAATTTCATACCGATAGCATGTGTATACTATTCTACCACCCTCATTCAGAAGAGCAGGGGACTGAGGGAATCGCCTTGAAAGATCTCCCTTCTGAGGGTGACCCACCCTGTTTGGAGTCCCCAAAAGTGGTATCAGTTGTTCAAGTCATTTCACTATTTTGTCAAGTACAGCAAGGCATCTGAGCAAATGCAAAATGAGCTCATGCGATATTGTATCAAATGCCTTGCTATAATCGATCCAGGCCATAGAGATGTTAATCTTATACTGGATCGACTCCTGCGTTATACATGTATCGATGAGCAGGTACTCTTTCATCTAGCGACTGCTCTCTTCGACCCATTCTTCTTATATACGTTCGAACCTTCATTCACTTGCGGTGAGTATTCGTATAGACAGGATGCTTGTAAACAACTTAAAATACAAATTCAGCATGTTATCAGCCTGTAATTCTTTGGACCATCTGAACCTGAAGTAGCAATGTTCTTGAAACCTACAAGGGTTTTTCAAACGATGTTTCCGGGTGTCGCAGTTCATTGAGCTCAGGCTGACAAAGCTCTCTGTATTTTTTAAGGACAGCACATAAGCACTATAGGAAAATATTTAAGATGCTCTAAGAGTGGTGCCTGTGCGGAAGTACCGATTTACGTTGGATTTGAATCTCTGGAGAGGTGTACTGAGGTGTACTGAGTTGAACCTCAAAACGATGAGCAGCCACAGTCCGTCGCTGATATACACCGTTCTTGGTGGAATCAAATGTGCCAAGTCACTTGAACACCTCCCGTGAAAGTAACTATGAAAGTGTGACATATCTCTAACCTTTCTTCGATGTTCTAGAATCAAGATGGTAAGTGATGTTCGTGTCTCCAATCAGGCGGGTGGCTCTCTTCTGAATGGAATCCAGCAGCTTCAGGGTATGCTTAGATATGCATGAGAACAATATTTCAAAGAATGTCTGATCTGAGCCTTATAGTGCATTAGAAGTTGCTGAGAAGTGTACAGTTTTCTTGTTCGGAACAGTGTTGCAAGCTTTTGAGAAGCGGCTTTTGCAATTCCAGCGACATGATTGTACCAAGACATGTTGGTGTTCATTTCAACCCCCAACAAAATTATCGAAGCAGAAAGCGGAAACGTCTGTCGTGACATTATTATATCCGGTTGGGAGACATTTATCGTTTTGGAGAAAACCCATACTTGGGTATTCGTGGCATTGAATTGAACCTATTCCCTTTCACTCCAATTTGAAATCACTTCTAGATCCCCATCAAGATATGCAACCTCCTGCTGCCGGTGAAGTTGTGCATCTGCAGCCAATGCCCTGGAATCCAAATGGAATGCGGAGACAAGTGTGCTGTCGTCAGCAGAGCAATATTTTGGAATCTTGGTTTTTCCAATTAGTCTTCTATATACAATAAAAAGAGGGTTAGAGACAATATGGTTCGCTGGGGAACACCAGCGTTAATGGTCAAACTATTCGAGAGATATCCATCGACGGCCACTTGCAGGGAACTTTCTTTCAGGAAGCTGGAGAGGGATACAGAAAAATGATCCGACAAGCCATAGCATCGAAGTTTGTTCAGTAAACCCTTATGCCACACGGTCAAAGGCCTCAGAAATATCAAGCGCAACAGCTCTTGATTCTACATGTTTCTCGATTGCGTTATTCCAAATATGGGTGACATACGATAGCTGAAAGCTTTGAACTGCGCCAGGGCTGGAGTGTCTGAGTTGGTAGCTGCGGGTATTCATAGATATCCTTCCAGAAGTATTCCACTTGATCAGCGGTTGGCGGATCATCTACAACACGCGGAGGCTCTTGAAACAAGCGAGAAGATCTCTCGCGGAACCTCAGGTCATCATTATTATTGGTAATATTATAATCACGGTATTTTATACTGTGCTCAACAAACTATTGGCTCATGACTGCATGTTTCAGGTTAGTTGTTGATTGCATTTTAAAATTGAGAACTGATTGAAACCCATAAAAGCGCATTCTGGCCACATTGTTCACTCTATAATGTTGTCATTGTAATCGTATGAAAATATCTATCGGTAGTCCTATTTAACTCTGAAAATATATCAAAAATATTCATCCTGACAAGTTCCGTATTTTAAAATAACGCCGAGGGGAATCGGCAGCCCATAGATCTTTATCGAACGTCAAGGGATATTCTTGCACGTGGAAAATAAAAAAACGAAGCGTTATTATTTACAGACTTCATTAAACCTAATGTGGCTTTATTCTTCTCGACCGGTCCAGTACATTATTCAATTTAGGTAGACGCGTGAGGGAGGGGGGCGAATTCTCGATGGCGAGAGATGAATTGCGGGGGTTGCTCTTTCCTCCTGCTTGTATTTTTATATCGTGAATGTATGTACGTATGTAGATACGCGTTGCATATGTATGATAAGCGGGTAGCACGGTCCTTTATACAACTCTCATATTCTCTCGCTCCACACTTTCGGGTGGTCACCATTTTCCACCAAGGGCCGGATATACAATTGGTATTTACTTCAGATTCTTTACTTTTTAAATGGTTTTATTTAGCTTGCCCTGTTTGTTTGGGTCAAATTTAGTCAATTTTTGTATTTCGTGTCATTCATGATGACAATGCAATTTAATGAATTCTGTATCATTGTAAATCCATAATGGCCGCAACTAGAAAATGGCGGATTACATATTTTACACAACTACCTTAAAGTGGGTATCAATCGATAGGGCTAGACTAGTAAAATAGTAGTACACTTTGGAAAGATTCAAATTTAAAATGGCCATAGCTATAAAATGGAGGATTACATATTACCTTGTAATACTGAGGCACTAAATGAACTGAATAGAATGAGAATAATTAGTAATTTGCAATAATAATAATTTTTAATCACAATAACAAAATACATGTACTAAATTTCAATCATTTACAGATTTGCAAATAAAATAGTTCAGTCATTTAGGTTCTGGCGAACCTGTCTATGACAACTACTTACAAGCAGAACGAGTATAATTAGATAATTTAATTAATGAATACTGCTAGCGAATAAAATTTTGAAAAGAGATACAACAGAAAAAGAAACTATAAATATAAATAAAATAAAATACATAGAAATGGAATTTTCAATAATCAGTTCGAAACACTGTTCTATCTAAGATATGTGTTAATTGCGTCAACTCAATTTGTTTTTTTTACTAAGGATCAATTATCACATGAAAAAAGTTTCGAGCATATCATTCAATTCCTGTATAGAGTAAAATTCTGTTGTATCAATCTTCTCTTCCTGGAAATCTCTTATGAATTGATCCATTTTTGTTTTATTGCCTAAGTATAATTATTAATATATATATATGTATATATATATATATATATATATATATATATATATATATATACATATATATATATATATATATATATATATATATATATATATATATATATATATATATATATATATATATATATATATATATATATATTAAATTATTTATATCTATTACATTCAAGATTACGCAAAAACAATGAAAGAAGGAAAACTATATAAAAAAATATAAATGAACTATAAAATTCAAAAATTAAATAGTGAAAACAAATGATTTTTTTTTATTCAGTTCACTTATTTGTTATTTCCGTACGTTTATTAACAGATTTACTCCTAGTTCTTGGTCCTGTTGGTTTTATAGGTTTTAGATCCAACTTACGTTTTTTGTACAGTGCTTCTTTTCTGGTTCACGAAGATTTTCTGAAGAGTTAACTATCAGATTTTCCACTATTCATCAATTAATACTTCGTAAGTATATCCCTTACCCCAAATGTACAGGATATTTTTCTTTATATTGGCCTTTAAAGAGTGCCTTCTGGCTAGTTGAAGATTTCTGTATAACAATTTCCTTTTGCTATATTCCTCTGTCGTGAGCTCAGCGTTCAGCGACACTCCGTGGCCTTAAAATTTTTATAGTTGTTCCTGTACTTGGACAAAATTTCTGTTTTAACTGCAAACCTCAATAGTTTCACAACAACCGGTCTGGTAGAGTTGTCCGATTTGTTCCCAATTCTGTAAATGTCAGCTATCTCTTGATTACAAAATTTTATTTCTAATTTTTCTCGTATAATATTCGAGACCACGTCAGACACAGGGGTTGAACTTTCGGGGATACCATGGATGATAATATTATTTTTAGTATTTCCTTTCTCCAGAGATTGGATCTTTTGCTTCAGTTTACAGTTTTCTTCTTCTAACTCTTCATTTTTTGAATATTAAAATTAGAAACTAAAATTCGGAAATAAAATAAGTAAACAAATTTTTCATGTCAAACGATCTTATGAAAAAATAATAATAATGATGTAGATAATGTCCTGAATACCAAAAAATAATTCTGTATTGACTCCGTTGAACAACTTATAAAATCGTTGGGCGTCAATTAATTCCACCGCTCTTGGTGGAATGAAATGCACCAAGTCACTTGATCACTTCCCGTGAAAGTATATATAGAAGAGAGACAAATCTCCAACCTTTCTTCGATGTTCCTGACTATCAAGGTTGCAAGTGATGTCTGCGTCTCTAATTAGGAGGGTGGATCTCTTCTGGATGGAATCCAGCAGCTTCACGGTATGCTTAGAGGCGGAGCTTCATATATGAGAACAATACTCTAACGATCTGATCTGAGCTTTATAAAATATCAAAAGTTGCTGAGGTGTGTACAGTTTTTTTATTCGGAACAGTCCTCCAAACTTTCTAGAAGCGGCATCTGCAATTCCAGTGACATGATTGTGCCAAGACATTTTGATGTCTATTTCAATGTGGGGTATGAATGAGAATGTTAGAGTGATTAGTGACTCCGCCATAGCGGTGTAAAGGATGAAAGTGGCACGAGTGAAGAATAAAAGGGTGGCTGTGATTCAGAGAATGATTGAAGCAAGGTATGTGAGGGGAGCGCGGACCGAAATCATATGGCGAAAAGGACATCAAAACGATAATCTTGTCAATGAAAAGGCCCACGAGGAGGCCACGAAAGGCATAAGAAGAGATAGCATTTCTTGGAATGTAAAAAAAATGAGTAGCAAGAGCGACGAGAGAAAGAGGATGAAGGAATAGATTACGGAAGAATGGAAGCGAGAGTGGGATAACGGCATGCCTGGGCGACTGCTCTACATAATCTGTAAAGCAGTCGGGTATGAGTCACTGGATCTGTCGAGAAACAGTTACCTGGCCAGATTCAACCTGGCACCAGAGGTGCCCTGCTCATGTGATTGGGGGAGACTGAAACGGCAGAACATGTGATCAAGAGATGTATGGACGGAGATAGAGTTGGGTGGCGTGAAGAACAGCTGGAACAAGAAAAGGGGGTGATGCAGTTGAGAGACAGGAATGGAAGGAGAAATGAATGGATACGCGTTGCGAATGAATGGGCAGATAGTGTAGTGAGGAATGAGCGGGACGAGTGAGAGACAAGCAATCAGTTTGCCAAAATTGGAATGACAACGATCTTCCCAATCTGGGCAGAGTACTCATAAACTGATTTGTAAAACTCTGATGGTTCTGGCAAAATGAATGTACAAAACAAATACTACTGAATTGTCATTGTTAAAAACAGGAAAAATAAAAACATTTGTCTACAATTGAATTATGATGAGCATAAAAAAAGGTAGTATTTCTTTCTGTTGTGGACTAGCTCGTGATTATCTTCATTTCACCTCATTTAGAATTGTTTATTTGAGTTCAAATAACATAATTATGTAATGTAATATTTTAACATGTAATGAATTGTAATTTATTTTGGGAATCAATGGAGTTTTGGGTCTTCGACCACCGCTGGTTTGGATAAGCACGGGTCCCTTGTCAGTGGTGACGATGGATAGAGGGAAGATGCCTTCCTGGCTTCCGAGCCAGGCCAGCGTAGGGCAAAGGCATTATTCATGTTCATTTTAACCCCCAACAAACTCTTCGAAGCAGAAAGTGAAATTGTCTGGCCTGACTTTATTATATCTGGTTCGGAGATTTCTATCTTTTTGGAAAAAACGTATGCCTAGGTTTTTCTGGCATTGATCTGAATCTGGTTACTTTCACCCCGATTCCAAATTACTTCTAGATCCTCATTGAGATATGCAACCTCCTGTTGCCGGTGAAGATGTGCATCCACAGCCGATGTCCTGGAATCCATTTGGAATAACGAAACAAGTATGCCATCGTCGGCAAAGCAATATATTGGATTCTTGTTTTTTTTCCAATGAGATGTACAATAGAAAGAGAAAATAATATATATTCCTAGGGAACACCAGCGGTGATGGTAGAAGTATTCGAAAGATATCCGTCGACGGCCACTTGCAAGAAACGTTTTTTCAGGAAGCTGAGAAGCCATACACAACAACAAGCCATAGTTTCGAAGTTTGGCGAACAAACTCTCATGCAACACACAGTCAAAGGTCTTCGAAATTTTGAGCGCAACAGCTCTCAACTCTCCATGTTTTTCTATCGCGTTATTCCAAATAAACCCCCATATTTGGTGTTAACAGTTATCAGTTATCACTCGAAGACAATTGTGGATACTAACAATCGAAACGTCGTGACGTAACTTGGTTTGGAATCTTTTAATTTTTATTTTTCATTTTTTGTTAATATTTTTTAATTTTCAGCTTCCATTATCATTTCAATTTTTTATTTTCTGGTTGTAGCTTGTATGTTATTTCCTTGTAATTTCAGTTTTTTTTTTAATAAAATTATTATTTTCGGTTGATCTTTTTATTTTTTTCAGGGATTTCAAATCAATTTATATTATATTAGAGAATGGAAGTTCGAACTGATGAAATACACCACCTTCCACGTTCAAACAAACTCAAAATATGTTTAGAAACATTATAATCAAACAAATTATTGATTTATCATCATAATGCTAACTGATTATAATTACTACGGGTAAATTTAATTTTTTGACGTTTCGTGATGCAGATAATTTATGTTGTGAAGGTAAAAATAATTCACTTCATACATTCCTTTCAAACTGATTTGCGAAATTCATTAGTATCTGTCATGTGATTTTCATTCTGATATTCCGTCGAAATAACCCTGTAATCAAAATAAAGCTCACCCTTCCCAATTCGAATTCCAACCATGGTGGAATAGATTTCCACCGTATCTCCTGCTACATAATTCAAAGTCCATCTCCAATTTTTATTATTTTCCACAGTCAAATTCCCTCTATTTTTCTGCCTTTCGGTCGGTCAGTTTTTTTGCACATGGCTTTAGAGGGGTCTCCCGATGTAATGATATTTCCATCCAGTTCTCCACCCTCGGCAATTTCTCTCTTCCCCGTGCTTCGTACCCCTATAGGTAGAAACCGCTACATGAGAGACTTCAACTCAATCGACATTTATATTTTCAGAATTTATATTTCCTTTATGCCTGTGTTCCATATTGGCCAATCAATTTTGATGCATAGCATACTTACTGCAGATTGAATTAGTAGCTTATATCATCAAATCGCTTTTGCGTATTTGAGTGGACAAACATGAATTTGATTTTCTGTTGATGAATTAATAAACTGTAAGATAAGTTTTTTGAAAGGTGTTTTAGGATGATACGATTTGAAGTGAGTAGATGGCTTGATAGAAAAGTCAACTATATGAGCTATATTAAAATGCCTATACATTGTCTATTCTATTTTTATTTTGCCCTTCAGAATAGGCCCTACAGATATAATATCTGAGCGTTTTTCCAATCTTTGGTATGTCCTTGAACTCTCTTAGCGATTCATGGAAAAACGCCGCCTTTTCATGGGTCACTTCATTGTTGAAAGCAAAGAACTTCACAATCAGATAATTAGGAATAAACTGCTTGCCAATCCCAACGGGTATAGATCCTTCTGTTCGGTGGCTAAAGCTGTTAATCAAAACTTAACAAAATCCACAATTTCGCTATTAACACAAGCAGATGGTTCAATTGTAAAAACAGCTATAGGTTGAGTTGAAGAACAACTCAGTAGCACTTCTGCTAACTAAGTTGAACTTCGCCTTTTGTTATGTCACCAACTAGCTCTCTAATTTATTTAAATATTTATATGTAACTACAGCTGGGTAACAATAAAGACGATTATTATTATCATTATTAAAAAACAAATATACTAGCTGAAAGACTTGCAACCCACTCCACAGTCTCGGAAAGACATCACCCACTATTCTCACACTAGAATCCACAAAGCCGGAAATTACTTTTCGACAGCGTCTAGTCAGGCGAATTTTGAAACAGCTAGATATCAACAAGGTGTCTGGTCCTGATGAAGTGCCCGTCATCGTACTTAAAAAGTGTGCCAACGAACCCACACTAGTATTTTGCAGATTTTTCAACCTGTCTTACGAGGAAGACGTTCTTCCCTCTTGTTGGAAGATTGCTCGCATATAGCTTACTCACAAAAAGGGCAAGAGAAATCTTTCAAATGACAATAGACAGTCGCTTTGCTATCAGTCAACTTCATCGGCCAAGGTTCTGAATAATCTTTGTAACGCTTGAGCTCCAGTCTTGTTCACAATTTTTACCACCAGTTTCATAACGTTGTTTAGTTTCAGGGAATTTCCACATAATACTTGCTGATGGATAATGCAGTGGTAACAGAGAAATTGCGGAGAAGTACCATCTTTACGACATAACGCCACCAGACCCTTATCACAACCCACCATAGCTGGAGCGCCATCGGTTGTCAAGCCTACCATTTTCGATATTGGAATTTTCTCGGAAGAAATAATATTTTTTGAATGAGAAAACAACTCATGTCCAGTTGTGTGTCCTTTCAGTGGAATGAATTTCAAAAGATCTTCTTTAATCGTAAAATCACTAAAAACCATCCTGACGAATACGGCCATCTGGGCAGTGTCAACGACATCTGTTGATTCATCCAGTTGAAGTGAAAAATAAACACAGTTATCTAAGTCAGTTCTTAACTGTAAAAAAATATCATTGCTCATTACTTCTACACGTCTCATCACTGTATTAGCAGAAAGTTGCATAGATTTTATAGCTGAAACTATCTCGTCTCTATTTCTAAAGTTGGCAAATAACGAATCAGCAGCTTCTAAAAACGCCTGTTTTATCATTTCCCCGTCTTCATAAGGTTTCTTTTTTTGTGCAATTATCTGGGACACACGGTACGATGCTTCAGTTGCAGCCTTATTTTTGTCGACTGTTCCTAAAAATATTGATTGTTGTCCAATTAACTCCTTTTTTAACTGTTTCAGTTTCTCCTTTCTGGCGGCAGAATGTAGTGGGAATGATTTTTCAAAATTAGAATGTACAGTTTTATGATTTATCATAAATTGATTCTTGTGTTTGGTAATTTTAAAACTTCCAAATGAAAGTAAACGGTGAAAGCCTTGCCCTATAAAGGTAAAAATATTTCACCGCTGCACAATTTACAATAACTTCACGCCTTTCAGTCAAGTTCTTTGTATCGATACAAAGGGGTGAGTGGGCGCTAATCAAGGAGCCACCTCAGTTAACCCAGATCCTCGCAGTCCTTGGCCGCCCCTGTATCGATGTAGTCACGTAATTAGGTAATTAAAATTGGAACTAGCATCGCATCGGCCAGAAACTCAATTAGCAATTAAACCGTAACATTTTCTCTAATTACATGTTACTTTCTCACTAATTATGCCATTACACATACATAACGATGCCTAATTCTGTATTAAGTCGATATCGAATCGTCTGGAGAAACAAATAAAACAAAAGATTGAGTGCAGTAGCGAAATAAGCGATTTATGTATGAACTATCGACCTAGTTATTATTGATTTTTGAATATATAATTAACACAAGAAAGAGGAAATTCATTGTTTCTATTGAATTCCCAGATACAAACTAGTAACCTACGAAAGAAAAATTATGTTCACTCTCATTTTGTAATGTTTAAGGTCAGACAATGGAAATGAAAAGACAGAAAATATAAATAGGCTAACAGATTCATAAAATGTTATTAGTTTTCCAAATACAAAAGTAAGTTTTTTGTTATTGCGCTGAATAATAATTGAGATGTGATCAAATAATTTAAACGACTACTATTCCGTTGCCAATATTTCGAGTTCTGAAAATCATCTTCAGCACACTACAGAGTAAGATATCAACCTCAGATTTCCAAATAACAGTACAAATATTCGTCAATTGAGACTATTTGATTTCATAAAAAATGAGTAGCAAACGATATATACAAAAAATATCAAATCAAACAAACAAATCTTGAAAATGAAACAATATGAAAATAACATCAAGAAACGTACAGATGAAAACTATTTTGAAATTTTTTGTATTTCATAAGAACATTTTGAAAGTCTAATGGTGAAAGGTTAATTCATGGTTTGCAAGATATTCATGAAAGCCTGTGTCATAGTTTAATTTTTCCAAATCCAATCTGCTTCTGAAAAAAACAAGGAAAATGATCATATCTATTCCATAAGTACGTTGGAAAAATCGCAGAGAAGAAAATATACAGGCTAATCTAAATTATTGAGGTTCAAAATCATTTGAATTATCAATTTCTGATGGGAAATGATAATTTTGGTATTGACCGAAAGTCATTTTTTTGTGGAGGATATTGAGTTTTCATCAATCTTGGCTACCCGTTTTGAAAAAAGATATGGATATCATATCACAGATCATCTTGTAAATCAACAGAATTGAAATATTCTACCTTTCCTGTAATGCTTGTGTTTTTTTTCAATAAAAAACTTCTGACATTTATCGATTTATCGAGGACGTTGAGACAGTAAATCGAACCAAGGAAAAACTGCATGATTGGCCTTCAAAACGCTAGCCCTTTTTTGACAGTCAAAATAAGCATATATAATAATAATAATAATAATAATAATAATAGCAGGGATGGTCACTAACACTCATGGCCTTTGGTGAGTTGCGACACCACTTACTCGAGCAACTGGTGCAAAACCGGACCGGCATCCCAGACGCACCCGGGAAGGTGAACTCTATTCTCCCTCCGGTGCCGGCCGTGGGTCCACAGGGCTAACTACCCGGTGGACCCAACACTTGGTTCCCAGTGATCAAGGAAGGGGCCCCCATAATCGACCCGCTCGGAGGGGTCAGAGGCAAGGTGGTGGGGCCCATAACGATGATTTGCCTACTAATGACAATCTTGGCAATGAAAACGGACACTCTGAGTGGACGCATGAGCTGAGAGATAGCCTTATGCATTGCTACGAGTGTAGTGAGTCTGCTCGAAGAGGGTACATGGCGAGATTGCATGCTCTGTGGTGTGAAACACATCCGGAGCATGCCGCCTTTTCCGCACAAAACCTTAGGGATTATGTATCTTATCTTCTGCGGCAGGGCTATTCAGCTCCTTCCCAGCCTGTTAACGAAGTGGTAGAAGTGACGGTTCAACCACCCGTTGGCACGGCTGGAGAGGAGAGAGGCGACAATCAGAACACGCAGGGTGCTCTACAGGATTAAGCCTCTGAAGCCACAAGAACTGGCTCGTTTGGATGCGGAGGTTAATGTTGTTCTAACAGAAGAGGCTGACATCTGGCAAATCAACACCGTCGTGTATAACGTCGTCCAATCGGCGAGACAATACGCGTCTCGTATCCAATGTGTGGCGGATTATAGGGCGGCCAATATGCCTTTCACGCCCGCAGTGCGACGAGCGCCAATCTACGACGTATCCATCATACTTTAAGCCAAGGCGTGCTGCTAACCACCAAATAGAACTGCCTTGATAGGATACGAATGCTAGTGGCTGCTAAGAAGTCACTAGTGAGGCGAGCGAGAAGTATCACGGAAAACCTTAGGTTCCGCGAGAAACCTTCTCGCTTATTCCAAGAGCCTCCACGTGTTGTAGATTATTCGCCGACCGCTTATCAGGTGAAATCCTTCTGGAAGGATATCTATGAACAACCGCAACCACTCAACGCCTAGCTTTCAACAGAAAGCTTCGACAGCCTGAGCTCAATGAACTGCGCAACCCGATAACCCCGGATGACGTTCGAAGGGCCCTTGTTGGTTCCAAGAACTTTGCTGCTCCAGGCACAGATGGGCTGAACACTTATTGGTGGAAAAAACTACCAAGTACCCACCGCCATCTGGCCAGAGTTTTCAACTCATGGCTGGATGGAGAGCAGCCGATTTCGGATTGGTTTGTCGAGGGGCGAACCGTTTTTATCCCCAAAAGCGGAGATTTCTCGATTCCTAAGAATTACAGACCGATAACATGCTTGAATTCGTGTTATAAAATGTTTACAAGCATCTTATACACCCGAATACTCACCGCAGTTGACCGAGTATTCGAACGGATATATGAGCAGAGACGGTCGAAGATAGGAGTCGCTGGATGTAAAGAGAACCTGATCATCGATAGATGTGTAATGCAGGACTCGATACAATATAAGCGTAACCTCTGCATGGCCTGAATCGATTACCGTAAGGCATTTGATACAATTTCGCATGCATTGCATTTGCTCAGATGCCTTGCGGTCCCCGATAACATAGTGAGATGCATTGAACAACTGATACCACTTTGGCGAACTCGCTTCACCATAACATCTGGTCAAGCAAGAGTCCAAACAGTGTGGGTCACTTTCAAAAGGGGTGTATTTCAGGGTGATTCCCTCAGTTCCCTTCTCTTCTGCATCTCACTATTGCCATTATCCGTTGCGCTCAGAAATACTCGAGGGTATAACTGTGGCACCCCCGGAAACTGGAGGCACAAGGTCACCCATGTGTTTTATATGGATGATCTTAAACTTCATGCCTCTAGAGAGAAGGACCTCCATCAGTCCTTGAGGGTGGTGGAAGAGTACACGCATGCTATTGGAATAAAATTCAGGATAGACAAATGTGCAATGGTCCATTTCAAAAGAAGACGATGCGGGGACTACGGAGAGGATGTGCAGCTCGTAGATGGAAACATCCTACACCATCTGGATGCCGGAGAGACGTATACTCACCTCGGGGTGGAACAACGCCACTCACAAGAGGTAACAGCAGTGAAAAACTCTCTCCGCGGCAAGTATCAGCACAAACTTCGACAGATCTGGTCATCAGTACTGTCGGGAAAGATCAAAGTTGCTGCAACAAATATGCTTGCCGTTCCAATATTAATCTACTCGTTTGGAGTAGTGAAGTGGACTCGGGAAGAGCTGTATCAACTCGACGCGAAAATCCGAAAAATAATGCATCTCTATAAGAGTTTGCATCCCAAATCGTCCGTTCTATAGTTGTATTTCCCCCGACAACAGGGAGGCTGTGGACTTTTGAGTTTGGAGTGTCTACATGACAGAATGGTACTGGATACAGCCTGTAAAGTCGTCAGGAGTTCGGATCCCCTTCTCTGCTTGGTCTGTGACCATGAGAGAGCAGGAATTGGAGCGTTTCTCCTTAGCGCAGCTGCCCGAGTAGCTGATGAACTCGATATAGTTTTCGACTCTGAACGAGGTGACCACTACTCTGTCACCGAGTTGGAACCCGTTAAGCAAAAAGCTCAGATAAAAACTGCAGAGATCACCTTACTTCTGCGGAGACACAAGGATAAGCCACTGCATGGGGTCTTCTTCAATAACATTGGAGACCTTGGCTTATCGAAGCGCCTGACTTTCGCTTTGATCAGGTCGAGTGTGCTGAAGTCGGAAACTGAGGGGCTCATCATGATTTGCCAGGATTGTGTCTTCAACACCTTAGTCTACCGCAGTCGCGTGATGGGTATAGAGGTTCCTGACACAAGGTGCAGGGCCTGCCGCAGGGCGCCCGAGACCCTAATGCACTTGCTATCAGCATGTCCAGCATATGCGGTCTCGGCCTATATCCATCGACATAACGCGTCCCTATCCATTGTGGGGAACGTGAAGTGAAGAAGTAGTCCTTCTCGATCATCAGAGCAAAACGTCGTGGACTTTTCAGCTCCTGGCGAGACGAATATCGTCAGAAAAGAGGAGGAGAAACGGATAAAATATCGAGATTTTCTCTTCGAACTCCGCAGACTCTATCCAGATCACTCTGTCAAGATTGTTGTTCTGATTATTGGAGTCTTTGGTGGAATGATGTCCTCTCTACTCTTGAATCTCAAAATCATACCGGCTTGCCGCACTAAGCCGCACAGATGCAGACGGCTGTCATTCTGGGCTCACTGCGCTTGCTCAGGGCACATGATTCTCGGACCCAATGATCACTTACCCCACGGTGTGGGGAGTGGCCATTGGTTGATAATGCTGGCGCACCCTCCCGAATGTATCGGGGCTTCGGGGGATAGGGCCTGACCAGCGCACACTACGGTGAAAAAAAATATAATATATAAGACAAATTACTGATGAATAGCATATCATTCTTTGATGATACTTTCAAAGTTGGCTCTTTCCACACTCAACTATACAGTGCATTCCTTCAATTCCCAACCTTTTATTTTTTGAACGGGTCAAATCAAAAAATTCAAAATTGGGATAATAAAATTAATGCATGAATACTTCATTTTGAAGTGAAATTGACAGATGAAACTTTGAAGATGGCGACTGGGCGCCATCTGGGAAAAAATTAAATGGAAAATGAGGTCTTGTGACACATCTTTTTGAAGCTCCTGACAAATGCTTCATAACCCTATATAAATTGGCGAAACTTTTATTAATTGCCTGAGTACATTGAAATTTCACTACATAATATGAGATAATTAGCTTGAGGTCAGTTAAGAAGATGGTCGAAATGGTTGCCTTGAACTTCTTGACATATGAACAGTCCATCCGATATTTCACGCCGAACATTTTAGAACACAGTAACGTCAATATCTCTAGAAATATTTATTATTCTCTGCCATATATCCAATATTGAAGCAGGTTCAGTTTCATACACCTTTTGCTTCAAATAGCTCTACAAAAAAAGTCCAAAGGTGTCAAATATGGCGAGCGGCCTGGTCATTCAGTAGGGCCTCGACGGCCAATCCAACGACCTGCAAAATTAGTATCCAAATAGTTTCTTACTTGTCTGAAGTAATGTGGTGGTGCACCATTTTGTTGGAATACAATATCCATATAGAATCCATTAGGATTCTCTCCGACGATTTCAGTGATGAGAGGGTCAACAATAGTTTCCAGCATATTCAAATATAGTTTCCCTGTTAGATTTTGATCAATAAATAGAGATCCTATAATATGGTTTCCCCATATTCCTGCAAAATATTAATTTTTTCTGGATATTGGGTATGTGTTCCCCGGAAAACGTGAGGGTTGGTGTCACTCCAATAACGGCAATTTTGTCTGTGAACATTGCTGTTTGAAAAAATGTACATTCGTCACTGAAACAAATATTGTGGAGATAGGTAGAATACCTTGTAATGGTTTCCGTCATGATTTCGTAGAATTCTGTTCTTCGATCAGGGTCATGTTTAGTTAATTGGTGTACCATTTCAATTTTGTATGGATGATACCTATTCCTCTTCAAAAGTCTCCACACAGTAGAAAGAGACACCTCACAAACATTCACGACGGAATAAGTAGACTGTTCATGATTTACTACCATCTCACCAAATATTTGCACTTCCTGTTCTTCCGGAATGGACGGAAGAAAAGTGAGGCCACGTCATGTTGCGATGGGCCATCCTAACTGGCACTGCTTAAGCTACCATTTTACTTATCTGAAAACTGACCTTTAATTCAATACTATTCTATTATTTTACGTACAAAAATGTGATTTGTTGAAATCTGTTTTTTTTTCTGAATGTTTGTTTTTTTTTCATTTCTATCAAAAAATGTGGCAACTTCAGAAAATATTGAAAAAAAACAATGAAGATCATGCCCATTAGTTTTTTCTGAGTACAAACTGAAAAAAACTAACCCTTGAAAAGAAATATTTCCGCACGAGCAGTGAGTAACACGATAAAATATTCCTTTTCGAAACTTAGGCCAGCCACTAGTTTCATATGAACACTCTGTACCTACTCTAAACATTTGGTATAAAATTGAAACATATATCATTCACAGAAACACTACACAACATAATATATGAAAGAGCATTGATAAAAAAATTCACTTAAATGAAAATAAATCATCCTTGAAGAGTACTTTTCGAAGTTTCGGGTTGAAAATAGTTATCATCAACGTCTCCATCGGCATCTCTTCGAATTTTCAAAGATAAAATACACGGATTTTTGCATAGAATACGACTTTATGTCCTCGGCAGAGACTTTCCTCCTCGCAGTTAACACTGATGATGTCTACCGCAGTAGCAGACGAAGTGACTGGTACTCCATTCGACAACGGCTTACTAACCTAGACTTTGTTGCTGTACTTTTTGATTGAAGAAGCGAATAGTGAGACAACTGGTTGCCGATTTATTGGTGTATGAATTAAGGTGGATGAAAATTAGAAACTAAAAACTTGAAAATAAAATAAGTAAGAAAAACGTTTGTATTGAACAAAATATACAATGATGTAGATAATGTACTAAAAATTGAAAAACAATTCGAAAAGTCCTAGGTTGCAGCCATCACACCACTATATTCTCAGAAATCTATGGTATTGATCAGATAAAAAAATAGTAAAATAGTTGGACATATATAGTATGTATATATTTACTTAGGTTACGCTACGATGGCCGAGTATTTATATTTATACTCAGGTTACGCTACGCCAACCGATTCTATTATTTTTTTATCTAATCAATACCGTAGATAGCTGAGGAGAGTGGTGTGATGACTGCTACCTAGGACCTTCCGAATTAGTTTTTAGTTCATTATCTCAATTAATTAATATCTTTTTTTCAATAAAACTGTTCAACATATAAAATGTTTTAACTCATTCCATTTTCAATTGAGGTTTCCCTAGAAAAATGCATTTTTTTTTCAGTTATTTCATGTGTGAACTCACAATTTTGGATCAAACTCTTTGTTTGTATTGGGTCTACAAACACTGTAAACCAACTATTTGTTTTGTTTTTCATAAGCCTCATTTTCACTGGCATAGGTTTTTCGATAAAATACTTACTTTTTGACTTATTGGCTACGAACCATCAAAAAACTAAGATTTATCGCTGGAAAAATTAACACTTCCACTTGCAAATGAGGCAAAAAGTACCGACTTTCAGAAAAAACTTCAGCAAACAACACTTGCCTAGAATTGTCAATCTATTTATTTTTGGGCTAATTTTCAATTGAATATATTCCATCCATTGAAAGATCTGACATCCAGCCCCTGGGTAAAAGCTAGCCCTAGTTCAGAGACAACTTTGAAGTAGGTGGTATCTATATAGAAACTAAATCAACATTTTTACTGTATGAAAAAATTATACGGCTAGAGGCTAGAGTTGACTGGTCTATAAACCACTGAAGCGATTTATATTTTTACTATTATCCTATTACTTAGTGAATAGTGCAATGAAAAATATTTCTCTGGTGTCTAGAAAAATATTTCTCTGCTGTCTAGAAAAATTTCACATAATTAAGATTATGATATATATGAAATTAATTAACAACCATACAATTATTCGGTGTTTTCGACAAGCTGAGTTAGTGACCTGAGAACCTAAAATTTTGTTAAATTAGATACGGCACACTGCATAACGTTGAATTAAAATTATATAATAACATGCAAATGGAGAATCATTATTGAGAAATTCGTGTCAAATTTTTAATTCACTCACGTAAGAGTTTATTAAATACATAATTATTTTTATTGCATACACTCATTTCATTGACTAATTGAAGTAATTCGTAATCGAATTTGGATTATGAATATACCGTTTTGGAATATGCCTAAATATCGGTTCAGTATTGAGTGGAACTCACTGAATGCATCTTTGTTAGACAATTTTAATTCAAAATTGATGCTAATAATGATATTCAATATGCGGGGTTCAAAACATATTCAAATAAGTTGGTGTTTACAGCACCCTTTCTCAGATATTTGGCGAAATTTACAGATACTTATGTTATTTGCGATGTTGATCCGTCGCAAATAACAGAAGTAGTGTAGAAAATTCAATGCCTAAAGTCGGCAATTTTCTGGTAGTTGATGTTCTGAAATTGCTCTTCCAAAAAGGTAAGTTTTGTGTTGGATCATCTTCGTACCACCCCAGACCTTCCAGACTTGAGCCTCGGAGATTTCGAGGCCCAGCTCGTATTTGGGTACAACCGGGAGTTGCTACAGGTTCGTAACGCTTTTGATGATATTTGGTGGTGTATTGGCCTCGTCATGAAGATATCATGATACTCGTTAATCTGAAGATGTGAGACACTCCAGTACGCAACAATTTTTTTCATGGCATGCACAAATCGCACAATCATTCCAGTAAAATCCTCAATGTACTCCAGTGGCGGTGCCTGCGCGATTAACCTTGGATTTTAATTGCTTAACATTATATTCATTTGGGAAAACCGTCCCAGGTTTTCCAAGTTCATTCCATTAGAAAGTCATTTTCCAAAATAAAGATTGGCTAAAAAATGTGTTTCAAATTGAAGTTTGAAGCAATGAGCAGCAGAATTTTGCCGCATATTTCGGATATGTACCGCCCTAGATGGAATCATGCGGACTAACATAGTTCTGTGAAAGCATCTATGAAAATGGTACAAGTCTCCAACTTCTTTTCGATGTTTCCGGCTATCGGGGTTGTTTTTTGTATTTGGGTACCAATTAGGCGGATGGCTCTTTTCTGAATAGGAGCTAGTAGGTTCAGGGTCAGCTTAGTGCGGAGTTACATATCTGTGAGCAAAATTCCAAAGCAAGTACAATATTAACTTTTTATAGCATTAAAAGTTGTTGACATGCGTACAAATCTCTGGTTCGGATTAAAGTTTCAAACTTCTGAGAAACTGATTTTGTTGTCAGTAAGATGAGTATGCCAAGATATATTTGTACCCAATTTGACACCCAACAAATTAATCGATGCATCTGGCAAAATTGTGTGGCCTGACATTATCATGTACGGTTCACTTTCTCAGCGGAAACTGATGCTTGGATTTTCGTAGCATTCAATCCTACCTGGTTGCTGTCTAAATTTTTTTCAGATTCTCATTGAGACATCAAACTTCTTGGTTTTCGTCGATGATGTGCATCGGCAGCTAATCTTCAATCATGCAAATGGAAAAGAAAGAGACAAGTGTGGTGTTGTCCAGTAAAGCAAAATATTTGTCTTTTTCATATCGCTGATGAATAATAAAAAAAGTGTTGGAGATATTATAGATCTCTGTGGAACACCAGCGTTGATGGCAGAGGTATCTGGAGGAGAACCAATGATGGCTACTTGTAAGATGAACTGATGAGCCATAACATCAAAATTCAGTAAAATTTCATGCCAGACACGATCAGAGGCTTCAGAACTGCTTAAGACTTTCCAGGTTTCTCAATTGTGTGGTTTTGAATATTATGTTTGATAAGGTCGCTGAATGTAATAAGAACGAATGCCTGTTTAACGCTTGAGATGTTGGAGGGTTTGAAATATTTGTCTTGCCCTCTTTGGGTATAGTTTCAACTTCAACGGTTTTCTAACAAGAATTAACTTTTCTTTTTGTAAGACAGGTTGAAGAATATACAGAGTACCGGTAATTTACCATAACTAGAAGCTTGACTGACGTTGAGCACTTTCAGTATTCGTCTAACAATACGCAACAGGAAAGTGATATCCGGTGATGCTTGAGGAGCTGGATGCAAATTGTTCAGGAAATACATTTGTTTTTTCTATTGCTGTTGTTGTTGTTGTCGCCAACGGTGATACTGGCGAAATTGCATCCTTCGATTTCATCCCATCTCTTTAGGAATTGAGCATGGCTGTGACGTTTGGCTACTTCCGCAATTGTCGAAATCATCAGGCCGTAGGTGCCACTGGGTCCTAAAATTCCTAATCCAGTCGCTTCCTTGGCGTTCGGGGTTGTCGAAAAAAATACTTTAAGATTCGAGTTTGTTGAACAAAATTCAATCATTCAGTTTGTCATGCTTTCTCAAAAATATGAATAAGGAGTTTCCATTAGTTCTTGTTTGTAACTCTGAAATGGAATATTTGATTACCAACTATTTACTCCTAAGTGAATTAAGAGTTTGGAGTACTATCCAGAAGCGACAAAGTTTTTCGCTGAAATTTGAATACCGATTACGAAATTAAGCACAATTAAGACCGTACAAGTTATTAAAGGAATAACGAAAGAGAATAGAAGGTCCGTAACCCGAAGCTGTGAGCTATGAAATCAGCATAATAAAACATCTAAAATTCCATAATTTTGAATAACAATAATTACAAAAGAGGCGTCGCGCGATAATTGCCGAGATAGGCCGCACAAAACTCGCTAATTTATTCGAAAAGCTAATTTAAACTTGTATTTGACTTGCACATAAACGGTATTATTGGAAAGTTAGTTAAAAGTTGACGTCTCCCCGCGACAGTCCCTAACCCTTTCTCTATCTTTCCTTGACTATCCACTCGGCTGAAATTTTGTGGCAATTATTCACTACACTAACCTTGTTCGCTCATGAACAAAGTCACATCCAGAACACTTAACTTGATTATTATCATTATGTATACAGTGAATGCTCACTAGATCTATTGGTATTACCCTACACCGTGTCTCAATTTAGAGTCTCAGGCATAAAAAATAAGTTACTGTTTCAACGTGACGTGATTTATTTGAAGTTGGCTCCGATACTTTCAATTTCCGCACTTCATCAAATCTCAATTTGTTTTCACGGAGGTTTCCCTTGTGTTATAAAATATAACACCGACAGGCTTTTCCAAAATACTGACATGAATGACATCAATGGCTACTTCTCGTTTGAACACATTAGCGAAATAACAGTTTCGAAAGTGATTTACAATATCAGCTCCAGCGCCTTGTCAACTTGTTTTGTATATTACAACATTAGTTGTTAGTATTTCAATTTGAGTTCAAAGTTCGTTAACTTCAAGTCTGACAAATGGTTATATTAACGAAATGCATAAGATAATAGTTTTACAAATGATTTATTACGGAGATAAAACCCGAACACAACAGAGAGTAGCTCGCCTATTTCATGAGAAATTTCCTAATTTACCGCCCATATTTCAAGAAACAATAGGCAAAATAGAGAAGCGGTTGCGCGAGCTTGGTCATATGGGGAAGGTAAAAAAAGCAGCTGCCAATGCAATGAGTGATGAACTCAAATTGGATGTGATGCTTGAATTTGAGAAAAACACACATACATCGAGTAAACAGGCATCCACTACATTCAATGTTAGCCATACATTGATAATTAACATATTGAAAGAAAAGAAAATGCATCCCTATAATATGATACCTCCTCAGGAGCTCATGGAAGATTTTGATTGAAGATCTTATTTTTGTGAGCAAATGATGGACATATTGGATATAATATCATCCAGGGATTGTAGGAAACCATATCATTGGTCCTTTTTTTATTGAGGGCAAATTGAATGGCGATAATTATTTGGCACTACTTCAAAATGATATTTCAAGATTAGCAAATTTATATCCTGATCCAGGAAACCCTCAAGTTTCAGTGAATACGATATGGTTTCAGCAGGATGGATCACCATCACATTAACATGGTAATACCTCGATGAAACATTTCACAATCGGTGAATTGGAAGGCGAGGATTGATTGAATGGCCAGTGCGATTACCGGATCTTTCAGCATTATATTTCTTTTTATGGGGATATGTAAAGAGCAATGTGTTCAAAACTAAACTTTCAATAGCGCTTGCGATTAGGTCGGTCACGCCTGATATGTTAAATAATGTTGGAAAACAGTTTTATTTGAGATTAGGATGTTGCCAAGACGTTTGCGGTGATCATTTTGAACATCTACTTCGTTTACATCCATAGTTCTCTTTCGTATTCTACATTTCATCACGTTTTGCGATTACCACATACCTATACTTCCCATTCAAAGAATTGGGGATTGTACCTGTCATTCGAAGGGGGTTGCAGGTGCATTTTTACGTTGGGGAATGTCAAATTACAATGTTTCTGTTTTTTTTTTAAATATGTACAGTAACAGAAATAATTAATTTATTCCATTTGCCTTTCACACACTGTATAATAAATGAATTTTCCCTCTGCCTGGAAAATGGTCAACATAGTTCCTTTGCCGAAGGTAAACCGACAAAAAGACTTCAATCATCTCAGATCAATCAGTATTTTTCCTGGTTTGTCCAAAGTACAAGAAAAAGTTATGGAAATACAAATACGAATCTTTATTGAACCCGATAATATCATACAAACTAACAGAGGAATTGATATCGACAATCTGTGAAAGACATATATGATAAATATCTACTCAAAATGAATCCTTAAAAGGTATGTGATACTTTTTCTGTAATGGGAAATGACAAAATAACTTTCAGTGAGAGAGTAAAGAATTTGGATTTGATACTAGATCAAAAATTGAGGTTCAAAGTACAGGTCGATATTATGTTGAAAACAAGTTACACTTGCTTGCAGATGATTTACCCACATATACACTATTTACGCCAAGATGTAGAGCCGTGTGATTTATTAGTGCTTTTCCAATTCAACTTTTGCGATATTGTTCATAAGCCAGGTTTAGATGGTGTGAATAGTCAGCGTATTCAGAAAATCTAGAACTACTGTTTGAGACCTATTCTTGGCATAAAAAGCAGGCAGGGAATTTCCCATAAACATAGAACAACATAGAAAGGAAAGTTTTCCATATAATATCTCAAGTAACATGAATACGTTCTAGATAACCTACTACAGAAGGTTGTGTTTCTCTTTGAAAAAATGCAAGACTGAATATTTGCGTGAAGTACAGAAATGAAAAATAATTAAAGATATTTTTCAACTCGGAGTAAAAAAAAACCGAGGCGTCTTGCAACCTAGTCGTTTCATGATCTAAAGAATCACTTCCCTAGTGAAGTGAAAATAAAATATGAAAATGTTTCCCATCTTTTCTCTCTTTTCTTTTTTTCTCTCGCCTTCTCGTTCTTCGTGTACTAGTCAGTAATTCTATTATATTAGTTTGTAGTAAAAGTTTGAGTGAAAGACCAGTTTCTCTGTTTGAAAAAAAACTGAACTTTCACCTTTTGTTTACCTGATTCGTTAGAATAGATATTGAAGATTATTTGTGAATTTATGACGAATTAGAAACGTATTATTATTATACGATATACAATTTTTTTTCATCAGATATAAATTGCGAAGAGAAGTTTTCAAAGCAACAGAAAACAGAACCACAATTGGATTGATCCAATTGGGTTCTTCAAAGAACAATATCTCTAACGGTCAGATATGTGACTTATTTGAAATATATGTATTTCAAATGCAAATACATTTTCCTCTCTCTCATAAAACAAAGTTTGACGATAGTCGTGTCAATTCTTGACACGACTATCGTCAAACTTAAGCCAGTCCGTTTCATCTTTGACCAAGGCGCAATAATGACCAAATTCAACGCTAGAACAACAGTGAACAATGACTGCATAAATATTGTAATAGTGGTCTGCTAGATTCTAATGTTCATCTATTTCGAACCTTCGAAAGAGTTTCTTGCTTCCGTCAGAGATTGAGTCTTGTTTGAAGATCATCAGTGTTATTATCAGACTGACTGGTGCCTCAGATATACTTGTTTCCTTATAACAGTCAGTTGGTTTGGCGCATATTTGGCAATACAGTCGATCATCACCTATTGAAAATTTCATTTTCAGATGATTTAACAATAAGCTTTGCACGGACTGGTTATTGGTCATATTAGGAAAAGCTAGATGAAGTTCCAGAAATTCACAAAAGTTTTCGCTACCTCTTGGAACATTTACTACAAAGTGAGCAAGTGAGGATATTTCTAGCAGAAGATTTACAAACACAAGACGAGATGAACTGTACGGAATCATTCCATCTAGAACGGTCAGGATTATTGATTTTGCTATTGTTTTGCTCACGAAGAGTATTCAACAAGAACCCCAAGAATTCGGAACAATCCTCTTGTTGTCCTAACGAATATCTGGTGGACTTCAAAGACTCCAGGAAATCGGTTGGAGGGAAAGATGATTAATTCTTACGAAACTGCAGCTGCACGAACAGTTGTTTGAGTTTGATGAATAGGTAGGAAACATTCCGGTTCTCGTTCATCATTAAAACCTCGTTCTTAAAATTCTTCGTCATGAACAACACTCATAAAATGCTAGTCAGTTAACAAGTGTTTCCGCAATTATCCAATCCAATTTTCTTCTCTAGATTTTCAGGACAACTCTCTACCAATTCGTGAGGAATAACATGTTTCACAGAACCTCCATGAGAACCATATCTCAAGCTGTGATCGATCCTTCCTAGTGAAGCTCTTCCACTTAAAAGGAATCAGAACTACGAGGACTGCAACTCATATTTGGGGGGCAAGAATGACCTAAGTCCATTGACCGCTCTGAAAAAAAAGAAGGTGGATCAATCACTTTTGAATTAACCTTGATAGGATACTGATGAATATCCACATATCTCGGATTGTTTCGAAGAGATTTCAGTTTGTATTGTATTTGTGAAATACAAAATAGTTTCGTTATATTTTTTGATAATTCTTTTTCTATTCTTAAATTCAGAATTACTTCATATATGGACGCACTTATCGTAATCCTAAATGTTGTCACCAACGTCACCAAGAACAATAATGCCAACGTTGTGCGAGTTTAATGCGTCAATCAAATCATGTATTTTTGTGAGAGCATACTGGATGTAAACAAATCAAATATAAGTAGTAAAATTCTTTTATAATTTTATTAACTGAGCAAGAATAAGGTAAACATCATAGTATTGTAATTTTTAGAATTCTAACCTGAAATAAAATTTAACTATTATCGACAAGCGTTAACTGGGCAGAATATCGCATTCTTCGTCCCTATTCTACGTTATTGCTTGATTATTGGATCAAACGTTTTTCATTGACAATCAAACATTTACTAACCATAAATCTGCACGATAAGCTATTATTTATTAAACATGAGTGATATAAAACATCTCATGTATCCGGGGACAAGAACATTTCATCCATAACGTATTCAAAAAACACTTTTTTGTACAACTGTCACTAAATGTGTCATTTTTAATGGTTGTCAAAAGTATTAAAAGATGATGTTAACAAATAGCGTGTTAAAAAAATATTCTTAACACTAGTGTTAAAAGTATCTTCAACACGATTTTTGCGACCAAATAACAATAAACAAAACATAATCATTCAATTTTCAAGGAAGTTTTATTATAAACAATAGATATAGATACAATTAAATTATCTTACACATGTATGCATTAATTACATTATTATTATTTATGAACATTACTATGGAAAGTACAATTAGAACAACTGCTGACATTCATAGCTTACGATGTTGAAGAGCCTTGTAATATATTTGAATTAGCTGAGTTGACAATTCCATAGGCATTAATATTTAATTCTTGAAGTGAAGAGGACGATGCTGTAACGCTGGAACTACTTGTTGGGATTATTCATTCAGCAATAGCCTTTTTATAAGAAATAGATTGATCGATGTAACCGTAAGCTACCGTTGTAGACTTCCATCCTCCGTGCTTCTTAATATCCGTTATATTTGCTCCTGATTCTGCTAGCAAAAAAGCAAAAGATCTTCTGAAACAATGACCTGTATATTCCTTTGGTTCCGGGAGATTCAGAAATTCAGCAACGGTAGAGGGCATTTTCCCATACGTGGCACTGCATTTATAATTTGAGTATTTCAGAAAAAAAACGTTGGTGATTGATAACAGAAGGGTGTAATGCAACGTATTTATTGAAATAGCTAATGTTTTTTCCAACAATGCAAAAGGAACGACCTTTTTTTGTTGTCGTATTTGGAATTTGACCCTTCGCCTTGATTTGCAAATAGTTTAAAATCATTTACTTCTATCCCTCTTGAGTACCCACACATTGCGGTGGGTACTCAAGAGACATAACTTAACCTACCCGTTAGTTTCATCATGCAGGTATAAATTGTCAATTCAGTATATTTCTGAAAACAGTTCACGTAAAACGAACGGAGTTCTGCGATCCCTGAGATCTAATATACGCGGGAACTGGACGCGTCACTCACCTGAGGAGGTAGAAAACGGCAGTAGCCGATAGCAAATCCTCCCGAATATTCAAATGCCTCCATGTACTGCAACAATTTTAATCTCCTGATAATAAAAATGAAAATAAATGTTCATCGGCGGCATGGCGGCATGTAGAACGGTGGCCGGGCGTTTATAAATTATGGCCGTCATATCGGCCGTGGAGGGAGTAAGCCGGGCTATTTGTTATTTTTCATTTCGAAAAATCCAGTAATTTAGTTTGTGTAGTGTATGCACGCCGTTCCCATATCACATTTCCTGCTTTTTTATAGCGCAATGATACATCATTCAATATCGGAGTATTAATGGCCGAATGCCGAGAGAGAAAGCAGGAGGAAGAGTAGCTGGAATGAGGTGTCGTTTGGACGCCAGGGACGCCGAATACGTGGACACCTCGAATAAGCTTTGGGCGATTGTCGCCCTGTGACAGCAAAACGCCACTGGACTTGGGAATATTCTTCAATAGAAGCGACATTCTGTAGGTTCATGAATTGCATGAAGTTTCTAGGAAAATCAAAGTGAAGATTGCACAAACAATGAAATAATGATAAAAAAATATTTTCTAAAAAAGCTTTCCTTGAAGGGTATTGAGCTGATGTACTGAAAAGCATAAAGTGAGTCAGCAAAGAGAATTAATTTCAGTAATTATCGAAGGAATAATGGAAACATCAATCCATAGTTTTTTGTCTAAACCAGTATCCTACTACACAAACAATCGTGATTCAGAAAATGGTATAGTTACGCAACTGCCTTGCAGATGTTTTGAACGACATATTAGAGGCATCTGATAGAAATCAAATGAACATACTAATTCTACTTGACTATTCGAAGGCATTTGATTTGATAGATCACGATGGCTTCTCGCTCTCTAATGGCTTCGTATCTGCACAATAGAACACAAAAAGTAAAAATCAATTATGAGAAATCCACGTCCATGAAGGTGCGTCGTGGAGTACCTCAGGGTAGCATTCTTGGTCTTCTATTATTCATACATATACTTCTGATTTTATTAACGTTTTGAAATACTGTCTGTAATAACTATATTCAAGCTGATGATACCCAGATATATTTTTCACTTAATTTTTCGGATCTGGCAATAGCCATGAATTTTATCAACTTCGATCTTGATTCCTAACAGAAATTATCAAACGATCATGTTCTGAAAGTCAATCTAAAAAAATTTGTGGCCATTATATTTGACAAAGAAAATATATCACACTCATTTACTAATCAAGTCGTCTTGAAAATAGGTTATACGGAAATACCTCTAAAATCTTCGCATAAAAATTTAGGACTGACAATAGACACATCTATTAGTTTCAGAAAACATATTACGAATAAATTTAATAAACAATATTCATCTCTCAAGTTGATTTACATGCAAAGACAGTTCTTGTCAGTGGGGGTAACTAAAAATGATCTGTGACTCCTTGGTACTCTCACACTTTAACCACTACGATGAAGTATACAGTCCTTGCTTCAATGGAGTAGATGCTCTTCGAATAGAGAAAGTGTAAAATTCATGTGCTCGACTTATACAGGGTCTTTCACGACGAGCGTTCGTTAGGAATATATGGAGAACGATTCAAAATACAAACTTGAAATTTTGTGGTAGTGGGTTCAAAAAAATGGCCTTCTCAATTAAAATATTTTCAACTTCCGGTCTCTTTCCGTTATACCGGAAGTTCAGGGCAACTTCCTTGTTTCAAATAGAACACCGTGTATTTTATTACATTTTTGAATTTCTTAGCATATTTTAGACCCACATTGTATAACAATACATATACCCAAATTTGTAAGATTTCGAGATATTAATTTTTTTCTGAAAAATTTGACAGTTACATCACCACTCCGAAAAAATTATAACTCATAGACAGTAACAGTTGGAAATGTGAAATTTCACAGAATCACACCTTAAGCATCAAGACATGAACAGGTCCATCAGATTTTAGAAAATAATTTACTTACAGGGTGTTCGAAATTTCCATCTAAAACTGATGAAAAACGATTTTTTCAAATGGAAACCATACACTATTCTATTATTTTTAAATACTATGAAAAAAAAAAAAAGGTATCAAATTCTTGAAGAATGTCCCATACCTAAAATACACCCCTGGTAAGATATACCCGATTTTGGAAAATATTTGAAATGTAAATCATTCGAAGCAATACCAAACCAAGAAAGCTTTGAAAACAAATGAAGTTACAACAAATAAGTCAATATTTGATGCGATATAATTGACGTGTATTTCGTAGTTTTCTATTTGTGTGCAAAATGTCTCGTTTAGGGTATTCTAATGAAGATTTCCTGAATTTAATAATCATTTATGGTGAATGCATGTTTCTGTACAATACCGTTTCAAGTTATGGTATCAGATGGATGGAACCCCTGCACATAGTACTGATATCGTTGCTGGGTTGTTGAATGGGATGTTCGAAGATCAGTGGCTTTGCTATAATGGGCCATTTAAATTTTCTCCTCGCTCTCCAGACCTGACGCCACTGGACTTCTTCATCTGGGGATATATCAAAGAAAATGTTTATGCAGATCCTGTTAGTGATGAAAAAGCATGAAAAGAAGGGTTTTGAGAGCTTTCAATCATTTGATTCCTGACTCCATACAGAAAGCTACAAATAGTGGTATGCAAAAAAGAATATATTCTTGTTTATAACAAAGCGGCAATGTCTTTGAACATATGTTGAAATGAACCACAATATTATTTGTATTTGAAGAAATTAAGTTAAATTCTGAAATTAAAGTAAAATCTAACCTTAAAAAATATAAACGAAATAAAATTACTGTATTCGATATCAATGAACAAAGATATAATTCATCTTTCTGCTAGTATTTCATTTCAATCCATCCATTTTCATGTTGAGGTACCTTTTACCAACGACAGAGTTAATATTAGTTCATTTGTTTTCAAAGCTTTCTTGGTTTGGTATTGCTTCGAATGATTTACATTTCAAATATTTCCCAAAATCGGATATATTTTGTATTTTAGGTATTATAGGACATTCTTCATGAATTTGATATCTTTTTTTTCGTAGTATCCAAAAATAATAGAATCGTGTTTCATCAGTTTTCTCGATGTTATGTTTTAGGTGGAAATTTCGACCACCCTGTAAATCATTTTCGAAAATTCGATAGACCTGTTCATGACTTGATGCTCAAGGTGTGATTCTGTGAAATTTCACATTTTCAACTGTTACTGTCTATGAGCTATGATTTTTTCGGAGTGGTGCTGTAACTGTAAAATTTTTCAGAAAAAAATTAATATCTCGAAAACTAACAAATTTGGGTATAGGTATTGTTATACAAAGTGGGCCTAAAATGTGCTGAGAAATTCAAAAATGTAATAAAATACAGGATATTTAATTCGAAATAAGGAAGTTGTCCCCAACTTTCGGTATAACGGAAAGAGACCGGAAATTGAAAATATTTCAGTTGAGAAGGCCATTTTGTAAAACCCACTACCACAAAATTTCAAGTTTTTATTTTGAATCGTTCTCCATATATTCCTAACGAACGCTCGTCGTGAAAGACTCTGTATATGATATACGTAAATTCAGTCGAATATCTATATCGGAAAAGCTTAAATAATTCAAGTGACTCAATATGAACAATAGGCGTGTATGTTTTACAGCATATTTAAGTCAAGCACGCCACCCTATCTTCATAAGAAATTGAAGTACAGGACAGACTTTCATAATCTGAACATTCGCCGTCAAACACTGCTTACTATACCTAGACCCACGAAAGAAATATACAGACGTTCTTTCTCTTACAATGTCGCAATGTGTATCAACAATATTTTCAAATTAAACAGTTCATTTTTAGAATTATCGCCAACAGCATTTCGTTTCAAATTAAAACAATATTTATTTGATGCCCAGTGAAGTCATGACTGGATTACAAATAATGGTTTCTATCTTTTCTCTCTTTTTCATTCCTTCTCTTCTTTCCCTTCTATTTTTATGGCTCCTTGGAAAACAAACTGCAGTTTGTAGTTTGAGGGGTGCCTAGAAGATGACAGTACTACCAACTGTCGAAAGCGCTCGCAGATAATTAATAGAAGAAATAAAGCTTCAAATCCTATATATATATATATATATATATATATATATATATATATATATATATATATATATATATATATACATATATATATATATATATATATATATATATATATATATATATATATATATATATATTACCATTATCACCATTAAAGTACGCACCATATGGGAAACTTTTTTTTTCGAAAAGTTTCAAATTTAACTTAAAATTTGAAAAAGTGCATTTCTAGATCGAATTTAATAAGAAGTTACTTGAAAAAGTTGTGTCTACGGCAATTTCATATCCATATGCCAAATTTTATGCAACTAGGATAAAGTTAACGTTTCGCTTATTTTTGACAGATGTCCCCTTTATTTCAAAAAACAAGTTCGGTTAATTGTCATCAATTCATGTGTACATAACAAACCCATCATGGAGTTTAAATTTTTTGATAAATTTTTACTCATACGGACATTTTTAGAGGGAAATTAAAAATGTGCTATAAAAATTTCAACATGACTGGTGCATAGTGTCAATCACTTGGCTATTTTCTTAAAGAAACGTCAGTACTTTCAATTTTGAAAAAGCAGACACAACTCGAAAACTGCAGTAACTATTAATAAAATTACTTGAGTTGAAATTACATTAAAATTTCAATATTCAGTATTTACAGATTATTTATAAACACTAACTAGGGCGGTAAGGATGCTTAATCACGTTGAATAAAATTTTTACAGTTACACTATTTATAACTCAAGAACGGATGAACCGATTTGGCTGAAAATTGGTGGAGAGGTAGCTTAGAACAAGGAGAGGGACATAGGATACTTTTCATCCCGTTTAACCGCGTTTCCATAAAGTCACCAAGAAGTCACTATAAAACTTTGACAAGAGAAGCTATAAAATGTGGTATAGCAAAAACGCTTCTGACATGGAATAACAAAAAAAGGTAAATGACAGCTAAACGTAATTTTGTCAATGGTTAAGTATGGTGAAAAATTTGACAATTATGAACACTATAACTCAAGAATGGATGAACCGATTTGGCTGAATATTGGTGAAGAGGTAGCTTAGAACAAAGAGAGGGACAAAGGATACTTTTTATCCCGTTTGACCGCGTTTCCGTGAAGTTACTATAAAACGTGGTATAGCAAAAACGCATCTAACATGGAATAATGAAAAAAGGTGAATGACAGCTAAACATAATTTTGTCAATGGTTAAGAAGATTTCTCTGAGCAATCGCTGACTATCGGCAATGGTCGAGTAGCGGTCGACGAATCGAGCGGATCGATATCATTTCCTCAGAATTTCTGTGACTTTGTCTCTTCGAAAGACGAACTTATCAGAAAAGTAATCTCAAACATAATTACTAACTACAAAAATAAAGAATGATTGAGTGAGCAAGCAATTTCAACGGCTAAGAGTGAAGATGTAGATGACCTAAACTACATAATTCAAAATGATATTGGAACAATACATTCATTCAAATAAATTGACTGTGTAACAAATCAAGATGGAGCCACCAACTATCCAATTGAATTTTTAAACTCCTTGGATGTGCCTGGCTTCCCACCTCACAATTTACGCCTGAAGGTTGGCTCCGTGGTAATCATGCTTCGAAACATAAACCCACCAAAACTTTGCAACGGTACACGTTTGGTGGTGAGTAAATTGATGAACAATGTGATTTACGCGACGATACTCAAAAGAAAATTCGAAGATGAGGCAGTTCTCATTCTGAGGATCCCGATGATCCCAACCGATATGCCGTTTGAGTTTAAAAGACTTCAATTTCCAATTCTTCTTGCATTCGCCATGACCATTAACAAATCACGAGGCCAATCCTTGAAAGTTTGTGGTCTGAATCTGGAAAATTAATGTTTTTCACATGGTCAATTATTTGTGGCATGTTCATGGGTCAGAAGACCATCTGCGTTGTTTATACTTGCGCCTGATAATAAAACAAAAAATGTCGTGTATCACAAGGTGCTTAACTGAAGAGTGCAACCTAATGAAGAATAATTGAAATACTTGATTAATAAAAAAAATTAAATTAATAAAATCAAAAATGCGCTTTTTTATTGCCCCTAAGGCGTAACGAAGTTCGCAGGGTCAGCTAGTCTAAGATAAAGATAATTGTATTGCATGTATTGGGTATTTTAAGATAAAGTATAGGTATACGACTCTAACCATGCACAGCTACGAAAAAAAGTATTCAGACATTTTATATAGATAATTATCTGATCTACAATTTTCATCTGAAATAATTTCATGATAAAACTAACCGTTTTGCTGAAAATCACCAAAAACCCGTTTTCGTGACCTTTGAATGCGAGTGAATTTCATTTATGGTGGCGTTTTGAACAATCCTACTAACTTTGAGCTAGGTGCGATTGTTTGTATCGTCGAATGTCCAAATACTATTTGATTAGTAAGGTTGAGTTACACGGAAATATTTTTTTCTTATCCAGTTCATTCATCAACCATTCAGGGTCTCTGACTGACGAGAAAGGATCAAAATAAACGTACTCCCACTATGCACAATCCCTCGCCGGATTCAGTTCGAGTGCTCGGAGCATCTATCAGAATCCATGATATAATTATAATATTCCCAATTCGAGGAAACGAGAACAGCGAACGCCACGTGGCGCGAACAGAAATGACTCACGCAAAAGTAAATTATACATTGAAAAGGCTTTAATATAATGAATTCATTCATATGCATGAAGCGAAGTAGAATGCTGGAGCAATATTTGGTGGCGTAATGAAATGAATTTATGCAGAGCTGTAATGCTTGAATATTTAACGTATACCCCTTCATCCTACCAGAAACATTGAACCGCTACCGACGCCCCTATAATGCGACACTTATTGGTCGGACTCTTGAAAGGACCGCGTCACCAAACACCTTTCCAGGATCCAGCATATAGTTTGAGGTTTGAAAAGGCCATGTCTGCAGGTGAAATGAGGGATGCATTCAATTCTACGTAATTCAATGCCGTGGAAAAACTGAACAAATTATGTTCTCAATCAGTGTATCTGGTATTTGTTTTTAGACCAGGGTCGATAATTTTTGAAACCAAAAAAAATAACAGTAGGATGAAACCCATCAAAATAGGAGGGTTATATGATGAAAATGAAACAAAAAATAAATTATGGGCGATCTGAGTTCGGAAAGTGGGAGGGGATGAGTTTTCAAGGGTAATAATGGTTCTATAGAAAAAAAAAATAAAATGCAAAGGTGTAGATAATAAGATATCTAAAACGTTTGCATTCACACTTTTTCTACATAACCTCAAAATTTATGTGAAAAATTCAAATTTCCAAGTTTTTGTTTTTTTTTTATCTTTTCCAAAAAAAAATTGGTGAAAATTTAGCTTCTCATATCATACATACACTGTAATTTATTTGATTCAAAATATTTATTTTTTCACCTTATTTTGACTCTCTAATTTTCAATCGAAAAATTCTCCCGTTAAAATATCAGCTTTTTTCAAAAAGTCGGTGTGCTTTCTGTTCGTTGGAATCTGCTCTTTCTGATGGTGTGAAAAAAATATACATGACTATAGTAAATGTTATCAGAAAATGTAAAAAATCGAAAAAACTCTAATTCGAATTTTTTTTTACTCATTATGTACAATTTCATCAAAAAAAAGTGATTGCTGCAATTTTATTCAGCTAAAAAGTTTATTTATTCAATTCTAATTACATTCATGTCATAGAAAATCTCATGAAATATTAATATACATATAAATCGTACCATTGAATTTAGATACTTCATTCTGATTACATTATTAATTATAATATTTTTAATAACGTTATTCTTGTTATTCATAAATACCTTATCTTGAATTTCAATCACTGGTAAATTTTCGTTATGTGGACACCCGGCGATTTTGAAAAAATTTTTGACTGTACTTACGTATTTTGATGCGTAGATTACGAATCCGAAAGAAAAAAGCTGCGCTCTCCCTTATTTAAAAAGTTACGGCCCTTCAAAGTTCAGAAAAGGGCAACTTTTCAGCCTTCTTTTTCACTAAATAAACTATTCAAAAACACAAGCATTTATTCACTAGGTCACCTTTACACCTTATTCCTCCTTCTTTAACACTTTTCACTTCAATCATCAACATTTTTCTAATGAAAAACTTAATTTAAAAACGAATGCTTCTCCTGGTGACATTATTCTATTTTTAGGTTAGTTACTAGTGACATTTCAGAAAAAAGCGGTTGGTATTTGCCGTCGCCTACTATTTCAAATTCGTAATGTACCACCAAAAACCAACTTACGATCTAAAGAATGAAGGTAAAAAACATTTGAATTACTTCAGGAATATGGACTGCATCAGTCGTACCAACCATATCATTAACCTTAAAAACGTAAAATACAGTGATATGTAACCAAAAAGCAGCTCCGTACATTTTTTAACATTTTTATAAGAAAAATGTTGATTATTGAAGTGAAAAGTGTTAAAGAAGGAGGAATAAGGTGTAAAGGTGACCTAGTAAATAAATGCTTGTGTTTTTAAATAGTTTATTTAGTGAAAAAGAAGGCTGGAAAGTTACCCTTTTCTGAACTTTGAAGGGCCGTAACTTTTTAAATAAGGGAGAGCGCCGCTTTTTTCTTTCGGATTCGTAATCTACGCATCAAAATACGTAAGTACAGTCAAACATTTTTTCAAAATCGCCGGGTGTCCACATAACGAAAATTTACCCAATCACTTATCGATTAGTTTTCGTCTCTTTGATGGCACTTCTTCATCGTTAGATTCGACAAATCTTTCCAATTCCAGTTGAAGTTCGAAATCTTCAAGACCATAACCTTCTTCGTCTTCAATATTATTTTTAGTCTGCATTGGTTCTCCATCCAGTAGTTCATCTGAATCATTAACTTCCTCATAGATTTTTTCTTCCATATTGGAGCATTTTTCAGAACCTTGACAATTTGAGCATAAATTTGTTCATTTTGAACCATGTTTTCGACAGCCACATTTTGAACTGCTACATCCAGTTTCACAGCTGCAGCAAATAGTTTCAAACATTACTTCTGGAATTAATTCCTTTTCTGTAAAATTGGGCATAATGCCATGTTGATGTTGCTTCCAGCCTCAATCTGTTGCTGTCAGTTCGTTACCCAACCATGGTAACATGCCCTGTAACAATGTTGTTCTGCTAATCCTTCTGTGGGTGGGAGGTTTGCCAACATGAAAGATGATTTAATTTTTGCCAATTGATATTTTTGATATCTCAATTGATTCAGTGTTATTTTTTTACTTTTACAGTAATCCATTTTTTATATCTTCTTTACTTCATCTTTCTTATAAGAAACATTGGCCAAATTTTGACAAATTGTTAGCATCTAAAAATGAATTCACGATATTTTACTTTTCTTTTCCAACAGATCCAGATGTATCGCAACCGGAAAAACAATGCAGATATGCAACAATATTTTTGAAGAATTCATGTTTGAAACTATTAGACGTGAAAAATAGATCCTTCACATTTCCTGAACCTGGTTTGAGTAAATAAATGGCATGATTATTTGAATTCAATTGACTTAAAACGACCAAAATATCGATATTTCAACCCATAACAATGACAGTTTTAATATCTCTGACAATTTCTATCGAGGTCTTAATTATGTCAGCATCAGCTTCTTCTTCTACTTGTTTATAGGAAAACCCTTGTGACTGTAATCTTTTCATCAAAGTTTTCATTATTCTGTTTTTGTATTTTCTTGCAAAAATGGTATTTTTGTATGGAATATTGTCTGCAAACCCATAGCACCCAATGAATTGGTCATCCTGGTCGACGATCAAGCACCACGCTATAAGTGGAAATTAGGTAAAATAACGGCTGTTCATCCAGGAGTTGATGGCAGAATTCGAGTCGTCGACGACTCAACTTCGGAATATAGGCGCCCAGTCAGGAAAATTTACAGATTGGAGCTAAAGGAAAACTAATTCCTTCAGCGGGGGGAGAATGTTATATTGATTTGTTCATCATTTTATTAGTTTGCTTTTATTTATCGAAAATACTACCCTGTAGATAAAAAAACAAAATGTTTTAGATAGTTACTGATAATTTGTCAAAGGAAAAGTCATTAAAAGTTTATCCCGACTTAAAGTAGGATTTATTGGTCATTACCGAGTTTGATAGTTATCAAGGAAACAACTACGTTCTCCTCTTTTAGTTGAAGTAGCTGCTGGTACTGTTGTGACAGTAACTTAAAACAATCTGTCTTGAAATCTGTTTTTCCGTTAATCAGCTGTCGCCCCCATACGAACGACAACTCTCAGAAGTTGAGAAACTTGTGCGAGCTAAGGACTAACGAGGTCTTACCTTTAAACGTGTGATTCCTAAACACGGTTGCAGAATCATCCCAGCTTCAACCAGATAAATTCTCTCGAGAAAAATATCTGGTCGAGGCAGGAATCGAACCCACTACCTTTCGATCGTGAGTCGGGCGCACTACCACCGCGGCCAATTCCACAACTGATGTTTTAATTTCTGGGTACCCATCAAAGACAATATAGCTGCTTGCTGCGTGATGTTTTTCTACATAACGCAAATATTTATTCATGATCTGCTTCGAAGTTACAGATATTTAATAAGACCCAGACCGTCCTAGCTCCTTTCCCACTTCTCTGTGAAATACCTTTCAATGGGCTAAAATTTTCCGTAGGTAACTCAGGTATATGAATTATTTCAAAACAGCAATAAATAGGCATCTACAAATATTATTCAAAGAGGATTCTACAATCTTCTCAAAATATTGTAGATGCCTTATTATATATTAATTCATCAACTTATTTGTTTGTTAATTATAGTAATATATTTCGATTAGCAGTTTTTTCGTTCGTCAATGTGACAGAATCTTACGGTTTTTGAGTGATTGAAGTGTAAGTTTTAATAAATAGCTCAAAATTGTACATAATGAAAGTAGAAATTTCAACGAACGAAAAGCACACCCACTTTTTGAAAAAAACTAATATTTTGACGCAAACATTTTCGATTGAAAATCAGGGTGTTTTTTTGATATTGAGTCAAAGAAGGTCAAAAAATAACTAGTCATATAAGATAAAAAGTCAAATAAATTACAGTGTATTCGGGACATAAAGAAGTAAGTTTTCACCAAATTTATTAGAAATTTTGAGGTTATGTGAATAAATTGTAAATACAAAAGTTGTAGATCTTCTCATTACCTACAACTTTCCCATTTACCTTTTTTTCGTAGGACTTGTTGTTGATCAAAGAATGTGAACACTTCAAGCCAGAGATAATTGTGTTGAAGCTATTTTTCGGGTTTTTAGGTTTTTTGGCTGTGATCTTCAGGTTTGAATGACTGGATTTTCGTCTACTACTGCCGTATACATTATTAAAGTAGAGGTGGTAACGGTTATTCTGAACGCATTACCTACGATGAATTATTTAAAATACTCGTAAGCGTATTGAAGCTGTATTAAAGAAAATAACAGCAATCTTTTACAACTAATTCTTTGGTAACATTTTGTCCTTTCAACAACTAATATTCTTCCAAAAATCGAATTGCCTGGCACTCCAATCCCCATATGAAGCAGAGCTCATGCAACTTTGTGAAAGAGTACGTGTCTGGATTATCCTGGAACTCATTCCCATGATGCCACCCACTTATCATCTCCACCCAAATATCGACCAGAATACATATTGTTCAGTGTCGATTGCATTTTTTCCAGGTTTTCTATTTTTAATATGCACAGATTTATTGTTATATGTAGTTATGACTGGCCATGCTATATTCAACGTATTTGCAGATGAATATTTATTAACGCAATACTGACTTTTTTGTAATAAAATGATGCATATCGAAATGAGCTCGCTATTTTCGTTTTAACTTTTTTTGTTATATTTTAATTTAAATTACGATCAATACAAAAAAAAAACTGCGATCGTTTTTAATCTTTCCGATGGGCTTTGTGTTTTTTATGTGAATGCTGTGTGCGTTTCGGTGTAATATATACATTTATTGCATATTTTGTTTCGACATCGAAGTATGAATATTAAATTGCGTTCATTATATTTTCAAAGGAGTATGAGGTATTATGAAGTTTATCACGAAATACCAGAAAAATGTAAAAAAATTAGGTCTGGTCTGTCGTGAATTCTGTTTAAATTCTGTATTCTACCAGAAGTTTTCCAGGATTCTCAAAAGCCTGATGATGTTATTGTGTTAGTAGAGACTTCAAGATAATGAATATATTTTTGTGACACTTGAAATTTTTGAATTGTAACTGTCACTAGCTGTTGCCTGCCACTTCCTTGGTGTTGAGAATACCAGAGAAATGTAAAACACGGGACCGAAACGTCGAACACAAAACTCGGTTCAGCCCGAACTCAACGATGACATATTACTGACCGCGGAGTTTGGGTTGAACCGCGTCCAGGAGTTTTGGAGCCATTTTCAAGATATTGATGTGACTTGAAGCCGGGGCCCCAATCTACCTACTCTCCAGGTTCTCTCTAAGGTCTCAATCTGCCCGCTCCTTAGATTGAACAAAACTCCAGACGCGGTTCAACCCGATAAATAGATAAGTGCTATTCTGATCATTCCCATATTCATTTCAATTTAAGAGCCAACGATATACAGCTGTTTCAGCCTATTGGGCATCGTCAGTACAGGGCAGGCGGTCCTCGATTGAAGACAAAATGTGAATAACTAAAAAAAGTACTTGATAAAAATAACTGCATAAACGTAGGTGAGACATATGTGGAACCACCTATTGGTGTAAGGCCCAAGTCAACTTGCCAAGTTTTTATGTCAGGTTTGACCAATCAACCGCCAACTGCGGTAGCAGAAATTTGGGAAGCTAACCTGAAATGCCATCGGAAAACGAATCCACATGTTTCTAGAAAGTATATGACATCGAGAAAGGGTAATGCAGTTAACCTGCTGGAAAATAATTCGATGAAAATCAAAAGATCAATGGACAAGTTCTATTCTGATAATTCCCATATTGATTTCAATTTAAGAGCCACCGGCAGACAGTTGTTTCAGCCTATTGGGCACCGTCAGTACCGGGCAGGCGGTCCTCGATTGAAGACAAAATGTGAATAACCAAGAAAAGTACTTGATAAAAATAACTGCATAAACGCAAGTGAGACATCAATGGAACCACTCATTATTATTCACATTTTACCAATTTGTGTCTGAAAGTTACTCCTTTGTATGAATTACACATATATGTAGAGAGTTACTTCTTTTGAAATTGAATGCTTCCTTCCTTTCCCACATTCTCTTGAATCAAAATTGAGTAGTAGAAAGCCTAAAACCTTACTTCCCAAAAATTATTCACTCCTAAACCCTTTCAATTCAAACAAGATTCCTTTGGCTGAGATTTCATTATATATAAGTCGTGATTTATGAATGAATTTTGTGTTTATTTCATATAATGTTATACAGATTACTTAAGATGTGGCTCAGGATGATGATATATGATGATGATGATATATGTTCATAAAAAGATTTACAGGACATGGAATGAAAAACAGACTTTTTTTCAATACTTCAAAAATAATCGATGGAATAATTTGTGAAATCTTAGACTTAAAAAAAACATGGCCATTTCAGAAAGCACATGAAATAGTGGGGGCTATTTTATATAAAAGAACATAGAACAATACCGGTAAGTGATTTGAAATTCTAAAAAGAATAAATTCCTATGATAATAATGACATTCTCCATCTCTATACATGAAACTGGATTCTCAATCTTCATACAAATAGTTCAAGAAGTAGAAAACCAATATCTTTCTTTCACAAAAATTATTGTCTGCTGAAAATATATCCCTTTCAATTGAAACCAGATTTCTATTGCTGGGATTTATTCAAATGGTCTAATAAATGCCATCACGTAATGTTATCGATGACATGAGTAGATTTTACTCATTCGTGACCTAAAGTCGTGATTTCATGAATGAATTGAGTGATTCTTCTCATATTGTCATATTGTTCTTCTCATATTCTTCTCATAGAGTTATCCAGATTTGATGCTGAAGAGGCGATAAAGCAAGTGTCTTCCGCCAAAACCATTCAACCAGTGAGGATGATATTGTTCCATGTAAGTGAAATTTGACTTCTTTCAAAGATTCCTACACAATAATTATATTGTGTAGGAATCTTTGAATAATATCTGATTCAATTCCATGAAGAATGTTCGTAATACAAATTGAGAAACGGAAAGTGTTTTTTGTATAATTCAGCTTACACCTATTGGTGTAAGGCCCAAGTCAACTTGCCAAGTTTTTATGTCAGGTTTGACCAATCAACCGCCAACTGCGGTAGCAGAAATTTGGGAAGCTAACCTGAAATGCCATCGGAAAACGAATCCACATGTTTCTAGAAATAATATGACATCGAGAAAGGGTAATGCAGTTAAGCTGCTGGAAAATAATTCGATGAAAATCAAAAGATGAATGGACAAGTACTATTCTGATCATTCCCATATTGATTTCAATTTAAGAGCCACCGGCAGACAGTTGTTTCAGCCTATTGGGCACCGTCAGTACCGGGCAGGCGGTCCTCGATTGAAGACAAAATGTGAATAACCAAGAAAAGTACTTGATGAAAATAACTGCGTGAACGCAAGTGAGACATCAGTGGAACCATTATTATTGACATTTCACCAGTTTGTGTCTGAAAGTTACTCCTTTGTATGATTTACACATATATGTAGAGAGTTACTTCTTTTGAAATTGAATGCTTCCTTCCTTTCTTTGGAAGATTCCCACATTCTCTTGTTTCAAAATTGGGTAGTAGAAAGCCTAAAACCTTACTTCCCAAAAATTATTCACTCCTAAACCCTTTCAATTCCAATGAGATTCCTTTGGCTGAGATTTCATTATACAGGGTGTTACTTAAACACATGCTAATATTTGAGGAGGTAATTCTTAGACCCATTTTAAGAAAAAAACTTCCTATGGACGTATGTCCTAAACGCCTTAACTTTTGAGATACAGGGTGGCAAAGTTTTCAAAAATAATCAGTTTTTTAATAATAACTGAGATAATTTTGTAGACATCTTTGGCATATTTGGTACATATGTTCCATGCCTCGAGAAGCATTTTCTGATGTACACAAATTTGTATTTTTTCAAACAGTGGCATCCCTACGGGTTTCGCATTGAATATTTTTGGGGAAAAAGTACTACGCCAATGCTTTCTTTTCACAATAAAATCATTTTTAAAATCCTCATTTATTTTTGAGAAAATTTGATCTCTTGGTATTTCTTTGTCCGACGCATGATTTTCACTCAGAAAAATAAAAATCGACAGAAAGCAAATTAAGAAATTAGATCAATTCTAAAATGAATGAGAATCTGAAAATTGCTTCATAACGCATTACCAATTCCCTAATAATATTTGAAAACATAATCTGCAAAATGATAAATTTTTCACAAAAACGAGTTTTATTTTATTTTGTGACAGTAAGTCTAAACGAATAGCCCAAATTTGTTAATTAGTAATAATACCAAAACTGATTATAAAAATTGTTGGAAGTGGCCACCTGCACTTGGTATGCATGCTTCCGCCCTTCTACGCATGGAATTACGCACCCGTTCAAATATTTCCGGCGTATTTCGTATAGTTTCACACGAGGCAACTATTCGCTCTCTTAAATCTTCTAAAGTATTAATGGGAGTTTTATACACAAGAGTTCATAAAAAAAATCTAAACTGTTGAGATCGGGGGATCTTGCTGGCCATTGCTGAGGTCCTCCACGACCTATCCAACGATTAGGATAAACTGTATTTAAATGGTTTCGGACAATTACACTGAAATGAGCAGGGGCGCCATCATGCATGTACTATATTCGATTCCTTAACGCAAGTGGCACATCTTCCAATAACCCAGGTAAGTCTTCTTCGAGAAAGTGTAAATAAGAACGACCATCAAGGCGTCCTGGTAGAAAAAATGGGCCTATTAGATGATCACCTACAATTCCTGCCCATACATTAACCGAAAATTGGTGTTGGAAATGGGTTTCGGTTATTGCATGGGGATTTTCTTCAGCCCACACATGATTGTTATGGAAATTTTGAATGGCATTCCGAGAAAAATTTGCTTCGTCTGTGAACAAAATTTGTGTCTCAAACTGCGGATTTAGTGCAATACTTTGTAGATACCACTGACTGAACTTCACACGCTGTGGAAAATCTCTGGGGAGTAATGCCTGTACTCTTGAAATATGGTATGGGTATAACAAAATATCAACCAAAATACGCCAAACAATTTGATGACAAATATCCAGAGTTCTAGCGATCTTCCTCGTACTCGTCTCAGGATGTTCCTCAATTTCTTGCAGCACCGCTTCCTCAATTTCAGGAGTTCTTACTACACGAGGTCTACCTTCCGGAGTCCCTTTCTTGAAATTACCAGTTTCCCCAAGTCGACGATGAATATTTGAAAAAGTTTGGCTATCTGGTAAGGCACGATTAGGATATATTTCCTGATAAATGCGCCTGGCTTCTGTTGCATTACCATCGGCAAGGCCATATACGTAATGCATTTGCGCCATTTCCGCATTCATATAATTTACTATATTTACTGATATTCAGAAAAACAGCGAACTACCAAAATAACTTCAATAACACTTCAAAATCAATCAAAACGCGCTGTGACAGTTTTTAACACCAACACCTTACTTTAAACCAACATCAATATTAGCTACTGACGTTTGTACATAAAGAGAATTCGTTTTTTATTGCTATGGTGGGTACGCTGTTTTTTCTGCTTTTAATCTTTAAAAGAAATCACATATCGACAAACTCCATATTTCCAAGAGGTGCAGTAAATAAATTCTGCTACACGTCATTTATTCCAGGATAACTAAATTTATGTTTTCAAAAATTATTAAGCGGTGCTGCGTTATGACGTAATTTTAATTGAGAACAGTGCATCTGACAACAAACAAATACCTTTTAGATCCTCAATTATTTTGCAAACAAATCTAATCTCTTAGTTTGCTTTCAGTCTATGCAGATTTTTAAGGAATTTATCCTTAAGTAAAGCGATTTTTAATTTTTTGAGCGAAAACCATGCGTCGGACAAAGAAAACCCAGCAAATCAAATGTGCTAAAAAATGTATGGAGATTTTAAAAATGATTTTTAATTCAAGATAAAGCAGTGGCGTAGTATTTTTTTCGCCAAAAATATACATTTTAAAACTCGTACGTACGCCACTGGCAGAGAAAATTAAAAAAATTGTACATCAGAAAATGCGCCTTGAGGTATGGAACATATGTACCAAATATGCCAAAGATGTCTACGAAATTATCTCAGTTATTATTAAAAAACTGATTATTTTTGAAAACTTTTCCACCCTGTATCTCAAAAGTTAAGGCGTTTAGGACATACGTCCATAGCACGTTTTTTCCTTAAAATGGGTCTGAAAATTACCTCCTTGAATATTAGCATGTGTTTAAGGAACACTCTGGATTCTCAATCTTCATACAAATAGTTCAAGAAGCAGACAACCAAGTAGAAAACCAATTCTCATATTGTCATATTGTTCTTCTCATATTCTTCTCATATTATTAACAAGATGATTTGAAGCTGAAGAGGCAATAAAGCAAGTGTGTTACGCCGAAACCATTCAACCAGTGAGGATGATATTGTTCCATGTACGTGAAATTTAACTTCTTTCAATAATTATATTGTGTAGGAATCCTTTGAATAATATCTGATTCAATTCCATGAAGAATGTTCGTAATACAAATTGAAAAACGAAAAGTGTTTTTTGTATAATTCAGTGTTCATATGAAATTATTTGAAATAATGAAATTCAATTCTTATATGAAAGTACCTCTTTTGAGATAGCTTTTTTTTCAGTTTGTGTCTGAAAGTTACTTCTTTGCATATCCTACACACCTTTACATGAATTAAAGTTTTTGAAATTGATTGCTACTTACTTACCAATAAATTTCTTGCCCAAAAATAAATATTTTTTCAAAATATACACCTTTCAACTCATTTTTGTTTTCGGAATTGCTGTAAAACTTTCACATTCCAGCTGTTCTATTTCAATAAAAAAATAATGATCATTAGTATCGTTATTGAAAACTTGTCATAAATATGTGGCCATTTCACATGAAAGAAATTATGGAGTAAGACAATGAACTACCTTTCAGAATCAGGTTTTTACTACTAATTTTTTTTTTTACAATTTTTCATCGCTTTAACAAATTTTTGTGATTTATTTGAAGATGATTGCCCGTATATTCACTTATTGACGTCGGATTAAAATGACAGCACCCTGAAGACTTAAATACTATTAAACCTCAATAAAATTCGTTAGAAGACACTAACACCCATAGTGAATAACTCATACCGAGGTGATTTCATTTTTTTATCATTAGAAAAAGCCGACACATAGAATAGAACTGGAGACTACATTACAATGAAATCCAGTGTAGGAAGAAGTTGGAATAAGCAACCGTAAATGAGTTCCACTCACACACTATGTTATCATAGTGCAGGTATTTGAAGTTCGTTGAAAGTAATACGTGGCTTCAATTGAAAAGGGGATATTTTTTCAGGATATTTTCGAAAAATAAAGGCTTTTTGGCTACATACTCCTCCATCCTTATACAAAAAATGTCGGAAACGTCCAATGAAAAGAAGAGTATTCAACTTCGAAAAAAATTCTCAATACAAAAACCTAACGATCATACAGGAAGTTTTTTTCACGAACTGAACAGAAAGCCATTTCGAGACAGTCACTTCCAAATATAATGAACAATGAATAACACGAACATCACTTTTTCCTATTCGGTTTGCACTCCAAATCCAAATGCAAATGCAAGTCAATACGTAACTTTATTTTCTTTATTTTATTTCTCGTATTTTTTCTTTAATTCTCCCCCCTTTTATTATTTGAATGGGTCAACAAAAAAAATTGAAATTTAGAATAATGAAATAATGCATGAATACTTTATTTTGAAGTGAAATTGACAGATGAAACTGGAAAAAAAATTAAAACGAAAGGGGGGTCTTGTGACACATCTTTTCGAAGCTCCTGACAAATGCTTGAGTACATTGACGTTTAACAACATAATATGAGGTAATAAGCTCGAGGTCCGTTCAGAAGATGCTCTAAATGGTTGCCTTGAACTTCTTTTCATATGAACAGCCTTTCCGATATTTCACGCCGAATATTTTCGACTACAGTAACGTCAATATCTCTACAATCTGTTAAAAATCTGTTTTTCCGTTAATCAGCGTTAATCAACAAATATTCATTATTCTCTGCCGTATATCCAATATTGAAGCAGATTCAGTTTCGTACACCTTCCGCTTCAAATAGCCCCACATCCAAAGCTGTCAAATCAGGCGAGCAGGCTGGCCATTCTGTAGGACCACGACGGCCAATCCAACCACCTGGAATATTAGTATCCAAATAGTTTCTTACTTTTCTGGAGTAATGCGGTGGTGCTCCTTATTCTTGTTGAAATACAATATTCATATCGAATTCATTAGGATTCGCTTCGACGATTTCAGTGATGAGAGGGTCAACAGTAGTTTCCAGCATATTCAAATACAGTTCCCCTGTTAAATTTTGAATAATAAATAGATGTCCTACGATATGGTTTCCCATATTGTAGGTAGGATTCCTTCCAATGGTTTCCGTCATGATTTCGCAAAATTCTGTTCCTCGATCAGGTCATCTTCAGTTAATTGGTATATCATTTTGATTTTGTTTGGATGATACATATTCCTCTTCAAAAGTCTCCACAGAGTAGAGGGAGACACCTCACAAACATTCGCGACGGAATAAGTAGACTGTTCAGGATTTACTACTATGTCACCAATTATTTGCACTTGCTGTTCTTCCGGAATGGACGGATGACCTGGGGGCTTTTTGTTATGTACACACAAAATCGCTTAAATTTTTTCTTCCAATGGACGCGAATTGACCATTTTAGAGATTTTTGACGTGGTATCTTACTACTGGTAAAACCGAAATCTAAATGAGAATATTCTAACTGAACAATGATGTTCATTGTCGTACTGACATTTTTTGTCATTTTTATAAACGAAAAATAACTAAACAAACCTTATCGGTTTGTTGGAATTGACATATGGCAGAAAAAAGGAATATTTCTAGAAATATCGGCGCTCAGTCTCCATCTTGAAAGTTTCATCTGTCAATTTCACTTCAAAATAAAGTATTTATGCATTAATTTCATCAGGTATCCCAAATTTCAATTTTTGGAGTTGACCCGTTCAAAAAATAAAAGGGGGGGGACATTAAAAAAATGCACTGTATATACAGAATCATAACGTCAAACAAGGTCTGAAGATACCATTCTGAATTCAAAATTTCCTATTATATTGATGTCACCATAATTGAAGAAAATGTCATATTTGGTAGAAAGCAAAAACCCTTAGCTTTAGCCATGCTTACATGTGACCCAATATTTGATTGGAAAGTTACCGAATTTTCAATGAAAAAAAATTGGGAGCCATCACGGGACGCCTGGCAGATAGGAAACGTCAATAAAAATGTTGTGACCCCTGTGATGATTGTTGGATACTGAAATATTTATAAAGAATTTGTGATTGAAATATACATGAAAAAATTTTAATGTGGCTTTAATATACTAGTAAACTCAAGAATATCAGCTAGTTATTGAAATATATAACTTAAGATCTCAAATCGTAAATATCAGCAATAAATGTTTTAATATGAATTCTACCAGCATTAGAAAATCAATTGAATAATTAATTTTGTGACTTTCCTGTTGTGACTTCATTTGCAGTAGACTGTTCACTTTCATTTCCTAAATTATCACCGTCAGATATATTTTATTTTCAATTTTTTATAAAAAGTAATCATTTACTGAAACACAGGTCATGTATACTGTAGTAAACATAATTGTATACACTACAGGTATTCGAGCTCAGTGTGGCGAGAGAGATAGCGTAATGCCAAACCAGTGCGAAAAGGATCGCACAGTTGCTTGCGTATGGCGACCCGTTACCACAGCAGCAACCGGTTATACGTGCGGCTACAGATGTTTCACATCAGAAAGTGAATAAATCAAGTTCAGAGTGGGAAAATAAATGGTTTGCCCACAAAATACCCGTAATATGGAAAGAAATAAACACGTGGGAAGGCAAAAGATATTTAAATGGAAGGCTCAGTGAATTCTTGGAGTATGTTTATTGTTATTACGGTCCCGATTTCAAAAGAGGAAACTGTCAAACTTGCTGCAGGTGATTTTAAGTTTTTTCTTGAACATCATGCAGCTGCTGAACGGCTGAAACATAATAATAATATACTTTATTGTCATTAAGAATAAATCTTGTGGACAAAGCTTGTGAAAAATACGTACAAAAGTAAGTATAGAAATATAAAATGTGAATATAAAAACACCTACAAAAAAGTAAAGTTAGAACATATACTATACTTCAACATCGAAATTTTGTCTCAACATGTTTGTCTACAGTCTTATTTAAAAATATTATCAACACTTATGTATTAAACCTATAAACATATATATATATATATATATATATATATATATATATATATATATATATATATATATATACTTATATATAATATAACATAAATAAACACACCCATTGAACCAGACAAACAAACATTTATATCCAAACAAGAATATAAACAAAAATCTTATATAACCTGAATTCAAATATGCACATTTTGTCACGTAAATTTATCATTATGGAACTCTTACAAATCATAATAGGTCTATCAGCCAGAAATATTTTTACTCTTTTTGTAAACATTTTGTTGGTCAAATTTGCCTGTCTTATATCTGAGGGCAAGTGATTGAACATCTTGACCCCATCATAATAAATAGAATTCCTGACCAAATTTGTTGAAGGAATTGGCAATTTCAAGGCGATGGAACGGGTGCTATAAGAATGGCATGAAGCTTCAAATAGGGACATATTTTTGTAAATGAGCCAAACCGTTTTCAAAATGAACAAAGCAATCACTGTTAAAATCTTTTGCTCAGCGAATTTTTGTCTGCATGATTCGCGAGGTTTAATTTTACACATATACCTGACAGTTTCTGCAGTACTAATACAGACAGAAGTGCTGATGAATTGCATACTCCACTAAACGGTATTCCATAACGTAGGTGGGATTCAACGAGGGCGTAATACACCGTTCTGGCAGTTTTGATTCTCAAATTTATTGAAGTTACTCTCACTGCATAACATCCAGAACAAATTTTACTTTTAAGTTGTTAAATATGCTCAATAAATTTGAGCTTGTTGTCAATGTGAATACCTAGAAATTTGGATTCAGTATCGTTCTTGATCACTAAGTTATCACCGAATGACAGGTCATCAAGAGCACATCTGATTAATAAAATGTTTGTTTTACTGATATTGAAGGATAGCAAATTAGCATCACACCACTCCTTGATTTTTGTCATATCAGTAAATATTGTATTGTGTACAATAATGTCGTGTCAATAGCGGAAAGAGTGAAATTTCCAGTAATGCTCAGATTTGCAATGTCATTGACATATAATAAGAATAATATGGGTGCCAAAACCGATCCTTGTGGAACACCCCACACAAATTTCTCTTTTTTGACGTTGATTGACGGAAAAACAGATTTTTAACAGATTTTAAACCACGCACTTGAGGAGACGACTCAGTTGTTTCCTGGCTGCGCCACCAAACCTTTTTTTTTAGGTTTAGTTATTGGATCAGGAGTTGGATGGTTGAGAAGCTGTCTCTCCTGATCTAAATTTACAGGGAGGTCAGTTGGAGTCGTAAGCTCGACATACATCTCCTCTGTAGACTCGCTCCTGATCTAAATTTACAGGAAGGTCAGTCAGTTGGAGTCAAAAGCTCGACCATCCATCTCCTCTGTAGACTCAGCGTCAGAAAGAATTTTTAAGATAAATCTGACCGTAAAAGTTCCATGAGTAGCTAGGAAAAGAAGGTCAATCACGGTAGAGCCCTGCATTACCGTGACAAGGCGATGCTATGAAGAGAGGGCGCCCGGTATGTCAAAGGTTCCGTAGAGACAGCTGATAGGCCCAGTGTCATTCATCCTCTTGGCACGGATACACACACCTTAGTTGGGATGCCATTCAGTTAGGGAATGACAGAACTACAAGTGATTCAATCATTTCCGTATTCAGCGAGGCTACGTAGAAACAGGCATCCGATGGCCGGTTTGCTCAACCCCACATCCCAAGCAATATACTCGACAAAAACAGCATACACAGTGGTTCAGGCAGTGGAAGATGAACAAGGATAGACAAACCGCCTTAGGTCATAGATGAAGACTTTGTGTGAAATTTATTAGAGTGGATTCATTCACGACAATTTTCTGGTCAGTGATACCTTGTATAGTGATATTTTCAGGGAATTTAAAAGGATATTTCTCGCAAGTTTCGGGTTTCAAAATGGGTATTCCTGCACCTGTATCGATGATGATTTAAAAGTATGGAGAGAGTCTTTGATGTGATACAGATTCTTCGAATTCATTGAAAGCATAGGGCTTACATGAAAATTTGTTCTGGGAAGTTCACATTTGGGTTGGAGTCTTGTATATTCAGGAACTGGATTTGGGATTGGATTTCTGATATAGGGTTGATCGATTGGTTGTTGGTTGTCTGGGGTTGAATACGTGGGTGGTTCGTATTCCGGTGTTTAAATTTTATTGTGATGGTAATCTTGATCACTAGAGGTATATTAATTATAGGCAGTATCGGTAGTAATCGTTGGATTGATAGTTATAGCTATCAGATAGTATGCTAATTTTGACATTCATATGTCATGAAATGAGCTCTTTGGTTTTGATTGAAATCGACAGGGTAATTCGGGTTTCTTTGAATTACGGGTGGTTTAAATTGGTTTCAAGATTGAGGTCAACTTTGGTTTTGATTGATCTGAGACCAGTTTGAGAGTTTGATTGAAAGTTTGGTCTTGAAAAATTTTGATTGGGTTGAGGTTTTTATCTTGCGAAATTTTTGTTGAAGTATTGATGATTATTTTGGAGTGGTTGTTGTCTCATTCGACATTCTGTGTCAAGTGTGACAAATTTTTTGAGGTGTTGATTGTAGGTTTCGTCTGATTGTTTGTTGAGGGCATGTTTGGTTGGATCTTTAATTTTTTTGATGTTCGAAATAAGATAGTTGCATTTCTCTCGTAATTTCAATATAGGCTTAAGTGGATCTGCCGAATTGAAGGCACGAATTACTTGACCTATTCACGGTTCTGGTCCAGTTAAGAGCGTATTTAATACCATTGTTTCAATCAATGCGGATTGCGCGGATTGTTCCGCAGAAAAAAGGATTTTTGTACACAAGCGTGTTATTTGGCATAGTCGATTCGAAGGCGATTGAAAAATATCAAAGGTGTCTAATTTGGAAGTTTAAATGTTTCGTGAGTTTGTTGTCTTCCGTCGATGAGAGACATGCAGATATGTACAGGCCATACAAAATAGCTTTGACGGTGGCCCCTGGTTCAACTCTACGACAAATATCCTATATGCTTCCTAAAGATGACAATATTGCTGAAGAAGCTGGAGAAAGAAAGTGGAAAATGAACTAGAAGTTCAAGAACTAGAAGAACCAGAAGTCTTCTCAAGCTTTGGTACTAGAAAGAACAGGCTAAGGAGGTAATCATTTTTCTACCAGTTTGTTCTAATAGATTCTTCGACCTATTATTTCCTTACCGGCCAAAATGGACGACACTAAAAAATGAATTACTTTTGATAAATTCCCTCTACTGAACGACTTCACGAAACACAAATCAGAATCGGCGACACATATCATGAAGAAGTTTCATTGATTATTTAGAAGGTGGGCCCATGTATACTCAATATTCTGAAGGTGAAGAAAATATATGAATTGAAACTTTATTTTCTATCAATACAATATCTCATAAACATTTGTAAACAAGATCTGTATTTTACATTGTTAGAATAAATTTACTACAAGATAGTGAAGAAGTACAAACAGTAGTGAATATTTGAAGAAAAATTTACATCGATATAATGAACATTATGATAAACTGAGAGTTATAGTATATTTGTAGAAAGTTGGAAGTGATGTCTTCATATATTCAACAATGCTATAAAAACAATATGATCGTAGCGGATATTTCGGTTTGTCTTTGAATTGGTTATTATTCAAATACTTTATTTTGTACGGCGATTTGTCATATTATTTTGAATATTCATGATAATTATTGAGCAATTTTCACAAATGAAATTTTTATTCTAAACTCATTTCGCTAACACCTTAACTTCATCGGAAATAATTACTACCGACGCGCAGTAATTTCTACCCGTATGTATTCATAAAATAATTTCAGGTTAAAATGATTTCTTTGAGAAATAGATAGTATTATAGCGAAGTGGCCTGATCTGCTTAGCTTCTTTTGTCAGATGATCATGAACGTCAGAATGTACATGATGATGCTCCTTGTTTTTATGAATTCCAATAAATGTGTGAAATATGTACAAACATCGCAAACGTACAATACTATTCTTCATGAAAAGGGGCCGACAGTTATCTCTATAGTGATATTTTTAGCATTTGTTCTTTCACAAAACATTCTAAGCGACTGGGATGTATTACCCACAGAAGAATACCGTAGCTCAAATGATAGTGCTGCAGAGAGAGTCAATATGACAAGTCTATCTATCTAGAACTGGTTTAAGTTTGACGATAGTCGTGTCACGAAGTGTTCTGGCGATGCATTGAATTTTTTGGAGCCTCTGGAGACACCCCACATTTTGTTTTTTAAGAGAGAGGACATTGTTAGATCAAGATCTTCAGATGATGTGGTGCTGCAGGTTTTTATGGGTTTTCCTGCAGCTGAAAAAGCAAATGCGCCACTGGAATCAATGAAGTCGCCCCGAAGCGCCAATTAATTTTTATTGTTGTTTTTATTTTATTTTTATCGTTGTTTAATGAAACTGAAAACTCTAAATAAAATTTTAGAACTATACCTAAAAGCTTCACATTCTCTTTCTCATATACCTCTTGATTTGTGGAGAATATAATTCTTCGTATTTCATCTCGATGTTATTTCAATTTGTAGACGGTGAACCACTGTTCAGTCTGTTCTGAGGAGGCTTCTGAGGTTTGTGTTGGTTAATGCCTGTGGTGTCATCGGCATAATTGATACACTTTATGATTTATAAGAAACATCATTTATATACACTCTAAATAAAAGGGGACCTAAGACAGAGCCCTGAGGAATACAATGTTTTATAGATTCATATTGAATTGAAACACATTATTCACACATTTTATCTGACAAAAAAACTTTGGCGCATGATGAGCTACACATCTTTGTGAATCGTTAATTGAAGTGAATTACTTTTTTCCTTCCTTTTGAAATACCCCACGATTTGTGTATGAAGATAGAAAAGTAGAAAGCGAAAAAGTTTGTTTTACTAGAAACTAATTTCTCCTGAAAATTTTCTCTTTTGCTAACCGTATGAATATGTTTACGACCTGTCATCGAGTCAAAAGCAGAATTGGCCCTTCAGGTAACATAAAGTCGTAATCTTAGGCGAAAAATGTTTCGACTTGGAAGTTTTCCAGAAAGATGCTTATAAGGAGTTGGGAACAATTGTTTTGGCTTAAACTTTTGGAGGTACTCCTGAGGATAATATTTTTGCATGTATGTGAAATTTTATCGCAGTTCGTAAGTCAATGTTCATATATTTGAAAGTAATTGTTTTATACACAATCCACAAGGAAATAGCAAGATAACTACAGTTGTCAATAGGCCCACTAGCAACTTCAAAGTCGATTTCTGCGAAACAAGTATAAAGTCAGTGCACCAATATCTGCAAAGAAATAGTCCTCATATTTTTGCACTTACAGAAATCAACGTCAGTGATTCAACAAAACCCATCAATTTTTTATTTCCACTCCCAATTCAGAGGTAACTTTGGAATATCTCTTTTTATCAGAAGCGGTCTCTCCTGTCAACGAGAGGAAATGCTGGAACTTCAAAACTTTGGTGTTATGTGGTTCAAAATAATATCACATAAGATCACTAAATTCATATCGATCACCAAGCGATACATAATGAAGGGCGCTATTTTCTTCACTTGCAAACACCACTGACTTTCTGCAAATCAATCATCCCAGTTCCGAAATTTACATATTCGGTGACTTCAATGTCCACAATATCGAATGGCTCAAAATTTCAAATATCAGCTACAAACAGCTACGAATAAGGTCTCCATTGGGATTTTCTGACCACAAACTCATTTCAGTGTTGAGTGAATTACCGATAAATGCTGGGGAACAATTTTAGCCGAGCAAAGTTTGGCATTACAGATCTGCTGAGTGAGAGGATCTTCAAGACCATTTCCGAACCCTGGCTGAATGTTTGTTTCAGCTCAAATGATCAATCAACTTGTGATGTTGAAGTCACGAAAGTTATTCTATCATCTTCTAAATGCAAACTTTGGTTCAACAAAGATTGCGAGCAAGCTCTTGCTTCCAAAAATGTCGCCTACCGACAGTGGCGCAAAAATCCCAGGGCCGAAAACCAAACTAGGTTCGTTAATGCTCGCAATAGCTGTGAACTTAGAATAAATGAAAGCAAAACTCTTCACAATCAGATAATTGGAGATAAACTGCTTGCCAATCCCAACGGTCTAGATACTTTTGGTCGGTAGCTGAAGCTGGTAATCAAATCTTCACAAAATCTACAATTCTACCACCACAACAATTGCAACAACAGCCATAGGAAGAGCAAATCTACTAGCTGAACAATTTGCGTTCCACTCCACAGTCGATTATCTGGAATTCACAATGCCGGAAAGTACTTTTAGACAACGTCTAGTCAGGCGACTTTTGAAACAGCTCAATATCAACAAGGTGTCTGATCCTGATGAAGTGCCAGTCATCGTACTTAAAAAGTATTTTCCAGATTTTTTTAAAAAAAGAAGGAAAATCCTTCCAAATAACTGTAAACCAGTCGCTTTGCTCTCAGTGATATCAAATATAGTGGAGAAAGCCGTAAACCAACATATCCTTAAATATCTGGAAGGCTTCAACATCTTGAGCGATCATCAATATGGCTTTCGGAAACAAATATTAATAGGTGACCTTCTACCGTATGTCACTCAACTTAGAAACTCCAGCCCTAGCGTAGTTCGAATCTTCCAGATATCGTATGTCACCCATATTTGAAATCTATTTTAAAACCTGTGTGTTAAAACTTGTGTTTCTCAAGGATCTATATTGTCTCCATCCCTCTCTTTATTGTATATCAACGACTTATTGAAAAAAAAAACAAGAACACAATAATTGCTTCGCTGCTTCAATTTTCTCCAGAAATATAAATGTCTCCGAACCGGATATAATAATTTCGGGACAGACAATTCCACTTTTTGCTTCGATAAGTTTGATGAGAGTTGTAAATAGACACCATTATGCCTTGGCACAATCATGTCGCTGGAATTGCAAAGGCTGCTTTTCAAGAGCTTGGAACACTGTTCCAAAAAGATAAATGTCTCCGAATCGGATTTCAGCTTCGATAAGATTGTTGGTAGTTAAAGTGAACACCAATATGTCTTGGCACAATTATGTCTCTGGAATTGCGAAGGTTGCTTCTCAAAAGTTTGAAACACTGTTCCGAACCAGAAAACTATACACACCTCAGCAACTTTTGATGCTTTATAAAGCTCAGATCAGGCCTTCTTTGGAGTATTGTTCACATCTATAGAGATCCATTCCTAAGCATACTCTGAAGCTGCTGGATTCCATCCAGAAAAGACCCATCGCCTGATTGGAGACACGAACATCACTTGCAACCTTGATATTCTTTGACATCGAAGAAAGGTTGGAGATTCGTCTCTCTTTTATAGATACTTTCACAGGAGGTGTTCAAGTGACTTGGCACATCTAATTCTACCAATAGCTAATCGTTTTGAGGTTCAACTCAATACACCTCGAACTTCACTGTTTAACAACTCTTTCATCTGGAGAACTGCTTTTTATGTGGAATAAACCTACTTGGAACGTCTTTCCAAACGGATTTAATCTCCAGCTATTCAATTCAGTGTAAATCGCTACTTCTGCACAGGCAATGCTCTTAGAGCCCCTTAAGGATTTTTCCTGTAGTGCTTGTGCTTTTTCCTCAAAAAAAAAATTACGCTAAGAATTGAATCGACTCCTTGAGTTAGAGATGGAAAATTTTCCTGCACTGTAACATTTCTCACAGAGGCAAAACGGAGGCAAGAGAGGCAGATCACGAGACTGCCGGTCACTCCCTTGCATTATCTTATGATAATTGCGGAGCCTATAAACTTCAATTAATGGCCGCAAATATACATAAAGCAGATCAAAGTTTCTCTGGTTGAGTTATAAGGCCGGTATAACAGTTCGCAATTAAACCCACGGACCAGACTGATGTACGACGACGCGTCCATCGGCATTTCTTCACTTGATTCATGTTAAAACTGATACTGCTAGTTTCAGGTATCATAATGAAGGAGGTTTTTTGTCAACTGGATAATTTTATTCCGGACGTTTTCAGATGTATAAGCTTCGTTTCTTGGCAAAATCTCCGCTCTCTATTCAGTTCAATATATCTACGTCTTCACTTTTCTATCAACATATATTTCCTTGCCACCATACTGCTCTTTAAGAGTCGTTCCAATAGTTGAATTTTCAGAATTCGAACGTTTTGGCTGATATCAAATTTAGTATAGTGACTTTAATCTGTTATTTTGTTGTGTAAAATAATAATTTTTCCTCAGTTTGAACTCATGATACAAAATTTGAAGTGAAAAACTAATAATAACAGTTCGACCTTGTGAACCTCAATATACCAGGTTCGATTAGCAATTTCTTAATTTTTTCATGTTGGTGCACTCGTCTCGAATATATGTTTACAATTTCAGCTGTTAGGCATGTTTAGTTTGTTGGTGAGAGGCATAAAAATTGAAATTGTTTTGCGTGTTTGGTGATTTTCGCTACCGAAAAAAATTGATCAAAAAATCTGCATAAAATTTTGTGTAAGAAATGGAATCAAGTGCAAATAATGACGATGGCATATGGTAATTTTACTCTGGGTCAAAAAAATTTTTACAAGTGGTGCAAGCTTTTCAAAGAAGGCCAAGAAGATGTGAATAGTGACACTCGCCCCAGCACATCAACAACCGATGAAAATGACGAGAAAGTGGAGAAAATTGTCATGGAGAATCATCAAATCACTATGAGAGATCACTGTTGGGTCATTTTTGTTTATGGCTCTCCAGCTTCCTGAAAGAACGTTCCCTGCAAGTGAATGTTGATGAATATCTTTCGAATATTAACTGTGTTGTCAATGTGTTCTTCCCATCGCAAGTGTTGGTCCCCAGGTACTCCTAAATATTTCATGTTGTCAACTTTTTTATTTATTGGACATAAACACTGCGTTGGGGTTCGGCATTGATACTTATTAACAGTGAGTGTTATTTAAGAGTTGGTTCTTTTTTGTTGTGGTGAATGCAATGAACTCAGTTTTTCCCACATTCAGACTCAGGAGGCTCACACTCAACCAAAAGAGTAGATACATATTTCAGCTTTATCATGGGTTTCAACCCAGGAATCGTCTTCAAATAAAAGTGCTGTATCGTCTATGTAAAATATTATTCTGCCATTGATATTAGAATTTATTAAAATTGTCATTAAAGATCAAACATAAAATGTGACCCAGCACTGTCCCCTGGGGTACGCCCATGTTGACAGGTGGTGGATCGCTGAGGGTTCTGTTTATTTCAACCTTTTGATTCATATTAGATATATAGTTTTCGAATAATTCTAAAGTGATACCTCTAACTCCTACAGTTTCTAAACGGCCCCGAAGAATTTGATAGTTGACAGTATTAAAGGCTTTAGCCAGCAGTCCTGCTGGAGACTGAATCAGGTTTTTGTTCGGCAGAGCCATACTCTTACCATTTGACCTGAAAGACCACTCACCATACAAACTAATTGGCTTCGTTAAGAAGCTGGGTTTATTTGGTCGAGTGTGAATAGGTTTGAGCCACAATAAACCCTTTGTCACCAAATTTATGTCAAATCACCTTGCGAATGAAGTATAATAATTTGGAATACGGAACAGTTTTTTTCCCGCAAGAAGGCGCTAAAATCGAAAGTAAGGTATCTAAAATTGACATGGCTAAACTCCTTATGAAGTTACCTTTTTAACGATGTGCCACACTTACTACTTTCCCTATTCAAATTGTTTGGGTGATTGTTACCGAGGGGAGGGGAAAGGTATGACAGTTGAGGTTATGATAGAAAGATGTCCCCCTTAGATTACAAATCGACGTGTTCTTGCATTTTTCTCAGAACACATGTGTTTTGATGATATTCGATCTGTTTCGTTTTCGGTGCCCCATCCTGTATACAAAATTCTGAGTCATGAATACAAATTAATTAGATACTTTTTTACAATGCACATTTCAGAATATCTGTCAAATACTCATAAAAACTGATATAATTGTCTTCTTAAGTACTTAACGTATATGAACTTTGTCTTTTACACTAAGTAATTTGGACGAATCTTTTAAAACTTATCACGATAAGATCAACTTGATGGAACGGAGTAAGCCATGCGCGTCGCGTCTACTGTAAGACGACGGGGGAAGATGCGCGGGGTTAGAGGGGCGGTCTGAGCAATGAAGCGCCATCGCCGAGTACGTGACCCGAACCCGGGCAGACGCGTGAGGGCAGCCGTCGTTGACGATTGTGTTGGTTTTGCGACAATATGAACAAATATGAATTTGTTCAAAACGGTCTGTCACGAAACTTAATGTGACAAATTGTTCACAATAAACTGTCACTTGAATATGTTATTGATTTTCATCAAGTATCAACCACTTCCATCACATATAATGGAACATTCGTCATTTCACTCGAAAGTGGATTGAAAATCATTCATAAATTTTTTCCAGATAAAGCAAATCGTTCGGAGGAGTTTACATCAAACATGTTTTTCCACAGCTCTTTCATGTGGAAAAAGTAATTTTGTTAGACTGAGGAAAGTTCAATCCTGAGATCTCGTAATCGTTGCTAGCCAAAAAAAAAGAAAAATCTTACTCATTACTATCAACAATCCGAAACACAATCAGCGACATATAAAAATAAATAATTACGTGATAAATGTGTTTCTATACATACACATTACTCATAATATGCTTCATGAATTATTTTCATTATAATGGTGTAAACGCAATTTAAATGCAAATCATCTTATGTTAATTTCCAGAGCTTCTGCTCACCCATTAATTTTAAGTAGCATATAATTAAATTTTATAATTTTTTCTGCCGCTGCCGAATATGTATAAGGGTCCTTTCATGATGGATGACTCGACCGCTGAAAAGGGGTGAACCCCTTTAATACTTACGTTTCCGACGTGCGAATTCATAATTAAAATTTTTACCATTGGTGGACTGTTGATGAGTGTATCGATTGACTACAATAACTTTGAGGGGTCTTATCGAATGGATAATCCATACAAGATCGGGAAGCAAAAGTAATCAAAATGCAATATTTTATATATTTTGTCACAACAGCTACATCGGAGTGATTTTTCGACATGGAAATCAGTTCAATGCAAAAATTATCGAAGGCCTGTGATAATTGATTCCTGTTTAGATAAAATACGTTTCTCAAACTCATTAATACAGTTTATTTCTGACCGGGATATTATAAGCTTATATCGTCATAGTTACGCTATCAATAAAGAGGGTCATAACTCCCTTGGGACATTATAGATTTTATAATTCCCTCTATGCCAGTAATACAGTTTCAGTGACATCTTTTGGCATAACATTTTTCCGTGTCAGCCAGTCCAGATATATCTTGTATTCTTTTTGGTATACGGCTTCATTTTTCGATGGAATTAATGATTCTCTTGCTTGTTCAGCTTTTTTCAAAATATCCTCCATTATATTTGGGGTAGAAAACACGTTTTCACCGCAAACACAGCTTGATAACAAAGTTCTGTTTATGAACAAGTAACATAGCAACAACCTAGCAACAAGAAAACTCTACTATAATCAACGGTACCTGATTCAAATATACCGGGAAGGTAATGAATTGGTACATTTTTCCGTTTCAAAAATGAACAAAATTTTATTGAAATCGGTCAGAAATAAAATTATCTATGTACCACGGGAATTAATGAGCCTTAATAACCTCAGGCAATTGCTGTCCCTCGGGCCAGAGGCCCTCGGGACGCAAACTTTGCCATCGGTAATTAAGGCCCTCCTAATTCCCTTGATACATAAATAACTATTATTGTATGATTTTCACTATAAAGGTTTTTACAACAACCGCGACATGTGTTTCGCTATACAATACTTTTTCAAGCATTAATAATAAGTTCAAATGCGGTATTTTCGATTGGTTGGGAAAGGGATCAAAAATATTCGTAGATAAACAATTAAGTTTTATGCCAACGTTTCGGACTTTATTTAATTCATCATCAGGGCTCAAACATTAGTTATCCATGTCAAAAAACGTTCAAAATATAAGTATCGGACAACATAGGTACAAATAAAAATGATGACTAACCAAATGAAAACACATACACCACAGACTCATTAAAAAAAATCAATAATAAGTTACTTCCAAATTACTTACGACTATTTACTACTCTAACATAATTACCTACTTGTTTTCTACTTTATAATGAATGAATCTACCTAAAAAAGCCAGGTATAAATTCATTAACTATATGAACAAATTTAATTTCCGAAAATACTGTAATCATACTTAACTTTTTTTACCTGCAAATAAACAGATTTAATAACCTTCCTTCGGGAAAAGAAGGGACTTGAATTCATGATTGATCTCATGTCCCTATTTCTGTGTTCTTTTATGCGAGTTTTGAATGTTCTTCCAGTTTGACTTATATAATACATCCATCGGTAGACAGCTGCCTATCGGGCACCGTCAGTGCCGGACAGGCAGTCTTCGATTGACGACGAAATGTGAATAACTAAGAAAAGTACCCAATAAAAATAACTGCGTGAACGCAAGCGAGACATAAGTGGAACCACCTATTGGTGTGATAACCAAGTCAACCTGCCAAGTTTTTATGCCAGTGTTGGTGGTTTTACCAATCAACCGACAATTGCGGTTGCAGAAATTTGGAAGATAACCTGAAATGCCACTGGAAAACGAATCCACATGTTTCTAGAAATGATATGAAATCGAGAGAGGTTAATGCAGTCGAGCTGCTGGAAAATAATTCCATGAAAATCAAAAGAAAAATAGATAAGTACTATTCTGATCATTTCCATATTGACTTCAGTGTTGGTGGTTTGGCCAATTAGTTTCCAGCAGCTTCACTGCATTACCTTTTCTCGATTTCATATCATTTCTAGATACATGTGGATTCGCTCTCCGATGGCATTTCAGGTTAGCTACCCAAATTTCTGCAACCGCAGTTGTCGGCTGATTGCTCAAACCACCAACACTGACATAAAAACTTGGCAAGTTGACTTGGGTATCACACCAATAGGTGGTTTCACATTTTGTCTTCAATCGAAGACCGCCTGCCCGGTACTGACGCTGCCCGATAGGCTGAAACAGCTGTCTACCGGTGGCTATTAAATTGAAGTCAATATGGAAATGATCAGAATAGTACTCATCTATTCATCTTTTGATTCTCATGGAATTATTTTCCACCAGCTTGGCTGCATTAACCTTTCTCGGTTTCATATAATTTTCAGAAACGTGGATTCGCTTTCCGATGGCATTTCAGGTTAGCTACCCAAATTTCTACAACCGCAGTTGTGGGCTGATTGGTCAAACCACCAACACTCACATAAAAACTTGGGAAGTTGATTTGGGTGTCACACCAATAGGTAGTTCCACTTATGCCTCGCTTGCGTTCAGGCAGTTATTTTTATCAAGTACTTTTCTTAGTTATTCACATTTTGTTCATATACAGTTATATTTGTCTTCTCATAACACTGATACAGAGAGTTGCGTGGCCAATATAAACACAGATTTGCACATTTGACAGTGTTAAAAATCTTGGCGTAACCATAAATAATTGTTTGTCTTTACATGAACATGTGGCAAACATTTTCAAAGTATCAAGCTTGAAACTCAAATCGCTATATGAATTCAAGTATCAGTTATCAGAAGAAATGAAACTCAGATTAGTTAAAACTTTTATTTACCCCCATATCGAGTATTGTTGTTCGGTGTATTACAATTTTTTGCCGCAATATAATAAGCAGAAGGTATAACGTATACACATTGCTTGCATTCGATTCGTATGCTGTATACCATACGGTGAACATGTCACACCATTTTTGTTAAAAATGAAGGAGATGAATGTGAGGTACATAGTCCAATATTTTATAATTTTTTTTTTGTTTAAGTTGCTTCAAACTGAAACACCTAGTTATTTATATAGTTTATTAAGCATGAATTCTGACATACATGGTCAATTTGAGAATTAACTCATTCAACATACCTAGGCACCGTACTTCCAAATTTCAAGGTTATTTTTCTTATATAGCCCTTTCTTATCTGAATAAAATTTCACCCCTTTCAAATCATAATATTCATCAATTTAGGAAAGGAATAAAATCACAGATGCTTACTGCTCAGAGCTAATTTAAAATTCAATGTATTGTAGTGACATGAAATTGTTGAATTGGCCAAAATAATGTTAAGAATACTAAGAGTTACTAGCAACTATACGATCTATTATTTTTTTCTTTTCTCTATCATTCTTATGATAGTAAATAAGAATTTTTTGATTACTTTCTCACACTCACTGTATAATTTTGGGTGGGGTGGAAAATAGCCTTTGGCTAACCATTTTTCTATAACCACCAACCGGTGGTTCCACTTTTGTTTCACTTGCGTTTACGCAGTTATTTTCAATAAGTACTTTTCTTGGTTAAGCACATTTTGTCTTCAATCGAGGACCGCCTGCCTGGTACTGACGATGCCAAATAGGCTGAAACAGCTGTCTACATCGACTCTCAAATTGAAATCAATATGGGAATGATCGAAGTAGTACTTATCTACTTTTTTTGTGATTTCCAATGAATTTTATTTTCCAGCAGCTTGACTGCATGATTCAGTCATAAATCCTTCGAAGTCATCTATCATATCATTTGGGCCTCTTAATCCAGCTGATATGAACATTCAGTTACGAGGAAATCTACAACAGAAAAGGCAAAAATCACAGAAGAAATCTTATGCAAAACTCAATATGTTATATGGTCTTAGACATATCATGAGTGGGTCACAAAAACTCTTTTAAGCAATTCCTTGGTACTATCTCAAGCCAGCTACTGCGATGATTACATTTACAAGCCTTGTTTGACAGCAATAGATACATCCAGGATTCAAATACTGCAAAATTCCTGTCTGAGACTAATTTTTGGCATTCGGTAAAAACTTCGTGACCTATCGCTACTGCATAAAGTAATTATTGAATGATATCCCGTCCTATCTCACGGAAAAAATCAGGTATAGAATATATATATCCATGATCATATTCATAATCAAATTAGACTTATTATGCGGGTTCACTGATTTTAATTCCCTCCCAACTCAATCATATTAAAAATAATTATGGCCGTATCTTAGATTTAGTATTTACTTCAGAAAATAATTCTACCAGCTGCACTATAAATAAAATAGATCTGCCGTTTGTGAAGGAGGATGATTACCATCCTCCTCTAAATGTCACTATTTATTCTGAAGGGAGGAAAGAATCTACAAATATTCCATTAGAAACGAGGTATAACTTTAAAAAGCCGATTTTCTTGAATTGAGTCGCACTTTCAGAGATATCGAGTGGCATACAGTTCTTAATGAAAGCGATGTTGAAGTGGCTTTAGGTAAATTTTATAGTTTGTGGAATGACGTGGTAGCAAGGTGTGTCCCTAAAATTAGTTTTGGTAAGAATAACAATTCGTATCCAATTTGGTTTACTAAAGAGATAAAGGATCTGAGGAGAGAAAAAGAGAGATACAGGAAATTGAAAATGTTATCAGTTTATTATGAAAATAAATTCAAAGAGTTGAGGTGCAAATTAAAAAAAAAAAATTAGAAAAGAAGAGAGGATTTATTACAAAAAAATCGAAGATAGTATACATACCGAAGTGAATGAATTTTGGAGTTTTATAAATAAAAAAAAGTCAAATAATACAAATCTAGGAAATTTTGTCCATAATAATGAGTTTGTGGATGAAGATAAAACTGCCAACGTTTTTGCAAAATTCTTTTCGTCAATCTTTTGCTCCGAACCTGCAACTTATAACATGCATTTCAGAGATACACATAATGGTATAGGAATTTGTAATGAATCATTCAACATTGACTCTATTTGCGAGACTGACTTTAATGCAGCAATGAAAAAACTGAAGTCCAAGAAGGCAGAAGGTACAGATGGTATTCCTCCTTATATTTTGAAAGGCTGTAGTAAATGGCTGAAAGTTCCATTGATTTATATTTACAACTTGATCATTAAAACTGGTTCATTCCCAACTGCTTGGAAAACTTCTATAACAATACCAATACACAAGTCGGAAAACAAAATGGATGTGGAAAATTATAGGGCAATTTCCATGATGTGTGCTCAAGCGAAACTATTTGAGCAAATCATTTTTATCAAACTCAGCAATTACACTCATAAATATATAGTACCACAACAACACGGATTCATGAGACAAAAAACAATCAGTACTAATCTATTTATATTAAGTAATAAGGTTTTTGACACGTTAAAAACTAAATCACAGTTGGATATTGATTTTACGGACTTCAGAAAGGCATTTGATCAGGCACATCATGACTTACTCCTAGAAAAGCTTAGTGGCTATGGATTGTCCATAAATTTGCTTGAATTGATGAAAAATTATCTTCAAAAACGATAATTCAGGGTCAAACATAATGGAGATACTGGCTAATTCTGGAGTTCCACAAGACTCGAACCTAGGACCTCTTCTGTTTTTACTTTTTATTAATGATTTTTCTTCAACTCTTGAATTTTCGGAGTACTTACTTTTTGCAGATGACTTAAAACTCTTCAAACGTATTCAAACTGTTCGAGACTGTATAGGTCTGCAAAGAGATATTGATAAAACCATGGATTGGAGTCTAAGAAATAAATTATATTTCAATTTTAAAAAATGTTCTGTACTCTCAATCACCCGTATTAAAGAGCCAATTCTGTTTGAATATGAAATGAAGGGAGAGATCCTAGAGAAAAAAACTGAAATAAAAGATCTTGGCGTTACCTATAATTCACAATTTAACTTTTCCACTCACATTATTAACATTATTAAGTCCGCTAATCGTATTTTAGGTTTTGTTATCAAACAAACATCGAATTTTGCCAATATTAACACTATTAAATTATTATATTATTCCCTGGTCAGGCCTAAACTAGAATTTGCCTCAATTATTTGGTCCAGTGAATATCAAACATATCTAAATAATTTGGAAAAAGTACAAAACAAACTGTTGAGATATTTTTATTTTAAAAAGTACCAAGTGTGGTTTAATTATAATACCGTCAGAATATATCAATTAAGATCGGAATTCAAGATACTATCCTTAGACCAGAGACGAACTTTAATATCAATGATATTCCTGTATAAATCAATAAACAATTCAACAAATTCCCCAGAAATCCTCAATATGCTTCCATTTAATGTACCTCCACGGTGTATACGTTCCGCACCAATGTTCAATATCTCTGCAATATGTACATCATCGAGAGCACCTCTTTTAGCTATGATTAAATTAGCAAACAATTTCAATCTACTTATGGATTTAGATTGGACCTTACCTCTATCAGTTTTTCGAAAAATAATTTTAGAACAAATATTGAATTCAACTCTGCCAAACTAAACATATATTTGACGAATCCACTCAGTGCAGTTATGGACGACTTCCTATAAGTCTGGTAAGTGATAGTTTAGTAATCTAGATATATATTTAGTAGCTATCATTGTAGTGTATTTGCCAACAGTTTATCCATGTAATTAGTCTTTAATGGACTGTATGGGTAATCATTATGATTCAATTGAAGTGAACTCTCGTTCACTTCAATTGAATCATAAAATCTATTTCCTGAAAATCTTAAAACTATATCAGTTGGCCAGGTTTCGTGAATACCTAGAAAATAAACTTTTCGATGAGCAATGCAGCAATATATAAGTACTTACATGTAATTACCATTGATTTAATTTTTTTATTCCTTTTCAATTTTCTATAGATTATCACATAATTACTTTTTGTGACTTTCTAATCCGTAATTTTCAGCATCAGTTTTTTTTTCTTTTATATCGCAGGTTCCGGAAGAAGACCATTCGTGACTGACCGGGCTCCTTCCAGTCATACTGAACCAAGAATAAGATATAAAAATTTTGAATTTGTAATATTCTCACAGTTAATGATAAATTTTTCTTCGCAATACTGACTGATCATTCAAATACTACCTTATAAATTTCTCAAATTCTTTTTCCGAAATGTGTTCTATCCAAAGACAGAATTGACCGCCGTGTTGATCGCTGGTTCAACCTCCAGGCTGAATAATCGATTTTCACTTGCTATCGTCCAATCCATGTTAAGAATTACACGTCAAAAGGTAAGACCTCATTAGTCCTCAGCTCATACAAGTTTCGACTTCTGAGGGTTGTCGTTCGTAGGGGTGCGACAGCAGTTCAACGGATTTTAAACAGATTTTTACATACCCATATCTGAAAAAAAACCGTTTAGAAGACCACACTCCCTCTCATTGAGTGTTGAAATGAATAGTTGAAATCATAGGCATACGTGTTTGGACCATTTTTCAAATACCATTCACACTCTGTTGAATTATTAAACCATTAAATAGTACTCTTACGAAACGCTACATCCAAAAGTAATTAATGCCCATCAAGATACGGCTCAACACCTTTTCTATTATACAATTCTAACACTTCCGTTATAATGGCCCCTAAATTTAATTCATTAGTTCAAACAAAACACTAACAAATAATTCATAAAACAGTGGGCGGTGAAAGATTAAAAGGATCCCACAAGTTGTGAAAGAATTTATATTTATATGATTTCTCATGATTGTTGGTCGTGTGCACTTCACTGTCTCATGCATATTCAATTTTCTTGTAGTTATAATATCATCACGCTAGCATTTGGAATTATACCAGAAGGGATATATTTACGATATGAGATCTCATCACACTTTACGATGAACAAAAAACCCACGCAAGAAAATTACCAATCAAAGTAGGATCTCTCGAGATGGATGAAAGAAATAGTTATAATTTTCACATATAGAGTGATATTTTGATGAATTTGATGATTAATAAATTATGTAAGGAAAATTAAACCACACATTTCTCTCAAGTGGGGCATCGAAAATTTCTCAAATTCTCGACACAATAATCAATCTCAAAAATCATATGTAACATCTACATCGCCAATTCGGTGTCTCTATTGCAATGAGAACCACGTCACTAATCTTTGTCCGAAATTTCTCGCGCTCAATACTTCACAGCGATTTGAAATTGCCAAAAAAGAAGGATGATGCATCAGTTGCCTTCGCAAAGGGCATCGTCCATCTCAGTGCACGTCTACTAGTTGTCACAACTGTCAACTAAAACACCACACTCTTTGGCATTTCGAATCACGAAATAAAAATAAAAGAAATATTCACAACAATCCCAAAATAATCATAATTATAATGGTAATAGTAGTCATAACCACAATAATAACGCGACTAATAACTGTAACACATCAGATGAATTTAATCATAATAATCGCAACAAAAACTACGCTAACTCTAATAATAATAATAACTATGCACGTGCAGGTTTCTTCTGAAGCAGTTCTAGCTACTGCAATCGTGGATATCGTCAATAAGTACGGAATATCTATAAAACTTGTAGAGTATTCTTGGACGCAGGCTCTCAGGCTCATTTCATTATAGAGAGCGTTGCAAGTTTTTTAACATCGACATCGCAGTTTCCGGTCTTGATGATATCTCAACAAACATAAAACAACCTACTTATGCAACAATCAAATCTCGTCACAATAAATTAGCAAAAGCACTTTCATGCCGTTCTTTCTTATTAATCAATCTCTACTTGAGATTCCTAAAAACACTTCCTCAGCTGATCCAGAATTCTTCAATCCTTCTGGAATTGATACTCTTATTGGGGTAGAATTGTTCTACAAATCACTTAGCATAGGCCAGCCAGATGCGGTTCTTCAAAAAACTCTACTGCGTTGGATCGTAGCTGGTGAAATAAAAAATCATGTCGCCACTAGACGCATAAGTTGTCACTTAGGCTTACATGCAGCGGCATTCGATTCTGATCTTACTCGCTTCTGGGAAATTGAGGAAATTCCCTCATCAAAAACTTCATCCCCAGTAGAAAAGGCATGTGAAGTGCATCATTCACTTCACACTACTCGAGATAATTCCGATCGATACATCGTTAGGCTTCCTTTTAATGATAAAATTAAAAATCTCGGAGAATCTTATTCAACTGCTTTACGTCGTTTCTACGCCTTAGAAAGGCAATTCTAAAAGGATCGAGAACTTCAACGCAAATACTCTGACTTTTTAAGCGAATATCAGAAGCTGGCTCGATTCTGAATAGATCTCGATCCTGAATCTTCTCTCAAAATCATCGGTATCCACTGGAACTCTCTGATTGATTTATTGTTTTATAAAGTTAATGCAACTATTTTTAAAACTCTCACTAAACTAAACATCTTATCTCAGATTACAAAATCTCGTCTAGCTGATCATGAGCCAGGTCTTCCACCTGATTACCGCGGTATGCTTCGCGACCTTTTTTGAAAACGGGAGTCGACTACTGCGGCCCATTGTACATTGAAGAGAAGCGATTCCGTAATCGGAATAAACTCAAGGTCTACGTTGCAGTTTATGTTTGCATGAGCTAGTAATTCCCTCTCAAATTTTCTACTGTCACTGTCACTGCCAAACAATCGCACGAGCACTAAAGCTATCCATTTAGAGCTTGTTTCCGATTTTACTACGGAAGCTTTCTTGGCTGATATTAAACGCTTTTTTGCTAGGAGAGAAAAGTCTCTTGAAATCTTTTCTGACAACGGCACTAACTTTGTCGGCGCTGACCGTGAGTTGCAAGCCTTATTCAATTCAGCTGATCATCAAATCGCAAACATTTTGATAATGAAACAATCACTTGGCATTTCATACCACCCAGAGGTGGAGGACTTTGGGAAGCTGTGGTCAAATATTTAAAAAAATATTCACTCCGCACTGTCGGAGATACAGTGCTTACCTATGAACAATTGGAAACCTATATAATTGAGATCGAAGCGATAATGAACTCTCGTCCTTTATCTCCTTTATCCTCGGACCTCAACGACCTTCTGCTTTTGACTGCCCGCCATTTCCTTACTGCTGCTCCATTGACAAGCTGTCCAGAGGTTGACTTAACTGACACTTCATCCAACCAATTGTCTGCCTGGTAACATGCGCAGAAATTAAAGTACCATTTTCGCGATCGCTGACATGAAGAATATCTAAATAACATTATTAGCTCGCATCAACGTTCTAAATTAACTAGCAGGATTCAAGTTGGAGATTTGGTTCTGATCGATGAAGACAATCTTCTCCCACTCGTTTGGTCCATTGGAAGGATCACCGCAATCCATCCAGGAGAAGACGGCATTGTTCGTGTAGTGACTCTAAAAACTGAGAATGGCGAGTACAAGCGCTGTACTAAGAAACTTTGCTCTCTACCCTTCAATTAACGGCTCTACTTTATTTTATTGAACTTGGACAGTTCAAGGGTGGTGGCATGTTCGGTCTCAAAATCTTGCTATCGAAATTATTATATGTTTCAAGTGAATCTTAATTTTTCAGTATTCAGCCTAGAGTTGCCAGCTCTGAAATTTGAACAACAAAACAGGTTGTTTTATGGCATTATTCTTACTTTCAGTATTGTTAACTAATCTTGTTGAAGTTATTTAATTTTTCAATGTTCCCAATCGTGGTTTTCCAGTTGGTCTTCTAATGTACGGGTCTTTTCTAATCCACTTATCCGCATTAAATTCAATATTCTCGAATATCTTCTCTCAAGCAACCCGTACATTCAAATCTATTTCACGTAAATATTGTAGGCTACAAATAACTAGATTTTTAATTACTTAATTGTTCCTCGTATCCCTTATCTTGGGAATTACCCGCTATTATGACCTCCCCTACCTATGTCAATTCAAACCTCTGTCTATCCCTGCAATGACGAATCTGAAACCCCTTCTCTAACTACCGATGTGAAACATTGCATTTTGTAAAATCATTCATTACGTTTTCAACCTTGTAAGAGAACAGTAAGAATCAAATCTTGTCTCATCTACAGTACATTTAGCCAGTTATTTTTCTCATTCTATCTTTTCAGAAGAGTCAATGTAATTCTTGTGTGCATTAAGCATTCATACTCACGATGAAATCATCGTGGGTCAAAACATTGCCGAACAGCCAGGAAAAGAAATTTGGGCAGAAATTAAAAAAAAACATTTAACTTTCCATTTTGTTAATATCACCCATGAAAAATCTTCAACCCTTCAATCGGAGGTGCATCTCCATTTAATTTAGGCAGATGCGGGTCGAATTCATCTCTCCAGTTTTCCATGACTCTGGCGCAAAAGTTAGGCAGAATTTGACCGATGGCATAGATTATGTTGGCTTTGAGGACCGTTGTGGTTTGTGGCTTATTCGCATACACCTGCGACTCAAGAAAACCCCACAAGAAAAAGTCTAACGGGGTCAAATCGCACGATGTCTGTGGCCAGTTCACATCACTTAAACGTGATGTGACCATGCTCTCAAAACACATACATAGGACACTCTTGGATCTTAAATGAATTGTAATCGTCCCAAAGATAAGTTTGTTCGTTGACGTACCCTCCATCCAGTAATGGGCCTCACCGCTGAAGATGATTTTCCTATGAAAATTAGGGTCAGTTGCAAACTGCTCCAGAGCCCATTCAGCGAATCCACGTCGTTGTCTATGCCAATTTACGTTTAGTTCCTGGATCAGTTAAATTTTGTATGGGTACAGGCCCAAGTCACGACGTTGAATTCGCCAAGTTGTGGTCTGTGAACGGCTGAGTTCTTGTGAGTGACGCGAAATCGACTGCCTCGGATTCTCCTGCACACTCTCACAGATATCGGCAATGTTTTCGGCAGATCTTACGTTTCGCTGACGTATGGGTGATGATCCATCGTTTACTGAGGCAGTGAACTCAAATGGCAAATAGTCCTCTCGGAAGGACGATTACGGCGACCATAAAATGACCGAAGCGCGCGGTACTCGACATTTAACTCTTCATAACTTCATCCAGTACTGGATTCTCAACCTGCCTCTCACCATTTTTCCAGAAATATGTCGCTTGTTGATTACACTCATATAGCTCTGTAATCCGATTTCATTATGGATTATTTTCAAAGTGATCTTCAATCTTTTCCACCAGGACCAACATTCTTGATTTTGGTAGACAGGATAGGTGTTTTCTTTTTTCTGCTCACTTGTTTTTCCAACACCTCATTATTCATCAAACGAGAGAGTAGGACAGAAAAAAATTCAATAATATGCTGCTAACTTCACTACAACTCTTCCACCAATCCATAAACCCCAATTTATGAATCCACATCACCTTCTCTTTCCTGAACATAGTAGTAAGAGATATTATCATACTGGAGTACAACACTTGAATGAATCTATTTCTGAGAACTCTCCAAGGTTAAATACTGCAGAATTCAGGTCAAGTTATACTTGTCGTCATGCAAAAACTTTGTCGAGCAAGTTAATAAAGGAAATGAATTACATTATTTATGGATATCATATAGACTGGCCAGTGAATCACTACTTTCGCACAGGCACCGCTGTGAGAGCGCCTTAAGGATTTTCCTGTAGTGCTTTCGTTTTGTCTTAAAAAAAATCATAAACATTTGCGAGGATTACGGGAAACAGATGCTATTTGTTGCTATTCGAAAATTATTTTTGATGAAACAGGCCAGTCTATATGATATCCATAAACATCATTGTCCATTTCCTTTGTTAGCTTGGTCGACAAAGCTTTTGCATGACGACAAGTATAACTTGACAGTATTTAACCTTGGAAAGTCCTCAGAAATAGATTCATTCAAGTTTTGTCTTTCATTATGATAATATCTCTTACGCCCAGGAAACGATGAGGAGCCACAGTTCGTCTCGTATTTTTGATATGTACCGCTCTTGGTGGAATCAGATGTGCCAAGTCATTTGAACACCTCCCGTAGAAGTATCGATAGAAGAGAGACAAATCCCTAACCTTTCTTCGATGTTCCAGGCTATCAAGGTTGCACGTGAAGTTCGCTTCTCAAATCAGACGGATGACTCTTTTCTGGATGGAATCCTGCAATTTTAGGGTATTTTGGGGGCAGAGCTCCAGACATGAGAACAATACTCCAAAGAAGGTCTGATATTAGCTTTAGGAAGCATAAAAAGTAGCTGTGGTATGTAGTTTTCTGGTTCAGAACAGTGTTTCAAGCTTTTGAGAAGCAGCCTTTGCAATTCCAGCGAACAAAGTTCAACGTCGGTCACTCCAAGGAAAAATTGAAATTGTTTCAATGGGGATTGTTCCTCAATTTGGGTTATTACAGCAAATGCAAGTTTGAACAAAATAAAGTTGATTTCAATTCATGAGTTTTTGAAATTCACTTCGAAAAGTATTCAAAATAATGTTTCAAATGTTGGGTTTTGATTTTTAAAGGGATTTGTTTCTAATTCACATATTGGCAACAGCGCCTATATCAAGTAGAAATAATTTATACGTACCTAGATATTCTACTTTAAAAAAGGAAAATTATCTCTATAAATCAACAATTAAGGCAAAATATAAATTATAGTTCTATACCACCTCCAAAAGCCACATATAAACAGTTATTTTGTTATTTATTTATATAGAGGAAGTTAGGTTAGGTGCACAAAATGTCATATGTTACAGAATGTCTGGGAACTCGGAACATAAGTAAACAAAACAGCACGCCTCTGAAATATGTCATCTTTGTTTGCCTCATACAGGTAACAGATTCATTGTCCTTTATTAGCTATAACCGATGGTGCCAAATGGTGAAATAGAAACGAATCCCTATAAATGTTGAATGCATTATTTCATTCCTCTTTTTTAAGTATTTAAATATTTTTTTTAAAGAAAAAGGTTGAAATGATAAGTTTGAAATGCGTTGTTTTAGAGCTCTTTTATGACAACTACTTGATTTTTGTCGGGAGGAACATTCCCCATTGTTGGGGAAGGCGTGAGGTCTTATCGTGAAGCGGCTGCTGAATTTAATAGAATACACCTGCTAGAGATAAACTGTTCACCCTGAAACTGTCCATGAAATATTAAGTATTTTCGTGATTACCGACCAAGTAACAAAGAACATAAAAATTGTAATAGAACATATTGAAGATGATTCCATATTGGGGGCTCTATAATAATTGAACAGTCAGAGTTCATCTCAGGACAATTTTTTTTTCATATTGAATGAATTGCAAATAAATTTTGTTCGAGATTCATGAATATCATTACTTATGCATAAAGCTAATAATTTCTGATTGAAGTGTAATCTTGATGGATTTATGAATTATTTAATAATTGTCAGCAAATGTCATAATAGATCTTATGTAGATATTACTGAGTTTTTTTATAGTTATCGGCCACTGCAAATTATTTATCACAAAATAATTGTGGATAGTTGATGATTACAGTAATTATTTCATTTCATATAGCATCTACATATAGAGTAGAAAGATAAGAGTTTTAATGTTTGCAGCATATGGAAATTATAGCCATATATCATTTCTAGTACTTGTAATTATTAGTAAAAAAAATAAAGTTGAATATAATCAACAAGCTTTTTCTGTAAACGCCTTCCTTCATTTTTTCAACGCTTATCAATTATAACAAGTACTTTGTAGTACATTTTCCTAAAAAAATGGTCACCTAAATCACTGCTTGATTGAGTTAATTCATTACTAAATGAAATGCTAATGATTGAACATAATTTCAATGAATGAAATTAATATTCTGATTGAAATCAGAATATTTCGTAAAAACCCTTGAGCCAATTAGAAAGATTGTATTCTTAGATGTTTGTTGGAAACTTTAAATTATTTAATATAAACTAATTCATGTACTTAGCATGTTAATGTTACTAATTACAATTATATTTTTTATATTAGATAATGGAAATGAATTCAAATAATCATAACATACTGTGATTTATAAGCGGATGTTGTTTCTAGTAATTCAACATTATCTGAATTAAATTGATGGAAGTGTTTCAATACTTTGAATTCTGGTGAACTAATATGTCCTTTTGAATAAAAAGATGAAAATGCAGGAGAACAATGGAAGAATTTTTTTTTTTTATTGAAAATGTGTAAACTGCAACATTCTATTTCCGAATCTATTTGTTTCTGATACTCTTTATCTGATTTTGAGACTTCGAGGGAAGTTCTCCTGATTTATTTTGAAAATGTTATATCATCAGGAGTAACTAATTTTTGGGAAAGAAAGTTTTTGGCTTTCTACTACTTCATCTTGATACAGAAAAATGTGGTTATCTCCTGATTGTAATGTTATGGAATATCCTCCGATGGAAATGTATTCTCAAGAAAACTAACAATGTGTTTAAAAAATAACTCTTGAAAATATGATGAATTCCACGTACTTTCAGAAAAGTCTAGATCACCTCGAATGAAGTTTTAATTCAAGATATACAGTGTGTCAATTTTAAAACTTACAATAGGCTATTTCTCACGAACGAAAGCTGATTTCGAAAAATGCTTGAAATCGTTTCTAGGATAGTAAGGGATAACTAAAGTGACATGAAAGAGAACTTACCCCCATCAACCCCCTAGGCTCCACCCACTAAAACTCAAAAAGTTTGAATTGCAAACCCCTACTTGTGATACATCATTGAAAAGACTAGAAAAAATGCTATCTAATGATGGAATATTTAATGAGGTTTTTGTGTAACTACAAATTTATTAAAAATGTCAATTAAGTACATGTTCAAAGTGAGGTCCGTTGTTTTGTAAACAATAATACAGCCTATTGTCAATGTCTGCACAAACTTCAATATCAGCCGGCTTACTAAAATGATAAGTGTCCGTCGATACTTTTAAATAAAAACTCAATTTGCCGTTTTTGCAAAACAAGTTGAAAAGATCTGTTTTTTGGGTTCTGTCAGAGTCAATAATTTATGGTAAGTTTAAGACTTTTAAATGTCATTAGCTTTCATCATTTGTACGATCTGTACTGTCATTCCGCTGTAGTTGTCACGATGGTTCACACTATACCTGAGCGCGTAGAGATAATTTTCATATTTGCCTCCCAGAACCAGTAATATTTCATGAAAGACATCCGGACAAAAATGTAACTTACGTGTAAGTCCGCGATTTAGTTAAAAAATTTAGAGAAACGGAATCAGTGCAAAATAAAAAAAGGAATGCCCCAAGATTACTGAATGAAGCAACCCAAATTGAAGTCCTTGGAAATTTTGCAATGGAGCCTACTGCATCAACACGTCAAGTATCTGCAGTGACAGGACTTTCAAATGACTCGGTTAGAACGTTGTTGAAATTACATAAGTTTCACCCGTACAAACACAAATTCTCCAAGAACTAGGCGATGATGATCCAGACCATCGAATTGAGTTTTGTGAACTCATGACTGAAAGAATTCGCGTTGAAGCGAGAATGTTAAAAAATATTTGTTTCAGTGATGAATGAACTTTTATGCTGAATGGTGATGTAACTAAACAAAACTGTCAGTACTGGAATGATGCGAACCCGCATCGATTCAGAGAAAGTCACACTCAATATCCTGAAAACCTGAATTTTTGAGCAGGAATCTTAGGCGATGTTATAATTGGTCCCTTGTTCGTACCAGGCAATTTAAATGGCGACATTTATCTCGATATGCTGGAAAACACCATCGAACCTTTAACTGTGCATGAATTAGAGAACCATAGGGGCCAACCAAGCAACCTAGCTGTAGACAAAGATTTGCTGCACTTCCAACAAGATGGAGCACCTCCCCACTATGGAGCTCCAGTTAGGTACTGGTTGGATACTATTCATCCGAACAAATGGATTGAAAGGAGAGGTCCCATTGAGTGACACCGAGGTCACCAGACTTGGCGCTACTTAACTTTTTTCTGTTGATTCACCTCAAGTCAGTTGTTTATGAAACTCACCCTGCGTCACTTGGGGAATTGTTTGAAAGAATTACGCAAGCATGTCGCGCCATTACTAGAACAACATTTGCCACAGTTCGTGCAGAATTGGAAAATAGACTGTAATATTGTTTACAAAACAACGGAACCCACTTCGAACTTTTACTTAATTGACATATTTAATAAATTTGCAGTTCAACAAAAACATCAATAAATATTCCATTCAGGCCAAAGTTTCACAGTTATTACTTCACCCTGTACAATTATTATTTATATCATTGGATAGCATTTTTTATAGTATTTTCAATGATGTATCACTAGTAGGGGTTTGCAATTTAAATTTTTTGTGTTTTGGTGAGTGTAGCCTAGGGGGTTGATGGGGGTAAGTTCTCTTTCATGTCACTTTAGTTATCCCTTACTATCCTAGAAACAGTTTCAAGCATTTTTCGATATCAGCTTTCGTTCGTGAATAATAGGCCATTGTAAGTTTTAAAATTGACACACTGTGTACCACGTTGTTATGTAGATCCATAATATTTACATATTGAATTCGTAATTGAAGTTTATGTGGAGCAGTTTAATGGGTGGTTTGAACCAGAGTCCAAAAACAAAACATTCATAATACAACACTGTATGAGTCTGACATGGGTTTCATTACTGGTACCTAGTAGGCTGCAACAAATGGACTGTCTATGAAGGACAAATATACGTTATTATGATAAACAAGGCTTCTGAAACAATTATTGTAGTTACCTTGTAGTGAAAGCTGTAGAGTGAGAAAGAACACAAATTTTATTTGGTGGTTGATGTCGAAGCTTGGCTTTGTAACGAACCGCCCTTGAGAGTCCCATTTACCATTGATCCGTTTGAAAACCAACAATCAGTTTTCTGTAAACTAGCCTTTGAGCTGTTGTAAGCAACCCTCAGAAGTCAAAAGGTGTACGAGCTAATTGGTGGATCGAGTCTTCTGTTGATAACACGGATAATAATAATAGGGCAGAAATCTTAGCCGCACAGATGCAGAAGGCTGTCATTCTTGGCTCACTGCGTTTGCTCAGGGCACATGATTCTCGGACCCAATGATCACTTACCCCACGGTGTGGGGACTGGTCATTGGTTGATAATGTTGGCGCGCCCTGCCGAATGTATCGGGGCTTCGGAGGATAAGGCCTGACCAGCACACACTACGGTGAAAAAAATATTAATATCGTCTTTATTATGCAGAGATTACAAATTATTACATAATTAGAAGAAATAATATAGGAAAATCTCTTTCTTGCTTGAACATCACGAGGTAAAATTTAGCCTTTGGCTACTCTTACATCTAACCCCATGATGCTCATCTAGAGTTGATAATACCATATGGCCTTATAAATTACAAAATTACAAAAAAATACTAACTAAAAAACCAGTTCATTTCATCAGTTCGGACTTCCATTGTCTAACATAATATAAAGGAAGGTTTCGAAAAGGAACTGGGCATCATCAAAAATGACCTTCAACGGAATGGTTACTTCATAGTGATGGTAGAACAGGCTTTAGCTAGAAGACAGCAAGAGCTCCAAAAGAAAGAGAAGCCGCCACAACCAGTAGTTGTATTTCCCTACATCAGAGGATTATCGGAAAAGATAAGAAGGATTGGGTCCAAATATAACATCAGGACCTTTCAGATCTGGAAATTATACGTCAGTGAAATCAAGAGGCCATTGAAAGTTGGCATTGCTGAGCACAAGGAACACACCGAGGAGAAACCAGCAAATCCGGAATAGAAGAGCATGTTTGGACTCATCAACATAACATCAAGTGGGCTCAAGCTGAAATCATACACAAAGAAGAACACTGGTTTAGGAGAAAATTCAAAGAAGTCGCGTATATGTTGTGCAACAACGCATTTAGTCAAGCTAGCATAGCCGATGTATTTGCTGTTGCAATCTTCCTTTCTGTTTTCTAGTCTATTTTTTGGATTACCAAAAAGCTGTTGCAATTTATAAGAAGTTTTATATGCAAGTTTCATATTTACTTTATCGAATATCTGTTGAAGCCCTCTCGTGTATTGGGGTTCATATGGGATTACTATAAACTTGTTATTACTCTCCTCTTTTTGAAAAGTCGAAGATTTACGAAATGCTTCCCTGAACTTCATATTGATCTCGAAAAAAGTTATTCAACTTCCACACCAAAGGTTCCAATCTCATCGTGTGACCTATAAATGGGATCTCGGAGGAATAAGTCCAGTTATCACCCGAAGACGATTGTGAATACTAACAATCGAAACGTTGTGACAACTTGATTTGAAATCTTTTAATTTAAATTTTTTCATTTTTTGTTGATAATATTTTTTATTTTCCAATTCTTTCAGCTTTTATTATTATTTCAATTTTTATTTGTTTGGTTGTTGTATGTTATTTCTTTGTAATTTCAGTTTTTTGTTTTGATAAAATTGTTATTTTCGGTTAATCTTTTTGATTTTTTTTTCAGGGTTCTCAAATCAATTTATATTATATTAGACAATGGAAGTCTGAACTGATGAAATTGACATTAGTTTGTTGCATTCCAAGATCGAGTTTACTTGATCTAGATGTCGAAGCTTCATTTATCATTGATATTTGTGGAGTCTTCTGTGGAATTCTGTGGAGTTTTATTTGTGATTTTACAAAATATTTTGAGAAATAACTGAAGAAGTCAGTGAGTGATGTAAAGAAGCACACAAAAGCATACGTGGACTGTATTCGGCTACGTACATTCAAAGAGCGAATTTTTAATTTTTTATGTAGGTACACTCGTCTCGAACATATGTTCACAATTTAGTTGTTTATCATGTTCAGATTGTTGGTGAGAGGTATAAAAGTTAGAAGTGTTTTGCTTGTTAGGCGATTTTCGCTATCGAAAAAATTGGATCGAAGAATTTGCATCAAATTTCGGGTATAAAACAAAATTGAGGGCTCAAAAACACTTGAAATGTTGAAAGGAGCATAACGCGATTGTACTGAGTCAAAAAAATGTTTACAAGTAGTACAAGCCTCTCACAGAACGTCGAAAAGATGTCAATGACGACGCGCCTTGAACGCCCCAACATATCAACAACCGACGAAAATGTGAAAGTGAAGAAAATTGTTGCTGATGATGTCGGCATATCGGGTAGCTCATCTCATGCTATTTTTCCGAAAATTTTGAGCATAAAGCGTGTGTCGCATGAGTATCGCTCAGGAATTGTTGAATGACGTCAATGGTGGTCCAGATAATAATAATAATAAAAATAATAATAATATTTCTGAAAAAGGGGGTTGGTTGGGTAACAGAATCAATTTTTCCTTAAAAAAAACAATTTCATTCTTGCCAACATTTCGAATTTAATTAAATTCTTCTTCAGGGCTCTGTAACAATGAATGTTCATGAATATACCTTTCACGAAACTTATTTCAATTTCACAAGAAATAATGAGTTCTCATTTAAATTAATCACCGAAAAGCAGTTTTTTCGTGTTGATGATAATACTATTTTGAAAATCATCAGACATATTAGATACGTATTTGAAAAATAAAAATAAAAACACATTGCAAACAACAAATTTTCGAGACAACACCAACATAAAATGACATGAAACAAACGAATGTCTTTATCTCTGATTCTGATAAGGTGGTGCCTGTTTTTTAATCAATGGCAGAAAGAAAAAGAATGAAAAAAGCGACCAGCTGTCGCAACTCTACGAACGACAACCCTCTGAAGTTGAAACTTGTGCGAGCTAAGAATAAACGAGGTATATCCTTTTGAAGTGTGATTCCTAACACGTATGTAGCATATGTTTCGAATTTTGAGGCCATCCATTAATTACGTCTGATGAAGTTTAGAACTTTTAGCCCCTCCCCGTCCTTGTCACAGGTTGTCACATCTTTAGACCCCCCTTGATGTAACATTCTTGACACTCATGCATGTATTTAGAAATAATCAAAATGAAACAGTAATTTTCAATTTTTTTTTATTGAATAATCTTCAATAAAATCAACTTAAAATCAAATATTTCTGGTAACAGAAATAACAAACGATTACTTATGTAACAATGAGCGACTAATTATGTCAATCAAAGATAAAAATCTTCAGAAGTAAAATTTTGGTGCGTGAGAGATTATCTCATAGCGAGAGTGCTGAATTATTAATAAGTATAGATCAAGTTCGTAGATTTTTTATTTTCTTTATTCACATATAAATTTCATGTTTAGGTATTCTGAATTTTAACATGTGACGTCACAAAGCTTTTAACCTCCCTGTCCCTTGTCACACTATATCACATTACGGTGATACCCCTCCCCATTAACGTGTGACGTAATTTATGGATGGCCCATTTCTTGTATGTATTTTTTCAATAGTTTTTTGAATGTTTTTTTGTTATCTATACATGTTATCTATATGGTTATGGCATTCAAAACAAAGTCACATCGTCCCAATGGAAGAGCCCAGGAGAACGAAGACCACCTTCTCACTCGTTATTGCTTGTTCGCAATTTTTTAGTCAGAAACAATACCGTAGTCATGCCTCAATCACCGTAGTAACCAGACTTAGGTCCCTGCTACTTTTGTTTGTTTCCGAAATTGAAGAAACCCATGAAAGGACGGAGTTCTGCGACGATTGAGGAGATACAAAAGTGTAGTATCAGAACTGCTTCGAGTATTGGTTATAACACTGGCACAAGTGTATTTTGTCTGAGTTGTACAACTTTGGAAGGGACAAATTAAATAAATTGAGGAAATTTAATAAATAAATATTTATTGATGAAAATAAAAATTTACCTTGAACAGACAGCGTATATTGGAAATTGGAGCGCAAGTCGGATAAAATAATCATCTCTGGTTGAGAGTTATTCACCGTTCGACTATCTAGTAATGTTTGCCAGATGACTTTTTGATTTTGAAGATTGTTCTCCCTAACGAAAAAACCTTTTTCGGTTTATAGACTGAAAATGTAGCATTCAGTCCCTAAAATCAAAATCTCTTCAAAATGAAACAAATACAAAGAGAAATTCACTGACTTTTTCCAGAAAATATATTAGGTGTGAATAAATTTCAGATTTATCAAACTTGCCAGCACACTTTTTTTATAAATTCAGCCGTCATTCCAAAAAAAAAAAATAAGAGCATTTCCTCTGAAGATCTGGGACGAACCATTTTCAAAAATTTAAACGGAATGGAATGAAGCGAATTCTCTGTATCAATAGTGGCAGCTATCAAGCACCTAATTCTGTTACTAGGGTTACACGGTGTGGATTCTTATCCATATAGTCAATCAAAATGCCGGCAGTAGCCGGCATTATTCAACAGAAGAGGTCCAATCCTGTTTCATGACAGCGCCCGTTTCACAAATTATCGTCCAAAAAAGTTTAACGAGTTCAGCGTCCATAAGTTTCTCACCGGTAGAATCTTGGTCAACCATGACCAGGCAAAAACGGCATTCGTCGACTTCATCGAATTTCGAGCACCCAATTCTCAGGCTGTCGGAATTAATCGACTTGTGTTACGTTGGCAAAAGTGCAATGATTCAAAATGCGCTCATTTCGAGTAAATTGAATGGGATGTAACAATTCAAAGTAGATACATATACAAGCGGACCAAACTTTTAAAACAACCTGATAGTATCTACAATCATATGCGTGTGATAACTGGCCTGTTACTGATGATAACACATTTAAAAGAATACCCAGCGAAGAGAATAGTCGAGTATTTGGGGATTCACCATAACATCAAGTGGTTGGAAGCTGAAATGATCCACATAAAGAAAGACTGATGTAAGAGAAAGTTTGAAGCAGCTGCCTACACGTTGAATATCGACGTATTCAGCCAAAACGGCGTGGAGATACGCCACTTAAAGAAATCACTGATCAAGCAAACAAGCCGTCTGTATTGCAATGAACGGGAAACCTACAAACCGTCTCAAATATCAGAAATAGACCGGTATTACAAAAAAAGACGATTGTGGATAATAACAATCACAATATCGTGAAGTATAGTCGAAGTAAACGATATTGTGCACTCTTAAAGTTAGCAGCACTCTCAAAAGCAAAAAAAAAACCAATACATAGAAATGAACCGGCAGCGAACTAGTCCAGGTGGACTGTACGATAATTTTTACTAACTGATTGGCTGAATTTTTACTAACATGATTGGCTGAAGAGTCATAAAACTAAATTTGAAGTCATGTTACGGTGACGAATAGAAATCGGGAATGCGGGGATGGTTATCGCCGTCGTGTTCAGTTCAGGAACTGATAGCGATTTGAGTGTTGAAATTCGATATTGGTGCAGTTATAATTACTTAAAATTTTTGTTATCTGTTTAAAAAGTGGCGTCCTTGGACAACTACTAATAGTAATAACGAGTGTGATAACAACGTAGAATTTTTCCAATGGCGATGGTGAACAATGTGAAAAAGAGATACCAGTGAATAAGATTCAGAGGCATTTGAATATTGAAACACAGAGAGTATGTTTCAATGGATATAAGAATCTACATCTCCAGTTTAGTTTCGAGAGAAACAAACTATCACAAGCAACATCAGATTTGACCGAAATTCCTTTCTCAACTGTATGTAATATAGTCAAAAACAAACCTTATGAACGCAAGACGCGATGTGATACAGGATTACCAAAACATTTAGATGTTCATCTGAAAAACAAAAGCAATGAGATTCCTACAACTGAAATCATAAGGAAGAAATTGAATACTTCCGGCCATAATATTAGCTGCTGCGACAAAATTCTTCAGAATTGCATAATGAGATTAAGATTTAGATTTGAAATAATAAACAAACGTCAAGCAGTTTGTCACGCCTTTTATTTATCGTTGACCACTTAAGTCAATTCGTAAACGATTTCTCGTTGTTCCACAACTTGGCGTGAGGGTGGCTACTAGGGATTAGAGAAAGAGCATAGCTCCCAGGGTAGGCCGCCAGCTTTTAAACAGTGAAGAAGGGCGTGGGTAAGATGGAGGGTAGAACGCCACCCGCTTTATCAACCCTGAAGCTTATATAGCATACAAAACAAAAAACGGGAAATTCTAAACGGTAACAAATTGAATCAAACTCGAACCCAGTTAAAATATTTATAATTCCTTTCCCTAACATCTACATCTTTCTCGGTTGGTTGCAAACTTGTCAACAAATCCCCTGGTTTACCTGTCAGTTCATAAATTTTATCAACCTTTCATCAACCGTTACTATAGGACTCTCCCTACAATACTGGCAGGAAGCCTTGAGGTCCTGCGGCCACAAAGTGTCAAATATGAGAAGATATTACTTTCCTAATTGTAAACAATACCAAAATGTTTATAAGATATAAATTATATTACACCTATAGCACAATGTTTCAATTCTAAGGGGGCTGTAATAAACCCAGGCTCCCCAAAGAAGAAAGGAGGATGTCTCTTCAATACTTGAGACGTTGCTGTTTTGAAGTTATACTTTACCTTAGATATAGCTATATCGCCAGCTTACAGTAGGATGAGGGAATGCATTCATCTACATATGCATAAAAGCATATATCCTACACTAATATGTTTTCCCCTTTTGGGCAGGTTTGAGGAACATAAATCTTTGTTGAGATAATAAATCAAGCATCAAAAACCTAGTCACTGATAAGTTATTTGTCCCTATCTTAATAACTAAGCTTAGCTGTGTGCGTCTCCCTCGAGGTGGCTTGAAGAACAAGAATGGTCTTAGAATTCCGAACTTAGGTCTGCAGTGTTCTGTCGGTACCACAATTGTGATCGGCTCAACAGCGGATAATTACTAACTACTGCTACTACTGTACTAAGCATTCATGCAAGGATGTCTAGTCTTACAGAAATACTAGCATGAGGAAATGGTATCCAGATAAAAGAAGGCCTAAAATGAAACAATTCATATTAGATGGAACGGTTCACTGGAAGTGATATCCAGGACGATACGTCTGGACAGAATGATCAAACTCATTCTCTGAATGTATGAGTTGTCTCGTTGATAAATACCAACTCACCTTTGATGTCGTGTGGCCTATAGGTTTACTTTTGCTTCAAGAAGCCAAGATTTAAATCAGTAAGATTCGGTTCTCCGTAAGAAATTGAATCCAACAAGTGAGTTGAATGTTTTACCAGCATCCAAATGCCAAGAATAAAATGATTTCCTATTCTTATAGAAGATTATCTTATTTGTTAATCCGAAAAATCGAGAAGTTTGGACAAAAATTCCAAAATTAGCAAAATGGCTACCAAAAGTACCACAAAAAAATTTGAATCCCGGTGGCAAGACATTCATGGAACCAAAGTCACAGAACACCCTCACTACACAATTCACCGTACAGAGCACAGAACCCTTAGAGGATTCGAATATATGTTCGAATATAACTAATGCGTTCGAATATATCCTTGTATAGTTGTTAATCAGTAAATGAGAGCTAAACGAATGACGAGGTATTAAAATATCCCAAAACTTTCATGGAAATATTAATTTCAGGTTTAAATAGTCGTTGACCTCAAATTAAAACAAATGACAAAATAAAACCGTAACAAGTTATGGAAAGCAGAAGAATAGTGGAATTGCGTAACAAATTCTTGGAACAAATTATATAGACAAGAACAACGGCAAATTTTCTATTTGGACAGAACTTGGTTTGACACTCAGGACACAGTTACGAAAGGGTGGACTGACGGTACGAGAATGTGTACGCCTAACATGCCTGAAAACAAAGGGTCGCGACTAATTACTGTGCATTGCGGAGAAAGAATGGGTTCCGAATTATTTGAAATTATGTGGAAAAAACTTGAGGACTGCAATGTTCACTATCATAAGAGAGTGGAAGCTAATATGTTCGAGGAATGGTTTGAAAACACATTGATCCCAAATTTGGATGTGAATAGTGTAATAGTTCTTGACAACGCGTCCTATCATCAAAGTAACGAATAAAAATTCAAGGAAAGATGAAATACAAAGTTTTACAGACAAAAACATTTGAAAAAGTGTATTCCCTTGAGAGTATCGCTGAAAAGTATGGACACACCATACTAAGACTTCCTCCCTATTTTCGTGTTTTCAATCCCATCGAGTTGATTTGTGGAAAATCGAAAAGGAATAAAAAAAGTAATTTTAGTTAAAAAAGACTATAGGCAAATTGGACACTTCCATATCAATGGTGAAAATAAATTCATTATTGATTTAAATGACGATAGTGATAGTTTAAAATCTGTTTAAAAAATCTGTTTTTCCGTTAACCAGCTGTCGCACCCCTACGAACGACAACCCTCAGAAGTCGAAACTTGTGCGAGCTAAGGATTAACGAGGTCTTACCTTTTAACGTGTGATTCCTAACACGGGTTGGACGGTAGCAAGTGAAGATCGATCGTTCAGATTAGGGCTTGAACCACCGACCAACACGGCAGTCAATTCGAGTGAGTGAACAAAGCACCCACGTCGAACCGCTTGGCTTGATTACTACTGATAGTAAAACAGATAACATGGAAGAGGAATTATCAGAAGCTTCGGAAGAAAGTTAGTGAAGTGTTTTTGAAGCGATCGATTGTATATATATATATATATATACAGAGTGACCCATTTGAAAGCGGGCCACCTCTCTAAAACTGTTATTTATTATCCGATTCAGAAGTTTTTTTTTTCAATAGATAGAGCGTCAATAGTTCTATTAGAGTGCTGTGAAGTCGAAATATAAATAAAATTTTCAAGGCCTACTTCGAATTTTTTTCAAGGTCAAAAATCCAAAAAACATACTAGCGATTTTTTTATATGAAATTTGACGACGCCACTGGATTTGTGATGCTTTCAAATGGTTGTGACTGAAATTTCAAGATGAAATATGTTTTTTTAACAGAAATATAGCATAAGTAAAATTTTTATCACTTTATCTAAATATTTCGAATTGTCGTCATATTAAATCACAATATTATTAATAATATCGTTTAAAATGCTCTTTCACGTCGTTAGCAGTCGAGCTTGTAAACAGCAGTTATTCAAAATGGTGTCAAATTATGTTTCTTTCAAACAGAACTCCATAAAGTATAGAAGATAGTTATGTCCATCAAAACACTGCAGTTTTTTTGTCATCAGAGAAATGAAATATACATCTTTACATCAAATAGTAATCAATATTCAATAATCAATAATAACCAATACTGATGAAATAAATGAACTACAACAAAAAAATGGATTGAGATGAGAGTGCCCAGACATTAATTTCCGTACTTTGTAACTAATTTCCGATTTAATTCGATACGTTTATTCTACCATTTTCTAATGCTAACTAATCATAAGATTCGATCAAAATTCGATCATTGGTTTGGGGTAACATTTATGCAAGCCTGGTCTTATTCTTTCACGCAGTTCCTCTTTGGTGGTTGTCAGTTATTCCGAATATCTACATATCTTGGTTTCATTCAAACATGTTTGGGATGCCACATTTCGAAAATATTATTTTTATTAGAAGGCTTTGAAAGTTAAGTTGCCGTGGAGATGACAAGTCATTAAAATAAAAGACGAAAAGACACAAATTTGTCAGTATTAATAGTGAAGTTTATAACTCTTCAAGTACCTACACTAATAAAGAAGTATGGCAGATAATTTGACTTTGCAGGAGAAAATTGAAATAGTAAAACTTCGTGGTAACAACGACAGATCCGAAAGGGAAGTATGTAGAATTTTCAATAACATGCATCCGGAGCGTCGAAATATTAGCAGAGCTACAGTTGGAAGAGTAAACAAAATTTTCAATCAGTATGGAGCTGTTAGTAAACATATCCTGAAGAATATTAATACTGTACAAAGGCAGAGACGAAATAATTCTGAACGAATTCGAAATTATTTTAATAATAATCCGAAAACAAGTGTGAGAATTGCAAGTTTGGACATCAACTTACCGCGTGAAACAATAAGGAGAAATCTTAGGAAATATAATAATATGAAGCCCTTTAAACCAAAGTTTCTTCACACCTTAGAAGAAGGCGATAATGAAAAGAGGATGGAGTATAGTTTATGGGCTCAAGGAGAATATCTAAATAACAGGAATTTTCTGAAAAAAATTTTGTTCAGTGACGAGGCAACATTCACAACCAATGGAACAGTTAATTCTCAAAATTCAAGGTACTGGACGGAAGAAAATCCACATTGGATAATAAATTGCAGAAGACAGTACTCCCAAAAAATAAATGTTTGGTGCGGAATATTACATACCAGAATAATTGGCCCCTTTTTTTTTGAAAACAATTTGAATGGTCAAATTTTTTTGAATTTTTTGAAAAACGAGTTTTCCAACGCTATGGATGAACTTCCACTAGCAGAAGAGGCCCATATTCTATTTCAATTAGATGGCTGTTCCATCCACAATAGCAGGATTGTTAGAGATTGGCTGGAAGAAAATTTTCCTAATCGGTGGATAGGGCGAAATAGTTCACTGATTGAGTTTCCCCCCAGATCCCCGGACTTGACTCCACTTGATTTTTTTTTATGGGGCACCGTTAAGGAAAAAGTATACAAAACTCGCCCAACGAGCAAAGAGGAACTGCGTGAAAGAATAAGACAGGCTTGCAGAGATATCACCCCAAATCAATTATTGAATGTTTTGGTTAACATTAGAAAACGATATGATAAATGTATCGAATTGAATGGAGATTTGGTGGAACAGTCCAAAATTTAATGTGTGGGCATTGTCATGTTAATACATTCTTTTGTAGTGGTTCATTTATGGTTTTAATATTGATAATTATATTATGATATAAAGATGTGTATTTCTATTCTTTGACAACAAACTGCAGTGTGCTAATAAAGATAACTATATCGCACATAAAGTTGTTATGTTCTGAAGAAGTATTTCAAACCATATTATTTACAAAATTGTTATTTCATATACAACTATTTGAATTATTTTGACAGTGATTGGTATATTTTACTTATGCCATATTTCTGTTAAAAAACATTATTTTATCTTGAAATTTCAGTCACAACCATTTGAAAGCATCACAAATCCAGTGGCGTCGTCAAATTTCATATAAAAAAATCGCTAGTATGTTTTTTGGATTTTTGACCTTGAAAAAAATTCGAAGTAGGCCTTGAAAATTTTATTTATATTTCGACTTCACAGCACTCTAATAGAACTATTGACGCTCTATCTATTGAAAAAAAAAACTTCTGAATCGGATAATAAATAACAGTTTTAGAGAGGTGGCCCGCTTTCAAATGGGTCACTCTGTATATGTGAGTAAGTAGTGAACTTGTAACCTTCATCAATAAATATTATAAACCACTTTCAAACAAAGGTTGTCCTTTCAAAAACCATTGATGATGTCATTAGTCGAAGGTATATCACCCTGTATTCAAAATTATTGTTCGATAAAACAAATAATCAAAATGATAAAGCTATTTTCTCCGTGAATATTCGAAAACATTGTTCATTTAGGTAATAATGAAGATATATGATGAGGAAAAAATAATGAAGATATGCATTAGTTTACAAACGCACTGTATATTAATTCAGTTGAAGTATATTTGTATCAGGCATAATTTTTATCACGCGCCATGTAGAGAACGTTTTACCAAATATTGAATATTACCATCATATTTACCTGGAAGCGAGACAAATATCATTGGTAACAAATTTCCGTTCAATTTTGACGAAAAATCATCGACATGATAACAAATTTTTCTGCTTGTCAATCAAAATTTGTAATTTCAGACTAACCGCACTTTTAATGAAACACTCATATTCACCTTCAGCCACAAAAACGCATTAAAACTGTACAAATGCGAATGAAAATGCAACTATAAAACCGCAGAAACGAATAACAAAGTTCATTTGAGAAATTGGAAATCATCCCAATACTGTATGTATGCTGGTATGAGGGTCTATTGTTAATTGTTTTTGTTTTTTCCCAGAATTCGTCAAACAATAAAATGAAACAAAAACATTTAAATATTGACTGGTGATGGTGGATTGCACATAACAGAATCGGACTTTTCGAATACCTTATTGGGGTTTTAAGAGTACCGTAAAATGAGGTTATTTTCATTAATTTTTGTTGTAAGAACTCAGTATCTTTTGTATAAACTGGCAAAAAAATATGATAAAAAACCATAATGTCGGTTTTTGATAAAAAACCATAATGTCGGTTTTTGGTAAAAAACCATTATGTTGGTTTTTTGTCTTCTACCCGATAATTAATTTGAAAAACTCCTAATTTGTTTAATCATTGAGAAGAAAATTGAACCACATGATCTAAATTATACATTGATCGGGGGTACTTTGCTCACCATGCTTACTTTCATGTCATATGGAAGTAACCCCAAAAAGAACAAGTTTTTTTAATAAATCTGTTTAAAACACTTGGAGTGACTTTGATATAGACAAAAATTATTGGAAAATTTTGCAACTATTCGTCCCGTTCGATCTAAACAAGCCTTAGCGAACATAGGCAAATCAAACATTCGACACACTTTGCTGGTGATTTAAGAATAGCATTTTCTTGAGCGTCTGTGAACACAATTTGGGCTCCAGGTGTATTTATGTGTTGTTCATTATACCTATTGTAAAAAGTTCCATAGGGGATTTTAAATTTTTTTGCAGCGCCACGAATCGTCAAACGTCCGTCTAATATACAGGGTGTAACTAAATAAGTGTAGAACATTCAAGGAGGTGATTCCTCATCGAAAAAAAAGGATCTTTCATATAAAAAAATTCATTGGAGCATCCCTTGTTGAGATACATCCCCTTAAAGGGGGTACATAAAATTTGTATAACAATTTTTTTCACAAGCACTGAAAAAGTTACAATATTGAAATTTACCTGACGTTTTGTACTACCAAAAAGACACTTAGCCATGAATTTATTTGGTTTACCCCATGGTTGTAAGGGGTGGAAAACGCAACCCCTAAAATTTATTTCCAATGTAACTTTTTGTCTTATTATTTGTGTTCACTCCTCGTTCCTTCCTAGTTTAGTTAAATTTTTTCTTCCCTTTTAGGTTAAGCATTTAATTATTTTATATTATGTTACTTATTCTCAAAAACCATTACTCGGTCATTCAACAGAAATATTTGAGATTCTCTATCAAATTATTTGTCCCTCACTTTTTGCTCCCGCTGTATCATAATTTCTGGCCAGCCGCCAGATGGTATGTCAGTTCTCACCGAGAAGCTCGCGCTGGTTATAGCAACTCCAAGTCGTATCGCAATCTCGAAAAACCCGAGAAACGTGACCCGGAAAAGTGCATTCCTTTTCGATAAGTCCATACCCAGAATACAGTTCATTTTGCATCACGTGTGAAAGAGCGGTGGAAACCACCGAAGCCAGAGAAGTCCAGGATTCCATGTGAGTTGACTTAACTTTCTTCGGCTGGCGGAACCCTAACTCTCTCAAACATCAACAATTTGTGTACCTGGGTTTTTTGCCCAAAATAAACCAGTTCGCAGCAAAAAATTATTTTAGGAACAACTACAGAGATACATCGTCATAAATGCGAAAATACGAAACTAATCTATCTAGTAGGTCGCCATCAGCGATAGTGACAATTAAATTGGTATGACGCATTCAGTTTGTGAATTTTCGAAATTGAATTAATACTAATTGTGTGTTGTTGTTTTGTTCTTAATTTGTTACTTTAATAATTCACTTGTTATTAAAATGGCATACACAAATGAGGAAATGGCTGATATGCATTGCGTTTACGGTCTGTCGCAAGGGAATGGGTTAGAAGCTTCTAGAAGATATGCTGAAATGTATCATCAACGGCAGCATCCTTCACATAGAATATTTGCTCAACTTCATCAACGATTACGAGAATATGGTTCATTCGGCAAAAGAACGCAGGATTGTGGTCGCCATCGAGAAGTACGAACACCACAGCTTGAGGAAGCAGTACTTGATTTGATTGAAGAACAACCAACTACCAGTACTAGAAAGATTGCTTTCCAGCTAAATGTTGATCAAATTACGGTATTTCGAATTTTAAAGGAAAAACTCTTAAACCCTTACCATCTGCAACGAGTACAGGCACTGTTACCGCGAGACTTTCCGAACCGTCTTGAATTTTGCAATTGGATGCTGGAAATGATTAGAAGAAATTGTGACTTTCTGAAAACGATAGAATTCACAGACGAATGTAGTTTTTCTCGGGACAAGATTATTAATTTTCATAATTACCACATATGGGGTGATGAAAACCCTCACGCTATTGTCAAAACTAACCATCAAGAACAGTTTTCTCTTAACGTGTGGCTCGGAGTTATTGGGTATGATTCAATTGGATCTCATTTTCTACCTCCTCGATTAAATGGTGAGGCATACGTTAAGAGAAGTGCATCCAGTACTGCTGGAGGAAGTTCCTTTGGGCGTCAGGAAGGATATGTTTCTTATGCATGATGGGGCTCCCGCCCATTTTAGTCAAGTAGCACGTCAGCATTTAACTGAAACATATGTAAATCAGTGGATAAGTCGAGGAGGACCACAGAACTGGCCCGCTCGATCCCCGGATCTTAATCCTCTCGATTTCTCTATTTGGGGCCATTTACAGCATTTGGTTTATCGTACTCCTGTTCGCGATGTAGAGGACTCAAGAAATCGCATCATCGATGCGTGCAGGGTAATCAGAGAGACTCCAGGAATATTTGAGCGAATACATGGCTCAATGCGCCGACGCTTAGACGCATGCGTAATGTCTGAAGGTAGACATATTGAACATTTACTATAATTTCTACATGTTGTGTGTTTTGTTATTAATAAATTTGTTTTGTTTATTACCCTTTAATCATTGAACGCAGGTACTAACTACAAAATAACAATAAATCCAGTTCGCATTTATGACGATGTATCTCTGTAGTTGTTCGTAAAATAATGTTTTGCTGCGAACTGGTTTATTTTGTGCAAAAAACCCAAGAGACATTTTTTGTTAAGAATGAAACAGGCTATAGGAAATGAATGTTCAAATGGTAAATAAATGGAAAAAGTTACATTAAAAATAAATTTCAGTTGTTGCGTTTTCCACCGCTTACAACAATGGGGTAAACCAAATAAATTACTGGCTAAATACAAAACGTCAGGTTAATTTCAATATTATTACTTTTTCAGTGCTTGTGAAAAAAAATATTATACAAATTTTATGTACCCCCTTTAAGGGGCTGTATCTTAACAAGGGATGCTCCAATGAAGTTTCTTTATATGAAAGATCCTATCTTTTTTTCGATGAGGAATCACCTCCTTGAATGTTTTACACTTATTCAGTTACACCCTGTAGATTGCTGTGCATTTTCAATCACTTCATCCGAATAATTTTTGTACTGTCGACTTCCAAGCGGCTTCCTATAAGTCCTGGGCATCATTCTGTAACAAAAACAACCCAGGTAATACTGTACAGAAACACTACCTACCTATTTCGTGAAATTTTAACGTAAACCGCAGTTTCTTCAAAATGCGGGGTTACTTTGATCGTTTCATTGAAGTAACCCCGTACACCTGAATAAAGATACCCCAATATGCACTTAAGTTTAAAACATGGCGACTCTATTAGTTTTTCAGGACTTAAAAACAAACAGTATTCACGGGAAACCTTAATTACCAATAACCAAGACGGTAAAATCAAAATTCTAGTAAATTTGAAACTACATGAAGAAATCTACGTAGCTAAAATTCCAATATTTTTTCACAAAATCACACAGTTTTATGACACAGCTTGGACTGTTGTTAAACTGATGTTACTGATTGCAAATCTGCTGATGGTAAAATTATAACTCTCTCTAAACTCTCATTCGAAGGAATATTTAGACATGCCTTTCAATGACTTCAATTGAACTTCATGATGGAAGTACCTAATGATTTATTTGGAGTACTGCTGCAGACAGAATAATCCCAGATCTGTGAAAATAGAAATTTAAATAATTGCTTCGTTACAATTCACAAGTTGAAATTGACAGAAGGGTTTCTCTGTGTTCAGATTGCCTTGCAAACAGTACAAAATGAAAACTGTTAACATGAAATGTTACAGCACTACATCATATATTATGAGCTGTATTATTAAAAGGTTATATCCTGTTTTCCCAAACAAAAAACTGGTAATGAAAAACAAAATATAAGCTGTAACTCAGCATACCATTCAATGAATGCAATAAGTACCGCTACTGGCCGAACAGTCGGCGCCGTTGACACCCAAGAAAAAAAGTTCAATGAAATCTGAGTATATATTATTCCAAATTTGGTAGGCCAAACATTCGTCGCATTACAAAAAAACGACTGAGTATCTGGTTGACAAGTGTGACGCTATGTTATGGGAACTGATTTTTTGTTTGAATAGTCTAAAATAACGACGAATGAACCCAAAGATATCGATTTTGAATTGACTAATATCTGTTTAAGAAAAAATTTTGTTTCAAAATCTGTTTTTCCGTTAATCAGCTGTCGCCCCCATACGAACGACAACTCTCAGAAGGTGAGAAACTTGTGCGAGCTAAGGACTAACGAGGTGTTACCTTTGAACGTGTGATTCCTAACACGGTCGACATAGAACATTCCTTTATGATATTTATTCCAAGTTTAATTCTGGTAATGTAGCAGCTGCGGTCTTTCTAAGGCATTTGATTGCGTTGATCATAAAATCTTGCTACGAAAAATTCACCAAAACGGCTGTAGAAATGACGCTGACATGGTTTGAATTTTACCTTTCAGGAAAGAATCGAATGGAAAGAACAACAGGACTTTCTGAAAAAAAAAAAGCAAATTTTGTGTGGTGTTCCTCAAGAATCAGTTTTAGGACGCATCTTATTTTTTTTATATTTCAATGACATTGCAAATTTGAGCATTTCTGGAAATTTCACTCTTTTCACTGATGATATGACGATATTGTGGATCAAACTCAAATGATTTACACAATGCACTATCTACTGATATGAAAACATCAAGGAGTGATGCTAATTTACTATCCTTCGATATAACTAAAACAAACATTTTATCATTCAAATGTGCTCTTGATGAGTTGTCATTTGGTGATAACTTAGTGATCAAAAACGCGACCCAATTGAATTTCCAGGTATTCATATTGACAATAAGCTCAAATTTATGAGCGAAAGATTTCAACAGTGATTGCTTTGTTTATTTTGGAATCGGTTTGGTTACCGCTTTGAAATTGCCAATTCCTTTAACAAATTTGGTCAGGAATTCTATTTATCACAATGTGATCAAGATGTTCAATCACTTGTTACCAGATATAAGACAAGCAAATTTGACCAACAAAATGTTAAGAATAAGAGTAAAAACATTTTTGGCTGATAGACCCTATTATAATTTGCAAGAGTTCTATAATGATAAATTAACGTGACAAAATGTGCATATTTGAATTTAGGTTATATAAGATTTTTGTTTGTTTTTATATTCACATTTTATGTTTCTATATTTACATTTGTATTTATTTTTCACAAGCTTTGTCTACAAGATTTATTCTTAATGACAATAAAGTATATTATTATTATCATCCGTTTGATTTGAATTTGTCTAAAACACTTTTTTCAGATGTATCCTAATCTCTAAGGCTATTATTTCAAGTGTGAAATTTTGTTACCTAATACTATTCGTATGTGAGATTTTTTCCCGAACTCAATTCGGAATAATTTTAAATGGCTTCATCTAAGAACACACCGTGGTGATTCAAATAGAAATTTTTGAGAATCATCCATCTGGATAAGTTCCAACATTTGAGTTCTGCCAGGAAAAAAAGGCAAAACAGAAAAAATAAAAAACAAAGAAATAGAATGAATTGAAAAAAACGAGGATATTCAAAAAACCAAAAAAAAATCGACGAAATTGGAATTGTAAAGTGCATTCCGAACTTTGAACACTGATTTTTTTACAGTTACATTTTAAATTCAATATTATCTATTTGTTATTTCAATTCATTAATTCATATCAAGGTTAGGGTTACAAAACCCTATTAAACTCTCAAGTAAACTGTAGGTAAGTAAAAGTAGGTTCACCTGTATGTACACATGTTTGTATGTTTGTCTGTTTGCAGATGGCGCTGTTCGTAATCTCCTTGATATAATTCGAACTCACTTCACATGTATTTCTTCACTTGAAAAAAGTGCCTGCTTGCCTTATTTGTAACCCTCCCTTGCGCGCCTGCTGCCTTGGGTTTGGTAGATGATTTTCAAGCTCCCTCTCCGGAATCGGAAAATATTAATGGTCATTTTTCTAAACAATATACGGCTGATTGATCCCAAAGTTTAGATAAAATGAATAGAGTTTAAAAATACTAAAAAAAACACCCTTTTATAGCATACGAAACTAAAAAATGAAAAGTATGCAACTGCCGACCTACGGAACCAAGGAATACAACGCTTTACGATGCTTGGTTGGCCGTTAGCAGCAAAATATTCAATCCTTTCTGAACATACCCTTGATCAGTGGAGACGGGTAGGGTTCTTTATCGAACAAAAAAATAAATAAATACCAACTATATTATTAAATTAAACAACCTATCAAGTTTGATAATCCTCAATGAAATCAAATAAATCTTAATTGCTTGTCGTTGACAATTGACAGGGTGACAATGTTGTGGAACCGGAGCTGGATAAATATCTCAAAACAAGAGTCCGTCGATGAAAGACGTTTGACCGTTGGGGAAATCGCAATTATAAATGATGGCTAGCCTGATTTCAGTAAGGAAAAGAGTGAGAGAAGTGACAAGAAAAGAAAGGAAAAGAGGGGCTATGGTGTAAACAGGGGTCAAAGGTCGATCTTCATGTAAATATTGCAATAGATGCAAAAATGCAATCTTGTAAATTGTATGGTAATATTATGTTCTTGAGGCAATTATTCGTCATAAATGTACTAGTTACATGCGCTAAATTCCTTAACCTTTTAGTATATATACTGAAAGTGTACACTGTTAGCGCTAGAGGTAAGTTGTTCAATTTCGACCCACTATTAGGTTATTTTAAAGTTGTTATTTATATGCTTTTTCTGTACAGGAAATGAGGATGTGACTGAACTAATGGTCTAGCACAACTTGATAACTGTACAACTATAAAGAAAGAAAACAAAACAATTTGTGTAGTAATTCATGCACAATCAGTGAAAACGACCATGCTGAGCAATAAAATGATAGAAATAAAGCACAGTTAAAAAAAGGCTTATCTGTTTCGTCGGTGAGTCCTTCAAGTCCTGATCTACTTCATGAGAGTATCCTAAGAGTTGAGGTGTTTAAATATCACTCGTTCAATTGAAGCAGAAGTAAATCCCTCAACCAGTGAAGCCTTATGACAGCTTCCAAATCCCTACTATTAAGCAGCAAGAAATGAGAAGCCAGGTTTAGCACTATACTCCACTACTCTACTTCTTGATATATAAAGCAGAACAAATCAAGGATAATAAAAGAAGGAAACAGGCCTGAAAACAATAAATACATTCAGTACTGATGACATTCTATTGTAGTGAATGTTCAAATAGGGTAACATACCCTAGATGTTGTGTGGCCTCGAACGTGATTACGTAGAACTTACGTCGAATAAGGTTGGAATGTTCAGTACTCCAGAAAATATATCCACAAATGAGTGAAGGTGGTTAAGATTACCCAACTCATCAATAATCTGGTGGTTTTGAACGAGATTTCCAGAATAAATCCGCAAAATGCGTAAATTGAATATCACCATCAAAATGAAGGACTTCAATTTTTTTCCAGTTTTTTTTTTCCTTCACATCTGTGCAAGTTCTAGTTACCTTTTTTCCAAATCAGTGGTACTAAATGTAGACGAAATTTCAATCATAGAGAAGAATTTCAATACAGACATAAATCAATCTGAATGGATGACAAGTATAGGTTATGTTTTGAAATTTTATTTATTTTGTAATAACTGCTACATTTCTAATGATCTAAGTGACTAAAGAGACCAAGTCTACTGCCAGAGATAGTGAGAGTAGGAAAGTTTGAGAAGAATTGAAATAAAAAAATGATATTTATTAATAATGATTATCTGTAAGGGCATGACCACATATAATATAGATTTGTTGACAATCCGATTCCTTTATTTATTTTCTCCTTCTTTCCTTCCTTTTTAGTACAAAATTCTTAATATCTAGAAAAAATAAAATAAAACCGTAACAAGTAAATATACTTTAAGAAACTACAAAACACGCTTTCAAAGAACATCGAACTGAAAAGTTATTTTTTTTTTCAAGTAAGCTTAAGACAATAACGAACGAAAAATACTAGTATCACTGTGAAAATAGCGTGGGCACTTTGTGCCATATTTTTTGTATATCAAGCGCCCGTCATTTTTTTCACAATAGTACTAGTATTTTTCGTTCGTTATTGTTCTGAGTTTAAAAAAAAATATTTTCAACTTTTCAGTCCGGTGTTCTTCAAAGCGTGTTTTCTAGTTTTTTAGACTAGGTATATTCATTATTGGTGTGCTTAAAGTGTCCTGATCCAGTATAACTAAGGTCTAAAGTAACAAGTGTTGAGCTTTCAGTTTGGTAACGCTTTTCAGCGCTTATAAAATCAATTTCTATGTAAAATCAAGAACTGGCCTGCAGTCTGGCATCCGCAAATCGAAAACTAGCCATTCCAGCTAGGCACAAATACTCCTTTCATTAGTTTGAAAGTAGTTGACAATGTTTCGCGGTAGGTTGGTCTAAAGTGAGTGGGTTTATTCGACCCTCCACCGCAACCCATAAGGGTTTATTGTGGCTCACACCTATTCACACTCGACCAAATAAACCCAGCTTCTTAACGAAGCCGATTAGTTTGTATGGTGAGTGGTGTTTCAGGTCAGATGGTGAGAGTACGGATCTGCTGAATGTGTCGCAGTACATTTCATTAGTTCAGACTTCCACTGTCTAATTTGATATGAAATGATTTGAAATCCCTGGAAGAATCAATAAAATTGGAAAAAATAGCTGAAAATAACAAATATCTTAAGCAAAAAACCCTGAACTGGAATTACAATGAAATAAACAAAAGCAACAACTGAAAATTGAACAAATAAAACGAAATAAGAAATTAAACTTAAAAAATTGAAAGAGTTCAAGCCCAGTTACTTCACGACGTTTCGATTGTTAGTATCCACAATCGTCTTCGTGTGATGACTGTAATCACCCTTCAAATCATTGTTTTGCCAAATCACCATGGACGGATATAGCATTTAACAATATGAGCAAATAATAAAAAAAATATCAAAAATGGTGTTCTGGTCGGGGAACGTACCGCGCGCTCCGCCCGTTTAATGGTCTCCATAATCGTCCTACCGAGAGGATTCTTCGCAATATGGTGGACAGATTTGAGTTCACTGGTTGAGTAAACCATCGACCAACACTCGTACATTGACGAAACGCAAGATCTGCAGATGTCTGTGAGAGTGTGAAGGAGAATCCGAAGCAGTGGAGTTCGCGTCGCTCACAAGAACTCAGCTTTTGGCAGACCATACCTTACACCCGTACAAAATTCAACAGACCCAGGAACTGAAGATAACCGACCATGGACCAAGACGAGTGAACGCCGAATGTGCTCTGGAGCAGTTACCAATTGACCCTAGTTTTCATAGAAAAATCATCTTCAGGGATGAGGCCCATTTTTGGATGAATAGGTACGTGAGCAAACAAAATTGTTAAATTTGGAACGATATCAATCCACATGAGATCCAAGAGCGTCCAATGCATTCCAAAAAGTCACTGTTTGGTGTGGATTTTGGGCTGGCGGCATCATCACTACTAACTGTGAATACTATGGGTCGATGGTTACCAAATTTTTTTGGCCTGAATTGGATGATCTCGACACCAACGATATTTATGTGGTTGGAATAATTCATAGGTGAAAGTATTAGAGTGAGAACCATCGATATGGGAAACAATATTATGAGAAAACTGGAAAACTTATCAAACTGCCACGCATGTTTCGAACTCTCATGTCACTGGTAGTCAGCTGCTGTTCTGAAAAAAAAACTCACATATCTTCTAGAGAGTTGTATTGATATTTCAATCTATAGTTATTGGTATATGAAATATGTAACAAGTGAACAACAAACAAGGAGATTTTCATTTAGGAACATCACGTATGAACGTTTGTTTGAAGGTGATTGACAATGTTTCGTGATGAATTTCACTAGTTCGGACTTCCATTGTCTACTATATGAAATGATTTGAAATCCCTAAAACAAGTAAAAAAGAATAATTAAAAAAGGATAGCTGAAAATAACAATTATATTAAGCAACAATAAACCTGAAATGAAATGATAGTGAAGAAACCTACAAGTAAAAATATAATAATTGAATAAATAAAAATTAAAGGAATGAAAAAATAAAATAATAAAGTGTAGAGATTCCAAGTCACGTTAGTTCACGACGTTTCGATTGTTGGTATCTACAATCGTCTACGGGTGATGACTGAACTGATTCCTCCGAGAGATGACTATTTATAGGTCGTTGAAATACTTTCACTTTCTCTGCTTTCCATTTTCCGCTTCACTGATTCCGTGAGAGATGACCGTTTTGGCGGGAGTTGGCCATTTTTCGTTTGATGATGGGTTTCCATATGTTTCGTATTTCTACGCTGGCCTGGCTGAATACGTTTTTGGACAAGATGTATGCGGCTTCCTTAAATTTTCTCCTAAACCAATGTTCCTCTCTGTGCAAAATCTCAGCTTGGGACCACTCGATGTTGTGTTGATGGGTCCAAACATGGTCTGCTATTCCTGATTTGCTGGTTTCTCCTCGCTGTGTGTGCTTCTTGTGCTCGGCAATGCGAACATTCAATGGCCTCTTAGTTTCACCAATATAGGATTTTCCGCACTCACAGGGTATTCGGTAAATGCAATTCTTGGAATCGCAGTCCGCGTTTGGGGGCCTGGTTTTCGTGAGGCTGCTACGGATAGTGTTACGGGATCTGAAACAGGTTCTGATGTTGTACTTGGAACCAATTCTTCTTATCCTCTCCGATAATCCTCTGATGTAGGGAAGTGCAAGCACTGGTTGTGACGGCTTCTCTTCCTTGCGAGGCTCCTGCTGTCTTTTAGCCAAAGTCTTTTCTACCATCGCTTTGGAGTATCCATTCCGCTGAAGATCATTTTTGATGATGTCTAGTTCCTTCTCGAGACCTTCCTTTGTATTACACAGCCCAAAAGCACGGTCTAATAGAGTCTTGATGATTCCTCTTTTTGTCGATTGATGGTGATTGGATTCGTGTTTCAGATACTGTCCCTTATGAGTGGGTTTTCGGTGTACAGATGTTTCCCACTTAGTGTTGCTTAATATAATTGTTATTTTCTACTATCCTTTTTTAATTATTCTTTTTTACTTATTTCAGGGATTTCAAATCATTTTATATAGTAGACAATGGAAGTTCGAACTGGTGAAATTCATCACGTATGAACATTGTAGCGAAGATTCATTTAAGCGATTATAATTTTTTTTTCAATTGTAATAAGAACATTTTTTAAATAAATGAAATACATATATCACTAAAAATTGAACAATACCTATCATTAATGAAAGAATAAAATAAATCATTGGAACCAAAAAAAATATCAAATTCAATAAAAAATAATCAGAGAAATTCCGTAAGATTCCAGACGCTGAACTCTACGTAAAAGTAGCAACCTTATTTAGATAGGATCATATCGCTTTTCCTGTAGAACAGCAAATAAGGAACTCGCGTTCCCTAAGGTTTCAATAGGTTTGTTCTGGTTCTTCGAAATTCAGTTCCCGTCAGGATCATGCGCATTTGATATAGAGCGTTCTGGTTCATTCAGGATAATTTCGGACTGATGAATCGTCTGTTCTGGTTTCGACTGCGAAATGATCCTGAACTGTCTTGAACCGTTCCGAATCGTTCTTGCTCTCGAGGCTGAACTGTTGAGAACTGTTGCTCATGCGCATTCATGTGGAAGTTTGTTTGGGCTATTTGAGATTTGAGGTTAGTTAGATAAAATTTGAACTGACTACAAGGATACGCTACATAACAAAATGGACATGATTAAAAGTATTTCCTCGTCTTCATCATCATCATCCTCATCTTCAGACGATGATGAACCAATTCTTCAACTTCTAAGTGCTGCGGAACTTTTGAGACAGTGCCCAAAAAACGAACAATTTAGTGAAACTACAGTGGCCTTGTTTAATGATGAGGAATTCAAACAGCATTTTAGGTATGTATCAATATTGTTTTAAAAAATGTTATGCTCAAACGTTTGTTAAATTTTATTTTATTTATATGAGTGATAGATACACTGTTTCATTTGAGATTATATTCAATGAGAATGGCCAATAATGAAAATATTTATTTTGTAGAGTGCCCAGAAAAGTAGTGTCTCAACTGGCCTTACTACTGAAAGAATCTGAAAGTTTTCCTAAATGTAGCACTGGATTTGAAATTATCCCACCTGATAAGTGCATCCAGATATTTTTGTGGTTTATTGGACATAAAGCTGTTGGATTCCGAGATGTTGGTTCAATGTTACAATAAGTAAACTGCATAATATTATAGAAGTAGTATCATACTTCATTTCTGGTTTGTTAGAACATTTCAAGACCATGGGGTTTCCACGTGTTTTGGGAGTCATAGATAGCAGCCACATCAAAATTGATACCCCCTCTGAAGATCCTGTATCCTATTTCAATAGAAAAAAATGTTATTCTATTCATGTAAGTGAGCAAGAATGTTGAACATTTTTAGAAATATTCAAAAGATATTTTCATATCCTGTTAACCTAAAAATGATGTATTTCCGTAGATTCCTATATATTTCTTTATTATTTTCAAATTTTCAGAAATTATGTTTAAACATGTACCTATATTTCCATGTATGAAATTTTGGTTTTTGAAATATAACTTTCTCTCTATTGAAGTTATAATGTTTTGAATATTTCTTTATGTGAATGTATTTGGTTTCATGTGTAAAAACTTCTTCAATAAACACTTCTTTACAAATGCAAGCTGCATGTGACCATAAAAAAAGATTCAGAGACATATTCATTGGATTTCCTGAATCAGTACATGATTCAAGAGTTTTAGAAATTCATCTCTAGCATCATCTCTTGAAGAAAAATGTGGTGATAATTTCCTTCTAGGAGACAGTGCTTATCCATGCTTGAGACATTTATTAACACCATATAAATTCAGAGAAAATTTAAGTGTAACTGAGAAAGAGTATAACAGAAAACTAAGTCATAGTAAAGTGGTAATTGAACATGCATTTGGTATACCAAACAAAGATTTAGGATGTTGTACCATGTCAAATTGACAAAAATTGAAAACATTTGCCATCTAATTAGGGCTTGCTGTGTTTTACACAATCTAACTATTGATGAGGATATCAATTTGAACCAGACAAGTGAACCTACCGTAACAGATAATTTAGTAGAAGATGAAGATGATGAAGAAACTAATGAAGGTCAGAACGAACCAGGCCATGCTTTCCGAAACTACATAGCTAGTATTTTAAATATTTAGATTACTTTTTAATTTTTCATGTACATTAAGTGTAATTTAGATTATTTTTAATGATGTAAAGCTGTATTCAGTAAATTAAATATCATTTATTGCTTCAAAATACTTGTTAAAATATCAAATTTCAATAAATCATATAGCACCTTATTCTGGAATCAAATTTGATATTTTGATAAGCCCAGTATCTCCTGTCACTTTTAACTAAAAGATGAGTAACTGGTAACAATAAATATTTTGTGTTCTAGAACCAATTTCATCCTTCTGTATCATCAGAAATTTGTATACAAATTTGAATCAATTCAAAGCATAAATTACAATTTTTTCACTGGACATTTCTAAGTGTATAACAAGGCAAATCATGTGATGAGCTAACTATTATTTAAAACTCAAGATCCTATAATTTCAGTACATAAAAAAAATATTATCATAATATATTTGCTCAAGAGAAAGGATGTATTAAAGTATAACCATAATCGCAATAAATGAAATATTCCTGTTTCTAAATTAAGAATAGATTTTTCATTTCTGAAAAATTAATGAAAAAATCATTGGGAATTTCTGAAGAAAAATAGATATTGAAACAAGTTTATTTTAACAAATGAACAAACATATCTGGAACTAAAAAAAATATATCACATATAACAAAACTCATATATCACATAAACAATAAATAAAGAAATCATAAACTCTGCTACACCATTAAAACACCAAAAAAAAACAATGTTTCATCAGAATACCAGTATCTAATAACTATGGAGGGACGACAGTATTATCAATACCAAAATACTGTTCCAATATTTTGGTTCTCTTTTTCCTGTCTTCCAGCTTTTTTTTCTCAATTTCAAGTTTCTGCTTTTGTAAACTTAGTTTTTCAGCATAGTATGTTTTTAAATCAATATTTCATTTCTCTTTGTGTAGGATGGGGTAGGGCGTATCCTTTTTCTTTTTGGCTTTTCCGGTCTTTCAGATATGCTTAAAACAGGACGATTATTTTCTTCATTACTCAAAGATATTGAAGGTATATTTTTAAAAGATACATCTTGTACATTTTGCAGATCTTGTGTTAAACCTGAGATTTCAATCATTCCAGAAGGAGCTATTATCTCAGATGAAGTTAATAATATTTTTGGTGTTTTTTTTTTTGAAATAACTCATTTATTGAATAAGAAATTACAAAAATGAGAAGTTGAAAAAAATTACAAAATTGAAGAAACTAAGAGTGAAACTTTCCCTCGGTTATCTTAAAGGCGCGATTTTGTTCCATCCTTTACATAAAAGAGGACGTATGCTTCTCCACTCACAAGTGAAATTGGTGACACGTGTGAATCGTTGTATTTGGGCCACGCGCTAGTATACGGGTGTCTGCAGTATGCTGTATAATGTCCTCTGTTAGTAGTCCCACTGTAATTTAAAAGTGCATATGGATTATAACAAGTAGCCACATTTTCTCCTGCAAAATTGTCCATATCCAATCCTTCTAGAGGAAATTCGATGACATCATTCAATTTGCCTCTACTTTCCGTTGGAGAGAATCTTTTTGAATGTATTACTAAAATATAGGGAAACTTGTGGATTGATAGGGACTTTATGCATTTTCTTCTTTCCTTGCATTTCGAACACGTCGGTTTTTCAATTCCATCCAAAGTTTCTTCTCTTGTAAAATAATCTAAGCATTGCCACAAACTCAATTGGTCGGTTCTTTGTGATATGGAGAGAGAGAAATCCCAGAAAGGATCAAATGTTACTGAAGAGTATCCACAGTGTGTGCATTTCATCGTGGATTTCAATTGGCCAACGAAATTATCTACAATCTTAGAGTTATGCATCCTCAAATATGTGAGCCATGACTCTTGTGCATTTTCGCTGTCGCTCAATTTTTGGTGTTATATTCAACTTTTCGCCAAAAATCTCATTGAATTCATTTTCATCTGGAAAATCCTTTCTACCTCTTCCTGTTCTGTTATTATTGTCTACTACTTTTTTATAGGATCTATGGTGATTCTAAATCTATTGGATAAATCAATTGATATTTTTTCCCACATTTTCTTTACAGTTTTTATTTCTCCTCTTCCTATTTTTGGTTTGTATACTTTATTTAAGTTTAAAAGTACAAGAATATTTTCTCTACTACTACTGAGATTTTTAGCTTGTACGCATCATGTCTTGCGCAGTTTCCAAACAGTTTCGGATGTTAGAACCAGAATAAACCTAATACGTCTTCATTTTGCACGGTCTTGACCGAAGAATCGTCGTACCTAATTCAGCAATTGTAGCCGACGTGGAAGGCATCGGTCACGTAGTGTCCAATGTTGGCATTTTTGCCTTCGTGGTAAACGACGGCGAATAGCTTGTATTGTCTCTCTGTTGGAGACTGTGTTTCCGACGATATCAAAGTCAAATCAAACTTCAAGTCGAATTCAAAATCAAAAGCCTTGATAATCTTCGTGCAACGGTAGTTGCTGTATTTGAAAAACTTCAGATACAAAATAAGGATAACGGGAGCGTAATTTGCTCCCAAGCTACGACCTTCTCGTTTGTTTTCAACGAAGTCACTCCCTCCAAAAAATAATATTATTTATAATAATATTATTTTTTCTGAAACATAACGAAAAAGTCAGTGATTATATTGTTCATTCTTACTAATCATTACAAGGTTTTTGAATCAATTCCAAGTTCAATTGCCAGTACGGATCTGCGAGTCAAATACGATTCATCTAAAAAATTAATTAACTGTTTGGATCGACGAAACTCATGGATTCGTCTGTTTTATTGTTTCCATACATTTTTATGAGTCTGGCGGTCCCTTCCGCGTTCTTCCAATTGGATCAATGATAGTCTGGAATTGATATTCGTTCACTGAAAAATCGTATTCATACATATTACCAAACAGAAATTCAAAATTTGTTTAAAGATGATTGACAATGTTTCATGATGAATTTCATTAGTTTAGACTTCCATTGTCTGATATTATATAAAATGATTTGAAATCCCTGAAAGAACTTAAAAAGAATTAATTAAAAATTAATGAAGGAGAATAAAAAAGAATAGCTGAGAAAAAAAAACAATTAGGTATGTTAAGCAAAATAACCTGAAATGAAATAATAGTGAAATATGTAGATATACGAATATAAAAACTATAAAGCATAAAAATATAAAAAGTTAATGCATAGAAAATAAAAGTACCCACTTCGTTAATATTTTCCAACTTTACAGTTCAGAGCCAAATGTGAAGGTACATCAAACTAAAAGTTAAAATAGCAAAGCTTATTGTTGAATCATCTGAAAATGGAATTTTTAACAGGTGATGATTGACTGTATTGCCAAACATGCGCCAAACTAACTGACTGTTATAAGGAAACAAGTATATCTGAGGCACCAGTCAATCTAATAATAACACTGATGATCTTCAAACGAGACTCAACCTCTGACGGAAGCAAGAAACTCTTTGGAAGGTTCGAACATTTCAATCTAGCAGATCACTATTATAATATTCATGCAGTCATTGTTCACTGTGGTTCTGGCGTTGAATTTGGTCATTATTATTACGCCTTGGTCAAAAACGAAACGGACTGGTTTCAGTTTGATGATTGTCGTGTCACGAAGTTTTCTGGCGATGTATTGAATCTATTGAAGCCTCTGGAGACTTCATTTTGTTTTATGAGAGAGAAGACATTGGTAGATTGAGATCTTCAGATGATGTGGTGCTGCAGGTTTTTCCGAGTTTTCCTGCAGCTGAAAAAGCAAATGCGCCACTGGATTCAATGAAGTCGCCCTGGAGCACCATTTAATTTCCATTGTTGTTTTTATTTTTATCGTTGTTTCATAATTTCACAAATAAATTGGTCTCAAAGCAGAAAAAAAAATAGTCACACAGTTTAGATACATGTAGGTACTAAAACCCAAAAATAAAAATTAATTGCTTATACAATTTAAATTTCTGTTTTAATAGAACTCGTCGAAAGTTCAATAGGCCTTTGAGATCAGAAGCTTTTTACGGATTTTCTAAATTTAGCGGAACATGTAATGCCTTTGATCTCAATTGGCAAATGGTTAAACAATTTTTCCATTATATATGAAAGACCTCTCAATACCAAGATAAGTACGGAAGGCAAGGTCAAGATTTTATGCATTATGAATGAAGGTCAACAGGAATCCCTGAATCCAACTTTACACATATTGCTAACTGCTCTTTTTTGTAGTACAAACACCCTATCAAACATGTATTGGCAACACGTTCCCCAAAAACAGATACCGTATCGCAGAAGGGAATCAATAAGAGCAAAGTAAACATTTTTTGCCACGACAGTGCCCAGATCATTTGCTGATATTCTGACTGCAAAGCATCCTGAAAATTTTTTTTAACATAGTTTATTTATGTGACCTTCAAAATCCAAATTTTCATCTATCTATAAACCCAAAAATTTTGCTGACATTTTGTTTACGACTGACTAATTGGGTACCCAGGTGAATATCCAGTGTGGAGCACTTGAGGGTGATGATGCTAGTTTTCAATATATTGAATGATAATAGATTAGCATCACACTAGACTTTTATTTTTATAATATCCATGCTGATCAAATCATGCAGTTCCCTTTCATTCTTGCAATGTCAAAATAATGTGGTGTCATCTGCGAATTGGGTTATTTTTGTAGCTATATTAATGCAGGCTAGTTCGCTAATATATAACAAGAAGAGGATTGGGCCTAGAACCGGTCCTTGTGGGACACCACAAGTAATTGTCTGGGGATGGGATATGTTGTTCGGGTTGTCGTGGTACGATCTGAACCGTTTAAAAGACATATCCCTAAAGCCATATACTTTTATTTTTTGCAGCAGAATTTCATGATACACGCAATTGACGGCCATTTCACGATTATTTAAATTGGGATAAACATTTTCTAGTGTTTTTCCAACTCTGAAACCCAAACTGACTGCTATTAATAATATTATGCCTACTCACGAACATCATAATTCTTTATTTAACAAGTTTTTCAATGATTTTAGCAAGGGTACGTAGTATAGAAATAGGCCTGAAATTACTTTAATATTTTGAGATTTACCACCATTTCCGATCGAAGATAAAGTAAAATGGATTTGGGAAATAATATCCACTGGTGATAATAATCCATTCTTCTTCACACGAGTTCTAATGAAAAATGAATACTTATTCAAATGGAAGAACATTTATTAAATTGTGTAAATAAACTTTCAATGATAATTGTTGATGTAAATTCCCGCATGATCTTTATGCTTTATTTTCTGGGTAGCATTTACATATTTTAATGAGGGCCTCGCGGTTTAGGTAGAAAGACTGCTGAAAGACAGCAGCTCCTGCTTTCATAGACGTCGTATACGTATGGCAGTTTAAAGTGAATGTGAAATCACAATATTTTCTTTTGATGTTGTTGTTGCAGTCCGAACATCGTATGCTGTACACTCCATTTAGGTTTTTGTCTTCTTCTTTTTCGTAGCTATTTTTTTTTGTGTCATTTTCGGGTTTGGCTTGTATGTGCTGTTGATGCTCAGGGGTTTGGAGATGTTTATTAGTGTTTAGGTTTGGTGACCTATGTATGTGAATGTCCATCGTTGTGTTGTTTTATCTGTTGGAGTAGTTTAATTCATATTCTGTATTTTTTGTTTGATTCTATTTTCTAATTTATCTATTGTCTTTTGGGTGTATCCGTTCTCGTTTGCTATTTGGTATATGATTTTCTTTTCCTTGTTCCGTGCATCATTGCTAAGTGGTATCCTTAACATTCTGTATATGAGTGCATTATAGGCAGCCAGTTTGGGTGGTTTGAACTTGCAGGTATGGTGAAGCTTGTTATTTCAGCATAAAGGAAGAAAACAACTCGAAACTCAACTACCTGGACATAACTATCGGATATTAACTACAACAAAACAGAATTTCAAATGGCAATATACAGGAAACCCATACAAACAAGCCCCACTATACCCGCAAGTTACCATATACCAAATACCAAATAGCAAACGAGAACGGATACACCCAAAAGACTATAGATAAATTAGAAAATAGAATCAAACAAAAAAAAAAAAAAAGAATCAAACTACTCCAACAGTTAAAAACAACAGAACGATGGGCATTCACATACGTAGGTCACCAAACCAAAAAACTATCAAACATTTTCAAACATCTGAACATCACTTACAAGCCGAACACGAAAATAACACAAAAAATAGACAGCTAAGAAAAAAAAGAAGACAAAAACCCAAACAGGGTGTACAGCATACGAAGCTCGCACTGCACAAATTCTATATCGGCCAAACCAAGAAAAAAACTGATCTAAAGGTACGACGAGCACAAAAAGGCATACATAAACCCAATAACATATAAACCAAACCTCGCAACACACGCCATACAAAACAAATATTACTTTCCCCCGCCAGAGAACATAAAACTTATAAAACAAATCAATAAAGGAGACCTTATGGATATCTAGGAAACTTAAACATCCATAAATTTAAAAGTCATAATTCACTTATTGAGGAACAATTACAAATCAAAACACAACAAGACCCAACATTCAATATACTACACAATACAACACACATTCCTAGAAACAGTGAACCAAGAGAAAACCCAACACAAAGGACAGTACCTGATGTAACCAAAATACAGGAAAATTTACTTGCAGTACCTGCACTAAAACGTTCTGTTTTGATACGCCCATGAATTCACAAAACCGCTTTGGTCTACCAAGTTCTGTTTTCCGTTAGCAACTACTAATGATCATCGTCGAGCACCCAAATCAAATACATTTGTGGATTTTCTTCAAATACGTAATGCAACTACTTTGTTAGGCAAGACGTTCATTTTTGAAACAGCTATTTATTATTCTGTTTATTCCGTTCATAATTGTCCTCGTTTTTTTAGCGCTTGTCTCGCCAATGATAATGCATATTGCTTTAAATCTTTTCAGTGTGCTAACTAACTCAGCTATAAATAATTTAATGGTTTCAACCAAGATCCTATTAATGCTGTTGTGGGTGGATATCTTTATGTATTTATGCAAAATAGCGATAAGAACTTAATGGGGTTTACTGAAAATTATATTCTTTTTAATATCGCACGTACAATAATATTTTTTTGTTAACACATCAAGATTTGGAAATGTTCAAATTTTTCTGATAACACATTCAAATGTTGAGGTCTGTCAAAATTATGAAAATTTCCTCTAATTCCCTAAAATTATTAATGAACCTCAATTTGAAAAATTTAATTTATGAATTTGTCTATTTTACAACCTATCAATGTAAAGAAATGCTCGTGTATCAATATCATATTATTTTTGGAAATGGTAATAGAGTACTCACAAGGATGTAGACATATGCTGGGAAACAAGCATAATGATTTCAGGCGCAGTGCGTTCTGAATTTGGTGTCAGGAGAATTTCATGTGAGGAGTCAAGTGGTCGATAGAAATATACGAGGTCCCTTCAATAAATAAAGTGCACTTAAATTTTTCACAAAAAATATTCATTTATTCATCAATTTGAATTGTATTTCCTTCACGAAGCCCCTCCCAGATATACAACACCAGTGCTAGGGTTTTTTACAATCATCGAAGCAGTTCTGATATGAACTTTTTGGTATGTCCTTGAGCTCTCTCATCGATTCGGATTTTATCTCCTCAATCATCGCAAAACACCGTCCTTTCATGAGTCCCTTCAATCTCGGAAATAGAAAAGAATCACACAAAGAAGAGGGGGCCAAATCTGGTGAATACGATGTTGTTTTTGGCCAAAAAATTACGAAGAAGTAATGACGAGTGAGCAGGTACATTATTGTAAATGCAAAAGCCATATAGTGAACAAAACTTCGACATTTGACTGAACTTAGCGTGATTTTTTGGTCTTGGCATTCCTGTACTCTTCCATTGGGACGATTTGACTTTGGTTTCTGGATAGCTGTTGACGTCAACAATTCCTCACCTGGTTAGTTTAACCCCAATTCGAAATCACTCCTATATCTTCGTTAAAATAAGCAACCTCCTGCTGCAGGTGATGATGTGCATCCGCAGCTGTTGTCCTGGAATCCAAATGTAATGACGAGACAAGTGTGCTGTCGTCAGCAAATCAATGATGACGATAGTAATAATATTAATTTTTATTCATGAAAGTTCAATATTTTACAATAATTGAAGTACATAAATATTCAAATTCCTTTCTGGAGATAGAGTGTCGGTTAAATCGTGGCAAAGTTGCGTATTTTAGAGACCTATTCAATCATGTAAAAAAATCGAATGAAGCTCTTTTGGTTCTGAAAATATACATCAAAAACCAAAAAATTCCAAATTATTTTTTGCCTATATTATCTTCTTTATTCGCAGACATATTGAAAATCTGTCCACATTTTGCTATCAGCACTTGATGTGGGCTATCAGAATATGTCCATGAATCATTTATACAGGGTGTCACCTGATTTGGGCCACTCCCATCTTTGAATTTTTAAATACGGACCTGTATTTTTTGTTGTAGTTTTTGTATCGTAGACGTTTGCTTCATACTGAGAAATTAAATTTTATTTTATTTTTTGGGATGTTTTGGTAATATTGGGTAAATTATTCCCTTTTAAATTACGGCCCTGGATGTTGATTGACTGAGTTGAATAAAAACAAAACAAAATTTTGAAAAAATACAGGTCCATATTTAAAAATTCAAAGATGGGGGTAGCCCAAGTCAGATAACATCCTGTATAAAAGATTCATGGACATATTCTGATAGCTCACATCAAGTGCCAATAGCAGAATGTAGACAGATTTTCAATATGTCTGCGAATAAAGAAGATATCGGCAAAAAAATAATTTGGGATTTTTTGGTTTTTCCTGTATATCTTATACAATCTATATTCGATTTTTTCACATCATTGAATAATTCTCTAAAATACACAACTTTGCCACAATTGAACCGACACTCATTCTCTAATCGTTTACGGGATCCCCATGTCCCCATGGACAAAGTATGATGAGCTGTTTTTTCGGGTTTCGTTCCGTGTTCTGTGTATTTTATCCTCATGAGGATTATTTTCACAACTTTTCGGCAAATTCTCATTTGCCATCTTCTGATGATGTCTGGAGTTTTTCAATTAGACAGCGTCACAACTAGTTGAAAACTCCAGACATCACCAGAAGATGGCAAATTAGACATTGCCGAAACGTTGTGAAAATAATCCTTATGAGGATAAAGTACACAGAACACAGAACGAAACCTGAAAAAACAGTTCATCATATATATATATATATATATATATATATATATATATATATATATATATATATATATATATATATATATATATATATATATATATATATATATATATATTTTGATTGATGCAACTAATTTTCCTTTATTTTGAGTACTTCAATATTAAATTCTACAAAAAGGATTTGAAGCTTTATATCTTCTATTAATTGTCTGCGAGCGCTTTCGACAGTTGGTAGTACTGTCATCATCTAGCACTCCTCAAACTGAACTGGTCATCCTGTTGTCTGCCTCTTTATACGGTCAGAGCGTCTTAACTCAGGTATTTCAGGTACTTTAGGTAAATTTGCCTGTATTTGTTCTGCATCAGGTACTCTTCCTCGTGTTAGATCTTCTCTAGAAATGTGTATGGTTTTGTTTAATATATTGAATGTGAGATCTTGTTGTGTTTTGATTTGTACTTGTTCCTCGATAAGTGATTTATGACTGTTGAATTTATGGATGTTCAAGTTTTCCCAAATGTCCATGCGGTTTCCCTTGTTGATTTGTTTTATTAGTTTTATGTTCTCTGGTGGGGGGAAATTATGTTTGTTTTGTATGGCGTGTATTGCAAGGTTTGATTTATATACTGGTGGATTTATGTATGCCTTTTTGTGCTCATTGTACCTTTGGATCAGTTTTTTCTTGGTTTGGCCGATATAGAATTTGTTGCAGTCCGAGCATTGTATACTGTATATCTCGTTTTGGTCTTTGTCTTCTTCTGTTTCATAGTTGTTTATTTTTTGTGTTATCTTCGTGTTCGGCTTGTATGTGATGTTGATGTTCAGTTGTTTGAAGATGTTTGTTAGTTTTTTGGTTTGGTGTCCTACGTACGTAAATGCTGTCCATCGTTGTGTTGTTTTGTCTGTTGGGGTAGCTTGATCCTTGTTCTGTATTTTTTGTTTGATTCTGTTTTCTAGTATATCTATTGTCTTTTGGGTGTATCCGTTTTCGTTCGCTATTTGCTATATGATTTTCCGTTCTTTGTTTCGGGTTTCATTGCTGAGTGGAATCCTTAACATTCTATATATGAATGTGTTATAGGCAGCCATTTTGTGTGATGGTGGATGATTTGAACTTGCGGGTATGGTGGAGCTTGTTTGTGTAGGTTTCCTGTATATTGCCATTTGAAATTGTGTTTTGTTGTGGTTATATCCTATGGTTATGTCCAGGTAGTTAGGTTTTGAGTTGTGTACTTCCTTAATGCTGAAACATAGTTTTTGATTTATTTCGTTAATTTCTTTTGTTATTTGTTCTATTCTTATTCCATTGTTTTGTGATATGTACAGTCCATCGTCAACGTATCTGAACCATTCTCCTTTTTCATCGTATGTTCTTATTATTGTTAAGATTTTCTCATCTATGGTTTGCAGGTATATTTCAGATATAATGCTAGATAGTGGGGATCCCATCGCTAGTCCATCTGTTTGTTTATAAATTTTCCCTTCAGATTCGAAATAATTTTGATTAGGTATTGTATTTAGACTGTGTTCCATTTGTTTAATGTAGGTTTTGTCTATGTTTTGTTGTTTTAGGTTCTCAGATATGATTTTTATACTTTCGTTGACTGGTATGTTGGAGTACATGTTTTTTATGTCGAACGAGTACAGTTTAGTGTTCGGACTGACATTTGTCGTAGAGATTCTGTCTATGAGTTCCATTGAATTTTTGATGCTGTGGTCGTTGTTCCTGTTGATTTTGTTTTTCAGTTCGTGAGCTATGATTTTAGAAATTTTGTATGAAGGTGCTCTGATGAAATTGATGACCGGTCTTATAGGTTTATTTTCCTTATGTATCTTTATCTGTGCGTTGAGTTGAGTAAATAATTTTTGGGAAAGAAAGTTTTTGGCTTTCTTCTACTCCATCTTGATACAAAAAAGAAAGATGAGGGAGTCTTCCAAAGAAAGGAAGGAAGTAATTCTATACATGCATGATCTACACATCCATGTATAGAGTTACTTCCTTCCTTTCTTTGGAAGACTCCCTCATCTTTTTTTTTGTATCGAGATGGAGTAGTAGAAAGCCAAAAACTTTCTTTCCCATATATATATACTATTATTAATATATATCACAAAAAGGATTTTAAGCTTTATAACTTCTATTTATTATATGCGAGCGCTTTCAATACCTAGCTGTAATACTATCTTTGGTCACCAGCGGGGCAGACACAAAATATGTACATTGCTGTTTCATAATTTTTCAAACAGAAGCGACACACACTATCTTGTGACAGTCCAAGTCTCTGTATATAATGATTCGAATGACAGTGACCTGTAAGAAGACCTGTTAGACATCATAGTTCATCCCTACTGTAGTCCAACAACTGTTTAGTATCAAGCTTCGAATGGTGAATAAACGCCTTGGAGTGAGCCAATAGATTCTGCCAGAAGTCTATAAATCTTCTTGTCATCCAGGTGTTCAATCTTGGTTTGGCAAAGCTTAAAGCGATGGCAATGTTAGGTTCTGGTCTGATGAAGCTGATTGCAGCACCCTGCCTTGCAAGGGAGTCAGCAGCCTTATTTTCTTTCAGGCCAATATCGCCAGGAATCCAGACCAGAGACAATCTGTCGAGTCTTCCTAAGGATGAGAGTCGTTTTTGACAATTTGCTACCAATTTAGACGTTGCTCAATAGGAGCCAAAGGCTTCCAGCGCCGCTTGACTGTCCGAAAATATTTTTATTGACTTGTTCATGAGATTGGATTCTTCCAATCTCTCCGCACACAATTCAATATCGTAAATTTCAGCTTAAAATGAAGTCGCATTAATTCCTAGGTAGGTTGATATCTCTGTTGATATCTGGGTCTGTGACTGAAAACACCTGCACCAAAACCGATGTTTTTGATCCATCTGTGAACCAACAACTATCTGCTCTTAATATTTCCTTCTGGCGGAGGATCCAGTCCTCTCTACTAGGAAACAGTACTTCATAAGGCAGTTCATAAGGCAACAGTCTATTGATTGATTTTTGCAATTGGCAATGTACAGAAATCTATATGCAGTCCATCTAGCCTCACTCACCAGGAAAATGTGGAGAGGAGTTAGATATAGAAGGATCTCCATGGCCACTGACGGTGTGGTACTGATGGTACCACTGATGGCCAGACAAGCCTGTCTCTGTGAGCCAGAGAGCTTCGCCTGGGCCGTTTTCTGTAAAGCCTTCGGCCACACAAAAATTGCACCATTTGTTTGGGACCGAAACCCCAAGTTTCACCACAAATCCTTTGACATGTCCATAGAGACAGTCTGGCTTTGTGTAAAACTTTTTCCAAGTGAGTGTTCCAGGTGAGGTTTTTATCAAGGACAATGCCAAGATATTTCACCTCGATTCCAAATGGAATGACCTCACCATTGAGGGAAAGTGGTGTTAGATCGTCCAATTTTTTTCTCTTGGTTAGGGAATTGACACAGTTTTGCTGGGGTTGACAGACATCTGCTCCCTCAGGCACCAACCGTCTTTGGAGGATATGAATAGTATGTTGGGTACAGATTCGATAGCAATATGTTTTGGAGCATATTGTCCAAACAGCAGAAGCAGCCGCCCAAATACTTGGAAAAAGTATACAAAAAAATGTAGGTACTTTGAGTTCCAAATGAACTAAAAAACGGGTACTGTTCCCAAACACCAAAACTGCAACACTCTTGAGAAGAGTACAGCACACTTCTCAAGACTGTTATGGTGTTCGAGAACAGTGCTTCTTTTGGATTGAAGTCACTGCAAACTTGTGTAGATCATGCATAGAGATTACTTTCAGATACAAACTAAAAGAAAAATCACTCCCGAAATAACTATTTCTACATGAACATTCAATTACACGAAAGAAATAGTTGAATAAACCACTTTCATATGAACATTAAATTATTTGAAATTAACTATTTTCTAGTCATTTTGTACTTCAAACATTCGTTGTCGAATTGAGCCAGATATCATTGGAACGCTACGCAGTATATTATATGGAAGAGTTGCGATATAAAATGTCAATTATGTGAAGCACTATCATCTTCAATGACAGGTTTTGAAATGAGACACTTATTACCTAATCAGCACATTTCTGAATAATATTGTAAGATATTGCTGTCTCTTCATTCATAACATTACAATTTCATTTCGCGGATGAGACAGATCACGATAACAGTATGTAGACATTCCTACGCTTATTTAATTCAATTCAACAACTTTTTGTATAAAGGTAGAGAAGTAGAAAGCCAGAAAGATATTTTTCTCAAAAATTAATCATGAATCATATTCTCTGGCTTCTGGATTTTATCAAAAAGAAGTCCGTATGCTAGGCTGAAAATACAATCATCAATATGATGAACAACTTCGATGTCTGGAAAATCGACGAAAAACACTAAAATACTTTCACTTCGATACCAACGAATTTCTGGAATTTCGTCCGACATATTTTGAACTGATCAAGTCGTATTTTCGAAAATTGTATGAAGAATTCCAGAAATGACTATTAGTGTGGAAAATATCATTATTGTTAGTGGAACCATCTTGTTTGGATAGTAACTGCAATGGTGTGTTGCGAGATCACCTGTTTCGTATAAAAAGTTGGTTGTTCAGTCACTTTCCTCAATTAGAAGAGTTGCTGTCTTTATGTTCTGATATATTGTAAAATGAGTAGATTTTTTTGTTTTTCAGTTCCAATTTTTTCCTCGATTTGATTTTTTTCATACATACCATATGGATGTTATAGGGGACATACATGTACTAGGAAATAAAAATGTGACTGAATATTTTTTTAAAAGAATAATTTATTAGGTTACATATTATTTGAATCTCTACACTTTGAGACAATGGCAGATTGACCTTTATTTCATATTGGGTGCGCCGTTAATCCATTTGAATAGCAGGTCCATTAACGTGCAGATCACCTCATTTACTTTCTTGTGCATTAACATTTTTTATAGTTATATCATGCATTCATTAGTCAAACCTCGATTATTATTGTTGAGTATATTTCATATAATTATGGGTGGAATTAACGTCTGACTCAAATGAAAAGAATCTTTGGTATTTCCATTACACTCCGCCATACAGTAAGAAATCTATGCATCAAGGCGCCCAGAAAGTTTCATTACTGGATTAAAAAGTTACTTGTGAAAGAAGTAAGAGCGTTAAAAACAGGATAATATGAAATTTGATAATAAAAGTAACTGTATATGAAAACAATTTCCAAAAACAACGATTGACAGAGGTAATAATAATTCAATTCAGTTGTCCATCCTTCGAAGTGATTATGATTCAAATATTGAATTGATTCAACCATTCCATAAATTTTCTGATTGTGATTGATTTGGCCGTTACTTGATGAAGATCTATAGTAATTTCAAAAACTACAACTGACGATTTGATCTCCACAAACTTCATTTGAAAAATGAAGAAAAGTGAGATGGAACTTTCTATGTTTTTTACCACTTTTATTTGTAACTAACGTTACTGCAGTTTCGTCCTATACGGACATTTTCAAACTTATACAATAAACTTTATTGTATAATGATGCACTGTTTGGAAGCTTTGGTGTAGTAATGAATATTACTGGAGTTTTTCCCCAACACCAAATCGTTATTTTTAACACCTCGACGCGTGTTTCGATCACCAAGTGATCATCTTCAAGAAGAAGATTAAACTGGAAACTTCCCTAAGCTAACGCTATTTATGCTATACAGGAATACCATACAGATAAACCACACATACAGGTATACCACACCTAATTTAATTTTACAATTTGCCTCATCTATTATTTAACAATATGTCTTTATGTAATGTTCAAATGTTACAGCTATATATGAAACAATTTTCAGCTATATACAAAATTAATTTCACAATTGCCTGTCTAAATTTATTTTTACAATGTGTTCTTATGTAGTAATCAGTAAATCCAATAATATTATTTTAACAATTTATGTAGTATGGTATTTGGTATTGGTCCGTCATCGTTATTCATAATATTATTATTTTCACTCTCATAGGCATCTAGTTGCCTGTTGTTAACTTGTCTAACTATTCTAAATGAACTGAATTCTATGGAATGGTTTTTTTTTGCAAAATATGATGGGCGACTGCTGATTTTTCAGGTCTTCCATATTTTAAGTGTGCTATGTGTCCCTTATATCTTATTTTAATAGATCTTTTTGTCTGTCCATAATATTTTTTTGCTTTGTTCATTCATTCATTATTATTTCATTCATTAGGATGTTTAAATTTTAAAGTTTATTAATTTCTATTTCTTCCAAATAATTCAGTTTCAAACCTCTATTGTCTATGTGTAAAATTTTGAACACTTCGTTGAAGATATGATTTACTTCTAAAAGATGATTTGAATATGTTGAACTTGTTTTCTTATTTACATAGCTCATATGATGTTCCTGGATTCGATTCCTGAACCTTCTGCCAGTTTGACCAATATATACCTTAGGACACGTTCCACGCTTTAATTTATATACTCCTGATTTCTCGAATTTGGATGTTCTGTCTTTATTATTTTTACTAACTTTCCCAATGTATTACTTGTTCTATATGAAATGAAAAAATTAATGAGGAAACGAGTTGTTTCGTGAGTTGTAGTTGATGACGTTCCATGAATTTTGATATTTCACGAATAACATCCTGAAATATATGTGAAATATATGATGTTCCTGGATTCGATTCCTGAACCTTCTGCCAGTTTGACCAATATATACCTTAGGACACGTTCCACACTTCGATTTATATACTCCTGATTCCTCGAATTTGGATGTTCTGTCTTTATTATTTTTACTAACTTTCCCAACGTATTACTTGTTCTATATGAAATGAAAAAATTAATGAGGAAACGAGTTGTTTCGTGAGTTGTTGATGACGTTCCATGAATTTTGATATTTCACGAATAACACCGTGGATAAATATATTCCAAAATTTGATTTTGTTTAGTTTCTTATCTACTACATGGTTGATTGAAATTTGAATGAATCGATGACCACATGTGTCCATATAATGATAAAGACTTCGAAACGTTCTATTCCATTCCAAAGCATGCTTTGGTAGAAAGTCATTCTTGTTGTGGTATTTCAAGATGGGCTGTCTAATTGAGGACCCATCTCGAACCTTTGGAAAAAACCCAAAATAGGTTTATGAGAATTATGCAATGAAAAAACGATCCAGATTTACACTGCGCTGGGCAAGAACAATACTAGGACAACTTGGAAAATGGCCAATTTAAGAAATCTGTTACAAAATAATGCTAAGAAAATGCTCTTTTTGGAGCTATACTGGGATATGTTACATTCAAAAGATTGAGTATGAAATAACCGATATCTTATTATTGCAAATTGTATTTTTTAAATTTAATGTTTAATAGTGAGACATGTTCAAAATTTTGTTTTTTTCGTTCGATATGCGACTCATATTGTCCTGTTTTGTTTTGTGAAATAGTAGGACATTTTGAATTGTCTCACTGTTTCCTCAGCTATAAGGATATTTTCTATAAAGTATCTTCATTTTTGAAGTTATCCTAGTATTGCATTATCGAATATGTCTCAGTTTTTCACTACGAATAAACAATATTCAATCTAATAATGACTGTTTTTTGAAAGATCTTTATATTGCTCCACGATAATATTTAATACATAAAAAACATTCCAAATATCTTGGAGATGTCTTTGTATTGAACCAAATGAAGGTTGCAAATTGTCTGTGAGAATTAGTTTGTCGCTGACTACGGAAGGGAGCGGATGACACCGGAGTAGAAACTTGTTTTCGCGGTGTCTAATAGGACACGAAAAATACTTAGAGAAGCCGCAAAATGTGGTGCATCACCAAAAAATGTTGCAAATGCGGAGAGTTAATATACAGAGAGCAAAAAGTCACGTAATAATTATGTATTTTTTTATGATACTGACAATTTCCGTCAGAAGGTATCGTTATCAAACGATAGCGGGTCATTCCCAAAAAGAGGAAGACCCAATGCATTATTGCATAGAATCTTCGAAGAAGAGAGCTTTGTGGAGTGTGCCCTTGTATACTCCACAACAAGTGGAAGTGGTTATCAAATTGGCAAAAAAATATGGAAGCCTTATTCAGTAAATGATATTAAATATTCTGACATATTAGATTGGAAAAGTTTGTGATATAATTTTAGATCCTTCATAAAAAATACTGATGGTGAGAAAGTACTTTTGGCTAATATAAAAGTATTGCGTGTCACCAAAGAGTATCCAAATTCAATATATTATAAAGATACTTTTGATGCAGAATCTTTCAAAAAAATAATGATCACTAAAAAAAATAACGAAGGGAATAATAGACCTAGTGCAGCGTATATTAACAGGCCAAAAATATCGTTTGAAAAACATACTTGATCTTACTCAAACATATCCCAGTAGAACATCATGATTTCTTTTAGTTTCAAAGCCTTTAATACAGGGCAAAAGGTAGAGCATGAGAATAGTGAGTAAACCTCAAGTAATTAATACCCTTTTTTATACTTTTCGTCATCAAAGTTCCTTTTTTCATGCCAAGGAATAATACCTAATAGTTAGTTTTGTTTATTATTAAGAGTTTATATTCGTTTTACTTGTAAAAACAACTGTTTTTTTCTTCCTTGAGCTGTTTTCATTAACTCGACATTCGAAGGACAACTTTAGTAACGGAAGTTTGAGAATCTGACTTCTTCCCAAACTTTCCTCAACAATTCATGTAATACAAGGTTATACAAGGTAATACAAAAATGAGAAATGATGTTAAGTTTACTGATGTTCAAAAAAATATAGAACAATACAAGGACTTATTCAACAAAAGTAGAAATAACTTATACCAAAAACAAAAAAGTAATTTCAATACTCAGATAACTTCGAGCAAAAACCGAGATATCTTCAAAATTAAATTTTTTTTCCAGTGTAATACAAATATACCTTACAAAAAGAAATTAAAAAACAAAATTGACACTTTATAACAACATTAGGTTTCCATATACCTTAGACACCAAACACCATAAAATGACATTGTCAGTTTGAGAAATGTAAATATCAGCTACATTTATATCATTAAAACTCAATTTTCTCAAAACTATATTTGTCAAGTTGTCCTAGTATTTTTCTAGCACAGCGACCGGAGATATGGTCGTTGATTCGAGAAATATACTCAACATAGTCAACATAAAGTTCCTCACATGACTACATCAGTTAGTCAGATTTCATACATATAATATTTGAACTGAAACATCCCGGGCTTAAGGAAGAAAACGGGTTTTATTTTGTTCAAAATTGGCTTTATTCATCAACGTAATCTCCAATAAGAGCCACACATTCCAGCGCCGTTATAACATTCCAACACCACTTTTCTAGAACTATTTATCTTTTGCCTCAAAATTGTCCACAGTTTTAGCAAAAACCTCTTCATTCCAGCAACATTTCTTCGCGAACAGCCAGTAGTCTCTGGGAGCCAAATCTGGTGAATATGGTATATGAGGGAGCAATTCGAAACCCATTTCCAACAATTTTGCCATCGTTTTCATTGATTTGTGACACTGTGCACTGTGTTGCTTCATCAACACTTCCTTTTTCTTCAAATGGGGTAGTTTTCCTGCAATGTCGGCCTCCAAAGGCTCCAATAACGCTAAATAATATATACTGTTGATGGTATATTACTTCTCAAGATAGTCGATGAATATTACACCACGCACATTCCAAAATACCAAGGCCATACATAACTTTTCCAGCCGATTGTTTTGTTTTCGAGCGCTTTGAACGAGGTTCACAAGTTGCTTTCCACTCAGATGACGATCGTTTCGATTCCGGAGTAAAGTGATGTATCCATGTTTCATCTATTGTCACATATCGACGCAAAAATTCCAGTTTGTTTTGTTCAAACAAAGCCAAACACTGCTCAGAATCATCAAGACGTTGTTTTTGGTCAACAGTGAACTCGCGCGGCACCCACTTCGAACGAAGCTTTCTCATACACAAAAGCTCATGCAATATAAAGCCAACACGTTTTTTTGATATCTTCATAATGTTAGCTAACTCACGCAACTTCACTTTTTGATCATTCAAACCGATCTTGTGGATTTTTTTATGTTTTCTGGTGTTACTACCTCATTTTGACTACTTCATTATTGTGGAGAAATTTCTCTGCAGAATTCAGTTCTTCAAGATCAGTCGCGAGGTACAAATTTTGTTCGGAAAAGTTCAAAGAATACGTATTCCAAAAACACTTTATTGTGAGATTTTCACTAAATTGTTTTACAAAAACGCAACACGTGTTTCGCCATACAATGGCTTCATCTGGCATCTTTCAACTGAGTTGAAAGACACGCCAGATGAAGCCATTGTATGGCGAAACACGTGTTGCGTTTTTGTAAAACAATTTAGTGAAAATCTCACAATAAAGTGTTTTTGGAATACGTTAGTTATGGATTTTCATCAAGTATCGGCCGATTCCATCATATATTCAAAGAATACCTTTACACGTCGCAATCAAAATCAAGAGACTGTCAATCGATTCCGGCGTGGATTTTACAATGTTGCCTTATTACATTAATTTACATTACATTACATTCATTTCACCATGTTGCCTTATCTGACAGTCAGGTATTGGTTCACCATCGTTATTCATAATATTATTATGTTTACCTATTTCTTCACTCTCATAGACATCTAGATGTCTGTTGTCGTTAACTTGTCTGACTAATTAATATCAATGAATTAAAGTCTATGGAATGGTTTTGTTGCAAAAAATTATAATTTTACGACTGCTGATTTTTCTGATGTTTCATATTTTAGGTGTGCTAAGTGTTCCTTATATCTCATTTTGATAGAGTCCTTACATTTAATTTCGTTAATTCCAGATTTTTCAGAATTCTTGACTTTGTCCTTTGGATTTCCTAAAATGCTATGTAGTGTATGACTTGTTTTGAATATCTGAAACAAGTCATTCAATTGTTTTGAATACAGTGTTTAACAACGAAAACTTAACAGAGCCGTTTTTGAATATAAAAAGTAAGAATAAAAAAAAAGTTTATTCACATCGATTTCTAATTGAAGAGGTACACCTTTCAGACTAATCAGATTTTTTGTAGTACGCAACCCCTCGGAGGGGTGCGTCCGACGACCCTTATTTAGATAGGGAAAGTAGGTCGAGTGGCACCTTGTTTTAAAGGTCTTTCGAATACCTTTACAAATATGTTAAAAAAAAATTTGTAACGATTAGTTTTCGAGATAATTGCCATGTTAATAATACATTAGACAAACCACTCGGTAACTTGTATGCCTAAATAAAAAAATTTTCGAGCAGTTCTTCTCATCAGTTTTTTGTTAAATAAAATCCCTTTTTTAAAATCAATACCCACCCCTCTTCTTCCAGTTTTCATTAGTACCTAGTTCGATTGTTTTGTTTAAGCTGGTCGTGTATTGTTATTTGTTTAAAAATGCCTTACGCTACTGCTGAAAAGGTTTCAGTTATTGCTTTATTTTTTGGCAATGACTAAAATGCTGATAGAACATCAATTTTATTCAACGAGCAAAACCCTGGTGAACACCTAAACAGAAATAACGTTCTGGATTTGGTCACAAAATTCAGGGAGACAGGTTCGGTTTGAAATAAAAAAAGAAATGTTCAGAGAAGGGTAGTGAATGACGATAATGCGATTGGAGTGATTGGTCAAGTCATCGCCAATCCCAGGTTAAGTACCAGAGGTTTATCAGCAATGGCCGGAATAATCCATATGAGCGCATGGAGAATTCTTAAAAACCACAAATTTCCTCCTTACAAAATTAAACTTGTTCATGAACTCAATGGGGATGATTTTGACAGGAGTTTTGTGAAGGCATGAGTGAGAGATTAATGCAAAATCCAGAGCTGCTTTATAACATATGTTTTTCGGACGAAAGCTCATTTTATTTAAATGGTTGCGTGAACCGTCACAATTGCCGTTATTGGTCAGATGAAAACTCAAGACAATACGCAAAAATACATACCCATCATCCTTAAAGGTTGAATGTCTGGGCCGAAATATTAGGCAATCATATTTCATATAGGTCCATTTTCCATTGATGGAAATTTAACCGGTGATTCTTATTTACAACTTCTTGAAGAGGCAATACAACCTCGTATAGTTGAAATAATTGAACAGGATCCAAGATGTCAAGTTGAATTTATCCATTTTCAACAAGACGGTGCACCACCCCATTATGCCCAACAGGTCCGAAATATTTTGAATAATCATTTTGAAGGACAATGGATTGGCAGAAGAGGTCCAATTGAATGGCCAGCACGATCACCAGATTTAACACCCCTGGACTACTTTTTGTGAGGATATTCAAAGTCTAAAGTTTATGCTACACAGCCAGCCAATTTGGATGAATTACGTCGTAGAATTATTGATGAATGCCGAGCTATAACTCCTGAGATGTTGAATAATGTAAGAGCAAAATTCGAACAAAATCTTTATTGTTGCATGGAGCAAAATGGCGCACATTTTGAACATTTACTCTAAATTTTCTATGTGAGTTACCCTTATTAGCTGTTACTTTTTTTGTGTGTGCTTTGAAAACAATTACCCACATAGCAATGGATATTCCAGGTATATTTCATGAATATACATTTGAGGATATTGTATTATGCTATGAATATGCCATGGATATATATATATATATATATATATCTTCTGGAAAATATTCCCTGGAAGTGTTCCTGGCGAACCTTTGATATATTTTAAGAATATTCCTTGGGAATATTCTTAGAATATCTTATAATATTCTTAGAATATCTAAGGTATATTCTATTAAGAATATTTCAGGAATAGAACCCGAGGAATATTCTTAAAATATTCAGGATATTCTTAGTTTATTGTAGGAATATACAATAGAGAAACACCATAGAATATTCTTTAAATATATTTTATGAATATTCTAGGAATATCTGGAATATTCCAAGAATGTGACGAGTAACCGGCTATTAGGCATGTATATATTGCATTTTGATGCAAGATTCACACAAGTAATAAAACACATAATATTCATAAAAAAATATATTTTAAAAACACAATATACACTGAAATATTTGACGTTTCAACCAATATTAAAAATAAAAAATCTGATTCAAAATATTCATTCACTGAATGAAATATTTCTGAATACTGTCATATTACAAATATTAGAAATGTATTCAAATTAGGATGTTCCTACTCTCACACAAATGTATACTAAAATAACAACTCTGTGAATTCATCAGCACTAATTAAAAAATAATAAATATATCATTTCATTGAAAAAGAAAAAGTGTATTACATCAAGAAATAGGTTAGGTTAGGTTTCTCACTTAAAAAAATAAACCCACAAATGAAGTATTTAAAATGAGTGGTATGATGGGTTCTTCAATGAATTTCACTTACTTAAAGTTATCCAAACTTTGCTCACCAGAATAGTTTTCCTTATATTTGTCCAACAATGCATCAGCCAGTGTTTCAATAGTAATACCTGGAACAAAATGTGCATTTATCACTATTTGAAAGTGGCACAATAAAACTGGAATAAAAATCAAATACATATTTTTCGCATAGGTTACTCATGAACATTTACAACATTTTATGACTTGGAGAGCAACTTGCATTGTCTTGTTGGAAAGTACTCATTACGTTTTCAGTTCCTTGGCGCACCTGCCTGTACCAGGTACCACTCTGTTTCCTTTGGGGCAAATTGATACTATCTTGAAAACGAGTGATAAAAATTATGAAAACAAATGTTACAAAAGAATGTGTCATTCACTTACTTTTCTCTATTGAAGATACACAACTGAAATCACTCTAGTTCAAACATGTACTTAGTCAAACCAACAAATCCCACACACCAACTCTCCTCGAACCTAAAATGAGGTACCTATAGTAGGTTAATCACCATGACTTTACTATTGATACTATTGCATTTTACTTACTTTTCTTGAAGACTGAATATATGCAACTCCCCTGTTTGAAGATCCAAAATCAAACTATTCGCTGTACTGCAAATTGGACAACCCCAAATTATAAATGGTACACTGAACGTGACAGAATTATACTTTGATAATAACACCAACACACCAGGCATTACACACGCGAACCTGCCACGTCAACCGCCATGTTGAATCAAATGTCGGATTTAACGCAAATGTACCACGCATTAAGGGACAGCCGCTTTCACAGAGCTTATTCGACTATCGCGCGCTACACTTCAATTGACCAATGAGAAACGTTTACTCCAATTCTTCACTTACCCATTTCTCTTTTTCCAGGATTTTTCGCTTTGTAATTAAATAATTTCAAATACAAAAAGACAAATAGGATGAGAATTAACCAATTTATTGATGTAATTGGTTCATTTATTGGCCCATTCAAATTTTTTTGTCGTTTCCAACAGTTGCTGTTGGAGCAATTCATCCAGAATCTTCGCGTTGAGTTCAAAAACTGGTTAACACTATCAGGGTTATATACATTAGGTTATGCATTCCATTAAGATCTTCAAATATTTTTGTTTTTAATAATATTGAATTATTTGAATACGTTATTATAAGATAATTCAAAATTCCATTGTATAGAATATTCCAAAATATACCGTGGGGATATATTCTAAGAATATACCATATGGTATATTCGATCGACAATATTCTTAGAATATTCAAGGGAGAATAATCCATTTATAGACATTCTATGCACATTCTTTCGCGAATAATCCTGCCATTTTCATTCAAGTATATTCTATGAATATTCTAAAGGCATGTATATATTCCAAGAATATTCTATGAATATTTGGAATATATACGTTCGTTTTATGATATACAGGGAATATTCCATGAATATCTAGTGCTGTGTGGGTATTGGGATTTATCAAACCTAAAACAGTTTTATCTGTTTCATCAGCATTCAAGGAAATCAGCAGGTTGTATTCGTTTTGTAGGTAAGTTTTTAGTATGATTCACTTTTTTATCAGAAGCATAAAATATCCACGTCAAAAGGCAACCTTCACAAGGAGGTGCCACTCAATTTACCTAAAATGTAAGGGTGGTTACCAACCCCATCCCCCGAAAAAATCTCCTCGTAATAAACAAATAATTTTTACTTTATTACGAAATCAAATGGACACGTATTAGCAGGTTGTCATAAAAAACAAAAATTTATTTTTTTTATGAAAGTTCTGAACGTAAATTGTACCTTAAAAACAATTTGATTTATTTTAAAAAGAGTTGAAATCAATAAAAACACATTTAAATCTTCGAATTATCTCGAAAACTAATCGTTACAAAAATTTTCTTTTAACAGAGATGTGAAGGTATTCGAAAGACCTTTAAAACAAGGTGCCACTCGACCTACTTTCCCTATCTAAATAATGGTCGTCGGACGCACCCCTCCGAGGGGGTGCGAACTACAAAAAATCTGATTAGTCTGAAAGGTGTCCCTCTTTAATTAGAAATCGACGTATCCAAGCTTTTTTCAAAAATCTTACTTTTTATATTCAAAAACGGCTCTGTTAAGTTTTCGTTGTTATACACTGTATATAAAACAAGTCGAACACTATATCATACATACATGAATGGTATAAATAAGGACAATTGTAATTTATTTTAATCTTCCTCTTGAAGATGATCACTTGGTGATCGAAATACGTGTCGAAGTGTTGAATAACGGTTTTGTGTTGGGATAAAACTCCAGTAAAAATAATTACATTTCCTATTCGAAATTATAGAAATGGCCATGAAATTAGTTTGTCATTCGTTTAGGATCGACCGGCATTAGTGGTCAAATCTAGTAGGCTTCTCGAGCCCTGTATGATTTTTTTTAAACTAACAACATAAGCTGGGATAAAGAGTAAAATATCTACCATAAGTTGCATAAATTGAGTTTTCTACAAACGTGCACGTTGCCTCAAAATTGAAGAACGTTCTCAGTCCCACTAAAGTAAATAATTAATTCTTGATTCCGAAGTTTCACTATTTGAAACGTGAAATTGATAATTTTTATCAATAAAGGGCGTGAACGTTTGAAGAAATTTTTCAGGTTTTTAGCCGTGATCTTAGGGGTTTTTATGCCTGACATTTTGTCTACGACTGCGGTAGCAGTGAGCGAAGAGGTAACAATTGGAGTATTCTAATTGTCCTCACAGTACATTATTCAAGGCTCAGGTCTCTGGTTTCAATTTTTCAAAGGTGACATTTCCTCTTGAAGTATGGAAGGCTTAGAGCCTCCTTAGTGGGTATAAAGTCTCTAAGCCGTTTACTAAATATAAAAAAAAATCATTACTATTAACATGTCATTGAGACCATTTATTCATTGGTAACAGGTAACAAATTTTCTTTTCTCCATTATAAAATATTTTCTTCTCGATATAAGTATTTTATACTTCATTGTATTAATTGTTGTGTTGTTTTTCTTTTAGTGTAGAATTTTTAAGTAATTGGCTGATGATGAACCTATTCGAAACATGTACTGATTGATGGTTTCACCGTTTTGACATCTGAGGGTGATAATAAATTGTGGAGATGACTTTGAGTTTTTATGATTTGCAAATTTGAATATCAGTTTGAGTTAAGGTGTTCGGTTGTATTGATAGTGAAATGAGGTTGAGTTGGATTATTGTACAGTGTAGTCAAATATTGTCAACCCACGGGAAAAAATCAACAATATATTGAAGTTTGATTGCTGAAACCGGGGGTTATATTGATCCATACGTAAATTTGAAGCTTCATTTTTTGACTAACTTCTAGATTGTATCTGCATTGAAACCATTATTCTGTTCTCCTACCACGTAGTAACGGCTACATTTATCAATGAACTGATGGATTTCTGTTACATTAGAACCAGAAAGTACGTTCATAAAGATGATGTAATCCTTGACGTTTCCATTTCGTCTTAAAAAAGATGAGGAAAAAGAACATAAAATCGAAACTTACTTTTTGAATGCCGCTAACTTCGTCCAGACAAATTCATGAGACGGTGATACTGATCATGAAAGACTTTATTATAATGATGTTATCCATACCCTTACAAAAGATAATTACACCTCTGATTATGGCCATCTGAAATCCTAGCAGAGGATTCAAAAATACTCATTATATGGTGTGAGTTACGACTGCCACAAAATTTGTGTGACCGGTTTGTAATAAATTGCCAGCAAACATGACATGCTAAAAGCAGTAGAGATATTCTACTCGATTCGTATATCTGTCTCACTGGCTATAATCACGAAAGTTTAATTTATTTGATTGTGCTCAGCTAAGTATGTGCGTACTCCATATAAATGAATTTAAATTCATTTGCTCTGGAAGGCTAATAGAAATTAACGTGCGTTTAGATTGAAAGTTATTACTTTGATTACATACATTATTATAAAGCAAACTTTCTGTTCGTGTTCGTTATTATATCCAAGATAAAGCAGAGGAACAGTTTTCCAGTCCGCTTATCGCGTTTGTGGCGTGTAAGGTATTTTTCTAAGTAGCTATCCGTCGTCCAAAAGTGGAAATGGAATGGCGGACACCTAACGGTGTGGAGATATACCCACTAAGAGTCGTACATGATTATCTAATCTCATCCACTATCGATGAGTGCCTATAAGTCAGTGCCTGAATATATGCTTTTGATAATAAATGATTTGCAGTGTACCATTATTCAAGTGCAAAGGTTTGCCAGAGAATACAGTCCAAAATCTGCTGAAACAAAATGGAAAGGGTGTATCACACTATATTTCAATTGACTATCCGAATTTTCGTATTTCAACAATAATGTTCCGAAACAAAATGTATTGCAGAACCCGCAGAACCGAAAAAAAACTCTTTTTGCGACTACAGTGATTTCTTGTCAGTAGATGAGAAAAAAAAATTTTGGAGCGTATTCCCTAGAGGACGTTATTACGTTAGTGAGTGGGAAAGAGACGGGTGCGACGTAACCGATGCATAGAAGGGTAGAATGAGTATCGGAGAGATTCAGTTGAGAGATAACAACGCGGGTAATTATAAAAATAGTGGTACAATAATAATAATGAATGAAAAATCTGATGAACGTGTACAGGGTGTCTCAAAATACGTCATTTAAATTAAACATGGCAGTTTAACGATGCTCTATCGTTTTAATGTGCGATTCTTCAATGAATGATGACATGGAATCAAATGAGCGAACAGAAGTCATTACGTACCCTTAACGATGACATCAGTAAATTCAACTCATTCGTGACATAAAGTCGTAATTTCATTGATTAATTTTCAAAAACCCTTTTACCGACATCGACATTTCTGAATAACGAGAACAACTGGATCTAGGAGCAAGACTAGGGATTCGTAAAACCTGTTCGCCCAAGAAACACCCAAAAAACGGTGGAAGAGGTGCATATGTCCGGATTTGATTTTCGTTCTTCCAGGTTGCTGATAATTGACAAACGCCTATCTATCCTATCTTAAGGGCGGGTTGGCTGTCCTTGTTCATCTTTCACTGCCTGAACCACTGTGCATGCTGTTTTCAGCGAGGTCATTGGCTTGAGATGAGGTAGTTGAGAAAACCGGCCATCGGATGCCTGCTTCCACGTAGCTCCGCTGGATACGGAAACGACAGAATCACGGTCGGTTCTGTTATTCCCCCATCTGAATGGCATCCCAACGATGGCTTAATCCTTGGGTGTGTGTATCCGTGCCGAGAGGATGAATGACACTGAGCCCATCAGCTGTCTCTACGGAACCTTCGAGATACCGGGCACCCTCTCGTCGTAGCATCGCCTTGTCACAGTAGTGCGGGGCTCTGCCGTGATTGACCTTCTTTACCTAGCTACTCGTGGGACTTTTATGGACAGAGTGATCTAAAAATTTTTCTGACGCTGAGTCTATAGAGGAGATGGATGTCGAGCTTACGACTCCAATTGACCTCCCTGTAAACTTAGATCAGGAGCGAGTCTACAGAGGAGATGGATGTCGAGTTTACGACTCCAAATGACGTTCCTGTAAATTTATTCAGGAGCGACTCTACAGAGGAGATGGAGACCGATTTTACGACTCCAACTGACCTCTCTGTAAATTTCATTCAGGAGTGAGTCTACAGAGGAGATGGAGGCCGAGTTTACGACTCCAACTGACCTCCCTGTAAATTTAATTCAAGAGCGAGTCTACAGAGGAGACAAATGTCGAGTTTACGACTCCAACGGACCTTCCTGTAAATTTAGTTCAGGAGCGAGTCTACAGGGGAGGTGGATGTCGAGTTTCCGACTCCAACTGACCTCTCTGTAAATTTAGCTGAGGAGCGAGAGCTTCTCAACTTCCCAACTCCTGATCCAACAACTGAACCTTAAAAAAAAGGTTTGGTGGTGCAGCCAGGAAACGACCGAGTCATCTCCTCAAGAGCGGGGTACCTTATAAAACCACCTTGCACCAAATTCTTGAGCGGCGTACGCAGAATTTGTCTCAGGTGGGGAAACAAACCCCCTCATGAGCAGGTTGGCCAACGTTTGCGCTCAAGTGGTAATTCACCAAAACCAGAGGCGAAAAAGCCCTGCACGGCTGAATCTAAGGCATCGTCAGGTGTAGCGGACGTACTAAGACCCTTATATGGGAAGGTTGTCGTGGGTATTAAGGTGGGATTTTTGCAATTTGACTATCCGACTACCTCATTAACAGAGCATATACTTCGGCATATAGTTCGGCACAGCCAAACTTTTACCATCCGACCTGAAAGACACTCACTTTGAACCTTACCTAACCTAACCTAACCTATCTTAAGATACGAGACAGAGATTCATGTATAATGGCTGTAGGTGTAATCCCCAAATAGTTGTAAAAGTTATAATCCCGATTGTATACATGTCTGAACATATCATGCGAATTTCAAATGGATATTTGTGAGTTAAGAAAGGATTTATTCTTATTTCTCGCCCTTTTGATTCCTTATGATTGAGGTAAACATCATTAATCCACAGAGTCATTGCCAGCCGATAAAAAAAGAATTGGATATTAACTTTATCTTTTGTTTGAAAGTCGAAAATCTATATTGGTAACATTGCTATATTCTAGACCGTAACAGATACGAAGACGACTAAATGGAAAAAAAGGTACTTAACTGTCATCAGGAAAAATACAATGGTCGAAGAAAATTTACGGGGACTCTCGCCCTTCTCGAGTTATACGGGGAAAACCAAAAATGCTGTTTTTCGTTTTTTTCAAATGGAATTGTTATTTCGGAGGATATCAAAAAATGGATAAAATATTATTGTATTTGAAGTGTACTATGACGGTGAAAAAATTAATATTCGATAAAACGTTTCGTGTTAACATGACCATCATCAACTTTTTTTTTTAATACGGACCTGTCTTTTTATTACAAATATTGATTAAGCAATACATTCACAATCCAAGCGCACATTTGATATTATTTTAGCGTTTCATTTGAAATAACCACCATCATCAGTGACAACAATCAAACAGAAAAACAATTCATTTTATTCATGAACTTTTGGGAAAAATGAAACCAATAGGTACGGAAAATCAAAGCTACATGGCAATCTACATTAAATGCTCGAGTTTACGACCTCTTTGTTGATTGCACATTTTTTGTCGGTCCAGACAATGTCTGTGGCATATTTCTAGCATAATAGATGGACACTAATACTAATACGGGCATCTCTTATTTTTTGTTTGAGATGGTCGATATCTGTACTGTTCTTGGTGTTGAAAAAATGTTATCCTTTATGTGTCCCCAGACAAAAAATCTAAAGGAGTAAGATCTGAGGATTGAGCTGGCCAGTAAATTGGTCCATTTCGAAGGACCCGCAACCCCCGTGGGGGTCGCGACCCTCAGTTTGTGAACCGCTGTTTCAGACCTATCCACCTAACTACTAAGAAAAAATTATATTCAGTTCTTCAAAAAAGAAGAACTGACTGAGCTGTATCTGAAATCAAAGGTCACAGTCTGAATATCATTTATCTACGTTGAGTTATTTTGGAAGGTGACTGATGTCTGGACAAATTCTAGTTAGCCGAAATTCAAAGTTAGGCTGATGACCATAGTATGTAGTGATGCCGAAGCAAAAATGTTCAGTAATTACTTATTAAATTTTAAATACTAATTAATATTCTGTCGTGAAAAGCGGGTGTATGATATAACGTATACTTATGAATTAATGATATGTTCTGAAGAAACGTACGTTTTTGTTATCCTTATAGATTTATTATGTTTGTAAGTTATGCATATGAGACCACACCTCTTTTGAAAATTATAATGCTGCAGGGCCTTAATGCCCACTTGTTCAGATTGATATTAATTATAATGTAATAAATTGAGCCTTTCAAATAAAACAGATTATTTTTAATTACAAAAGTCGATAATTAAAACAATCATCTCGGTTGTTAACTGGCATTACCTAAATAAATTTTATGTAAAATTGTGAGTTCAATTACAAGATAATCAGATCCCTCTTTACTGTGATTGATTATTTCTAGACTTGATTTTTAGTTTCATTCACATTTTGTTCATCAGCAATATATATGCTAATCCTTGGAATAATGTGTTTCAGGAACAGCATAATAGGCTAATCATGTGATTATATGCAATTTTCAGTTTTGCTCGTTGGCACTAACTTTCTATGAATACCTGAAATAATTAATTCAAAGTTGGTCTAATTAAAACATGTTCAACATTACTGGTCAACAAGAAACTTTCGAAGAGTTATTCACTCAACAATCAGATGCACCACAAAGTTTGCTGGTGAATAACTAGTAGACTCCTAAATTAATGGTGTCATCATTTGATGAGAAGCCGGTGCCACAACATGAAAAAATCTTGGTGAAATATTATCATATCAACTTTTTGATGATAAAAAACTAATTAATACAGTTTATTGTATGCTTTTCACAAGCAACTGCTTGATGGAGAAAGCTATTGTATAGCGAAACACGTGTCGCGGTTTTTGTAAAACCCTTTATAGTGAAAATCATACAATAAACCGTATTAGTTAGTTTTTTTTTATTATGTATCTTCATCGAGTATGGAATAATTCGAAAGATAATTCATTGTCAAAATATATTTGTGAGCTTGCTTTCAACGTCAATTAATTCAATAAGATAATTCCGGTGGAGATGGCCCTAGTAACTTCAAAACTCTACTGTGAAGGAATTATAATAAATAAAACATTAATTAATGCAAAAAATTGAATTTTACTTATAATTCTTTTTAAATACTAACGGTAAATCACTTTGACAAATGCAATAACGTAATTTTAAACTTATAAAAAAAAATAGGACTATAGTCTATTTCAAAAGAGTGTAGAGTAATAAATCATGAAGTGTCATAAAATTTGCCTGAATTTCGTTGTCGTCCATGGGCGTAGGCAAATCTCAGGATTATTAAACTTAATAATTAAAGTAAATTAAAAATTACAGACATAGATAATAATAAAAGGCCATTTTTGGGAAGTAATTTGGTCTAAAACTAAGTACCTACATGTATTTAGGTAAGTAAAATTTCTTAAAAAAAGATTAAGATTAATTTTAGTGGTTCTTGTAAACTTATTTAATATGCAATTTGGGTTCATATACTTGAGCATGATTTCTCAAAAAAGGGTTAACACTTAGTTCCGAGGTGCCATGTCATTATAATAATCCCTTTTTGACCCTGCCCACCAATCATGCAATACCTATTAAACCCAGGTAATTAAGAAAAAGGGTTTAAATATATTGTAATGGTGTCTTAAACATTCGAGTTATAATAGTAATTGTTACTACACCAATTAAACGTACAGTGATATTGTGATATAGAAATAGTGAAAAAGTTATAAAATGGGGACATTTACTCCAAAGAAAAGAAGTGTAAAAAATTCTCCGCTATCTGTTTGCGAAAAAGTTATAATTTTAAATGTATATGATTGCATAAAACACGATCACCCTAGTTTGTCTGTGCAAGAAAGTGTTGAGCGATGTGCCCGAATGACTGGAATTGGACAGTCCACGATTTTTAAATTATTGCGAGAAAGAAAGATATCAGGCCAGGTAAGTCCATGCAAGAGAAAATCAGGAAGACCAATAAAAATCTTAGATGAAGACACCAAATGTGACATTCGAAGAAAAGTTCATTCGTTTTATTTTAAAAAGGAAATACCCACTCTTGAAAAAATATTTATCGAGATAAGCCAAGATAACGATATTCCTTTGATATCCAGAAAACTTTTATGGAAAACTTTAAAAAGTATGAATTTTGCCTGGGAAAAGCACAATCGAAAGGCACTATTACTGGAAAGTGATGAAATTGTTTGCTGGAGACGAAAATATTTGACAACTATAAAGCAGTACCGCAGAGAGCAAAAGAAAATTTTTTATCTTGATGAGACGTGGATAAACGAAGGTTATATAGTCAAAAAAATGTGGCAAGATAAAAATATAACAAGTTCTCGCCAAGCTTTCATAGAAGGCCTTTCGACGGGTATTAAAGTGCCTTCGGGAAAAGGGAAGAGGCTTATAATTGCTCACATTGGAAGCGAAGACGGATTTTTAAAAGAAGGTTTGTTAAGCTTTGAGACGTGCCGGACGGGAGATTATCATGAGGACATGAATTCGGATGTCTTCGAAGACTACTTCGGGGAAATGTTAAAATTTCTTTCAGCTGATTCGGTCGTGGTTATGGATAATGCAAGCTACCATTCAAGGCGCTTAGAGAAGGTACCAACTTCAGCTTGGAGAAAGCAAGAAATTATTAACTGGCTGTCAAATAAAGGTATTCAGTTTGAGACGAATTCAGTAAAGAAGGAACTACTAGCCATAGTAAAACAACATAAATCTCGCTTCATGAAATATGCCGTAGAAGATGTAGCAGAAAAGTATAAAGTAACTGTGCTGCGCCTACCGCCATATCATTGCGAATTAAATCCTATAGAACTTATATGGGCACAAGTTAAAGGATATGTTGCAAGGCACAATACCACATTTAAAATGAAAGATGTCAAGGTATTGTTTGATCAAGCCATTATGGAAATCACATCAGAAAACTGGCAAAAAGCAATCCAGCATGTTTTAAAAGAGGAAGATAAAATGTGGGAACTGGACAACTTGGTCGATCAGGTGGTTGACCCTATAATTATAACACCAGGGGATGATGACAGTTCTTCGGATGAAGACTATACTGATGTAGAATAATTTAATTGAATTGTAAATATACTGTAGCGGGATAAGCAATCTGGACAGAGACCAGTGTATCAGTGACAGTGACACTTTTGCTTAGGTTAGGGTTTAGAATTAAGGGTAGTCTGAATAATTATTTTCTCGGAAGGTTCTCGAAAATTGTACCTAGTAATCTCTAGAACATTCAATTAGGGTATAAATAGAGTGTTGTTAAACGTTAAGGGAAGTTCACAGTTTTAGTATTGTTCAAGTGTCAAATTGTAATAACGTATCCAGTAAAGTTCTTGTCGTTTTTGTGAATAAATTGATTCCCACAAGTGTTTCAATACGTAAAGTTCGTTCGTGTGTGTTTGTGAGTATTTCCCGATTTCGGTTCGTATATATTTTATTGTTACATTTTATATTTTTTTAATAACACTGTTCTGCTGTATTAAATTTTTATTTCCTTTAATATAATTTTTATGAATGCATATTCTTTTGGCAATTATCCCACTAGCGCGCCTCTGGCTCAGTATTTATCCGTCGATAACAATGGACAAATCCCTTAAAACAGGGTGATACCTACCTGCTCTTTATGAAACGACATAATTTTGCAATGCGGACTAGGGAAGTGACAGAATTTATTGACGGATCACCCTGTAGCGCTTTTGAATACTTAATGAGATTTTATTACTCTACACTCTTTTGAAATAGACTATAGCCATCTTTTCCAGGATGTCCGGGAGTGATAGACATAGCAGTTGGGAAGAGATGGCCAATACTTTTTTTGCCTTTCCCTTTGCCCTTGAGATCTTTCAGCTCATTTTTTTCATATTACCACAATATGAACACATGTCCTCAACCTCGGTGCAGAACATGCAAATATAGCATTGTATCCAATCTTCTATCAGTTGTGTCTTTTAATAATTATCACCACAACCTCTGTAGTTATCTTTCTGTCTCTCTTCAGGTTCACTTTCAGAGGCATCATTGAAAACGATGGGAATTTATTCGCAGTTGATATCAGACAACCTACGAATTACCTTTCGTTTCTTAACATATTCCGGTCACTCTAGACATTGGAAGGTACATAAATTTACAGCAAGCTGCAAAGACGTGTAATTGTTCAAAACATAGTTAAAAATAAGATTTTAAAATTCCGAAGGATTGCGATGCCTGGAAAAAATGTATTCGAGGTCAAAGGTCAAAAATCTCGAAAAAAATTGTTTATTCTCGATTTTCAGGAAAACGGTAAGTTTTATCATGAAATAACCTCAGATAAAAATTGTAGATCATAAAATTCTCTACAAAAAATGTATCAATACTTTTTTAAGAGCCACCGTTTCTGAGATACGACGAGTCAAAAAGTTGTAATCGTCATTATATGCACACGTTTCCACGCCAGCTATGAGGTAGTGTACTTAGCGAGTTTTTTTTAACGTGGTTTCCCCAGTAGGCCTATTCCACATGTCTGTTGTGATTATGTCAGACTGAAAACTTGCATAATAAAATATATTAGGAAGGGTTGGAAATTATAAAAGCGATTGAAATTTAAAAAATGTAAAAATTTATTCATCTGAGTCATAACCTTCAAATACTTCTTCTTGTCGTTCTTCTTCTTGGTCTTCTTCTTCTTCTTGATCTTCTTCTTCTTCTTGATGTTCATCCTGGGTGTAGGTAAACTGCATCAAGAGTGATGTATCCTCGTTGGTATCAAATGAATGCTCCACTATTGGTGATTCAGCATTAGAACATGACTGGCCTTGACAATGTGTACATGCCAGAGAACACAACAGGCCACCTTTTTAACAACCACATTTAGCGCTGCATCCCTTTTTACAGTTGCAAAAAATTGTGTTCAGCAGTTTTTCCGGCGCAGGTGGGACTAAAATCTGAATAGGTTCTAATGCATTGTCGACCAACTTCCAACCCCAGTCTTTTAGGTCTAGCTGATAACCAAGCCACACTTGCACTTGGTAATATACCCGGAAAAGATGTTGATGAGCAGCAACTGAGGTTGGAAGAAGACAAGCTAATCGCACCTGTGTCTTATTTTTAGTGTTTTTTACGAAACATGCATATCGATACTTATCTAAGCAGGTGGTTTTCTTCGGAGCTTTGTACATAGAAAGAAGAAACTGAATCCCGTTAGTGATAATTTCTTGTTGAGTCGAATTACTTTTTTCAAAAACTTCAGCACATTGAACTAAATTTTGTTTTTCAAACATTTTAAAGAATGTTGCTTTACCCCTCCTGTAAAATGCAGACGTCGTATCACAACCAGTTATTGCGTGTTGAAATAGTACATGATTTTGACTCCTCGCAAAAGTAGGTAAACTTTTTGACGAATATATTTCGGTTTGACTTTGAGCTTTTTCTGGCTTTAGAAAGAAAATAGTTTTTTCAGGTGGAGTTCGAGCAGTAAGAAGTATGAGTAAGTCTACATCTTCACCAACAACAATAGTTGTTTTTGTCAAATTAAATTGCTCTATAGCTGTTTCAATAATTAGTAAGTCGGCATCGTTATTAGCCTGTTTATCCAATATATTTTCGCCAATAAACTTATCCTTCAACATTGAAATGAACCGAGATTTGTTGCGAGTATTTGCAAGAAATTTCTTTTGACTGGTAGGAACTGTCATAAGTTCATCAAATAGAATATCGGAAGAAGAAGATGTTGCTAAAGTTCGACGACGTTATATTTCGTCGTATCTCAGAAACGGTGGCTGTAAGAAAAATAAGTATTGATACATTTTCTGTAGAGAATTTTATGAACTACAATTTTTATTTGAGGTTATTCTATGATAAAACTTACCGTTTTCCTGAAAATCGCGAAAAACCATTTTTTTTCGAGATATTTGACCTTTGACCTCGAATAAATTTTTTTCCAGGCATCGCAATCATTCGGAATTTTAAAATCTCATTTTCAACTATGTTTTGAACAATTACACGCATTTGCAGCTTGTTGTAAATTTATGTACCTTCACTCTTATTTTTTAGTCTAATTTGACTAACTAATTTGACTAACAGTCTTTTTCCCTTCAGTTCATCAGTCTCAGTGTTTGTTTTTATTATTTTCGTTTTTTTTACTTTTGTTCCCTATTTTCTTTTTAATTTTTTTTTCATTTTCCGTTTTTGAATATGCTCTTCAGATGTCAAAAGAATGCTTACTTGTTTCGCTCGTTTGCGAACTTCGTGTAGTTTCATAGGCAGTGTAGACACTTCGTTGAGTACTCTTGTTGGTGTTGGTTGATCCACCGTCCGAATGGATGTACTTGGACCTGGATCTGAAATTGATTGGGCCTGCGCTGCATGTCCGATATTTCTTTCAACGAGTTGCTCAATGTTCCCACTAAAGGCATACTCCGGAATAGCTCCTGGATTTAGAGGGAAAACTCCTGCTGTCCTGAATCCTGATATTGCATTTCCACTTGTCGCTGATTTTCCCCAGGCTTGGTATGATAAGAAGTCAAATTGTTGTCTTGTTAGACGACGTCCAGGGTGTTGTTTCATCCATAACCTGTAGGATTCATAGAAGTAAGGTTTGAGAGACTTGAAAATGGCAACATCGAGCGGCTGAAGGTAATGGGATGTGTTTGATGGCATTGAGGGTAAGATGATGTCATTATCATTAGCAAACTCCAGCATTTTAACTGAATTGCAGTGTGCAGAATGACCATCCAGCAAAAGGACCCATCTGGTTTTCAAGGCAAGAAATGCGATTTCATCCATTCCATTAATATGTCGGAGGTTTTATAGGCGGATTTTTGTGACATATAAACTACTGAACCTGGAGGCAGTCCATCTTCGAATTCAGGTTTCTTTCGTTGTCCTTTCATAATGCACGCCGGAGGCTTAAAATTACCCTTAGTATTACAACAATCAATTACCGTTATCGTTTCTCCTTTTTCTGTAGAGATTGGCATAGCTACAGCCTTAGAACATTTTTTAGCCAAAACATGACCTGGTCGATTATTTAACTGCAACCCAGACTTGTCCATGTTGTGAATATGCCCAGGTTTATTTATTTGATCATTATCACTGAGAGTTCTCTCACGTATTTAAAATAGGCGTTTACCTTTGATTTATTCATCTCTTGACTTCTAGCGTATGACACCTCTTCTGATATCCTTAATGAAATATCGGAATTTCTTTTCAGAAACATTTTCACCCAATCATAGCCCGCATTTTCAGATGTTTTACAGATTCTATGTTCAATTCCTAATTGCTCAGCAAACTTGAATGCAATTATTCTTAAATCATTTATAGTCAACAAAAAGCATCTTAACTGCATGTCTTTTATATGAGTTCTCAGTCTTTTTTCATTATCTGTACCAAAGGTAGATGACGGTCCCATAAGTTCTTTAGTGTTGTTATTTACTTTTAACCTTCTTTCAGGTGTTTTTCCTGATATTTTGTAGATAAGAGAGGCCCTATAAGTAGCCCCAACGCAGGAGGCGTGTACAAATCTCCTACTCCTATAAATCGTCATCCTTCGATTTTGTACTTCTTCCATAGCACTTTTTGAATCTTCTTCGCTCCATTCACCTCGACCAGCAGCCACCTCCCGTTCGTATTGGTTCGGCATCTGTAGAAAATATTGGAAATTAAAAATGAATCAAAATTAGGACAATCATTATTATGGCTATCTTTTCTGCAAATAATATGGCCATCTCTTGTAATTGTCCGGGTGAGATGACCACATTAGGTAATTAAAGACTTTTCTCAAGTTAGTGGGTAATTTTGAGATTAGAACACCTGACAAATTCATTACTTCACTGGGAAAGCACGAAAAGGGACATAACTTTCAAAATCTTTTTGTGATCACTTAATATGTTAACCCCAGTACTTAACTCGCATGCATAATAAAAAAAAGAAGTCGAATTACTCACCGTTTCATTATTTTTTCGACAAAAAATCCACTGACAGTTGTTACCCGTGCCGATGCGAACCGAACTAAACGATGACTAGTGTCATCTATTGGTTATTACTTGAACTCTTTTCTATTGGCCATCTCTCCCGTACGGCCGTCTCCCCCGGAATCACCCTAATGATTTTAAATTCAGTAGATTGATTTGTATTTCATAGTTTTCATATTTTTTTTTATAAAATAATAAATAATGCCATTTCATTTTGCCTAAAAAAAGTATACTATGCGAATAACAGTATCCATGATGATATTTTCACGAATCGTTTTTATTTAGACGCGTTTCTCTAACACCGTAGCATACTCGGTACCGGTAGATTTGAAGTTTCAGAAAAATGATGGAATGGGCAGATACTTGATGAAAATCTATAACTAACGTATTCAAAAAACACTTCATTGTGAGATTTTCACTAAACAGTTTTACGGTCGGTGGCCAGGTGGTTCGACGCGGGTGCTTTGTTCACTCACTCGAATTGACTGCCGTGTTAGTCGGTGGTTCAAGCCGTACTCTGAGCGATCGATTTTCACTTGCTATCGTCCAACCCGTGTTAGGAATCACACGTTAAAAGGTAATACCTCGTTAATCCTTATCTCGCACAAGTTTCGACTTCTGATGGTTGTCGTTCGTAGGGGTGCGACAGCTGGTTAACGGAAAAACTGATTTTAAATAGATTAGATTTAAAAATCAGATTTTTAAAAACGCAACACGTGTTTCGCCATACAATGGCTTCTTCGGGCGTGTCTTTATTGGGTGAAAAGTAAAGAGTTTTTACTGGGTAAACAGTTAATACACGCCCGAAAAAGTCATTGTATGGCGAAACACGTGTTGTATTTTTGTAAAACTGTTTAGTGAAAATCTGACAATGAAGGGTTTTTGAATACGTTAAAGGTTCAGGAAGTAAACGACCTACTTGTTTATGAAACCCTTCAGGAAATGCGATCAATTAAATTCAAGATTAACCAAACTATACCGTGTGACACAGACTTATGGTACACGCACTTTTTTTCCTGTATTTCTCTAGCGATATTTCTGAAACTTATACATTGAATATGCTCACTAGACGGCACTTTTTGAAATATTTGTAAAACAAATTCAGCTTCCGGCTTTTCCGGAAATGACAGCATGTTTTGATTTTCGAATGGTACATCCTATATATCATCATAAGAATGGTTAGGGAAGATCATAAGGAATCCAACGATACCAGGTTTGATGGTGTTATCTCTAATGACTACGGAGATATCGCCATTTATTTTATACATACGCTCAATAAGTAGGATAGAGAAACTTTTTGTGGAGGGTCCATCCAACTCTCTCTCTCTCCCACTCATTGAGTTTATGGATAAAATAAATGGAGATATCTCCGTAGTCATTAGAGATAACACCATTAAACCTGATATCGTTGGATTCCTCATGATTTCCCCTAACCGTTCTTGTGATAATATATAGGATGTCCCATTTGAAAATCAAAAGTTACTGTCATTTCCGGAAAAGCCGAAAGTTGAATTTGTTTTACAAATATTTCAAAAAGTGCCGTCTAGTGAGCATATTCAATGTTCCAAGTTTCAGAAATATCGATAGAGAAATGAAGGAAAAAAAGTGAGTGTACCATAAGTCTGTGTCCCACGGTATAGTCCTCATAGAGTTACCTTCATTACCCATATCTATGAATATTACTAGAGATTTTCTCAAAACTAAACCGTTATTTCAACACCTCGACACGTGTTTCGATCAACAAGTGATCATCTTCAAGAGGAATATCTTGATCTTCCTCTTGGAGAGTTTGATCTTCCTCTTAAAAATGACCATTTAGTGATCGAAACACGTGTCGAGGTGTTAAAATAACGATTTGGTGTTGGGAAAAAACTCCAGTAATATTCATTACTGGAAGGATGTGTGTATGTATGTTTATGGCTCTTTTACGCCTAAGCGACTGAACGGATTTAAAAATGAAACTTTACATAAATACAGCTTATACATCAAAATAACATATAGGCTACAATTTACAAAGGTTTTGTGTAATTTCGGTCATAATATAACGATGAGTATTAGGTAAGTCGGAAACATTCTTGCTTCCTGAGAGCTATCTTGGAGTGCGCTGCCTATACCGTTGAAATTACATGCAGATACTGTACCGCAAGATTGTTTATTTTTAAGTTTTTCCCCGTGGGTTCATCAATAATTGAGACTACACTTTCACACTTCAACAAAAAACTATTATTTGAATGTCTATCGCCTCACTAGATCACTTCACGTACCGCACTGTAGCTTCCACTTGACTGTGTCGATATGCTCGCAGCTAGCGTTTAAATAACGTAATCGAATTCCGTAGAAATTTTACCGAAGTTCGATAGCATTCGATAGCTGCTTCTAGAGTGGCGGGGAATCATCGTACATTCACGTACTCTTAGCTACGTCACGTTTGGTGTATGGTTACCAATGGCGACCGGCGTTATTTTCTTTCGGGCATGATTTACAACATTATCTTGAATAGTTCTAAATAAAAAAATAAAAGTCGTAGATAGTATATATTTACCTCCTATGTGGTAGCCACTATATGCAAAATACTGAGCCTCAAATACAATTGAATTGGATACTTTTCTTATAATGCACATTTCAGAATATCTGTCAAGTTCTTATTAAAATTGATACAATTGTCGTTTTGAGCATCTAATAGAGATAAACTTTTGTTTTTTACACTGAGTAATTCGGATCAATCGCTTAAAAGTTATCACGATAAGATTAACTTGACGTTACGCAGTAAGCCATTACGCGTCGCGTCTACTGTAAGACGACAAGGAACGATGCGCGGTGGTAGAGGGGCGGTCTAAACAATGAAGCGCAATCGCCGTGACGTCGTTGACGGTTGTGTTAGTTTTGCGAACTCCTTTATAGGTAAAATAATTCGATTCTCGAAGCTATTCATCACTTAGTATAGTGGGCATATTTTTTTGGTTACTGTATTTTTAAAGCAAAAATATAAATAACTAGCTGTTGCCCGCTCTTATATTTACGTACAGTCGAAGCTACTGAATCTAGAATCTTGAAATACGCAGGTAGGTGTTTGAACAGAGGCTTATTCGGAAACATTATTCGCGGCTTTCTTGAATTTTGTTCTTTTCAAACGGAGCTGGAAAACCTCTTCCAGTGATATCTGATTAACTTCTACTGCCAGTGATTAAAACATCAATAATAGTATGGGCGTCAAGTTCTCTTTATATATGAAGCTAACTTTTATTGAAGTGCTACTATGAACTCTGCTAATAATAATTTTTGGTGTGTAAAAATTCACCATTGTATAGATTCGTCTACACCAACAGTTTACAGTTTTCTGTTCACCTGAGTGGTCTCTGCTTTTCATCTGGTCATCTAGATCTATACAGTCACACGTATCTTCAATTTTTTTTCAATCAGTCAGTTTTCTGTTCACCTGAGTGGTCTCTGCTTTTCATCTGGTCATCTAGATCTATACAGTCACACGTATCTTCAATTTTTTTTCAATCAGTCACAACTTTTGCTTTGAATTAAAATGCATAATAAATTGATGGATATAGCCGTTACTACGTGGTAGGAAATCATAATGAAGAGAAGAGAATTGAAACTTTCTATGTTTTTCACCACTTTTAGTTGTAACTAACGTTAATTTATAACGTTATATTGTTTGTTTATTGTATAACGTTATATTGTTGTTTATTGTATAAGTTTGAAAATGTCCCTATAGGACGAAACTGTAGTAGTGTGTAGTGGTGCGTCAACCTATTCAGTCTTTAATCTTGGAATATCTACATCAAATTCATACTAATACGCGGATAGGTCGGGAAAGTCTATGTACATGGCCACATATGCCACCAGACACAAGCAGTTAAGCTTTTTTTGTAAGGGCATCTCAAGTGAATTCAACACCTGTACACGTATCATGAATTGTTAATAAGAAATTATAAGTTACCATCGAAATTGATGTTGACATAATATTTGTTGTTTTAATTACTGAACCTACTTTGATTTCCACAGAATAACTGATCAGAACAGGAAAAAATCAATCAAGTGAGAATAAATTACAATACTTTATGGAAACTTCAGAGTAAGAATGATATAGGAGATTAAACTATGACACATAAAATCTGAAATAAATATTGAAACTTCTGTACGTAATAATTGTATTAAACAGTTCCTTTTCGTTTCCTTTTCGGGTTGTTTGTAGGTTCATGAGGGTTCCTCGCAATTATTGCCTGTAGTCTGGAATCTACTAGCTCCTTCTGTAATATAAAAATAAAATGATAACAAAATTATTGACGCATCATCAAAGAGTATTACCAGTGATTCATTACGTCTGACCAGCAGCTTGACATCATCAGCAGTAATCGTTGAACGTTTTGCATGCCTGAAAAATGAGAGGCATCAGACCTCAAACATTGAAACCTATAATATGAGATGAAAATCAATGAAATAGAATTGTTGAATTTCTCAGTTTCGATGAGAGTCGACAATTTCAACCGTTTCAGATATTCATATAGTTTAAGTATATGTATTATCATTTATTCATCTATTTTTGTTTTACAGATGATAACAAAAAAATAAGACGTTTCGAACAAATAGTTACAATATTTTTCTATTAACCCAAAACTTCAGGTTTCCCCTATTGCTGTCAACCCCAGCAAAACTGTGTTAATCCCCTTCACCAAGAGAAGGAAATTGGACGATCCAATGCCACTTTCCCTCAATGGTGTGGTCATTCCATTTGGAACGAAGGTGAAACATCTTGGCATTGTCATTGATAAAAGACTCACCTGGAACGGCCACTTGGAAAAAGTTTTACACAAAGCCAGACTGTCTTTATGGACATGTCGAAGGATTTGTGTGGGGTTTAGGTCCCAAACAAATCCAGTGGATTTATGTGATGATTGTCAGACCAATGATCACGTATGTTGCAATTGCTTGATGACCGAAGGCTTTACAAAAAACGGCCAAGCGAAGCTCTCTGGCTTACAGAGACAAGCTTGCCTGGCTATCAGTGGTGCCATTAGTACCACACCGTGTGCGGCCATGGAGATCCTTCTAGATCTACCGCCTCTCCACATTTTTCTGGAAAGAGAGGCTAGATGGATTGCATGCAGACTTGTGCACATTGCCAATTGCACAAATCAAGACAATGCAGAGTGGAACAGACTGTTGGATGACATTGGAAGTTACAGCATTCTGGAAAAGACCTCTGACGTTATGCATCCAACTGTCAACTACGTACTGCCTTATGAAGTACTATTCCCGAGTAGAGAGGACTGGATCCTGCTGGAGAAGGAAATATTAAGAGCAGATAGTTGTTGGTTCACAGATGGATCAAAAACACCTTCCGGTTCTGGTGCAGGTGTTTTCAGTCGCAGACCCAGGACAGAGTTATCTACCTACCTAGGAACATGTGCGACTGTATTTCAAGTTGAAATTTACGCTATTGAATTGCGTGCGGAGAGATTGGACAAATCCAACCTCACTCACAAGTCAATAAAAGTATTCTCGGGCAGTCAAACAGCGTTGGAAGCTCTTGGCTCCCACCGAGCAACGTCTAAATTGGTAGCCAAAAAAGACTCTCCTCGATAGGAAGACTAAAAAGATTGTCTCTGGTCTGGATTCCTGGCCATACTGGCCTGGAAGGCAATGAAGCTGCTGACTATCTTACAAAGGAGGGTGCTGCAAGCGGCTTCATTGGACCAGAACCTGTCATTGGCATCGCTTTGGGCTTTGCCAAACAAACACTCAACACCTGGATGGCAAGAAGAGTTATGGACTTCTGGCAGAATTTTCCTGGATTGGCTCACTCCAAGGCGTTTATTCATCCTTCGAAGGTTGATACCAAATAGTTGTTGGACTACAGTAGGGATGAACTAAGATGTCTAACAGGCCTTCTTACAGGTCACTGTCATTTGAATCATCACATGCAGAGAATTGGACTGCCGGAAGACAGTGTGTGTTGCCTCTGTCTGGAAAATGATGTAATTGCAGAGCATATACTTTGTGCCTGCCCCACTGGGGACCGAATCAGGTTCTTTGAGTTCGGCAGATCCGTACTCTCACCATCTGACCTAAAAGACCACTCACCATACAAACTAATCGGCTTCGTTAAGAAGCTGGGTTTATTTGGCCGAGTGTGAATAGGTGTGAGCCACAATAAACCCTTATGGGTTGCGGTGGAGGGTCGAATAGTCCCACTCACTTTAGACCTACCTACCTACCTACCTACCCCTATTTTTCCCCTTGGGGTTGGAAGTTCCTGATTCCCTTTCTTGATGCTCATTCACGCCATACAAACAACCTACCTGCATATTTGAAGATTCTAGGTTCAGTAGCTTCGGCTGTACATTGATATGAGAGTGTCATTCATTGAATATGTACCCACTTATATAATACTAGCTGTTCCCCGCTGTTCCCCGCGTTACCGTGGGAACCTACCGTATGTATTAATCAAGGTCATGATCTATCTATATATCAACTCACATTTGAATACGTTGAGCTCTTCAGGCGTGAAAAAGTAAAAACGTAAATACATACATTACATTCATATATCTTCAAAAACTATATGCATTTACAATATTAGTAGGAGTAGGATTAGCAGGATCACCAATGTATTTCGTTCTAAACGTTTCACTTTTTGTTGCTGATGTTATTCAATATTACATAAGTGGGTACCTATTGATTGGCTCTTATATTAACGTACAGCCGAAGATACTGAGTCTAGCATCTTGAAATATGCAAATAGGTTTTTTGTATAACGTAAATAGGAATCAAGAAAGGGAATCAGGAATTTCCAACCCCAAGGGGGGTATAAGGGGTTCAAATATTGTATTGAATTTCGTCGGTTTTGAAGTTGAAAACCTGATGTTTTGGGTTAATAAAAAACAAGTAGTGCCTTATATATGTCAATCATACTCAAATTGAAAAACTCGGGAAATTTGCAAACCTTAGCTACCCGGTTCTACCACAATATTCCCCGAAATCTAACTTCTTGCATTTTCACGAATATGTATCGTTGGTATTTCAAAACTCCATATTCAATAGAAGAGTACACCAAGACTGAAAAGTAAATCCACAATAAATATTGAATTTAAAGTCTTCAATGAAGAATCACTTGACTCGTTTTTGGATCTTTGCGAAAAATCATTTTCCTGATAGTTTCTTTTTCGATGACTCACTTCGTATGTGATATTTGTGGAAACAGAAATACACACATATTGTTCATACACACATATTGTACATACACACGTGATCTTTGTGCTTATATATAACTAGCTGTTTCGCTCGTGCTTAGCTACGGGCGATGATATTGTGAATTTAGGCATCGATGATGATTTACCTATATCCATATTACCAAAAGGCTGATTTTCAAGTATGAATTTAAATTTAGGTTTCTCATATACATGTTCTAGATTTTTAAATATTTCAACTATTTTGACGGGGGCGCCGCCAGTCACTGAAAAAATGTCAATCAAGATAAGAAAAGTCCAAGTTCGGTAGAATCTGTCCCAGGTGAAGGAACAAACTCCCCATGAGCAAACGTTTGCACTCAAGTGATGATTCACCAAAACCAGAGACAGAAAAGCCAAGCACGGTTGAATCTAAGGCATCGTCAGGTGTAGCTGACGCGCAAAAATCCTCATATGGGAAGGTTGTTACAGGTATCAAGGTGGGAGCCTTGTGCCTGGGGCAGGCACAAAGCCGTACTCTTACCATCTGACCTCAAATCCATACAAACTAATCGGCTTCGTTAAGAAGCTGGGTTTATTTGGTCGAGTGTGAATTGATGTGAGGCACAATAAACCCTTACGGGTTGCGGTGCAGGGTCGAATAGACCCACTCACTTTGGACCTAACCTAACCTAACCTAATTTCAACATTCAAGTAGTGAGGGAAGTAGCGCAGCGGAAACGGAATTTTTCGGCTCTGTACTTTGGATGTTAGGGGGTCCATTCATACCTTGCAGCTACTCAAATATGAGTAGCAGCTTTCATGTGAGCAACGACCACATTATGGACAGATATATTGGATATATAGAATATAATTCAATATGAATATTACTGGAGTTTTTTCCCAACACCAAACCGTTATTTCATCACGTGTTTCGATTACCAAGAGATCATCATCAAGAGGAGGATCAGTTTGGTGTTGGGGAAAAACTCCAGTAATAGTCATTACTACACCAAAGGTTCCAAACAGTGCATCACAAATATATAATATATATATATATATATATATATATATATATATATATATATATATATATATATATATATATATATATATATATATATTGAAGATGTTTGGTTAATATAATATTTCATTAATTTATGACATTGAAAATGAAATAAATACAACAATAAAAATCAATTGGCGCTCCGGGGCGACTTCATTGATTCCAGTGGCGCATTTGCTTTTTCAGCTGCAGGAAAACCCGGAAAAACCTGCAGCACCACATCATCTGAAGATAATATATTGAAGATAATTTTATAAACGCACCTTTTTCCCCACGGCTGGCGTCTTACTTGGAATACTCAAAAATCATTTTTTATTGCACATCTGGAACATAAAACGAACCTACATACAAACATTCACCCATCGGAAATTCAAGGGCATGGAGAAATAATGATGAAACGATAATTTTGTTTTATGGACGCGCCTTTGGAATATCTAAAAATTATTTCCTATTGCACATCAACAATATAAAACGAAACTACATACAAAATTTCAGCCTCCGAAAATATATCGGTATCGAGAAACAGTGACGAAAATGTAACTTTCTTCTATGACCGCACCTTTTTCCCCGTGGTTGACGCTCCAGTTGGAATATTAAAAAATCCTTTCTTACTGCACATCAACAACATAAAATGTATCTACGTAGAGAATTTCAGCCTCCTATAATATACTGGTATGGGGAAACAGTGAAGAAAAGGTAACTTATGTTATAATCTACGTAGAAAATTTCAGCCTCCGAAAATATGTCGGTATGGAAAAACAGGGATGTAGAGGTAATTTTCATATGTTAACCCGCCTTTTTATCTCGCGGCTGGTTCTCCAGTTGGAATATTTGAAAATCCTTTCTTATTGCACAACTGGGTCATAAAAAGAACCTGCATACAAAATTTCAACCTCCTTAAATATACCGGTATGGAGAAACAGTGATGAAAAGGTAACTTTATAATATGACCTTTTTCTCCGTGGCTGGGGCTCCAGTTGGAATATTGCAAAATCGTTTCTCACTGTGCACTGTGCTACGTAGAAAATTTCAGCCTTCGAAAATATGTCGGTATGGAAAAACAGGGATATAGAGGTAATTTTCATATGTTAACCCGCCTTTTACCCCGCGGCTGGTTTCCCAGTTGGATTATTTGAAAATCTTTTCTTATTGCACTTTTGGATCATGAAAAGAACCTGCATACAAAATTTCAACCTCCTCAAATATACCGGTATGGAGAAACAGTGATAAAAAGGTAACTTTATTCTATGACCGCGCATTTTTTTCCCGCAACTAGCTCCCCAGTTGGAATATTCAACAATCCTTTCTTGTTGTACATGTAAAACATATAACGAACCTTCATACAAAATTTCAGCCTTTGAAAATATAGGGGTACAGAAAAACAGTGATGAAAAGGTAATTTTCATATGTTAAAGCGCCTTTTCTCCGCGCGGCAGGCTCTCCAGTAGGAATATTCGACAATCCTTTCTTATTGCACATCTGCAACACATAATGAACCTACATACAAAATTTCAGCCTCCAAAAATATAGCGGTACTAAGAAACAGTGATGAAAAGGTAATTTTTATACGTAAACGCTACCACGAGGGGCGCCCCAGTTGAATATTTTGAAATCCTTTCTTATTGCCCATCTAAGACCTAAGAAGCACCTAAATACCAAATTTTAGCTACCTAGGACTTGCCAGTACGGAGAAACAGAGATGAATGGGTGAGTGCATTTATAAGTATAGATTGATAATTCAAGGTAATGTGTTCGGTCCGCCCTCGTCAAATTTCCTAATTGTTTGAAAAGAATAACTGCATCAATGACATTCGATAATGAATCGTGAAATCAATGAAATCAAAATATTTTCTAATAACAACTGTATTTGTATTCTACATTTAGGCAAAAACACCGTATATTCTAAATAACTCAAGATAACCTCAAACTCAATTTATATCTAGGACCACTGTCCTTTGAGATCTATGTGTAGAAGCTACAATAGTCTACAAAACATCGATATATTCTTCTTACCCTTATCTCAGTTTAGGAAAGCAATATACAGTGTGTCAATTTGAAAACTTCCCACCCTCAATATCTCCCTTCCAGTACATAATATGAAAAAATGGTCAGACAGGTCAACTTTATTTGCAAGGGGGACACTCTGAATGAATATTTTCAACCCTCGGGGTTCAACCCCCTAGGAGGGGTGGATGTTACCCTCAGAATTTCAAATGGAAAGGGGGGTCAAGTGGCACATCATTTTGAAGGGCATTCAATTCGCTTGCCGACGGTGCCCTCATTTATTATTTTCCGATCAGCAGTATCCGAAAATGTAGTTCTAAACTAATAGAAGTAATTAGAATTGGCCTATACTAAAATGCCTGGTTATCAAGTTAGTATGCAAAGAAATACAATTTATTGACTCTCTTATAAGTAAAACTTGTGATGACGGGTCAGCTTTTCAACTTTCCATCAGGGGTAAAATTAGACAAGCCTCAAAAAATTTACATTAATTAGTTATCTGATTTCGGTGACTTTCATTTGGGTTTATTATCGGATTTAAAACTCTTATCCCTTTTTTGTTACTTCTGCTATAAAAAGTATCGTTTTTTGAGCAAAAAAGGTGTTCATCGCATTCAAGCCATTTGGTAGTACTATCATTTCAGTTTCATTTGTTGAGCTGATCAGCGATACCTTAGAAAGTGTATAAATTGTAAGAATGGTTTACACTATCCAAGACCGAATTGAAATAATTTTTATTTATGGAGAGGTGGGCAAGTGCGCACGAAGGGCGGCATCTCTTTTTAATGAAAGAAATCCAAATCTTAATATAAGTCACCGGTATGTGCTTGATTTGGTGACAAAGTTTTCCGAAACTGGTTCGGTGAAGAATAAAAAAAGGAATAACCCCAGAGTACTGAATGAGGATGCTCAAATTGAGGTGTTGGGAACATTTGCTGCAGAGCCGACTAGCTCCTTACGATCAGTAGCAGAACAGACGGGAATGTCACACGAGACTGTAAGGAAAGCACTGAAAATGCACAAATTTCATCCATATAAAATGCAGATTCTCCACGAGCTCCATGAGGATGATTATGACAGAAGAATAGAATTCTGTGAAATCATGACTCTTCGAATCAATGCTTTACCTAATCTTCTGTTCAATATCTGTTTCAGTGATGAATGTTCATTTTTCCTGAATGGCAATGTTAATAGGCAAAATTGTCGCTATTGGAGTGACGAAAACCCTCACAATTTTCGAGAAGGACATACACAACACCCACAAAAAGTTAATGTTTGGGCTGGTATTCTTGGAAATGCCATTATCGGACCTTTATTTTTTGAAGAAAACTTGAATGGTGATCTGTACCTAGATATGCTTCAAGCACCTATCGATCCACTTATAACTCACGAGCTCGAAACTCAAATTGATGCACACGGTAATTTACTGTTGCAGGAAGATTTGTTACATTTCCAACAGGACGGTGCGCCACCTCATTATTTTCGCCCCGTCCGACAATGGTTGAACGAGCAATTCCGGGAGAGATGGATTGGCAGAAGGGGATCAATTGAGTGGCCACCGAGATCACCGGATTTGACTCCATTAGATTTTTTTCTTTGGGGATATCTCAAATCTGTCGTTTATAAAACACAGCCCACTGATATGGATGACCTCAAAGGACGAATTACAGCAGCATGCCGGTCAATTAGTGGTGAAGTTTTCCAAAATGTTCGAGAGGAGTTCGAAAACAGACTGTATTACTGTTTAGAGCAGAATGGACAACATTTTGAACATATTATCAGATAAAGCGTAACAAGATGGTTGAAATTTGTTTTTTGCAATTTAGTATTTTTTGTTTGCACTCGATGCGTATTTCGTTAACTAAGTAGTTCTACATTCCTCTCACATCCACGAATTCGAATATTACTCAAGGGTTGGAACGATGCTACCTAGTACGATGCTCACCTTTTCCAATAGTCCATTACAATCATTTGTTTTGAATACCAACCTGAATACCAAACATCTAGTGCGGGCGAGTTTTAATCATTTATTCTTATTCACTTCTAATCACCGTTCGTTTGGAACGTTATTGTTCAAAAACTGCTCATCAAAAACTAATGAAAAAGGTATCATTGGCAAGAGAATTGAATGCCCTTCAAAATGATGTGCCACTTGACCCCCCTTTCCATTTGAAATTCTGAGGGTAACATCCACCCCTCCTAGGGGGTTGAACCCCGAGGGTTGAAAATATTCATTCAGAGTGTCCCCCTTGCAAATAAAGTTGACATGTCTGACCATTTTTTCATATTATGTACTGGAAGGGAGATATTGAGGGTGGGAAGTTTTCAAATTGACACACTGTATAATGCACTACATAACTGATATGTTTCAGGGTATGTGTAATGCTAATATGTTTTATGTTTAATTTTTATTTTTCAGGACTGATATGAGCTTTTCATTTTGTATTATGTACTCCTGTAATTGGGTCTCATGACCTATTGGATGTATTTTCTCAATAAATAAATAAATGAATAAATAAAAAATGTGAAGATGTAAATATTAAATTTATTGAATGATAATTCCATTGATTCCTGGAATTCTAATATTACTTATTCTATGATATACTCCCCAAATTCTCAATTGAGATAATTTTACTATGTTTGAAATATGAATGTACATATAAATAGGTATAAAGATCTGTAAATACTTCTTCAAGGCCAATACTCACTTTTGAAATGCATCTAAATCTGTTCCGTACAACTGCAACTTTTTATAAGTCAATTCAGCTATAATATCCAAAGCATCACTATCAAATTCCATATCGAAATTGGCACTGATTTCTTTAGCAATTTTCCGTGCAGTATTATGAATAGTTTGTTTCGTTTTCTGTAACAATAGAAAAATAACTGTTGATTGGAACAATCCGTATTGAAGACTGTATTGAGGAGAGATATATACCTACTAGAAAATATATATTTCTAGAAATATTCATCTGTTCCAACCATCTACACTGTGTGTTCTGGTGAATGTCTGCCGGACTAATACCACGCTGGATATTAAATTATAACTGACAGTCATTTATGCAAGATACCTCACAGAGGTTAGTCTCGCAGATGTTTCTCGTACATCAAGGAGTAGGACCATACTGAAATTATTTGAGTAGATCACCTACAGATCAGTTTCCAGGTATTGCCTTCCAAATTATCTACAAGAACAATTCGTTCAGGCCAGTCTCGACTTACTTACACTGTAGATTAATGGACTGACTCCTTTCAAAAAACAGCTTCTTCCCTAACCAATACCACAAATAGTCCAGTCATTTGAGGTTTTATCTGCGGAAAAATTCCTACTGAGCTGAATTTTGGTATACACCTTTATTATAGCGTTGTAATGAAGATGTGAAAAATCGACATTGATATCGTGTTGGCTAAAAAAGTTATGAGGGTAAATAGGTCACGAAAATCAGTTTTTCGGGAATATCTCGCGACCTATGGCTCGGAGGTCAATAAAGATATTTATAAAAATTATTCCTCATACGACTATCTACAAAAAATGTCTCCTGCATTTTTCTGTAAAGTCAACCGTTTTCGGACTAGAGCGACTACATTATGATGATGCACTCGTTTCCGCACCACCTTTGAGGTAGAATGCAAAGCACGTTTTTTTACATAGTTACCCCCTAGGCATAATCCATGAACTGTAATAAAAGGTTTTTTTTATGCTCAAAAATTTTTTATTTGTACATTGAAAACAGGGAAAAAAATTTTGTATATAATTTTCTTTTATATTCATTCGTCGTCGATATCCTCAATTTCAACTTCATCAAAAGTTGCAGACAAAACATGGAGTGGACTTATTGCTGTATTTAAATCAACAACTTCATCATTTTCTTCACTAGTGGACTCTGCTTTTGAGCATGACTGTCCACGACAATGTCCACAAGCTTTAGAACATCTCAATCCAATTTTTTTGCATTCACATTTGCCGCCACAACCTTTTGTACAATTACAAAAGATTGTGTTTAGTAGATCATCGGGTGCTGGTGGCAATAAAGTTGTTATTGGTTGTAATATATTATTTTTCAACTCCCAACCCCACTGTTCTACATCAATTTCTTTTTTTAGCCAGGTTTGTATTTGATAATAGACTCGATAAATATGCTGTTAGCTGCTGAAGAAGTGGGTGGTAATAATTGAAATTTCATAGCTGTGCATTTGTATTGTTAGTTCAGCAAAACTGCAGTATCTGTAATTGTTAATTGAATTTTCTGATTTTGGAGCACCGTACATTGCTAGTAGAAAATGAATTCCAGCATTGACAAGGGCATCTCGAGCGTTGGAATATTTCTGCAGAATTGTGTAAATCGGTCTTTTTTCAAACATCTTCATGACTTTAATTTTTCATTTCCCAAAAAGCGTTGAAGTTGTGTCACATCCGGTCATAACATGTAAAAATAGAATATTTTTCTTGCAGTGTGGATACTTGTTGAGGCTCTCAGTCAAGTATATTTTTGTATCAACATTGTTTTACCCTGGTTTCTTTAAAAAATGGATGTAGGTTGATCAAGTATTTGTGTGCGTCCTATAAGAAGTACCAACAGATATATGTCTTCACCAACGATAATTGTACTATTATTTATTGATTTTTCAATTGCTGTTGAGACGTCAACATCATCACGTGATTGTTTTGTAGAAATACCAACTTTTTCAAAATTCTCAATGAGTATTTCAATAAATTTTCTTTTGTTGAATCGATTAGATAAAAAAATTTTTTGACTGACATAAACTTCCATCGATTCATTGAAATGCACTTCACAAGATGTATAAACGGCTGCAGTTCGTCTCAGTTGTTCCATCGCTTAGATATTTTCACTGGTATCGGAGTAACCATCAAAAATGACAACAGTATTTTGACCGAAATTGATAAATAATTAATATATTTGTTAATGATAATATTGATGTATCATTTTTTTGCCATACAACACGATGCATACGAAATCCACCATCAATTATGTATGTTGCATTATCACAAACTAATTGATAATTATTGATAAGTGTTGATATATTTTTGATTTCTGAGTTTTTCTCATGCCAACATTATCAAATAGTGCTGTTGGATATGGACTCAATTCATATTGTAAATCTGCCAGTGGAGGTGATTTGTATCATATATAGTAGATTTTACTAAGTTCCGGAACCTCTATAACTATATTTGTCACAAAACGCCCGAGTAGAAGTTAGAAGTTTTGAAAAAACTTATATACATTGATAAAAAGCAATAGAGTTGACGCCTTATATGTATACATGCAATACCCTATGTGAGTGCATTCTACTCGCTTTCTCAGCGCTCTAGTTGGAAAACGGTTGACTTTACAGAAAAATGTAGAAGACTTTTTTTGTAGATAATCGCATGAGAAATGATTTTTATAATGACCTTTATTAACCTCCGAGCCATAGATCACGAGATATTCGCGAAAAAAACGATTTTTGTGACCTTCTGACTTTTTTTTAGGCAGCACGATATGAAAGTTGATTTTTCACATCTTCATTAAAACGCCATAAAATAGGTGTATACCAAAATTCAGCTCAGTAGGAGTTTTTCCGCAGATTGAGGTTTAAAAAACCTAAAATACGAGGAATTTGGGCAAATTCAGATATGCGGTTGGTTACCTCGTTTACAGGTAGATGGGACGATGATGAACATGTTATTCGCTTCAGCCTAGTTCGAAGAATGATACTCTAAAGGAATTAGATTTTCAATTATGAAGAATAATCGACTTTATGTTGATGATAGATACTACCTTGGACTGACGAGTGGCCAAACAGCCCAAAACTGGCCTGGCCTGCAAGTGTGTTCCAATAATTGAAATTCGATTCCGGCAGTTATATCGCCAACAGCATATGCAGGAATGACTTCAGTGAACAATAACGCCAAACCGTTTAGTCGTTTCTGGCTTGTGGAGTTTCTAAAATAAGTTTTGAGGCGTTTCAGAGAAGAGAAAGTCCTTTCAGGGGTACATGTGGAATCAGGTAGTGTCGCCAAGATCCTTGAAAGTATGTACGCACATTGCAGTAAGGTTTTTCTATTGTGTTTCGGGGAAGTTTTTTTCGATGTTCTCTCTCAAGCACTTGGTTCGTTCTCGATAAAATTCTAACAGATTTCATAATTCTAATAGTATCTGTATCTGTAGAGTAGGGAGGGTGAGTGTAGGCCCACAGCACTTAGGCCACATGTGACCCATTGTACATCCTTCCGAGGAGTTGTCTTCCTAGGTCATCGTCCATCCTGTCCTTTCCAGGAAGGTGAATAGGTCATTGGGAGACATCTCCTTCATGTCGGCAGGTGTTGACCAAGACTCGCCGAACACACACTCTCTTATTGACGATAACTCCAAACACTCGCACAGGACATGCCCGACAGTCTCATCTTCCTGTTCACACATCCTGCATAGAGGTGTGTCCACTAGCCCCATATTATGGGGGTTTTTCCTTATTTGACAGTGACCAGTCAGAAATCCTACTGTTAGGCGTAGATTTTTCCTGGTCATTGCTAAATATTTCTTCGGCGCCAGCTTTCCAGGGTCACCCAAGGTGATCCTGGCAAGATTACAAACTTTGGTTTCGTCCCATCTCTTTAAGGATTGAGCATGGGTGTAACACTTGACTTAGTCCAGCCGCTTCCTTGGCAATAAAGTCGGCAATGCGATTACCTTTACTCCTGTCGTGCCCTTTAACCCACCTCAGGATAATGTTATTATCTACCGAGGCTTTGGCTGAATCTTGGTGACACTCTAGTACTAGCCCTGAGGTTATACGTTGTCTTTTCAAGGCTAATAGGGCTTGTCTGCTGTCACTGCAGATTGTTATGTTTTTGCCATAAATTCCTTTCTTGGTTAATTCTTTTGTGGCGATTGAGATACCAGCCAGTTCTGTTTGGACCATGCTGGTATTTCTTCCCATTCACCACTTAATTCTCAGGCTTAGTGATCTGGAATACACTCCACACCGTGAGCCTTCTTTGGTTTTTCAGCCGTCTGTGTAAATCCGTATTGCATTTATATCATCTGACTCTATGTTCTGCTTTATTTGTATTATGTAGGGTTTATTAAAGACAAACCTGGGTTCAATTGCATCGCTTGTTGCCTGCAGCAGAGGTTGCGCAGTAAGCGCTTCCCGCCATAGGGCCAGCCTCAATCGACCCATTCCTACTTCTAGGTTTACACCAGCCGTGTGCAATCGTATCATGGCCATTAACGCAACCTCCTTAACGTACAGATCCAGAGGGGTCAGACCCGTGATTAATTCCATTGCCGCGGTTGGTGTTGTTCTCATGGCTCCTGTGATGTTTAAACAAGCCAGTCGCTGTATTTGATATAATTTTTGGATGGCCGTTGCTTGTAGAACTTTCGGTCCCCATGCAATGGCTCCATACGTTAACATAGGTCTTATTATTGCAGTGTAGATCCAGGCGACTACACGGGGTGAAAGACCCCATGCGCGTCCCACTGTCCTCCGACATTGCTCATAAGCCACGTATGCTCTTTTTGCCCTACTCTGTAGATGAGAGTTCCATGTTAGCTTCTTGTCGAGGATAATACCAAGGTATTTCACCTCTTCAGAGAAGTTCAGTTGGCTTTTGAAGATTTCGGGAGGTTTTAAGCCCGTTAAACTTCTTTTCCTGGTGAAAAGGACCATCTCAGTCTTCTTGGGATTGATCGACAGTGAGTGTTCCTTACACCATGTTTCTATCAATTTGAGCCCATCCTGCGCTCTATCGCACAGTGTGTTTACAAATTTGCCGGTCTGCAAGATAACTATATCATCTGCGTATGCAATTGTGTAGAATCCATTTTTGTTAAGGTGATTAATTAGGGTATCCAGAACTATGTTCCAGAGAAGGGGTGATAAGACCCCTCCCTGTGGACATCCCCTCATGACCAGTCCTTTAACTGTGATGTCTTCTACATTAATACTTATTGCTCTGCTAGAGAGCATCTGGAGTATCCATTCTCCTACTACCAGGGGTACATTCCTGGAGTGTAGTTGCTGGGTAATTGTTGGAAAGGTTGTTTTATCAAACGCTCCCTCAATATCTATGAATATACCTAGGGTTTGTTGGGGGTTAAAATGGACACCAATATGTCTTAGTACAGTCATGTCGCTGGAATTGTAGTGGCTGCTTCTCAAAAGCTTGGAACACTGTTCCGAATCAGAAAACTGTTCACATCTCAGCAATTTTAGATGCCTTATAAAGCTCAGATCAGACCTTCTTTGGTGAATTGTTGTCATGTATGGAGCTCCGCCCCCAAACATAACCTGGATTCCATCCAGAAAAAAGCCATCCGCCTGATTGGAGACGAGAAAATCACTTGCAAATTTGAGAGTCTGAAACATCGAAGAAAGGTTGGAGATTTATCTTTCTTTGATAAGATACTTTGAAGGGAAGTGTTCAATTGACTTGGAACATTTGATTCCACCAAGAGTGGTACATATCAGAAATACGCGACAGACTATGGCTGCTCATCGTTCTGAGGTTCAACTCAGTACACCTCGATCTTCACTGTTTGAGAACTCTTTCATTTGAAGAACGGCGTTTATGTGGGATGAACTTCCTGAGTACGTTTTTCCAAATACAATGTGAATCGCTACTTTCACACAGGTACGGCTTTGAGACGCCTCAAGGATTTTTCTGTAGTGTTTGTGTTTCGTCCTTATAAAAGAAACAGGCGTTGGAATGTGATAATAAAATTAGTTGAAGAACAATCTACTCTCATATTAACTCGCATCAGTTATAGTCTACGTCTTTTCATTGTAAGCAGTATGTCGCCCTCCTCTCGGTGATGTAAATCAGTGCTCAAACGAATTTGGAGATAGTATGGCCAATTTGTTACTTCCCTTCGAATTTTTCTTACAACCAGTAATCTCAAAGACCTACTCACAATTAACCGACGATGTCCCCCCAATAGATTTATTCAATTCTTTTAGACTGTTTGTTTGAAATCTGTTTGAAATCTGTTTCTCCGTTAATCAGCTCTCGCCCCCATACGAACGACAACTCTCATAATTTGAGAAACTTGTGCGAATCAAGGACTAACGAGGTCTTACCTTTTAACGTGTGATTTCTAACACGGTTGCAGAATCATCCCAACTTTCACAAGATAAATTCTCTAGAGAAAAATATCTAGCCGAGGCGGGAATCGAACCCACGGCCTTCCGATCGTGAGTCGGGCGCACTACCACCGCGGCCAATTCCACAACTTTATCAAATGATTGAGAAGCGTACTCGCATAATTTCTGATTCTCAGATACTGATATATTTCATCCTTGTTTAGGACAAAGACAGCTTGATGATTATAACGAAATGGCAAGAATATCATGCAACTAAATGACAGACACCCCCGTCCATACTAAAAAAGTCAACAAGCCACTATCCCAATGGCTGACTTCCATTGAGGAAATGATTGCTATCAGAGGCTTCAGCTTGAAAGAAAACTGAGCTATCAAATCAAATTTCGTTATAAGATCAATAAAGTTTTTTTTCAATAATTATTGAAACCTTTTTTATTTCAGTACAGTCTTTGCTGCAGTTATACACAATTGCCTGAATCGTTTCAAAAGTGATGCAGTGGGCTCAGGCAATATCTCACTCCTTCGGAAATGTCTCTTAGATAGTCATCTACTGGACTGAGTGTGTTTTTCCAAGTTGTTGGAAGAACGTCTTCAATGAAACCAAAACAGCTGTCTTCGTTCTTCGTTTGGCATTCGAAAATACGATCATATTATGTTGGTTGCAACAGAGAAGCTCAGAACCCACATAGCAATAGATATTCCATGAATGTTTCATGACTATACATTCAAGGATATTGTATTGTGCTATGAATATGCCCTGTATATATATATATATATATATATATATATATATATATATATATACAGGGTGTCCCTGGACTCCCTCTTTTCCTCTCGGGAATGTATAGATGGGGTCAAAATATTACCAGTACTTCATATAACTTTTTTTCCTAAAAGTATTCGTAACCAAGTTACGGGCCCTCGAAGTTACAAAATGAAAAATGTTTTTCTTTGATAACTTTTCAAGTGAATATTCAAAATCATCCAAATTTTGGTAATTGACTAAACAAATGAATTCCGTCGATGAGCTTTCATGCAGGAGTCAGTTGTTTTGCTACAAAGTCAGGAACGGACTACCCCCGATGGTCCACACCCCAAAACTTTGAAATGACAGATATTTTTCAATATTTTTCAACAAAATAAGGTTACTTGGACAATTTTATGTGAATAAAAGTACTCGTGTGGAAAGTCGATCGGAGCAACGAGTCTTGATAAAAATGTAGTTCTACTCGACGACATCAAACCCGCTCGTCCACCATTATTTGAAATGAATAATTATCAAAGCAGAAATAATAATGATAACGTTAATTCAACAACATTTATAACAGGAATAATACAAAGTATGGTAAAATGAAGTCGTAAACAAAAAGTACAGTACCTATATGGAAGTTTAAGTCACAATTGTGATAGCAGATATTTTTTCAAAAGAAATATCAAGTTCTGTAGATTCGTGGTGTTTTTAAACTAACAAGCTACTCTACTATGAAATATCGAATTCATTCCATATTTTGTATGTACATAATACGTGTGGAATAATCACGTTTCGTGTTGATCAGTTATCTGAATCTCATGAAACTCAACATTCGAATGTTTCAAATTCTTCTTCACAGCTAAACTGTTGAGGAGTTTCACTGATAATTATAATTTTATGGGAGAAATTCTTTAACACGAATCTAAATTTAGCTGAAAAAACGCACATCGGAAAAAATATTTACTATACTAATAAAAAGCAAACGAATGAACTACAAAAACGGCTGCACATGATCAGGTGAAAAATATCCAGGGAATAATTATGTTCCATTTCTTTCACAGATGTTGACAAAAAAACCTTTTAGAAAGTTTTGATAAAAAATGAGAAACTGGAATGCGATTTTGTTTTGTTGAGTGGTGCGTTGTCATATGCCTATCATTGTATTGTCAATATTCTATAGGATATTTTGAATTTTTTTGATATGGCCGAACAGTTTACATTCAATGAATATGCAGATATGCATGTATTTTATGGACGAGCATTTTGTAATGCTGCAGAAGCTCGTCGTCTGTATTCCGAGCATTTTCCCAATCGAACGGTACCGTCAAGAGAAACATTCGAGCGTGTCGATCGCAGCTTGAGGGAGACAGGTATGTAATAATTGATAATTGATTTGAGCACGTTGTTTTATTTCGATATTATTGTAGGTACAGTTTTGCCAAAACGAGGTGGTGAGGGCGCTCCTAGGACTGTACGTACCGTTGTATTGGAGGAAAATATTTTGGAAGCCGTCGCTGATGATCCTTCAATGAGCATCAGAAATCTATCAGAACAGTTCCATACATCCAAGTCCACTATTCATAGAATAATTAGGGAACAACTGCTCCACCCATTTCACATCCAGAAGGTACATGCCATGACACCTCAAGATTTTCCAGTACGACTGGAATATGCCAATTGGTTCATGGATAGGCAAAGAGAGGATATGACTTTTATTAATCGAGTTTTATCCACTGATGAAGCAGGTTTCAGTAGAGATGGAGTTATCAACTCTCATAATCTCCATATATGGGCCGAAGAAAATCCCCATGGGATATTGCAAACCAAACACCAACGGAAATTCAACGTGAATGTTTGGGCTGGTATCATAGAAAACCATCTTATAGGACCATTCGTTCTACAGGACCGATTGAATGGAGAACGTTATTTGGAGTTCATTCAGAACGATTTGAATGGACTTTTGGAACATGTTCCATTGCAAACCCGAAGAGATATGTGGTTTATGCATGATGGCGCTCCTCCTCATTTTAGTTTGATTGTGCGTGACCATCTGAACCATATTTTCCACAATAGATGGATTGGTAGAGGTGGGCCATATTCATGGCCATCGCGGTCTCCGGATTTAAATCCATTGGATTTCTTTCTGTGGGGGCATCTAAAAAGCCTTGTTTACGCTACACCTATTCACACAAGAGATGCATTATTGAATAGAATAACATTACATTGTGAAGCCATACGAAACGACCCTGGAATGCTATTTCAAGTACAGAGAGGGTGTCTTCGCAGACTAAGAAAATGTATAGAGAAAGAAGGTGGTCAAATCGAGCAGTTTCTGTAGCGGATTTTTCATTTCTGTTTGCTCTTGAGGCTCTTGAGTTTCGTTAGTTAAACGTGTTTGCATTATAAAAATTCGTTATGAACATTTTACCTATCAGGCCTTTCTTGGTTATTTTTTTTTGTGGTGATTGAGATACCAGCCAGTTCTGTATGAACCATGATGGTATTTTTCCCATTCTCCACTCAATCCTTAGGCTTAGTGATCTGGAGTAAATTCCACATCCTGAGCCTCTTTTGGTTTTTGAGCCGGCTGTATATATGAGTATTGCATTTGTAGCATCTGACTTTGTGTTCTGTTTTATTTGTATTTTGTAGGGTTTATTAAACACAAACCTGGGTATAATTGCATCACTAGTTGCCGGCAATTCCATTGCCGCGGTTAGTGTTATTCTCATGACTCCTGATATGTTTGAAAAAATCAATCGTTGTATTTGATATAATTTTTGGATGGCCGTTGTTTGTAGAACTTTCTGGGGGGATCAATCCCCCTTTATCCCCCCTTGGCTACCGCCTTGGGTGTCAATAGTAGTATTTCTACTGGTCCTCCAGCGAACCGTAAATGTGTTCCTTTGACATTATTGAAGAAACTGATTTGAAGTTTCAAACAACACTATGTGTCTATAAAGTATGTACTAATCAAAGAACACACCAAAAATTGTCTATATTTTTGTCTCTCCCCTAGAACAAGAATATAAACGCATGTAGTCTCAACGAAATCCATTTCAATTCATTATTGAGGAATGCAAGAATGAACACAGAGAAAATCAACAAAGGCTAACCTGCGCGTGCATCACTAAGGTTATTATACAATGAATTCTAAAATAAGTAAATAGTTATTTCTAAATATTTAGTAAATTTATAAAATATTGATGAAATATTAAAAAGCAATTGAAAAAATAAATGAAATATATGAAAAAAATCGATAATACTAATTGTAGCACAGTCACATATATATAATTGATATGCTGAAAGGAATTAATAATTTTAGTCACGATAATAACTTAATAATAGGTATTTCCAAAGCTTCTTTCTTATATCGGGAGCTGTTTATGTGACGTACGTGTTTGCTTGATGAAATATATTTTTTTTGGTATACTAAGAGAGTGAGTAAAAAAGTTTGGCGTATATCAAGAAACCCTGTTCAAAAACCATGTTTTCCTATAAAGATCATTACTAGAATAGTCACGTTTTTTACCGAGTATAATTTTTATGAGTGTTTCGAGATTTTTCAGGTAGTTGTTGGTTACTCCACCCCAAGCAATAATTCCATAATTGTTGTGTGTTTGAACAAGTGTATAATACATGATGAGAAGGTGATGTATATCAAACATTTTTTTTTTAAATATTCGGGTAAGTTTGGTTTATAAGTGGTCAGTGGTAAGTATATTGTTTTTCCAACATTGACTGCCAGAAGTTTACTACTAAGGAACTAGAATAAAACTGGTAGTGCATTTTGAATTGTCTCTTTCAGAGTATTATTCAGTTCTTTGAAAAAAACAACCGTGTCAGCAGCAAAGCCAGTTATCAAGATAATCATCTACACGAGGAAGATTAATCTTCCTCTTGTAGAAGATTATCTTGAAGATGATCACTTGGTTATCTTTCGCGCCTAAACGACTGAACGGATTTAGATGCAACTTTACATACATACAGCTTATACACATATAGGCTACAATTTACAAAGGTTTCGTGTAATTCTGGGAATAATATAACGATAAGTATTAAGTATGTCGGAAAAAGTCTTGCTCCTTAGGAGCTATCTTGGCGTGAGCTCCCTAAACCGTTAGAGTTACATGCAGATAATATACCGTAAGTCATAAATACAATTAAATTGAATACTTTCTTTACAATGCACATTTTAGAATATCTTATTGAAATTAATACAATTATAATAATAATAATAATATTCATTCATCCATGTTGCATACAAAATAGAATTAACATCTTGAAGATAATGATGAATAAATTGCAAATCCACTGAGGGTTTAACTCTGTGTGTGGTTAAATTACCAAATAAAAAAAATAAGATAATGTTACACATATAACACAATCACAATTACTCACTTGAAACAATTTGTTGTAATAGCTAAAAAAAAATAAAATATAATAAAATATCAATGTCATACATTCCCGCATTGATAGACAAAATCAAAGGTTACAAAAAAATTTAGAAACAAACAACCACATACAGACAGATCACGGAAGTTCATACTTGTTTGTGAAGATAACAAATATTAAAGTTTTACACATTATATATAGGTATTGATAAACAAATATTGACTAAATTATTAATATGAAATATATAAAATACAATAATATACATGTAATGAATAGAATGCAGAAAGTTCATATTTTAGTAGTGCGAGGTTCAAATTTCATGATTTAAAACTGTTTATCTTTTGTTTTGTGTTATTGGATCTAGGTAAGTTCTTTATAAATCTGACTAGTTTACTTTTGAATTGGTTGATATTACGTATCTGTTGAATAAGATACGCAAGGTAAGGTGTTGTATAGTTTTGGACCCAAGAATTGATGACATTTCTGGCCCACCGATTTATGCACACGAGGACATTGGAACTGTTTACGATGACTAGTACTATAGTCATGGGTAAGTGTCACTAACTGATTCTTGTGTTTATGTTGTCTTATGTTACAGTTTTTGTAATACAATTGTCTTACATCTATTAGTCCCGATTCTTTATAAAGTGTATCATTTGGATATCTCAAGCTCTTAGATAGCATCAGTTTTAGAAATCGTTTCTGACTTTTAGATATACCTCCCCATCCGAGTAGTCCATAAGTGATGTGACTTTCCACAAGACTGTGATAAAACATCTTTTTTTGTTTCAGGTCAAGAATATCATTCAACTGTCGGAATTTATAAAGAACAAATCGAAGTTTTTTCAGGAGGAAGTTGATGTGATGGTCCCATTTCTGTAACTATTCCAAGATATTTTATTATATTTGCCGACATTATTCGTGTATTTTTTTTCTATAGATAGAGAATCAAATTTGGCCATGGTTGTTTCGTAATTAGAAAAAGGTAAGAAATAAGTTTTATCTATGTTGATAGTTTATTATCCTTTGGAATACTTAATATAGATGAACTTTATTTTTTACACGGTATGATTAACTTGACGCAACGTAGTAAGCCATTACGCGACGCGTCTACTGTAAGATGACGGAGAACGATGCGCGGGGGTAGAGGGGCGGTTTAAACTCGACCTGAACGCGGGCAGACGCGTGAGGGCAGACATCGTCTTGCGAATTTTTTTATAGGTAATACAATTTGATTCTAGAAGCTATTCATTACTTAGTGCGGTTGGTATATTTTTGTAGTTACTGTATTTTCAAAGTAAAAATAGTCGAAATATTTTTTCATTGACTCAAACTTCAGGTTCACAACTTCAAAACTGACGAAATTCGATACAATCTTTGAACCCCGTTTTTCTCCCTTGGAGGTGGAAATTCCTGATTCCCTTTCTTGGTGCTTATTTAGGATATACAAAGAACCTACATGCATATTTCAAGATTCTAGGTTCAGTAGCTTCGGCTGTACATTAATATAAGAGAGTCAGTCAATCAATAGCTACCGACTTATACAATACTAGCTGTTTCCCGCTGTTTTACCCGTGTTACCGTGGAAACCTACCCTATGTGTTATTCCAGGTCATGATCCATCTAAATATCAACTTATATTTGAATCCGTTGAGCTGTTCAGGCGTGAAAAAGAAGAGAACGTAAATACATACATTACATTCGTCCATCTTCAAAAACTATACGCATTTACAATATTATACAGTAGGAGTAGGATTAGTAGGATTACCAATGTATTTCATCCTAATTATTCAGTTTTTTTTACCGATGCTATTTAATATTGTATAAGTGGGTACCTATTGATTGCTGACACTCTTATATTAACATACAGCCGAAGCTACTAGACCTAGAATCTTGAAATATGCAGGTAGGTTTTTTGTATAACATAAATAAGTATCAAGAAGAAATTAGAAATTTTCACTCCCAAGGGGGAAAATAGGGATTTGAAGATGGTATTGAATTTCGTTAGTTTAAAAGTGGCCAATCTGAAGTTTTTGCTTAATAAAATATATTGTAATTATTTGTTCAGAATGATATGTCACGAAACCTAATGTGACAAATCAAATTCTACACGGGCGAAGCCGCGGGCAACAATTAGTTTTTGATACATTCCAAGCCAGATATACGAACTGTTCCTTTTTCGATTTCAACTCTGGTTCATTCACAACTTTGAAAGTAACGGCATCAGAAGAATCAAATTAATTGTCAATAACTTGGTAGCTTTTTCATACGGCGTATCGATTTTCTCATTCATAAATAATTTAATACATATTTATAATAAAACATTTATTCGAAATGGTCGCAGTTCGTTAATAATACAAAAAAATAATTTGGGATTGTACTCATCGTGATATGAATCAATCATTCAATTGTATGACAAGCTACACACCTCAAATTCAGCAGCTCAATAATTATACTTAAAAAACTGCACAGAGAATGGAGACGGTGAGCGTACCGCATAAGCAACGATTTCGAAGACAAGTTTTTTGATGTTACATACTTTGTGACTTTTTGTCAGCCTATGGCCAAAAATTACATACTCGATAAAATCCCTTTATATCGAAAACCTCATTGAACTAACACCAGACTTATAAAATCTATAGACTATTGCATTATACAATGCAATTGTGAATAGTTAATCATATATATTTTAATAAATTTGTGCTAAAAGAATGAATGTTGAAGTAATATTGAATAATTATTATTATTATTCATTATATAAACGTAAGTTATCAATATTACTGATACTTCCTCATATCAAAATGAGTAAAGCATCGAAGAGTGGTAGAAATAAAAGTTATGATTGCCTCGTTTGTGACAAAATCCGATCCACTAGTCAAGGTCCAAACTAGGAGGAATTGTCAAAGTAACAAGAGGAATATCAACTCTGAAAGAAAAAAGCTTCATTTCTCATTTTTCATGATGATCTCGTACCACGTAGTAACGGCTACATCATTCAATTTACTTTAAAAAACAACTACTTCAGCTCACCACCAAAGAAATTACTTTGGACGGCTGATTCAACTGACTTTGATTGGAAAAGTAGGTGCTTTTTATGTGAAAGAAGCAGATGAAATGAGGGAAAGAAGAAATTTCAGATCATCAAGGCAACAAATCAGCCATGTAGCTACCTCTGAATAAAAACTTACTTGTGATGCACTGTTCGGAACCTTTGGTGTAGTAACCAATATTACTGGAGTTTTTTCCAATACCAAACCGTTATTTTAACACCTCGACACGTGTTTAGACCACCAAGTGATCATCTCCGAAAGGGAGATCAAACTGATCTTCTTCTTGAAGATAATCACTTGGTGATATAAACACGTGTCGAGGTGTTAAAATAACTGTTTGGTGTTGACAAAAAACTTCAGTAATAATAATTTCTAACTCAATGAGTCCATAGAAAAAGTAAATATTGACTGCACATTCACCAAAAGACCGAGAAATTCATTTTCGAAAACCATCCATAGGAAAAATACCACAAAAGGTGTACTCTTCTAAGAGCGTAAAAAGAGTATTACAAAAACGTAAACAGCATATTCTATTTTTATATGCATTCACTGGCTGTAACACGACGTCAGCTTTTTTTTCAGAGTGTCAAAAACTAGTTTGCAAAAAATTTCGAGAAACGGCTGGACTTGCAAAATGCTGCGACAGTTTTCACAAATGAATGTAAAGATAAAATTATTATTGTTATTATACTATTGATATTTTCAGCATGTTACATGCACGCTTGCCTTATACAATGCCCCTCGAAAAATAAAATATCTAAATATATTAGGATATCACCTTTATAACTCTTTTGAAAGCAACTGCTATGAATACCTGCGTTGAACTGCCGTCTTTGCCATCTACTGCAGATACCGCTTTCAGACACTCAAAAAGAATATATCTGCAAATTCAAACATGGCTCGGAAGAGAAATATCACCAGAAGAATGGGGTTGTAAATATAAATACGGAATACTGATACCGCCAAAAATGACGCAGTGACCAGCTCCAGAATCTTCATTAAAAATTATTTTTTGCACATGCAAAACAGGATGCGGAGTATCTTGTGGAGGCAGGAAAAGTGGATTGAATGGCATTGCAGCTTGCTTGGAATGTAATGGTAACAGCTGTACTAATCCGTCACCTACAATTCACATCAATGAAATCGATGACGACGACAGTAATGAAAAGTAATGTTAAAATGTGTATACAGGCCGTTTCTTTTATCATGTGCTAACATTGCTATATTCTAAACCGTAACAGATACGATGACGATTAAATGGAAAAACAGGTAACTGTCATCGCGAGGGTCGATGAAAATTTACGGGGACTATCACCCTTCTCGAATTATACGGGGAAAACCAAAAATGCTGTTTTTCGTTTTTTTTTTTCGAATGGAATTTTATTTGAGAGAATATAAAAAAAATCGATGAGTTTACTACGACGATGTATTAATAAATATTCGATAAAATGTTTCGGGTCAACATGGCCAACATCCACATATATACGGACCTGTTCTTTCAATTACAGATATTGATAAAGCAATAAATTCTAGGGTAAATCGCATTCGATATTTTTATAGAATTCCATTTGAAATGACTACCATTATCAGTGACAACAATTTTAAGTTACGGTCCTGTTGTTACTTCGTTTGTAAATTATTTTGATCTCTTCAAAATATAATTCAAAAAACTGAATAAATTTGGCAGGTAGGTACCTTAACACAATGAAAATTCGTACTGTTTCGTTTTGTAAATTTTTGTATTGCCGTAATTCTCCTTTCAAGGCTTATTTCTCCCTAATCAATTATAATTTGTAATATTTTTATAATTCTCAATCCTGGAAGTAACAAAAATATCAGTTTTTTGTCGAAATTGGATTGTTGTTTAATTTGGTATGATCAAATAACATCTCAATTCATTAACCATCCTAATCGCGTTGTTTGGTTTCTGTGGCAGGAAAAATAAATGCGTTGTTGATATCTGTTGAGAACTGTCAGACGTTTATGAACATATCAAAGATGTATTCAAATGATGAAAGGACTGATATGCTATTTAGTTATGCAAAATCAAACAGAAATCATCTTTTGGCAAGGAATATGTATGTTAAGCTATACCCAAATCGTCGTATTCCGAACATCCAAATGTTTAGACGATTAGAAAGAAATTTGATATGGTGCATTTGACAGAAAGAAAACAAGAAAATGTGTGGTTACTGGAAGTATGAGGAATTAGAATAGATTTTATAGGTTAGCAAATATTACCACATGAAAATTTACAAAATGAAAACATCTTTTTTTGCTAATCAAGATTGCTCTTTACGAGAAATTGCCCACGAAATGGGGATTTCTGTAAAATCCACCACAACTATTTTGAAAAAAAAAACAAATATAAATGCTACAGGATACGCAAAGTTCATCACCTCAATGAAAGGAACTACGGAAGGAGAATACGATTTGCGAAGTGGTTAAGATAGGGAAGTTGGAAATATTTGTAAAAAAATTCACCAACAATGGTTGGTTTAACATAAATATTCATTATAGGTGGAATAATACAAATGAACATTTACAAAAAGAAACCAATTTCCAAGAAAGGTTCGTAATGAATGTTTGGTTGGGAATTGTGGCAACAGGCATCCTTGGCCCTTTCTTATACGATGATCATTTGAATAGTGAATCTTCATTTTCTTTTCAATGAATTCGATGGCTACTTAAATGAATTACCACTGAATGTCCGCCATGAAATACAATATTTTCAACAGGACGGCGCTCTTCCACATAATGCAACAATAGAAAGGAAACATTTAGATGCAATATTCCCATGAAAATGGATTGGAAACAATGGACCACTGAGCAGCTCGATCCCCAGATCTTATTCTTTTAGATATTTTTGTCTGGGGATACATGAACGATGAAGTTTTTTCAACACCATGTACAGATATCAACCATCTCAAACAAAAAATAAGAGAGTCATGTATTGGTATTACACCTATTATGCTAGAAAATTGCCACAGAAATTGTCTGGATCGACAACTTATATGCATACAACGAAGAGGTCATCAATTCCAGCATTTATTGTAGCTTCGATTTTCCGTATTGGTTTCATTTCCCAAAAGTTCATGATGAAATTAATTGTTTTTCTGTTTGATTGCTGTCACTGATGTTGTTGGTTATTTCAAATTAAACGCTATACAAATATCAAATGTGATATACCCTTGGATTATGAATTTATCGCTTCACCAACATCTGTAATAGAAAAGACAGGTCTGTATTTAAAAAAAAATGATGGTGGCCATGTTGACACGAAACGTTTCATCGAATATTTATTATTACATTGTCATAGTACACTTCGAATACAATGTTTTTCTCCATTTTTTGATGTTCTCCGAAATAACAAATTCATTCGACAAAATCGAAAAACCAGCATTTTTGGTTTTCCCTGTATAACTCGAAAAGGGCGAGATTCCCCGTAAATTTTCTTCGACCATTGTCCCCGATGACAGTTACCTTTTTTCCATTTAATCCTCTTCGTAACTGTCACGGTGAAACGGCCCGTATAGAGCGGCCCGTATAGAGCATTTTTTCAACTTTTTCATTTGAGCTTTTAACAATGTAGTCCAACAGTTTTCATGAAGATTCATTGACTAACCTTGAATTCCGATATTTTATAAATTTTACGCCTTACACTTCACTAATTGTTATCAGTAAAAGACTTAATATTACTAGAGTTTTCCCCAATGCCAAATCGTTATTTTAACACCTCGACACGTGTTTCGATCACCAAGTGATCATCTTCAAGGTGAAGATTAAACTAATAATACTTAAAAAGCTATCCTCATTTATACCATACAGGAATACAGGTATACCATACATAGATACCGGTATCTACCTGTTCTAGGTACCTGCCTATTGAGTGTCTTAAATTAATTATGTAAGAGTCAAGTGAATCTAACAATTTAAATACTCTAAGCTATATAAAATTAATTTCACATATCTCCTTATCTATTAGTCTTAAATTAAATTTACAATGTGTCCTTATGTAATAGTCCGGTACATAAAAAAATTAATAATACAATAAAATAATAATAATACAATAAAAAAATAACATTTTAACAAGACATATAGTATACTATTAGGTATTGGTCCACCATCATTATTCATAATATAATTATGTTTACTTATTTCTATATTCTCATAAATTCTCATAAATTCTATACTATGAGAGTATAGAAATAAGTGAACATAATAGTATTATGAATAATGATGGTAGACCAATACCTTCTAATATACTATATAGCTTGTTAAAATAATATTTTATTTTTTAGATGTACCGGACTGTTATATAAGGACACATTGTAAAATTAATTTCAGACTAGTAGATAAGGCAATTTGTGGCAGTAGTAGGAGAATGGATACTCAAGATGATCTCTAGTAGAGCAATAAGTATTAATGTAGAAGACATCACAGTGAAAGGACTGGTCATGAGGGGATGTCCACAGGGAGGGGTCCTATCAACCCTTTTCTGAAACATAGTTCTGGATACCCTGATTAATCACCTTAACAAAAATGGATTCTACACAATTGCATACGCAGATGACATAGTTATCTTGCAGACCGGCAAATTTGTAAACACACTGTGCGATAGAGCGCAGGATGGGCTCAAATTGATAGAAACATGGTGTAGGGAACACTCACTGTCGATCAATCCTTTTCACCAGCAAAAGAAGTTTAACGGGTTTAAAACCTCCCAAAATCTTCAAAAGCAAACTAAACTTCTCTGAAGTACTATCCTCGACAGGAAGCTAACATGGAACTCTCATCTACAGAGTAGAGCAAAAAGAGCATACGTTGCTTATGAACAATGTCGGAGGACAGTGGGACGCGCATGGGGTCTTTCACCCCGTGTTGTCACCTGGATCTACACTGCAATAATAAGACCTATGTTAACGTATGGAGCCATTGCATGGGGACCGAAAGTTCTACAAGCAACGGCCATCCACCAACCGCGGCAATGGAATTAATCACGGGCCTGACCCCTCTTGATCTGTACGTTAAGGAGATTTCCTTGATGGCCATGGTACGATTGCGCACGGCTGGTGTAAACCTCGAAGTAGGAATGGGTCAATTGAGGCTGGGCCTGTGGCGGGAAGCGCTTACTGCGCAACCTCTGCTGCAGGCAACAAGCGATGCAATTGAACCCAGGTTTGTCTTTAATAAACCCTACAAAATACAAATAAAGGAGAACATAGAGTCAGATGATATAAATGCAATACGGATTTACACAAATGGCTGAAAAACCAAAGAAGGCTCGCGGTGTGGAGTGTATTCCAGATCACTAAGCCTAAGAATTAAGTGGTGAATGGGAAGAAATACCAGCATGGTCCAAACAGAACTGGCTGGTATCTCAATCGCCACAAAAGAATTAAACAAGAAAGGAATTTATGGCAAAAACATAACAATCTGCAGTAACAGCAGACAAGCCCTATTAGCCTTGAAAAGACAACGTTTAACCTCAGGGCTAGTACTAGAGTGTCACCAAGATTCAGCCAAAGCCTCGGTAGATAATAACATTTTCCTGAGGTGGATTAAAGGGCACGACAGGAGTAAAGGTAATCGCATTGCCGACTTTTTAGCCAAGGAAACGGCTGGACTTAGAATTTTAGGACCCAGTGGCACCTACGGTCTGATGACTTCGACAATTGCGGAACTAGTCAAGTGTTACACCCATGCTCAATCCTTAAAGAGATGGGACGAAACCAAAGTTTGTAATCTTGGGTGACCCTGGGAAGCTGGCGCCGAAGAAATATATAGGAATGACCAGGAAAAATCTACGCCTAACAGTAGGATTTCTGACTGGTCACTGTCAACTAAGGAAACACCCCCATAATATGGGGCTAGTGGACCCACCTCTATGCAGGATGTGTGAACAGGAAGATGAGACTGTCGGGCATGTCCTGTGCGAGTGTTCGGAGTTATCGTCAATAAAAAGAAAGCTTAGAATTGAAAATGGCCGGCGACAATTCACCAAAAAATAATAAACAGAAGAAACGTATGCTGCAAAAAAATTATATGGAGACAAAAAGTAGATCAACTAGTGGATAGTCTTCATCCGACACATCTAAGAAAATAGTCGTCGCTCACTAGACAGCAAAAAATTGTGAACTTCGTATTAAAAAATCAATGGTAAAAATTTGGTAAGGAAAACAATTTTGATATTCTTCGTATTATCAATCCATAGTAAGCATTTTTTTCAATCACCAGAAGTGCATTACCCTTCTCGACGCACATTTCGCCAACCAAGTTGGAATCTTCAGGAAATGAAAAACCAATTCCTAACTTAGAAGATGTTCTGTAAATACAGACCGGTTTTTAAGCTGACCCCACTATTGCTATCTCGGAAACGGTACGAATCACACGGTTGGTTGAATTGGACGAAAGATCCCAATTTCGAAAACTGGAATAATCTATTATGAGATCGAGAATGTCAGTGTGTTTTTAGAAATATTTGGTAAAAACTAAAATGGTCGAATTTTGTTTTTGGCTCTACTGTCTCGATATAAAAAACAGGTAGAGAAGCTCTCGCTACTATTTCGTATTCGTTATAATCTGATGAAACCAATTTTCAATGCGACGTTTCATTCATTAGATTCATCATCTTCATTTTATTAATACGGACCTCTAGTTTTTTTCTTCTATTTCTGTAGCCACTAAAATAACAAATTCAGCTATGTATTACAATTTGAGTACCCGTGATATCATATAAAAGTTGGCAATGCACTATCAATTATTATTCAATATGGAAATTCCATTGAAAAGTTTCTAATGAAAAAAAGTGGTCATATTTCGAATACGAGTTGCCTACTAATTTTGATGTTATTTTCCACATACTCAAATAAATAAAGAGAAAGTACCTATATTCAAATAATCATTTGTAACTTTTGACAATCACAAGGCAAGTACAAGTTAAAGAACCATCAGGTTATAAGTATTTTGAAAAATGATATCCTTCAATATATACATTTTTTCAATTGACTTTTTCATTTCCGAAATGGAAATTTTATTTAACATTTTGTGTATGAATTATTGAGAAGAGTATTTCAATTGAAACATTTTTGATAGAACCGAAACACTTATATTAGCAAAACAGAAGGAAATTAAAGTTTACAGTGGAAGAATAATTCAGAGATTCAGGAATTTTTAAACCCTTCGGTATACCTGATTTAAAACTATTAACATTTGAATTGAAAGCGGAATATTTTGGACATTGTATTTTATCAAAATCTCATCTCATCCCACAATTACTCAGGTACCGACAATTCCAATGTATTACTGGCAGTAGAATCATTAGAGAAATATAAAGTGCTATCATCATTCAAACTCAGATATTCGCAAACACAGATATCGCATAAAAAAGGAAAGTTTTAAAATCAAACTCCGGAACTCTATCTGATCTCGAAACACATCATGTTAATTTATTAAGTGTCAATTTGTAGGATGAGATCCACTGATACTGTGATTTCAAAGAGTTCATGCGTGGCGGATGTGGTCCCTAGACGCCTCTAATGTAAGAGAAATGTTTGGTAATTATAACACTATAAAAGCGTAATATTAAAACTCAATACTAAATATTGTTGTGAAACTTACTTGTTCAGTTGTCATTTTTATACTGTTTATAACAAAATTCAAAAAATTGTGAGAATAACCACACTTTGTAAGTCACACTTAGACTTACAGCTTTTTATTTACTTCAAATAACGCTTTCAAATATAAACAGCTGATCAAAACTGCATATGCCATCTACAATAGAATGACTGAAGCAAAATATGTATGTCATACCGAAGGATACAAAGTCCATAGAAGCTCAGAACTGGCATTTATGTATACCTTAAAATTTCCAGTACTTACCCTGACCATCAGAGGGAGACGCTAGTACGATGTCAGTATTTATTGTGATTACCAACAGAACTCGGTAGCAGTCGCTGAAAAACCACTCGGTTTTTATAATTTGATTCAAATTTGGCTTTGGCGTACTTTCCAAATTTGATATGATCCGGCCGACTAGTTGTCAGCGATTGCTAGTTACACAATTTTGTTGATACTCACTTTAAATACTGACATCGTACTGCCGTCGTCCTCTAGTGATCAGGGTAAATACTAAAAATTTTAGGGTTCCTGAATATGCCAATTCTGAGCTACTGTGGCATTGTCTAAGGATTGTGGGCTTTGTATTCTTTGGTATACATATACAAACATATCGTTCTGAAACAAATATTTTCAGTGACCTGACATCTGTTATTGAAAAGCAGAACCATTAGCCGTACGTATATAGACTATCCATATACAAAGCTTCAAATGTATTATTTCTGACTTTGTGCGGCTATCCACCAAAAGATGTCACATGTATATTTATTGATGGTGAAAGTTTAACGTACCATAAAAATTCAATAGTTTCCTCTTGAGACGATTCTAAAATGGTTTCGAATAGTTACAGAGCTGCTTGAAATATATGAAGAAATTGGGAGTGCCGCAGACTGTTTCAATTAACAGTCTGATATTAATATAAACAATGCGTGGTGTTCCAGAAATTACATCAATTCAAAAACTTCGAAGTGCTCCGTCGTATCTTTTAGCAGGAAGCACATCATTGAGTTCAACTTCAAAATCCGGTAGAACAGATTAGAGAGATTGTTCTCGATCTAGAATTAACCAACTTGTCTCCTCTGCAAATAGGATGTAGGTATGACTTTTTGGTGCGGTAAAGTAGATATTTTCAAAACACTACTATGTTCAAAAAAATATGTTTGAAAAGTCGAGACTTATGCGAGCTAAGGACTAATGAGGTCTTACCTTTTAACGTGTGATTCCTAACACGGGTTGGACGATAGCAAATGAAAATCGATCGTTCAGCCTGCGGCTTGAACCATCGACAGACGATTCGGCCGATTAACTGAGTAAACAAAGCACCCACGACGAACCGCCTGGCTAGCGACCATTTCTACATTTAGTACTGTTTTGAAATAAATTGGAATACGGAATAATAACATGGTACCCGTTCTATTATACTCTTGCGGCCAATATAGAACGTATCCTAGAAGGACCTTCAAAATTCCTATCATTCAAAACAACTGGAATACCCCTGTCTGTACCTCTAGAAGCTTCATGTCTCCAAACTCATTTTTGAAATTTATAGATATCCATAATTGATATCTAACTTTCGGCAATGCTTATTGCCTTCTTCAGGACAACTGTAATATATCAATGGGTAATTACTTATTACCTGATAACATTTGTTACTTCGTGAGAATGAATAAAAAATACATTTATATGAAAACAGGAATTCATAGATGAAATCAAATGATGTAACCGACTTTGACATATTTATAAATCAGGGAGGAGAATAGAGGGTGATATGAGTTTTTCTTTTCGATTTATCAAATGAATGTACAAATTCTAGTGAAATTGTTGAGGTCTGATCATTAATTCATCGCTTGTTTTTCGTTATTTATCTGAGGCATTTCTGAAAATTATCTTTTCGAAGGAATCTGAATAACATGCTCTGCCAAGGCACATGATTCACTGTTTCTCCTACCACTCTTATGAGAGATAATGTGTGACTAGTTAAAGTTCTAGATGTCTGACCAAAATATTACCTTTCACAATTTTGACTAAAAATTTTGTAAATAATATTTGATTCATTTTTGTTTTCATTGAGTTTTCATTTTACTATGTACCTACATTTTATATGGTCTTAATTCTTTTTAGCTCTTCTGATGTTTACATTTTTTAATACATTAATTGATTTAGGAGTGAGTTCTTGAATACACGGTAGGGATCTGAATGTGGCTACGGTTCGGTTATTTGCGGCTTTATCTTGTGGAATTTGTGATGTATAGGAGATAAATATTACTGGAATTTTTTTTCAACACCAAATCGTTATTTTTAACACCTTGACACGTGTTTCGATCACCAAGTGATGATCTTCAAAGAGGAAGATTGAGTTTTAATCTTCCTCTTTGAAGATGATCACTTGGTGATCGAAACACGTGTCGTGGTGTTAAAAATAACGATTTGTTGTTGGGAAAAAACTCCAGTAATATTCATTACTGCACCAAAGGTTCCAAACAGTGCATCATAAATGTATAGGAAATATTTTATTTGAAGGGCTAGCCGAATGGGTTGGATGAGAATTCTCTAAAACTATTTATTTGAATTTTTTTATTAGAGATTCCTGATATAAATTTGGATGTGAAAGTCTCATAATTTAATTAAATGAAAATAAATACGATGAAATCTCCCAAGAGTAGAATTCATAACAATTGATATAAATAGTAGAATCAAGATATAGGAATCACTAGGATATACAGGTGTTCTTTAAACATATGCTAATATTTAAGGAGGTAATTCTTAGACCCATTTTAACTTTTGAGATACAGGGTGGCAAAGTTTTCAAAAATAATCAGTTTTTTAATAATAACTGAGATACTACGCCACTGCTTTATCTTGAATTAAAAATTATTTTTAAAATCTCCATACATTTTTGAGCACATTTGATTTATTGGGTTTTCTTTGTCCGACGCATGGTTTTCGCTCAAAAAATAAAAAATCGCTTCACTTAAGGATAAATTTCTTGAAAATCTGATGCGGTATCGTGCATCGACTGAAAGCAAACTAAGAGATCAGATTTGTTGCAAAACAATTGAGGATCTAAAAGGTATTTGTTTGCTGTCAGATGCACTGTTCTCAATTAAAATTACGTCATAACGCTTAATAATTCTTGAAAACATAAATTTAGTTATCCTGGAATAAATGACGTGTAGTAGAATTTATTTACTGCACCTCTTGGATATATGGAGTTTGTCGATATGTGATTTCTTTTAAAGATTAAAAGCAGAAAAAACAGCGTACCCACCATAGCAATAAAAAACGAAATCTCTGTATATACAAACGTCAGTAGTTAATATTGATGTTGGTTTAAAGTAAGGTGTTGGTGTTAAAAACTGTCACAGCGCGTTTTGATTGATTTTGAAGTGTTATTGAAGTTATTTTGGTATTCCGCTGTTTTTCTGAATATCAGTAAATATGGTAAATTATACGAATGCGGAAATGGCGCAAATGCATTACGTATATGGCCTTGCCGATGGTAATGCAACAGAAGCCAGGCGCATTTATCAGGAAAGATATCCTAATCGTGCCTTACCAGATAGCCGAACCTTTTCAAATATTCATCGTCGACTTGGGGAAACTGGTAGTTTCAAGAAAGGGACTCCGGAAGATAGACCTCGTGTAGTAAGAACTCCTGAAATTAAGGAAGCGGTGCTGCAAGAAATTGAGGTACATCCTGAGACGAGTACGAGGAAGATCGCTAGAACTCTGGATATTTGTCATCAAATTGTTTGGCGTATTTTAATTGATTTTTTGTTATACCCATACCATATTTCAAGAGTGCAGGCATTACTCCCCAGAGATTTTCCACAGCGTGTGAACTTCAGTCAGTGGTATCTACAAAGTATTGCACTAAATCCGCAGTTTGAGACACAAATTTTGTTCACAGACGAAGCAAATTTTTCTCGGAATGCCATTCAAAATTTCCATAACAATCATGTGTGGGCTGAAGAAAATCCCCATGCAATAACCGAAACCCATTTCCAACACCAATTTTCGGTTAATGTATGGGCAGGAATTATAGGTGATCATCTAATAGGCCCATTTTTTCTACCAGGACGCCTTGATGGTCGTTCTTATTTACACTTTCTCGAAGAAGACTTACCTGGGTTATTGGAAGATGTGCCACTTGCGTTAAGGAATCGAATATGGTACATGCACGATGGCGCCCCTGTTCATTTCAGTGTAATTGTCCGAAACCATTTAAATACAGTTTATCCTAATTGTTGGATAGGTCGCGGAGGACCTCAGCAATAGCCAGCAAGATCCCCCGATCTCAACAGTTCAGATTTTTTTTATGGGGTCACCTTAAAACTCTTGTGTATAAAACTCCCGTTAATACTTTAGAAGATTTAAGAGAGCGAATAGTTGCCTCGTAAGAAACTATACGAAATACGCCGGGAATATTTGAACGGGTGCGTAATTCCATGCGTAGAAGGGCGGAAACATGCATACTAAGTGCAGGTGGCCACTTCCAACAATTTTTATAATCAGTTTTGGTATTATTACTAATTAATAAATTTGTGCTATTCGTTTAGACTTACTGTCACAAAATAAAATAAAACTCGTTTTTGTGAAAAATTTATTTTTTTGCAGATTATGTTTTCAAATATTATTAGGGAATATTATCAGATTCTCATTCATTTTAGAACTGATCTAATTTCTTAATTTGCTTTCTGTCGATTTTTATTTTTTTGAGTGAAAATCATGCGTCGGACAAAGAAATACCGGGAGATCAAATTTTCTCAAAAATAAATGAGGATTTTAAAAATGATTTTATTTTGAAAAGAAAGCATTGGCGTAGTACTTTTTCCCCAAAATTATTCAATGCGAAACCCGTAGGGATGCCACTGTTTGAAAAAATACAAATTTGTGTACATCAGAAAATGCGCCTTGAGGCATGGAACATATATACCAAATATGCCAAAGATGTCTACAAAATTATCTCAGTTATTACTAAAAAACTGATTATTTTTGAAAACTTTGCCACCCTGTATCTCAAAAGTTAAGGCGTTTAGGACATACGTCCATAGGAAGTTTTTTTCTTAAACTGGGTCTAAGAATTACCTCCTTAAATATTAGCATGTGTTTAAGGAACACCCTGTAGAATACTGGGTATCTTATATTCGAAGTGAGACCTCTCGTTAGTTCTGAATCCATTCTTCACTCGTATGTCATTGACTTTTTTTGAAACATCAAGAAGAACAAGTTTTCATACTGATTCGGTTTCAATAGATATTTGTTAGTTAGGTTACTGTGCAGTGGTCCCAATTTTATGTTTGAGAAGAGTATGCTATCTGACTTGCATTTACGGATTTTTCTATTTCACTTCTTCAAGATTTCCCCGAGGAATTTCGAAACATTTCAAAATATTGTTCTCTACTTCCCTTTCTTTTCTTATATTTCAATTCAACTCTAAATATATTAGTTGAATGATTTTTTTTTCCAGTGTATTCTAATCCTTCAGTTTTTTATCTCTATAAATGATTCGATTATAATTTCATTTATTTGGTTTCTGCACATAGGCTGTGATAGTAAAGCATTCCTTTGAAGGTGGTTGACTAGATATGGTGCCTTTCATTAGTTCGAACTTCCATTGTCTACAAACAAATTTGAAATTCTTGTAAGAATCAATAGAATTGAAAATATTATCTAAAAAAATTACAATCATATCAAGCAAAATGACTGAAATTACCATGAAGTAACATAAAAGCAACTATTGAAAATTTAACATTTAACAAGAAATGAAAATTAAAAGATTTCAAGCCAAGTAACTTCACGACGTTTCGATTGTTAGTATCCACAATCGTCTTCGCGGGTGATGACTGGACTTATTTCTCCGAAAGATGACTATTTATAGGTTATTCGAATGCTTTCACCTATCCCTTCTTTCCTCTATCCGCTTCATCGGTTTTAGCTGGAGCTGACCGTTTGGCGGGAGTTGGCCGTTTTCCGCTTGATTATAGGGTTCAATATGTTGCGTATCTCTACGCTAGCTTGGCTAAATGTGTTGTTGGACAACATATATGCGGCTTCTTTGAATTTCCCCTGAACCAGTGTTCCCCCTTGTGGATGAATTCAGCTTGAGACCACTTGATGTTCAATATATGACGTGGTGCTTTGTTTGCTTTCTCAATCAACCGATGTGTGACTCGGTGGTTCAAGCCACAGGCTGAACGATCGAATTTCACTTGCTATTGTCCAACCCGTGTTAGTAATCATACTTTAAAAGGTAAGATCTCGTTAGTCCTTAGCTCGCACAAGCTTCGACTTCTGAGGATTGTCGTTCGTAGGGATACAACAGCTGGTTAACGGAAAAATATATTTTAAATATATATTTCTTGTTTATTGTTCAATTTTCAATTGTTGCATACATCTTAGATTGGAATATTCAACACTATTTTTGATGTCATTTTTTATTCAAATTAAAACCAACAAACACCATATAAAAGTATATATTTCTAAAAACTTCATATTCACATGATGTTGATGTGGCATATAAAAAATTCTTAGGTGAAACTGAGGAAGAAATACATATCAATCCCAACAGATTTTGGTCATTTATAAACAATAAACAAGGCAGCTCCAAAATATCACAAGTACTGAATTTTGACCAAAAATTGTTTCACAGCGCCATCTAGTGTCGAGTTACAGAAAAATTGATAGCCTAAAAACCCTTTCTCTGAAAAATTTCTTATACATGTCAAGTTTCATCACGATCGGTTGAGCGATGTAGAAGTTTATCACTTACCAACCAACCAACCAACCAACCAACATTAGATAAACGAGGTAGCTCCAAAATATCACAAGTACTAAATTTTGAGGTCAATTGCTGGAGGGGCCCTCTAATATCGTAAACGGTTTTGTCAATCTTTTCAAGCAATCGTATACCGCTTCTTCCCCTTTTCAACCAAACTCTGATATTGATAATAATCACTTTCTTGATATATCAAGCTTCAGTGAAAACGAAGTATACGAGGCACTAAAGTCGCTCAAGCCTAAAAAGACCACTGGTCCAGATGACATTCCAGCTTTAATCCTAAAAGATTGTGCACTTGTGCTTGCTCGTCCTCTATCTATACTAATTAATATCTGCTCAAGATCGGCTACAATACCAAGGATCTGGAAATCATCAAAAGTCTGTCCTATTTTCAAGAAAGGAGATAGACGAGATATTTCAAATTATCGGCCTATCTCTATTATTTGCAACTTTGCAAAGGTTTTTGAGATTCTGCTGGAGCGAGTTATATATCGGCATGTTAGTTGCAATATAAGTATAAACCAACACGGTTTTATGAAAAATCGTTCAACGGTCACCAATCTTCTGACTGTAACCCAACATATTGCTGAATCTATTGACAATAAGGCCCAAACTGATGTTATTTACACAGACTTTTCTAAGCCCTTCGACAGGCTTGACCATGGCATTCTACTGAACAAACTAGTAGCCTTTGGATTATCTCCATCTTCAATCGCACTCTTTCAGTCCTATCTACGAGATCGAAAACAATATGTTCGGCTCAATGGTTTCAAATCTACCGAATATAGTGCTTCTTCCGGTGTTCCACAAGGTTCAAATCTAGGACCGTTGCTCTTCAATATATTCATCAATGATATTGCAGATGTTATAGATATGTGTTTCCTTTTATATGCCGATGATATAAAACTATACTCTCTGTTGAGAACATAGATGATTGTGTGAACCTCTCAGGAAACGTAGGACGGGTTGTAGAATGGTGTTATCGAAATAACTTGTCACTGAACCTGTATAAATGTAAGGTCATGTCTTACAGTTTGAAAACGAATATCTTGATCTTTGATTATTCAATAAAAAACGTTTTCCTGGTGAGACCAGAAACATTTACTGATCTTGGCGTCACATTTGACACTGCACTATCATTTAATAGGCATATCGATAATGTTGTAACCTCCTACTGTCGTTTGTACGGATTAATTGCACGTAACAGTAGTGATTTCAAAGAAACTTCGACTTTGAAAACTTTATTCTATGCTTTCATAAGATCAAAGTTAGAATACGCGTCAGTTGTGTGGAGTCCCTATTATCAATATCACATTGATGGAATAGAAGCAATTCAAAGACGATTTTTAAAACTGCTAAGCCTAAAAACCGATGGCATTTATCCTCCAATAGGAACAACCCACTCTGAATTGCACAAAAGCATAACTTTTGCAGTATCGAAAAAAGGCGTGAATATTATAGTGTTGCACTAACCTATAAAATTATCAAAAGCATAGTTGACTGCCCAACATTACTGGAAAAGTTTAATATTTGCATTCCTAGAATCTATTCCAGACACCCGAGTACTTTCTATATAAAATCATCTCGCACAAATGTTCTGGAGAATTCTCCAATCCATACCATGTGTAAAGTGACAAATTCTGTTAGCGATAATTTAGATATATTTAGTTGCAAATTGTCAAATACAAAATTCCACTTCCTAAAATTATTGTTTTGTCACCTATAATAAATATAAAATGTGTAGTCTCTATAGTCACTTGTTTGTATTGTTTGTAGTGTTCGTAGACTTTACAGTCACTTGTTTGTGATGTATTTATTATACTCTGTTATTTCCTGCTCTGTTATTGGGCTGTAATGTCCTGTAGGGTATTGTATTACAAATAAATAAATAAATAATATTCAGTCAATTTCAACACTAGCATTCAGGAATTTAACATTTTATCCAATTAATTTACTACTTCATTCATAATCACATTACTAGGTACTATGAAGGTGAGGTGATTGATATAAGGAATACAAAAATGAATGCTCCTTATTATTAATTTGATATGAGTTTAAAAACAACTTTGCTGACATTCCACCTAGTCACCTCAATATGTTTTTGTATATTCTGTTATGTTCTTACTTCAGGTGAATAAAGACGTTATTATTATTATTATTATGTTATTGGTTACAATAAAAGTATTGACCGACTTTCACAATAATGATGTAGAAAATATCTACTATTTCTGTCGCTTTCTCATTTACTCATGAAAATACAATTTTGCTATGTGACAAACCATTCGGGATTTTAATATTGATTACTCACTCATATAAATAACTGCATACTGTTTTATATTGGCATGTTCTACGATTATATGACTATACCCAAAAACACGTCGCAATAAAATTACATAATGAAATTATTGAAGAACCATCAATTTTATCAAATATATTTAATGATTATTTTGTACACATACCAAAGGAAATAATAGGAAATATACAACACCTAAATCGTCGAATTAAATATCCACAAAATAATTTTCAAACAGAGAGTATGTTTGTTCAATATGTTTCTGAGATAGATTTTCTCAATGTTATAAAATATAAAATTAAAAATAAGCCCTCCTGTGGTTATGATGGAATTTCAGCTGTAATATTTAAAAAAATTGCAGAATATATAGGTAAACCTCTAACTCACGTGATTAATAAGTCTCTTCAGGACGGGATATTCCCAACAAAATTGAAAACTTCATTAGTGTCTCCTATTTTAAAGAAAGGTAATCCATCTGATATATCTAATTATAGACCAATCACTATTCCATCAGTAATATCAAAAGTAATTGAATATGTGGTTCTAAATCAACTGGTATCGTTTTTAGAGAGGAACAAAGTTATTATGGATAATCATCATGGTTTTCGTAGCCAATACTCTACTACAATAGCAATTATCTCGTTCTATGAGAAAGTATTAATAGCTACTGAGAAGGGTGAAGATCCAACAGGAATATTTTGTGATTTGAGTCGAGCTTTTGATTGTGTTCAACACGAAACTCTGCTTGATAAGTTATATAAATTTGGTATAAGAGGTAAAATTCATGACTGGTTTAGCTCGTATCTGAAAGGACGGAAACAAATTGTAAAAATCTCTCATTGTGGTAAAACATCTCGGTCATCTCCTCCAAGAAATGACATTGGGGTACCTCAAGGCTCCATTCTGGGGCCAATACTATTCATCTTAAATATTAATGAGCTACCTCTGATCTTAACTGATGCATTCACAACATTGTATGCAGATGACTCAACGCTACTTTTTACAGGAGAAAACTCTGAAATTCTGAAAACAAAAATTAACACCACAATGCACACCTTTTCAGTCTGGTCTTCTGATATGTCTCTTCTTTTTAATACAAACAAAACAAATTGTGTAACTTTTCATACTCATCAAAACAAAAACGTACCGCCATTAAATGTCAACATTATTAACACATGCATTTATAGTACTGAAAGTGTTGAATTTCTTGGAATTTTTTTGGACGAAGACTTATCATTTCGAACTCACTGTCTACAGCTTTCTAAGATACTGAACTCAAATTGTTACCAAATCAGAAATCTTAGATATACATTGAATTTGAATCATCTCCGCTCATTCTATTTTGCAGAAGTTCAATCAAGAATTAACTATGGTATTGCAGTCTGGGGTGGATCAGCATATGCACAAAATGTTTTTCTGGCTCTGCTAGAGTCTCATTTAACCATAGTTGTCGTGACCTTTTCAGAAACATGAGGATTTTAACAGTTAATGGTATTTTCATTTTAGAAGTTTTGAAGAATATACACAAAGCTCGTGACGACCATATGCGTGTAGATGAACTACACAATTATGATACTAGACAGAAAGGAAAATATTGCGTTCCCTTCAGACGCTTGAATATTAGCTTAAATTCACCTACTCTACTCTATAATCGACTTCCACAAAGATATAGATCCTTTTCAAACCGGAAATTTCTTATTGAAGTGAAAAAGATACTAATTGATCTGTGACCCTACTTTCTAGAAGATTAATATGGATTTATTTTTTAAAAGACAACCTGTAAACATATATTATTTCACTATCCTATGTTAATTGTATTTTGTCTGCAATCCTTGTTATGCATGTACATAATTTATTTTATTTTATCATTTCACTCACTGTACTTTGTTGTATGTCTATATGTTTTTTGACTTGTCCTATAGCTGTATTTGCTCGAATGGATAAATGAAGAATTGAATTGAATTGAAAAAAACATACAATAATAGCGTGATGATTATATTTATAGCAGTTGATATAATTTTTTTTTTCGATAAACACTACTATCAATATCACAGAACCTATATACTGGGAATCTCATTTTCGAAGTAAGACCCCGTTAATTCTCACCTCGCCCAAATTTCGACATTTGGAGGTTGCAATTCCTAGTGAGGAGAAAGGTTTCTTGCAGAAAAAAAACTTTTGAAACCACCCTTTATGTCATTGAAGTAGTTGTTTACAGCTGATTCTCGGCCTCCCCCCACCACTATGACGTATTAATTGCTTTTTTTATTGGTTGTTGTTTGGTGAAGTTTTTTTGTTGTGCAGTGAAGTCAAGGCGTTGTGACCTTGAAGTGTCTGGTGCATGGATCGTTCAGATTTTTTTTTCATATGAGATTTTGTGTGTTTATGTGTGTGTGTGTGTGTGTGTGTGTAGGAGAATGCATGGTACAGGGTTTCATCATGTGCTTGTTTGTCTATGTACAAACATACGTCTGCATACTTCGAAGATCCTCCAAGTAATAAATGCTCCATCGGTGTTAGGGCACCAAGTTAGTAGTGGAGTGACGTCACAGCAATAACCGTTCAACGGCTAGAGAGCGACATGTTCACTCCACGACGTGTGGCAGAGTAATGCGTATTCATCGGTCTGCCCTCACCTCTCCCGAAGCGATGAAGGTTCGCTCTAGCCCCGCTATCGATGGTGACACAACGGCAGCCGAGGACTGTTTGCCTAGCGTCTACCCTCTCCGAGACCGCAACGACCACTGCTTGCTCGTATATCGACATCTGTTATCGCATTCAGTTGGGAGGTAATCTTGGCGCATGTAGTTGAGAAGTGGGGTTGGCTATGACGTCTTGACGGGTCCTATCAGAGTGTATTTAAGAAGCGTACGAGTGTTGGCTATGTCAGTTTACATCAAGTGAGTTAGTGAGAACTATTATATAAAATGTATTCCTGTGACTGTGGTAAATCTTTCACTCGTAGTGATAATCTTCGTCGGCATCAGCTCCAGAGTTGCCAAGGAGGGCCTGCAGTGAAACGGGTGAGAGTGGATAATGCAACACCTATGTATACGTGCAATTGTTGTAATGTGACAATTCCTATGAGCCAAGTGAATTCTCACCGAAGAACCATGAGTCATAAAAATAATGCATGTGTTCAATTGTCTGACGGTGTTCAAATTATAACGAATGCATTCAATTGCCGCATTGCTACATACAGGGTGGAGAGTTCGATTGTAACCAGTGACTACATGTCATTTTTCAATAAGATTAGGCAGAAGGTCATTGAATTACTGGAATCAGCCATTAGGATCCATAAAAGCATCAAGGTGAATATGGAAGTTTTTGGGAATTATATTCTTCAGACTGATGATTCGAGGGACACGAAGTCATTTAATTCCCAAAATAAAATAGTGGACCAATCTTCAGATTTGAATGCTGTTTTTGATGGATTCCGTGATGTAATTGTGGCTCAAACGACTGAGTTCCAGGATCGTGACTCAGGTATTTATTTTTTAAAAATTTCAATAAGATTGAATAGTAATATTTTTTTTTTTTATAATTCAGGTTGGACTTGTGAAAAAATATTGTTTCTCGAGGTCAACATTAATAAATACAGTCCACTGGAAGGACGTTCATATGTGAAGCTGCCTCAATGTATTCAATGGAAGAAAGCTGTTGTGAATGTTCGTAATGAAGATCAATATTGTTTTGCTTGGGCTATAACATCAGCATTATATCCTGCAGATAGTCGAGTGTCCGAACTTACGTCATATCCACATTTTTCCACTGTTTTAGATGTCACAGGTATGGATTTTCCGGTTAAAGTTAATAATAAGAGTATCGAAATATTCGAAGATAGGAATGATATTTCAATTAATGTTTACGGTTTAGAGAGTACATTTGAGAAGGGTAAAATGAAGTATGAAGTGATTGGTCCATTGCGATACTCACAGAGAAGACTCCGGAGACATGTCAATTTGTTGTTTATAACTGATGACTCCGGTAATGGTCACTATTGTTGGATCAAAGATCTTTCAAGATTAGTTTCTAATCAACTATCAGCTCATAGACAGAAAAAATATTTTTGTGACGGATGTTTGATATATTTTTCTGATGAGAGATTGCTTTTACGTCATAATATGTATGATTGTAATCACATTAGTACCACAACACCAACTACTAATTTAAAGATCAATAAATATGGTAGAATGGTTGCGGAAAATAAACTAATGTTTGAAAACTTTGAGAGGCAAATGAGGGTGCCATTTGTAGTGTATGCTGATTTTGAATCAGTGCTTAAACCGATTCATGTGAATGAGCCAAATCCTGGAAGTTCATACACGATTAAAACATTCAAACATGCCCCATATTCATTTGCTTATTTGATAAAGTGTTCATATAATGATGATTTGACAAAATTTGTTACATATAGGGGTGTAGATGCAGCTCAGAAATTTGTGAGTAGCATTGAAGATGATTTGAAAGAGATACATGAAAATCATCTCAGAAACCCTAAACCAATGGATACACAAACTGTCGAAGAAGAAGAACAGTTTGTTGCAGCCAGAACTTGTGATATATGTAATAAAGCATTTACTGATGGTGACGTCAAAGTAAGAGATCATTGTCATGTCACAGGAAAGAAAAGATCACATGCCGCTCACTCGAAATGTAATTTAAATTTCAAAATACCAAACTTCATACCTATCATTTTTCATAATTTAAGTGGTTATGATTGTCATTTATTCATAAAAGAATTGTATAGGAATAAAGAGAAAGTTGATGTTATCCCGCAAACTAAAGAGAAATATATATCTTTCACGAAGCATCTCTTTACACACAGCTATACCGATAAAGATGGTGTGGTTAGGAAGAATTATCTCAAAATGAGATTTATCGATAGTTATAAATTTATGACTAATTCGTTGGAGAAGTTGGGTGCAAACTTGACCTCCGATCAATGTTTGGAGATGCACAAACATTTCCCACAAATTGAGAAATTCAATTTGATGAGACAGAAAGGTGTATTTCCATATAGTTTTGTTGATGACATTGACAAATTGAATTATCCATTACTTCCGACAAAAAATCAGTTTTATGACACACTCAATTGTGAACATATATCGGAAACTGATTATGATAGGGCTAGAAAAGTTTGGAATTTATTCGAGTGTCAGAATTTGGGGGAATACTCTGATTTGTATTTGAAGTCGGATGTATTGCTACTATGTGATATTTTTGAAAACTTCCGCACCACAAGTTTAGAGATATATAACTTAGATCCGGCACAATATTACACTGCACCTGGATTATCATGGGATGCCATGTTGAAGTTCACTAATGTTGAATTGGAATTACTAACTGACATTGATATGATTCACTTTTTTCAAAAAGGTATACGAGGTGGAATTAGTCAATGTAGCGAGAGGAAACATATAGCAAATAATAGATTTTTACCCAATTATAATCCCAACGAACCTTCCACATTCATTACATATTTAGATGCAACAAATCTATACGGTCACAGTATGTCACAACCTCTACCAACAAGTGAATTTACATGGTTGACACCAAATGAAATTCTTAATCTCGATGTGATGGATGTGAGTACTGATAGTCCGTATGGGTATGTATTTGAAGTGGACATTCATTATCCACAAGAGTTGCATGATAAACATTCTGACCTTCCATTTTTAGTCGAAAAAATAATACCACCTCGTACACAATCGAAAATTCCCAAATTAATTCCAAATTTGAATGATAAAAGAAAATATATTGTTCATTATAGGAATCTACAGCAAGCTGTCAAAAATGGATTGATTGTAATGAATACACATAGAGTATTGAAATTCAAACAATCATGCTGGATGAAACCCTATATAGATCTTAATACTGAAATGCGTAATAGGTCTAACAACAAATCTGTTAAAGATTTCTATAAACTAATGAATAATGCGGTGTATGGAAAGACAATGGAGAATGTAGATAATCGAATTGATGTTAGACTCGTTACACATTGGGAAAATATAAAGAAAAATATAGGTGCCAGCACTCTCATAGCCAAACCAAATTTCAAAAATTGTTCAATTTTCACTGATAATTTCGTTGCCATTCAATTGGGTAGAGTGAAGGTTCATTACGATAAACCATTATATTTGGGATTTTCCATATTAGAATTATCTAAAACAGTCATGTATGACTTTTTCTATGGATGCATCAAACAACACTTTGATGAAAATGTCTCTTTACTTTACACAGATACCGACTCGCTCATTCTTAAAGTAAACACAGAAAATTTTTATGAATTCATAAAAACTAACATAAGTAGATTTGATACATCCAATTACAGTATAGTTAACCAATTCAATATTCCAGTAACAAGTTCAGTCTTGGGTAACTTCAAAGATGAATTTCCAAATGATCCAATCATGAGTTTTTATGGTACAGGTGCTAAAGCATATTATGTGAAATCTGTTGATGGTGAATTTAAGAAAGCCAAAGGGGTTAAACGATCTGTAATAAAGAATGAATTGACATGCGAAGATTATCAAAAAATCGTCGAACAAGGTGGTATGATATTCAGAAAGATGAATTCATTTAGAAGCGTGTTACATGATATGTATACTGAATTAAAAAATAAAGTTGCATTATCATATCACGATGATAAACGATTTATCATTCCGAATACTACCCACACTCTTCCTTGGGGTCATAATGATATTGAATTTTATGAAAACGATCCAAATGAGAACATTCGTTGGATAAGTAATATTATTCAACAATCACAATCTCAGGAGACTCCATTGGATCAATTGATTAATTTATTATCTGCCGAGATCAATGATTGAAATATCATTCAATATCTTCAAAACCGGAAAATTCAATATTGATATTTATGTAGCCATTTATAATTGATAATATATGATAGAAGTAATGTGATATTAATGTATTATGTATGTATGTATATGTATTACTGTAATGAATATAAAATGATTAAAATTTTATTTGTATTATTTCTATTTCCCTAATCAATTACTGCAATATATAGTATAATGTAAATGACAGAAATATCAGTTTGAAGAGAATCATCGTAGAGTGCACAATGTCTAAAACAATCGATAAGTTTGGTAGAAAAAGAAAATGGGGTGGTAATGTCATTCGAGGTCCTCCTGGGAATGGTTTTAAATTAACAAAAGATGGTCATTATGACATGCAAAGGAAAATATTGAAAAATACAAGTGAACCAATTGACAAGAGTGATTGTGTAACTGTATCATATCTTGAGGGGGAAATTAATGGAGCAAAGGAAGTTATACTTCTAGCCCTACAAGCTGCAATACAATCCACAATAGGCAATATTGCTCGGGACGCCCGGCAAGCATTTGACGATAAAATTGCAGAGGCTCGGATAACTTTCACTCGTAAATTTGACAAACTTACAAGTGATGTAGACATAAAAATGTCTGACATAACAGCGTCTACAAATAAAAAATTTGATGCTATGTCAAACATAACAGGGACTACAATGAAAAAGTATGATGTACTGGAACAGAGAGTTGAAGTATTGGAGAAAAACCATAAAGAAGTTTTGGAGAGAAACTATAAAGTCAGGCCATCATCATCAGGTGGACTGGGATATCCAGGACTGAACATTAATCCAAATCATAGAATAATACAACCAAAACCAAAACCAACTGATGATGTATTAGTGGAACCAACATGGTGAATGTATTCCCTCGTTAGGTTAGGTTAATAGCTACGTTAGGTTAGCTGCATACTTACGTTAGGTTAGGTGTTAGGTTAGTATTCCCTCGTTAGGTTAGGTTAATAGTTACTGTAGGTTAGGTTAGGTTAGGTTAGGTTAGGTTAGGTTAGGTTAGGTTAGGTTAGGTTAGGTTAGGTGTTCGGTTGCATAGCGGTAGGTTAGCGTACTAGGTTAGGTTACGTTAATACATACGATAGGTTAGGTGTTCGGTTGCATAGCGGTAGGTTAGCGTACTAGGTTAGGCGTAGATGTCTCTCCAGATGTCCCGCCCACCTGGGCGGAGCCCAGGCAGTGGGCGGGGCCCGTTAGGGCCACGCCCCCCCCCGTCGCCACCAACTTTTCGGATACCCCGCCCCTTTCCGAAGCCCCGCCCCCTTTCCGAAGCCCCGCCCCTCCCCTCCCCGAAGCCCCGCCCCCCGACTCCCAACATTTGCGCATGTACACCCCTACCCTCATCGCGCATGTGCGCTCCCACCATTTTCCCACCGCTCACGCATCGAAGTCGATACCCTCCGGAGAGCACTCCACAACATTCAGTTCGAGAAGTCATCTCATCGAGAGCAGTCCACTCCACAACAAGGCAGTACGTTCCAACGACCAACTTGATATTTGAGTAAGTAAATTAGGAATGTTATTTTTTATATCAACTAACTTTGTATTATTTCTTCTTTTTCAGAATGGCAACCAATACACAGGAGGTGAATAATGCTGTGGCGTCTATTCTGCCGGTGTCCGCTGACCAGGAGGAGGCAGCATCTTCGAGAGCGGTGACGGTTGACCAGCCAACCACTTCGCGTTCGCGAGTTAGGTGCAGATCTTCTAGCCCTGACTTATTCGAGGAGGAGGAGGAAGTCAGGGCTGTGAAGAAGGTTTGCCAACGACCTGCAGCAAAGGTTGGTCCTATTTCAAAGTACCGAGCTACTTGCAATAGGACTAATCCTTATGCAGGTAGTTTTTCGACCTCTCGTAAGAGGGCCTCCACACCAGCAGCAGCACCAGCAGCAGTGGAAATTCCGAGGAGTCCTTCTCCGGAGTTGGTGATATTGTCGCCGTTGGTGACGCGACTACCACCGCTGCCAGCGACACCGGCGGATCCTGAGGTGTTGGTGCCACAGCCTATCGGAGAGGTTAGTGAAAAGATGAGTGTTTTTCTGCAGAGATGCAAGAAAGCAGAACGAGCTGCCCGATCTAGCGAGGCCGCGTTGGTTACCATGAAGCGACAAATGGCTGAAATGGATAACCGACGGAGGGAAATCCAGAAGGAAATGGCCGAAATAGATCGGAATTATGCATCTCTGCAGGAAAGGTGTAAAGCAGAGACCTCTTCGATAAAGCTGTACAAAAAAATAGTGACAGTTATGGACACTCTTTTTGTAGATGAAGTGTAAATGTAAGATTAGTTTTAGGTTAGTTAGGAGTATTTAATTATGGTAGTTTTAAGTTTATATTTGTTAAGTTTATATTGAATAAAGGAAAAGGAAGTGAAATAAAGGGTGTACACTGTTTTTTGGTTTGGTACACATTGAACAATGCGATGGTTGGAGCATTTTTCTTCACTTCCTCTTATTATTATTATTATTTTTTTTATTTCAATTCCAAGTTCTTCTAGACAAATACCTCACATCAATTTTTGTGTCCTCTAATCACTTGTAAATAATTTCATGTGAAGAAAATTTAAAAAATAAAAAATAGACATGTTTCATAGTGAAATCGACAAGTATATTTCATTTGTATTTTATCCATTCAAGTATCTCTTTCATTGAATATGTCTTATGTCACTTTGCAATTTACCCCTACTCATTGAATATGTCTTATGTCACACTACAATTTACCCCTACTCAATGTTCCACTCCTCTCCCACTCCCTCTCGAAAGTATAAAAGTAGAAATCATCTGATGAAACATTCAGTTGATCAGCTAGCATCGAGATGGAACCCGATTCAACCTCCGAACCCTATAGCTGCCCGGATCAGGGGTACAACTTCAATTACTGGGATAACAGCCAGGTACAGGTAGTCTCTTCCACCACGGAACCCCACAGTCCGCCATACGAATACCGGGATCACGACATCAGGATGCAAGTTCAACATGTCACTGGCAGTGACGAAGGACACTTGGATGACTCGGAATATCCAGATCCTGACGGATGGTGGGACCCTGCTTATGATGACATTGTCCCAATGAGTAGCGACGACGATGATGATGACGACGACGACTCTGGTGATGATGCTGATGACGAGCTTGACGTTAGACGTCCTCCACCATCCCCTATCCTCATCGAGGATAGTCCTCCGCCATCCCCAATCCTAATCGATGATGATGTCCTCAATTCCGATGATGACATATAATCATCTACTCGTCCATCATTTCCTTTCCTTTCCTTCCACGGAGTACACACTTTTTGGTTGGTGTACACGAGGCACTGCGAGGCTGGGGCAGTGTCTTCCTCCCTTCCTCTCCCTCTTATTAGTTTTTTTTCCATAATAATCACTAGAATTTCTCCTAATAATCGCTCAGAGTTTCATTCTTGATGTTTTCGAATCTCAAACACTGTTCTACATTTCACCCCCTCCATTTCATTTCTTCCAATATAAATATAGCAACAATCCCAGTTCTATATCATTCTTCCACAATGTCGAGTACAGGACCCATCCAAGTACATGAAATAGATTCAACGTCTGATCATTTGAGTACAACCTTCGCTCAATTTCTGCAGCGAATCTATGATCTTCCTGATGATTTCGCAGAACGAGTGGAACAAGGTATTCAGGACGACATAGATGCTGTTGACGATAATAATGCGGATGATGTGATTAGTATATCATCTGATTCAGCTGATTATGACGACGACGACATCATGAGTATATCATCTGATTCAGATGACTACTATGAGGATGATATCATTAGTATATCATCTGATTCAGATGACGATACCATAATTATTGTTTCTGATGATGAGGAGCGTTAGTCCATATCATTGCATGGATTAATAAAAAAATAACAGCCCTTTTCAGGGCTACAATTAAAGACTGAAACAATAAAAAAAATAGCTCTTTTCAGAGCTACCATTATACTTTCAAACAGAAACAGATTCATACCATTGTTAACATTATGTTAACATTATAATCTCAAACGAAATATATGTATGTGAAAGTATTCATCATTATATGCATATGAATGATTGACAAATGCCAACTTCAACTTTCATTTAAAGTAGTACTCATCATATGCATAGATATTCAATGACTATCAAATTCCAAATTTCGACTTTTCAGTCAAAGTAGTAATTTATTTGTCATATAATGTATAGATATTCAAAGACTAACAAATTTCCAACTTAGACTTTTATTAGTCAATGTATTCATTTGTCACATAATCTATGAATACTAATACAACTAACTACTGTTTGTGTGAATAATGTAGCCCTGAAAAGGGCTGTTGTTTTTTTTTTGACCAGTAGGTCCACGGTTATTGTGCCACAGGTTGGACATTATTACATATAATACATGTAGATACTCGGGTGAAGTTTGTTAGTGGCCTCTCGCAAGCTTCACACCAATTCTGTCCCATTTCCATAATTGAGACAGTGTTGTGGGTGTTGACATGGGCATACCACCCTCCATTATTGTTTCTATGCGAATAAAACCGAAAGCAGCACCAACATAGTTTTTTGTTCTCTCCATCTATTGTGCTGATCAATACGTATGCATCCAATGCACAATACAAATCCAAGGGATCTTCCAGTGTCTCACTGACATTGAGTGTTCGCATACCGATCCTCATAGCACCATCACCTTCAGTTGTGTCAGCTTCTATCCCTTCATCATCTCCTTCTTCATCCATGACCCTCTCAAACTCCATCACGTCATCATCTTCGTCGCTTTGGTTGGCCTCGTTTTCAACTTCGTCTATCTCATCTTCATCGACTCCAACATCTTCTGCTTCAACTATCACTTCCTCTAGCGGAACATTGACATCCTCATCATCTGATTCGTCTATCCAATTGTTTTCATCAACAGCAGCTATTCTATTTAATGCAGCATTTATTTTTGCAGAATTCATCTTGTTGTTGTTTGCTCACAGTTGTAGAGAGTGAATGAATGAACTCTAGGTTTGCAAGTCAACTTATATAGGAGGTGATGCGACTCCCACTTGACTCGTTTAGAGTGGAATAGTAGGAGAAGTTATCCCACTATACTTCCACATGATGTTGATTCGTATAAATAGAGATCGTAGGTATAGGAGAGAGCATTCAGAGTTTCTGTAAGTCATCTCTTAATATTTCTAATCGAATTAGTAAAATGCCGTTTCCAAAAGAGTGGAATGAAAAACCAAAAGTGTGTGTCTACCCAATGATGATTGCAGGGGCTATTGTGTGCTACTTTTGTCAAATAAGTAGACCTAAGGATTCAATCAATCCATGTACTGGTATGTGTAGTGATTGCGTGTTGCGGATTCAACTATCGCCTCCTTCTCATCCACCGAAGCGAACAAAATCGGATTATCGTCAACAACAGTTACAGTGTCTGAAGTGTTCCGAACCTATAATATTTAACAATATAGGTATCTGTAGAAATATTTGTGGTACCTGTGCTGCCGTTCCAACTCCACTGCAACGTTGTTTGCGTTGTGATACATATTCCATGAATTGTTGGAATCATGTATGCAATGCATGTAGAAGTACTTGGGATCTGTGTGAGAAGGTTGGTCAACTCTACCCCAATAGGAGAATCCATTTTTTTCAATGTTGGTGTTTGACGCACGAGCAACAACTATTGAGGAATAGAGTCAAAGAACGTTCCACATCCACAGAGACATATTAACATTTTTCATTTTTTATTATCGTTATTGTCCTCTATTATTAATAAATATATATATTTTGAATTTATTTGTATTATTTTCTAACATTTAAAAATACATGCATGCAACACAAAGTTTTCCTCTTAAATGACAAAGATTGTTACATACGTGAATAGTTTAGTGAGAGAGCGCATGTGCCAGTTGATGAAAGAGCGCATGCGCTAGTTTATTTTCTTCTATAAATGGTGAGGTCTCAGTAACATCATCACCTTTCCTATCCACATTCTATTGCTATCACATATCATTCCTCAGACCTTAATAATCATGAGCTCTATGCCGCTATTGATTGCTGAAGATGGTTCACCACTTGTTGATATCGATCAGACTGATTTTGAAAATATTCCAGTATTACATTTATCGAGTCAAGATTCGATAAATGATTTTGATATTAACGACTTCGTTAACTTTGCAGATGTGCCAGAACCAAATGAGCAAATTATTATTGAAAATCCGATCGTTTCGCAATTATCATCACTCAAACACTCTTCATCTACCCTTCCTCTTGGTGTTGATAAGAAATCTAGAACAATCAAGAGGAAGGTTACTAAGGCATCTTCATCGATTGTCACTGACTTTAAAGAAAAGAAAGAATCCAAAAGTGTTGTGCGACAGAAAAAACCCGCAACGAAAAGTGACAGATCGAAGAGGAAGCCAAAAGGTACTCCTAAAGAAATGAAGAGTGATTTGAAAGCTGAACCGCTATCTTCTTTCAGCCCCCTCCATCGGTTTGGGGAAATGAAAAGGAAAGCAAAATGCCGTCTTGTAAAGGCACAGATGACTATTGCTGAACTTGAAAAGAGTGAGCGAGCTATTAATGCTAATAATGAAACTCTTGAAGCATTAGATGCCAAGATTGCATTGGCGAAGGTTGAATTGGCTAGAATGTCTAAAGATGCTGATGAACTCCGTTCAAAAATTGGTAAAGATAAGCAATTCCATCAACGTTCGAGAATGCAAGCTCAGGCTGAGCTTGAGGAGTCGACTAAGCTTTATGAGACAGCATTATCAGTGAGAGATAATTGGCAAAAAGAGTTGGATACTGCATTTCAAAGTGACGGCGATTAGTTTTGGGAATGATAATGTGTTTTCAATATCGTGAGTTGAAAAATATAAGCGGGAATGGAGTATACAATTAATTTGGTTTGGTATACACAGAACATTGCGAATGGCTGGGGCAATGTTTACCGCTGCAATATTTTTCAGTTCACATACTTATAATTGAAATGAAAACAATAATGAACTTTAATATTACTTTATTCATAAAAGTCACTATTATATACATTTAAACCATATTTGATTCATCAATCCAAGAATTTTGTTCGCTAGGAAGGCCTAACCACTTTACATATACTTTATTTTTTCTTCTCTTCAACACCTTCTCAATCAGATATACGTCAGGATTCTCGGTTCGTAATAACTCTTCTTCGTAAAAACATCCTCTAATCGGCTGTTCATTCATATCTTCAAGATTATAAGTCGTTGGGATGGTTTTATTAATTTTAACAATCTTGAATAGCTCCGTGGTAAAATTCGCAGTGTAAGACTTTTCAAAAATATGTTTGTATTTACTTATACGTACAATATCATTTAATTGGAATTTGGGTTTACTTTGTCTTCCTCCAATTCCATTGATACCCTTGAATTTTAATTTTGTTGTTGAATCAACATTGATGGGTGCCATACCTATTGTACGATGAACTTTATTATTATATCTACTAGTTATAATTGGAAGAATATCAAGCCATTTGTGGTGACCTCTCATCGAAAATTCCTTGTAGAGCCATGCCTTTATTGTACGAATCACTCTTTCTGCTATAGCTGCCTTCTTTGTGCTAAATGTTGAATAATGATTGATATTATATTCTCGCATGAGAGATGAGAAGCTTTTATTGAAAAATTCTTTCCCTTGATCGCTTTGTATGTGTTTGGGGGAGTATTTGGCTTCTTTCAGTACATGTTTCATTGCATTAGTTACTGTACTACCTGTTTTATCTTTAACTGCTACAGTCCACAGATATTTGGAGTAACAATCTATCACTACAAGTATATATCGGTATCCTTCATTACTTTTTGCATAAGGTTGCAGTTCAGCTAAATCTATTTGCCATAGATCTGCAAAACCTTTGATGGTGGTTATTCTTCTACGAAAATTACGTCTTGCAGGTTTATGTAATTCATTAACAACTTGTCGTTTGACATCACTTATTTCATTAGTCATTCTATTTCAATATGATTAAAGAGAAAAGGTGATAATGTTACTGCATTGAATGATGATGTGACAGTGATCATTACATGTGAATATGTTAATATATTATACCTTCTTCACGTAATTCTTCAATTATTGAAATTATTTCATTATCATGTCCGGTATGTCCGGCTGACTTTGAAGCTACCAATAGTCGTAGGCGAGCAACTAACTCTTTCGGTGAATTCCAGTACACATAATTCACAGGTTTAGAATTATATATTTTCTCCATTTTCACTCGTTTGAGTGCTCCACCAATTTTACTTCTACTTCTTATTGGATATTGTCGTGAGTCTAATAGAGGTTTGATAACTTCACGAAATTTTTTAGAATTTGTATTTTTAAAACCATTCTTCAGATGATATTGTTTATATGGAGCATTCGTTATTTTCAATATTTTGGAATATACTTGACGAGTTTCTTCATTATCAACATCTTGTGGATTCTTCAAAAAAATCATATCATACAATTCTGGACTACCTGCGCATTCATATTTTTTCACTTTATTAGCATCCCAAAATGAAATGTTTCCATCTTTGAAATTTACCACTAGACTTCCCATTTTCAGCTTTTGTGTAATTGGATCCATACGTACGCCAAATGTTCCATCATATGCTGGATTTCTAGATTTTATATTATTCAAATGTTTCATCAAAACATCTTCACCACTTTCATTCATAACAGGTGAGATGTCAGGATCCGAGGAATCGATGTGGGACGATGATGGTGTTTCGAATAGAGTTGTTCTCATATCGTCTTGAAGTGTGCTCGTGTCACTATTCACAGATGATACACTACCAAAAGATTGTTTTCTTCCTATTGGAGTACTCATGGGATAATTTGAAGTAGATTGAACAGTTCCATGATTTGGTGATAACACTGGTGATTTAGAAGTAGCGTTTGATGATAAAACATTCAATGGTTTCATTATGGGCTCATACAATCTTTCAAGTGTCGTACGATTTTCAATATTATCATTCTTGATAGAGTTGAATTTCTGCCTGACAGCTTCTGTTGTCTCTACTAGTTGACGTTTCAAATTTATTTCATTGTTTTTATTTTCAGGATCTTTTTTTGTATTCATAATGCCCTTTTTTTTTGAATTAAAGCTTAATTCGTTGGTGAAGTGACCACTACAATATTCAGTGATCGAATAAGTTCCAAAAACAAGATCATGGGTATATAAAACTATCGAATCCTTTGCGATATCTACCTTCATCTATTTTTCTATCCTTATCAATGACTAGAAATCCATATTGGTCCTCCCAGCATTTAACACACATCAATTGGAATTGTTTGAATGTTACATCGGGTGAAACATGATCTGAATAAATGTGATGTAAATTCGTCTCATCTTGTTTGAACATTATAATGAAATTGGTATTGTCACGCACTAACTGTTTGGGTACCCGTGAATATGTCTGTGCTAGATAAAAACAATCAACATCCTTATGACGTCCCATACAGAAATATGATCTAATAATATCTTGCTTTTCACATATCACATCATCGAAAATGAAAACAGAATTAGGCTTAGCGTCGGAGGGTTCCACTATTTCTGCATTATTGCTGAATGTATAAAAACCTAATCCTTTTATAGGTTCCAAAACACTTCGCAAGTACTGATATTTAGGTTGATTGAGTGATTTCGAATAGAGATACACATTTCTAAATCTCAGTCCTTGTGGATGTGTTAATAGTGATATCATTGCATTCGTCTTTCCACAATTTGAAGGTCCTATAATGAGTCCTCGAACTGATGATGGAAGTAGTGGACCATGTCTGAATACCCTTTGTCCATTCAATCCACAACCAAATTTCTCATCTAGATTATCTACAGCAAACTTTTCTTTCTGTTTTACAATGCGCATCGTGCCGTGGTTGGAGACTATATAAATGTTATTAGCTTATTCATTTCAATGTGTACCATCAAACGATACGGACGTATTGAAAGTGATCGTAAAATTAAAAGAGGTTGTGGTTTTGTTAATGATTTAATAAACAAACTTCCTTTCGAATTACATCTACCGGAGGTTATCAATACTGTGGACCGGGTACAAAATTGAAACAACGTTTAGCTCGTAACGACCCTGGAATCAATAAATTAGATATTGAATGCAAAAAACACGATATTCAATATTCTAAGCATCCATCCGATCTTGCAGCAAGACATTTAGCCGACAAAGAACATTATGAAAGCGAAAAGACATATGGGCATGGGTTGTAGTACCAATAAGAAAAAATGTAAGAGGAAACAAACGAAGAAAAATAAAATTAAAAAAGTTGCATTTGGTGCTGGGATAGTCCATAAAGTGCGAAATGTATTGAAGAAAGCTGGTGGGAATCAATTTGTGACGAATAATAGCAAAAAAGCTATCACTGTGGCATTGCAGGCGGCACGTAAATACCTTAAAGCTGCCGGTGGAAAGAAGAAAATCCGCACACCACGCATAATTCCTGTTCCCAAGATCGGTGGACTTTTACCATTGATACCAATTTTTGCTGGACTATCCGCACTAGGAAGTTTGGCGGGAGCTGCTGCTGGTATTACCAAGGCCGTGAATTCGGCAAAAGCCAGCAGAGCGGCTTTAATGGAAGCCAATCGTCACAATAAAACCATGGAGGCTGTAGCATTAGGCAAACGCGGAAGTGGAATATATCTCAAACCATACCGTAAAGGTTTAGGACTATATTTAAAACCATACAAAGCCACAAACAAAACAAAAAACTAATTGAACCTCTACCTCAGAGGCCTCTTACTGATCTCGATCTCAGTTATTATGCACAAAAAATGAAAATTCCACATTTTCGTGGTGTTTTTATGCGTGATAGATTACCATCTTCAGGTCCAAAACAAAACGAGACAGCTATTGTTAATTTAGATGGAATAAGTGGACCAGGAACACATTGGGTGGCATATAAAAAATGTGGGAAAGAAGTCACATATTTCGATAGTTTTGGAGATCTACCCCCACCATTGGAATTGACTCGATTCTTTCGAAAATGTTCGAATGTAAAAATCAAATATAACTATGATCGACAACAGAAATTTAATACAGTTCTCTGTGGTCACTTGTGCTTGCAGTTTCTCTCTAAATAATTTTCCAAATAAAAATGGATTCAACACCAAAACTGGATCGGGAGGCTATCAAGGGAATGGGGTTTTCACTTAGAATGTTTTCAAAATATGGTACCTTGAAAAAAATGGATAAAGTGATGCTTGCAAATATGCCTAAGGAAGTGATACTTGCATGTGTTGCACATGAGATTGCATATGTTTGGGAAAAGTTGCCTAAGCATCTGCAAGATGACATCGATATAATGAAACATAGATATTGTTATGAGCACCACCACCACGATCAAAATTCAGAATCGGATGTTAATGACGGTCCTATACCTCGGAAATCTATGTGTTGTATTTGTAATATAGAGGATGTGAATATTGGTATCAATAAAAATGATACTTATTACAATACAACACCTTCCAAAAAGTGTAAATTGTCTCAAATGTGCTGTTGCTGTGTACAATAATAAATTGAAATGTGTTTCAAAATATTCATCAGTCATGTCACGAAAGTTCGAGCTACAAGCTGTCGGGACAAGTGTCTTGAGTGCGGATTTTTTTCCACCAATTGAATTGGATAGGAACAGTCGTTATGGATTAGGACTTTTGGGATTCTATGGGTGCAATACAATCAATAATATAACTGAAGCTAATAACTTAGTTAGTTTTAGAATCAGTAATGACAACTCATCGATACCCCAAAAGTTGACAATTGAAATTCCATGTGGTGCTTATGAAATAGAAGAGATCAATGCCGTCATACAGAAACATATCATGTTCAGATTGTTTCATGATAAAAAACCAAATGATGTCGTTGCAGATGATATTTTCTATCTACACGCCAATAATAATACATTCAAATGTGAAATGCGATCCAAATATGAAATTGATCTGACACATCCAAATTCAATAGCAGAAATGATGGGGTTCGCTCATGAAATATTTCCACCAAATCAGATACATGAATCATCATTATCAATAAACATTACAACTGTGAGACTTATCCGCTTAGATTGCAATATAATATCTGGTTCATATATAAATGGTGAAGAATCCCACATTCTTTTCTCATTCGATATTGATGTTGAACCTGGCTACAATCTCACTAAAGAACCACACAGTATTATATATATGCCTGTCAGTCCAGAAGGTCGTCAATTGATTCACAACATTACAGTGCGTATTTTGGATGAAAAAAATAGCCTTATCGATTTTGGAAGTGAAGAAGAGATTTTCATTATTTTGGAATTGAAGAAAATCGAATAACTGTTGTTATGGGTTTCATTTATAATAGACAAAATCGCATTGAACAATCCCAAACGAGTTGCACTATCAAAAAAAAAGGTGTGCATAAAAAGAAGCTCATTCCACAAGTGTATGCTAAACAGTTAGCACATAACGCTCTGTCTGTGAGTGATCTTAAATTTTTGAAATCGATTGGATTGAAAGTGAGAAAATAACAATGGTGCTCGAAACAAACAATGAAAAGTTGAATATATTCAATGAACCAGTGCTCGATCATTCTCTCATAAGTTTACATGAGCACACATATAAGCCCTATGGATCACCGCTATTCAGGAATTCGGATGAAATCAGAATTGCAATCAATAATCAAGATGTTATACTAGATATTGCCGAGAGCTTCATTTACATAGAAGGTAAATTCACCCCCAAAGATGTAGCGAAAACATGCTATCTCTCGAATAATGCAATTGCATTTCTCTTTGACGAAATTCGTTATGAAATGGGAGGTGAACAAGTGGCTGTTGTTAGAAAACCTGGGATAACATCTACAATGAAAACCATGATATCATTTGGACAATCTCATGCTAACACATTATTGACATCTGGTTGGGGACTTTCACAATTGAAGCAAGATATCTTGGATACAAACAGTCATGTTTTTAGTGGAAAACTACCACTGAAATATTTGATGGGTTTTGCTGAAGATTACAACAAAAGTATCTTGAATGCCAAACAGGAATTGATTTTGATTATCGCTCGATCATTCAAAAACTCATATATAGGTGAGGTTGATGCTGATTTGGAAATAAATAAAATCGAATGGAAAATAAGGCATATTGTACCAGATGATAAACACAAGCTCAAACTTTTGAGTAGAATAAACAAAAGCGGTCTGAATGCCAAAATCAAGTTGGCGTATCGTATGTGGGACCTCTATGAACTACCATCATTACGTGGGACTTCTTCAGACATATGGGCCATCAAAACAACTAACGCATTGGAAACTCCTTGTTTTGTCATCATCGCATTCCAAAGTACTACCACATCTGAAGATAGAACACAAGATATTACAAAATTCACAACTGCTGATATCAATAGTATTCGAGTATACTTGAATTCTGAAGTTTATCCATATGAGCGTTGGAATTTGAATTTCGATAAAAAACTTGATGCTCCTGCTTATTATGCTTTTGAGAGTTTCCAGCGAAGTTATTATGATAAAGATATGAGTGAACCTCTGATGGACATTGGACAATTTAGAGAGAATCCACTATTCGTCATCGATTGTTCCCATCAACCGAATGCAACAAAATCATCAACTATTGATATAAAGATTGAGTTTGAGACGAGGAAGACCAAGTTTCCAGACAACACTAAAGTATATGCATTAATTTTGCATGATACAGTTTTAACATACAATGCATTGGATGGTTCAGTTCATAGCAGATATTGACACTTTTTTTTCACTCTATCATGTACTGTTTTATGATCTTTTTTTTTTATTTGTAACTGACTTATATCATGTATTGTATTTTATATCATATTTATTGTTTTGTAATCATTTTCTATTGTATTTCATCAGATTTAAATAAATAAAACATGAAAATAATACAAAGTTTTTTATTTGACATTATTTATGATTCACAGGAACATACAGACTATCTAAAATAACTTCTTCCTCATAATCATCATTTTCGCGACCATCTTCAATTTCCTCTCGATTTTCATCATTCAATTCAAAGTGATGAATAATCCATTCTGGCAAGTATGGTTGGAGGCTATACAGGAATCTTCTTAGGTTCAGTTCAATCATAACCTCACAAAGTTGCCACAATTCCAATTCATTATCCAAAAATTTGTTGCAAACTTCTGCACCACTCCAATAGTTCTCAGCATCACGAAGGCATAATTCGATTTGTTTTTCATCATAGCATACACTCATATCATAAACGCTTGCATGTTCGGCTCCATCACCCAACACCTTCAATTTAGACGACAAATGTTGAACCGATGATTTGAGATCTACAATATCGACCCAATCTTGACTTGCGTACTGCATCCACATCTTTAAATGGTGGAACTGAAATCGAACAAAAAAAAAACAATAAGCAACCTCCAATTTTTCAGTGATATAATACTCACATTCCCATTTTACTTGTAGTTACAAAGTGAGTGTATTCAACTAAGTTAGTAATGTTTATATTTCCATATAATTATCATCTAATATATGAATATTAATAAAACAATAAGAAATTCATTATAATTACTATTATTCAATCATATTGAATTTGACTAGAGTTATCGTTTTCACACCAAAAAAAACTTTGTAAGCTATGACCTAAAGAAATTCACTATAAATTATTACTATTATTCAATCATATTGAATTTGACTAGAGATCGCGTTTTCATGCCAGCAAAACTTTGTTGGCTCTGTCCTAAATACATCATCGTATATTTACCACCTGATGAGTTGATACAAGATATATCGTCATCACTGAATTGCAACGAAATACGTTTTGGTAGCCATGTTTTAAATAATTTATCATTGCTCACATCTTGCAAAGTTAATAAAATTGATTTACCAAATCGTGTAGAATAAGTTGACATATTTTTAATTATGTACACTTCATCAATTGGCAATGATGATAAGGCCTTTTGCTCTAGTATTTCAACCTCCTGTACAATCAAATTATTAATTTTATTCAAGTCTACTTTTGAAACGGACATGATGAAAATATATATGAAAATATAAACAATTTCCAACAGACAAATACACTCACCGTCTTCCTTCTATTACGAACTGAATAACACTCTACCAATTGCTAACTGCTGCAGATATATTCGTCTACTGATTTCATAGTGTGCCAGGCATTTCTTTTATATTAAACAGTGTGAGTCACCCCCACCATGAAACCGTGAAAGATTCACATTGCTAGTTGCTATCCACTAGAGATGCCTGATGTCACAGCCAAGCCCATCTCCCAACTTGATGCGATAACAGTTGCCGGTACGAGCAAGCAGTGGTCGTTGCGGTCTCGGAGAGGGTAGACGCTAGGCAAACGGTCCTCGGCTGCCGTTGTGTCACCATCGATAGCGGGGCTAGAGCGAACCTTCATCGCTTCAGGAGAGGTGAGGGCAGACCGATGAATACGCATTACTCTGCCACACGTCGTGGAGTGAACATGTCGCTCTCTAGCCGTTGAACGGTTATTGCTGTGACGTCACTCCACTACTAACTTGGTGCCCTAACACCGATGGAGCATTTATTACTTGGAGGATCTTCGAAGTATGCAGACGTATGTTTGTACATAGACAAACAAGCACATGATGAAACCCTGTACCATGCATTCTCCTACACACACACACACACACATAAACACACAAAATCTCATATGAAAAAAAAATCTGAACGATCCATGCACCAGACACTTCAAGGTCACAACGCCTTGACTTCACTGCACAACAAAAAAACTTCACCAAACAACAACCAATAAAAAAAGCAATTAATACGTCATAGTGGTGGGGGGAGGCCGAGAATCAGCTGTAAACAACTACTCATTGACTTATTTCGACACTAGTTTTCATACTGATTCGTTTCCAATGAAAATTTACTCAGCATGCAAACAATCTGAAAATGAGTCACCTGTGCAATGGTCTCAAATTCATTTTTGAGATGTATTGTTTTTTTGAATCATCTAAAGGAACAATTCGTTCATTCCAGCCTTAACTCCTTACACTATAGGTTAATGGACTGACACCTATCAGAAAATAACTTCTTCCCTAACTAATACCACGAAGGATGTTGGATTATATCTGACAGTGCACTGTATTTCCTGCATATTCTATTGGCGATAAGACTGCCGCAATCGATTTTCATTTGATATTTGACTTGCCTTTTCAATGCGTTATACTCTTTTCCTTTCCAATCATTTTACTTCAAAAATTTCAAAAAAATTTTCAAAATTTCAACATATTATCCTTGAGTTTCCTTTCTTTCCTTACATTTCAATTAAAATGCAAATATATTATTTGGATGATTTATCTTTTCAATTGTGTTCTAGTTATTCTTTTTTTTCTAGCCCTATAAATGATTCAAATATAATTTTATTCGTTTTGTTCTTGCAGATTGGTTGTAATAGGAAAGCAGTTATTCCCAACTTGGTTATCATGAGATAACAAGTAAAATTTCAAATTCACTTTCGGTGAAACATACATCTTAAATGGAATATTCAACACTATTTTATATGTCATTTTTTACTCAAATGAAAACCAACAAACATTATAAAAATGTATATATTTCGAAAAACTTCATAAAGTTCAGTCAATCTCAACACTACCATTCAGGAACTTAACATTTATTCACCTTTCAAGCACGTTTGTACTATATTACATTAAAGCTTGAACTTGAGCATGTAAACTTAATTCTAAAAACATCACAGTAGTTAATAAACAAATATCACCAAGGCCTCCACATATCATTATTACCATCAAAATTATTGTCTCTTGAGCCACATGGCTTATCAGGATTACTTGACGATTCAGTTCTATGAGAGCTCTCAGCTCTAATATTTGTCTTGAAATCCGATCTGGAATCTGAAGATGAGTCGCTATCATACGTAATGCCTGTAGTTGGAGTAACGAGTTGTGTCTTTATTATTTTTGGTGGAGGTGGAAAACTGAAATCATGTTGAGTAACTGTCAGAAGACCTTGAGTTTCTGAAAACTTTCGTTTGACACCATGCTTCACATTTTCTTCATAATAAGCAGAGTCTTCTTTCATTTGAGCTTGTTTGTATCTTTCTGCTTGATTGGTAATTATACAGAGAGGTTCTACAATTTTTTTAGACGAGTCGACTTTTCTGTCCTTATCACAAAATTTGTTGATGGGAAACTTCACGGTTTTCACTTCTGAAGGTTGAGAAAACTGTTGTTTATCTCCGGATACTGTGGAAGATATTTGCGGCACTTGGTGATCTTCTGAGTAATTCCTAACTTTATTAGCTGGAATAACTGGTCTAAAGCCATGTGGTGAAGGATTTCTGAATCTCAGTTCGTCTTGACTGATCGGACTCACAGGGGGACTGAGAGGTTTAGGAATTTGTTGATCTGCTACAGTAGATTGTGGTATCACTGTTGCAAACGCACTCGAACGTTGTGAACTAGTATTAACAGCTGTCGGAAAATAAGGCATATTGCTAGAGTTCGGAACTAACAGCGCTAACTCGCCACTAGGAAGCCTACTGGGAATGAGCTGGATACCTTGTGGTATTTGAATTCTAGGATTGTTATTCTGATCATCACGGGCGTCCATATTACTTGCTGTTTCTGCTTGATTGGGAGTAGTGGTTATTATAGTATTACCGCCGATGAAGGGAAAGTTATTGAATCCTGGAAAATTGAATTGGGCAACCTGCTCGATTCCTCCTATACATTTTTGAAGGTGGCTGGATACTCTTTGTTTAATTGTGCTGTCAGTCCCGTCTACTTGTCCCATGTACTTGTCTATTTCTGAGGCACATTCGTTGAAACCATTCTTGAATTTTCTCAGCACAGAAGAATCGTTAGCCATGGCAAGAGCTAGGTGTTGACGTTGGACATTCTGGAGAAACTTGACCGCCATTTCCAATATATCAGCTTTCTCTAATTTCGAATGACGGGAAGGCTAGAAAAAAATTACTTCGTCAAATTTTGAGAAAATATTTGGTATAATCTACGAAATATATGTTCAAACTAAAAAAGTCTCTTTGATATAGATACTTATATATCATAGGTAGTAATTGCATACTACCGTATGCCAAATAGATTATAAATTATTTTATCATCTTAAAATACGTTCACGATAAATGACAAAACAAATTGTCGAAGGCCTTAATGGGAAACTGAAAATTCTTTCGTGTTCATATAAAGAGCATAAGGCAAAAGTAGTACATACTATGAGCATCAGGCTACTAATGTACATCTGCGGAAGTAAAATCGGGTATAGCACTCATAAAGTAGAAGAAAGTTCACTGTTCAAGCTTTTGTGGTTTTTATTGTCCTATCACTATGAACTAGAAAGCTAACAATAAATACAAGATGAAAGATTCCCATATCAAACTGTAGGTGAAGAAAAATTATGATGAAGGATAATGTCATAATATATATACTTAAAATGGATCATTAATAGATTATTGAGGATGAAATAGAATTTCAATTGTGTGATATTGTTCGTCAATAGTGTGAAAATATATAATCATTCACAATAATGTACTGTTATGCTGTGACTTGGCACACACACTTGGCAAGCACACTTGAATTTCTACTGTTTCCGATGAACATCAATGCCCTTAATAATCTATATTGTGTGAAATACATCATCTGCATATAATCTTGAAAATAACAAAACGAATGCAATTCACAGGACATCCTAGGTATGAAAATATAAATCTTAAAATGGAAAATACACCTACAGTTCTCGAACAAAATATTGTGATATTAGGCTCAAAAACATTTCATGAAATGGGTAGAAATTATTAAGTGATTATTTCAGATGAAACAAAATAATATCAGTATTCACAACTAACATCAGATCTCGATGATAGAGAGATAATTCTGATGACACCATCCATTTATCTTTGTACTGATAGGTATAAAGTTAATTGAAAAAATACTGAATAAAGGACATACGCAACAACATTGAGCAAGTTCAAGATAAATAAACCACTGAGAATATCTCATGCATTTCATTATAAAAAACTGAAAATAATTGTAGAATTGAAAAATTTGTGAATGTGGATTTTCAATTGATATGAAAATACTTTCAATATATCGTGCATTCACGATAGCCGGTTGGGTTGGCATGAGTGGTTTGTTCTACTCATTCTATCGACCCTTAGGTGAAACGGTGATTTGAGCCTACAAGCTGGACGATCGATTTTCACTGCCTATATCCGTCCCGTGCCGGGAATCGCACATCAAAAGGTTAGGCCTTGTTAATCCTTAGCTCGCACAATTTTAGACTTTTATACAAAGTCAACGAAGATTATTGATATACCGATTTCATAAATTACATTTGCACATGCAGTTCATGAAATAAATTAAAATTGCTGATATTAGTGAAGGAAACTGTTGTTTTGTATTATAAATATAATTGACGAAAAAAATTATTTATATCTTCAATAAATAATAAGGCGAAAATCCATTCGGAGTATTATTATTCCATAAAATATTACGGAAATTCTATAAAATCTTTCAAATTTCAATAACCAACGTAGGTAATTTTTAATGAATTTTCCTGAAATGTTAGTGAAATGTAACTTTCTAGAAAAGTTTTTTTTGTGAACCTTCGAAAGATAGATGGAAAAAAAATTTTTCAATTGCACTTGTTGAATATTGAAACTGTTACTTTGCGATTCAATCGACTATTTAATATAATTCTAGATATATCCAAATAGAAGGAAATATAATGATGACATGATTTTAGCACCTCCTTTAGATCAATTGAAGGGGTATAGACACAACATCTACGTAGGGAAAAATTGTTGATACTATTAAACTTTGATCTAAAAATCTTTTTTATTTTATTTTTTCATTCATGTGATTGCATGCCGATAAAAAGAAGTTACATATCATAATATTTAAATTATCTTCGATTTCCAAATCAGAACGTGAAAAAAAGTATATGATATTCCTAATAATAATAATAATAATGATATTTTCTTAAGTAAACTCACATCTTTATTCATTGCCTCTAGGAGAAGAGTCTTTATCTCGCTGAGACAGTTGTTGATTCTTGCTCTCCTTCTTTTTTCCATTATTGGTTTGTGTGTTTTTCTCAACTCTGCTTTCGACATGGTTGACTGGGGCTCCTGCGATCTATTGTAGTCAAATTCGTCCTCACTAATAGGCATATTCGGGAAGATCTTCCCAAGCTGAAAAAAAAAGATTAAATTACAAAATTATTAAATGAATAAAATATAATTTTCATTTTAATTTTCCTGAGTTCACTTAGAGTGTTCCTGAAGATATTATTAAATAACAAATACCTAATGATACTTCACATAGCCTACCATACAAACCTCAACTACAATTTCAATAATTGAACTTTTAGTGATAAATAATAACAATAATTCATATTTTCTTCCTTCAGAAAAATGGATGTCAATTTCATAGTACTGTTAACTCTTTTATACAAAATGTATTTACCAATGACTAGTTATTTCAAACAATTAATTCGGTAGGTATATGATTATTATTTCTATGTGAGTTTTTTGAACTCATTTTCCATCAAGAATTTTCATGTAAATTATTTGTCAAATTACTCTTGTTAATGAATTGCCAACAAAATATTATGATTTTGTGTGATTGTATGCCGAATAGTGCAGCATAATACAGCAATAAAACCAAAGGTTTATTGATTCTAGGTATTTTTCGGTATTTCAAGAATCTATAAAGATAAAAAAATGATGTCCTTACCTTGTGCTGAAAGAAACGGCTGTATTATTTCAATCCAACACTGTTAAAAAAATCACTTTTTGTCCACTTGTTTCTAATCACAAAGAAATGGTTATTTTTTGTAATTTTTTTCAAAACGTCACTTCACAATTTCATAAATATTTTACAAATTCCACTTCAATATCCTGAAATGTTTGGTTCATTCAAACTTTTCATAGTCTTTGCACTTCACAAACTCAAGACACTGACCTTAGACCCGAAGACCTTCTACTGGATCAATTGACATCCAGCGAATGATTGTTGTTGTTAAAAACCAGGAGAAGACATTCCTTCACATCGTGGGAATACGCATCCCCACCACTACGCTGGTCAGAGGGTGTCCTTTTCTTTTCTGGTCAGTGCATTGTACAGGGTAAACTCAGACATGCGCTGTTGTCAGATATTGCATTTTTCTTGACAATTAAGATTAGATGGTTTGTCATATGAATTTGTATTTCAGGAGTTTTACACTCTATAAAAAAATATTTACTGACATGAATTTTACAAGTATAAATCTATCTTGATTTCGAACAGAAAAAAATTTGACATTTTGCATTTTCTTGACAATAAAGATTGGGTGATTTCCCATGAGAATTTCTATTTCACGAGTTTTACACTCCATAAAAAATTATTTACTAACATATGCACTCTTTAAGTACGGAATAAATCTATCTTGATTTCGAACAGAAAAAATGTTCATGAACTCAGTCCAACATTTTTGAAACGCAGAAATTTTTATTACTGACCAAACAAATATTCTTATAAAAAATAACAAATAATATATATGTCTAATAAATATCAAATTGTTGAATCTTTCACTGGTTCAAGTTATACAAAGCAATACAGTAATAGAAGATCAGAGCTGATACACCTCCTTGAAAAATATTTTGTCAATTATTGTTAAATAGAAAACTAATGATGAATATTTTAATCTATGCATATAAAAGCAAATTTCTTGCAAGGTAATAAATCCTAATGGCACTCACTGGTAATTTAAACATAATAGACTTTCATGGGAGTGAATCTGGCAACATTGCAAAGGGTAAATCGAGCCATGTGAAATATCTGTAGAGGCATGCCAAGTTCCCACGGATCGAGGTGAATATAGTGAGACATGGGAAATAACTGTTAATATGTAAGTTCTTCAGGTTGAAAAGCATGGGCGGTACATACTATGATAGAAGGTGAACTTGATCTAGTTATAATTGCTCCAGTCGCCAGCATTTTCATTATTAAATTTCGATGCGAAATGATTCTTGCTGATAATGGGAATTCATGCAATTTCAAATATGAGTCAACGGAAAGTTTTAATAAATATTTTCTGTACTGATGAAAAATCCATCGTGATTATTTTCGAACTATATTGAAAGTGTAATTTTCGAATAAACAGTATAGTTTATCTAAATCACTCCTCGCTCCTTAAATAAATGACACATTGTCATTATAGTAACTTTCACTCATCGATAATTTAAATTAATTAATCAGTGATTTTTAATTGATTATGTGCCTAAATTATATCTTTATTAGTGGAAAATAGATTCTATGCAAGAATATTTTTTCATTCCAACTGGTTATTGTTGTATTTTATTTATGAACTCATTGAATTATAATCATTCTGAAAAAATATTTATATCTTTCTGTACTCAGTCTAGATTGAGGTCATACCTGTCTGCAAAAAAAATGGGTTGCATTTATTGAATTACTCTTCTTGTTCATATAAGTACAGGAAGTATGACCAGATGTCCAAGTAAACTTGAATATTTCAGATACATCCAACACTATCTTCACTTATACATTTATTGAGTATTTCGCGATCATGGGTAAGTATATTGTTATTTCTTATCATTGTTGACAGTTGTCCGTTTGAGTATTTCTCAACGTGTTGCCAACAGATAAGGTAGCTTCAAATTTTATTGTTTTCAAGAAATTAGCCTGATTAATCTGAATCATTACTTTCTATGGAGCTACAAACCCCTAGCTTATTTGAATCTTCAAGAAACAAGGGAAGCGTTAGGGAATTTTGTTCTACATTGGTAAACTTGCCAAAAAATTATTCAAGAAATAATCAGACTCAGCTTGTACAGTCAATGGTAGTCCAAGTAAATTTTTTAGAAAAAATAAATTACAGAATTTCTATCAAATTAGAAAGACGGGCAAAAATAAGAAACTCTTCTTTTTCTTATATTCTTTCTAGTTTCTTCTTATCTAATCTGTAGCCCATAGATCCACTTTGGTATCTATTGTCGATCCGGTCTATATCAACTTCTCTCTCTTTATGGTTTCAGGTGCTCTCATCTTCTTTCGAAGGTCGGTGATCAATACCTTCTTATAGCTTGGCAATTATGAAATATGTTCATTTCAGAAGCAACTTTCAGGAGCTCTAGCGAAAGTTGCAATCAATACAGCCTGTATCTTTATGAAACTTGAAGCTTGTTGTCCTTTAACTTATCGATGGACTCCAATCTGCTCATTTTGTTGGAATCGGTTCCTGAGTTGGGTCTGGTATACCTGTTCCTAGTATTCGTTGTAAATAACTTCGCAGAGAAATCAGTGCCATGGCCTTTCTATTTTAGTTACATCTGTTGGTGTTGGCTGCTGAATCGAAAATTGGAGAATTCAAGTTATCACCTAGCCACCAATGGTAAATCTGTATGCGTTAATATGTGTGTACTTAGCTCAAAGGGGATGAAATGTGGATTTCTTTGGATTAGTTTTTGAGTTCGCCTAAATCCGTCCCTCCTTTTTTTATGATTCGTCTAATTTCATTTTCATATCTTCGATAATATGTGTGTCCTATCAAAAACACTTTTCTCACATCAGAAAGAAATACCTTATCTTGACGCGCGTTTTGCTAATCAAGTAAGGAGATGACTATACCTCATCTGGTGATGATGCTAACTCACTTAGCGAAAAGCGCAACAAGAGATTGTATTTTGTTCTGGTGTGGGAGGAGTGTCTTTAATAGATTCATTTTACCAGATATTCCAATTCTACTCATCGAGATATGTTTGTTGATTTTATCTCACTCTTTATGTTCCGCTTGTTAGTCAATTTCTATGATATTTTTGGAAGATAATTTCTCTGAGATGTCATTTTACCAAAAAATGGAGCACTCTCAATTCGTGACTTACATTTCTTTTGGTTTCATATCTGGTTCCTCCTTTCAGTTTTTCCTTTTCATTTCCTATTACTCTGTTCCACAAATATTTCTTGGTCTTTTTTCATTTCAAATTTTTTTTTCTATCCTGTTCTTATTTTCCCTTCCTTCTTTCTCTTTGTTTTGTGTTTTATTCTTTGAACTTCTCTCTCATTTTTATTCCTTGCAGTCCTAATTGCTGCATCAACATACCTTGTTTTCAGTGTTACTATCTTCCTTCGGGTTTAAAGGCCGTCGTAGTTTGGAACTGCATCCTAACGTGTCGCCAAAACGAGTGGCTGGCTTCTTCAGAGGTTAACTCATCTTGATGACGGGTGATTTCTTGTTCGTAGATTGTATTTATGTTGACTCAGGTAGTCTCTTGTTGATACTTTGCTATTGATCAAAGTGTTATTATCTGTTAATGACGTACCATTGCATTGCACTATTGCCACTTTAGCATCTTTAAGTGTGGGCTAAGCCTTAGTTTTCCATATGTTTATGAATTTCTATGGCTTCCCATACAACCCGACTGTGGTGGATGATCGGGGGCGAGTAGTTTCATATCTTCAAACAGTATCGTGTGATCTCCTGCACTAAGCGCGTGTTCCGCTATTGGCGATTTATCTATTCGACCTAATCTACAGTTTATCCGATGTTCACTTAGCCTTGTACCCATGGATATTTTGGTGGTACCGATATAAACTTTTTCGCAGGTGCATGGTATTTTATATACCCCCGCAGCTGATAGTGGATATATGTTTTCCTGGTGGGCTTGAACATTGGTTTTATTTTATGCTTCCTCAACCTTAACCAATTTACCATACCTTGTTTTCTTTACTGAAATTGATTTAATGACAGTCATCTCGTCGCAGTTATTTGCTCGTGTATTCACCCTTCACTATCAAACTTCCTTCTTTTCTTCATTTCTTTCGAAGGACTTATGCCGCCGCTATCAGCAATGTGGTCTATGCGGCTTTCCATTGTCAATGTTATGTTTGATCAGATTTGAGAGATTTATTCAATAATTCAAAAATTATTTCATTATCTCACTTTTTACTATTGTTTTCAACCTCGTCGCTTCTCCTACTCTTGGAACTAGTCTTCGAACTAATCTTTGAATGCTGCCATTCGATGCGCTCATATTTGAATTCATAATGAACATTCCAGTACATTCGTCAGTGTTTTTCTACACCTTGGATTATTTTTGTGTGTTTGTTATGCATTACTATGATGACGATGCGAAGACTTTTGAAAATATACTCGTAGACCATCGGTGCGAAGAAATAAAAATCTTTTGAATTCGTCTTCTATCAAAATAAATATTATTTAGTTTTCATTTATTCAGTTCAATAATATTAATCGATGATAATCTTTTAAAATTAATGTCAGCTGCTCCCTTACGATCAACCCGCAGTAGTCGTCAAGAGACTTGTGAGAACTGTAAATATAATATAAATTTCTACAAGGAAAATCCTTTTTATACGCCACTGTTTCTCATCATCGAGTCGTGTGGCCCGTACGGATGTGAAATCCACTATTGCCACCTTTTAAGTATGCCAGACAGAGACAGAACAACAATCTTGAGAACAAGTGGGTGGTGGGTGATGTTTGTCAAAAGATTATAAGTAGATTGTTAACCAATTTCTTTTACCAAGTTTTTCTTTGGGGTTGAATGGGAGAATACGATGGGATGAGATTGCTACAGTTTGCTTTAGAATGAATGAAATAGAGTATTTACATTGTTTGTTTTTGAGAATGAGTTGAAGTGTTTGTGGGAAATTGTGAGCTTTGTTTAGATGTAATTATTTGCTCTTCATATTGAAAGCACGACATGGTGGAGTTGATTCGATAATTTGTTTAAAAAAAAATTAGTCACCGTCATCAAGTTTTTGAGTAATGTTTGAAGTTTCTTTGACGTAGAACGTTGTATTGAAATTTGCTGGAAATATTTAATTCAGCTATTCGGAAACTTTCATTTCGGGATGAATGTTTGATAATTTTAGATTATATAATAATAATAATAATACTGGCGCGCCCTCCTGAATCGAGGCTTCGGGGGATATGGCCTGACCAGCGCAAACTTAGGTTAGGTTAGGTAATAATAATGTTTATTTGTATAAATAAATAAATATTACAAACAATATGACACATACAAGAGAACAAATAAACAGAAAAATCACAGAAGCAGTTCAAAACTGCTTGTACGTGATATAGTGACAGATCAATGTAAGGACATATTTGGGTTTTTCAATAAGGACACATGTAGGTAAATTTTCAAAGAGTCACATGTAGGGTAAATTTCACAATTCTGTAAGAGTACATAATCAGGAGGCAGATTGGTCTCTTTTTTATATTTTTTCTAAACTCATTTGGGAATTTATAATTTTGCTAAACATATCACACCTCATTTTAAGAATTCAGCCAGTTGAACTATTTTTGTTTCATGAGGTACGTACTTATATCCGATCTCGATCGTTTTCTCACATCGGGATAGAAATGTAACACCGTTTTTTCGCGGATTGTGACCATGTTCGTGAACTCGTAATTTTTCCATTTTTATTGAATAATAATATTTTCATACAGAATACCTAGTTGTCTGATATCCATGATTGGGGCTTCTTTATATAAAAGATGGCTACAAGAATCACGCGTCTTGCCAAATATTAGTTTCATGATCGATTTTTGAACTACATTAACATTTTCTACAAAACAATCACTAACACCCTCCATCCCAAAATTCCGTATGGAAGTTGTGACTGTATTAGCGAGAAATGAATTATTTTTAATTGTGTGATGTCCATAAAGTCTTCAACACCTTAATTTTCTGAGAAGCCCTTCAATGTGTAGGTCCTATCTCATATTTCGATGTATCGTTACACCAAGTTATTTCATCGATATTGCTGAAATGATTTCTTCGTTCGAACATACCTTGTAGGGGCCGAGACTTGGTAATCGGCTAACATAATGAAGGTAAGTACCAGTCAATTTACTGAATTGAGACTATTCTGAAATTTCAGGAAAATCATGTTCAACGGTTTATTTCATGTTTTGCCAAGTTGAAGAAGTATATAAAATGAGAATATCATCAGCGATACTGATTGTTTGCCAGATGTATTTAGGAAAAACAAACTATTCATGTAGATAGTAAAGAGATGTGGACCCAGTATAGTACCTACATTGAGGAACAACATTGGTCACAGTTCTGGGCATGAACTGTAACCAAAATGTCTCATAACTTGTTGTGGAATTGGCCGCGATTCCCGCCTCGACCAGATATTTTTCTCGAGAGAATTTATCTGGTTGCAGCTGGAATGATTTTGCAACCGTGTTAGGAATCACACGTTAAACGGTAAGACCTCGTTAGTCCTTAGCTCGCACAAGTTTCCCAACTTCTGAGAGTTGTCGTTCGTATGGAACGGACAGCTGATTAACGGAAAAACAGATTTTTTTTTACTCACATCTTCGAAGCAATCACAATTGACCATATGAGCATATTCATAACTTTACAGTAGTGTTTTAATTGTTTCCAACGATAAATAATTCCTGAAACTTTTCTACTTCGAAATAATATGTTCTCAAATCACAAACTTGTTAATTGAACAGACATTTCATTTGGTACTCGGCAAGTGAAAACAAGTGTATCCCACCAAAAATATATAATGTGATGAAAAAAATTGATAATTGTCAAAAAAAAGCCTTACCTATTTAACAACAAAATGAGAGTAATTGAAAACTTTGTCACAGTTATATGTTAGTTTTTTCTTGGAGTAGTTGTGGTTTTTTTTCAATCTCGGGGACCCAACTAAAATTATTATTTTTATTTTTCAACACAATGTTCCGTAGATTAATTCATGTTATAAAATTCAATGGTTTTACTCCGATTCAGGATATCCTTTACTAATAAATCTCATTTCTGAATATTCTTGTTATAAGTTATAGAAAAAGTATAGTTTTCTTCTCGCTGAAGGCGAGATTCGACAAACCTAATTTTCATGAATGATGGACACATTTCCGGCTCGTTGAATACTATATTATTAATCGTGTCTTTGATATCATTAATATAAATCTTAAACTGTGTGATTTGAAGGCCGACCATTTGAGAAGTGAATTTTGGTTTGGTTTCATGAGTATAACATTTCTCCGGGAATTTTTGTTACTTTCGGCCAGTTGTATAATTCACTTGTAATCGAACCTCTCAAATAAATTTCAGATAAACAAATAGATATACACAACAATTATTTCATTGAAAATTGTTATTTACATAAATAACTGACCTTTTTCTGTGCAACTAGATGAAGTATCAAAATCTTATCTCAAACTAACCAATTACAACACTCCAATAACTGTCGGAGATAAAAAACTCTCATTCTTTGATAATATATCAAGTCGAGTGCAAAACGATAAAGGAAAAGTTTATAAACAGTTTTTGTGTATAAATAAAAAAGCGATAAAAGTACAAGCCTGATAAAAGCGTGGGAACAGTTTTGTAGTTAAAAAGGCATGACGATGATCAGACAAAGAAGGAACTGAAAACTGAAAAGTATTGTGCAGGTAGTGAGTAGATACCGCATAGGACGCGTTGCCATATTGTATTAAAATTGGATAAATTCGATACACGTTGCAACTTTTCGTGATTGATTTCGAATTTGAATTTACTTCATAACGTAATGACATTAATGTAATGACAATGTTAGGAATGATATATCTATAATTTTATACTTAGGATGGAAAATGACACAATACCTTTTAGTGAGAGTGCAAAGAATTTGAGTTTGATACTACATAAAAAACTGAGATTCAAGTAACAGGTTAATATTATGTTGAAAAGAAGTTACACTAGCTCGCAGATGATTTACCCATATAGCACTATTTAGGCCAAGATGTAAAAAAATGTTGTGTGATTCATTAGTGCTTTCCCAATTCAACTATTGCGATATTGTTCATGGGCTATGTTTAGATGGCATGGAAATTTAGCGTATTCAGAAAATCCAGAACTGCTGTTTGAGACTTATTTTTGGCAGGCAGAGAATTTTCCATGAAATTAAAGAAATGAATGGCTCAATATGTCCAACAGGCGTAAAATACACATCCTTTGCTACTTCTACAAACTTTTGAAATACAAGCAACCCAACTATCTCCATGATAAAGTAATATATAGAAAAGACATACATGATAGAAATACTCGACAAACTTTTTTATCACCATTTCTCGACATAGAAAGGACATTTACAATCGTAGTTTTTCATGTAATACTGCTAGTAACATGAATACTTACAAGATAACCGACTACAGTAGGTCGTGTTTCTCTTTCATCTTTTTTTTCTCTTGCTTTTCTCTCGTCTTCTCGTTCACTATTACTAGTCAGTAAGTATATTTTAGTTTTAAGTTTAGTTTGTAGTAAGTTTCTCTCTTCCTGGTGTTGAAAGAAAACTGAACTCTCACCTTTTTTTTACCAAGCTTTTTTTTTAATTGAAACTTGATATTGTGGTAAGTAATAAAGGTAATTTTTTAACCGTAGTTTGCGGTGGTCAGGCCCTATCCCCCGAAGCCCCGATACATTCGCGAGGGCGCTCCAGTATTATCAACCAACGACCACTCCCCACACTGTGGGGTAAGACATCATTGGGTCCGAGAATCATGTGCCCAGAGCAAGCACAGCGAGCCAAGAATAACAGCCTTCTGCATCTGTCCGGCTAAGATTTCTGGCAAGAACTCCAATAATCAGAACAACCATCTTGACAGAGTGGTCTGGATATGGTCTGCGGAGTTCAAAGAGAAAATCTCGATATTTTATCTGTTTTTCCTCCTCTTTTTTGATGATATTCGTCTCGCCAGGAGCTGAAAACTCCACGACAAATATCGTTTTGGTCTTGTGGTCGAGAAGGACTACATCAGGCTTATTAGCTTGCATGAGTCTGATGGTGGGGAACGAATAGTTTCAATGAATTCGGCACTTCTCGTTCCCCACAACGGATTCAATATCCCCCGGAGCGTAGGGCGACACCGGTGTCTCGTCAATACCGTAAGAGTGCCGTAGATGGTAATATAGCACTCTTAGGGCCGCGTTAGGTCGATGGACGTAGGCCAAGACCCATATGCTGGACATGCTGATAGCAAGAGCATTAGGGTTTCGGGCGCCTCGCGGCAGGCCCTGCACCTTGTGTCAGGAACCTCTATAACCATCACGCGACTGCGGTAGACTGAGTTGTTGAAGACACCATTCTGGCAAGCCAGTTTACGACTTCAGCCCACTCGACTTGAGAAAATCGAACGTCAGGCGTTTTGATAAGCCAAGGTCTCCAATGTTATTGAAGAAGACCCCATGCATTGGCTTATCCTTGAGTCTCCGCAGAAGTAAAGTGATCTCTGCGGCTTTTATCTGAGCTTTTTGCTGAACGGATTCCAACTCGTTGACGGAGTTGTGGTCATCTCGTTCAGAGTCGAAAACTATACCGAGTTCATCAGCTGCTGGGGGAGCTGCCCTAAGGAGAAATGCTCCAATTCCTGCTCTTTCATGGTCACGGACCATGCAGAGAAGAGGATCCGAATTCCTGACGACTTTACAGGCTGCATCCAGTACCATTCTGTCATGTAGACACTCCAAACTCAAAAGTCCACGGCCTCCCTGTTGTCGGGGGAAGTACAACCGTGGAACGGACGATTTGAGATGCAAACTCCTATAGAGATGCATCATTTTTCGGGTTTTCACGTCGAGTTGATGCAGCTTCTCCCGAGTCCACTTCACTACTCCAAACGAGTAGAGTAAGATTGGAACGGCCATCATATTTGTTGCAGCAACTTTGTTCTTCCCCGACAGTTTCGATGACCAGATCTGTCGAAGTTTGTGCTGATACTTGCCGCGGAGAGAGTTTTTCACTACTGTTGCCTCTTGTTAGTGGCGTTGTTCCACCCCGAGGTAAGTATACGTCTCTCTGGCATATTATTATTATTATAATCATTATTATTATTGATTGTTCAGATTTTTCAGTTGTTTGTCCAAATATGGATATATTTTATCATTCATATGTCCTGCGTTGAATATGTTATCACTTTCCCAACAGGTTATCATAGCAAAACCAATATTTAAGTAATTGTCTCAAACTCCATTCCACACTCTTCAAGGTTTACTGGTTGTGATGGTGCAATAGAAAATTATTTTGCAATCAGCAACAATCTCGAATGTAAAAACCTTTCAAAGTGTGTATGATTAATAATAATAATTTATTTAGTAATTATGAATCCCAATAATTGAAAAAAATTTACTGACATAAGTATTTCAAACAAAATTCCCTACACCAGCAAAGTTAGGGATGAATTGGAAGGAGAATCATATACTGAAAGTGGAGAAGTGAAGAATAATAACCCCAGTACTGTTAAGTGCCAAACATTTTATGAAACCGATCAATAACGCCATGTAATTTTATTGTCTATGATCAAACATGTACTTTTTCTGTGAAGATATTACTGATATTTCTACTATACCTACCAATCATATTTCCCCTAATTTTTTTGGTATCAAAATTACCGGATGAAAATAACTGAGTAAACGCAAGTGAGACATAATTCGAACCACCTATTGGTGTGACACCCAAGTCAACTTGCCAAGTGTTTTTGTCAGTGTTGGTGATTTAACCAATCAACCGACAACTGCGGCAGCAGAAATTTGGGAAGCTATCCTGGAATGCCATCAGAAAACGAATTCAAATCTTTCTAGAAATGATATAAAATCTGTAACGTGTTTTAATGAATTATAAAAGGTTTTAAAATACTAGGGTACCGCCGCGAAACAACACTCGGTATGTATAGTGAATTTCCTCACACATGCGAATTCATTTATTTCGTTCGCCGGTCAAAATGAGCGATTTCAATTGGGAATGCGAATTTTATGGGAAAAAAAAGTAGGTACGGAAAAAAAAAACCGTATCGGATGTTTCGGTCGACCGAACAGTGACTGTGTGTATTTTGGATAGATTGGATGAATAGTGCATATTATGTATCGTTATTAACGGATTTTTCACTATTGCATTCCAAATTGGCGAAGTTCGTTTTGGATTATAGTATTTTCTGGATATCGCCGAATTTTCTTTAGTAATAGAGGATAAGTCTATAGAATATTAATATTCAACGTCTCAGGGTTGCGTCGGGTTTTTGCACATGAGGTGAGTTGTGGAAAATTATATTCCTTTTTATACCGCGTTCTGTTTAGATCAGACCGTAACACTTTCCATGACTTTTTAGGCGTTTTATGATACTGTTTCAACTTGTATTTCCAATTCTCCCGAGGAATAGGATTTTGTGGTAGTCTTCGAGGTGATAAAAGGATTGGATAATTTTTCCTTTGTCTGGGATCAAACATCAGACAGCTGATACGGGAACGGAGGAAGTCTCACCCTATCTCGTGGAACGTCCCGATAGAATTCGCTTAAGGATCCATTGATAAGTACCACCCAGTGGATGTTTCTTTATTTTTTGTCTATTCGCGCACATAAGGAAAACACTTGCTGTGTGGGAACAAGCCGAGTATTTTTTTCTTAAAGCCTCCTAGAATTTATATATATATGTATATATACCTATATTTGGTTACCTTGATTTAGTTTTACGAATAAGTAGTTGCGTTCTGAAATAAAGGTTGATTTTTATCGACTTTATTCTGGAACCTTTCTCTCGAGAGTTTTTTTTGGCCTTTAACCTCTAAATTTTGTATAATTTGTGTTACAAAATATTTACTGTGCTATTATAGAGACATATTTATACCATTCACATATTTTTATTTCAACTAACATATAGGTTGGCAAGTAAGCCAATTGGATTTAGTGATTTCAACTCTAAGAGAGGTGTATGTTATATTTTTTCAAATCACTTGGCGCCCTCTCATACCATTTTTTGTGTCTAATACTAATAATAAGACCCACACCCGACTCCACTGAGATATTAGTCGGTGCATACACCTAAACTGTTTTATCGCTTACTAAGAAAAGCCAAAAATCACGTAACAGTTTTATTGGCGCCCAACGTGGGGCCCGATTTTTGAGTTCTGTATTGAATTAATTTCTAGTGAATTTTATGTTAGTTGAATTTTTGGAATATTTCATGAATTGTATTTGAAATCATTTTTTATTTTTTTCGAAACTGTATATGATATATCGACTGTATTTTGTAGGTTGGGAAAAAAAAACTTGGCACATTTTCAATTTTTTTCCGAGTTTCTATCAGCCTTCAGCTTGTTTTTGTCCACAAAGCATTTTTATTTATCGAGAATCGGGATAATAGTAATAATATTTAGTAAAATTTAAGGACACTCACATTTTATATTGTTTTACGGTTATAGTTATAGTCATTTTGTTCAATATTTAGTTCACATAATGGATCCTTATCGTTTGGCTAGGGATGAGTTGATTTACGAACTCAAGGTTAGGGGTTTGGTGAATACTCAGGCTCTCACGGTTGAGGTTATGAGGAAAAAACTAAAAGAGAACCTGAACAATGAAACTTGGGGAGACTTGGTCACTGATGAGAATTTGACTTTAGATCCTGTTTCTGAAGTAGATTGTTGTAATAGAAAGGTTGTCAATTTATTGGAATATTTTGAGGAAAAAAATATTTCAGTTGGGAGCACAGAACAGAAATATGTCAATACTAAGTTACTTCACTTGTACGGCAGGTTAACGAGATTAACAAATGTAGGAGGAACCAATGATACAATTAGAAGTTCTATTACTAATTTGTTCGAACAATTAAATGAGTTGGAAACAAAATTAGATGATAAAATTTTTATTAGCAAACCTCAGGGTGATAGTACTAGTAGACAGAATAATGATAATAACTTAGTGATTACGCCATCTTCATCCACTAGTTTAAGTAATAATCAAACTACTCACAGAGCATATGTTCCGGTACACAAATGGGGGATTCAGTTTAGTGGAAATTCAAAAGATAAATTAGGTTTGGGAGTGAATGCTTTTCTTGAGAGGGTGGAAGAATACAAGATATCACGAGGAGTGTCGGAGGAGGAACTGAAATACTCTATTACAGATTTACTCTTTGGGGATGCATTAATTTGGTATCGTTTAGTGAAAGATAATGTTAATTCTTGGTCTGATTTTGTTAAACTTTTGAAAGAAGAATTTTTGCCATTTTCATTCGAAAGAGATCTCAAAGAGGAGATTCGTACTAGTGTACAGGGAGCTATCGAAGGGGTTGGTACTTATTTTGCTCGAATGATGAATTTATTCAAGAGACTGCCACATTCTCCAACTGAATCGGAAAAATTGGAAATTTTGCGTCAAAATATAGATTTTTATTATATTCACGGTTTAGGTTCACGTCTACACGATATCAATTCGGTTGATTCTTTATTACAAGAATGTAAAAAATTAGAGAAAACTAAACACTTAGCCGAAAGTCGTCCTGTACCCAATCGAAGGTTATGTGTCCTTGAAACCGATTTGGCCGGTCCTAGTTCAAGACCATTGCTTTCAATAAATAATATTTCCAGTACTAATGTTGCCAACTTGACGTGTTGGAATTGCAAAGAGGTAGGACATAGTTTTTCTAAATGTTCAAAATCTCGTTCGCGAAAATTTTGCTTTCGCTGCGGAAAACCGAATGTAACTAAGTTTCAATGTACTTGTAATCCTCGGGGAAACGGCTCAGGAGGTCATTAAGTATCCGGTCTTCTAGGACCTCCTCATTGAATAAACCGGAAAACGATTCTTGGGGGGCATGGTTAAATTTTATAAGTGTTCAATATCGGAAAAGTAAAATAGATGCAATATTTTGTACATCTAAAGATGATCCCCGTCCATATATTAATGTGAAGATCCATGGAATCAATTTTTATGGACTTTTAGATACAGGGGCAGCGCAAACGATTATAGGTAATAAAGGCTGGCCTAAATTATTGAAGTTAGGCAATCTTGTTAGGTTAGAAAAAAATAATTTTAAAGTCAGGGTTGCGAATGGAGACGAATGTAAAGTTTTGGGGTCTATCCTACTTCCAATAGACTTAGAAGGTAAAGTAAGAATTATTAGAGCTTTAGTCGTAGAAGATATTGAGGTTGATATCATTTTAGGAATAGATTTTTGTAAACAGATGGACATTGTCGGTTCTTTTTCAAATAATTCGTGGGAATTTGGGGATAATGGAAATCTGTTAGGTTTATGTCTGGTTGGAGTGGAGGACAGGTCTAAGTTAAATGAGCTAGTTACCGATTTTTTCAGTAAAATGAAAAGCGATTTAGGTTGTGCCAAGGGAGTTTGTCATGTGATCGATACAGGGGATGCTCTACCTATAAAGCAGCGATATTATCCAGTTTCTCCGTATATTCAGGAATTGATAAATAAGGAGGTTGATAAATTGTTACAGCTTGGGGTTATTGAGCCTTCAAAGTCTGCTTGGTCCAGTCCAGTGGTGATGGTGAAAAAACCGAACAATGAATATCGTTTTTGTATAGATTTCAGGAAGGTCAATCAGGTATCAAAAAAAGATGCTTATCCACTTCCGTACATCAATAGTATACTCGATAAATTACGAGATGCTAGGGTTTTGAGTTCAATTGATCTGAACAGTGCATATCATCAAATTTTGTTGGATCCTTCCAGTAAAGAAAAAACCGCGTTCACAGTTCCAGGAAAGGGTTTATTTCATTTCAATAGAATGCCTTTCGGGCTTCATAATGCTCCTGCAACTATGCAACGTTTTGTAGATACTATTTTTGGGGCCGAATTGGAAAACTCAGTTTTTGTTTATATGGATGATATCATTGTAGCTACCAAGGATTTCTCTTCACATCTTGAAGTTTTACGAAAAGTTTTTGATAAACTTTTACAAGCGGGGTTGACAGTTAACAGAAACAAATGTGAGTTTGTGAAGAGTCAGTTGAGATTTTTGGGATATCTTGTCGACGAACATGGTCTCCGAACAGATCCGCAGAAAGTTGAGTCGATGCTGAACTATCCAACTCCGAAGACAGTCAAAGAGGTTCGTCGTTTTATTGGAATGGTCAGTTGGTACAGGCGGTTTATTCCAAATTTCGCTTCTCTAGTTTCGCCCATCAGTCAACTAACTCGCAAACACCAAAAATTTGTCTGGTCTGAGGAAGCCGATTCTGCTTTCTTGAGAATTAAGGAGTTGCTGATTTCTACGCCCATACTCAGTTGTCCGGATTTTTCGAAGGAATTCATTTTGCAGTGTGACGCTTCACAGGTGGGAATAGGTTGCGTGTTGACACAGAATTTGGAGGACGGTGAACACGTGATTGCTTATGCCAGCAGAGCCTTGACTTCTCAGGAATCCAAATTTTCAACCACGGAACTGGAATGTTTAGCAGTCTTATGGGGAATTCAGAAGCACCGTTGTTACGTTGAAGGAGTTAAATTCAAGGTCATTACGGATCACTTTTCACTTCTATGGCTTCATAAACTCAAAATCCCTCAGGTCGCTTAGCTAGGTGGTCTCTCCAATTACAGAATTTTGATTTTGAAATAATTCATCGTAAGGGTAAATTGAACGTGGTACCCGATGCCTTATCAAGAGCGGTAGCGTATATTGACGTTACTCAAGATGATTATGATCCATGGTATGAAAAACTTCTATACAAAATCCGTTCCGTGCCAGAAAAATATGTTAAGTGGTGTGAACGGGAGGGAAAACTTTACAAGCTGGTGAAGTCGACTTCATCTTCTGATCCTGACCATGATTGGAAATTACTGGTACCCAAATCTCTTCGGAAGAAAGTTTTCATGGAATGTCATGATGCTCCAACTTCAGGACACCTAGGGTATTTCAAAACAAAAAATCGAGTTGCATCATTATATTACTGGCCTAAACTGAACGTTGATATAGCAAAATATATAAAGAATTGTCAAGTCTGCAAGTCTCAGAAGCCTGATCAAAAACTACCATTTGGTCAAATGAGTGCCCGAGTAGTATCTCGTCCATGGGAAGTAATCTGCTCTGATCTTATAGGTCCACTTCCACTCAGTAAGAAGAAAAATCGTTTCATTTTTGTTGTGGCAGATTTATTTACCAAATATGTTTTACTTTTTCCTATCAAGTCCGCTACTAGTCAAGCCATAGTAAATCATATGGAAAAAGATATTTTCATGATATATGGTGTACCTGAGCGAATAATTTGCGATAACGGTCGCCAATACGTAAGTAATCATTTTAAAAAGCTAGTTTCCTCTTACGACTCTCACATACAGTTCAATGCTCATTACCATCCGCAAGCAAATCCAACTGAAAGAGTTAACCGTGTTGTGAAAACCATGATCAGGTCATTTATAAAGGATAATCATCGCACTTGGGATGAAGATCTTCACAAATTCGGATTTGCTTTACGAACCGCAGTGCACGAAGTCACGAAATATAGTCCTGCTTACTTAAATTTTGGACGTGAGTTATATCTTTCGGGAAAAGTTCATAATAAATTGGGTCCAAATATCGAAAATACCGAATTTGAATTTGCAGATAGGCAATGTTTAGCTGACCATGTCAAAGGTTTAAGGGAAATTAATGATTTAGTCAAGTCCCGGTTAACTAGTGCCTACGAAAAGAGTGCGAATCGTTATAATTTCAGGAGACGACCACTCAATTTGGAAATTGGTCAAATAGTTTGGAAGAAAAACTATCAATTGTCCGATAAGGCGGCTTATTTTGCGTCAAAATTAGCGCCTAAGTTTATAAAGTGCAAGGTAGCCCGGAAAGTTTCTCCTAATGTATATTCACTGACTGATTTTGTATCGGGTGCTTTTTTAGGTAATTGGCATATTAAAGATATCAAGTTAGATTAAAAAAAAAAAAAAAAAAAAAAAAAAAAAAAAGAGTATATATGTAAATATATTTTTTTTTTTTTGGGGAAGTAAAAGGGGAGTTTGTAACGTGTTTCAATGAATTATAAAAGGTTTTAAAATACTAGGGTACCGCCGCGAAACAACACTCGGTATGTATAGTGAAATTCCTCACACATGCGAATTCATTTATTTCGTTCGCCGGTCAAAATGAGCGATTTCAATTGGGAATGCGAATTTTATGGGAAAAAAAAGTAGGTACGGAAAAAAAAACCGTATCGGATGTTTCGGTCGACCGAACAGTGACTGTGTGTATTTTGGATAGATTGGATGAATAGTGCATATTATGTATCGTTATTAACGGATTTTTCACTATTGCATTCCAAATTGGCGAAGTTCGTTTTGGATTATAGTATTTTCTGGATATCGCCGAATTTTCTTTAGTAATAGAGGATAAGTCTATAGAATATTAATATTCAACGTCTCAGGGTTGCGTCGGGTTTTTGCACATGAGGTGAGTTGTGGAAAATTATATTCCTTTTTATACCGCGTTCTGTTTAGATCAGACCGTAACACTTTCCATGACTTTTTAGGCGTTTTATGATACTGTTTCAACTTGTATTTCCAATTCTCCCGAGGAATAGGATTTTGTGGTAGTCTTCGAGGTGATAAAAGGATTGGATAATTTTTCCTTTGTCTGGGATCAAACATCAGACAGCTGATACGGGAACGGAGGAAGTCTCACCCTATCTCGTGGAGCGTCCCGATAGAATTCGCTTAAGGATCCATTGATAAGTACCACCCAGTGGATGTTTCTTTATTTTTTGTCTATTCGCGCACATAAGGAAAACACTTGCTGTGTGGGAACAAGCCGAGTATTTTTTTCTTAAAGCCTCCTAGAATTTATATATATATGTATATATACCTATATTTGGTTACCTTGATTTAGTTTTACGAATAAGTAGTTGCGTTCTGAAATAAAGGTTGATTTTTATCGACTTTATTCTGGAACCTTTCTCTCGAGAGTTTTTTTTGGCCTTTAACCTCTAAATTTTGTATAATTTGTGTTACAAAATATTTACTGTGCTATTATAGAGACATATTTATACCATTCACATATTTTTATTTCAACTAACATATAGGTTGGCAAGTAAGCCAATTGGATTTAGTGATTTCAACTCTAAGAGAGGTGTATGTTATATTTTTTCAAATCACTTGGCGCCCTCTCATACCATTTTTTGTGTCTAATACTAATAATAAGACCCACACCCGACTCCACTGAGATATTAGTCGGTGCATACACCTAAACTGTTTTATCGCTTACTAAGAAAAGCCAAAAATCACGTAACAAATCGAGAAAGGCCATGAAAATTAAAAGATAAATAGATAAGTACTATTCTGATCATTTCCTAACCACGTGTGGATGAGATCCTCATTAAATAATTTTAAACTGTGACGTATGTGCCCAATATTTTACATAACTTTGCATGAAACATCCTAAACAAAGTTGTAAAGTGGTAAATTTCCGAAACTTGGACAAACTTCAAAGAGTACTATTTTATTTGTTGCAAAGCCCCACTATTTACTATTTAAATTTATCCTTTGCTTTTCGTGTAATATTATATAATGTGGTAGGTCACAACTGAAATCTAAACAAATACCACTCAAGAATCAACCCAACCTGAAACTCTCGACCTATATTCCGAATCCTTTAAAGATTATCTTATTTATTCCACCGCTTCCATTGCCGGGGAAACTAGATATTTTCTAGAAGGCATCTGGATTGAATTTCTAAAAAGTATAATTGATTGAAGCATAAGTTAGTGCGTTTAGTGTTGATTTTAGCCAATTGCCTCTCTTCTACTGAAAAAAAATGTTAATTTATGAACACTCAACGTGTTGCACAGCATAATTTTCATTTTGCACATAATTTCCATTGAAGATTTGTTCAAATGAAAGTTTTTATTCGAATGACAAAATGAAGATGAGGAAGTAAAAAGTCAAAACCTTTCCCAGAAATTATATCCTAAAAATATAACCCTTTCAATTTAAAGCAGATTCCTATGGCTGGGATCAAATCAAATAAGCGAATGAATGTCATTACGTACTGTTATCGATGACGTGAGTTTTTTTTTTCAAGAAAACACAAGCACTACAGGAAAATCCTTAGGGCGCTTAAGAACGGTGCCTATGCGAAAGCAGTCATTCACATTGGACTTGAATCGCAGAAGATTAAATCCATTTGAAAAAACGTTCTCTGGAACAAAAACGCAGTTCTTCAAATAAAAGAGTTCTTGAATAGTGAAGTTGGAGGTGTACTGGATTGAACCTCAAAACATTCCATCGCGTGTTTCTGAAATGTACCGCTCTTGGTGGAATCAAATGTGCCAAGTCATTGAACACTTTCCGTGAAATTATCTATAGAAGAAAGACAAATCTCCAACCTTTCTTCGATGTTCCAGAATATCAAGGTTGCAAGTGATGTTCGCGTCTCCAATCAGACAGATGGCTCTTCTCTGGATGGAATCCAGCAACTTCAGGGTATGCTTCCCATACATGGGAACAATACTCCAAAGAAGGTCTGATTTAAGCTTCATAAAGCATAAAAATTTGCTGAGTGGTCTACAGTTTTCTGGTTTGGAACAGTGTTCCAAGCTTTTGAGAAGCAGCATTTGCAATTCCAGCGACATGATTGTGCCAAGACATATTGGTGTTCATTTATCCCCCAACATACTTATCGAAGCAGAAAGTGGAATTGCCTGACCTAACATTATTACATCCGGTTCGGAGACATTTATCTTTTTGGAGAAACCCGATGCCTGGGTTTTTTCCATGTCGTTGATATACAATAAAAAGAGGGTTGGAGACAATATGGATCCATAGGAATCTCTCTGGGAATCCCCAGGGATCCATATTGTCTCCAACAGATATCCCTCGATGCCTGGGTTTTTGTGGCATTGAAGTGAACCTGGTTACTTTCGCTTCAATTCGAAATTACTTCAAGATCCTCAGTAAGATATGCAAGCTCCTGCTGCCGGTGAAGATGTGCATCCGCAGTCCTGGAATCCAAATGGAATGACGAGACAAGTGTGCTGTCATCAGCAAAGCAATATATTGGATTCTTGGTTTTTTCCATGTCGTTGATATACAATAAAAAGAGGGTTGGAGACAATATGGATCCCTAGGGATCTCCCTGGGGATCCCCAGGTATGGATCCCTAGGGATCTCCCTGGGGATCCATATTGTCTCCAACAGATATCCATCGACGGCCACTTGAAGAGAACGTTTATGATCCGACAATCCATAGCATCGAAGTAACAGCTATTGACTCTACATGTTTCTTTCCATGTTCTGTCCATGTTCTGTCAAAGTTTCCAGATTGGTGCTGAAGAGGCAATGAGGCAAGTGTCTTATTCCGAAACATAAGATGTCCACTATTGAGGATGACAGTATTCCATGTATGTGAAATTTACTTTCTTCATAAACAATATTATGTAGCAATCCTGTGAATAATATCTGATGATGTTTGGAGTAAAAATGAACATGAAAAGGAAAAAGTGTTTTTGTAAAATTAAATTTTCATAAAAAAAGTAGTTGTTTCGAAAGTACTTTTTCTTTCGTGTAATTCAATATGAAAGTAGTTGTTTCGAGACGACTTTTTCTTCCAGCTTGTGTCTGAAAAGTACTTCTTTGCATGATTTACACATTTTTGTAGTTCATTTTGAAATCAATCGCTTTTTTCTGAAAGTTTTCCATATTTTTTTATGAAGACGGAGAAGTAAAAAGCCAAAACCTTTTTTCCCATAAAATAATAGTTAATTGTTGAAGCGTTCTACCAAATTCAGTGAAAATTCTGTACAAAAATTTCAATTCAGTCCTTTTCAGGTCATTGAGAAATTTCCAGGAACTCACTACGAAGCTCATTATCATTTGAAAAAAAATATATGAATCATCATTAAATTTGTACAGTGCATTTCCCTAATGTCCACCCCCCTTTTATTTTTTGAACGGGTCAAATCAAAAAATTGAAATTTCGGATAAGAAACTAATGAATGAATAGGTAATTTTGAAGTGGAATTGACAGATGAAACTTTTGACATGACGACTGGGCACCATCTATGAAAAAAAATTAAAAGGAAAGGGGGTCTTGGGTCCAATATTGAAGCAGGTTCAGCTTTGTACACCTCTTGCTTTAAATAGCCCCATGTCAAATCTGGCGAGCGGGCTGGCCATTCTATAGGACATCAACGGGTGATACAACGATCGGGAAAAGTAGTATTCAAATAGTTTCTTACTTGTCTGGAGTAATATGGTGGTGCTTCATCTTGTTGAAATACAATATCCATATCGAATTCATTAGGATTCGCTTCGACAATTTCAGAGGGTCAACAGTAGTTTTCAGCATATTCAAATACAGTTCCCCTGTTGAATTTTGATTAATAAATAGAGGTCCTACAATATGGTTTCCCAATATTCCTGCCCAAACCTTAATTTTTTCTGGATATTGGGTATGTGTTTTCCGGAAAACGTGAGGGTTGGTGTCACTCTAATAACGGGAATTTTGTCTGTGAACATTGTCGTTTTGAAAAAATGTACATTCATCACTAAAACATATATTGTGGAGGTAGATAGGATGCCTTGCAATGGTTTCCGTCATGATTTCGGAGAATTCCATTTTAATTTTGTATGTATGATACGTATTACTCTTCAACAGTTTCCACACAGTAGAATGTGACACCTCACAAACATTCGCGACGGAATAAGTAGACTGTTCAGGATTTACTACCGTCTCACCAATTATCTGCACTTGCTGTTCTTCCGGAATGGACGGATGACCTGTGGGCTTTTTGTTATGTACAATACCAGTAGTTGTGAATTTGGATACAAGTTCCCTCAAATATTTTCTACAGATAGGACGATTCGGAAAACGTTCATTGAAAATCCTTTCGGTCTCGTGAAAGTTACGCGTCGCACCGTAAATAAAAATCGCTTCTATTTTTTTTCCAATGGACGGGAATGGACCATTTTAAAGATTGTTGACGTTGTGAATTTTTACTAGTAAAATGGAAAACTAAATGAGAATATTTTAACTGAACAATGATGTTCATTGTCGTACTGACATTTTTTGTCGTTTTTATAAATAGAATAAAATAACTAAACAAACCTTGTCGGGTTGTTGGAATTGCCATATGGCAGATAATATCAAAATAATCGATATTTTTGTGTTTGGCTTCAGGAAATTATGAAATGTTCCGCCATTTTGTAGTAGGTGAAGATATTGACTTCATATTCTATGATTGTGAAGTATTCGCCAAGAGCTTCAAAATGATGTATCACAAGACTCCCTTTCCTTTAATTTTTTTTGATAGATGGCGCCTAGTCGCCATGTCGCAGTTTTATCTGTCAATTCCATTTCAAAATAAAGTATTCATGCATTAGTTTCATAGGACATTAAAGAAATACACTGTATGTAAATGAACTTAGCCGACGAATTAGTTATAATCACTGTCTGATACACATAAAAAAATTACATCTCTAATGCGATCATGTATATCAATAATCATCATCAGTCGATGAATGGAAAATTTAAAATAAGTTTACTTGAACTTTTTCATACCTTCTGGAAGGCCGTCGCCGAGGGGGATTTGGGTCAGCATTCCCTCACCAGAAACTTCGATGAAAAAATTATGAAACTTGCTTGTATTCTATTCAAAAATCATAATTAGATTGGTCACTATTAAAATTGGATTTGCGTTGGTATATTTGTTTGAATATATTGGAAGATTTTTGGAAAACCATTTTTCACAACCCCTTGACGTCCAGACACATATTTCAATTTCGTCGTGACTGAAAAAATTCTTCACTTCCAAAGTCAATTTTTGATATATTTCCATATCTATCAAGGAAATATTTTTTGGCATTTGTTTCCGTTGATAACATGACCGAAAGTGATTTGACGAATCTTATATTTTCAACTCTGCAGTCCTTAAGTATTATATGACAGACCAAGACTATGATGGCACTATTGCAATCAAAGGTTCCTTCAAGGAAGTCAAGCATTTGACCTGAAGTTATTTCATCTAGCTTTGCATGTTTACTGAAGCATCCATTCTTTGAATTTAGCCAAAACACATTCATGCGTTGTTCAACAAATCAGAAACTGTTCGTATATTGTTGAGTCTGTGGGCGATTTATTCAACAATTTTGGCCTGAAAAACAATATGAATAAAATTTTCCTGAGAATAGTTGGTGATTCTAGTCCCCACGTGTGACACAAGATGGATGGAAAATAATGATGGGCCATTGGGATTCATCTTTATAGTCAATCACGTCCACCCAAATTTTATGGTTGCCCATCTTTTTTATTGTCGCTCACCATAGCTATATGTAAAACCATCGTTTCGAGGTTCAACTCAATACTCCTCGAACTTCACTGTTTGAGAACTGCGTGTATGTCGAATAAACCACCCGAGAACGTTTTTATGAATGGATTAAATCACCAGCGATTCAAATCCAATGTGAATCGTTACTTTCACACAGGCACCGCTTTGAGAGCGTGTTAAGGATTCTCCTGTAGTGCTTGTGTTTTTTCCTTGAAAAAAATATCAATCTCCTTCATGTGAGCTATTATCAGCAACAGAAAAAAAATTCCTGTATTTTGTAAAATTTTCAAATCTGCGAGAGATTCACTTACATGAATGTGAACTAGAAGAATCCGGAGAAATATTTCCTCATTTCGGTAATTTTATTGAGTGATCGCATTTGAGATTCAAAGATTGGCAGGTCATAGTGTCTACAACAAATTAGGGCTTTTTCCCTAGAAGTCACCATGTTGAAATAATTTATATTTGATTCTTGAATATTCTCTATGGATATCATCAAGAGGTTACAATAAAATGTATGTAAAGTAGAACGTTTTTTCATTTTGTCGTGCCCGACAGGCCTAATCCATATTAGATCGAAAATAAGTTGTTTTTGAGTTGAAGGGAAGAGATACAGCCTACTATTTTTAAATATTTGCACCTATTTCAAGCTAGCGTAGAGATACGCAACAAATGGAAACCTATAATCAAGCGGAACACGATCAACTCCCGCCAAACGGTCAGCACCCGCTAAAACCGATGAAGCAGACAGAGGGACCAGCTGATAGGTGAAAGCACTCGAATGACCTATAAATAGTCTGATTTCGGAGGAATAAGTCCAGTCATCACCCGAAGACGATTGTGGATACTAAAAATCGAAATGTCGTGAAGTAACTTGGCTTGGAATCTTTCAATTTTTAATTTTCTTTTCTCGTTAATAAATTTTATTTTCAATTTCTTGTTATAAGTTCAATTTTTTATTGTTACTTGTATTTTATTTCGTTATAATTTCAATTTTTTTAATAAAATAATTGTTATTTTTAGCTAATCTTTTTAATTTTTATAGATTCTTTCAGGGACTTCAAATCATTTTATTTCATATTAGACAATGGCAGTCCGAACTAATGAAATACAACACTTTCCTATCATGAAGAATTTAATTTCGTGCTAATTGTTCAGTTCATTGCTACGCCTCTGGCTAACTTATACCAAGACATTCACAACCCCCAAGAAGGCAGGTTTCTTTTCGATGTGTGGCTTTTAGAGGGATAGAAGGCGATTCCTTTGAGGGTTTACCGTTACACGCCCTAATGAACCCTTAAACAAGTCCTTGAAACTGAATACTGAAGTGATTAATAATCTTTTTTATAGACGACGAGATTTGGAACAGGTGCCTTTTGAACTAAATTTTACAATGCTTTTTTATGGTTCGTATCAGAATTCTGGGAAAGATGGTCTTAAATTTTCTATGGGATAATAATTGTTAATTTTTTATCATGGTTGAAAAATATTCCCATGGAAATGGTGTACACTCATCTAATTATGGTGAAAGTTAATAAATGAGGTGGCTGGAAATGAGGGGATGTGAATTTAAGAAATACATATTTGAAAGGGTAGAAGAGCTTATATGCGTATCTGTTTAAACAGCTTTCCAATTATCACATTATATGTGACCATTATTTTCAATATTCAAAAGGGTGTAGTAAGCTTTCCTTGAAAGATAGTCGTTTGCTATTGCTATTTGTTATACCTATAAAAGGAATACGATATGATGTGAATTGTGAATTGATGTGAATCAGGAAGTCGCTCCGATGAACATTCCCTTGCGGATAGTACGTCCCGACCAATGACCACAATAAATTAATGAATTATACTCATGAACCTTACTCTGGAATCACTTTGTTCATTGGTGAGATACATATGAGAACCTATTCGAAGTTTTTGAGTTGGCCGCGTTCAGACAGCCAGACAGAGGCGGCGTTGTAGTAAGGAATCAAGTTATATCGCAATATTTCCATACCTTGTTAAATATCTCTCGAATGTATAATAGGGGAATAGGAAAAATATCATTAAAAAGAGGACACTCCTCCCGAAACTCTTATATCCATTATTTACAATTTTAAATGTTAACATGTTAGGAATCACACGTTAAAAGGTTAGACCTCGTTAGTCCTTAGGTCGCACAAGTTTTGACTTCTGAGGAATGTCGTTCGTAGGGGTGCGACAGCTGGTTAACGCAAAAACATATTTTAAATAGATTTTTTTAAACAGAACAGAAATACACGCCGAAAATAGGCATCCGCAGGTGAATTGGGGGATGCATACGTGGCATCTAAAGCGAGTAGGTACCTCAAAAAATATTATTTTTAACTATTTAATATTAATTTATGAATTTAAAAAAATTAAGGTGTATTCTGAATTCAATGAAAAGTTGATTCTCGTTGGGAAAAATTTCGAACTGAATTATTTTTAACAGTATTTTACTTGAGTTGCGTCTTCATTGAAGGCCACAGAAATATTTTCCAAAAAATGTTTCGCTTCGAGGAGCTCTTTCTATCAGTGTATCAATACATCATGAAAGTTTGAAAATGTTTTTTTTTATTTTTTATATCATGATTATCTCATAGTACCTACCTAACAAAAAATGAATATTCCACCTATTGTTATAAATTTTGTAATATCTATTATCATATCAAACATTTTTAGCATCATTTATTCATTAAATTGTTTATAAACTGATAAATCATGTGATTATTATTTAATTTTTTTTAAATTCCTTGCCTTCATAATATAATATAGTTATTAAAATAAAAAAAAAAAATCCCTAACAATAATTTTGAATTCTTTATATTCGTTTTCATATATCTCAAATTTTTAAATAAATAATTGAGAAATATTTTCTATTAACATTAACATGATTGACATTCCTCTACGATTTACCAAAGAAACTATTTTTTATTTTTGATTTTATTGTTTATCAACTAAAAAACTAAACAAATTTCCATCCGCGATATATTTTTTTTCAAACTGCTTAAAATTCCTAAAATTTTTGAAAATATTTCATTTTGATTTTTTAATGTACTTAAAAATTATATGCTAAAAATGTTACACGAACCACTCTCTTTGTAAACTGAAAAATTAATATTATTTATCATGCTACAATTAAAAAAAAATAGCGAAAAACGTCAAACTGCATATTATTTTTATGAACAAATGCAAATTACAATTGATTAATGATAGATCTATCAATTCTCTATAAAAATGTATTCGATGTTTATTTTCATATCTTGAATAGTTTGAAAGTTATATTAATAAAAAAAAAAATACATTCCTTGAAAGTTTGAAATATGATTGTTTTCACAATTTTCAGTAGTTTGAGAAAAGGATTATTGGCGGTTGAGAATTTGTTTATAACAAGTTGTTTAGTTAACAAACAATGCAATTTTTAACCGACTTTTTCTCCGTTAATTTGTTGAAGAATGTTAATCATGATTTTTTAAATAGAAAACATTTCTTTACTTATTATTTGAACGTTTGAAATATAAAAAAATATAAACAATTGAAATTTGTTAGGAAAATATTTTCTTCTAAAAATCATTGTATTATGAGGACAAGCCACAATCAACCCTTGCGAGTTGCGGTGGAGGGTCGAATAGACCCACTCACTCTAGACCTACCATTATGAGGACAAAAAAAAATATGAAAGAAACATTATTGAAAATTCTCACATAATCTGTTTGTTTACAAACAATTTATAAAGAAATGGCGCTGAAAGTATTTTGTTCAACTCACCGAATGTCTTTATTCAATACAGAAACGGGAATATGATGAAAAATATAAGAAAATAAAATTCATAACAATACGTCGATGATTCATTTTTTGTTACTATAAAAAATATAATAAACTCTAAGATTCTTTCCAACGAGAACAATTTTTTATAGTATTCAGAATATATCTTGATTTTTATCAATTTATGAATTAGTATTCAATACTTAAAAATAATGATTTCTTGTGACGTACCTACTTGCTTCATATGCCGCGTCAGCGTCCCCAAATTCACCCGCGGAGGTCTATTTTCAGCGTTAAATTAAAAATTATAAATTATAGAGATAGAGTTTCGGGAGATGGGACATTTTTCCACATCCTATTTTGATTACAACTTTTGCAACTTTGTATGTGCTAAAAACTGTTTAACCACATCGCACTATGGCACGTATTGTTCTGACCACTATCTCTATTTTTCACCATTTTTAACTGGTGAACTAGATGATAAATGAAGAAAAAAATGCATTCAAAAGTTAATGAAAATCAAATGGATTGGTGAAAACATTTAACAAATGGATTGGTGAAAACATTTAATTTTCATTCAAAAACTGAGCAACATCAAGATAACATCTGACAACATCAAGCTGTTTGACAATATTTCCATAGGTGACGTCACAATGGCGTCATTTTGAAAGGAAATAGTCGATTGGAAAGACAATGTTATATTCTATCGACTAAAAAAAATATACGGTGTTTTATTTAGAATTTTTAACTTAGTGCATTTCCGGTTGAGCTGAAATATGTTTTAATTGTTTTTTCATTAGAACTATCAGCTTCAAGGAACTATACGTACGTTCCAAATTTCAGATTTCTCACTTCAAAAACAACTTGAAGGCGTCGTGTCCTATTCAGTAATTTCGTTTTCAAAAAGCCTACCGAAAAACGACCCTCTTATGAACCAATCCACTCCAGATTCACGGTGGATACACTGTTGTTTTGTCTATAATTATTGTGATCTGGTGATCAAAACATTCGTACCCACGATTCATCAGGTCATTTAGAAAACTAGCGAAAGAGAAAGGACGATCGGCGTCAGGCAAGTCAGTTTTATTAGATTTGAAGGGCCACAATTCTATATACCTCCAAAATACTTTCACCCTTCTTCGGCCCAACAGTTATCGTCCCTACAGCACGATATTTTAAGGGATAGTTTCAAGAAATATAATGTCAGGCGTACTGATATGAGTCTCGTGAAATTGTATTTTCGTTGGACCTTGAGTTTTTATTATTTTCGTGCCCTTTCAGGTAAAGTCGGACGAATGGCACACGAATGGGATTATTATGACCCCTATTATGATTTGAAAAATATTTTGGAATTATATTAGTGCCCATTCTTGTGAAATGTTATTTGACTTAGCCGATGTCTTGGCTGGTTTTAGAATTTCGGCCAATAATAGTACTTTATTGGAGCTGTTCTTCTTTTATTATAGGAATTAGTGTTAAACTGTAATAAAAACATAATTTCCGAGAAAGTAAATTGACAGCATAAGTTTGTCAATAGAACGTACTTTGGGATCGAAGGGTAAAATGGTATTTTCACTTCAGAAACATTTTGGAGATGGGTATAAAACACTATAAATAATAAATTGAAAAGAATAAAGTTTTAGGAGAGATTCATTTTTTTGAAATCAATTGCTTTCTTCCTTTTTTTACATATATAGTCCGTTCATAATTTGTTGATAGCTCACTGCAAGTTTGACCCTCATTAGAGAACTGAAATACAGAGAGGACAGCTAATATGATATAATAACAAAAACCAAACTAAAACTGGCAGTTTAAGATGTTTTCGACTAACCCACCTTGTATCTGAAGAAATACAATACAGCTATAAACCTTTTAATCCTATTATGTAGGTATTTTGAGTGGAAATGAGTGACCAGTGTTGTAGAGTATATGATTAAAACATTAGTTACTTTAAATAAATAAATATATTAATATTCTTAAACTGTAGGTACTGTAAACTGTATTTTTATTTTAAAAAAATTTCTTTATTTTATTCAAAAATAATAAGTTACTTGCAATTTGTAAAAGATGCATTTATTTAATTAATACCTATTTTTAAATGATATAAACTACGATTACTTACAAAACTATTCAAATTCAAAATAAACAGGATCATCTTCGGAATCCGAGTCGTCTTGCAGGTTAATAATTAGCGGTTGATTCTCTACAGTCGCATCAATTATATTGTCAAGATCCCACATTTTTTGTTCTTCTTCTATTGCATGTCTTACTGCATCTCGCCAATTTTGTTCTGTAATATGTTGTAAAGACTCATATAACAATTCACGTACAGCTTGTATTTTATATGACGTATTTTTTCTAGCCACATAGCTTTTCATTTGTGCCCAAATGAGTTCAATTGGATTTAATTCGCAGTGGTAGGGTGGAAGTCTAAGGACTGTGATGTTTCGTCTTTCCGCCATTTTGTCAACTACGTATTTCTTGAACTTAGATTTGTGTTGCCGGGCAATTTTTAAAAGTTCTGCTTTAACCATTCCATCTTCGTAAGGCAGGGACTTATTCCGCAGCCAGTCAATGATATCCTGTTTCTTCCACGCAGTCGTTGGAAGTCTTTCAACTAGTCGTGAATGATAAGTTGCATTATCTAATACTATAATTGAGTTTATGGTGGTATATGTTCAATCATCTGCTCAAAATACTCTTCGAAAACATCAGCTGTCATCTCCTCGTGATAGTCTTTTGTGCTTTTGGATTCAAATTCCAACAAACCATGCTTAGCAAATCCTTTTTCACTGCCAATGTGAGGAACTATTAATCTACTGCCTTTACCAGAGGGTGGGGAAATACCAGTAGACCAACCTTCCATAAAGGCTTGCCTGGAGCTTGATATATTTTTATCTGTCCAAATTTTTGTGAGAGTATGACCTGCGTTTACCCACATTTCGTCCTGATAGTAAATTGGCCTTCCTTCAGCCCGAAATTTTCGTATAGATCTTAGATACTTTCTTCTCCAACATATTATCTCTTCCCGGTCAATCAAAAGTGATTTTCGGACTGATTTCTCCCACCGGAAATTTAATTCTTTTAAAACTTGCCACAATTTGGTTCGTCCGACATGAGGCAAATCCGGGTCGTCTCTAACTTCTTGTAAAATTTTGTTTAAGTTGGGTATTTCTTTTTTGTAAAAAAATTCGTGAATTTTCCTTCGAATACCATTTTTGGCAAATTCATCAATTTCAATAGGTTTTCTCCCCCTCTTTAAGTATTCGTTTGTATTTGGGTTAGCTATACCTTTTTTTTTTTCTTTCTGATAGGAACCTATATATTGTTGACTCCCCTACGCCCGTCATGTTGGCACAACTCTTGATTATGTTCTGAACAGTGTTTGTGGGATTCTGAGAAACCAGAGCATCGTGAACGTTCAAAACAATAGTCTTCTCTCTTGGTGAATAGACAGACTTACTGACTGTACGCAACAGTACCGGTGTAAAACTTAAAACTTGATGATGTTGTTGATGATGATGAAGCCATCGCAAGCAATCAAACAAAACAAGCAGGAACGAAAGGTACGTATATGTTTGTAGGAATATGAAAAAAAGTTACTCACGCACTGCACAAAATTCGCAAAATAAATATTAGAGACGTTAATTACTGCCGTAGACGCCGAAACACCAACGAGCCGTAAATTAAATGCGATTAAAAAATGTACTAAACCAAAAATTATTTTCGTTCGTAACAACTTCACATTTCCAAGGCAAGTTTCGAATATAAACTGAAGCTTTATATTTAATGAATAAACACCTCAGGAACCTCCGCCTATGATTTTACGAGTTTTACGACCGTTTTATGACTTGGGCCCTCATTTTGTGCTATCGACAAATTATGAACGGACTATAGATGGAGAATTACTTCCGAAAAACAGTAAATAATGTCTTTTATTGAAATTAATGTTGCAATACAACTGGGTGACTATGTCTATGATAATAATTATAACCACGATTACAACCACGATTTCAATATGAACTACGACATATCACAAGAAAAGTTATTTACTCACCGTTATTAAACTTGTTTTCACAAAATGTCAATAATCAACATACTGATGAATTGCCTGTTTTCCTAAACGTAATATCAATAATAATAATATTTTTCTATCAAAATACATACAATGAGAGGTTTTATATACCGGTTTTCATTTTTCGTTGTGAACATATTTGTTATTTTGTTGAGTTCACTCTTTTCTTTGTATTGTTTGAGTAGCAGAGATCTATAATAAGTTGTCTAGAATATTCGATTGTTTATATAGTGCTTCGGTTGCATATTAGGTTGCATTTTAGGTGAGTTAAAGACTTATTTTTGCAGTTGGTTGTGGATTGTCAAGGAATTGCATTCTGGGAGGGAAGACTGGTAGCCGATATTAAAGGTTACTTTTCTGCAGTCACTCCAATATTTCATCACCTCTAGATCTTTTCCCGCCTTTTCTTTAGCTTCTTGCCAATATTTTCCCGTATAAAATATCGCAGTATCATCTGCGAAACTGATAATTTTGCCTGAGATATTTATCTAGAAAAGTCCATTAACGTATATACAAAACAAAATCGGGCTTAGTATTGCCCCTTGAGGCAGTTTGCACTCCATTGTTTTTTTTCTGCCGGATGTATTTTTTTTAACAGCTTGAGTTCTCTGCTTTAGGTATGTTGTAAAATAACTTTACATCATTCCCTCTTATGCTACTGTTTTCTAAGGTGGATAACAAAATATTGTGACTTACCGTATCAAATGCCTTTGATAGGTCAATGAATACTCCTATAGATGGTGTGCTTTTATCCATTGCATTGTAGATGTATTCAGTTGGTCGATCGGTAGCCGGTCGGTTTGACGTGGATGCTTTTTTCACTCACTCGAATTGACCGCCGTGTTGGTCGGTGGTTCAAGCCCCAGGCTGAACGATCCATTTTCACTTGCTATCGTCCAACCTGTGTAGGAATCACACGTTAAAAGGTAAGACCTCCTTATTCCTTAGCTCGCACAAGTTTTTACTTCTGAGGGTTGTTATGGTTAACGAAAAAACAGATTTTAATACAGATTTTTTTTAAACTGAACTAAAGCATCCAGCGTACATTCCCCATCCTGATATCCAAACTGTGAACCTGATAGCGTATTATTTTTATTGAAGGAGTTTAACCTAATTTTCAGTAATTTTTCAAAAATTTTACTGAAATTAGTAATTAGGGATATTGGTCGGTAGATTACTGGTTCACTCAAATTACCCTTCTTATATATTGGAAAAAGTATAGATGATTTAAGACAAGATGGGGAATGTCCAACTTCTACAATCTTATTAAATATAAATGTAGTGGGTTCAGCAATAAATAATAATAATAATGTTTATTCATAAATAGCGAAAAAATACAGACCTTCTATTGTTACAAAAACAAATGGTTCAAAAAAACTTAGTAATATAAGGCTTAGAATAAACAAAAAATCCACCGAAGCTGATATTATCAGCTTGTGTGTGGTGACATATTATTAAGGTGTGATGTTGATGAATCAAATGTAACACAGTCAAATTAATGGAAAAGAAAACAAGGGTAAAAATGAGATTATAGGTTAACCAGAAGAATGTGTTTTCAAATAGTTCGAGAGTTTCAGATATAGCTTAATTATAAAAAGAGCAGTAGACGAAAGTTGGAACAAAAATATAACAATATAATTTTTTTCCAAGGTTATAATACTAAATAATAATACCAAAAATTTCATAAAAATAAAATTATTATTCACGTCATCTTAACGATAAGATTGAGAGTATTCTGCAGAATATACAAATTGTAACTATAATTTGGTGTGAAGTAAGGATAATTAGTACAAAAGAATCGTTTCAAACCTTATATTTACGTCATAAATTAATCATGAAATATGGGCCAAGCGCGATCATCCTCATTTATTTTATTATGCTTATTTCTTCTAAGTGGGAGGAAGAAATCTTGTTTTTTTTTATATTTTCACTGAATTTTTGTTTCGCTGTTCTTGTTATTTTATTTGATAGTTCTTTACCTTTTCTGATATAATGAAGAAAAGAGAATTGAGATTTTCTATGTTTTTATCACTTTTATTTGTAACTAACGTTGCTGCAGAGTTTAATGTATAAGCTTGAAAATGTCCTCATAAGACGAAACTGCAGTAACGTTAGTTACAAATGAAAGTGGCTGAAAACATTGAAAGTCGCAATTCTTTTTTCTTCGTTACGATTTCCTACCACGTAGTAACGGCTACATCCATAAATTTATTGTTCTGATATAAGTTTTGTTGAATATATCAACTATTATTTTTAAGTCATACACCATTGTTCCATCATCATTTTTTATACGAAGTATTTGTAGTTATCTCGCTATCATCATATAGTTCTTTAATTACTTGCATTATTTGTGCTTTTATTTATTCTATTTTAATAATATTTATTTTTTTTGTTATGATTATACCCAGCATTTTTTTAAAGATTTCGTATTCAGGTTTGAGTTGACAATTGCAAATACATATTATTTTTTTCCTTAACTGACCTACCTATTGAGCTGGTAATCCATTTTGTACGTTTTCTTTTGTCTTTTTTTATCATTATGTAATACGTGCATTTTTCAAGAAGATTTAGGTATGAACTTAAAAAATTTCCATACATGTATCGATATCATTGATTCTATGTATATATTTTGCCAACCAACATTTTTCAGACGTTCAATAAATCCATTTTCTTTTAATTTTTGCATTCTTTTCGTATCCTTATTTTGTTTAATACGATTTTTATCTGTGAATGGTTGAACAAGTACGGTAGAGTGATTAGTTATATCTGTCGGTATTATGATGAGAATCATATTTTCAGTATTGTGACAGGAGGTTTTTATGAATATACGTTCCAAACATGTAACATCCCGTATTGGTTCAATTTCACATTTACTCGCCTTAGCTTGAATTTTACACGTAACGCGATGAAATCATTCTCATAACATGTTCATGTACTTACCTATTCGAGATACCAGCTTAATTTCTATGTAAGTTTCATATTCTTTTTATTGAAATTGCAAGGACACCACTCCATTTATTTTAAAATGTATCCGACATCTGACAGAAATTCTTAGATGATATTGCGTCAATGCAAAAAAGCCGTTATACCTAGCTGTGCACCCATCATTTTAATACCTATAAAGGTGTGCGTATTCTTCTCACCCCTTATAATTCTCCCCACAATCGTAATGATGTATAGGAACGCGTGTGGAAGTGTGTGTGACAGTTCAAATCGGAAATTCCCATACGTCCCCTTTGAATATACCACACTAACAGGTGGATACGACCCCTCTCTATTTCCATTCACCCATTGTATACCCACGTTCCCAATGCTTTTTATTTAAATTTTCAATTGGGCATATAAACCTCAGAAATATTGGTTTTGTCGAACCTAACACAATGTATTGTCATGTTTCAAGATTTATTTCCATTTGTTTTATTTTTCAAGAAAGTGGCTGAACTTCTAATAATTTGTTATACAGAAAAAATATGTACATCTAGGAGAGATGAGAACTGAAATGAATTATTTCAACAATATTCATTAGTTTGTTTATGTTTCAATGAATCAATTTTTAACTATAATATTTCAGTGAATACGTATTCAATTTGATCGAAATAAGCGTCATTTCATTCAATTGATATTTGCCAATGGAACACAAGTTCATTAATTATGTCAGCATAATATTTGTGTGCTCGGGATTCGATGAAGTCTATGAAGGCTTAATCCTGATTGGCGAAGGTTCTACTGATGAGAAAGTTATCAAAGTGATTGGAAAGATGGTAGTCGGTTGGCAAGAGATCTGGGAAGTATGGTGAGTCAGGCAGAACTTCGATACTCAATTCATTCAATTTTTGGACGGTGATTTGTGAAATGTGGCGACCTCTTCTGTGGCGACCAGTGCCGGCTACTGCTGACGCAATTTTCGGTACATATCGTCGATTTCCTCACTATCGGACTCTACTGTGATGGTTTGACCCGATTGCAGAAACTTATAGTGAATCACACTATAGTTCGTTCAGTATTGTCTGATAGTAAAAGAATTTCAAGAATGCAAACATGTCGCTACATCAAAGAAAGCAACATGGTCGTCTCAAACAAATAGCACTGCAATTCACCCACAAAATCATTGAGATATGTTTACCCTCTATATCCCTTGAGGACGTCGCTAACGAGCCATTAAAATAGGGATATGCGACACATAACGCGAAAACACCGACAAAGAATGCGAAAATACCGCCAAAAGATATACTGATATACGTTTAAGAAAATATTAATAGGCGTTGGACTGGGGTATTAATATAAATTTTCCATTGATATATTTTGTATGATGAGAAGATAATTTAAATATGGTGAAAACTAATTTTGTTTAAATATTTTATTTTGAGAAGGACAATTTATATTTGAAATATTTTTTTATTATTTAGAATTGCTACCCTCTACAGATCTATGAAAGAATCAGAATATTAAATTTAAAAATGAATACAAATGTAGAAAGGGCAAAAAGTTACTGCATTTGAGAAAGTAGCGTAAGACTCTGTCCATTATCTTTATCCAACCTATTTAAATCAATACATTACGTCTTTTGATGTAAATAAATTTGATATTATCATTACCATTGACAATGACAATATCAAATTGATCGTCAGTATGATAATGAAGATGGATAAAGTATTCGAAACATCACCAGATAAGTATAAAAATAGAATAAATTTTCGCGGTTAGAAATTTGAACATCTGACTTCGAGTTGAACCGCGTTCAAAATTTTGCATTTTTCGACGTTTCGGCTTCGACTTTGACATTTTCAGGAATTAGAAAAGTGTGGCTGCACTGAGAGATAGGTACACTTTATATATTCTTGTTGGTTTGGAAATGAAGATTCATATTCCTTATTGGATTTTATAGTTGATTCAGAAACAATTTTATAGATTTAATGGGAATACCTACTTCGAATAAGACATTACGATAATTTTAGTCGGAAAAAAGTCTACAGGGATTCGTTGAGTGATTCTTCACACTGGATGATCCAGTTTCATTGGGATTGATGACAACTGAAATGAGTTTTTCTGATGAGTCTATGCAATCATCCAGATCCCACATCTTTGCTTCGATTCTGATTATTTTGTGGATATATTTTTCCCAAGCTTTTTGGTCGATTGTTTCCATTGGTATTTCTTTACTTCACACAGCTTGAAGGTCTTATTATTCCTGGCTTTCTTTATCTCTCTTAAATAGTTTCTTCTCCATTCTACAATCTCTGATTTTTCTATGAAAAGTTCTTCTTATATCAGGAAAAAAACTGTCTTCTCGAATAACTGACAAAACTTTATTTAATGTTTTATATATGTATACATACATAAGCAATTGTTATGAATGTACACTGAAAAAACTCCTATACATATTATCAATAAACCCCATTCATCACTATTTTTTACGTTAATTCAATAAAATATTCTTTAGTATCACGAATAGTTAGTCATCATTCGATATACACGTTCATATCATCAATAAAATCATTTTCATTGAAAAGCTAAGAACAATTTCCATAATTCAATTAACGTATTCACCCTTCAGATGAAAATATTTTATTAATTTGATTATTGTTCCATTGTTTCAAGGAATATTTACTTCAGCTCACGAAAATGCAGTTGAGGAATACTGCACATTATTTCAATGTTCATTAGTATTCAATCAATAAATAAGTACACTAAATCCATGTATGGTTTTTTCGATTGAACGAAAGAATTTATGAATCGTTAACCCAGGTCAATAAATCAATGAACTGATACATACGATAGATAACCATATGTATACTTTGTTTCAACGAAAGGTCTTCGTTATTATTATTATTAATACGTACGAAATTACATCAAAGCATGCCCGAAATCATGAACCCTTACGTTTGTTTAATGTATAATATTCGTAGCATGATGAAACAATACATGGTTTCCACGTACGTATTCAGCAATTCAGTCATAAAACAATGATCATCCCTAGCATCGATGCACAAAGTTCGTTACAGCGCAAATTCCTACGTTGAAATTCCATAATCTCATTGGCTAAAAGGACATTATTGATATCATAAAGATCTCAATAACTAAAACAAGACGCGAAGGTGCTATTGCAGTTCGTGATTTCGTAGGTACTTATTGATACAGTGTGCAGTTATCAGAAATATTCACATAACTTCCTTCAAGAGAAACGAGATCGGCACACAAGTTGAATAAGTACCTAGGTATTTGAATCTACAGTTTATTGAAGGTACGTATTAGATATGCTCATTTTGTTTTATTCATCATTACTTATTTTCATTTTCATTTATGTAAGACCATGAAGTGTTTATCTGCAGTCAAAATATCGGTGCCTTTTCGTTATTAATTAAACATTTCAAACGAAGACACTATTTGGAGACAAATTCCGTCATTAGAGATGTTGTGAGAATTATTGTAGTCAAGTTTTTCAAAATATCAGTAGTTTCAAAAAACACATGAATAGAAAACACATTTTGAATATAGATCTCGAAATGAGCGAAGTTGTAATGCATGCAACTTCTATTATTGATTCTGCAAGCTTATTACCATCGGAGGAAATTTTGCCAACTCAAGACATTTTTAACATCAAGCTGAGCAAGTTCATGAGAACGATACTTCTACCGAGACTGGGATATTTATTCTGCATAAATGTAAAGAAGATTTGAATCAAAGTGCTGCAGAATTTGTTCTTTCTTTGCACAATAATAACAATTTTTTACGAAAAGATGTTTTTAATATCCAGGAGTCTATTGAAAAACTTTTTTTGAAACCTTTACTGAAAACTTTTAAATGCTTCGCTGAATGTTACTTGGAGAAACATACTTTCATAAATAATGAATTCAATAGCTTAATATCGAGTTGTGATGATTATTTATTGAATGTTGACATGTTGAATGCATATATGTTATAATAGAGCCATGAAGATGATAGCAGGGTCTGCTATTGAAAGCGCTCGCATATAATAATAAGTTATTTGAGTTTCATTTTTGTTACCACGTGTTAATGATGAAATATTGAAAACATTTGTTCACAGAAAACTTTCGACAGCATATAGTGCTATTATCTTCAAGGCTGTTAGAGTCGTCCGTCTGAGTAAGCATTCTCAGTCTTCCAAATTCCAGAAAAATAATTGAAAGAATATGAGATTCTGTGAGGAAATAAGGTTGACTGACCCTGCATGGGTCTGTGTCACACGGCATGGCTTATGGATCCATTCATCAAGCACCATACTAACTTTATATTTTGTTAATTGATTTTAGATGGTCGCTATGCTGTAGTATTTTGGGCTCTCCATGGATATTTCTTCCCTACCAATGAAATAGTCACCAAGGATAGTTCTGGAAAATCCAGTGTGACTAAATTCACCATCAAGGATTCCCAAGAATCTTTTTTGTATATTGGAAATTGTCAACAACAAGTAGAAGAGCACATACGGTTTTTGAAATCGAAGAAGAAATCGATTCAACTGTGTATCTCATGTACTGGAGATGACATAAAGTACCCAACAGACATATCTGTTTATTTTGATTATATCAGATACCAATTTTCACATATACTCCAGGCTGTAGATATATGTTATGAAATCATTTATTTATTTGATCTTGATTTTCCTTTAGAATCAGAAATGTTTTGGAATTTTATAGAAATCTTTTTTTTTAAACAAAGGACCGTCATTTTTTTCCAAAAGTTCATATATTATCAGAATATCTAAAGGAAAATCAGGAAATTGATAAAGAGTAATCAGGCTTAAGTATTTTGTATGAACATCAATAATTATCAAAATCATAGTATTGTTACCAACAATAATGAATTATCAATAAATTCGTACTTCTTTGATTTTTACAGTTTCACTTTGAATATCACATTGCCTCACCTTAGTATAATGGTTTATTTATTACGTATTGAGGAGGAAACTGTTTCATTGTCAGCAAGAAAAATGATGATTGATGAGGGCGAAGCGCCGAAGACAACCAAACCCTAAGCCCATTATAGAAAAAAATCAACGAAAAATGTATATTATTTTATTTTCAACTAAAAATATTAAAATTGAGTGGACAACGAACGATCGTCGGTTACGGCGCTTCAATACTGACAGCAACAATTAAATTGATCAGGATCGGAAGAGACAGATCTTATGTCACCTTCCAATTTTTTGCAGAAAGCTTAAGCAATCCTTCTAACAAGTCAGAAATGTCTATATTACATAGTGGTATTGAATAAAGGTTCCAGTGGAACTAATTAAGAAAATAATATGCGAAAGTATATAGATCCACTGAACACAATTCTTGATTTAATGAATACTTTCATCAGTACAATATACTAGGTATAACGTTAAGACATAGTTCAAAGTTCATCCATTCAGTGAACACGTTAATTACTTTATAAACACATTCATCAGTTTTATGAACAAAGTACACTGATATTACGTACGAAATGTTCATTCATTCAATCAATATATTCATCACTACGACGAATCCAGTCCATGGATTTTTCATCAAATCATAATGAATCAACGCATTCATGTTCGTTAAAACGATGTACTGTTCCATTGATGCAATGAAATAGACTAGCAGATTTGTGAAAAATGTTCAGTGCTTCCATGAACAAGATCAATGAGTCAATGTAATCATGTTCGTTGAGCCAAAGATTCTTGTTTGTTAGTATAATAATCGATTATTATTCAATGAACTGAGACATGAAGTAATAAAAAAAGTAACATTATATTAATGAAACCTTTCATCGGATGAAAATCAATGTTCAGCAGTCATGAATACAATGTTTTTTTCATTTTTATTACGTACCTATTTGGTTCAGTGTATATAATTCTTTAAGAATACAATATCTGCCCGCAATGAAAAGTAAAGAGGAAGTAGTGCAAAAATGCGCGAGTATGACCGGTGTCAATAGATCGACAATTTTTAGAATTCTCAAGGAACTCAAGGAAAACAACAACTTTTTTGAGCTGCACTGCACTGAGAGCACTGCTAAAAAGTGTTTGTTTCCCGATGAAGAAGTGAATAATTCTATTAGAAGAACAGTACACCCTTTTTACATAAAAAACGAAATACCTACATTAAATAAAGTTTTATCAGTTATCCGTGAAGACAGTTTTCGACCTGATATAAGAACTAGATTATGGAAGATATTACAAGAGCTGAATTTCACTTTTGGAAGGAAAGATAGAAAAACATGTTAATAGGAAAATCAGAGATTGTAGAATGGAGAAGAAACTATTTAAGAGAAATAGAGAAAGCCATAGCACTAGGTGAATCAATTTTTTATTTGGATGAAACATGGGTCAATGAAGGTCATACCGTCTCGAAGGTTTTGGCAAGATCAGAACATGAAAAGTGGAAGACAAGCCTTTATGGAAGGTTGCTCCACTGGTTTGAAAATTCCAGTTAGAAAACGTCGTCGTCTTATCATCACTCACATAGACAGCAGTGAAGGATTCGTGAAAGATGGATTGATGGTGTTTGAATCGAAAAAAAATGGGGATTATCAACAAGAAATGGATGCCAGAGTATTCGAAGAATGGATTAAAAACATACTTGTAAAACTTCTGCAGGGATCCATTATAGTAATGGATAACGCAAGTTATATACCACAGTAGACGAGTCGAGAAGCTGCCGACGTCGTGTTGGAAGAAAGCAGATATTACTGAGTGGGTAAAAATGAAAGCTATTCCTTTTGAATCGATCATGTTAAAAGCGGAGCTTCAAAACTTGGCTAAACGTCATAAGTCCAAATTCGTCAGGTATGTCACTGATGAGATGGCGAAGACTAAAGGAATGTCGGTTCTTCGGTTGCCGCCTTATCACTGTGAATTGAATCCAATAGAGTTGGTTTGGGCTCAAGTTAAAGGATTCATCGCAAGGAATAATAAGACCTTCAAGCTGTGTGAAGTAAAGAAATACCTATACAGTGCTCTGGAAACAGTCGACCAAAAAGCTTGGGAAAAATGTATCCACAAAACAATCAGAATAGAAGCAGAGTTATGGGATCTGGGTGATCGCATAGACTCATTATCAGCTGTCATCAATCCTAATGAAACTGATTCATCTAGTGAAGAATCACTAAACGAATAAGTGTAGACTTTTTTCAGATTGAAATTATCGCAATGTCTCATTCGAAGTAAGTATTCCCATTAAATCTATAAAATTGTTTCTGAATCAACTATAAAATCCAATAAGGAATATGAATCTTCATTTCCAAACCAACAAGAATATATAAAGTGTATCTCTCAGTGCAGCCACACATTTCTACTTCCTGAAAATGTCAAAGTCGAAGCCGAAACGTCGAACAAAGCAAAATTTTGAACGCGATTCAACTCGAAATCAGATGTTCAAATTTCTAGCCGCAAAAATCTATTCTATTTGTATACTTATCTGGTGATGTTTCGAAAACTTTATCCATCTTCATTATCATACCGACGATCAATTTGATATTATCAGTGTCAATGATAATAATAATATCAAATTCATTTACATCAAAAGACGAATCATAACTACAAATTATAACGTTTTGATTTAAATAGGTTGGATAAAGAAAATGAAGAGAGTCTTTAAAACCAGATGATACATATTTCTTTTAATATGCAATTTTTTTAAAATTTAAGTTGATGACAAATTTGATTTTTATTTCCAAAAAGCTAATATATAAAATGCATTCCCTTTTTTTTCTTGTATTGTATTTATTCGTAAATTTAATATTCTCATTGTTTTATAGATCTGTGGAAGGTAACAATTCTAAATAATAGAAAACTATTTCAAATATAAACTGTCCTTCCCAAAATAAAATAATTGAACAAAATTAGTTTTCACCATATTTTAATTATCTTCTCATCATACCGAATATATCAATGGAAAATTTATATTAATACCCCCAGTCCGACGCCTATTAATATTATCTTAAACGTAATATCAGAAAAAACATCGAGCAGTTCTTTTGGCAGTATTTTCGCATTCTTTGTCGATGTTTTCGCATTCTTTGTCGCATATTCCTATTTTAATGGCTCGTTGGCGGCGTCCTCAAGGGATATAGACATATCTCAGTGATTTTGTGCTATTTGCTTGAGAGGACTATGTTGCTTTCTTTGATGTAGCGACATGTTTGCATTCTTGAAATTCTTTTACTCTCAGACTAAACGAACTATAAGGAGATAAATTAATGTACGGTTGTAATTCATTTGGTCATGTCTTGCAAACTTTTTTACCGCATGACGAAATGAATGACCCATTTTGGTATAAAAAAAACAAATTTTACAAAAGCACTTTTGCAATTTATCGCCTCAGTTACATATAGAGGTCATTTTTCCAAAATTGAAATTACTTAGGTAACACTTTTTCAAGTATTTCTTCCAATTCACTTAATCAAGAATACAAAAAGAGTGTATTGGAGAAATTTCTCAAGTCATTTTTTTCATTTCATTCAATAAAATAACAGTAAATCTCTCACTATGTTTCCGTTCAATCGATCAATGTGTTACCTGTTAAATTCAAATCGTTTTTCTATAGTCTGGTTGTTATTCTTCATATTTAAGCACTCTTCACATCCCATCCTCATAAATATTGACACAGATCAGCAGATGAAATCTACTTCCTCTGTGTCCTTCGCCCAAAAAATTATATTATATACCTGAGCGGCGTTAATATGAAGCTGTGTTGCCAGTTTTTCAAAATTAGCAGTAGATATTTTACTAGACATTGAAAGTCATTAATCTTTGAGAAATTGATTATACGAACATTAAAAACTGAAAAAAATCTGTTGTGAGAAAGGATAATGCAGTCATGCTGCTGAAAAATAATTAAATGAATATCAAAAGATAAATACATAAGCACTATTCTGATCATTCCCAACTTCATTTCATTTTAAGAGCCACCGCCACTAGCAGTCAGCACTGATCAACAGAAGAGGCACGATCCTACTCTACGACGTCGCCCGTCCGCACATTTCACAAGTCACTGTCCGAAAATTGAACGAATCAAGCGTTGAAGTTCTGCCTCACCCACCATATTCTCAAGACCTTTCGCTAATCGACTACCATCTTTTCAAGCACTTCGATAACTTTCCCATCGATAGAACCTTCGCCAATCCAATATAAAAACGGCCAAAACTTTTGAAACAAGCTGATATATTTTCAAATCAATTCAGAAATTGTAGAATCATATCTGATGTGAAACCGAGGTCATAAGTATCAATAAAATATGGATGAAACGAGAGAGCTCTGTGAGCTAATCGAAATTGAATATGTGTGATTAGACCGTTCCCTTAATATTTCTATTATTTAAATCTAGAATCATATATGCCGTGAAACCGATATGCTTCCAGATAATTTGACAAAAACATGTTAGCTCTGACATGTCACTGCCATACCCATTTCTTAATTTATGCTGTACATAGTAGAACAATGAATTTAATAAGACAATATGATTGGGAAAAATCGATATATCAATTTAACCGTCAGTATGAAAATATAAAAATTCATCCCTAAATAATAATCACAACAAAATTTTTTAAAAATTTGGAATTAATAAAATTTCAAAATCTCTTATAGTGACCGAAGCTTAATGAAGACCTAAAATTGGCAACAAGGCATTCTGTTCGTGTGGCGTTTTTGGATCGTGTGTGTATTGGATCCTGGAAGGGGTAAACCTCTCTGTCCTGAGAACAAATATCCTTAAAAGTTCTCACAACAAAACGGACTAACCGATCGGAAGCGCTGGTATCTAGATTAGAAGTGTTGTAGCCGGCATATGTCACAAAACAACATCCGGTCGCCTCCCTTTTATTAGCTTATTAATTATGTTGTGTACCTGTTGCAGTGAAGTTTCCATAGTATATCTGTCCTTCTCGAGGAATGTGAATAAAGTACCGCATAGGGGTCTTCAAACGTTTGTCTTCATTTTTTTAACGGAGGTAATTGAAAGAAGTTTTAATTTTTTTCAAGTTTTCACGAAAATTCATTATTATAGATTACGATTTCTAAAAATGTATATAGAAGAATTTTTCTTAGTGCTATTTTATTCTGAAGGCGATGAGTTTTCCACCTGATTATTTTGGGCGGTTCATTGTTTAACTTTCCTCATAGTCTTAGCAACAAGTTCAATGTCAACGATTTTCCATCCATTTCATCGAAAATAAAGATTGAGGTGTCAATTCAGAATAATAACTACCTACAAACTTTTTTTGAAAAAGTTTGAAGTTCAACACAAAAAAATGCAAAAGTTATGAAAAAATAAGGAAAAATTAAAAAGGGGTTTTGTTTTTTGTGAATATTTCGAGAAGCACTGCAAATGTCCGAAATACAGAAAAAATGTTTAAAGAGGAAGGATGATTGAACAAAATAATTCGTTGTCAGTTATACTGTTGTTAAGTACTGGATTTTACAATTTGAAAATTTATTCAAAACCATGAAATTTTTAAACTACAGATAATCAATTTTCACCTACCTAGTCTATTGCTGGAAGGATTTAGAACAGATCCTGCTGAAAAAATTACAATAGCACTTTGTCCGTTACTTCATCGCCTTTGATAATGTCTATCGCAGTAGTAGAAGAAACGTCAGGCGTCAAAACTGTAGACTATTTTTCATCAGTGATGACTTCCAACATCTGTGCCCACTTTGGAAGTGATGACTTCAGTGGAATCCACCAGTTCCCTTATTGATCAGATCGAGGCAGAAGAATTCAGATGGGAAATCGGAGAACAGCTAGATCGAGAACCAGTTCCAACGTCTAACATCAGCAATGAAGAAAGAAGAGCCCTGAAAGGGCTACGTAGAGGCAACAACATCAAGATCTTACCTGCAGATAAGAGAAACGCTACTGTTGTGATAGATACTGATCTCTACGAACAGAAGATCGAAGAGGTGCTTCAGAAAGGAAAATACACGAAGATCGTTAAGTTCAATTGCAAGGAAGTTGTACCAGTCTTTGAAAAAACACAAAGTCTATTTTTCGGAAAAAGAGAGATAATCGCTAACACCGTGCCACAGTAAGCCCCCTCACTTGTATGAACTACCAAAAATCCACAAAAAGGATGTTCCGCTCAGACCGATCATTAGCTCCAGAGATTCAGCCACTCAGAACTTGTCTAGATTCTTACTACCAATAATTGAACCACTGCCAGGTAAAACATCATCTTTTGTGAAAAATTCAAGGCATTTTGTTGAACTACTAGGGGAAATCGAAGTCAAAGAGCAGGATCAACTGATCAGTTTCGACGTGGAAAGCCTCTACACCAATGTTCCTATCGAAGGGGAACTTCAAATCATACAGAAGAAGCTATCCAAACAAGGGAACCTGAAAGATAGAAAAAAATTACCGATACAAGTAATCATGGAATTACTAGGATGTTGTGTATGAAACTGCTGCTTCCAACTGAATTTTTTACGCAAAATGAGGGACTGCCAATGGAATCGCCACTTCCACCGGTGATAACCAATATATACATGGAGTGGTTTGTAACTATGGCCATTAAAGAAGCTCACAAGAAGCCCCTAGTCTGGTTGAGGTACGTTGACGACACTTACATAATATGGAACCATGGGAATGCAGAACTAGACACTTTCCTGAAGCACATCAACAACGTAAGTCTTTCTATCACTTTCACAATGAAGAAGGAAGTCCACAACGAATTGCCTTTCTTAGACGTATTGGTGAAGAGGACCGACACTATATGGGAAACATCTGTATATCGAAAACATCAAGACTCTACTAAACCGTGCTTTCGGGATCTGTAAGGTAAGGTCTCGAAAAGGAACTAGGCATCATCAAAAATGACCAACGGAATGATTACTTCAGAGTGATGATAGAACAGGCTTTAGTTAGAGGACTGCAAGAGCTCCACAAGGAAGAGAAGCCGCCACAACCAGTACTTGTACTTCCCTACATCAGAGGATTATCGGAAAGGATAAGAAGGAATAGGTCCAAGTATAACATCAGGACCTGTTTCAGATCTGGGAACACTATCCGTAGCAGCCTCATGAAAACCAGGCCACCAAACGCGGACTACGATTCCAAGAATTGCATTTCCCGGATACCCTGCGTGTGCGGAGAATTAAACATCGGTGGAACTAAAAGGCCATTGAAAGTTCGCATTGCTGAGCACAAGAAACACACACAGCGAGGAGAAACCAGCAAATCCGGAATAGCAGAGCATGTTTGGACTCATCAACATAAAATCAAGTGGGTTCAAGCTCATCCACGAAGAGGAACACTGATTTAAGAGAAAATTTAAAGAAGCCTCGTATATGTTGTCCACCAAGGCATTTAGCCAAGCTAGTGTAGAGATACGTAACATATGGAAACCTTCAATTGAGTGGAAAACGACTAACTCCCGCCAAACAGTCATCTCTCGCTAAAACCAATGAAGCGGAGAGAGGGAAGAGGGAATAGGTGAAAGCACTTGAATGACCTATGAAAAATAAGTGAGTGAATAAGTCCAGTCATCACCTGAAGACGATTGTGGATACTAACTATCGAAACGTCGTGACATTACTTGGTTTGGAATCTTTCAATTTTCAACTTTTCATTTGTTTTTGATAATATTTTTGAATTGTTTAATTTCAGCTTGTATTATTATTTCAATTTTTTTATTTTTTTTGTTGTTGCTTGTGTGTTATTTCTTTGTAACTTCAGTTTTTTGTTCAATGAAATTGTTATTTTTCGGTTAATCTTTTTAATTTTTCACAGATTCTTTCAGGGATTTCAAATCAATTTATATCATATTAGACAACGGAAGTCCGAACTGATGAAGTACACCACGAAACATTATCCACCACCTTCAAACAAACACTGTAGACTATGGTCAACAATCCCCGAAAACAGCTTCGACATATTTTCATCCGATTGTGATAATTTACAACTCAATTATTGATAAAAATAATGATTTTAAAGAAAACAATTGTAAAAAAAATTATTGCTCAATTTTTTTTTATTTAATTAATAGTGAGTATTGAGGAATGATGTTTGAAAAATCATAAATGATATTTTTTTTCCTTTATTTCTCATTATTTTCACCAATGACTGAATTCCCAGAAAAAGTAATTTTGTATACCTATCTTGTGAACAATGCAATATTTATTTATATACATTTTTCATATAATGGAATATTTTGTTCAACTAAATTTCAATTGTGAAATTTTTACTGAACAGTTTACCAAACCGCAACACGTGTTTTACATACAATAGCTTCTTCAGGTGTGTTCTTACTCAATAAATTCTACCTCATTAAAGTTAACAATTTGAACCCTATGATCTTCTGGGTACCTTATAACTAATAAGTTCACCTGGGTTCAGGTATAAACAATTTTTAAATAGTTATAGTCAAATTACTGCTACTTCTACTTCAACATGTATTAGACCTGGGTTTAAAAAACAATAACAATAAAGAAGGTATTTTTGAAACAGTATTTACTTCACTTACTTACATAAACTATGCGCTCTGCACTCATATTACATTACTTCAAGAGAAAACATGTTGATATATAATAAGAAATAATAGCCTACAACAGTTTTGATTTAAAATTTAAATTAGTAATCAATCTAATTTTGTTGAATTAAGCAACTATTTTTTATAACTACTAAAATTTCATTTTGCGTGCTTTAATTGTTGTAATTTCATTTATAGTACCCTAAAAGTTAGGTTTTGAAGCTGTTTTGTATTCAATTGATAAGATATAAGTTTGCCAAATTGGTCAGGCGTGTTTGGCCAGTTCTCGAACGTAAATAGTTCTTAATAATTTTAGGTTTAACAAATGAAAGATTTTGATTATGCTTGTAGCCCCAAAAACAGTTTCTTTATTCCATTCATGATTGGTGGTCATCTTCTTCAGAGCAGTGTATAATATCTTAATGTTAGCCTGTCTTTTTGAAGACCATCGTGTGTCACTGTGATCCTTCAGAGTGCTACCCAGATACTTGTTAAAACATTCCCATCCTATCGTTGAATCACTTTCAAAAAAGAATATACTCTGTACAATACCAAAAAAAGTGATCATCATTGGGGATATTTCTGCTGCATGCAGATTTATTATTATTATTATAGCAACCAAATTCATGCTGTGCGCGGCACATGGCATAAATCTAGCTAAGTCATTGATGTTGCCAATGTGAGCTTGTACGCCGTTTGATCTTACGTATTCAATGTGTTGTTTCAGTTGGAGATGGTAATGACTTAAAAGATCCAAAGTGGTCAAAATTACCCGACAGTTTTTATCAGATATTGAATCTGATAACCCCAAGAGGAAAATGTTTTTTGCACAGTGCAAAATCATATCCACAACAACTTTTTTTAACAAAAGTATGAAAATATAGTTTATAAAATTGAAAACTTGGATTTTCAAATAGTTTTTCTTCCCCTAATTTTGCGCCCCCTCAACCTTGCGCCCTTGGCGGGGCCTATTTCGCAAACCCCTAGATACGTCGCTGGTTAAACGGATACGTCATGAATTATTCACCAATTCTCACATCAGAAAACATATTTGTTAAAGGGAAAGTGTTCTATTCTATTTGGTTATTCATTAAATTTTCAGAACTCGTAAATATATTAATTCTTAACAACAATTCTTTTCCTCCATTTCAGACGGGAAATTTACGTAAACTTTGAAAAAAGCCCCAGTATCGTCATTTCTTTGAAAATTATTTGAATTCTTATTAGTTTGCAAACGCGCGAGACATCTTGTGGGGATTCTCAAAAGTTCCACATACGGACTAATAATAAGTTCGGCCTTCGAGTCACAGATGGCAACATTACATAAAATTGGAAAGTTTCGATGAGAATTAATGTCAACTAACTGTATTATATAGCTTATAGTACGATGTATTAGGTCAATGGTATTAGCTTGTTTCGAAAGTTTTGTCAGTTTTTATACGTCTACTTCAAATTGTAATATATCAGTGAATTGAATAACTTTTTTCGAGATCAATTGCCCTTACACCAAACTGATATTTTTGCACTCGACGCGCGTTTCGCCAACAAAGTTAGCATCCTCAGGAAAAGAAAATTGGTTTTCTTCTCCTCTCAGTGGCTGACTTTTTTTTGGTAAAACCTTTACAATCGCCTTTCTCCATGCATTTGGAAATACATTTTCGGTTATACAAAAATTTATTACATGCGTTATGTAGAGAATAATGTGTGAACAACATATTTTTACCATCCATCAAAACCCTTAGCTCTAGTCTTTATACTACAAATTGCTTCGTAGGTGAATAAGTCATTGATTTCATGAAAAGTAAACACAGAGTCAGTAAGCATGTTGAATTTATAAAAATTTATTATTTCATCAGACTCGTTCACTAGATGTCACTGTTTAGTGTTTAGTTCGCTGCGCGTCGTGTGTAAGAGAGTACGGCAAAACATTTGGCGAAAAAAAAAAGAAAAAGTAGGTTAATCCTCTGTAATTATTTCTTGATGTCAATTATTTTTCACATTATGGTGTCAGTTTGTTGAAATAATGGTGATATTTGTATTTATTGCAAAGTATACGAACAATGCTACGTTTGAACCTCAAAATTATTTGTTTCGTGTCATGCCTTGTTTTAGTTTTTGTTGTGGTCGTCTCTCCCGGAAAAAAGGAGAGATGGCCAATTGCAGTCGGTATATGATGCCCATGATGCCATTGTACAGAAATGGTGTTTTATGCAAATAATTGATTACTTTTTGTATTTGTTTAAGATGCCTAGTAAATACAAGAGGAAGGCAGTTGCTGTGAGAGGAAACTGGTTGGAAGAATCACTGAAAACAGCTATCAAAGCTGTAAAAAATGATGGAGTATTCGTACGCGCGACCGGTCTTCAGTACCAAATACCTAGAAAAACATTAGAAAGAAGAATAAAGAAAAATAATGACAAGAAAGGACCTATGGGACCACCTACTTCAGTTGGAGAAGAGAACGAGAAGGAATTGGTTACCTATATTAAAACACTGCAAGTTAGAGGCTTTCCTTTAACGATGAATGACTTTAGAAAAATAGCTTACGAATTAGCCGAACAGTTGAAAAAAAGGTTCAACGAAGAAAATCAGAAAGCAGGATATGACTGGTTGCAGATGTTCTTAAGCAAAAATATTGATATTACACTAAGCGAGTCTGAAGGAGTTTCTCTGACTAGATTCAATGCCATGAATAAATTAGAAGTTAATACATATTTTCAACTGCTTCCCCACTGAACATCTGCTGGAACATCAAAACTAGGAAAACGTAGGAAAATGTATCAAAATGAAGAAGGAAAACGAAGAGACAATAAAAGATACTGTTCGATATGTGAAAAAAAAGCTATTGGAAGACAATCTGATAATATAAGTGACGATACTCCATTGAAAATTTCGTCAGATAAGAGTAAGAAAAAAGGTCAGACGAAGAGGACAACTGGCGTGCGTGTGGTGAAAACTAGTACGAAATACTTCTCATCGAATACTGGCTTCAATGTACAGTGTGCCAGTTTAGGCTTACGAACACTGCCCTGCATTTGAAACGATGGCCAAATTATAGCCATCTTACCTCTAATGCCGTGGCCATCACGCCCGACCAATTGTGATTAAAAAAAACTCAAATAATGAGGTGATCTCATTGGAAATTTTCACTTTTATATTCATAATATCATGGTTAATTCTTCAAAGTTGTATAAAAAAAACTTATAAAATTATTAAAACATAAGTGTTTGATTTGTGAAAGAGCTTAGAAAAAACTATGGCCTCATGACCAGAATGAGTTTCAGGTGATTTTTATTTGCCTATATTATAATTTGCTGCGAGTAATATCTGAAAGAGTTGCGGAGTCTTTCTCTGTGATAAGAAAATTTGTATCATGCTAATATATTACCACGTGGGCTGATGAAAATTGTTGAAAATTATAAAAAAGAGCGGTCCGAGAGTAGATCTTTGAGATACACCTTGCTCTACTTCATGGATCAATAAGTCCCGAGACTAACCCAGAGATGGCGCTCTTAGTAAACCAGTAACCACGTCTTTCTAGAGTACTAACCTTTGCTTGAAATGTGTCGAAATTTTAAGTCGATCGGACCAGAAACAGCTGAGTTATCGAGGTTAGAGTAAAGTCGTTTTGTAGTTTGTTTAAAAAATGGAAAAAACCGAGTTTCGTGTTCTGATAAAACATTGTTTTTTAATGGGTAAAAACACCGTGCAAGCGAAAGAATGGATTGAAAAATGTTACCCGGACTCTTGTCCATCAAAAGCAACGATTTGTCGGTGGTTTGCCGAGTTTAAACGTGGTCGTACCGACACAAATGACGCAGAACGCTCGGGTAGACCTGTGGAAGCTGTTACACCGGAAAATGTGAGTGAAGTGACAAAAATTGTAATGAAAGATCGTAAAGTGAAGCTCCGTGAGATTGCTGAGATGACACAGATTTCATATGGAAGTGTATTTACTATCCTTCATGAAAAATTGAGCATGAAAAAGGTTTTTTCTAAGTGGGTGCCGCGATTGCTTTCGATGGAACAAAAACAGCAACGAGTCGATGATTCAGAAAGCTGTTTATCGCTATTTACTCGCAACAAAAAAGATTTCTTGCGTCGTTACGTGACCATGGACGAAACATGGATACATCACAACACTCTAGAGTCAAAGCGGCAGTCATCTGAGTGGTGCACAGCTGGCGAAAGCCGTCCGAAACGTCCGAAAACGCAGCAGTCAGCTGGCAAAGTGATGGCGTCAGTTTTTTGGGATGCGCATGGCGTGATTTTGATTGACTACCTCGAAAAAGGTAAATCGATCAACAGTGATTATTATATTGACTTACTGGTACGTTTGAAGGAGGAAATCGCAAAAAAACGACCGCACATGCAGAGAAAAAAAATCCTTTTTCACCAAGACAATGCACCTTGCCACAGGTCGATGAAAACAATGGCAAAATTAAACGAATTGGGCTTTGATCTGCTTCCCCACCCCCCATACTCACCAGATTTAGCCCCCAGTGACTACTGGCTCTTTGCTGATCTTAAAAAAATGCTCCAGGGAAAAAGATTTGGCTCAAATGAGGAGGTCATCGCTGAAACTGAAACTTATTTTGAAGCGAAAGATACATTTTTTTATAAACATGGTATTGAAAAATTGGAAAAGCGTTGGAACCATTGTATCACCCTAAAAGGAGATTATGTTGATGAATAAAAAAAAAAATGTAAAAAAAATGTTGTTTTCATTGTTAGTCTCGGGACTTATTGATCCATGTGTTATTTTACGTGATTCACTGACTGTGTCCCCAATAACAACTCATGAGTATTTAGAAAAGTGGTGATGAGGTGATGAGACAAATGTCTTGTCCTGATACTTCTAAGTACATTATCGAAGATGACAGTGTCAAATGTACGGGGCATTTTATAAATATCACATTTCATATAACTCAATAAGAATAATTCAAGTGATTTTGTCTCTCATCTTTCATTTCACATTTTTGACGAATATCAACAGTGCACTTCAATGAAATTTCTCTATTAATTTGTCATACCGTATATCATTTCATTAAATCGAATTCCTTCCTGCAACTCTAATATCTAGTATATATCTAATGAACAAATATCAATTAATACATTTCTAATTCAATATCCGAGCTTCCATTTGTCGACATCACGAAACTTCAAACTCAATCAGTTCCATGTACACAATAAGAACAGAATTGATTCAGAACTACAAGCAGAGTATCTTCAACAGCTTGTAATTGAATACTGGATATCGGCTAAGCCTATAGTACTTGACAACTAATCGGTTTGCATACTTCAAAGTTTGATTTGATCCATTTGTTCATTATGATATTACGAACATCATAAGCTGTATATTCATTAAATCGGGGATTTGCTTTGTTTCATGAAAAACGTTCCACGAAAATGAATATTTCAGAAACTCATGAATAGAAGACACAGAAAGAAAAATCGATTGAGAATCAATAAATTTCACGGAACATTTCAGTGTAACAGAGAAGTTTTGAAGAAAGTAGTTGTTGTTCTAGTTTTTATACAACTAAGTACCGAATGATGATGGTGATGATGGAAATTGATCATACGAAAATCCTTCTAGATTATTCTAAGATCCTTCGCGTTTCTAAATAATCCGACGATCCCTTCTTGAAGGATATTTATGAACATTGATAGCTACTCAACTTAGCCAGTGTTTGTCGCCTCTGTTTGGAAAATTATGCAACAGCAGAGCACATACTTTGTGGCTGCCCCGCTGGGGACCGAATCAGGTTTTTAGAGTTCCGCAGAGCCGTACTCTTACCATCTGACCTGAAAGACCACTCACCATACAAACTAACCGGATTCGTTGAAAAGCTGGGTTTATTTGGTCATTGTGAGCCACAATGAAATTTCGCGGGTTGTGGTGGAGGGTCGAATAGACCCACTCACTTTGAACCTAACTAAGACTCCAGCCCTTGTGCAGTTCGAATCTTTCTGTGGTAGATTCGACAGCTTAAGCTCAATGAGCTGCGCATCCCGATAACCTCGCTGCGTTGTTTAGTATTTGTTTGGCTGCGAACGTGTTTGGCGAATTTGTGAAAATGGAGAAAATTAGTCATCGTTATGTGGTACAACACTTTTATGTTCAAATCAATATCTCTGTACGTACGTGTTGTTTATTTAGACTTTCAAAAAGCCTTCGATCAAATAGACCATTATGTTCTTCTCAGCAAATTGACAAAATTGGGACTCTCTAACCAACTGCCTACTCTAACCTAATCATATCTAGTTAACAGAAAACAATTCGTCGAATATGAATCTTTCAAATCGGCTCAGTACATAGTTACATCTGGGTTACCACAAGGTTCTAATCTTGGACCTCTTTCAATTTTAATTTTTATTAATAATTTGGCAACCTCTTTGAATATTCCTAGCCAACTATTTGCAGACCACCTGAAAACATATTATAAAATCGACGACATTAGTGACTACCAACATGTACAACATGAATTAGATGTAATCAAACTTTGGTGTAATAATAATCATCTACAACTGAACGTATCCAAATGTAAAATAATATCATTTACAACAAAAAAGCGAACTTTAATGTACGAGTATTCAATCAACAATACCTACTACAATCAACCGCGTACATGAGATAAAAGATCTTGGTATAACATACGATAGTAAACTAACATTTACAACACATATAAGGAATATGACTGCTGATGCAAATAGGGTGCTTGGATTCATTTACAGAAATGACAAAAACTTCAAAAGTATTTCCACCTTAAAATTGCTATATTTTGCGTATGCCAGATCTAAGTTACAGTATGGCTATGTATTATGGAATCCAAGTTTACGACTACCAAAAAACATCAATTGAGAGCGTGCAAAGGAAGTGTAAAAGGTGATGGACAATACCCCACGAGAGGCATCGATCATAAAATTCTGTTTACACGATTTGATATGACATCTTTGGAAAATGGGAGAGTTATCCTTGGTATGAAATTCCTGCATGAATTACTAAACAACAATATTGACAGTACGGCTCTTTTACCCGAGATCAATTTCTCAGAACCAAGAAGTGAATGTAGACACAATCTGAAATTCTATTGGGAAGCATCACGCACAAATGTTACAATAAAAAATAAAAAAATAAAAAATAAACGGACACATATATGAATAAATAAAATCTTTCAATTCGTACATATGAATTGGAGGGTCAGTATATATAAAAAACAAACAATCAATATCGTTCACCATTTAAAAACTTAACAGTCATGTAAAATCTGTGTCTATCAAATTATCATTTATAAACTCTTGGTAACTATAATAGCACTTTTTAAGTAAAAAATTTTTAATTTTGTTTTGAAATACCTTATTATTGTCAATTTGTTTCTGCTGATTTGGTAACTTATTGTAAGAACTGATTACATTGTACCGTGGGGAGTTCTCATATAATGAGGTTCTGTACTGTGGAATTCTTAAAGAAGCTCCATGCCGTGTATTATGTTCGTGCTCAGATCCATTTGTCGCAAGAACCGATAAGTTATGTCTTGCGAACAAAACACATTTTAAAATATAAATGGATATGAGGGTTAAAATCTTTTTTTCTATAAAAATGGGCTGACAACTATCCCTGAAATTCAAATTAAATATAAGTCTATGGATTCTTTTCTGAGCTACAAAAACTCTATTTAAGTCTCTTGCTCTTCCCCAAGCCATGATATTTAAACTAAGTTGAGAGTGAACCATTGCGTAGTAGATATTTAGTAAGCCTGCTTTATCTAAACTGGGCTTCATCTGCCGTATAGCATAAAAAGCTTTGTTCAGATTTGCACATACATGATTGATTTGTTGAATTTTTTGTGCAGTAAGTAGCTTCAATAAAATCTGTGAACATTGTGATATTCATTTTGACTCTCTAAACGCCTTGGTATCATGTATTCACAATCACTTTTGATAATACTCTAAATTTGTGTCAGTACTGCTACATTGCATGATTTGTAACTTTTTGTGTTTTATACTCAATTTTTCATTCCTCTTTAAAAATTCTACGTATACGAATATTTTATATATACTTTGTTTCAGCATTTACTTTTATACATTTCTATATTCCATTTTTTTAATATTAATTCATATATACTCTGTAATAATAGCATTTCCTGTAACTGCGTACTCCTATTGGAAATAAATCGCTTTTTTTTATTTGAAAGGCTTGGAGCCTAACCAACATAAAAACTGAATTGGATTCTACTCTGGGTGAGTCTGCTTCGACGTTTATAAAATATTGGGTAGCAGAGTTTAAACGAGGCCATACGAGCTGCCAAGACGAGTATCAAAGTGTTCCACCACATGAGGTGACGACTCCAGAAACGGTGAAGAAAATCCACAAAGCGGTACTGAATGATCGTTGACTGAAAGTGCGCGAGCTAGCAGATTTAGTTGGCATTTCAAAATGTGCGGTACATCGTTTTTTATCTCAAAATTGTAAATAAGAAAGCTGTGTGCAAGATGAGTGCCGCGTTTGCTCACAGTTCAGCAGAAACAATGTCGTGAATACATTCCACTGAGTCATTACATTCGGTGACTCATTACATTGAGTCACCGAAGTTTCATGGCAACAAAAAAGAATTCCTGAGTGGTTTCATGACACTAGATAAAACATGGGCCGTCATTTCACACCCAAAACAAAAAAAAGAACAATCAAAACAGTGGACTCAAAAGGTAGAACCAGCTCCAAAGAAGGCGAAGACCATTTCATCGGCAGGCAAGGTTATGGCATCGGTTTTTTGGGATGCTCGCGGGATAATTTTAATTGACTATTTCAAAAAATGTAAAACTATCAACGGCGAGTATTATGCGGAATTATTACAACGTTTTTGTGAAGAAATCAAGCAGAAACGGTCGCATTTGGCTAAGAAAAACGTGTTGTTTCATCAAGACAATGCACCAGCTCACAAATCCATCATCACAGTGACTAAAATTGAGAAATTAAAGTTTGAATTGCTACCTCATGCACCCTATTCGCCACAATCAGCCCCTGAGATTATTTTCTGTTCGTAAACTTGAAAAAATGGCCCAGTGGTCAAAGATTTTCCAACGATGAAGAAGTGATGTCAGCAATTAATGGTCATTTTGAGGAGAAAGACAGTTCTTATTATAATAACGGTATCGAACTTATTGAACGTCGCTGGGAAAAGTGTATACAACAGTGCTTTTCTTTAATGCCCTCATCCCCTTTTATTTCAACTCAAAAATTTGAAATTTGAGATAATGAAATTAATGCATGAATACTTTCTTTTGAAGTGAAATTGACAGATTAAACTTTCAAGATGGCGACTGGGCGCCATCTGGAAAAATTTGAATGTAAAAGGTGGTCTTGTGATAAGTCTTTTTAAAGCCCCTGATAAATGCTTCATAACCGTAGAAAATAATGGCGAAACTTTAAATGATTGCCTGAATATATTAATATTCAACTACATAATATGAGGTAATAAACTTGAGGTCAATTCACAAAATGCTCGAAATGGTTGGCTTGAATTTCTTGACATATGAACAGCCTATCTGATATTTCACGCCGAACATTTTCGAACACAGTAACGTCAATATCCCTACAATATTCCTACAAACTCTGTCATATATCCAATATTGAAGCAGGTTCAGTTTCGTACACCTTTTGCTTTAAATAGCCTCATAAAAAAAGTCCGAAGGTGTCAAATCTGGCGAGCGGGCTGGCCATTCTGTAGGATCTCGACGGCCAATCCAACGACCGGGAAAATTAGTATACAGATAGTTTCTTACTTGTCTGGAGTAATGTAGTGGTGCTCCATCTTGTTGTAATACAATATAAATATTGAATTCATTAGGATTCGGTTCGACGATTTCAGTGATGAGAGCACCGGGAAAAATGATTGAAATTTACCTCGGAATTTTCATTTCGAACGAAGAAAATTACTTCAGTTTTATTGAAAATATACTTTCTCTATTGAATAATTCACATCCCCGAGCGTAATTTCAGTAGGCAATGTACTTTTCATTGAGAATTAAATATTCGTCTAATATATGTGTGAAATCATAACGTATTATTTCATGTGAAGAGAAGAACTAACTGGACGATGGGTATTCCCCCTTAGTGAAATGTAAATTTTCGCCATCTCTTTATCGAATGTAAAATTACGCTTGTATTTGTGAGTAATTATTGTATTGTTCATTCTTGTCTACAGAAGCGCATCGGTTTGTCTGACGTGTGCATTAGAATATTTTTGTTGTTGGTGAAAATAAGTAAAGAAGGTGAGTACATTTCTTGTAAAATTTCAATAACTAGTCCAATAAACAGATGAATTCATTGAGTTTTCTCGTTATGCATTATAGAGTGTTTTTTATTACAAGTATATCCTAACCTCACATCGCGAATGTATGGAATAGTACAACATATTTTAACTGATTTTCAAATAATAACAGAACATATATTTGAAAATGTTTGTGATAATTACTGAATGGTATTGAGAAAAAGAGATATACTCAATAGCAGTGGCGTAAATCATCAGTGACGCCGTATGCACTATTCATTTTAAAAATGAATTTCGATGAGGAATAAAGTTTCGTATTGGTGGTTGCAAATATCGGACAATGTTAAATCGTAATTTCATTAACCTAAAAAATATCTGAACGTTTTATTCGTATCTCTCATAATTTTGGATAAATTTGAGGATTTGTGATTCTTATTATTGAACTTGAAAACATTTTTGCGATGGAAGGCAGTTGAAATTGAAGGAATCGAGAAACACTTTAGAACCTTTTTGTTTCTGTTGAAGAGGTGAACAAAACACTTCATCACCACTTCATACAATTTCATTATAGCTATATTTCAGAAAATGTTGGAAAACATTTGGAAAAATCAAATTTTTTATTTAAACGGTTGAATATGTATCAAAAATTTTTGAGAAATAATAATATTGAATTCAAACTAGTAGTAGTTTTTCTCTAGAAATGTGTGTTCGTCAACTTACTGTGTTTTTAGATTTCCAAACCTATTCATTTGATGATATTTCATTTCTCTTTTAGGATAATACCACCATGAGCAAGAAAGAAAATGTGTTAATTTGAAGAATGGTTTTTTTATTTTGTACTGTTATTTGACTTTTTTGAAAATGAAAAAAAAAATGTTTTGCAGAATTTCATTTCAAGAATGTATATGAACTTATTTTGTATATACATATTTTTTTTAATATATCAATGTGTAATATGTCTTGTGCATTCAATTATCTAAATTATGAGGAAAAATGGTCACTTAAGAGTCAAGAGTCAACATCCGATTGAGGTATATATAGGTATATATAGTGTATTCAAAACTACTCTGAATACGGACTTTCTTACAACGGAATATCCCAAGGTAATATAACCCGTAAATGAAAAATTACAACGTAAAATTTTATCAGACTATAGAATTCCACTGTGAAATTATATAAAAGTGTAAAATTCTACTGTAAAATTCTGTGAAGAGTGTAATATCTCGATATAAATTTATATCGCAAATTTACCCTATAAAGTTTTATTTCAACACAAAAGTACACTCAAAATGAAAAATTACACTGAAAAATTCCACACTTGTCTTCGGGGTAGAATTACAAAATAATATTCCGCATGGAATGTGAGATCACACACGAAAGTAATTTCTCGCTAATATGGGCGGTAATTAAATTGCCACCGGTACCGGTGGAAATCTTTTTACCAGTGAGGGTCAAAAGTAGTTTCCAGCATATTCAAATACAGTTCCCCTGTTAAATTGTGATCAATAAATAGAGGTCCTACAATATGGTTTACCAATATTCCTGCCCAAACGTTTTTTGTCTGTGTTGTACCATTTTAATTTTGTATGGATGATACCTATTTTTCTTCAAAAGTCTCAACACAGTGGAAGGAGACACGTCACAAATATTCGCGATGGAATAAGTAGACTGTTCAGGATTTACTACCATCTCACCAATTATTTGCACTTGCTGTTCTTCCGGAATGGACGGATGACCTGGGGGCTTTTTGTTATGTACACTACCGGTAGTTGTGAATTTGGATACAAGTTCTATCAAATATTTTCTATAGACAGGACGATACGGAAAACGTTCATTGGAAATTTTTTCGGTGTCGTGAAAGTTACGCGTTGCATCTTAAATGAAAATCGCTTCAATTTTTTCTTCCAATGGACGAGAATTGACCATTTAGAGATTGTTTCTACTAGTAAAACGAAAACCAAATGAAAATATTCTAACTGAACAATGATGTTCATTGTCGTTTTTATAATCAAAAAATAACTTAGCAAACCTTATCGGGTGATTGGAATTGCCATATGGCATATAAAAAGGAATATTTCTGGAAATATCGATATTGATGTGTTTGTCTTCAGAAAATTATTAAATGTTCTGCCATTTTGTAAGAGGTGAAGATATTGACTTCGTATTCTAGGATTGTGAAGTATTCGTAAGGAGCTTCAAAATGATGTATCACAAGACCCCCCTTTCCATATGATTTTTTTTCCAGATGGCGCCCAGTCGTCATATTGAAAGTTTCATTTGTCAATTTCACTTCAAAATAAAGTATTCATGCATAAATTTCATTTTCCCAAATTTCAATTTTTTGAGTTGACCTGTTCAAAAAATAAAAGGGGTGGACGACATTAAAGAAATGTACTGTAGAACTGCAATGAGATTATGTTGAAAAATTAATACATTATTTTTCGAAATTTTTGTGTTTTATCTGTTGAGCCAGGTACTTTTGGGACCACCCGCATATGTATAAAAAATATACTCACTGAATACACTTTTGTCATTACTCTCACCACAATTCGAAGTATGCGAAAAATTAGGTATTCGAACTCGATATATCGGCAGCTAGAGGTTGCATATCTTAATGAGGAGCTAGAAGTTACTTCGAATTGGTGTGGAAGTAACTAGGTTCAATTCCATGCCACTAAAACCCAGGCATCGATTTTTTTCAAAATGATAAATGTCCCGAACGGGATGCAATGATGTCAGGACAGAAAATTCCGCTTTTTGCTTCGATAAGTTTATTGGGGGTTAAAATAGACTCTAATATGTCTTAGCACAATCACTGGAATTGGGTAGGTTGCTTCTCAAAAGCTTGGAACACTGTTCCGAACCAGAAAATTGTACACACCTCAGCAACTTTTGATGCTTTATAAAGCTCAGAAGACCTTCTTTGGAGTTGTTCTCATGTATAGAGCTCCGCACTTGAGTATACCCTGAAGCTGCTGGATTCCCTCCAGAAAAGAGCCATCCGCCTGATTGAAGACACAAACATCACTTGGAACCTTGATAGTCTGGAACATCGAATAAAGGTTGAGGATTTGTCTCTCCTTTATATATTCTTTCACGGAAAGTGTTCAAGTGACTTGGCACATTTGATTCCATCAAGAGCGGTACATATCAGAAATACACGACGGCTGTGGCTGTTCATCGTTTTGAAGTTAAATTCAGTACACCTCGAACTTCACTGTTTGAGAACTCTTTCATTTGGAGAACTGCATTAATGTGAAATAAACTTTTTGGAAAAGTTTTTCCAAATACCTAATGGATCTCCAGAGATTCAAATCTAATGTGAATCGCTATTTTTAGAGAGACACGCTCCTAGAGCGCCTTAAAAATTTTTCCTGAGGTGCTTGTGTTTTGTCCTGAAATTTAAAAGATGATCTATTCGATTTTTTGACAAAAGAAGTTAAAATGAATAAAGAATATCTCTTATATAAAGTTTTCATGGTAATCAAAAATTACCGAGTACATCTATTTGTACACCAACTGCATGTGTTTTATGAAACAGTGGAAATGAATGACTAATTGTTTCACTGATTCCGATAATAATGATGAGATAATAACATTTCCTCTAAAAAAAACGTAAAATATGTGAAGGTATAGTATATCCAATACCAATTGGAACTGCACAGAGAAGGAATTCCCGCCTCGGCATAGGCGTCGGCATATTACTTTTCAGTGGTAGTTTTTCAGTTACTTATTGTTACCCACCATGGGTAATTATGAAAAACTTCGAAATTTAAGGTACTTGATTTCCGAGTCGAAAACTCTAAAATACAATGAAAACACAAATAACAACAACGAATTCTCGTCAAACATATATTTACAAAATAATAGAGGCCAACAAAATTGCTAGAAAAATCAAAATTCTTCTTCGCTATATTCGGATGAGGTGAAATCATCATCGGGTTGAATAACGATCGGATTTATGGAACTTTGCACATAATATTTGTTCTCTTCTTTTATAATGTGGGCCCACACAGTTCTTCCACACATCACCATTACCTACTTCATTCACCACTCGCCTTATATTGTCAAGCACTACAGCATTCAAAGTCGGTGACTGATTACATTTCCGCAAGCTTTCTTTCGTTGTGGCCCAAACCATTTCAGGTGGATTAAACACACAATAGTATGGGGGCAAATAAAAGAGAATATGACCACGTGTTTCACACATCGAATCAATAAAATACTCTTTTGAAATTACGTTGTTTTATGGTCGCCAGTAATACCTTTTTCATTAAAATCTTTTCGGGTATTTCCATGTCATGATTTCGCATGAAATCAACAACAATATTTGGGAGAAGCTGCTCACTCAACCAGGTTTCGAATAAAGCCGCAGTCATATCTTCGTGGTAATCAGCAGACGAATCTTTTATATTTTTGGCCGACAGAAGCAAAGCGTTAGGTACGAAACCACTTTCATTCCCGGCATGCAAAATTATAACACGTTTTCCCCTTGAAGAAGTTGTGTTCACAATACTTGATTTCATCTACCCAGCCATATTTGACATCATGGGTGTCAAACAAAGTTTCGTCGAGGTAGATTATATGTCTGCGGGATTCTCGGTAGCTTTTCATTCGCCTCAAATATTCTTGTCGGAGTTAAACAATGCGCGTCTATTCCATTATGACCATCCGATTGTTCAATCTTTTATATTTGAAACCACAAGACAATAAGACACCTCGTAGAGTTTCTAAAGATTTGTAATTGTAATCGGGATAGTCGAGTAATTTATACCAAATCATTTCCATTTTTTTGGTATATACCATAGATTGTTCGCCGAATCACATCTTTTGTAGCACCATCAACGTTTGCGAATTTTTGATTCCTTTGTTTTCGTTTCATTGCATGGTCAATGACATCCCCTATTTTAATGACTCGAAGAACTGTCGAACGAGATAGTTTCGTCAACTCGCATATTCTATTCACAATATCATTCTGTGAAGTGTGACAGTTTTCCTTCTTCGAACATTCATGAATATTTGAAATTACTCGCTCAACTTGAACATGTAAGTCCTAATTTTCAAATTCCGGATCCCTGTCGATTGACACAGATTCCTCACACGTAATGTTATCATTTATTTCAAAAGGTCTCCAGAAAGCCATATTGATGAAAGTACCCAAAAACACTACGATTTTCACAAAAAATTGGTTTAAACGATGAAATGGGAACCTTTGGTGTGAAAGTTGAAAACTTTTTCCAGAAATCAATTACCCTAACACCAAACTGATATTTTTGCACTTGTCCGCTTTTCAATGTATTGTTGACAAATTAATTTGCAGGTAGTGGTTCCACTAGTTAATTACCGAAAAATCAGTTAGGATAATCATCATTTAATAAACAAAGTCCATATCGGACCAAAAAGCTTTAGGTAAATGAACAGCTAACTCTTGTCTTTAGATTCAGTATCAATTTGCTTCTCCTGAAGATGCTAACCTTGTTAGCGAAAAGCGCGTCGAGTGTAAAAATATCAGTTCAGTGTTAGGGTAATTGATCTCGAGAAAAAGTTTTCAAAATCGATGTGCAAATCCACTCACTACCTCACCTAACCCCACGAACACACGGCACTGATAAAGAAATATTGTGAAACGGACAAAAAAATTAGTATTCAGCCAGTCCAGCTAGCCGAGCCTTTACTCCTCAACTACATTTGATAGCACGTTTACTAACTATATGGGCGACTAGGAGCCACAGGTAAGAAATGTTTATGACTGTACTCTTATTTTTATTGCTGTTCCAATTGGGAATGGATAGACTATAAGTGTGTTATCTTAGTGTGCGATAAAATTAGCGGAACTTCATTCAATTCTTCGCTCAATGGTGTATTTTTTCAAACTATAGTTGTCAGAATTTTTCAAAACTGATGATTTACTTTTTTGTCAGATCCATCAGAGCCAGAGTGAAGAATAAGTAATTCAAAAATCAACTTCGAGGTTGTTCGAATCATTTCCCTGGCATTTTCCTGGCAGGTTTTGTGAATTTTGATCATCACATCAAATGAACATATCAAAATTCTGCTGAAATACAGTCAACAACCAAAATACATGAATGTTCTTTTTATTATTTTTACCACAAATATTTCATTCATGACACTACAGTGTATTTCAAAACGTAAAAAAATGCAGCTGAAGTTATCATAAAACTTCAATAAATGCGAAAATGTTGCGAATATGTTTGTTTCCCTATAATGTTATCGTGATAACTTTTAAACGATTCATCCAAATTACTTAGGGTAGAAGACAGAGTTTATCTATAATAAATGTCTACTTAAAACGACAATTGTATCAATTTTCATAAGAATTAATAGATATTCTAAAATATGCATTGTAAATAAAATATCAAATTTAATTGTAAGTATTTATGGATCAGTATTTTGCATATAGTGGCTATCACATAACATGAAGTTCATCACAATTTTTTTTGTGTGTATACATCAGTATCAGCCATCTTTTTCGTACCGTTTTTTGTAAACAACATTGTTAAAGAGCCCGCAACTCATGTTTTAATAATTATAATATCAATTGAAGTTTATTGATTGTAAAAAAAGTTAAAAAAAATGTAGTAAGTCAAAATAATCAAAAAAAAAATTTTACACCCCGTTATAATTATGTTATCTGTACGAAAAGGAACAACAAAACGGTGTTGCTATGGAGTATGTAAAAATGATACACGATACAAATCATTCAAAACCAACACATACTATTTTATAAATTTTCCAAAGCCTTGTCTTGAATATCGCAAAAAAAATAACTAAATCATCAAGCAAATTATATATTGAAGCATGTGCAGAATGTGCAAAATGTGAATTATGGGTGGAAAAATATGGCAGGAGTGACGATGATGTTACCAAGGATACTTATATTTGCTCACTACATTTCTTTGGAGAAAGTGGTCCAACTGAACAAAACCCTGATCATTTAAGCTATCAGGAATTTCAATATACGTACATTATTCCACTGTAAATTTCATATATATTATGTTGTATTAAATATTTCCCTCTAATAAAAATTACTAAACATATTCAATTCAATATTTACATATTTGTCTAATTGATAATGTCATATGTACAGCTTCAAAATATTAATGGCTTGATTTATTTATTAGTTCCATAAATAATACTCATGTCAACTGAAATATATGTTCAATTACATCAAATTAATTGACATTATTAATAAGAATAAAACTGTAAATACTTTTTTTTATATGTTTTCAGATAGTAAACAAATGCTGATACCTAACCTCTCAATCAGCTCACTTTTTTTCCCTTTTGCGGACGTTCATGACGTTTTAACCACCTTTTTGATTGTTCACAATTATGAGCCCCAATTTTTCACACTTACTCAATATTTAACGTTATATTATGACCACAATTATGTAAAACCTTTTAAAATTTTAGCCTATATGTTATTCGTATGTATAAACTGTATATATGTAAAGTTTTATTTGAATCCGTCCAGTCGTTTAGGAGTGAAAGATACATAAACATACATTCTTACATGGCCGCGGTAGTAGTGCGCCCGACTCACGGTCGGAAGTCTGTGTTCGATTCCTGCCTCGACCAGATATTTTTCTCGAGAAAATTTATCTGGTTGAAGCTTGGATGATTCTGCAACCGTGTTAGGAATCACACGTTAAAAGGTAAGACCTCGTTAGTCCTTAGCTCGCACAAGTTTCTCAACTTTTGAGAGTTGTCGTTCGTATGGGGGCGACAGCTGATTAACGGAAAAACAGATTTGGAAGGCAATTTATCCATTCTCACAAACTTTCTCATTTATAATATTGGTATATATATATATATAGATAGAAATACATTTTTTCAAATATTTGGTGTAAAAATGAATTTTAATATTGTTGTCTCTACTACAAAAATAATACTCGTATCTCCATAATAGTTTTTCTTATCTTTGAGTAATTATACTATATCAATGGAATCGAGATTTACCAAGAAACGGATTTCCGAAAATTATATTTAAATCATTCCGTAATTATCAGTTGTCCTTGAAAATTATAATTAACCAATAATAATTTACTGAGAAACAATTCAGAAATTGTTCTTTCCTCCGCCAATGTTTCAGTATACCGAATTAGCATAGGAAATAGGAAAGGTGATTTACATTCTGGAGGAACAGCATTGCTCCATTCGACTGGTTATTCAATATGTATGGACATGCTTGGAGGTTATGGCTGTTATGCCTTTTAAAGCTATACTTGTACCTTCCAGGCTTGTACATCGCAATCACAATGAAGGAAACCGGGATTCATGCCAACAACCATAAAAAAAGAAAACGCAATAGTGGGTTATTTGTGAAAGAAATTATGAAGAACGAGAATTGGGAATAAGGTGCTTCAGTGAGGTTGATTGAAATCCATTTTTCATGTGACGAAAAGATAATGATTGTACTGCATAGAATAACTGAAACCACTTCTTTTTAAGGAGTCTTAACCTTTTCTCTTTAATCTCGAAAACAATCAATGAAGATGTCTGAATTCACAAAAAGTATGTTGAAAATTTACTATTGATAAAAAAACTTTATCGTCATTCCATTTGATGCAAAAAATTGTACTGAGTTGTAAATCTCTCGTGAGGACATCTTTGAAACATGGTATGACATTTCTAGTACCCTCAGCACTTCATGCTTCATGCTATCTCATGTTGTTTGGCATTCACAGTTTTGAATTTTCGAATATGATGCAGTGCTGATGATAAGTGAAAATTACCAGCAGTAGTTCACCACGGCAGTATTACTTTATTAAAACTAGTGCGTTCTCAAATCATTATTTATCGCATTTGAACATGATTGCTTCTTTGATTATGTTTTCATTTTCTGCATCTACACTCATCGAATAGGTCCTTTTCCTGAATTTTTAATCTTTCGGAACCATTTTTTTTTCATAACTGATGTAACTGATTCATAACTGGTTTCATTGCAAATTGTAAAGAAACTGTCAGATAACTTCAATATTCTTAACAGATTCGCAATAAATATATCTACTTATTATTTGTTTAAACGTTTAGGTTATATATCTGAAAAAGTTTTCTTCCTATTTTTTTCTAGGAACTTTGCCCGTATCGTTTCGCGATATCAAATGTTTGCATGATGTGGGTGGTTGTACGTAAGGGTTATAGGTGAAAAGAAAAAAAAAATTAAGCGTCAGATTTTCTAAGGGGGTGTTAATAATCTGACGATTTCTATCTGACGCAAACTCGCGGCTATTATTATAATGTGCAAAAAAAAATTCACCATTTTGAAATACTCAAGCGCGTCAGATTAAGATATATATGGTTCATATTTATGTTTGAGACGTGCTGTCTCATAATCTGACGATTACCCAGAGGGATTCGCTGAATCTGACAAAAACAATATTTTTTCATTTTTTTTTAATTCATTGAACTTAATTAATTGAAAAAAGCTCAGTGTATGTTTTTTAAGTACAATACTTGTATTTATAATGAAATAATTAAAAAAAATTATAAAAAAAATTAAATTTTTCATAATCAATTGATTAATTGATGAAGAAAAGAGAAATGAAACTTTCTATGTTTCTTACCATTTTTATTTGTAACTAACGTTACTGCAGTTTCGTCCTATAAGGACATATTCAAACTTATATATTGTATAAGTTTGTTATTGCAGTTTCATCCTATGCAAATATGAAAAATAATCACCAAATCACCACATTGACATGAAAATCACCGAATCTGGTGATAAATCACCAACATTGGCAACATTGGTACTAAGTTACTTCTAAATTACATCTATTTTATACTCTAACATACTACCTACTTGTTTGGCTAATTTCTTAATGAATTAATCTACCCGGAAATGTCAGGTATAAATTCATTAACTATACGAATAAATTGAATTTCCGAAAATACCGTGATTATATATAGTTAATTTTTTCTCACCTGGAAATAAACAGATTAACTGAGGGCAAATTATTCAGATCAGTTTGATCGCTCATAAGATATTAGAAGCTTTAATATTTGTCTTCTGGAAATGGAGGAGCTTGAATTCATGATTGAACTCATGTCCTTCTGTAATTAAATGAATGTAATATCTGGAGTTTATTTTTCCATTCTGGAAACTATTTCTGTGTTCCTTTATGTGGGCTTTGAACGGTCTTCCAGTTTGACCAATATATAACATCGGACATTACCCACATCAAACAGTATACACTGCTGATTTTTATGGAACTGAACTTTTCTCTTTGTTATTCTTGATGTGCCTGCCTAAGTTGTTGTTGGTTTTGAAAGTATTATTAACACCATCTTTGTGCAGAAAATTTGAAATATTCGTAGTGGGTTGGCCTAAGTAGGTTGAGGTTCGATAACTTTTATCCTCATCTCTTTGAATTGGATAAACTTCATTCAAAGCTTGGCTGTATAACTTTCTTTATAATAGAGATTGTATAGACTGCTTTCGTAATTATTGTTGACGGCTATTTGTTTTATTAAGTTCAGTTCTTAATTGAAATTTGCATCTGACAAAAAAACATTCATCCGTCTGTGAATAATTCTGTTCAAAGCTTCTACTTTGTGCTGATATGGGTGGGTGGACGAATTATGAATGATGATATCTGTAAATGCTGGTTTACGATAAATTTAAAAATCATGTTTATTGTTGAATTTCGTTATTGTAAATTCCAAAAAAATTATAGAGTTGTCCTTGTTCATTTTTCACAATTGCGAGCAAACTGCATGCGGAAAGAGGTTTTGTCTTCAAGTGATTCTATAGGCGCCTTTCAAGAAATATTAATGAGACTTTTTGAAGAATGTTTTCCTAAACGGAAAATAAAGATTGAAAAGATAAATAAATCGTGGAAAACACAGGGCATCAAAATTTCTGCGACCAACTTGAGATCGCTACTTTCAATACGAAAATATTTTTCCGATAAATTTTCATAACATTTTTCAGCAAATATCGTCAAATTTACAGACGGGTGATTAAACATGAAAAACAAATTCATTACAAAAGTAGAATAAAAAAGCTGATAATAAAATCAAAGAAAACTGGGCCATAGTGAATAGTCTAAGAAATGAATCAAATTCAATTCCAGAACACGTCAATATAGATCCGGAAACACTCAATGATGTTTACTGCACAATTGCTCAATAACTAACTTCGTCGCTTGTTACTACTTCAAATCCTATGGATTATTTGAATAATGTAAATATGCCCAACAACTTTAACTATGAAGACACACATTTATTAGAGCTGAAAGAAATCTTGTAAGAAAATAGAAACAAAAATACAACGAGCATTGATGAAATTTCAGTAAAAATTTTAAATAACCTGCCCGATTCCGATTTGAATACACTAGTGATGGCTATAAATGAATCCTTTCCCTCCTTTCCCTCCGTGTCTAAAAATAGCTCTTGTAATTCCTATTTTCAAAGGTGGTAATGCAGAAGATCCAAATAACTTCAGACCTATCTCCATGCTCTCAACAATCTCAAAATTCATAGAAAAAATGGTGAAAAAAAGGGTATTAGCTTTCCTTTATAAATACAATATATTAACCGGCTGTCAATTTAGCTTTCTGAAGGCAAAAGACACAAATGATGCAATCATTTCCTTTCTTGAATACTTCTACACACATCTCAACAATGGTGAGGTCGTAGCTGCAGTATTCTGCGATTTCGCCAAAGCTTTTGACTGTGTAAATTATGAACTTCTTTTGCAAAAGTTGAACTACTATGGCTTTAGAGGAGTGTGTAATGACTGGTTCAGGTCTTACTTAAGTGATAGAAAATAATTAGTAAGATCAAACGAAAAACTATCACACACTAAGGATATCTTATGGGGCCTTCCATGAGGATCAGTACTGGGCCCGATTCTTTTCCTCATTTATGTAAATGACCTGATGACTCTCTCAATTCTAGGAATTTACACCATCTTTACAGATGAAACCACGCTCCTTTGGCATGGAAAAATACTTTTAATATGATAGAAACTATCGCTAGTGATTTAGAAGTTGTGAAAAAATTATGTAACGCTAACTACTTGTGTTTTAATACTAAAAAAATAAACCAACCTCACTTTCAGCTGTGATATTAACAATTTATACTTGAATGGACAAATTCTTGAGAATAAAAAGCAATTCAAATTCATGGGAATCTTCATGGATAATAAATTAAAATTTGATCAACATATTTCAGCTGTGAATAAACACTTGGCATCAGGATGTTATGTACTTCAAATGAACTGAGTTCATCCACAACAAAAATGGTATATCATTCCCTGATTGAGTCCCACCTGAGATATGGTGTTGCCTTGTGGGGATTTTGCAGTCAACAACTTTTTCATTCAGTGTGTTTTGCAAAAACGAGCGGTTAGATACGTATGCAAGGTGGGAGTGCGTGAGTCATGCAGACCATTATTTTTGAGAGAAAAAATTCTCTTTGTTACTTGTATTTTCATACTTGAAACTGTTTGCCTGATTTACAAAAAACATAATATGCTTGGAACTCCGGAACATACAAATTACATAACCGGCAAGTAACTAAAAATTTATCTTCCTGTTCCGAAAACAAGCCAGACAAAGTATTTTTCAATTTGTGAAAGTAAAAATCTGTATAATCATATACCTTAAAGAAATAGGAAGGAAAAAAGCTATAAAAAGTTCAGAAATCTTGTTAAAAATGCCCTTGCAACTGAAGCGTACTACAATCTTGATGAATATTACAATGGAACTTTGCTGTGATTTAATATAGGTGTTTTTTTGTTGTTTATATTGACACCTATACTTCAGATTATATTTTATACTGGGATGTATGTTATTTTATTGCCATGACATGTGAACTTATGTTCAAATTATGTATATTTGTTATTTACATCTTTTGAAAAAGACTATACAAACTATTCTGTCTACAATTTGTTAAATTTTATTTTCTATTGTTATATTTTATCTATTAGATATGTGAACTTAATTTGGCTCAAATTGTGTTTCTATGTATTTGAGTTTTTGAATTGTTTCTTTTCTTTTATTCTTTGAAGTGCTATATATACCTGATTTTTTAATAAGCTTTGTCAATGAGATTGTATTTTCTTGGATAATAAAGTATATGTCTATCTATCTCCATGTTGAATGTGACGGAAGGGTGGAGAGAATTAAAGAAATTTAAGAACTCAGTCGATTGTCTGTTCGTTTCTGTGGAACATACCAGGATATTTACTACTCATTCTGCAAAAGTCTCAAAACGGGAAACCCTTGTCCACGTGTCCGCGGTTTGCCATCAATTTTTCTTAAGTGCTGTTCCAAATAATCTTCCCCTTTTGAATTTAATCAGAGACACTCAATATATTATACGGTATACCTTAAAAAAAGTCAAATTTTCCTATCAGGTGAGTTATTTATGTGAGCGGTATCATATTCACGTTAACCTCATATCGGCAGTGTGGCCAAAATTCTGTTTCTATGTTTCCCAATTTTTCATGCGCTCGGTTGCCTGACCCACAATCTGACATGCATGTCTCCCTGCCGGCCTTTCCAATCGCTCAGTTCTATATATTGCGAACGCAGGTGGAATAGTTCCCGAGTGTTTAATGCGATACCCGCTTTCACGAAAGTAGACACTTATATAAGGTGTGATAATGAAAACGAAACATGACGCATTGGTAATAGTTTGCATTTAGAAAATGAATCGTTCGGATATGTCTGTTTTTGTAATGAACATTTTTTAAAAAACAACACAAATGCATGCGGAATAGACCAATTATCAAATTGGTTGATTAAATGTTGCTCATCTGAACTGTGTACTGTACTCACCTTTCTAATAAATCTATCTGAGGCATGTACATATGTATTCTGCAATAAAAACAAATTGGCTCCCAACAGACCCTCACATACCCACTTGACACGAAATGGCCACTTACTTCTTCCCAGCCTACATCGAACTGCTCTCTACCAAAAAAGTTTCGACTATCAGGGATGCAAACTGTATAACAAACTTCCCGACGACATTGAAGTTTCAGGAAATGTCCATATTTTCAAGAGAAAGGCGAACTTCGTTCCGCCTTAGAGGCAATAAAAAAGCACATTTTTGATTTTAATAATTTAATTTTTTTAATAATCAAGTATTTCAATTATGCTTCATTAGGCTGTACTCTTCAGTTAAGCACCTTGTGATACACGACATTTTTTATTTTATTATCAGGCTCAAGTATAAACAACGCAGATGGTCTTCCGACCCGTGAACATGCCACATATAATTGACCATGTAAAAAACATTGATTTTCCAGATACAGACCACAAACTTTCAAGGATTGGCCTTGTGATTTGTTAATGGTCATGGCGAATGCAAGACGAATTGGAAATTGAAGTCTTTTAAACTCAAACGGCATATCGGTTGGGATAATCGGGATCCTCGGAATGAGAACTTTGTTCACATTTACATTGTTCATCAATTTATTTACCACCAAACGTGTACCGTTGCAAAGTTTAGGTGGGTTTATATTTCGAAGCATGATTACTACGTAGCCAACCTTCAGGCGTAAACTGTGCGGTGGTAAGCCAGACACATCCAAGGAGTTTAAAAATTCAATTGGATAGTTGGTGGTAAATATAATTCCTCGTGATCGTATTCACGTCCCCGTTCCAATTCTCGATTAAATGCGTCATTCATTTCACGATTTGACGCTGGCATTCCTAACCTGACTAATAAACTACCGCACGTAAGGTAACACATGTCTTCGATCAAGAGTAAAGCCCGACTATGTATCTCCTCATTCATCTCAAGATCTGGATTTCTCGAACTGATACGAATTTGATGTATAATATCTTCTTCTGTATTTATACCACAGGTTAGATGGGTTCGATGGAAAGTATGTCGGAATGATGATAGCAAATAATGTGCGTATCTGACTTGGAGATGCAGAGATAATATCTTCAACGATTGTCGTATCCTAATAGGTATTGTTTTCTAGTAAATTGGGTTCTTCACATGCAGCACAATATGTTGGGAATATTGTACCATTGACAGCCCGTAGTAACTCAAATGACGTTGTCCCACCCACATTCACCACCGACAATCGCAAATAAAAGCATTCATCATTCTCTGGATGAACTGTATACACACGACCAACATCCGGATAACCAGGAACCGTATTGCCTTGCTTCCGTCGTTGAAAATTCTTTGATGAAGCATTCCAAGTGCAATAATGTGGCATTTCCGAGTATAGCAAAGTTCGTGCAAACGGATCTCTTTGGCAGATCGCAAAGAAACTGCTCAGTGTTGTCGCTGGATGTGTTTTACCACGTTGAACAACATTCGAAGTCGTGAAATATACTCGTTGACCATTCTCCAGATGTCGTTTTTATAATTGTCAATTTTTTTACCATACCCAACCATTGACAAAATTACGTTTAGTTGTCATTAACCTTTTTTTGCTATTCCAAGTCAGATGCGTTTTTGCTATACCACGTTTTATAATGACTTCTTGGTGACTTCACGGAAACGCGGTCGAACGGGATAAAAAGTATCCTATGTCCCTCTCCTTGATCTAAGCTACCTCTCCACCAATTTTCAGCCAAATCGGTTCATCCGTTCTTGAGTTATAAATAGTGTAACTAACACCACTTTCTTTTATATATATATATAGATACATCCTGATAATATGTTCTGAAAGTAGCTAGAACTGTGGTTTGGTGTTTCAAAAAGTACCGTTATTCAAATTGACGGGGTGTATTTTTTTGGAGTTATTGATTTTTGGGAAAGAAAGTTTTAGGCTTTCTACTACTCCATATTGATACAAAAAATATGGGAATCTTTCAAAGAAAGGAAGGAAGCAATTAATTGAAAGAAGGTAACTCTATAAATGGATGTCTAGATCATGCAAAGAAATAACACACAAACTGGAAGAAAAAGCCCACGTGAAACAGCTACTACCATATAAACATTTAATTACACGACAGAAAAATACTTTCGAAACAAATACTTTTATATGCACACTCAATTATACAAAAAACACCTTCCTCTAATCAGTTTGTCTTTCAAAAATTCGTTATGGAGTTGAATCAGATATCATTCACAGAATTCCTACACAATAGATTAAATGAAAGAGTAATATTTCACTTACGTGGAAAACTGTCATCCTCACTGGTAGACATACGATGTTTTGCCATAAGACACTTGCCTTAGGGCTCTTCAGTACAAATCTGGATAACATAAGAAAAAACACACAATTTATTCATAAAATTACGATATTATGTCAAGGAATGGGTTTGTCATCGATTACATCGTAATGTCATCGATTACATCGTAATGACATTCATTCGCTCATTTGATTGAATCCCAGCCAAAGGAATCTTGTTAAAATTGAAAGGCTTCTACTTTTAGGAGTGATTAATTTTTGGGAAAGAAAGTTTCTGGCTTTCTACGACTCCATCTTGATACTAAAAATACATAGATGTGTAGATCCTGCAAGAAAAAGCCCTCCTGAAACAATTTTCGAAACAAATACTGTAATTCAATGTTTATATAAAAGTTGCTGTTTCAGGAGGGTTTTTTCTCCAGTTTGTGTCTGAAAGTTACTTCTTCGCATGATCTACACATCTATGTATAGAGTTATTTCTTTCGAAGTTGATCACGGCTATTGTGGTTCTACTGAAAAACAACGGTTTCCTGAAAACTGGTGAACGTCACGTCAAAATACTAACGTTGATTTTGTTGTTGTGAGAGTGTTGTGTGGTTCTACTGATAAACCACGGTTTCCTGAAAAATGGTGAACGTCACGTCAAAATACTAACCGTTGATTTTGTTGTTGTGAGAGTGACAATCGGCAGATGATGAGTTTGGATTTGGAATATTTGAGTGGGTGATTGTCAAAACGTACCTCGGTTACTTTTGTGTTGTTTTGAAAAAACACCCAACCTTCCTGAACCAAATAGTTTTTCTAATTAGACAGTACAAAAATTATGGTATATTCTTCATACCTAGAGAGAATCATATGATTTACAGAGCATGCCATCATTACTGTTTGTTCCCAAAAAAATATCAAAATTCAATTGACTCAGGAACGTTTTAACACTGAACAGTAGTTCCAATTATTAACTAGTGTCTTATTTTTTCAAAGACGAAAGACAAGCATTGTAGGGAAATGCTTAGGACGGTCTCAGAGCGGTGCCTGTGCGAAAGTAGCGATTCACATTGGATTTGAATCGCTGGACATTAAACCTATATGGAAAAAAGTTCTCAGGAAGTTCATTTCACATGAACGTAGATCTCCAGATGGGAGAGTTCTCAAACAGTGAAGTTCGAGGTGTATGGAGTTGAACCTCATTACGATGAGCAGCCACAGTCCGTCGCATATTTCTGATATGTACCGCACTCGTTGGAATCAGATGTGCCAAGTCATTTGAACACCTCCCGTAGAAGTATTTATAGAAGAGAGACAAATCCCTAACCTTTCTTCGATGTTCCAGGCTATCAAGGTTGCACGTAAAGTTCGCCTCTCCAATCAGGCGGATGGCTTTTTTCTGGATGGAATCCAGCAACTTCAGGGTATGTTTGGGGGCAGTGCTCCATACATGAGAACAATACTCCAAAGAAGGTCTGATCTGAGCTTTATAAAGCATCAAAAGTTGCTGAGGTGTGTACAGTTTTCTGCTTCGGAACAGTATTCCAAGTTTTTGAGAAGCAGCCTATGCAATTCCAGCGACATGATTGTTGCAAGACATACTGGTGTCCATTTTAATCTCACAAACTTATCGAAGCAGAAAGCGCAATTGTCTGACTTGACATTATTTTATCCGGTTCGGATACATTTATCTGCTTGGAAAAAACCGATGCCTAGGTTTCTGTGGCATTGAATTGTACCTGGTTACTAACGCCATAATTGGAAATCACTTCTAGATCTTCATTAAGATATGCAACCTCCTGCTGCCTGTGAGATGTGCCAATGTAGCCAATGTCCTGGAATCCAATATATTTTATTCTTGGTTTTATCCAAAAAGTGGTTGATAGCACGTGCACGTGACTAAAAAAAAACACAGTATTGGTACTTCTTGATTTTAGTAGAGCGTTCGATACTATTAACTTCGATTTAATGTTATTAATTCTTAGCTATATGGGACTCTCTAAAAATGCTATATCACTAATCAGATCGTATCTCATCAACCGTCAACAAAAGGTTACCATAGAAGGAAACATCTCACAATATTTAAAGCTGATATGTGGAGTGCCACAGGGCTCTATTTTGGGACCCCTTTTGTTTGCTATCTACACATCTCAACTTGCAAAATATTTAAAATTTCGTACCTAATATACATTTGTATGCAGACGATACCCAGTTGTATTATAGCTTCTCACCTGAAATGATAGATAATGCGTGTGCTCAAATCAATAGTGACTTAAAATTATTTGCGAAAAATGCTTCTGATCACTGCTTAAATATGAATTGTATTAAATCCAATGTTATTGTTTTCGGATCAAAAGGCCCTAGAAATGATATTTGCAAATCTGTGAAAATGGTAGTAAATGATCATGTACTTGGGGTTGTCCCAGAAGTCAAAAGCCCGGGCATCATTTTAGATAAGGACTTGAAATTCGAAAGTTAGGTTAATCACTTCATTAGGCGTGCATATTATTCGCTTAAAATTATATATGGACACCGAAATTTCTTACCTATGGAGGTGAAGGCGAATTTGTGCGAATCATTAGTTTTATCTATATTCAATTATGCTGATGTGTTGAATGGTCCATGTTTAACCAACCAATTCAAGAAAAAGATACAAAAAGTTAAGAATTCCTGCCTACGGTTAATTTTTGGTATTAGAAGAAGAGAAAAAATATCACATAAACTGAAGGATACCGGCTGGTTAAATATGAACAACAGGAGACTGTTACATGCTGCAACTTTGTTTTACAAAATAATTAATAGTACTTTGTAGTAGTGCCGTCTTACTTACACCAGGAAATTACTTTTAGAACTTATGTGCATAATATTGATGTAAGGTATAAAGGCCGACTAACTCCGCCATCCTTTCGCACAGAGTTCTTTAGGAGGAGTTTCAGCTACCACATATGTGCAATTCATAATGACATTCCCGAGCCCATGAAACGAGATGACTTCAATCATTTTAATATCAATTTCAAACGATTCTTATTATCTTCAAACTATTAATGACCCAATAGCTACCTACCTATTACAAATCTATAAATAGTCATAATATTTCAAGATATTTAAAAATTCTTTTTGCTTATTCCTTTGCGTACTAGGCGACATTTTGAGGTTAATTGGAAGAGCGATTGAATGATGACTTGTCATCATGTAAATTGAACTTCGCCTTTTATCTTCTTATGATAAATGAACTGTACATGAGTAATTTGCTTTAAATGTATTAGAAGATAATAAAGACGATATTATTATTATTATTATTATATATAATAAAAGGAGGGTTGAAGAAAATGAAGACAATATTTATATCTGAGAAACACCAGCGTTGATGGTGAAAGTATTCGAGAGATATCCATCGACGGCCACTAGCGGAAACCTTCTTTTAGGAAACTGAAGAGCCATACACAGAAATGATCCAACAAGCCATAGCATCGAAGTGTGGCCAGCAAACCCTCATGCCACACACTGTGAAAGGCCAAAAAAATATCAAGCGCAACAAAATGTTGAATCTTTCCAAATATTCAAGGATATGGTGATTGACGGCTTTCTCCATGATTTTTAATGTCACTGACATTAGCGACTGGTCTATAGTTATTCGGAAGATTTTTCTTGCCCTTTTATATCTGTTCAAAATCTGTTTTTTCGTTAATCAGCTGTCGTCCCCATACGAACGACAACTCTCAGAAGTTGAGAAATTTGTGCGAGCTAAGGACTAACGAGGTCTCACATTTCAACGTGTGATTCCTAACACGGCGGAATCTATGGATAATAGAATATCTTCCGTGACTTCAGAAGCACAAGTTGATGGATGTTTAGAGCTGAAACAAACATCTAGCCAGAGGAAACTTCGGAAATTGTCTTGAAGATCTGTAATGCCAAACTTTGCGTTGCTCAAATTGTTCCCCAACATTCATCTGTAATTCACTCGTCACTGAAATGAATCCGCTGCTTACTGCAAAAGCCTCAGCTTCGCGACATTGTTCGTGGTTGATATTTGAAAATTTGAGTCATTCGCATTGTGGACATTGATGTTACCGAATATGGAAATATGAGAATAGATAAACAAGTGTTTTATTTCGGGGTTATCAAAAAGACATATTGAAGCCTAATGATCCTAGTATTAACCAAGTTAACTTCTGAACTAACAATATTAGGAGACTACTTATTTCTCTTCACTAAATTCAATTATTTCGACATCTTCAACTACAGATTCATCTTTTTGTGACCAGCGGAACCAGAGGTCCCTTTTTCAACTCATTTGAAAACTTTCATTCAAGGACTAAGCCCCCTTTTTACATCAAAATGTGCATCTATCTTCATAGAACACTAAACTGTGTTCAACTCAAACAATCGACTCAAGTCATCATTCACAACCATCCCACAACCAGACAATCATTATTTTCATTGAATGCGAATGATAACAGGAGGTACGAATAGTAAAGTAATTTGGATCGTCAGCTCATGAAGTTTTTCAATGATAGAGGCTCTCTGTGACTTTCATATTCCTCCAACGATCCTTCAGCACATGAAAGTAACTCTTGAAATGAACCGGCTAACTTCAATATTAAGTTTGAATATTGTAGGAACATCAATTCACATGAGATTGACCAAACTTTGTACACATGTTGATAGATGGTGCAAGAATCGATATCTGTCGCTCGTATTCTATTCAGTTCTTTGATATATGGACCATAATTGAAAAAACATTTCCCTAATATCAATTTATTTCCATATGTAAACGACATTGAGAATTGAAGTGCCAACTTGACATTGTGAGCACATTTACTGCTTTCTTGTTCTAGATCAGGGGTCTCCAAACTTTGAAGCCTTCGGACCATAATGATTTTTTCAGTTTGTTCCAAGGGCCAATTTCTGCCCTTAACTATATTTCTAGACTAGGATAGTCGTAAACTTAAGCTTTTTTTGCATTTCAATTATTATTGTGTATTGTGACACTTAACGACATCTAGTGGCGAGTAGTGGTACTATGTACTATCTTTTTCAGCTACCCGCTAGGTGGCATTAGGCGTAATTAAATATTTGGAATTACCGCGTTGGTTCGAGAAAGTTCTGATTCTAGCCAGTATATTCCGATCACCTCGAGATGGCAGTAATAATTGCATATAAAAAGGCTAGCGGCGCAACTGCGAGTTAGTCTGCGCAGGAAAGGCGAAGGAAGCGAAACTGTTTATTGTGAAATAAAGTAACACCCGTAAATAAAAGTATTTTGATTTGACTCATTGTTTTTATGTGTGATTTGTTAGTATGGAAAAGAAGCGAAAAATCGACAGTGAATGCAGAACGTTCCAAGAAAAATGAAACTTTCAGTATTTTGCGATTGAGTCCAGTAATAAGGCCCTATGTTCAATGTGTAATGAAACCATAGCTGTTCTCAAAGACTATAACATTAAACGACACTATGAATCGAAACATCTTCAAAGTTACTCCAAGTATACAGGAAGTTTGCGGAAGGAAAAATTTGAAGCTTTGAAACGCGGACACGAATCGCAGCAATCTTTGTTTACCGAAGCGAATACTGAACAAGAGTCTGCAACTCGCGCCAGCTTTCGTGTGGCTCTTGAAATCGGAAAACGTGGCAAACTATTTCGCGATAGAGAAATGATAAAAGAATGCTTGATTGCAGTAGCCGAAGAAATATATATAATTTATTTAAAAGTGTCAGTTTGTCAGCAAACACCGTGGCTCGGAGGGTGCAAGACATCGCAGAAAATATATCATCTCAACTGTCTGACATCATGAGTGGTTTTCTCTAGCATTGGATGAGTCAACGGATGTGTCAGATACTGCTCAGGTGTTGATTTTTATTCGCGGAGTAGATAAAAGCTATGAAGTGTATGAAGAACTTCTTGATATTGATAATATTCACGGCACGACAACTGGGGCAGATATTTTTAAGGGAGTTGAAAATGCCATTGGTAAAAAGAACCTTCGATGGAGAAATTTGAATTCTATAACAACTGATGGAGGCAAAAATATGTATGGTAGAAATAAAGGAGTGGTTGCACTTGTGTCAAAGGCTGTACAAAATGATTGTGGTTCAAAACCATTAGTCTTACATTGTATCATTCATCAACAGTCCTTGTGCGGAAAATGTTTGGATATGTCTGAAGTTCTAAAACCAGTCATATCAGTTGTTAACTTCATCAGATCCACTGGGTTGAATCACGGACTATTCCGCGAATTTATTCAACAGATTGGAGAAAATGATTTACCATATCATACTGCCGTACGCTGCCTTAGTTGCGGAAAAGTCCTTAAGCGCTTTTTTGAACTTCGAGCAGAGATCGAAATTTTTTTAAATGAGAAACAGCGCCCTTTTGTCGATTTAGAAAATAGTGAATGGATATGAACGAACTGAATTTGAGATTGCAAAGAGAAAATCAGCTTCTCCCTGATTTATACACCAATATCAAATCCTTCAGGCAGAAAATAATACTATTTCAATCGCAATTACGTAAATAATGTTTCACACATTTCGAAACATGTGAAATATTTAGCCACACTACAGAGACTGCATTTCTCGTCAATTTTGCAATGGAAACTTTGTGTGCTTTGAAGATGAATTTTGATACTCGTTTTTCAGATTTGATGTCATTGCGAATGAAATTGAGCTTTTTCAAAATCCTTTTGATTCTGACATTGAAACCCTGGCTCCGGAAGTCCAAACGAAAATTATTGATTTACGGTGCAGTGATCTGTTTAAGAACAAATATCAAAATTCATCTTTGTTGGAATTTTATAAGAGTCTTTCACTGGAACAATTTGATAATTTGCATAAATTTGCTCGTGGGTTGTTTTCTGTTTTTGGTACTACTTACTTGTGTGAAAAAACATTTTCCAAGATGAAGTACACAAAGTATGTTTACAGATCTCAATTGACCGATGAGAATCTTAAATTTCTTTTGTACAAGTAAAATTGATCCACGACTACAAAGTATTGTCGGTGGAAAATCACAATTACATAAATCTCATTAGTGTTTTTGTTTTACTGTGATTCATTTCAATTACTTGTTAGTTATTAATATGCTTAAAGTTAGATATTAAGTTAAGTTTTCTTTGTAATCATTTCTGTCGTTAAGTTTTACCTTGAAAGTAAATAAAACCGAGTAATTATCATTCTGTGTTTTCTTCTTCAACTTATCACAGTCAATAGTAACAACAATTAGGTAATCATTGGCTGTCGCGGGCCGGATTGATGACACTGGCGGGCCGGATTTGGCCCGCGGGCCGTAGTTTGGAGACCCCTGCTCTAGATCAAGAAATTAGTAAGGAAACGGCACACGTTGGGTGCCAAATTCTTGTGACGTTCCCTTAGTCTCTATTTGATTTGAAACATGAAAGTGATATTTGTGCCCAGTTGGAATAAGTAGCTTTCGATAGCCGAAGGCAAGAGTGCAGGTCATTTCTTTATTTTTCATAAAAATTCATTTTATAAGTGCTGAATAGCATTATCAAATTGAAAGCTTTAATTCGGACGCCATCTTCAAAATTTACCAGAAATACTGTACCCCTTTTCAACAGTGTAGACGAATTTAGTTACACCGGGATAGGAAACACTTCAAGAATACTAACAAAGCCAGGAATACGGTTACTTGAGAGTTGTAAGAGTGTTTTGCATTCCTACCCTTGAAATTATTGAATGAAAATATTGAATCATTACTATCGAATATAAATTATCACTGGATGAAGAAATCGGAGCGTCTTTCTTTCCAATGGTTGCTTTAATAGAAAATATATTAGTAGTATAGATTATTACCCTAAAATTTGATTCACCAAACCTTACAATTTCTAATCGAAATTCTATTTCTAGAAACCATCAAAAAAACTTAAGGTTATTGTTTTATACTTCTACAAATAGACTCCTCTGATTCTTGTTTATATGCTAATAATGGTTTTTATACTTTGATATTTTTGTGCTTGTATGCTTTTCAAGCTTATACGCTTTTTATGATTTTGTGCTCTTATGATTTTGCCTGTTGTGAAAAAATCCTGCTTAACAATTTCCAAATATGATTTCATACAATCTACTTTTGTGTCGATATCTATAAAAACCTCAAAATATGGAATTCATTTTTATGGATGACTCTCAGAAATTTTACTTAAATCACCACTACGGGATCTCTTTCTGAAGTCAAGCACAGAAAAGACCCTTTCAAAGTTCCATCCTTCACATATCGTCATCAGTTCAAAGTTCAGGCAATGCTACCACCTGTTCCATCAGTTTCCTCAGCCATACACATCGATTCTGAGTATGACATTACCAAAAGTATATATACCTCTCACTTCTCACTCTATGTTAGTCACCATGAGAAACAACTCTATGACAGAACAAAAGAAGAAGAGCACTTGAGGAGAGCACGGATCTGAGAAAATGAAAAATAGAATTTTTGAATAATTGGTATGTTACAATCTACAATTTAAAATTGCCAAAAAGGGGTTTTCTTTGTGTTCATATTGTTTCGCAAAAAATATAAAATGAAAACTGGACAAATGGAATGTTGCAGGAGGATAATTGGAAAACCTACGGTGAACATTAAACCATTTGAAGTTTCCTGAAAATTCACCATGTATTAGAAATTTCAGTGTTGCGCATAAAACTTCATCTTTGCTGTATATACTCAAGTTTTCCTGATTGTGTTATATAACCAATTCAATATTAACAACACAACCACATTATGCAGATGTTAGCTCTTCTATATGATTTCCTTCATACCCTAAATTTACACTGTCTGACAAATATTCGTAAGATATAAATTGCTGTATTTTGCGAAGACAAATAGTAATTACGATCAGGTTTGAAGTGGGTTATTGTGAATACAGTGTATTACTCTATTTGGATATCTCATTGTTTCCATACAGTCGTCTTATTAAATGTGTCCAGTTCGATGACGGAGGAAATCCAGAACTCACCAACTGGTCTTCGATTTGCGCATTCGCAACATCTATTCGCGAGGAAAATGTGTCTTCACTCATTTGTTAGCTTATTTACAGATGAATGTTCATATGAAGTGAAGTTACCCCTTAGTTATTTTGTACTATTTTATCTTTTTTTTAGAAACATCATCAGTCACCAAATATTTCAAAAATAAACGCGATTAAAGTGTATTTACTGTTTGTTGTTGGTTTGTTGCAACTTATAAGAGTTTTTAACTGAATATAAAATAATTTCATGACTGAATTATATTATTATTGGGTATTGTAGTTAATAAGCGTGTTGGGCTATATAAGATACACTATTTTTTTGTCACCCAGTGAACAAAGAAGCTTTATCTGTTTCGTAGATTGAAATAAACTCCTGTCTTCATACTTGTACACGGGGGGTTTCATGTAGACATTTATAGACAGTATGGACTTTCCGCTGTTTCTCAACTCAAAGAATGGGCATATGAGCAAACATCACCATGGATACTAAAAAACACTTGTATCTCATATAGCCCAACACGCTCATTGACAATAATACCAATAAACGAAGATGATCTATCAGTTAGTGAAAAGCAAAAAAAGTCCATGGACAAAGCATTTGTGCAGATTCTGCAAACAAATGTTTCATAACCTTGCATTTGGCTATACCGTACTGATGATAACTAATGAGCCAGAAACGTGTCTTCGGTTTGAATATTTTCGAATTTCATATCATTTGTAGAAACATGTGGATTCATTGTACAGCAAAATCAAAAATATTACATGCTCATGTATATATTACATGTTCATGAGTACTCATAGAGAAGAATTGTAGTCCTTCTATCACTTGTCAGTAGTCACTTTGTCATATTTCAAAGTTCTAACCTCAAACTCGATCTTTTTATTCTTGCACAAACGAGGTCTACGACGGTCTGACAGAAAAATATATTTAAAAAAAAAATCAATTATTCAGAATTGTATATCTATTTTCATCTTCACCAATGTCTCATTATTTCTTCTTCAACATCAATGTAACCTTCCTCACATAAGATGTAAGTCATGAGCATGTTATATTTTTGATTTTACTGTACAACTTATATTATTGTAGTTTTCCTGATGATGGAAATAAAATTTTCCGACAGCTTGGACTAACTTAAAAGAGAACTCAATTACTTGTAGTAATACCCCACTATCCAACAGTTTTTATTCTTAACTAGTCAGCAACGACTAACCTTCTTTTATATAGTACTTTTCATTATGTAGAAAAGTGACACACATTAAATTTTTATGGTTTTAAGAAAAAATATATATAAAACTTATTCAGAAGTAACATTTAAAGGATTTGAAATTTTAAATTTATATATATATATATATATATATATATATATATATATATATATATATATATATATATATATATATATATTGATTGAAGACAAAATGGGAAAAACCAAGAAAGTTGTATATATATATATATATATATATATATATATATATATATATATATATATATATATATATATATGTATATATATGTATAACACGCCTAATTTTTCCCGGGGTCATAACGTTGCAAGCATCTGGAGGCGTCATATCAGGTGATCTAGTAGGCTCTTCTGAAGGATTACGTTTGCCTGTCTATCAGTTTGGAAAATTGTCAAACTCGAATGAGTTTTCATCATTCAGCAAGATGAGGTACCTCCTCATCATGACGAGCTGGTTTGGAAGTGGTTAGATTGCAAACATCCAAACCAGTGGATAGGTAAACTTGGTCACTTAGAATGATTTGCTGCATCAGCTAATGGTATAGCATTCTTAGATTTTCGTGAGGCATGGTAAAATCTAAAGCTTACTTCACACAACCGCAGTCTACTTTGGAGCTGATGGTTGGAATAAGAGCTGCTACTAAGGAAATCACCGCAGAAATATTCCATGATGAATTTTGGAGCAAACTTTATTATCGTCGGGAACTTAATGGTGGCTAACTTGAACATTTACTAGAATGAACTCAGGAACAGCTGACTCCATTGATAAAAAATTGAACCCTCTTTCTGTATATTTAAGAAAAAAAGTTGAAAGCATTTTCTTGGCGACGAGTGAGACAACACAATTGTTTATTCAATCGAAAAGTACTAAAAATTATACTTTCACAACTAAATTTTATCCGATTTTGATATCCTGTTCAGTTCAAAAGTTTTTGCAATGTAGTGATTTTTTTTTACTTTCTGCTTTTAAGATTGAAGGGAAGATTCTAAGTGGCAAGGTTCGTAACTCACAACGAAGGAATCACAAAAATGTAATTCGAAAAATTCAAAATATAATGAGTTCAAATCATTTTTTTTTTCATTAGCAAAAATTGTTTTGAGGGGCATCAAGATTCTTCTGGATGATGTTTTAGAAAGTTATTCCAGTATGAATTATAATAATGAGCGTCACTGAAAGAAAGCTATAATCTCGATGGATCTAGTTATATCTTTCAGAACCAGAGCAGTTTACGTGTGACCAACGGCAATCTAAAGGTATCCGAAGGGACGCGAAAGCTGTAGAGAAGGGCACGTCAAAAGGGAAATCCAGGCGCGATTATGGACTTTATATGTGATATGGTATATTAGATAAGTGTCAGCGCATATCAGGCAAGGAAGGAGAGAACTTATACGTGAGAAGAAAATGAATCCAATGAATTTGTACGAAACCGAGCAGGATCTGGATACCAATGTGAAATGAAGAAATGAAAAAGCAACCGTTATTTATTCCACATACAGTGGTCTGTTAAAAAAATAAGGTAAATTCGATTAGCGACTATTTTATGTTGGTACACTCATTTCGTACGTATGTTCACAATTTCAACGGTTCAGCATATTCAGTTTGTTGGCGAGAGGCATGAAATTTTGAATTTTTTCTGCTATCGAAAAAAAATGGATCAATGAATATCTATCAAATTTGGTGTGAAAAATGGAATGAAGTGCTCAGAAGCACTTGAAATATCGACAGTGGTATGTTTACAAGTGGTTCAAGCTTTTCACAAAAAGTCGAGAAGATGTGAATGAAGACGCTCGGCCTGGATGCCTTAGCACATCAACAAACGATTAACATGTTGAGATAGTGAAAAAAATTGTGGAAAAGAAAGTTTTTGGCTTTCTACTTCTCCATCTTGATACAAAAAAAGAGATGTGGGAATCTATCAAAAAAAGGGATGAAGTAATCAATTTGAAAATAAGTAACTCTATACATGGATGTGTAGAATATGCAAAGAAGTAACTTTCAGACACAAACTGGAAGAAAGTCCTCCTGAAACAGCTACTTTCATATAAACATTAAATTACACGAACGAAAAAATTCTTTCGAAACAAATACTCTTATATGAACACTGAATTATACAGAAGATACTTTTCTCTACTCAGTTTGTATGTCAAATGTCAAATATGTCAAACGTTCTTCACCCCTGATATCGATCCATTCGCAACAGAACTCAACACAAAAGTGAATGTTTTGTATCTTGAAAACCTGATCCATCTTCTTGGGATGTGGACAGCTTAACAATATCTTGAAAAAACATTAACTTATATGCTTTTCCGCCATTCTCTCTTATAACCAGAGTTCTACGGAAAATAAAATCTGAAAAATCAGAGGGCATTGTGATCGTGCCTTTTTGGGTAACGCAACCATGGTACCCTCTTTTCCAACGAATGCTTACCTGTACCCTTGATATTACCACCAAACAAAAACATGCTTTCATCTCCTTTCAGGAAACCACATATCCTATGGAGAGACCTTACCCTGGTTGCAGTAGTTTTATCAGGGAAGCATTCTCAAAAAGAAACTTCCCTAGTAAAGCAGTACACGAAATAATGGCCTCTGTCACTCCCAGTACTTTGAAACAATATGATATCTGGTTCAGAAAATGGTGTTATTATTGTGCAGAACATCTACAAAACCCTATCACTAGTTCGCTAGAAAAAATCATAAATTTTCTCGACCTCCAATTCCAACAGAATAAGTCATTTTTTTCGATTAATATCTGCAAATCAGTTTTTTTTTGCCCATAAAACAAGAAGATGAAACTATCATCAGAAGATACATTACGGGAATTTATAATCACAACCCTCCTAAACCCAAGTATGAGGACACTTGGGATCCCCATAGTGTACTTAGCAAACTAAATCTCTGGCATCCTCCAAAAGATCAATCACTAGAAAAATTGACTCTCAAAATAGTTACTCTGTTAGCCTTAGTTACCACACATCGTGTTCAAACCCTAACAAAAATAAAATTGCAAAATATTAATGTAATAACGCAACTCATAAAATTTATTTCCAATGTAAATTTTTGTCTTATTATTTGTTTACCATTTGAAAATTTGTTTTCGAAAGCCTGTTTCATTTAAACAAAAAATGTATTTTTTGCCCAAAATAAACCAGTTCGCAGCAAAAAATTATTGTACGAACAACTACCGAGATACATCGTCATAAATGCGAACTGGATTTATTGTTATTTTGTAGTAAGTACCTGCATTGAACGATTGAAGGGTAATAAACAAAACTAATTTATCAATAACAAAACACACAACATGTAGAAATCATAGTAAATGTTCAATATGTCCACCTTCAGATATTACGCATGCGTCTAGACGTCGGCACGTTGAGCCACGTATCCGCTCAAATATTCCTGGAGTCTCTCTGATTACCCTGCACGCATCGATGATGCGGTTTCTTCAGTCCTCTACATCGCGAACAGGAGTACGATAAACCAAATGCTGTAAATGGCCCCAAATAGAGATATCGAGAGGATTGAGGTCCGGGGATCGAGCGGGCCTGTTCTGTGGTCCTCCTTGACCTATCCATTGATTTGCATATGTTTCAGTTGAATGCTGACGTGCTACTTGACTAAAATGGGCGGGATCCCCATCATGCATTCTGACGCCCAAAGGAACTTCCTCCAGCAGTACTGGATGCACTTCTCTTAAAACTTGAACGTATGCCTTACCATTCATTCGAAGATGTAGTAAATGAGGCACAATTAAATCATCCCCAATAACTCCGAGCCGCACGTTAAGAGAAAACTGTTTTTGATGGTTAGTTTCGACAATAGCATGAGGGTTTTCATCAGCCGATATGTGGTAATTATGAAAATCAATAATCTTGTCCCGAGAAAAACTACATTCCTCTGTGAATTCTATCGTCTTCAGAAAGTCACAATTTCTTCTAATCATTTCCAGCATCCAATTGCAAAATTCAAAACGGTTCGGAAAGTCTCGCGGTAACAGTGCCTGTACTCGTTGCAGATAGTAAGGGTATAAAAGTTGTTCCTTTGAAATTCGAAATACCGTCATATGATCAACATTTAGCTGGAAAGCAATCTTTCTAGTACTGGTACTAGGTTGTTCTTCAATCTAATCAAGTACTGCTTCATCAAGCTCTGGTGTTCGTACTTTTCGATGGCGACCACAAACCTGCGTTATTTTGTCGAGTGAACCGTATTCTCGTAATCGTTGATGAAGTCGAGCAAGTATTTTATGTGAAGAATGCTGCCGTTGAGGATACATTTCAGCATATCTTCTAGAAGCTTCTAATTCATTCCCCTGCGACAGACCATAAACGAAATGCATATCAGCCATTTAAGAACAGAACAACAACACACAATTGGTAATAATTCAATTTCGAAAATTCACAAACTGACAGCGTCATACCAATTTAATTGTCACTATCGCTAATAGCGACCTACTACATAGATTAGTTTCGTATTTTCGCATTTATGACGATGTATCTCTGTAGTTTTTCGTAAAATAATTTTTTGCTGGGAACTGGTTCATTTTGGACAAAAAACCCAGGAGACATTATTTGTTTAGAATGAAACAGGCTATCGGAAATAAATTGTTAAATGGTAAACAAATATTAGACAAAAAGTTGCATTGGAAATAAATTTTAGAGGTTGCGTTTTCCACCCCTCACAACCATGGGGTAAACCAAATACATTTCTAGCTAAGTGTCTTTTTGGTAGTACAAAACGTCAGGTTAATTTCAATATTGTAACTTTCTTAGTGCTTGTAAAAAAATTGTTATACAAATTTTATGTGCTACCTTTAAGGGGATTTACCTTAACAAGGGATGCTCCAATGAAATTTCTTTATACGAAAGATCCTATCTTTTTTTTCGATGAGGAATCACCTCCTTGAATGTTTTACACTTATTTAGTTACACCCTGTATATTACTGTCTACCTTAGTAGGTTTCAAACCTCAGTTGGAGAATTATGGCTAGAGGGAGGTAATAAGAAGAGAGAGAGGTAGAGAGAGAGAGAGAGAGAGAGAGAGAGAGAGAGAGAGAGAGAGAGAGAGAGAGAGAGAGAGAGAGATAGAGAGAGAGAGAGAGAGAGAAAATAATTCAGCTCAAACATTCTCAAAGATATCCTGCAATAGACCATAATGATTTCTTATGAACACTTTCAGTTCCTTCTTTAATTTACAGTAATTAGTAAAATTGATTAAAAATCGTAATTCATGAATGAATTGTGTGTATTTTCTATAATGTTATCCAATTTAGTACTGAAGAGCCTTGGGGCAAGTGTCTTAAGGCGAAACATCGGTGTATACCAGTGAGGGTGACAGTGTTCCATGTAAGTGCAATTTATTACCATTCATTCAAAGTAGAACTAATGTGAATGAGATCTGATTTTTATTTCACAACGAATGTTTGAAATACAAACTGAGTAGAGGAAAGTATCTTCTGTATAATTCAGTGTCCCTATAGAAGTATTTGTTTCGTGTAATTCAATGTTTATATGAAAGTAGCTGTTTCAGGAGGACTTTATTTCAGTTTGTGTCTGAAAGTTACTTCTTTGCATGATTTACACATCCATGTATAGAGGTACTTATTTTCAAATTGATTACTTTCATCCTTTCTTTGGAAGATTCCCTCATCCCTTTTTTTTGTATCAAGATGGAGTGGTAGAAATCCAAAAACTTTCTTTCCAAAAAAGTAATTAGTAATATTCTTTATATGGAGTGGCAGCTTATTGTATAATTTCGGGCCCAAATAAGCAACAAATTTCTGGTTATGACTCAATCTACAGCGTGGTATTGTAATTGGTTGGAGGTCATTCGCGTATTATAGTGAAAGTAAACTATTTTTTTTAAATGATCAAATGTCAGTACTGTAAAAGCAAATTATCTTGATTCATTCCAGGTGGTTTAGTGATAATTGCATTAATGATTTCCATTATTCAAAACATTTTCCTACTAAATATCCCCATATAAAGACCATTTTCAGTTCATATGGAATAAAATTGTAGTCATTTTTCTTCAACAAGGAGTTATTTGTTTGAATTTCTTTTCGTGACAAACAGTTCTTACCATGAAGTACATTAAGTTCTGCTCTTAAATAATATAGCAGTCCCCAGAAGTTTCATAAACAAGACAGAGTCAAAATTGTTTTACCGACCAGAAGTTTTCTGCTCACAATGGAAACTTCGAATTACGGATATTTGTTACGGTCACTTGGAGACAATGCAACATTCAAAGAGAAGAAGGCCATGTGCAAAATTGCGTTTTCCTTGGCGGACAAATATAACTCTTGCGGTATCTCTTTCAATTCAGAGTAATGCTGCTTTTTATGTCTTCTCATTCCGAGTCTGCCAGCAGCGGGGAACAGTAGAAAGTTGGTACATCAGATTGGAATACGTGAAACGAAAACTAGAAAGAAAAATAATAACAATTGTAAAGTTGTGTTATTAGTTGTAGCAGTAGTTGAATAATCACCAAATTACATGTATTTATAAAAGCATACAATAGAAAATATGGGCGCTTAATATAGTGTTATGATATAAGTATTGTTCATTGGAATTTTGACAAAACCTAATTAGCTCATAAGTTGTTCATTTGAAGTACAGATTAGATACCTTACCTTAAGTAGAAATTTCTTATCGTTTGTTTTCAGTATAATGGTTACGCACATATATTAACAACAAATAATCTTTCCTCAATCAGTTTGTTTCCACTGAAGCTCAAATGTCACAATCCATGATTAAAAATGATCAATCACCATTCATATATATTGCCTGAAACACAAAAACGAATTAATAAACCATTTAAATCAATATCAGCAAACAAAATAACATTACAAGTTCATTCAAAATTATCTAAATCAATATGTAGTAAGTACATCAAAGTGTAACTGAAAACAACACTCAGTATATAATAAAACCATGTAGTTAAAATATTGTCAAGCCTACTAAGTTATTGTTAATGGAAAGAGTTCATAAAATGTGCAAATTCCTGATTTCAAAAATAAATATTGTAAAATTGAAAATGTGAACTGTCATAAGACAATCAAAATTGTTAATATTAGATATTAGATTAAGTATGTTTATCCAAATGGTGAATAAACTAAGTTTAGTTTGTATAAAGTGCCAAAAAGTTACAAATTATAACAAGTTGACATGATCTAGAATTTTCAAGAATTGGTTGCCAAGGAAATGAGGAGTTTATTGATTGGGGAAGCGAAGGGAATCGATGAAGAACACTGGAAGTGGAAGCACGTTGAAATTTTGCTAAGTTTTTGAAAATTGAATTTAATTTGAAAATAGTAGGTGAAAATATTTAAAAATAAATAAAAATCCAGTAATGATAATTAGTGTGAACAAGCAGCTAATTGAAACTTACCAGGATATCCAGTTTTAGAAATTCCAACTAGACCAGTCACAGCTTCTAGATCATATTAAGGTAAAATAAAACCTATATACCATTCCAAAACATGTTGCTGATATAAGGAGGCAGGAGAGACTTTTTCATCATTCAGTGATCACAAACTCAATAAACATTATTTCACCATTTCGAACAATAACTTACAAATCATAACATTGTGAAAATTGTTTTTGTCGATAAATCAATATTTGTCACTTTCCAGTCATTCACTGTTTATTCACAAACAGAAAACTGTCATTCTATGATAAAGGTTAGAAATCATAGAACAAACATTACCATAGAGTGGTAATCTGTACTCATTTTAGATTAAGTTATGTTTTGCAGATTCTAGGTAGTGATAAGGTGATTAATATCTATGCTGTTTTTTTTTCAAATTTTACATTATATTTATTTAGCATTTTGAAATTTTATTTGGCACAATAAATTTTGATAAACATCAAAGACCTTTCCAAGAACTCTACTTGTGGAGAGAGAGGGCGCTGCATGCTGTTTAAATCCGACTGAGCTGAGCTAGACAAGGTAGGAAGTTTCCTTTAGGATAGGGTATCACCTGAAGTACAGGTTGTCAAAATTTTAGTAAACATATAATAATAATAAAAAATATAACAAGTAAATTCAGAACCCATTTATTAATATAAAAAATTAATTAAAACAATTCACTTCAAAATAAATCACAAATCACTATTATACCAGGATATAATAGTATAACAATAGATATAAGGAAAGGTTTGTCAAAACGAATATTGCATTTTTATCAGAGGAAACATAGGTATTGATGACTCAATTGAGATTTTGGAAAACTTGTCTGCGAAACATCAATATCGAAATTTTCATATATATAGTAATAACAATATTGTTATTATTTTTCTAACAGTAGCGATTAATATTCTCAGTATGTTCAAAAAAACGCACATTGAATTTAAAATTTGAAACTATAAAATCTCTAAATGTGTATATAATATAAAACGAAAAAAAATTAATGTGTAAACGGATGGAAATATGAATGTTATAATATGAAATACAAACCTGTTTTAAATTGAAAGTATTCAAAATGCTAGGTAGGGGTGAAAAATATATATGAAAATTGAGACATTAATTAAGTAGAATTTGTTCATAGTAATGTTGTATTTCCACTTTTGAGTTATTTGATCACTGAAATTTCGAATAACTTAAACATATGATCTGGAGCAAGATTGAATGATTTGGCTCCAATTTATGTAATTGATCTTTGTCCAATAGCTTTGTTCATTTTCGGTATATCTAGGTTACTTGCTTTGAGTCGGGTTTCATATCCATGTTGTTGATTTTTTGATCTCATTTCTGTGAAATATAAATATTTTTAATTGTTTCAAATAAAGATATCTTAAATTATAGACAAATTTGAGGAATCGTTTGTTTAGTACCATAAGCGGTTGTACAGTTATACTATAGACCCCACCCCATCCTAGATTTCCATACATTGAGAGTAACTGAGCAAACGAAAAATATATACTGCGCAAATCATTGATACTCAGTATATTATTAAGTCTTCGAAAACCATAAAAAAGGGCTCTGAGTCTTTTACAAAGATAGTCTATATGTATGTTACAATTGAGATTATGGTCAATGTGGTCCGAGATATTTCACTGAACTAGGTTTTTTCAAAGTTATGTTCTTATTTCTGTTAGTTAAATGAATATTGATGTTTTGTGCATTGGGAAAATCATAACTGTTACGACAAAATGAAATGTAAGATGCTGCATCAATATTTATTTTCAGTAAACTATCATGAAGCCAATTCACTATAGTGTCAATATCGTTTCTTGTATGAGATATAACATATTCCCAGGTTCGTTCATCAATTATAAGTACTGTATCATCAGCATATGAGACCATTTTTCCATATCATTCAACAATAATATTAACAGGATTGGCCTTAAAGCAGTGCCCTGGGGTACTCCGTATTTAATTTCTAATGAGTCGCTCAGTACACCGTCTATTTCAACCATTTGTACTCTTTCATTGTAGTAGTTTCTGATTAGATCATTTGCCAGACTTCTGATACCAAGATTATTTGATTTCGGAAATTATTTTTCATGACTAATGGTATAGAAGGCCTTGGCCAAATCGATAAATACTTCCAGGCATGGTCGTTTTTTTATCAAAGTGTTCGTATATTTTTGTGACTAAGTTAACTACGGTGTCGCGGCCCAAATGGCTCGCGATTTGGGGGTTAACTCAGATGGTAGGATTTATATAGAAATAATAATCATAGGTAGAAAATACTGAAGTTTATTAAAATGAAAGTACAACATAGCCCTCAACAATGCCACGCTTTTTCAAAAATGTGTTTCAACAAGCTAATAATACAAATAAACAAAAAACTTACCGAAGGTAAGTGTAAGGTAAGTAAGTATAAGGTAAATGAACTTTTATTGGATCGATAATTATAGTGCGATGCATCGAGGCTATAAATTTGGAAAATAAAATATTTTCAGAAATTAGTATTTTTGACAATTTGGCTTTTGACAATGCCATCAGAATTTGATCTTCCATTTTGAAAACCAAATAGAAAAATCTGAAATTATATGTCTCTCTGTGAAAGTCTTTAAACGTTTTTTTTAGTATTTTCTCGAATATTTTCGGCAGATTGGATATTATGCCTATTGAACGGTGATTGCTCACTTTGTTTTTCTCGCCCGACCTAAATACAGGTTTGCCAGTGGCAAAAATAGCGTTTATCAAAATACATAAAGGTTCCGGTATATATACTCAGATAATGTTTTGATAATTTTCACAGGTGCAGTGTTTGTATTTAGTTCTTTTATTATATTCAATATCTCAGTCTCATCACATGGTGTTAGGAAAGTAGTATCACGCACAGTATTCACATTTTGAGGTAGTACCTCCTGTGCTTCTTGCCGGAGTTCTTGAGCCACTTTTTCACCCATTTATTCAGCTATTATTTCTTGTTGTCACACTCTTTCAATACCGAAACGTAAATATTTGGAGTAACTGGGCCATGATTGTGAAAAAAAATTAAATATTATTACTGATTGATGATCTTCAAAACTTCTCACTTGAATTATCTTCATGGTTCCAAAGCGAAGCCATAATTTCAATAGAGGTTTTGTATAATGCGTTCCTCAATTTTTTGTGACATTCATCGACTTCGAGAGGGAATTCGACTCTATTGTTCATTCGAAATTGTGAAGCAAATTGTATAATAAGGGAGCGAGCTTGAATCTTATTTCTATTGTTCGTAACTCATATGACGTAGTATCAATTATTATCAAGTCTAACAACATTTTTTCGAAGTTCAATGTCTCGAAGTTTTACAGGAAGGCACTTGAAGTCCAACATCGTTTCACTATTTATACCAGATATTGATTATAAATTTTGCTGGCCTGCAGCTCGCAGCATTATTACCGATTCAACTCATATTTGCAGGTAATTTTGGGACTCTAATCCGCATTGTTTCAGATTGAACAAGTTTCCGTAATATGTTTTGAAAGTTGATTGAATGAGCAGAATACGTTTTTGTGAGTTACTGCTCCTGTAAATACACGTCATAAATATGACGTCTTGATTGGCATTCGTATCCGTCTCATTTATATCAGTGTTCTACATATCAACAAGTTATCTTGATACGTGATAATTATATGAATACAAATACAGATATGAACTCTGTTCAAAAAATGAAGTGAATTTTCATTTTTATCAAAAAATATTCATTTATTCGAAGTAGTTCCCCTCAGATGTTTTACACTTGTGGCAGCGTTTTTCTCCTCGATATGCCCTTTTTGGTATGACCTTGAGCTCTTCCAGCGATTCGGTTTTTATCTCTCCAATTGTCGAAAAACGCCGTCCTTTCATGAGTCTCTTCAATCAAGTGAACAAGGGAAAATCGCAGTGTGCCAAATCTGGTTCGTACGGTGGCTGAAGCATGATTACGGTGTTTTTTTTGGCCAAAAAATTACGAACAAGCAATGATAAGGGAGCAGGTGCATTATCGTGATGCAAAAGCCATAAATTGTTTGTCCACAATACCGGACGTTTTCTTCGTATTGCTTCTTTGAAGCGGCGCATAACTTCAAGATAATGCTGCTCATTGACCGTACGACCATGTGGTGAGGACTCCTGATTTACGGAAATTGAAGAAAAAAGTAAGCAAAACCTGGATATTGAATCGAATCCGGTGTGTTTCTTTGGTCTTAGATCTCCTGGGCTTTTTCATTGAGGAGACTGGAGTTCGTTACGTTATTACCCCTTCAAACTCTATTCAACAATTCCTGAGAGATTCTAATCCAATGTTTTGTTTGGTCAGAATTCAGGAATTTTTGGGTGAACTTCGCTGTCAACCACTTCATGCCGATAATTGGAAAATTTACAAAAAAATTACATGAGCCAACTGATATGCTTCAGCAACTTTCCTGATAGTGATTCGACGAATTTTCATAACAATATTCACTTTCTCAACGGTTTCATCGGTTGTTGATGTTCTGGGGCGTCCAGGGCGAGCGCCGTCATTGGCATCTTTTTGTCCATCTGTGAAGAGTTCGTACTACTTGCAAACATTTTTCTGACTCAGAGTCCAATCACCGTATGCCACTTTCAACATCTCAAGTGTTTTTGGCACTTTTGTACAAAAAATTTTATGCCCATTTTTTTATCCAGGTTTTTCGATAGCAGGAAATCGTCAAGCACGTAAAAAATTTTACCTTGTACATATGTCCCTCTCCAACAAACTGGACAAGCTAAATAGCTAAAACTGTGTGTTCGAGACTAGTGTAAGATAAGGTTAGGTTGGGTCCAGAGTGAGTGTGTCTATTCGACCCTCCAGCGCAACCCGCAAGGGTTTATTGTGGCTCACAACTATTCACACTCGACCATATACATGCAGCTTCTCAACGAAGCTGATTAGTTTGTATGGTGAGTGGTCTTTCAGGTCAGATGGTAAGAGTAGGACTCTGCCGAGTCGTATTCTCACAACTCTTGGAGTGAACGAATCCTGGAAGATTCTGTCAGAAGTCCATAAATCTTCTTGTCATCCAGGTGTTCAATATTTGTTTGACAAAGCCTAAAGCAATGCCAATGACAGGTTCTGGTTCGATGAAGCTGCTCGCAGCACTCTCCTTTGCAAGGGAGTCAGCAGCGTCATTGCCTTCCAGGCCAGTGTTTAGTTTTACCTGTAAATACGTAGTCAGTTATCCGGTCGAAAGGCCAGCTCAATGTTCAGCTTTTTTTCTCATGGAGAAATTGGGAAAAAATGATATTTTTAACTTTTTTTAAGGAACTTTTATTTTCGCTTGACACTTTCTTGTTATCAACAACTTATTTCCATGTGAAATAACAAAAAAACCCAAACTTGATATACATTTCACATAACAACATAATAATATCTAATACAGGGTATTTCAAAACTTAACATTCTCCCCCCATATTTATTCGAAAGGATGAGACATAAATACTCTATCTAATTTTCTTACATTTCTAATAAATTTAAAAGACATAATTTAGCTACAGGTCTGCGATAAATACTCCTCTGAACCTGTACGTTCACAACTCGTACTCTTCCGTCTCTTCCTGGATAAACTTCCACTATTTTACCTACAGGCCAGTTATTTCTCGGAAGCTTATTATCCATCACCACCACTATGTCATTTTTCTTCAGGTTGGCTGTCTCTTCAAACCAGTTGGACCTCTTGATGGGAGTTGGCAGATATTCTCGAACCCATCTGCTCCAAAAACATTCGGACAATTGCTGTGCAAAGTACCATTGCTTTCTCAAATTTTTGTTGGTAATATCAACAACGATAGGTGGCTTGGCAATGCTTGATGATCCTATCAGAAAATTATTAGGTGTGAGGCTTTCATTACCTTCTTGATTGGAGGAAACATATGTGAGAGGTCGACTATTGACTGTATCCTCAGTTTCGGATAGTAAAATTTGGAGTACTTCTTGTCGTAGTGCGTTTTTAACGGACCTTACCGTCCATTCCCAGGCTCCTCCAAAGTGAGGGCTTGCTGGAGAAATAAACTTCTAATTAATTTCTTGTGCTACTAAACTTTTGTTTATTAAATCTTCATGGGACCAAAATAATCCATGCCTACAAAACTAAATGGTCTTGGTGGTCTTGTTAATCTTATTTTTGGAATCTGTCCCATCTCCGGTATTTGCGGTTTTGCACGTTTAATTTCACACAAATTACATAATCTTAGAATTCTTGAGATTAATTTCCTACCTTGCAAAATCCAAAATTTCTGTCTTAATTCATTTAATGTAAATTGTAGTCCAGCATGACCATTTCTCCTATGATAATAGGCAACTAAAATTTGGTAAAAGATGGCAATTGCACAAAATTATTGGACGTTTTGTTTCATAAGAAAGTTCAGGTGAATAATCAATCCTACTCCTTAAGCAAATGACTTCATCTTCAATGCAAGATGATAATTTAAATAACTTACTACTTTTGAGTACCTCGTTTGTCTTTTTCAATGATTTCACTTCCTCTGAGAAGCAATTCTCCTGAACCTTCATGCACCAAACTCTCTCCGCTTTCTGAAGTTCTTGCCATGTGAGTTTCTGTTTCTTCAAACATCTTCCCTTTTTCTTCATGTTTTCGATAAATCGAAACATATAGGCTGTAACTCGAAGCAACTTGTTATAATATGAAAATTTAGTAATATCAGGTGAACAATCAATTTTAACAGTGCAATAAAATGAAATCTTGCTTTAACTCTGATTTCTCAATTTCTTCGGTAGAAATGCATGATACATTTTTGTCTGATTCTGGCCAGAGTTCTTCATTAAGATCTAAGAACTTTGAACCCTGAAACCAACTATCTTCTATATTCAAATTGGTTTTCTTGGTGCTTCTGGTGGCTTCGTCTGCTACATTCATACTAGAAGGTACCCAATGCCAATCAGAGATGTTAGAATTTTTCTGAATTTCTTCCATTCTATGTGCAATGAAAGTCTTAAAACGTTTGGTCTCTGATCTCAACCAACACAGAACTATTCTTGAATCTGACCAGAAAAATGTTTTATTGATTTCAAGTGAGTGTTCCTTCTTGATGTGTCTTGCTAAACGAGAACCCATCACCGCTGCTTGAAGTTCCAGACGTGAAACTTGTGTTCTCGACATTACCAAGGACACTTTTGTGATACTTGCAATGTGAATTCTGAAATATCCTACTGCACAAAATGCCTGCTCACTGGCATCACAAAATATATGTAACTGCAAAGAAGTATTTTGGATTATTTCAAAGCTATAACATCTTGGTATTTTCAATTGTTCAATTTGTTTCAAATCACTGATCCCTTCTAACCATTTTTCATTCAATTCAATAGGAATTTTTTCATCCCAATTCAAACCGCTTTTCCATACTTCTTGTATCAATATTTTTCCCTTAATTACGTAATGTCCCACTAAACCTAGAGGATCATAAAGTGACATCACTACTTTCAACATATCTATTTTTGTAGGATGAATCTAACCAGTCGAAATATCTTTATTATCTTTGTGGAAATTTAATGAAAAAAATAAACATCTTCTTTGGACATCCACTTCATTCCTAAAACTCTCTGTGAACCGTTGTCATTCAGTATTTTATCTTTTCCCCTAAGTGACTCTGGAATTTTTTCCAACACTTCTTTTGAATTGCAAATCCATCCTCTTAACTGAAAACTACCTGACTCATGTATTTTTATTACCTCTTCAATGAGTTTTGTTGCTTTGGCGCTTGTAGAAACACTATCTAGGTAATCATCCATATAGTGACGATTTATAATGCTATCAGCAGCTTCAGGGTATACTTCTTCAAATTCCAATGCATTTCTGTTCTTGATGTATTGTGCAGAGAATGGAGATGAAATGGCACCAAAAATCATCACTTGCATTTCAAACATAGTTACATCTTCATTTGGATGTTCCCTCCATAAAAATTTCTGAGCAGGTCTATCTTCTTTTCTTATAACCACCTGATGGAACATTTCTGCTGAAAATGCTATGGGTTCTTCTCTGAATTTCCATATTATCATGACGGCTGCGTCAAATACAAATCTCATTTTGTCTGGCTTATTTTCGTTAACAACCCCAAAATGTGGTAAATACCATATCTTCTCTGAAGGATATTCTTCTATTTTCTTCGCATATCCTTTTTCAACATACTCTTATATTTTCCTCCTATAAGCTTCTGCAAAACTGAAATCTTTTTCCATACGACGTTCAATATACTGTAACCTCTTGAAAGCCATACATTTACTGTCAGGTAATATTTTCACCTCTTCTTTCCAAAGTAATCCTGTTTCCCAACAGTTAGACCTGGAATTTTCCTTGTTACTTGCTTGATTATTTCTTCTGCTCTTGAATCTTCCTGGCTGAGTACTTTTCTATTGAAGACTTTCACACCAAAAGACTCTGTGGAAAAGAAATTTTGAACTTCTTCATGCAATTGCTTAACAAAACTCTCTTGATGACGAATATGTAATACTATAGTATCATCTACTCTGTTTCTAAATTGACATAGATTTCCATATACAACCCAACCCAATTTAGTCTCAGATAAAGCTGGAGAACTCTTAGGACCCCCAATTATTTCACGACTTGCAATTAATTCCCAGTTATCCTGACCAATAAGCAGTTTTTGGCTGTACATTATGCATATTTTCAAAATCTACCCTCCTGAGGTGAGCCCATTTGTTTTTCATTTTCCTACCATCAATTGTTTGTAGTGGCAAATCCATATTTTTTAAAGTATATACATTTTCTACATTGAAATACTTTTATCCTTGTCAGAAATTTCGAAACTAACTTTCCTACAATTTACTTTTTTGCATGATTCTATATATGTCCATTTTAAGCCTAAAGTTGTATCTTCACCCTGTATATTCAAATTATTTGCTAAATCCTCATCTATCAGAGTTAATGTAGAAACTTCATCAAATAAGGCATAAATTTTCATCTCTTTTTCTTGAGTCCTTATTATAACGGGAGCTTTTCTGAGCAAAATTTCAGAATTAAATGATTGAGAGGTATGAGCTACAATTTCCTGAGAAACGATATAACTTGATTCAACATTTTTCTCTAAAGATTCATTATGAAGTATTTTATGATGCAATTTTTCGCAATTGTTGATTCTACATTTCCTTTTGAATCGACAATTTTTGATTCTGTGGTTATTTTTCAAGCAAGAAAAGCATATATCATTTGTTTTAACAAAACTCCATTTTTCAGAAACTGGCAAGTTCAAAAATTTCGAACATTTTTCTAATGTATGTTCTTCTTTGCAAAATAAACACTTTACTGAGGAAATTCGAGAATTCTGAGAAGTTACTAAAGTGGATTTATTTCACTAGTTCGGACTTCCATTGTCTACTATATGAAATGATTTGAAATCCCTGAAACAAGTAAAAAAAGAATAATTAAAAAAGAATAGTTGAAAATAACAATTATATTAAGCAACAATAAACCTGAAATGAAATGATAGTGAAGTAACCTACAAGTAAAAATATAATAATTGAATAAATAAAAATTAAAGAAATGCAAAAAGAAAATAATAAAAAATAAGAAATAAAAAAGTGTAGAGATTCCAAGTCACGTTAGTTCACGACGTTTCGATTGTTGGTATCTACAATCGTCTTCGGGTGATGACTGGACTGATTCCTCCGAGAGATGACTATTTTATAGGTCGTTGAAATACTTTCACTTTCTCTACTTTCTATTTTCCGCTTCACTGATTCCGTGAGAGATGACCGATTTGGCGGGAGTTGGTCATTTTCCGTTTGATGATGGGTTTCCATATGTTTCGTATATCTACGCTGGCCTGGCTGAATACGTTGTTGGACAACATGTATGCGGCTTCCTTAAATTTTCTCCTGAACCAATGTTCCTCTCTGTGCAAGATCTCAGCTTGGGACCACTCGATGTTGTGTTAATGGGTCCAAACATGGTCTGCTATTCCTGATTTGCTGGTTTCTCCTCGCTGTGTGTGCTTCTTGTGCTCGGCAATGCGAACATTCAATGGCCTCTTAGTTTCACCAATATAGGATTTTCCGCACTCACAGGGTATCCGGTAAATGCAATTCTTGGAATCGCAGTCCGCGTTTGGGGGCCTGGTTTTCGTGAGGCTGCTACGGATAGTGTTACCGGATCTGAAACAGGTTCTAATGTTGTACTTGGACGTGGAAAGCCTTTACACCAACGTTCCGGTCGAAGAAGCACTCCAAATCATACAGAAAAAGCTATCCGGAGACGGGAACCTGAAAGAGAGAACGAATCTACCTATAGAAGTAATTATGGAATTACTAGGATGCTGTGTACGAAACTGTTATTTCCAACTGAAGAACGAATTCTTTACACAAGATGAGGGACTACCAATGGGATCGCCACTTTCACCAGTCATAGCCAACATATATATGGAATGGTTTGAAACTCTGGCCATTGAAGAAGCCCACCAGAAACCTCGAGTTTGGTTGAGATATGTTGACGACACCTTCATAATATGGAACCATGGGAATACTGAACTAGACGCCTTTCTGAAACACATCAACAGCGTGAGACCTTCCATCACTTTCACAATGGAGAAGGAAATCCACAATGAATTGCCATTCTAGACGTTTTGGTGAAGAGGACCGACACTAAGTGGGAAACATCTGTATACCGAAAACCCACTCATACGGGACAGTATCTGAACCACGAATCCAACCACCATCAATCGACAAAAAGAGGAATCATCAAGACTCTATTAGACCGTGCTTTTGGGCTCTGTAATGCAAAGGAAGGTCTCGAGAAGGAACTAGACATCATCAAAAACGATCTTCAGCGGAATGGATACTCCAAAGCGATGGTAGAAAAGACTTTGGCTGAAAGACAGCAGGAGCCTCGCAAGGAAGAGAAGCCGTCACAACCAGTGCTTGCACTTCCCTACATCAGAGGATTATCGGAGAGGATAAGAAGAATTGGTTCCAAGTACAACTTCAGAACCTGCTTCAGATCCGGTAACACTATCCGTAGCAGCCTCACGAAAACCAGGCCCCCAAACGCGGACTGCGATTCCAAGAATTGCATTTACCGGATACCCTGTGAGTGCGGAAAATCCTATATTGGTGAAACTAAGAGGCCATTGAATGTTCGCATTGCCGAGCACAAGAAGCACACACAGCGAGGAGAAACCAGCAAATCAGGAATAGCAGACCATGTTTGGACCCATCAACACAACATCGAGTGGTCCCAAGCTGAGATCTTGCACAGAGAGGAACATTGGTTCAGGAGAAAATTTAAGGAAGCCGCATACATGTTGTCCAACAACGTATTCAGCCAGGCCAGCGTAGATATACGAAACATATGGAAACCCATCATCAAACGGAAAATGACCAACTCCCGCCAAATCGGTCATCTCTCGCGGAATCAGTGAAGCGGAAAATAGAAAGTAGAGAAAGTGAAAGTATTTCAACGACCTATAAAATAGTCATCTCTTGGAGGAATCAGTCCAGTCATCACCCGAAGACGATTGTAGATACCAACAATCGAAACGTCGTGAACTAACGTGACTTGGAATCTCTACACTTTTTTATTTTTTATTTTTTATTATTTTCTTTTTGCATTTCTTTAATTTTTATTTATTCAATTATTATATTTTTACTTGTAGGTTACTTCACTATCATTTCATTTCAGGTTTATTGTTGCTTAATATAATTTACTTGTTTCAGGGATTTCAAATCATTTCATATAGTAGACAATGGAAGTCCGAACTAGTGAAATTCATCACGAAACATTGTCAATCACCTTCAAACAAAGTGGATTTATATCTATCTTTATTTAGGATTTGATTGGAAGTCTTACATTCACAATTGATTGAACATAGCTGGCAGCTTCTGCCTTTTCCCAAATCCAATTCATGAAGTGTTTTGACCTCTTGCCTTTGCTGTTTTTTCTTCCCAGGACATTTGCATTGAAAATGGTAACTTCTGTATCATTTCATCAAAAATCTGCGGACAGCTCAAATAATTCGTCATTTCCATGGCTTCAAGTGTAACAACCAAATTGGAAACCTCATCTGCAATATGATTCAAACTCTTATAGTCGTTTAATAACTGCCAAATTCTTCGCTTTATTGACTAAACTTCTAACTATTAGGTCTGCTCTACCAAATTCACTTATCAAAATGTCAATAACTGTACTCACCGAAGCACTCACCATCGTGCTTCGGAGGATATTGCAAGCTACCCTTCCCATGACCTTGTCAAAATGACGAGGTCATGGCCTATAAATAGTCGGATCTCGGAGGAATAAGTCCAGATATCACCCGAAGATTATTGTGGATACTAACAATCGAAACTTGGTTTGGAATCTTTCAATTTTAATTTTTCATTTTTTGTTAATAATAATTTTCAATTTTCATTTTTCACATATAGTCAGTGGGCATACTTGAAGTCTGACTATAAATCAAATTATCTAAGAACAGTTCGTTCAGGCCAGTCTCAACTCCCTACACAGTAGGTTCGGAAATCATCGACTTTATGTTGATGATATACACTACCTTGCACTGACGAGTGGCCATACAGCCCGAAACCGGTCTGCAAGTGAGCCCGATTCCTATAATTGAAAATCTATTGCGGCAGTTGTATCGCCAACAGCATATGCAGGAATAACTTCTGTGAAGAATCCTGCACTGACACCTGTCGTATATAATCCAACGACCTTCGTGGTATTAGCCAGGGGAGTGTCAGTCCATTAACCTACTGTGTAGGGAGTTGAGGCTGGCCTGAACGAATTGTTCTTAGATAATTTGATTTATAGCCAGTCTTCAAGTATACCCACCGACTATATGTGAAAGTTTTCTTTCCTTATACGAGGAATTGGGCAAATTTCGGATATGCAGTTGGTTACCTCATTCACAGGCAGATGGGGCGACGACAAACCTGTTGTTTGTTGTATGCTTCAGCTTAGTTCGAGGAATGATACTCTGAAGGAATTCGATTTTCAATTATCGGAAATCATCGACTTTATGTTGATGATATACACTACTTTGCACTGACGAGTGGCCAAACAGCCCGAAACCGGTCTGCAAGTGTGTTCCAATAATTGAAAATCTATTGCGGCAGTCGTATCGCCAACAGCATATGCAGGAATAACTTCAGTGAAGAATCCTGCACTGACACCTGTCGGATATAATCCAACGCCCTTCGTGGTATTAGCCAGCGGAGTAGGTGTTTTCTGAGAGGTGTCAGTCCACTAACCTACTGTGTAGCGAGTTGAGACTGGCTTGAACGAATTGTTCTTAGATAATTTGTATTAATTTTCAGCTTTTATTGATATTTAAATTTTTATTTTTTTGGTTGTTGTTTGGTTTTATGTTATTTCTTTGTAATTTCAGTTTTTTGTTCAAATAAAATTGTCATTTTCGGTTAATCTTTTTAATGATTTTTCAGCAATTTCAAATCAATTTATATAATATTAGACAACGGAAGTTCGAACTGATGAAATACACCACGAAACATTGTCAACCACCTTCAAACAAACGTCAGTAATAATGATCGTGTAAAGCGAGGGCATCATTATTTCGTCGTCACACAGTTCAAGAACATTACAGATGTCAAGGACAGCCGTACTTTTTGAAGCCGATTACATTGAAACTGAAAACTTCAAATCCTCCAAGATTCTTCCAGTGGATAGGTATCTCAGAGTTAAAGCCAATCTTTCATTAACTGGTAAACTGTTCCGCATAACTGTATTTTTTCGCGTAGGAATTGGTTGGACCATTCGCAAAAAAAGTGTTTTCGTTCATATAAAATTTTTTTTTATAATAACCCACTTCCTTCGTATCACTTATTTCCTTCAGTAACACTAAATGTTAATAATTTTCGCATTTTTTTAACATTCCTTCATCCAGTAACGACGTTCAACAGAACGGTTCATACTTAATGCTATAAATTATAGCTGTATATGCTTTTTTCATAAATCCATAATCGATAAAAACACAGTCTATGTGATTTCTACACCACTCGAGAAACATAATAATGATAAAAAAATAATATTATTACCTGTTTCTGATATTTTTTTATGATGATCGAATGAAAGTCCACGGCTAATAGATAATTTCAAAAAAAGGTAACAAGTTGCTAACGGCAGTCAATATATTGGGAGAGCAGTGGTCGTGGGTTTTTTATTTTGTGGAACAACCTTTTTTTGGATGGGGCGCCACTTGATTTGATTTTGCTAAAATCAAGAAATAAAAATATGCATAGTCAGAAAATTATTTAATAGTTACTGCAGACTAAACCAAAATATGGTAGACAAAAAAGCGGTTATTGTTTTCATTACAAAAAGGATGTGATCCAGTAACACAACAAATGAAATAATACGACGCGGCTGCAGCTGCAGGAGGATCTTACAAAACAACGTTATAAAGTAAATTCATATGACTTTCATTACGTCTACACAAAATAATTATTGAAATGTTGGAAATAATTTTTGAAACGTTACATGCATGTAGGCACATATAATTCAAAAAGAAAACACCAGGTATATAGTTGGTTTCCAAAAATAGGTTGTCTGTGTAGTGGAAATCAACTCCGATGTAAAAAATTGGAAATTCCTCACCAAATGAGTCCCTTCTTTTCTGGATGTTATCAGCAACAGGCTGTCTGAGAGGTCGAGTAGATTCTGGATGTAGTCTGGAGGGTTAGAAAACGAAACAGTTCAGTTGTCAGGCGATACTATAAATATCCTGGATTCGAAAGATATATGTCGAATTGGAGCAATTCGACTTTTCTTTTTTTTTCAAAACTGGTCGACAGCAAAAGACGGTATTTGGGGATCCAAAAGGTTCCAAACCAGAACAAAAACGTTCGAGATGGTTGGACGACCCACGCTTCTTAGAAAATACCAAAGGCTGTACTTGTCCGTAGCTTAATGGAAACCGGCAGATCTACAGAAAGTGATCTCGGTTGTGATATTGGTTCCAGAAATCAAATGGTTAAAAAACTCACCTCCTCTAAGGGAAAGGCTTCCACTAAAATAATGCCCAACACAAAAATGGTAACTTACGTGACACACTCTACTTTCATTTCTCAACCGTCACCCAAAATCCTTTCAGGTTGACCTCCGACCAGAAGTATTAACACAAACTCGTCCTTTGCGCCGTGACGTACACGTTGACGAAATTTGGTGTACTCCAATGGCAATACTTCTCCTTTGTATAAAGTATTCATTGAGCATTCCTTCTCTTTGAGAATTTTATTTCATTAATAATAATTCGTTTCTTTTTCTCTTCCCCAGACTACATCAACTATGCAATGAAATACAGAGTTATCAAGAGAATAAAATAGCTGATGTTTACTAGATTGGAACTCTGAAATTGTATACATGTATTTTATGATTTCCACAATTAAATGATACATTTCGTAACAAGTGCTTTGGATTATTGATAAAAGTCAACTTTTCACGTTACAATATCAGTAATAATGAACCTGTAAGGTGCGGAAAATAATAGTAAAATAATAATAATAATGATCTGCTGAAATGACATCATTACTGAACGTGTAATGGTCCCTAAATACATGCGTTGTTTCTACTGTTCCAGTTAGATGATACTTTGCTGATTGATTATGTGCTTGAGGCGGTGCCATGTTGCCAGCTGATTCGATATGCACTGCCGTTGTTATGAAGCATACACAGTTGTGTAATATGGGAGTGACCTCAAACCTCATTTCTATTGTTCGTAATTTATATGATATAATTGAAAGCAAGTCTAACAACGACAGATAAATATCTTGGACTTTCACAGGGAGAACCTGCGTTTCACTATTCATATCAGATATTGATTATCACTTTCGATGGCCGCATTGATTGAGACTGGAAAAGTTTCGGTGACATGTCTTTAGAGTTGATTGAATAAAAAAAATGGGTTTTTGAACGTTTTTACTCGCATATTTATGACGTTTCGATTGACATTCGTTACCTTGATTCATGAAAACTATATGAATACGAATATTTGACATATGTCAGATAAATTCTTCTTTAGAATAAATGAGCCGTACCACCATAATTGCTTTTTAATAACTGTGATGATGTTTCCTCATGGAAAACTGAATAAAAATAAGTTGCCATCTATATGTTTACAATTGTGTGGATTGGTCAGATCTCTAATTTATGATGTTCGATTGGCTCCAAACGTTTTCCACTGTGCTCAGACTCAATTAATGCCAAAACAATCGCGAAATCTCACCAGTGAAATTTTGAGAGTATACTCCTGTCTGAAGATTTTTCAATTTCATGAACTAATTTTTTTCAATAGAAAAAATGTGGGAAATTACAGGAAGTAAATATACTTTCGGAATAACTAGTTTCACATGAACATTTGAATATTCAAAAAAAAATTTTTCCTATTCAGTGTGTATTCCAAACATTCGTTCCGGAATTAAATCAGATATTGAGTCAGGTTTGCAACGCAATATAGTATATGCAAGAGACATAATAATCCTCACATGGAAAACTGTCTTCCTCAATGATGGACATACGATATTTCGGAATAAGACATTCGCTCTTCAGCCCCAACCTAGATAATATCTCGACTTTATGTAATGCATGAATTAAATCTACTCATATCATCGATGAAAAAATCAATCCTCCTGAAAATGTAACCCATTCAATAAAATTTTTTTATTGTGAGGTATTTGCACATAGTCAGAAACCCCAAGTGTTCTGGTCATCTATGCCTACATGAAATGAAAGCCCATGTATACTTAGAGAGAGAGAGAGATAGAGGGAGAGAAAATCAGTATCAGTATTTCATTCAAAGATAAACCTGAGCTGTTTCAATTATTCATTCTTTGACGATCGCGTTGTGTTTTGTTTGGTATTATTTGTCTATACATTATTTATATACCAACGATGAATACCACGTTGTGCTGTCAAAATTTAAGTAAAATAGAAAAGATTTCAGACTATAGTATCATGTTTGCCCTATATTTCTGACCAAAACTGTCTACATGGAAGCAAACGCCCTGTATACTCAGAAAGAAAGACACCTTATATGTTGTAAAGATAAACTTCAGTTTGTGGGACAAGACGCGTCAAAGACAACTCGAAGTTCTGTACTAAGACTATGTCCGTATTGATGCTACAAAGCTACAAATAACATTTCATTTCTGCAGAAGCTACGAAATTTATAGAGGTATATATGTTCGAGTTCCCTATATTCACTCATAAAAATTGCATATCGTTTTTTGAATTCTAAATCACATGCGAATCTTTTCTCCATGACAGAAAGTCGGTTGATTCTACATTGGGTATTATCTGAGAGTGAACTAATTTCAAGAATGCAAACATGCCGGTACACCAATAAAGGCAACATAGTCGTCTGAAGCAAGTGGCAATACAATTGATCCACAAAGTAACTGAGATATTTCTACCCGCTATGCCTCTTGAGGAGGCCACTAACGAGCCAGTAAAAAAGTGACAACATCAAAAGAGGCGGCCGACGGTTTTTCTCATATTGCGTTAAAGATAGTATTATTAGGCGTTGGCCTGGGGGTATCAATATGAATTTTCCAATGATATATTCTATATGATGCGAAGATATTTGAGATATCGTGAAAAATGATTTTGTTCAAATATTTTATTTTGAGATGGACAATTTATATGTCAAATAGTTTTTAATTAAGGAGTGTTACTTTCTACAGATCTATAAAATAATCACGATACGAGGGTTGCCTTTTATATTTCGGGATAAGGAAACAAAAACAAATATTATTCATCGAAAATCACTTTATTGTTTTGCAAAATATTCCCTATGAAGATCTTTACACTTTTGCATGTGTTTGAACCAATTGTCGAAGCACTTTTGCCCTTCTGATTGAGGTATCTCCAAAACATGCATTCTGAATGCAGGAACCACCTCTTCATGTGTCAAAAAACGTTGACCTCTCAGTTTGTTTTTAACGCGCGGGAATAAAAAGAAGTCATTCGGTGCCAAGTCAGGACTATACGGCGGATGACTCATTAAATCGATGTTTTGGGTGCTCAAAAATGCAGTTGCTTTAGCAGATGTATGAGAGCTCGCATTGTCGTGGTGACGAGTGATCCGTCTTCGGCGGTTGGTTTTCCTGATTTCTTGGAAGACAACTGGCAAACAAAAGGTTGTGTACCACTCAGAATTGACTGTTCTGCGTTGTTCTAGTGGTACGGTTGCTACATGTCCAGTTTTTCTGAAAAAACAGGTGACCATTTCCAACTTTTGTTGGATTTGGCTCATCTTGAAACACCCATACAGTCGAATGCTCTTTAATTTCGGGCTCATACGCGTAAATCCTCGATTCATCACCTGTCACGATGTCATAGATGTGTTTCGAAGCACCGCGATCGTACTTTTTGAACATTTCCTTCGACCAATCGACGCGAGCCTTTTTTTGAGCGATTGACAAATTGTGTGGGATCCAATGCGTACAAATTTTTTTGACAGTCAAATGTTTATGCAATATTGAATGTATGCTGGTCCCACTAATGCCTAACGCTAGTTGCACACACACCGATTTTGGACGGCCGACTTTGTACTGGTCGTCCAAATTCCAATAGTGAACCACATGTGGGAACGGGACCTTGCACACACGCCGACCGGTGATCGTCGCCGGTAAAATACCGGTGAGCAGCCGTCCACTGCCTCTGTATCGCCGGCAGTACCGGGAAATAGTGGCGTACATGACTAAATACACTCTTACATACTCACCGGTTTTTTACCGACCATTCCAGTCTCGAATGCTCGGTGAAATTGTAGTTACTACGCATTAACTTCGTTTTGGTAGTGCATGCTAATTACGACAACAAAGCAACTGATTGTTTGACCGATAAAAATCCAGTGAGTGTGCAAGCACCCGTCACCAATAAAATATTGGCCGATTGTATACTGGTCGTCCAAAATCGGTGTGTGTGCAACTAGCGTAAGGTTGTCTCAATCTCACGATAAGTCACATGACGATCTTACAATATCAGTTCGTGCACAGCATCAATGGTTTTCGGAAAAACAGCTGATTTTGGACGACCTTCACGAAATTCGTCTTGGAGTGAACTACGACCACGATTGAATTCACCATATCATCGATAAACACTGGTCCTCGATGGAGCTTCATCGCCAAAAATTGAATTAAGTTCATCCATGCACTGTTGCTGAGATAATCCACGTCGAAAGTTGTAAAAAATAATCGCACGAAAATGTTCAAGATTTAATTCCATTTTTGAGACGACATGAATCTTTTAAGTTACTGTAAACAACACAAATAGCGCGCGTATGTTAAAATGTTAAGTACGTATAAGCTCAAAAATGTCCAACTTTACGATAGAGCTGTCAGTTGCCAGATTGCAACATAAGGGTAGCCAAATCACGAAACATAAAAGGCAACCCTCGTATTAAATTTAGAAATAAATTGAAATGTAGGAAATGCGAAAAATTACTGCATTTGATAAATTAGCTTTTTGAAAAAAAAATTGTCAGTAACTTGAATTTATGGAATTTCACATATAGAAATAAATATGTATCATCTAGTGACGTTCTGACTACCTATTTTCTTTATCCAACCTACTTAAATCAAAACATTACAAATTGTAGTTATAATTCGTCTTTTGATGTAAATTAATTTGATATTATTATTACTGACCCTGATTATATCAAATTGATTGCAGATTCGATCATGAAGATAGATAAATTCTTTGAAACGTGACCAGATGAGTATACAGATAGGAAAGATTTCCGCGGTTAGAAATTTGGACATGTGAATTTCGGGTTGAACCGTGCTCAAAAGTTTGTATTGTTCGATGTTTCGACTTCAACTTTGAAGCCATTTTCAAGAAGTAGAAAAAGGTGGCTGTAATGAGAGACACACTTTAGTTCATTGATCGCACAAGTTTTGACTTCTGAGGGTTATCGTTCGTAGGGGGACGATACCTGGTTAACAGTAAAACACATGTTCAACATATATGTACGTGTGGAGGGTAACAATCCCAAATGAGAAACCATGTCAAAAATAAGTGAAAGCTAGTTGAACGATATCTGGTTTGTTTGGACATAAAGATTTATACTTTTTATTGGATTTTATAGTTGATTCGGAAACAATTTTATAGATACAATGGGAATACTTACATCGAGTTGAATGATTTTCATTCTGAAAAATATCTACAGGGATTCGTTGAGTGATTCTCCACTGGATGAATCAGTTTCATTAGAATTGATGACAATTCGAATTATTTCTTCTGATAATTAGTCTATGCAATCATTCAGATTCCACATCTCTGCTTCGATTTTGACTGTTATGTGGATATTTATATTTTGTGGATACATTACAAGCCTCTTGGTTGACTGTTTCCAGAGCACTATTTAGACATTTCTATACTTCAAACAGTTTGACGGTCTTATTATTCCTTGCGATGAATCCTTTAACTTGAACCCAAACCAACTCTATTGGATTCAATCTAAAGTGATGAAGAGGCAATCGAAAAACCCACATTCCTTTAGTATTCGTCATCTCATCGATGACATACCTGACGGATTTTGACTTATGATGTTAAGCCAAGTTGAGGAGATTCGGTTTTAACATGGTTGAACGAAATAGCTTTCATTTGTAACTACTCAGTAATATCTGCCTTCCTCCAATACGATTTCGGCAACTTCTCGACTCGTCTACTGTGGTAACTTGTATTATCCATACTACTACGGATCCCTGCGGAAGTTTAACAAGTATTCTTCTTGACCATTCTTTGAATACTGTGGCTGTGTGAGTGGTACCGTGTTAGGAATCACACGTTAAAAGGTAAGACCTCGTTAGTCCTTAGCTCGCACGGCGACCTCTTCCTACTGGAAATTTCAAAACAGTGGACCAACCTTTCATGAAGGCTTGTCTTCCACTTTCATTTCAGAACAGATTATAGTTAGACATTAACCCAAATAGAAATGATTTTCCATGATGGGTGAACTAACTTTCAATCTACCGATATTATCTCTTTTGAACTTTTTTATGAAATTATTTTTGCATTCACTTTTCTTCCAATGTATTCAGGTATTTCGGGTTCAACTTCCTTCATTTCCCAAAATTATTGAAGTTATTCGTGTTTGTGAAACTAGTTTTTGAGGCTCGTCAAGGCTCTACTCAAACTGAAAATTTTATTTTCTTGTTTTTTCTTTTATACGGTTAGAATGCTTTAGTTCAGGTATTTGTGTATTTGTTCCTTGATAATGGGATTATTACTTTTGAATTTATGGATGTTTGGGTTTTCCCAGAAGTCCATGCGGTTTCCTTTATTGAGTTGTTTGTTTGTTTCATTTGGCGTGTGTTGCGGGGTTTGATTTATATGTTATTGGGTTGATGTATGCTATTTTGTGCTCGAGGTACCTTTGAATCAGTTTTTTCATGGTTTGGCCAATTAAGAATTTGTTGCAGTCCAAGCATTGTATGATGTACATTCCGTTTAGGTTTTTGTGTTCTTCTTTTTCATAGCTGTTCATTTTTTATATTATTTTCGTGTTTGGCTTGTATGTGATGTTCAGGGGTTTGAAGATGTTTGTTCGTTTTTTGATTTGGTGATCTACGTACGTAAATGCTGTCCATCGTTGTGTTGTTTTATCTGTTGAAGTAGTTTGATGCTTGTTTTGTCTTTTGGGTGTATCCGTTCTCGTTTGCTATTTGGTATATGATTTCCTTGTTCTGGGATTCATTGCTTAGTGGTATCCTTAGCATTCAGTAACTCAAAGCAACCAAGGTGACTTCCTCTCCTGATGATGCAATATGATGATAAAATGCGTGTCGAGTACAGTATTCAGTTTTGATTGTGGTAAAAGTATTTTTGTTGAATTATTCCTATGTTAAAGGTTTAAATATTGCTTTTCAAGAAATGGTTTGATGATTTCTATAACCACGTCATTTATGTTATTGATGTTATAGTGTAGCTTGTAATATCCTCCAAAGCGCGTTGGACGATGTTGACAGTTGGTGCCTGAGGAAGCAGATGTCTGTCAATCCCAGCAAAACTGTGTTAATCCCCTTCACCAAGAGAAGGAAATTGGACGATCTAATGCCACTTCACCTCAATGGTGTGGTCATTCCATTAGGAATTGAAGTGAAATATTTTGGCATTATCTTCGATAAAAGATTCACCTGGAACGGTCACTTGGAAAAAGTTTTACAAAAAGCCAGACTGTCTCTATGGACATGTCGAAGGATTTGTGATAAAACTTGGGGTTTAGGTCCCAAACTAATTCATTGGATTTATGTGGTGATTGCCAGACCAATGATCACTTATGGTGCAATTGCCTGGTGGCCGAAGGCTTTACAGAAAATGGCCCAAACGAAGCTCTCTGGTATACAGAGACAGGCTTGTCTGGCTATTAGTGGTGCCATCAGTACCACACCGTCAGCGGCCATGGAGATCCTTCGAGATCTACCTCCTCTCCACATTTTTCTGGAAAGAGAGGCTAGATGGAGATGCATACAGACTTGTGCACATTGCCAATTGCACAAATCAATTCAATGCAGAGTGCAACAGACTATTGGTTGACATTGGAAGTCATAGCATTCTGGAAATGACCTCTGACTCAATGCCTCCAACTGTCAACTACGAACTGCCTTATAAAGTACTATTCCCGAGTAGATAGGACTGGATACTGCGGTTAAAGGAAATATTAAGAGCAGATAGTTGTTGGTTCAAAAATGGATCAAAAACACCTTTCGGTTCTGGTGCAGGTGTTTTCAGTCGCAGACCCAGGACAGAGTTATCTACCTGCCTAGAAACTTATGCGACTGTATTTTAAGCGGAAATTTACGCTATTGAAATTGTGTGCGGAGAGATTGGATAAATCCAACCTCACTCACGAGTCAATAAAGATATTCTCGGGCAGTCAAGCGGCGTTGGAAGCTCTTGGCTCCTACCGAGCAACGTCTAAAATGGTAGCAAACTGCCAAAAAAGACTCTCCTCGAAATTAAGACTAAACAGATTGTCTCTGGTCTGGATTCCTGGCCATACTGGCCAGGAGCAGCTGCATTGCCTCCCAATGCAGCTGCTCACTCTCTTGCAAAGGAAGGTGCTGCAAGCGGCTTCATTGGACCAGAACCTGTCATTGGCATCGCTTTGGGCTTTGCCAAACAAACACTGAACACCTGGATGGTAAGAGGAGTTATGGACTTCTGGCAGAATCTCCCAGGATTGGCTCACTCCAAGGCGTTTATTCACCCTTCGAAGCTTGATTCCGTTTGTTGGACTACAGTAGGGATGAACTACGATGTCCAACAGACCTTATTACAGGTCACTGTCATTCGAATCATCACATGCATAGTCTTGGACTGTCGGAAGACAGTGTGTCGCCTCTGGAAAATGATGAAACTGTAGTGTTTATATTTACCTAGAAATGTGCACTATTAGTATATCCGCTCGAAGACCGGCACAATGTTTATCGTTTCTGAATATACTGCTATAAATAAAACGCAAACTTTTTCTTTTTTCTTCAAAAGCGGTTTTTTATTCTTCTTGTTTACAAAAACTGTCATTCAACTATTTTTCAAAATGTCAAAACAAATACAAAGTGATTTTTATTCAAAATAAAACTCAACATTCTCCCCCCTGTATTCAAACAATGAACTAGTTTTGAATACTTCCTTCTAATAACTGAATTGGACACAGCTTGGCAACAGGGCGGCGATAAATATTGTCTTGAATCTTGATATCTACGACTCTTACTCTTCCATCTTTTCCGGGGTGTACGTCAACAATTTTTCCTAATGGCCAATTGTTTCTTGGTAGCTTATTATCCATGACAATCTATGACAATATCACCCTTTGCTACATTTTTCTTTTCTTGAAACCATTTGCATCTCTTTGTGAGTGTGGGTATGTATTCCCTTATCCAACGATTCCAGAAATGTTCTGCAAGTTGTTGTGAAAACTGCCAACGTTTTTTCAAATCGTAGTTGATTTCATTTGCATCAAAAGTTATAGGTGGCTTTGCTATGCTAGATGTACCTATGAGGAAATGATTTGGTGTAAGACTTTCGAAATCCTCTCCATCGGAAGATACATATGTCAGAGGTCTACTGTTCACTATATGTTCCACTTCTGCTAGCAAAGTTAAAAGAACTTCTTGCTTAGGTGCTTTTTCGTTCAGAATCTTTTTCAGTCCATCTTTCACCGATCGTACCATGCGCTCCCATATTCCACCCATATGTGGGCTTGCTGGTGGAATAAACTTCCAATCAATTTCCTGAGATACCATCTTCCTCTTGATCAAATCTTCGTCTAAATTTCTGATTATCTCCTTCAATTCTCGGTTTGCTGAAGTAAGATTTGAACCATTGTCGCTCCAAATTGATAAAGGCTGTCCCCTCCTAGAAATGAATCTCCTTATTGCTAAAATCGCTGAATCTGTGGTGAGAGATTCTGCGATCTCTATATGGATAGCTCTAATTGAAAGACATGTGAAGATTACTCCATATCTTTTGTCTTTTCTTCGTCCAATAGAAACTTCCATGGGTCCAAAATAATCCATTCCAGTATAGGTGAATGCTCTAGGTGGTTTCTGCAGTCGTTGCTCTGGAAGTTGTCCCATTTCAGGAACCTGAGGTTTTGTTCTTCTTATGCTACAGAAATTGCAAAACCTTATTGTTTTAGTTACCAGTTTTCTGGCCTGCAGTATCCAAAATCTTTGCCTTATTTCATTTAGAGTTTGTTGTAGACCTGCATGATTATTTTTTGAATGATAAAATTGAACAAGTAATCTAGTGAATGTGTGTTTATTGTCTAGTATGATTGGCCTCTTTGCTTGAGGAGAGAGCTCTGTAGAGTTATCTGTTCTTCCTCCCAAACAAATAATATCATCTTCCATATATGGTGACAATTGATAAAGTTTGCTTGATTTTTGTATAGGTCTATTTTTCATCAGAAGATGGTATTCTTGTGAAAAACAATCCTCTTGCACTTTCCTATTCCAAATTCTTTCTGCTCTCTTCAATTCTTCAATTGTCAATTCTTGTTTTTGGAGATTTTTGCCAAGTTGTTTGATATTATGTTGAAATCTGAAAACATAGGCTGTGCTTCTTATCAATTTCATGTAGTCAGAAAATCTTGTGATGTCTGGTAAATATTCAATTCTATGTGAAACTGTCAATAATATGAATTCATGTTTAAGTTCGAAGGTTTCTGGATTTTCTTGAATTTCTTCGTCCTTGTCTATTCTTTTATGTTCCATTGGCCAAAATTCTTGTTTATTGTATAAAAATTCCGGACCTTGAAACCACTGACTGTTTTCTTGTAGATTTATGTCTTTTGTATCTCGAGTAGCTTCATCTGCTATATTCAGATTGGAAGGAATCCAATGCCAGTCAGGAATTTTCGTGTTCTCCTGAATCTCGCCCACTCGATGCGTAATAAAAGTTTTGAACATTCTTGGTTCTGATCTCAACCAACACAAAACCGTTTTCGAGTCTGTCCAAAAGTGTGTTTGATTCACTTCGAATGAATGTTCTTTCCTTATTGTTATTGCCAATCTGGAACCCATTACAGCGGCTTGAAGTTCCAAACGTGGAATTGTTATTGGCTTTAGAGGTGCTACTTGCGTCCTTGCCATCACCAAAGAGACATGAATGTTTTCGTTCTTCTCAAATCTGAAATAACCTACTGCCGAAAACGCTTGCTCACTCGCGTCACAGAAGATGTGAAGCTGTAAATCAAAATCATAAATGAAGTTCAATGCATAACACCTAGGTATCTTGAGATCTTCAATTTTTGAAAATACATCAATCCATTTCTCCCATTTAATATTCTGATTATGAGTTATCTCATCATCCTATGCCACTTCTCCATATATCCTGTAAAAGAATTTTTGCTCTAATGACATAGTGTGCGAGGAGTCCTAGAGGATCATAAAGAGACATCACTATTTTGAGGATCTGCCTCTTTGTTGGATTTTTTCCTTTCGAAATTATTTTTTTCATTTTTGAAGAATTCAAAGAAAACGCCAAATGATCGGATGATGGAATCCATTTCAAACCGAGAATTCTCTGCGACAAATTGTTTCTCTCTTGCAGAAGTTTTTCATCACCCCTAAGTTCTTCTGGAATATGTCTATAAACTTCTTTCGAATTGCATACCCAACCTCTCAGTTCAAATCCTCCTTGTCTGTGGATGAAAATGACTTCCTTTATGAGGCGAATAGCTTCTTCCTCTGTGTACACACTGTCCAGATAATCATCCATATAATGCCTATTTATTACTCCATTTACAGCTTGAGGATACTTATTCTGGAACTCTAATGCATTTCGATTTTTAATATATTGTGCCGAAAAAGGCGAGCCCAAAGAACCAAAAATTAGCACCTTCATTTCATAGGTGCTAGGTTCTTCATTGGAATTATTTCTCCAGAGAAATCGTTGTCCAGCACGATCTTCTTTTCTGATAACTATTCTGTGGAACATATCTCGAATATCTGCTGAGAAAGCTACATCTTTCTCTCTGTATTTGAAAATAACTCCAACAAGAGAATTCAATAAATCAGGTCCTCTCAATAAAAAATCATTCAAACATTTTCCTTCCACCTTGGCAGCCGCATCAAAGACGAACCTCAATTTGCCGGGTTTATTTTCATTTACGACTCCAAAATGTGGCAAATACCATACCTTACTTGATTCTTCATTTCCTTCTATCACTTTCTCTGCATAGTCTTTCTCTAAATATTCTTCTATTTTCTGTTTGTAGGTCATAGCGAATTCCAAATCTCTAGTCATTCTTCTTTCAAGATACTGAAGTCTTTGAAGAGCTTTATACTTACTTTCTGGTAAAGTTGAACTATCATCTCTCCATAACAAACCAGTTTCCCAACGGTCTCCATCCCCTATTCTTCTTGAAACTGATTCTATTATTTGAACTGCTTCTTTGTCTTCTGAATTCATTGATCTATCTTCAGAAATTTTGACGCCAAATGACTCCGTGGAAAAATAATTCTTGATTTCTTCATGTAATTTTTCATCGTAGTTCATCTGATTATGGAAAATATGAAGAACAGTATTGCTATCTTGTCTACCTCTGAATTCTCTCAAATTTCCATATGCTATCCATCCCAATTTAATTTTTGATAACGCTGGCGAGTTCTTAGGACCTTCAATTACTTCTCGACTAGTGATTAGATCCCAGTTATCTTGTCCTATCAACAATTGCGGTTTTGCTTGAGCCATACTAGCAAAATCTATATATTCCAGATGGCTCCATTTTTCTTTCAGTCTTTTTCCATCAACCGTTTGCCTAGGAAGATCCATGTCTTTCACTGTATATGCATTTTCCATCTGATAAAATGTGGTCCTATTTTTGTCAGCTATTTCAAAACTTATTTTTTTTGAAAATAATCTCTTGCAAGTGTCTTCGTGGGTCCACTTCAAACCTAACTCTGTTTCTTCGCCAACGAGGTTCATCTTGTCTGCTAAATCTTGATCAAGAAGAGTTACCGTTGAAGCTTCGTCAAATAATGCATAAATTTCAAGTTCATTCTGAGAAGATCTTATTATAACCGGAGCGATTTTCAATAAAATTTCTGTACTGAATGATTTTGTGGTATGAGCAACTATTTCTAGACTAACAGTATCATTTTTCTCCTTATTTTTATCAAATGCGTCATTATGAAGACTTTTATGATGTATTTTTTCACAGTTGTTTACCCCGCATTTCTTTTTGTTACGACAAAATTTTATTCTGTGAGATGTTCCCAAACAAGAAAAACATATACCATTACTTTTTACGAAATCCCATTTTTTGTCTATCGAGAGATCCAAAAAAGTTTTGCATTTATCTATTATATGTTTCTCTTCACACATGATACATTTGCGAACTGAAGTACTCTTCTCTTGAGAAGTAACAAGAGTTGTTTTGAATCTCTCTTTATGAGGCTGATTTTGAGAGAACTTACCAGATACCTGATTTGTAGAAGGCTTACCCACATTCATAGATTGAGCGTAGCTTGCTGCTTCCGACTTTCTTCACAGCCACTTTTTAAATTCTTGTAAAGTGCTCTTACCATTCTTCTCAAGTACTTTTTCACCCCATGAAAGCTGCATGTTGTAGGGTAACTTTTGTAAAATTTCCTCCAGAATTTGAGGGCAATCCAAATAGTTCTGCATGTTCATGGTTTCTAGGGTAACCACCAGATTTGATACATCTTCCGCAAAATGTGTTAGAGACCTGAAATCATTATTTTTCATTATAGGAAAATTCTTGGCCTTATTGACCAGACTTTTCACAATCAAATCTGCTCGACCGTATCTACTGATCAAAATGTCGATAATCGGTTTGATTGATGAAATAGATAACAACAATCCCTCCACTGATCGTCTAGCATCCCCTTTCAAAGCTTTCCTCAACCGACACATATTTTCTTCATCTGTTAAACCCAATAAGTTAGTTGTTGAAAGGAATTGTTGATAAAAACTTGGCCATTCAATAGTTTCTCCAGAAAAAATTGGTAAATCTTTGTCAATTGATTGTCTCGCCAACAACTGCCTAATTTCTGCACCTGAAGCTTCTTCATTTTTTCTATAATGTGTATGTCTTGCCCCTGTATTATTTTCGAACGAAGCCCTTGTACTATTATGAGTATTGTCAATTTGACTTTTGTGGAACGACCTCTTACCTGTCATATTCTTGACGTCCGTATTTTGCAACCAATTACGCACTTTCACTTCAGAATCAACAGAAGAAATCTCGTCATCTTTTGAATGATGTGAATTTCTGAACGAAATGTTGTCACCTTCCGAACGGTATGTATTACTTACTCCCAAATCAAATTTCTCACTTAGTCTAGCTTTTTCTAATGCCAACCTATTTTCAATCATTTGCTTTTCCATTTCGAACTGCTTAGACAACAATATAGCCATTTTTTCGTCAGCTTTTACCTGGACTTCCATGAGTTTTCTCATATAAATACTTGCATTGGATCTCACAGATAAAGATACTGAAACCGATTTAGACTGTGCACCATCATTTCTACTGCTTCTACTGGACGAGACTACAGATAACTTGTCTTCTGTGGCATCGCGTTCAGCATTGTCAACTTTTCTAACTTCGCTAATGGTGGTGACATCCTTTTTATGACTCTCGCTTTTTGCTTTGGCAGTCTTGCTACGTGTTTCCATTTTGCCGTTCTCTAGGCTGAAGGACCAGCACAATGTTTATATTTACCTAGAAATGTGCACTATTAGTATATCCGCTCGAAGACCGGCACAATGTTTATATTTACCTAGAAATGTGCACTATTAGTATATCCGCTCGAAGACCGGCACAATGTTTATCGTTTCTGAATATACTGCTATAAATAAAACGCAAACTTTTTCTTTTTTCTTCAAAAGCGGTTTTTTATTCTTCTTGTTTACAAAAACTGTCATTCAACTATTTTTCAAAATGTCAAAACAAATACAAAGTGATTTTTATTCAAAATAAAACTCAACATGTAGAGCATATACTTTGTGCCTGCTCCGCTGGGGACCGAATCAGGTTCTTTGAGTTCGGCAGATCCTTACTCTCACCATCTGACCTGAAAGACCACTCACTATACAAACTAATCGGCTTCGTTAAGAAGCTGGGTTTATTTGGCCGAGTGTGAACTACAATAAACCCTTATGGGTTGCGGTAGAGGGTCGAATAGACCCACTCACTGTAGACATACCTATATTTGTACTACGAGTATATTTACAAAATTTATTCAATGTTCATGTTTTAGAAATATGGACAACAAAAAAAGTGTGTTCTTTTTTCGTTTTTTTTTGACAAGATAAACATCCATCATTGGAAACGCAAAAGATGGATTTAGTGTTAATCAACAAGTTATTTATAATTTTTCACCTCAAACATTGAAAATATTTTAAACTCATATTAGGGTGAAAGTGGTGGAGATTCAAAATAACTATAAGTAGGTATGTCAAAACATCAATTAATATAATAATAGTATTTTTTTGCCATTCAATTTGAAATACACAATAATCTTAGTTAACGACAAATAAATATAATTCCCACAGAAGGATAAACCAGTGCGTGGACTATATCATTTTAATATACAATAGATTATGTTGAATGAAATATATAAAATATAGTTTTTTTCGGTACGAGCAAAAAAGTACTAAAAAAATTGTATACAGCTATTACATTAAAATCATATACCTATAGCCAATATAAATAGAAACATTTAGCATGAACAAAAAACGCACTAGAAAAATTATATACAGATATCACATCAAAATCACATATAGTTAATATAAATAAAACATTTAGGTTATACCTATAATCAAAGAAACCATGGAGAAGTTGACCTACAGATTACATAACTCTAATCACATACATCTTCTACAGACATTTATACATTGTAGTAATATGTATTTTTCACATCAACATATTGGTGTATCTGTGCTCTAGGCAAACCTGAGATCCAAGCTTTAAGCTTATTTTTGAACATATTAATGCCAAAGATAGTTTTGATATGTGCTGGAATAAGATTATACAGCCGAAGAGCTAAGTAAGTATAACAGTTTTGAATGAGTAAAGATGCTTTATGTCTGAAGTCAATGTTTCCTTATATAGCGCTTCTGTGGGGGTAGGTTCTTTTTTCATTTGTGATTATTTTCAGAGATGATTTTTGAATTTGTTCTAAGATTTTCATATGAGAATTACTTGCTGTTCCCCAGGCAACTATCCCATAGAAGAGGTGAGTTTCAAACAGGGTGTAGTATAGTATGAGCATTTGAGCTCTATCTAGGTAGAATGTCACGTTTTTCAATCTATATGTAACACTCAACATGTCAAATGGGCATATATATATATATATATATATATATATATATATATATATATATATATATATATATATATATATATATATACCAAGATACTTTATTTTATTTACTGAAGAAATATTGAGATTCACATTATCATATTTTATAAGTAGTGATTTGGTAAATGGTTAGCATAAGATGTAAAGGTGATGTGAAATGTTTCAGCCATATTAATACTCAGTAGTTTACTTTCAAACCATTGAATTATGCTTTGAAATTTTCTTCAACTATTTCTTTCAGACATCTGCGAAGCTTATTATGTCCCCTTCCACATCTAGCATAAAAAGATCGTTTGAGTAGATATTGAAGAGAACTGATCCCAGAACTGTCCCTTGAGGTACACTATATTGTACTATTCGAGATTTACTGAGAGTGTCTTTGATTTTCACACATTGTTTCCTTTCATGGAGATAACTATAGAGGAGTTGGTGGGATGTTCCTCTGAATCCAATACTCTCAAGTACCTCTAGAAGTTGATCATGGCTGACTGTATCAAATGCTTTCTTCAATTCTACAAATATACATAGCGATGGTGATTTTTCGTCTATATATTTACTGATTTTGTTAGTAAGGAATGTTTCATTGAAATAAAAACTAGTCTCTCCACCTCTGAAATCTCCCGACATACACAGCCGCTGTGTATATTGCGAGACTTCTAAATTTCTTCACAAAACTTCACCCTTCTTTTCCTCGCTATTTATTCTGGATGAAACATAATGCCCCCAACTCGAGTGGCTTATAACTCTTCAACTTTAATACACAACATGAAACTTCGTGTCGTCCATAAGTCTTTGTCTCATTAATATTTACTGCTTTTGCCATTAAAGTAAGTAGGATACTCGATAGAATTCTATCGTTCCGTGAGAGAAAATCACTCACAATGACTAATTTTCCGAGTAACTTTTTATTGATGGGCATGAGGTGTGAGGTTGGTTATAGTACGATTTTTCAATACGGGATTGAATTTTACAGATATATCAGAGGTAGAAACGAATGATGATGAGTATAAATCAACTCAATTATTCAGACAGATTGATTGATGAATTGAATGTGATCCAACTGGGAAAGATTTCAAACCGAAATGAAAATTTATAGGTCATCATTTTTACAGTTTACAGTTTTTAAAGTTTATATATATAAATATATATATATATATATATATATATATATATATATATATATATATATATATATATATATGTATATATATTACCGTCAGTGTGAGGATGGATGTACCTAAGTAGCTTTCCATCTAACGCTCAGGGTTCATATTTATATGTCATTAACTGTCTTATATCTATATCTATATACATACATTTCGAATAATTAATTTACAGAATTGATGAACATTGGGAATGATGAAGAGCTTGCTGAACATCGTTTATGTTCAGCAGAATAAATCGAGAAGTTCGGTATTGAACATAATGAATGTTTTGATTGATTTTTTGAATGTATTGAGATTGGAATTGTTTCGTATGTTAACTGGCAGAAAATTGAATAATTTTGGATCGTGATAGAAAATACATCTCTGTGTGTGACTTTTATTGAATGTTGGTATGTTTATGGAAGAACTAGTAAAGAATCTTGTTTGTTTTTCTTTGTTTGTTGATTGAAGTGTAAGTTTGTTTGTGTACACCCAAGTTAAACATAGGTGGATATAGAGTTCTCCAGTTTTTAGTAACTGCGTTTCCTCATACAGACATTCGGCAGAGTATAGTTTAGGTTTTTTGGATAATATTTTCAAGAATGTATTTTGAGATATGTGGAGGGTATTGAGAGAATCGTTAAATGTACCACCACAGGCAGCAATACAGTATCTTATTACAGATTCTGCTAAAGACTGGCATATGGTGATCAAATTTTTGTATTCCAGAATATTTTTCAATTCATAGATTGTTTTTGTTAAAAGTCTGAGCCGTTTCACACCATTGTTTATGTGGTCATCCCATCTCATATGCCGATCCAGAATCACTCCAAGATACTTAATCATTTTCGTTCTTTCTATTACAGCACAATTGCAATTTGTTGTATTAGAACAGTCTCTGTCATGTATATGGATTATGATATTTCCAGGTTGATCGTTCAGTAATAGAGTGAATGTAATGAATTTCGTTTTTTTCACATGATCAAGCCATATCTGGATATCTTTCAGTTCCTTTTCTGATTTTTCAAATGCCTCCTTCCAATTACTACCTGTAAATATGAGTGCTGTATCATCCGCATATGATATTAGATGACCTACAAAATTTTTGATGGAACAGATACTATTGATGTAAACAAGAAATAGTAAGCGACCTAAGTTCCCTGTGGTACTCCTGTTTTAACTTTCATTGCTTCACTCAGGCTATTATCAACTTTGACCTTTTGTGTCCTATGTGATAGATAGTCTTTCAAAATATTATATGTTGGGCCACGTATACCATACCCATATAATTTTTCCAATAGCTTGTCGTGATCAACGTTGTCGAATGCCTTAGCTAGGTCGAAAATATAGCTAAACCTTTTTGTGATCTATCCAATGCTCCGGTTAGTTTTTGTACAAAATCTAGTACTGCTTTTTCGATATTGGAATTGCTAATGAAACCGAACTGTCTGTCTGTTAGTATTTTTCTGCATTGTAAATGACGTGAAAATCCATTTTGAGTAAATCTGTTGAACTGTTCATGACAAAAAAAATGTTAATGTGAAAGGCATGAGGGTTTGCTGGCCAAACTTCGATGCTATGGCTTGTCGGATCATTCTTGTGTATGGCTCTTCCACTTCCTGAGAGAACGTTCCCTGCAAGTGGCCGTCGATGAATATCTCTCGAATACTGGTGTTCCCCAGGGATCCATATTGCCTCCAACCATCTTTTATTGTATATAATAATGATAATAATAATAAATGCTTTTATTGAAAGGTTACTCAGTACAAGGGATACTAATCTAACCTAACAAATGGCAGAATTCAACGTCTGCGCATGACGAATCAAGGCAGAAATTGCTCTTCCATCCAACCAGTGAGAGATAACTCATAATAATACACATTGTTTGCTTAATTAAAACTAGAAAGAAGAAAAAAAAAAAAAGGAAAAAAGGGAGAGAAGCAGAAGAAAAGTAGAAAAGAGAGGCAATGAACGAATAAATGAAAATTATATGTTCTATGTGTGGAAAATCATGTTACAAATATGATGATAAATTTGATGATTTCTTCATATTTATTGTAAAAACATATGTATAGGTGTCAACTGATAACTGTTATAAAAGAAGAGAACCGGATTGTAGCATGAATCTCTTCAAATTTTTCTTGAAACTAAGTGGTGATAGGGATTTGAATTCAATGAAACCAATATATTATACCAAGAAACCAATATATTGCTTTGATGACGACAGCACACCTGTCTCGTCATTCCATTTGGATTCCAGGACATGCGCTACAGAGGCAGCAGGAGGTTGAATTTCTTTGAGAGGATCTAGAAGTAATGTCGAATTGGAGTGAAAGTAACCAGGTTCAATTCAATGCCACAAAACTCCAGGCATTGGTCAATAAAAGATAAATGTCTCCGTACCGGATATAATAATGTCAGGTCGAAAAATTCCGCTTTCTGCTTCGATAAGTTTGTTGGGGGCTAAAATTGACACCAATATGTCTTGGCACAATCATATCTCTGGAACTGCAAAGGCTGCTTCTCAAAAGCTTGGAACACTGTTTCGAACCAGAAAGCTGTACACACCTCAGCAACTTTTGATGCTTTATAAAGTTCAGGTCAGACCTTCTTTAGAGTATTGCTCTTATGTATGGAGCTCCGCATCCAAACATACCCTGAAGCTGCTGGATTCCATCCAGAACATCACTTGCAACCTTGATAGTCTGGAACACCGAAGAAAAATTGGTAATTTGTCTCTTTTTTATAGATACTTTCAGGGGAAGTGTTCAAGTGACTTGGCACATTTGATTACACCAAGAGCGGTATCAATCAGAAATACGCGACGGACTGTGGCTGCTCATCGTTTTTAAGTTCAACTCAGTTCACCTCGAACTTCACTGTTTAAGAATTCTTTCATTTGGAGAACGACGTTTATGTGGAATGAACTTCCCTGAAATGTTTTTCCAAATGGATTTTATCTCCAGCGATTCAAATCTTATGTGAATCACCACTTTTGCACAGGCACCGCTCTAAGAGCGCCTTGAGGATTTTCCTGTAGTGCTTGTGTTTTGTCCTTGAAAAAAAACGTCAAGTTGAGAATAAAAAATAAACGGTTTATTTTAGAATCAGTGTGGCTACAACTTTCCAGAAAATGACTATTATAGTAAGTCAATTTCCTTCCAGTTTAATTTTCACCAAAGTGACAAGAAAGTATGTTATCTCGCAATTTTTGAAGATCTTCGAGGATTGAAGATCTGCTATGAACCTTCCATTGAAGTTTTCCCCCGTAATATTTTTCGTTGTTCTCATAAATTATGCAATGCATTTGTTTAATGTCCACTCCTTTTCTTTTTCGAGCAAATCAACTCAAAAAATTGAAATTTGGGATAATGAAATTATTGCATGATTACTTTATTTAGAAGGGAAATGGACAGATGAAACTTTCAAGATGGCAACTGGGCGCCATCTGGGAAAAAAATTAAATGGAAAGGGGGGTCTTGTGTCATATGTTTTTGAAGCTCCTGACAAATGCTTTACAACCCTAGAATATAATGTCAATATCTTCAACTACTACAAAATGATGAAACTTTTATAATTGCCTGAATACATTGACTTTTAATAACAGGTTATGAGGTAATAAGCTTGAGGTCAGTTCTGAAGATGCTCGAAATGATTGCCTTGAACTTCATGATATATGAACAGCCTATCCGATATTTCACGCCGAACATTTTCGAATACAGGAACGTCAATGTCTCTACAAATATTTATTATTCTCTGCCGATTATCCAATATTGAAGCAGGTTGAGTTCCGTACACCTTTTGGTTCAAATAGCCCCATAAAAAAGTCCAAATGTGTCAAATTTGGCGAGCAGGCTGGCCATTCTATAGGACCTCAACGGCTAATTCAATGACCGGGAAAAGTAGTATCCAAATAGTTTCTCACTGATGGTGGTGCTCCATCTTGTTGGAATACAATATCCATATCGAATCTATTAGGATTCGCTTCGACGATTTCAGTGATGAGGGGGTCAACAGTAGTTTCCAGCATATTCAAATACAGTTCCCCTATTAAATTTTGATCAATAAATAGAGGTCCTACAATATGGTTTCCTAATATTCCTGCCCAAACGTGAATTTCTTTCAGGATATTGGGTATGTGTTTCCCGGAAAACGGCAATTTTGTCTGTGAACATTGCCGTTTGAAAAAATGTATATTCGTCACTAAAACATAGATTGTGGAAATAGGTAAGATAAATTACAATGGTTTCCGTCATGATTTCGGAGAATTCTGTTCTTCGATCAGGGTCATCTTCAGTAAATTGGTGTACCATTTTAATTTTGTATGAATGATACCTATTTCTCTTCAAAAGTCTCCACACAGTAGAAGGAGATACCTCACAAACATTCGCGACGGAATAAGTAGACTGTTTAGGGTTTACTACCATCTAATCACTTGCTGTTCTTTCGGAATGGACGGATGACCTGGGAGCTTTTTGTTATGTACACTACCAGTAGTTTTGAATTTGGATACAAGTTCCCTCAAATATTTTCTACAGATAGGACGACTCGGAAAACTTTGATTGAAAATCCTTTCGGTCTCGCGAAAGTTACGCGTCGTACCATAATTAAAAATCGGTTCATTTTTTTCTTCTAAAGGACGAGAATTGACCATTCGAAAGATTGTTGATGTGGTACCTTTCTACCTGTAAAATCGAAAACTAAATGAAAATATTCTAACTGAGCAATTATGCTCATTGTCGTACTGAAATTTTTTGTCGTTTTTATAAACAAAAACCCTTATCGGGTTGTTGGAATTACCATATGACAAATAAAAGTGAATATTTCTAGAAAAATCGATATTATTGTGTTTGTCTTCAGGAAATTATTAAATATTCCGCCATTTTGTAGTAGATGAAGGTACTGACTTCATATTCTAGGGTTGTGAAGTATTCGTCAGGAGCTTCAAAACGATTCATCACAAAACCCCTTTCCATTTTTTTACCCAGATGGCGCCCAGTCGCAATCTTCAAAATGTCATCTATCAATTTCATGCATTAATTTCATTATCCCAAATTTAAATTTTTTGAGTTGACCCATACAAAAAATAAAAGAGGAGGGACATTAAAGAAGTGCACTGTATACATTTCAATTCAACTGATATCAGTATCAGTTCAAAATGAAAGTAAGTGTCCTGAGATTGAAAGAAATTCTGAATTATCTGAATAATCAGCATTATTCTCGAAGTGCACAACTTACTTTAAATTCATAAACCAGTTTTATCAATAATCAAAAACAACCAGATCGAAAAAACACTCGACAATTTTCAATTTGTCGCAGAATAAAGGAATCAGAGGGTTTTCGGAAACGAAAGAATCTGGGTTTGAGGTGTTTCATTATAATTCATGGATTTCCACTTGCAATTTCAATTTGTGTAGACTCGCAAACAATCAGAGGCTAAAACCAAACTCCTGTACCTTTCATTCAGCCTGGAAATAAATAAGAACAGCGCTTCGTTTCTCCATCGGCGTCAATAAACTCTCATTTACTCTTGACGTTTCAAATTGTCCCATTACTGAAGATACCTGGTGGTTGCGATACGAAAGGAAATAAGATTTAAGTGTGTACTCTACAAACATACCGAATAAGGGCTTCAGTCTGCGTGTGGGGACTACCATAAAAAAATATGATTTTCAAAATATCACTGACAGGGTGTATACACTGTGCTCAATATAGGGAGAACTAGCATGGGAACATTCGAAAAAGTGAAAGATACAACATATTTTCGATTTGCTCAATTTTTTTTCGCAGTCATATCGATGAATAGTATCTTTAAAAAATATTTCCTCGCATACTGGATGATTCGGCCTAGTGGAGCCAACAAAAGTTATATTTTTTTAAATGAAAAACCCACTATGAGAATACGTCATTTGATTCCATATTTTTTTAACCTTCTAAAGAATTTTTGTTTTCAAAATTCCATTGGGGCATTACCAAGTTATTCTGGAAAAACCTATTTTGCAGACAATAATTTTTTAATTTTCAATCCGCATGTCTACAAAAATTAGGTGGATTTTTTTAGGATTCGTTAGTCAACATCACTATGATAATTTCGGGAATCTCAATATTCGAAAACAATATATAAGGTGTTCGATGAAACCGGTCAAGTTTCATTCATTTTCGAACATCTTAATTCATCTTTTTTAAAAAGGAACCCCCTGTATTTTTTTATTTGTATGAAATGTTTCAACATTTCACTATATTTTTTATCAGAGGTATACTATATGAAAAACAGATATTTTACGAATTATACTCAGAGCTGATTAACGGAAAAACATATTTTAAACATATATATATATATATATATATATATATATATATATATATATATATATATTACAATGTAGGTTTTCACGGATGGTAGAATATGATGTGTTGTTCTTCCGGGTGTTCATCCGTTGGGTACTATTCGATAGTCGACGTTTCGCCATCATCTCAGATGGCATTATCAAGACGAGTGACTGCTTCGCTTCGAAAGGTGTAACGAATGGTTTCGCTTGCGAAAGTTGTATGGATTTGTTACCTGTTTTCCTACCTGACGGTTGTTGATGGCTTTTGGTAGTTCTCCTACCTGTTTTTCTACCTAAGGGTAGAAAAACAGGTGCTGCAGGTGGAGATGTGCTGCAGAAATGCAGCACATCTCCTTTTCTTCAATCCTGCTGGGTGGCAGTATAATGTAAGTTTTTTGATTATTTTAATGTATTTTTTTATTAACATTGAGTGTGAGTTTATTTAAAGTATTTTTCCGTTTCTTTCACAATAAATATTTTATTAAGTTTTAAATGAGTTCTTTCATTATTTGGGATGAATAAATGAGCGGGTGAAACAGCAAATAAAAATCCTCTCGTTAATAGCCAAGCGAGAACTGAGTTGCGACACGTGGTGGAGGCGCCTCTCTCGTTCTCGGGGGCTTCATTCTTCATAATGGGCCTAATTTTCTGATACAAAAAGTTGAATTGTTCAAGTTTTGAAAATATGTTGTGATAATTAGCAGAAAAGTTTATTTTTCTTTCGTTTTCCAATAATGAGAGAATTTAATAGCTGTTTCATCCAGTAAAATTACAGTTTTTCCTTCTTTTTAATATACTTCAAATAAATGTTTTTTTTTGATAGTTTGATGATTAGTTTTGAATATGTTATAAGTTGGTTCTTGTGCTTCAAATTTTTTTTTTATATCCAAATACAACCTATTATTTCAGTCAAATTTTCATATGTTTCCCTTCTCAAATTATGAGTAATACACTTTCTAATAACTGTCCATCAGCTTAGAAAGAAAAGTATTACTGAAGTTGAGCAATCGTAAAGAATATCTGTTCATTCAGCTTCTTATGATTGCCAATAGAATAATTTGACAAATTTTTTCATAGGTATCTTGTCTGTAAATTTCGAGAGTATGAGCGGTACATTTTCCAATATCTGTTTCATCAGCTTGGAACTGTACTGTTGAGAATTGGCTAAACGTATGGAATATCTGTTCATCCAGCTCCGTACGATTACCCATTACATGATTTCGAAATTTTGCATACGTATCTGACTTTTTAAAAAATAAATGATACACCTACCAATATCTGTTTCATCAGCTTGGGAATGTGTATCATAGTATCAATTAGTTGGATTCATAATATTTTCCTTGTTCCCAATCATTCTCTAACATTTTATTGGTAATGACTCGAAAACAGATTATAGTAGTCATCAACATCAGCTATTAAGTAATCAATATATTTAATGTAATCAATTAGAATATTGACACAAGAAAAAGGTCCATTTTTGAGTTTTATTAACTTTTTGAAAACTGTTGAGATAAGGAACGCCATCATGATCGCTAACATGAAAAAATCCTCATTTTTGACATACAGTATAAATATGAACCCTTGTCGATTGGTTTGTAATGTTGTTTTCGATACAGCGCAACGTAAGATATTCAAAAAATCCCTCAGATTTACTATTTTTAGTAAATTCTGGAAATAGTTTCATTTTATTATAACCGCCAAATATTTAAACTTTTTCCTTTGAGTTTGAAACTCAACAATTCATTTGCTATAAATAGTTATTGCGATACTGATATCAAGAGGTAATAAAAGAAGATGGTCTTCAAAAATTTTATTAAAACATGTTTTACATGGCAGTGTTACACTTCAAGCATACTTACCTCTCTTTCACAAAAAGTTTTTTCCTCAAATACTATTGTTCACTATTTTTTGCATAATCTTAAGCGCCACGCCTAAAACAAAATGGAACTTGTCAAACTATGCTCTGTAAATGCATGTAATCCTTCATGAAAATTCGTAGGAAGAAATATCCAGAGTACATATAATATCAAACAAAAATTAATTCATCTAGTTTGGTATCTATTATACGCAAAAATTCTAGAGCTGTGAACTGTTTTATGAATGAATATTCTGACTCAAATTAAAAAGAATCCAGAATAATAAGGATATAAACATTAGAGAATAGTAGTTAAATAAAAATTCAGATACAAAATATTTTTTCAGTTGCAATTAGTTTTTTCAAATACAATTTTACATATAATTAATTAAGGAAAAATAAGCAGTAATTATATAAGAAAAGAAACATAATAATAATGAATGCATTATTGACACACCCCTTGCCAGAAGTAGTACAAACAATTCAATGTCACCACATAGTTTAATTTTTTTATTTTGTATGGAAAGTAATAGGAAATAGCATCTCAGACTGATGATCTACAAACAGTGAAGTTTGTAATATTATGAGAAATAAAAGAAGCATATAGATATATTGAAAATGTGAGAATTGATGATTATGTATTGAAGAAGAATCATTTATATAGGTAGACTATACACACGAGATGAAAAGGCAGACTGTGGAGGACGCTCCCAAAACTGCATGAAATTTTTCATTTTTGAAGGTGTGTAAAATATGTTAGATGTTCATGAGAAATAATGATGATAATAATATGAATTTTGTATGAGGCATGAAATGAAATGCGCATACATGAGGTCTTCGGAGGAAAGACAGGTACGATGTTGTAGAAAGTACGACACAGAAAGTTGTCTTAAGAAAAGACAAATATGATGTTTCAAGATGTAGAAAGTTACTACGTCATGGTAATTATGAAAAAAGGTGAAAAAGTATAAAGAGAATAATAATAATATATGCAAAATCTGAGAGATGCAATTTACATGTGGTTTCTAATATATATTTATCGATATAATTCAATATTCGTCGTTGGTACTAGCCAGGAAAGTAGTTGTTTTCGATAAATATTTCCAATAGCTGTTTATTTTCATTGAAAAGAAAATAAATTGCTATTGCTATTGCTATTTTCAATTTCCTATTATTCAGTGAAATGTATATCACATGAGGTGACAATTGAATAGGCAGGTGACAAAGACTGTAAGGAATCAGTAAAAAAATTGTACAAAAAGAAATTAATGTTGAAATGGGTGTGTCATAAAGAACCAATGAATTTTGAAAATATGCTCAAGCATAAATCAAAAAGTATGTTTCAAAGTTGAAAAAGAAAGTCTGTAAGCTATTTGCTATTTATCGTAAAATTAACTTTAATGTATATTATATGTACTCTAACCAATTAGATTAAACTGTCAAATGATTGTTAACTATATAATGCAGTGATTTCTGTTGATTTTTTTTATTATCGAATTTAATAGTAACATAACCTAGCTATAAGAATAAAAGTATATCATGAAAGACCTTACTGCCGAATTTCTCTCTTGTTTCATGCAATCGAGGCAACACCACACCCCAAGGCACTTCGAGGCAGTCACTACTCCACTACTCCATCACCCCTGTTACGGTTTTCCACTTCAGGACATTTAGCAGATCGTACCACAGACAGCACGATGGATGACCTAGGGAAACATGAAGTTGAATCATCATGGCTCAAATGAATGGACTATAGGAATATCGCAGTCACTAGTGCCATATTCAACCAGAAACAAATACTTACGTTGTTGCGTTACCAGTTGTTCTGAGTAGCTGATGAACAGTTCCTGTGTGGGCAGACATCATCCACAGACATAATATGTGAATAGAATTGTAATACTCAAAACAATCCAGAATCACCGTCATACCGTTGAGTACCAGGATAATCCAAATCCCAAGCAGCCTACAGAAAATATTTCGCAAGTAATTTATGAAAACAACGCTAGTTTCATAAATGTTGACACAACAGAACCACAGACAATGATGTTTGAAGTTTCCCAAAAGCTCTCGAAGGGGTAATTTCTATATTCCTGGGCAGCTAATAACTCGATCACACTATTACACGATGAACACACAGATATAAATATATTTCGAAGTGTAAAATCAAAATCACTTCACGCATAAATATTCACATATTCATCAAATTATATGTATGTCATATGTCATGTCAAATCGTAACTCTTCTTCTTCTTCTCTATACACAATTGAGAGAATAGGCATGGAACAGATTGACAGATACATTTCACAGAAACCAGAAAAACATGTTCTGGTAATACGAGAAAACGCAAAGCACAACGTAATACGTAATTATAGTCCAGTCCAATTCAGTCCACTGTTACGTTGCCAATGTTTCCATCCAGTTGAGTTGTGGTAGCCGAGCAGCCGTCAACCAAAACAGTATCAGAACCAAGACACGGAACGATGTGCGGACAGATTGGTGGAGTGACACAAAGACAGATAAAGTTCAGTGCCGGACTATGACAATATTAGTGTGGGAACTCATAGTTGCAGAATCAATTGGACAATATAGTTTTTTCCAACTTTTATAGGACATGTAGTTTGTAATTGATGTTTATAATCATATTTTAAACCCATTGTTTTTTTATTATTCAAAATATTTTTATTGAGTTGTGAGTTTTCATTTTTTTTTGTTTTTCATTACCACCCAGAAAGCTGGGGGCCAGCTTTAACGTGGAGGGGAGATGTGTCAAATATAGAAGATAATCATGAAATTATTCAGATTCATTTAAGTAAATACATGAATTGAAAGATGTTCCAACCTCACTTCAATATTTTAACACAAAAACACTCAGTATTCAGAATTCCATCTTTTGATATTTCAAGTTCATAGACATCGAAATTGATCCGATCACAGGATATGGAATATAAAACAATCTCCAAATATGCAAACTTGGCACAGATTGCATGCTGTGCATTTTACCTCAGTACAGTGACCGGATCAAAGTCGCAATGTCAGCGTATAATTCTTTATAAATATTGAGGGAGGTCAAGATCATTAAGAGTTAACAGTTAACAGTCAACAGACAGTATTCATTTACGTATCGATTGGGTCATCAGAAATGCAGCACATCTCCTTTTCTTCAATCCTGCTGGGTGGCAGTATAATGTAAGTTTTTTGATTATTTTAATGTATTTTTTTATTAACATTGAGTGTGAGTTTATTTAAAGTATTTTTCCGTTTCTTTCACAATAAATATTTTATTAAGTTTTAAATGAGTTCTTTCATTATTTGGGATGAATAAATGAGCGGGTGAAACAGCAAATAAAAATCCTCTCGTTAATAGCCAAGCGAGAACTGAGTTGCGACATTATTGTTTTCCAAATCCTTGGGATGTTTAGTGAGTCATCCCTTTTGTTGATGAGGCCTTGCTTTTCGATTTCGATAGCTTCCCTGATTTGTCGAATTCTTGGGTTTTGCACCTGTGCTATCTGTTTTGTGGACTCAAAATTAATCTTGTGACCTGTTTGTAGATGGTGTTGAAAGAGGGCAGAGGAGGTTTGTTTTGTTCTTATCGAGTTTTTGTGCTCCTGGGTTCTGGCAGATATACGTCTGTTGGTCTGACCGATATATTGTTGTCCACAGTCCTCGCATGTGATGCTATATACTCCTTGGTTTTCTAGGGAAATTCTCTCTTTCGGTCTGGGCAGCCAACTGGATATCGTTTTGTGTGGTTTGTAGGTTGTCCGAATGTTTTTACGTCTTAGTATTCTCCCGATTTTGTCGGTCACACCTTTGATATAAGGTAGTGTCACAGATTGTCTATCGTGTGGAGAGTCTTCTCTCGATCTAGGGTCGGTTTGAGGCTTGACAACGCCCGCCTCAAACCAACCCTGTGGAAAAGATATGTAGACGACATATCCATCATCTGGCCCCACGGAAAACAAGAACTAGACCGGTTTGTGACCTACCTGAACAACATCCATCCCCGCATCCATTTCACTACCGAAAGAGAGGAGAACAGGCAGCTACCTTTCCTAGACCTACTCGTAACACGAAAACCAACTGGCAACTTGGGTTATACAGTTTACCGAAAACCCACACACAACAACCGCTACCTACAAGCAGCATCACACCACCACCCTACCCAGCTACAATCCGTAGCCAACACGTTAATATCCCGCAGTTTCCGCCTAACAGAACCAACAAACAGGGCAACAGAATTGGGGGAGACAACAAAGGCTCTGCGACAAAATGGCTACGGACCAAAGATCATTCAAAAGGCCATCGACAGACAAAGAAGAACCAAAAAAACATCCCCTAGATCGAGAGAAGACTCTCCACACGACAGACAATCTGTGACACTACCCTATATCAAAGGTGTGACCGACAAAATCGGGAGAATACTAAGACGTAAAAACATCCGGACAAATTACAAACCACACAAAACGATATCCAGTTGGCTGCCCAGACCGAAAGAGAGAATTTCCCTAGAAAACCAAGGAGTATATAGCATCACATGCGAGGACTGTGGACAACAATATATCGGTCAGACCAACAGACGTATATCTGCCAGAACCCAGGAGCACAAAAACTCGATAAGAATAAAACAAACCTCCTCTGGCCTCTTTCAACACCATCTACAAACAGGTCACAAGATTAATTTTGAGTCCACAAAACAGATAGCACAGGTGCAAAACCCAAGAATTCGACAAATCAGGGAAGCTATCGAAATCGAAAAGCAAGGCCTCATCAACAAAAACATCCCAAGGATTTGGAAAACAATAATTAAAAACAACCACCAAAGACAACCACAAATTGATAATGAACCATCGCAGGTAGGAGAACCGCCAGAAGCCATTAACAACCCTCAGGTAGAAAAACAGGTAGGAGAACCGCCAAAAGCCATCAACAACCGTCAGGTAGGAAAACAGGTAACAAATCCATACAACTTACGCAAGCGAAACCATATAAAAGCACCACAAGAAGAACCTAACATCAGTTACACCTCTCGAAGCGAAGCAGTAACTCGTCTTGATAATGCCATCTGAGACGATGGCGAAACGTCGACTATCGAATAGTACACAACGGATGAACACCCGGAAGAACAACACATCATATATATATATATATATATATATATATATATATATATATATATATATATATATATATATATATATATATATATATATATATATATATATATATATATATATATTTATTAATTGCTGTAACCACAATAAATTAATTTATTCATAAAAATTGATGGATATAGTCGTTACTACGTGGTAGGAAATCATAATGAAGGAAAGAGAATTTTTGAAGTTAAATTTAAGTTTGCCGAAAAAATGTTACATATTTTTTTCCAGTGAGATGCCCATTCAAAAAATACGTATCGATAATTTTTTTTTCGAGAATTCCACCCCAAACATTCAGTAACCAACGCTGTTGATGGTTCAGACAATGAACAAAACGGGAGTTTTCCGTTGCATCATAATGGATAAAATTTGCTTGCTCGTATCATTCGAGACACGTTGGTTTGAGGAAATCCTAATTCCTCGGGTCTCGGGTACTTACATGGGGATTTTCAACAAGGTGAAGAGCAATTTGAAATGTATTCTCCTCATTTGTTACAGGACAGACATGTTCGAACTTCTCTTGGTTGACATTACCAGTTCTTTCATATTTGATTTTGGAGCCTGAAATGCCTTTCCATATGGTTGTCTCGGGGAACTTCTCTTTGTAAATTGTGGAATTGGCCGCGGTAGTAGTGCGCCCGGCTCACGATCGAAAGGCCGTGGGTTCGATTCCCGCCTCGACCAGATATTTTTTTCGAGAGAATTTATCTGGTTGCAGCTGGGATGATTCTGCAACCGTGTTAGAAATCACACGTTAAAAGGTAAGACCTCGTTAGTCCTTAACTCGCACAAGTTTCTCAACTTCTGTGAATTGTCGTTCGTATGGGGGCGACAGCTAATTAACGAGAAAAACAGATTTGAAACAGATTTCAAACAGATTTAAATCCTAAAGACAAGGAGGCAATTTCCGTCACTTTCCCCCAGAGCATAGACCATTTGCACCATATCTTCCTATACATAATTCATAATATTATTCATTCTACACGCGAAAGAAACTTCAACACATAGTGCTATTGACAAATTCTGACATAATTTTTTTATGTCAGTCATGGATATCTAGGTTTTCAAAGAATAAAGCGCTATGAATATTCTTCAGGTTTTTTACGCACTTCTTACCGTTGAAACCGCTTATAACTAACACCAGATGGTATGAAAAATGCTAATGTACTAGCGATTAGTTTGAATATTCGAAAAACAAATTAGAGTAAGTGAAAGCAGTAAATACATTTTTTTGTGGTTACAATTACTATAACTAGATATAATTTATAAAATATCAATTTTTCTGATAAAAAATGTAGTGAAATGTTCGAACATTTCATGCAAATGAAAAAATACCGGGTGTTCCATTTGAAAAAGTTGAATTATGTCTGTTTGAAAATGAATGAAACTTGACCGGTTCTACCGAGCACCCTATATATTATTTCCGAAAGTTGAGATTCCAGAAATTTTTATAGTGATGTTGACAAACTGTTACTAAAAAATTCCAATTTAATTGCTGTAGACATGCGGGTGATGGATTAAAAAATATTGTCTGCAAAATAGGATTTTCTGGAAATTTGAGAACAAAAAATCCATAGAGAGCTCAAAGATATGTAATCAAATGACATTTTCATATACTGGGTATTCTATTAAAAAAAAACTTTGGTTTTTAGTTTTTGAAACTATTTTTATTTTTTACTTTTTAATACGATTTATTGTCAAATTTTTTTTTAAGTTCTAGTCACTAGTATTATAAATCTTCAACAGACGGCGCACGAATGTAAAATTCCTCTCAAACAACATAATAAAGTTTGAGGTCTCAAATTCTATAATAATACTGAGATGCAGTAAGTCTCCAACAGAGGGCGGACAGTTGTAAAATTTGATTCGATGTAAAGAGAAAATTTGCAGTAATAATTTCAAAAAACAATTCACTCTTCATGTTTTGATTTGAAGTTTCATTCAAAATATTAATGGACTAAAAATATTTTCTCAGTGAATAATTTCATTTTTCAAATCAATCTTTTGATTTGATATGTATGTCAAGCATCTCAATTCTAATTTTTCGATTTTGAAATATTTGAGTTACTGAAGTTTTTAGGTGTACAATTTACGATAAAGTTTTCATTGTTGAAATCCATACTCTGGTTTGGTTTCAAATAATCGAATTAGATTTTAAAATGTATCTTCCGTTTCGTTCAAAAATTTTTTCTGTACTGAATCACGGGTAATTGTGAATATTTAAATATTTCATCTGTAGTACAAAATTTCGCAAACACTTATAATTCTTGAAATATGTTTTTTATTTTGATTTTCTTTTGAACAACCTATCAAGAAGGTTACGTATAGCGGCATCTGCCCGCGAATAGCTCAAGCAATTATTGATAGTTACGTACAGCGCCATCTGTCCGCAAACAGATCAAGCAATAATTGCTAGTTACGTACAGCGCCATCTGCACGCGAATAGATCAAGCAATAATGCCGATAATTCTTTCAATACAGATCCCGACCTTGAGAGTTACAAACAAACAAAAATACAAACACATACAAACATATAAACATACATACATACATCCATACATACAGGTGAAAAAAAAGATAATCTTTATGTAGATGATGTACTGAAAATTGAAAAATTATTCAAAAGGTCCCAGCTACCACTCTCCTCAGTGGTATTGATCAGATAAAAAATAATGAGATCGTTGGGCGGAATATTTACATATTTACTCAGGTTACGCTACGTTGGGCGAAGTATTTACAGATTTACTCAGGTCACGCTACGCCCAACGTTTTTTATTATTTTTTCATCTAATCAGTACCGTAGATTGCTGAGGATAGTGGTGTAATGACTGCTGCCTAGGACCATCCGAATTATTTTTCAGTTTTTAGTATATTATCTACATCATTTTTTTCAATGAAACCATTCAACGTGGAAACATATTTTTACTTATTTTATTCAATGTTCGCAATTATTTCAATACTTTTGTCTGATATTTTCAATGGTTGAGTTGTAAAACAGCGTAAGTTGAATCTCGTCATTCATTGTCATTTTTTTTTCAATCCCGTTGATTTTTATTATTGTTATTAATATCTTTCCATAACACCATAGAAATGTTGATTCTTTACTGGCTTCAAGACATTTCAATGAGCTCTATGAGATTTTGTTCATTCAAACAATTACTCCATTCGTCAACCTGGAAATTTTAATTCGGCCGGCATATACTAAATTTTTTCCAACCCCCATATCACGTTTACATAACTCTTTCTGTCATGCGAAGTTGATACATCATGAATGTTTATCTCCATGCCTGCATTGAGGGTACTTTGTATTCAACCTACATCCTCGTCTTACACGAATCATATTGTGCAGATGCAGAAGTTCGTTAATATTTCACATGATGTACATCATACATTTTCGATAACACATATATTTGGAAGTAACTCGGAGTGGATCAAACATTCAGAGCAGAACAAGATTACACCTGCTGTTTCGATTTACGATTTCAGTAATACGAGATGAAACCGATAGCATCGTAACGAGTTCGATACGTCTGGTTTTAGGTTATATTGAATATTTGATTTCCATTCAGTAATAGTTAATCAATTGAGTCACAAAATTTGAGAACAACAATATTTCATCATTGAGTTCTCAAGATTAATTGGATAACAACGAATATTAGGCAGCAATGGGCTTTTTTCATGATTTTAAATAAAATAAATAAATTAAATAAATTGGAAAACAGTACACTTTGTTTCATCTCTCTAAGTACCGTAGTTTTCCCGTAATTATTTATTAAAAATCGAATGTGTAAGGTGGTGACGTCACAGCCCTATTCCCGCTTCATGTTCGATTGACTAATAGGAACAATAGAAATAATCAACATTGCCAAATCGTAAAATTTACGAAGCCTATAATTATCGATTTAATTATGGAAGTGTATATGAACCCGTTGACGTTTCAATTAATGAAAAATTCTCCACATGGAATGAAATGTGCACGAAAAATCATGTTTGCAAATAAGTTCTATATCTAAAATCAATACACAGAGTCGATAGATCACAAAATATGTACCTAAACTATGATTTTATGCATTATTTATTAATATTCAGTTATGAAAATTAAAAAATATAGCAAACTCGATTAAAGAATCATTTCAAATATTGAATTTATTCTATAATCCTCAATCTGTACAACTGCAATTTTTTATAAAAAAAAAAAAACGATGACTACATACATACCTGTTTCTAATATAGCTACTAAATTCAAGCGTTATAGGCTCGCTTGGGTAATCGGTTGAATCTTCCAAAACTTGAGAGGAAGTTGAATGAGGTCAAGTATAGATAAAATTGATTGTACTCGAACTGATCCAACAAAAGCTTCTGAGGTAATAATACCATTAATCATATGATAAAATTTAATTAATTTTGTTTCCTACTTTCAGTAACAGGATTAACTCCAGATAATACTTTCTGTGGAGAATACTTAAAAGTTAAAATAAAAAAACTCTGTCATCAAATTCAATATTTTCGTTTCCCTTTTATTCATAGTCACTTTTTGAATGATTTCTATAACGTTTTGGAAGAGTAGAAGGATCGTAGTTCTTTCTTTTCAACACTTTCACCATTTTTTTTCTCACTTATAAACCAATGCGCTTTCTGTTTTCTTGTGCCTTTCCGCACAATTAAAATCAGCACAAGAATGCACCATATTAATATTCAAATATATCTCTGCAACACTTTCAAAACATACACAAACTAAATTCGATGAAAATACGAATTGTTCCTACGCGAGCTGTCAGCTAAGAAAAAGTTGAAACTCAATGTTGCAAAAACAACCAGAATGGATTCGATATGACATACATTTTCAATGCCGAATAAACCAAAAAATTGTGATATGGGTACTCCATTTTCCTGAGAAAATGAATGATCAATTAAAATATTCTGTAATTATTCATTCATTTTTTTTAAGAATAAAGACAGCAAACAAATAAATATACAATAATGAGATCGCTCGAATCCACGAATTGAGCATAAAAATGTACAATAATATTTGCTATGATAACTGATATAGTACAAGTTATCTAAATATAATTCTAGATAGAGTTAAACGAGCTGTATTTTCAAATGGTTTTCGAATGCTCATGAACCCTAATAAAATAAATCAATTATGCATTCATGCCACCCACCAAAAATAAGAAATTCAACGTTACTGGTATATTCGCCATATTGTCATCCAGTCAGCCAGCGCCACATGTAATGTGAGCGACAATGTGCTCTTTCTAATGTCAATGGTTTCCACAAACTTCGTATTTTTCTCAAAATATTTTCAAAATGAATGTTAAGCCTAGTTTTGTTGAAGCTGACTTCCAGACAACTTACCAAGAGTCAATTTTGAAATGATCGATGAATTTTACTTGAAAAATTTACAATACTTTGGTACCGAAATGAAGAATACAAAATTGAAACGGTAGGTGGCATATTTAGTAGGCCCCTTTTATTTATATGACATGACATTTCAGACTTCATCTTTTATCGAAGGATGGAAAGTTTTGATTCAAGGAGCAGTATTGTGACTGCAAATAGAAGCAAAAATATGTATAGTGACATGTAGAATTACTCCAAATCCAAAAATAACATGAAAAAATATTTTTCGGAATGAAAACTAATGACACGGAATATGCTGCAAAATAGGTACCCGCCGAGACCTACATTTTACAGAAAAACGTTCTGTAATTATATAATTGTAACAGTTGTATTCACACCGAGTTGACAACAATTACAACAAAAATGGAGTCTGTCAAATTGGATCATCAGATCTGTGATTGGATATTAAAAACCAATACACTTGGCAACTCCGCTCTAGACACGATCAATTTTATTGGTCAACAGATACGCGGCCAATTCAAATTCTTGCTTTTCGAATTATTCTTTTTTCTGCAAATATAAAGAGATTTTGGGACCGATTAGGCTTGATAAGTATATTATACCCCTAACTCGATCAGTCTATAAGCAAACCAGTATCATTTTCCATAACATGAAACAAGCCCATTGCTGCAAACTGAACTTTGAATTTGAACATTTCATAGTATCTTGAAAAATCTCAAAAATGTCATTGAATACAATTCAATTCTCCAGTTATTTCCAGTTGATTTCCTTAGTTACCTAAGGAAATCATATTTTAAAAGAATAAAGTGCTTTGATGCTATTATTAGAAGAAAGCCCGTGCAGGTGTCATGAAGTCAGTTATCTAGCATTCATATATAAGCCGTTTCTTTTATCATGTGGTAACATTGATATATTCTAAACCGTAACATATACTAAGACGATTAGATGGGAAAAAGGTAACTGTCATCGGGAACAATACAATGGCCGAAGAAAATTTACAGGGACTCTCGCCTTCTCGAGGTATACGGAGAAAACAAAAATGCTGTTTTCGGTTTTTTCGAAAGGAATTGTTATTTCGGAAAATATCAAAACAAAACATGGCCACCATCAACTTTTTTTTCGAAAACGGACCTGTCCTTTTTATTACAGATATTATTGAAGCGATAAATTCACAATCCAAGAGTATATCACATTTAACATTTTTAAAGGGTTTCATTTGAAGTAACCAACATCATCAGTGATAACAATCAAACAGAAACACAAATTATTTCATAATGAACATTAGGAAGAAATGGTACCAATACGGAAAATCAAAGCTACACCGCAATCTACATTAAATGCTTGAATTTTCTAGCATAATAGGTATAATACTATTACATGCATCTTTTTGAGATGATCGATATTTGTTCTTGGTGTTGAAAAAACTGTACCCGTATCCCCAGAAAAAAATCTAAAGGAGTAAGATCTGGGGATCGAGCTGTCCAGTTAATTGCTCCATTGTTTCCAATTCATTTTCTTGGGAATATTGCATCTAAATGTTCCCTGTTCCCTTACTATTGCTGCATTATGGGAAGGAGTGCCGTCCTGTTGAAATATTGTATTTCATGGCGGATATTCAGTGGCAATTCCTGTAAGTAGCCATTGAATTCATTGAATAGAAAATGAAGATACATTTCACTATTCAAATGATCATCGTAAAAGAAAGAGCCAAGGATATTTGTTCTCACAATTTCTAAGTAAACATTTATTCCAAACTTGTCTTGGAAATTGGTTTCCTTATGTTAATGTTCATTTGTATTATTCCATCTATGATGGTTATTTCTATTGAACCAACCATTGTTGGTGAATTTTGATTCTTCCCTCCATATTATATTTTTTTACAAATATTTCCAATATTTCCTATTTCTACGTCTTAACCATTCCAGAAATCGTGCTCTCCTTCTGTAATCTCTCTCCTGGTAGATTTTACAGAAATCACCATTTTGTGAGCAATTTCTCGTAAAAAAACAATTTTGATTAGTATAATTTTATAGCTGGCCAATACTAAGTTGAAAAAAAAAAGTTTTTACTGTGTAGATTTGTATGTGGTAATATTTGCTTACCCATAACATTTATTTGATTTCCCACACTTCCAATAACCACACATTTTTTTGTTTTCTTTCTGTTGAATGCATCATAGACCCTCAAATTTCTTTATAATCTTCTAAACATTTGGATGTTCGGAATACGACGATTCGAGTATAGCTCAACATACATATTCTTTGCCAAAAGATGATTCTATTTGATTTCACATAATTGAATAGCATATCAGACCTTTAATAATTTGAGTACATCTTTGATATGTTCATTAACGTCTGTCAGTTTTCAACATATATCAACACCGCATTCATTTTTCCTGTCATAGAAACCAAGCCAAACATACGCATTCAAGATGGTTATTGAATTGAGATGCTATTTGATCATATCCAATAATACAACAATCAAATTTTGAACAAAAACTGATATTTTCGTTACTTTCAGGATTGAGAATTATAAAAATATTACAAATTATAATTGATTAGGGAGAAATGAGCCTTGAAAGAACAATTACGGCAATACAAATATTTCTAAAACCAAAAAGTAGGAATTTTAATTGTGTTAGGGTACCTACCCGTAGAATTCATTGAAAATTTATTGGGTTTTCTGGATTATATTTTGAAAAGATCGGAACAATTAACAAAACAAGTAACTACAGGACTGTAATTTAAAATAGTTGTCACTGATGATTGTAGTTGAAGCGCTATAAAAATATCAAATGTGTTGTATTGTGAATTTATAGCTTCATCAATTTCTGTAATGAAAACGACAGGTCTGTATTTAAAAAAAAAGTTGATATTGGCCATGTTGACACGAAACAATAACAATGAAAAATTCATTTTCATTTCTTGATATTCATTTCATTTTAATTTTTTGATATTCTCCAAAATAACAATTGCATTCGAAAAAAACCAAAAACAGCATTTTTTGTTTTCCCTGTATTTGGTATTCTTGAGTAAAATACTGCCTGTTTAGTTTTAAGATTTTATAGGCCCAAATAAGCACGCGCCTTCTTCTATAAGTAAACCATGCTAAATGTATTGTATTCTCTTTCTTTTTTTTCAATATTTTTGAAAAGGAAAACTGAAAGTCTCTCATTCAAATTCCAAGTGATTCCAACAGATTGAAAAAAATTGAATAACTATATTTTCCAAATACAGGGTGTTATTGAACTGCGACCAACCTCTTTTCCAAATAAATAAAGAGGGTTATTGATTTCAAAATAAACTCTTCACAAAGATTTGTAAGTCATGCGGTTACATTTAGACACAAAACTGAACGGAAAATCCCTTTCGAAACAACTTCTTCAAAATCCCTCAATATTTATAAAAACGAAAAACATCAAAAAGTTGGACATGGGACTGATGTGCATAATTCGAATTTGTGACGGAGAAACAGCTAACTATATACCCAAGCTTAAAAAAAGAAGTATTCAAACGACCATTTTCCTATAATATACCTCAACTTTGGGCAATGTCCTGAATGTACCTAACTTTTCGTTGTCCTATGATGCATTTAAATTCTGGTATAAACATTTGATTATGATTATGAAATTATACTTATCAACCATAGGTGGAGAACAAAATATCTCATTAGAGTTCAAAAATGCATAATATACTTTTTTTTTGCGTGTGTATGGCTGCAGAGTCTTACGGCTCTTCTATTATTAACCTTCATTAAATATTTTTGTATCTAAATATTATTTTATATAATATTATACAGTGTGTGCGATTTCAAACTACAACACCCTGTTATTTTGGAACCTATGGAATGATTTTGAAAAATAAAAATTTCAAATTATGGTACTTGACGAGCTCTATCCTGTTGATAGAGATTGATTTTTTTTTATTTTCAAGGCCTACTATGACCTACTCAATGGGTCGAAATTTCGACAAGGGCCGTTAGGCATTGTTTGTGGATAGATCATTCGATTTGGGCATATTTCAAACCCTTAAATACTGAGATTCAGCCCAAAATCTCACACAGTTCGTTAGTTATATGATGACAAATTATTCCCAAATTCATGATTTTTCTCTGAACTCCTTATGAAATTGCCTTTTCAATGCTGTGTCACACTTAGCACTTTCCCTATTCACAATGTATATGCGACCAAGGGATGGGGAGAATCGGACTATAATTACAAATTTCGTCCACCATCTTGGAGCCACCATATTGTTTTTGTTTGCTTTGACAAACAAATCATAATTTCCGACCCTGAAAAGCACCACATATCAATTTTGGATAGAATCGAACCATAATGGCAAATCTTGTCCACCATAGTGGAGCCGCCATTTTGTTTTTTTCCTTAGAAAAATTCCATAATGCATTGCCACTGATTTTATGTCAAATTAGCAAATGAAGTATCATAATTTGGAATACGGAACAGTTTTTTTCCCGCGAGAGGGCGCCAAAATAAAAAGTTAGGTAGCGAAACTTGACACACTTACAACTTTCCCTTTTCGAATTGTTTGGGTGATAGAGATTGAGGGGTGGGGGGAGAAATATGACAGTTGAAGTTATGATAGAAAGATGTCCCCCTTGGATTACAAATCGACGTGTCTTTACATTTTTTTCAGAAAACATGTGTTTGTTTTTTGGTGCCCCACCCTGTATATGGAAGTCGCTTCCCCAGAGCAATAATACTCATTCGCTAAAGTGGGAAAATTTAATGCTCATTTTACTTCCAAATCATCTTTTAAATATTTCGGACAATGGCACCGGAGTGGAAACTAACCTTCTATTTATGAATATTATGTCCGGCAAGGATTCGTCCCATCGTAATCCCCACAAATAAACCACCTTTCCTGTTGGGGAATTTTCTCCACCCGAGTTCATTTTGTTCACTATAGATTACAGTATATAACCTGGCTCAACGGATATAAAGTAATGAATACCACTTATGGGTGAGATTAAATCTACCCAAGCGGGTACTTTTTCATTACTTCCCATTAAAGCTTATCTAGACTAGATTTGATTCCATAGGTTTGCTTCTGCCGATTTGTAAATTACTAGTTGTCTCCAGTGTCTTGCATGATGAGATAGGAATATTGATTTCAGCATTCTCTGTACCTCTTAGAAACCTTTTTTTTTAGAAAATTCCAAATTAGCGTTCGTGGAAATGATTTTGATTGATTTGAAAGGGTTATATTTTTAGAAGTGATTCATTTTTCAGGAAAGTAAGTTTTTGGCTTTCTACTACTCCACCTTGATGCAAAAAGTGTGAGAATCTTTCAAAGAAACGAAGGAAGCCATCAATTTCAAAAATTAACTTTATATAAAGATATGTAGATCATGCAAAGAAGTAAGTTTCAGACAAAAACTGGAAGAAAAATCCCTGAATTAGTTGTTTTCATACAAACACGAATTACACGAAAGAAACATACTTTCGAATCAAATATTTTTATAAGAACGCTGAATTATCCAAAAACACTTTTCTATTCCGTTTGTATTCCAAACAATCATAATGGAATCGAGTCAGATATCGTTCACAGGATTCTTACGCAATGTAATGAATGGATGAAGTGAAATTTCACTTATATGGAATACTGTCATCCTCACTGGTAGACATCAATGTTTTGCCCGTGAGACACTTGCCTTAGGGCTCTTCAATCTGGATAACATCATAAGAAAAAACACACAATTCATTCATAAAATTCATTGTTTTGTTCATTTCTAATCAAATAATAACAATACTACACAGGAAGTTATCCAGATGTAGACCTAGGTAATAAGGTTGTGATACTGACAGAAATTCCGTTACCTCCGAAGGTTTCATGTGTGAGACAGACGATCAGAACTAGAAATTTTATCACAGTGACTATTAACAAAAATTTGATGATCTTGAAACCTGCAGTACATTAAACTATATGTCTCGTCACAAATTCACAAGTCTGCACAATAGGAGTTGATTTCATAATCCTAATCAGAGGATTTTGAGTTGACTCATGTATACACATGAATTCATACAAGGGTGTATTTATGTTGATACACTCGTGTCAAAACATATGTTTCAGTTTCAGGCTGTTTAGCATATTTAGTTCGTTGGTGAGAGGCATAAAATACAAAAATGTTTTGCGTGTACGGCGATTTTCTGCTATCGAAAAAAATGTATGTAAAAATGGAATCAATTGTTCAAAAACACTTGAAATGTTGACAGTTGCGTACGGTGACTACTCTGAGCCAGAAATTTTTCATAGTTTGTACAAGCTTTTCACAAAAGGTCGGGAATTTATGAAAGACGACGCTCACCCTGGACGTCTCAGCACATCAATAGCCGATAAAAATGTTGAGAAAGCAAAAAAAAATATGGAGACTCTTAGAATCAGTATTAGAAGAGTTTTGGGCATGCGTAGATGGTTATGACATCGAAACCAAAGTCCAATCGTCCTAATGGAAGAGCTCAGTGGGGCCAATACCAAAAAAGTACGCCAAGTTCGACCAAATGTCAGGTTTTGCTCACTGTTTCCTTCGATTAACGTGGCGTAGTGCATCAGGAGTACTTGCCACATGGTAGTAGTCAATGAGGCGTATTATCTTGAAGTTCTGTATTTGTATCTGTAGAGTAGGGAGGGTGAGTGTCGACCCACAGGACTTAGGCCACATGTGACCTATTGCACATCCTCTCAAGGAGTGGTCCTTCTAGGTCATCGTCTATCCTGTCCTGTGGTAGGTGTAGGCCAAGACTTGCCGAACACACACTCTCTTTGTCAACCTTGAAGTGTCTCACGGTGGCCTACGCGAAGGTTTTGGAAGGTGCAGCGACATTACTCTCGTTGCACGGCTTCTTTAACCTTCTTGGGGTTTTCTCCGTGGAGGTGCAGAAGTGAGGGAACTTTTCTGCAGTGGCAGCCGGTTACTCGCCTTCATTCAAGGCGAAGCTCTTGGCGCCCGCCGCAGAAAGTGCCCTTGCTCTTGAAGGTGGTGTGGGGTAGGAGGAGGGTGCACTTGCTACTCATGCCTCTTCCGCTCTCTTTCTCCTTTTGGCATCGACGCCGCAAATATGCTTATGCCTTGGCTTTGGTATTACATCACGAGGTGATTTGCTATGTCCAGCCTCATTCCAAGCGGTAGATTGGACTGGACATTTCTGTTCATCCCCAGCCACCGCCTTAGATTGAGGTGAGCACTTTTGTCCAGCCTCAGGATTGGGTTTTGTTTTTGTTGTTTCTGTTTTTGTGCTTGTTTCACTCATGTGTGTTCCCACGAGTAGCAAGCAAAGAGTTGGTCACCTCTAGCAGAGCCCCGCATTATCAGAGGTAGACTGATTACAACGAGGTTTCGCCCTGTTCCTCAGTTCCCAGTTCCGCAGTTACCTTGGAGTGATGCTCAATACGAAAAAAACGTCCGGGATTGTGGAAAAACAACTTATAGCTTTTGCATCACGATAATGAAACTACTCACCCGCCATTGCTTGTTCGTAATTTTTTGGCCAAAAACAACATCGATATCATTCCTCAGCCAACGTACTCACCAGGTTTGACCCCCTGCCCCCATTAGTGTTTTCATCAGAAAGAAAAGAAAAGCGCAAAACTAATCATCACTGAACCTAACAATATTTTTTGTATTAAATATTGCACCTCAGCGACTGCATTAGACAATATTTAGAGGATAGGTTTTGGCTTGGTACTTCTCCATCTCTGTACAAAAAGTGATAGAAATGAAAAAAATAATTTCGAAATATACTGCCTTATTGAACTTTCTTTACCCGAACGCTCAGAATATCATAAACCTGTTCAACTGATATTTGATCATGCAAATGAATCACCTTCAGTTGTTTGTTAGACCATAAATAACTTCCGTTTCATTAGTTCGGACAACAATTGTCTAATATGATGTAAAATGATTTGAAAGAAACTATGAAAATTGAAAAGAATAGCTAAAAAATAACAATTATATTAAGATAAATTGGCTTTCATGGCCAAGATATTCAGTGTTACGATCTTCGTTTGGGTTTGAAGACCGTCGTGGTTTGGAACTGTATCCTAAAGGTTCGCCAGCACGAGTGGCTGGCTTCTTTAGAGGTCTATTCATCCTGATGATTCGGTGAACCATACAGTTCCAAATCACGACGGCCTTCAAATCCGAACAAAGATCGTAACACTGAATTATTTTGAGCAAAAAACTGAAATGACATTGAGATAAAATACAAGCAACAAATAAAACTTGAACTATCAACAAGAAATAAAAATTAAAAAATTCCAAGCCAAGTTACTTCACGACGTTTTCATTGCTAGTATCCACAATCATCTTCGGGTGATGACTGGACTTCTTCCCTCTTCCCGCTTCATTGGTTTTGGCGGGAGATGATCGTTCGGCGGGATTGGTCGTTGTCCGCTTGATTGTAGGTTTCCATATGTTGCGTATCTCTACGCTATCTTGGTTGTTGGACAAAATATATGCGGCTTCTTTGAATTTTCTCCTAAACCAGTGTCCCTTCTTGTAGATGATTTCAGCTTGAGACCTGATTTGCTGGTTTCTCCTCGCTGTGTGTGTTTTTGTGCTCGGTAATGTAAACTTTCAATGGCCTGTAAGTTTCACCGATGTATTCTCCGCATTCGCAGGGTTTCCGGTAAATTCAATTCTTTGAATCGCAGTCCGCGTTTGGTGGCCTAGTTTTCGTGAGGCTGCTACGGATAGTGTTCCCAGATCTGAAGCAGGTTCTGATGTTATACTTGGACCCAACTCTTCTTATCATTTCCGACAATCCTCTGATGTCGGGAAGTACAAGTACTGGTTGTGGCGGCTTCTCTTCCTTGTGAGGCTCTTGCTGTCTTCTTGCCAATGTCTGTTTCACCATCATTTTGGAGTAACCATTCCTTCAAAGTCATTTTTGATGGTGCCTAGTTTCTTATTGAGACCTTTTTTTGTATTGTGAAGCCCGAAAACACGGTCTACTAAATTCTTGATGATTCCTCTCTTAGTCGATTGATGGTGGTTGGATTCCTGTTTCAGATACTGTCCTGTGTGAATGGGTTTCCGGTATACAGATGTTTCCCATTTAGTGGCGGTCCTCTTCACCAATACGTCTAAGAATGGCAATTCGTTGTGAAATTTATTCTCCATTGAGAAAGTGATTGTTGATGTGCTTCAGAAAATTCTGTATTCCCATGAAGGTGTCGTCAACGTATCTCAACCAGTTGGAAATAGTAGTTTCGTACACAGCATCCTAGTAATTCCATGATTACTTGTATGGGTAAGTTTTAGGTCCCCATCTTTGGATAGCTTCCTCTGTATGAATTGAAGTCCTTCTTCGACAGCAAGGTTAATGCAGAGGCTTTCCACGTTGAAACTGATTAGTTGATCCTGCTCTGTGACTTCGATTGCCCCTATTAGTTCGACAAAATTCCTTGAATTCTTCACAAAAGGTGACGTTATTTATTGCAGTGGTTTTATTATTGGTAGTAATGGACAAATTTTGAGTAGCTGAATCTCTGAAGCTGATGATCGGTCTGGGTGGAACATCCTTCTTGTGGATTTTGGGTAGTCCATACAAGTGAGGGGGCTTATACCTACTGTGGTGCGGTGTTAGAGTTGTTCCGTTGTTATGGCATTTGTTGGTGGTTCCATTTGTCTCAAAGATGATTCTCCACAGGTGTTCATCGAGGGTTTCCTTTCGAATGTACTCATTATAAACGATGATGCTTTTCAGAAAGTATAGAAGAAAGTTGAGCATTTTTTTTTGTTTTATTTTTTATACAGCCAGCCTAATTACTTCAAGAGTCGTATGTGAGTGAAACGTTTCAAACTACATATGTCCATCGCTTCAAATTGCAACTCATTAATTTTGTGGCGTACACTTTTAAAGAACTCTTTCATTTGACAAAAGAGTTCTTGTTCAATAATTTTTCCAATACCGTCTCTTTACCGCTAATTGAGCGTCTTAATAATTTCTTTCTAGAGCTTGTGTATCTTCATAAAAATACAGAATTAAATATAGAATTCACTTCAAGTTTGAACAGCTATTTTGTGCGGCTGTAATTTTATTTGGAATAGCTTCCATTACTACTTCAACTGATTTACTGATGTGAATTGTTTGTTTAATCTCCTCTCAAATGAATATTTTTTCCTTCTATTACAATATAAAAAACTAAAAACTTATTACCAACTACAGTTTGATACCTTTTACAGTTAAGTCCATACTGAACTTTGATAACTTCAATCTACAAAGATCGTGAAAAAATAACTCACTCAAGTGCTTCTCCAAGAAACAAATGCAATTATATTTTTATTAGGTCTGGGGACGTTAGCTTAACGACTTAACTTTTGATAGGGCCTCCCCGCGAAGGGACAAATTAGCGCCAAGTTCTACGAAAATTTCGTGATTGGTGCGTTGGGGTTATGTACCGCTGGATCGACGTCAATCCTATGAACAGCAGACAAGGGTTTCTATATGCAGGGCCGGATTTCATATCAGCTTTTTCTGAAATGATGTTTGTGAAACTAAGATTTTTATTCTTCACATTATTGTTGTATGACCATAGATTAAATTATTGTGCATATTTTTATAGACAGGAAGGCAAAACAAGGATTTGAGAAATTAGAGATGACACTACAAGAATCTGAATGATACCACCTCGTGATGAAGGCTAATGATGAAAAATTAAACTTACAATTCTATGTATATCCAAATCAGAATATTGGTGAACGAATGAAACAAGTAATAATAATGATAATAAGAATAATATGATGACGGTATGAAATTCGGGATAGACAAATGTGCAATGGTACATCTCAGAAGAGTACGATGCGGGGACTACGGAGAAGATGTGCAGCTTGTAGATGGAAGCATCCTACAAATTCTGGATGCCGGAGAGACGTATACTTACCTCGGGGTGGAACAACGCCACTCACAAGAGATAACAGCAGTGAAAAACTGTCGGGGAAGAAGTTGCTGCAACAAATATGCTTGCCGTTCCAATCTCACTCTACTCGTTTGGAGTAGTGAAGTGGACTCGGGAGAAGCTGTATCAACTCGACGTAAAGACCCGACATATGATGCATCTTTATAAGAGTTTGCATCCCAAATCGTCTGTTCAACGGTTGTACTTCCCCCGACAACAGGGAGGCCGTGGGCTTTTGAGTTTGGAATGTCTACATGTAGAATAGTACTGGATACAGCCTGTGAAGTCGTCATAAGTTCGGATCCCCTTCTCTGCATGGTCCGTGACCATGAGAGAGCAGGAAATGGGACATTTCTCTTCAGGGCAGCTGCCCAAGCAGCTGATGAACTCGGTATAGTTTTCGACACTGAACGAGGTGACTACAACTCTGTCACCGAGTTGGAACCCGTTCAGCAAAAAGCTCAGATAAAAGCCGCAGAGATCACCTTTTTTCTGCGGAAATAAAATGATAAGCCAATGCATGGGGTCTTCTTCAATAACATTGGACACCTTGGCTTATCAAAGCGCTTGACGTTCGCTTTTCTCAGGTCGAGTGAGTTGAAGTCGGAAAGTGAGGGGTTCATCATGGCTTAACAGGATGATGTTTTCAACACCTTAGTCTAGCGCAGTCACGTGATGAGTATAGAGGTTCCTCACACAAGGTACAGGGCCTGCCGCGAGGCGCCCGAGACCCTAATGCACTTATTATCTGCATGTCCAACATATGCGGCCTCGGCCTATATCCATCGACAAACGTGGCCCTAAGTGTGCTAAATTACCATCTACGGCACTCTTACGGTATTAACGGGACACCGGTTTTGCCCTACGCCCCGGGGGATTTCGAATCCTTTGTGGAGAACGAGATGTGCCGAATTTATTGGAACCCCAAGGCTCATACAAGCTAATAAGCCTGATGTAGTCCTTCTCGACCACCAGAGCAAAACGATATTTGTCGTGGAGTTTTCAGCTCATGGCGAGTCGAATATCGTCAGAAAAGAGGAGAAAAAACGGATGAAATATCGAGATTTTCTCTTCGAACTCCGCAGACTCTATCCAGATCACTCTGTCAAGATGGTTGATCTGATTATTGGGGTCCTTGGTGGAATGATGTCCTCTCTCCTCTCGAATCTTAAAATAATACCAACTTGCCGCACTATAGCAGAAATCTTAGCCGCACAGATGCAGAAGGCTGCCATTTTTGGCTCATTGCGCTTGCTCAGGGCACATGATTTTCGGATCCAATGATCACTTACCTCACGGTGTGGGGAGTGGTCATTGGTTGATTATGCTGGCGCGCCCTCCCGAATGTATCGAGGCTTTGGGGATAGGGCCTGATCAGTGCACACTACGACGAAAAACATTTTTGATCATGATAATAATAATAATATTCATTTACCAAAGAATCAATACATACCTTCAATTCATTATTGAAGAATGCAAGTAAATGAACACAGAGAAGATCCACAAAGGCTAACCTGCGCGTGAAAATATCAATTGATGTAACATCACTGAAACAGGAAGAAGTAATAAGACATATATTTTTGGGAAAGAAATGTTTCGACTTTTTACTTCTCCTCTTCAATTTAAAGAAAATAATCTACTTGGTCGGAAGGAAACCCGTGGAATTTATCAAAGATATAAATGAAATTTTCTTCAACCTACCTTTGACAGAAATATTCATGTATTCATCAATTTATATTTTGTCCGCTTCAAAGTAGCCCCCCTTACATATAATACACATATGCTAGCGCCTGTTCCACTGATTCAAGCTGTCCTGTTATGTACATTTTTGGTATGTCTTTGAGCTCTCTTGGCGATTCGGTTTTTATCTTCTCAATCGTCGCAAAACACTTGCATAGGTCTCTCTATCTTAGGGGGAGAGGAAAGTCGCATGGGGCTGAACCTGGTGAACACGGTGGCTGAGGCATGATTATGGTTTTGTTTTTGGTCAAAAAATTACAAACAAGCAATGACGAGTGAGCAGGTGCATTATCGTGTTGCAGGAGCCAAACATTGTTTTTCCACAATACCAGACGTTTTCTTCGTATTGCTTCTCGCAAGCGGCGCATAAATTGAAGATAATACTCCATATTGATCGCACAACCATGTACAAGAACTCCTGATGTACTACGCTACGGTAGTCGAAGAAAACGGTGAGCAAAACTTATATATTGAATCGAACTTGGCGTGCTTTTTTGGTCTTGGCTTCCCTGGGTTCTTCCATTGGAACGATTAGTCTTTGGTTTCGATGTCATAACCATATACCCATAACTCGTCACGAGTTATGACCCTTTTAGGCAAATCTGAATAGCTGTTGACATCATTCAACACTTCCTTAGCGATGCTAATGCGACGATTGTTTTGGTAAAAATTCTGAAAATTTGGATGGTATACAAAAGTTGTAGATGTTACAGGTAATTTGATCGAGTGATCGAGATTACGTAGGGTATATAAATATCAGATTGAGAATGAACTTTTAGTACTTAAACAACTACGAAAAAGCTACTGTGTTAGCGAAACATGTCGCGATGTGATTTTTCAAAATAAAGTTTGTGGAGATCAAATCGTAGAGTGTAGTTTATGATATCACTATGGATCTTCATCAAGTAACGGCTGAATGAATCATGAAATTTTGTATTCTATATCTAGAGAGCTTATTGAACTACTAAAATATCGACAGTTTTCACTAAAAAATATAATTTGCTCTGTTTTATACTATTTATGATGACTATTGACCTCACTATTTATTATCAATTTGGGTTTGTAGCTTAGTAGTTTCAATACCTAATTCCCACATCGAAGATGAGGGGTGAAAAAAGTAAGTCCATTCTATTATCAAAACGAAATTGTTAATTCAAATGAAATATTGAGTCTAATGGAAGAAACTATTTTTGAGATAAGAGCTGCAAGATCTGAAGAAATGAGAGTACTTTCTGGCAAAAGAAAACGACTGATTTATCAATCATATCGATACCACCCTTCTGAAAAGTGAACGTATCAGTACATAGTAAAAACAAAATGTTTAAACTGTGACTTTTTTCATGATACTCCATATCTACAACTATTTCATCGGAAAAGTACATATAATAAAAAAGCTTCAGGGAAAAATATCATTAGTAGACTTCATATTCTAGTGTACAGTACATCAGATGTGTAAGCAGACGATAACAGATTTTTAATTAACGAATGAGAGTTGTAGAGAGTGATGGAACCTACATTACGAGAATAACTACTAACATACAGCGACATACCTTTTGCTATCCTAAATAGGGAAGTCGCTATCGTCCATACAACATTGTATGTATTTGATTTCAAATAAAATGTTTGTTCCCAAAATATATAATTATTGTTTCTGTCAATGCAACTGTAGAAGCCCACTTCTATAGTGTTATTTACAAAGCGAAATGGAAAGCCATGCTGACGATATGAATATGAATCGATCAGATTATTGTGGCTATCTTATGGGTATTTTTTATGCAAAATTAGTAGTCTCACTATAGCCACTGCATTCAAAATAGACTTTTGAATCAGGGATAAAATGAGCTTTCTAATTCTCGCGAAACTAGTGTTTTGGTTTTTGTAAAATCAGAAGTAATCATGACGACTCACTCATATTTATTGAAAAAGGTTTGGATTTTCTGTAGAACCCATTGATGGAATACCAGCATGAAAGTTGTTATTTATTTACTTATTTATTTATTACTCAAACAGGCCTACAAGACCTTATTACAAGAATAAATAAAAATTGAAATATATATTTGAATTGATACATTTATATGGGTTACATTCTAATACCTAATACATACCCAACAAAAAGTTTCTTACGTACTGTGTAACGAATTTTTTGAAAGCACTCAATAAAACTATCCAATATATATCCATCAATAAGTTGAATGTATTAGCTAGTCGCAAAATGATTATGAACGGTGACCTAACAGTAGTACAAACTAGCGATATATTGAACATAAGAGAATTTCTCATTTTCTTGCAGGCACATTGAATCTCATTCGTGTAACAGTTCTGGAGAGTTGACTCCATGATTGACTCCATGATTTTGAATAGAAATATTAATATATTTTGGTTTCTTCTATCGTCAAGAGACAATATTCTGAATTCATTTCTCAATTGTGTTGTTCTAACTATTCTATAGTCAGGATAGATATGATATTTTTTGTGGTACAAAAATCTCAAAAATTTGTTTAGAATTTTTTCTACTTCGAAGAGTGTAGTTTGATATTCTCCTAACCAAATTTCTGATACGAATTCAAGTTTCGATCTGACTAATGTATAGTACAAAATTTTTATAGCTTCTATATTGGAAAAATATGATATTTGTCTTACTATGAAGCCCTAACATATGGTGTGCTGATTTAATTATATTTTTTACATGGTTTGAAAAGGATTGTCTATCATCAAAGTCTATATCATATCAGTAATTACCTCTCTTGCAGAAATATTCGGCACTTATTAACAGAATGAATGACTTCTTAAACAAACATAAAATAATATCTGATAAGCATTTTGACTTTCGAGAGAACATGTCAACAAACGATGCAATTGCCTACCTAACCAAAGAAGTATCCACGTCCTCAGATAAGAGTCAGCCCAATTTGTGCATGTTCCTGGATTCGGCCAAGGCTTTTGACACGGTTAGCCATGAGCAGTTGTTACAATCTCAGGACAATAAAGGATTACGAGGAGAGCCGAACAAACTACTCACTAGTTACATTTCTGATAGAAGGCAAGTATTGAAAATTAACAATGTACTAAGTGAAGAAGGGGTAATCAACTACGGCGTACCCCAAAGTACAGTTTTAGGACCGATACTCTTCTCCATTTATATAAATGACTTATTTTTGTCAAACATGTTAACAGGAAACATTATCAGCTTCGCCAACGACACTGCTATCCTCTATACAGATCAAACATGGGACACATTGAAAAACAAAGTAGAAGCGGATCTGAAAATCATATTCGGTTGGTTCAGTCAAAAAATATTAACTGTCAATTTTGAAACAACATTTTTTTCATTCCATTTGCCAATAATGAAAGCACATTACCTAATTTTGATAATTTGAACGTAGAACATAACGGAAATATGGAAATAATACATTCGCGAAACCATATAAAATACTTAGGAGTAATAATGAATAAACAAATACGCTGGGATCTTCACATAACGAATATAACGAAGATATTAAAAAAAAAGATTTTGGCTTTCTACTACTCCATCTGATACAAAAAAAAAGAAAAAAAAAGGGATGAGAGAATCTTCCAAAGAAAGGAAGGAAGTAATCAATTTGAAACTCTATACATGAATGTGTGGATCATGCAAAGAAGTAACTTTCAGACACAAACTGAAAGAAAGTCCTCCTGAAACAGCTACTTACATATAAACATTGAATTACACGAAAGAAAATAATTATTTCGAAACAAATACTTCTATATGAACACTGAATTATACAGAAGGTACTTTTCTCTACTCAGTTTGTATTTCAAACATTTTTTGTGGAATGAGAATCAGATATCATTCACATGAGTTCTACTTTGAATGAATGGTAATAAATTGTACTCACATGGAACACTGTCACCCTCACTGGTAAACACCGATGTTTCGCCTTAAGACACTTGCCCTAAGGCTCTTCAGTACCAAATTGGATAACATTAGAGAAAATACACACACTTCATTCATGAATTACGATTTTGAATGTCACGGAATAAGCTTGATCTGCTTATGTCATCGATGACATCGTAATGACATTCATTCACCTATTTGATTTAATCCCAGCCAAGAGGAATCTTATTTGAATTGAAGGGGTTATATTTTTAGGAGTGATTAATTTTTTGGGAAAGAAAGTTTTTGGCTTTCTACTACTCCATCTGATACAAAAAAAAGAAGTGAGAGAATCTTCCAAAGAAAGGAAGGAAGTAATCAATTTGAAACTCTATACATGAATGTGTAGATCATGCAAAGAAGTAACTTTCAGAAACAAACTGAAAGAAAGTCCTCCTGAAACAGCTACTTACATATAAACATTGAATTACACGAAAGAAAATAATTCTTTCGAAACAAATACTTCTATATGAACACTGAATTATACAGAAGATACTTTTCTCTACTCAGTTTGTATTTCAAACATTTTTCGTGGAATAAGAATCAGATATCATTCACATGAGTTCTACTTTGAATGAATGGTAATAAATTGTATAGAGTTTCAAATTGATTACTTCCTTCCTTTCTTTGGAAGATTCTCTCATCCCTTTTTTTTGTATCAGATGGAGTAGTAGAAAGCCAAAAACTTTCTTTCCCAAAAATTAATCACTCCTCTAAAAATATAACCCCTTCAATTCAAATATTAAGAAGCTTATTATACAGATTCAGAAAATTAAAAAACATACTTGACATCACTTACCTAAAAATGATATACTACGCTCTCGTTCAGTCAAGGCTACAAAATGCCATTTTCTGCTAGGGTGGTTCATTTAAAACCCATTTGGAACAGTTGAATGTCCTCCAAAAAAAATTTTTTTAAATAATCTATGGCAAAAAAAACAACTACTCCTCCAATATACTATTCCAAGAAACAGGTATACTCGACCTCAGACAACTGTTTATGCATTAATTAATCATATAAATCTACAAAAACAAACTAAAACACTAAAACAAACAAAAACACGAAACTACATTTACCTATCATCTAAAATATTCGATCACTTACCCGAAACATTCAAAACACATCTTACTTCGTCGCACTATTCACTGAATATGGTCAAAAGAATATTTATAAAAAAATCATTGTTCAACTTGGAAGAGAAACAGTACACTTCTTAATCGAAAGTCAATAACAAGCTTACCTACCATTTCCTATTCACTTACCAATTAAACCAATCAATCTAGAATGTTCCAACATAGTTATAAGGTTTTAATCAATTTAACGTATCCATAATGTTTCAAAGTAGCTATAAGATTTTACTAAAAAAATAACTTTCATCATAAATTAGTTTTTAATGTCTATATCCGTGCAAGTAGCACACCTTTTAGCAATACTAGAACCGGAAACTCTTCCACAAATCGGTTTTAGTGGAATTCATCCTGCCCTTGTTTATTGTCTGATGTAACGTAATGTCCATCGTATTTTGTATTTTAAGATTGCCAATAAACTATATTATTATTATTATTATTATCATATGTATACCCAGGTCTTTCATTTCCATAACGCTCTTCAACCCCTCTACTCGCATCATGTAATCAAATGTTATCGGATCTTTTAGGATGCAGTGTTATCCTAATAACACTGCATTTTTTCAGATTGAAAAAAGTTTATTACCATACAACTTCACTCTCAAACATATTGCAAGTCTTTCTGCAACATAACACTGTCTCTGACAGTTAATTTTTTAAAAAAATTTGAGATCATCTGCAAATAACAGTTTGAGTACATGATAATTGAGGGCAAGTCATTGATAAACATAACAAAGAGTAAGGGTCCTAAATTGGAACCTTGTGACACTCCAGAATCAGTTTCATATTTCCCCGAGGTATTTCCATTATGTCTAACCATTAAAAAATCTATTTTTAGTTATACCCTATTCTTATTCAGGATGGAATTGGAATCTATATGGCAGATATGAATAGCGCTTGTGGTATAGGATAATGAACGAATCTCTTCTTCTAAAATATTACCAATTCATTGAATACCATGAATTAGTTGAGGAAAGAGAAATGGATGGACAAGATTTTATAAGATTTTATAGAAACCGTGCAGCTTGTGCAACGGAGAAAATTCAGAGGGAGGAAAAAACTATCACAATCTGTTCAAAAAACGAATGACTTCGTTGTGGTTCATTTGATGAATTTCCATTTGAAGAAAGTAACTGAGAACTCTCTTGAGTTTTTAGGTTTGGTTCTTGTTGGCCAAGTTGGCCAAGTTCTTCTGAGAATTCCACATGAAGACATGTATGCAAATGAAAATATCAAGCTCAACAAATATTCTTTGACTGAATGAAATGGAATATTAAATGGAGTGAAATGTCAATCAAAAATCAATCGAGTTTTGTGATATCCTCGATCGGTAGCCTGTCGGTTCGACGTGGGTACTTTGTTCACTCACTCAATCGACCGCCGTATTAGGAATCACTCGTTAAAATGTAAGACCTCATTAGTCCTTATCTCGCACAAGTTTCGACTTCTGAGGGTTGTCGTTCGTAGGGGTGAGACAGCTGGTTAACGGGAAAACATATTTCTTCTATTAATTTTTTTATTTTAACATATTTGCAAAAACCGAAAGGATAGTTTCATTTATGTAGATGTAGATGTACATCTAGCAAGAGTTAAATGATATACCTACGTCTCTTCATCATCGAAAATTACCTAATTATAGGAATATGCATTTCATATGAAATTTCCATAGGTGATTTTATTTCCTCATATAACTCCATTCTTTCATCTAAGTCAACTTTTTTATGTGTTATTCGTTGACTGGTCCCAACAAAGAAAGCAAATATCCAATAAGTAGCACTTTCAAGTTGCATAATAATGAAGAAATAATAAAGGGATCCTTCATTTTTTTACACAAGAACGCATTTAGATACCTAGAGAGTCTCTCCTACCAAAACATCCGACCTTCTACGACTTGAAAACCAGCATGATTGAAAATTCATGTACAAAAACAGTCAGAGCTTTCGTATGAAGGTGCTTTAATAACCAAATCTTTCGAAACATAGAATTTTGTTCAGAAAGTATAGAAGACTTGATTTACATGAAACTGTAATTCTTTTATATCCAAAAAAGGAAGGTTTTTATAAACGCATTACCACACGTGAACAATTTATGATTTGCTTGTACGTACTTATGACTGAGGGCATTCATTCACAACCCCTACCATAACATCAACGAATATTTTTTGTCGGGATTCAAAAACAGTATCATACATTTATGTTTATTTCTGGTACTTTATGAACATTAACATTATTTTGGGATGGCTTTTTCAAACTTTCTATAACAGTCGATGAAGTTGGGTACAAATTTTCCATTGAAATATATGTTGTTGAAAATGAAAAAGATATGGTAGAAATATTTAACTCGAGATGAATGAATCAGGCCCTCATTTCATTAAATATACTTAAATATTATGGTGAATATAATTTTATTATGAATCGATTACTGAATGCCCAATATGTTTGAAACTATTTTGTAATACAATATTTTAAAAATTGTATTCCGAATTTTGTTTCACCTTTTGTTCATTCTGTTGAAATGGTTTGGAGTCTTTGGTGGAATAATGACTTTCCTAATCTGGAACCACAAGATCATACCGGTCACTAAGGCAGAAGTCGTAGCCAAACAAATGCAGGAGGCTGTCATTTTTGACTCGCTACTCAAAGTAGAATTTTTTTGAAATTATTGATCACCTAGATGTAGGGAGTGGTTGTTAATTATTGATGCTTTTCACATTTAATGTAGCATAGAATTTGAAATTATTGGCAATCACTTACAAATTCTGGGGGTATTGGAAACGTGTTCCACTATGTAAGCATGTAAACACGCTTGTATAGTTGAACACGTTTCGTCGTTTTGAAAACTGTGCAGTGGAAATATCAGAATATAGTTTTACTTGAATATATCCATACTCAATTTGTGAGATCATATTTCCGTTTTCATTAAATGCTGTTGTAAACGTAAGCAGTATCATGGCAAAACTTGATAAATCTGGAGCATATACCTTGTTTGCGGATGACACTATAGTACTCTGGCGTTATAAAGATCCTGACTCGGTCTGTCTAGTCAGATTCAGAAAAAAAAATGGTGTAAATTGAATATGCTATCGCTGAATGCTTCTAAAACAAATCTGATAACATTCAAGTGGGACTTAGAACAAGTAATACTAGGTGAACACATGATTGAAAGCAAGACTGTAACTAACTTTCTTGGTATATTCATTAACAGTAATTTAAAATTTGATACGCAAATTACCGCTTTCAAAAAGAAATTATCTTCTGGTTGCTTTGCCATAAATGTCATATCTCGTGAACTCGGATTTTCAGCAGCAATTCACTCATGGATAGTCATCTCCGCTATGGAAATCCTTTCTTGGGCTCAGGCAGCCAGAATTTAATACAGAGTATATTCGTTATCCAGAAAAGAGCTTTTAGAATAATATTCAAATTGAAGATGCGTGACTTGTGTAGGCCACTTTTCTGCAGAAATAAAATATCAACATTATTTGAAATATTCATTCAAACACTGTCTGCTTACTTCACAAACATAAATTCTATCAGGAGTACCACAGGGTTCCATTTTGGGACCTTTATTGTTCATCATTTATACTACTGACATTATCTCGTCCATCAAGAAATGTAAAATACAGGCGTATGCTGATGACATACAATTATACATGCAATTTAAAATCGATGAGTGTGCTGAGGCACAAAATCTCTTCAACACTGATCTTGATTTGAACAATGGGCTATCAAGTGAACATGATTTGAAAATTAATGTTAATAAAACAATGATGATGCACTTTGGATCGCAGAAGAATTGTAAATTTGCAGAAAACAATTTCCGTTTAGAACTAGGTTATACTATCTTGACTCCTGTCAATACAGCTAAAAACTTAGGGGTCATGCTTGACACTGATCTTAGATTTACTAGTCATGTTTAAAATTTAATGAAAAAAGCTTATATGTCATTGAAACTGTTATACTGTAATAGTTTTATTTTGAGCCAACCTCTAAAAAGAATGCTCTGTGATAGTTTGGTGCTAAGCCATTTCAACTACTGTGACTTCATATATGGGCTATACTTATATGATTCAGATAAAAAAAGAATACAAGAAGTGCAAAATTCTTGTTGCCGCCTAATTTATGGACTTCGTAAGTATGATTCAATTTCTGAAGCCTTTAAAAACTCCCGCTGGCTCAATATGAAAAACCGTATGATTCATCATTTGGGTTGTTTTGTCCATAAATTGATCACCCTTCCCCATTCTCCTCTTTTAATACAAAAACTAATTCTGCGTGAAAATATTCACTCAAGAAACATCAGACATAAAAACAAATTAACTATGCCACAACATCGCACTGCACAGTTTCAGAGATCATTTTTTTTTGGTGCTGTAAAACTCTATAATTCATTGCCTGAGCAATTGAAGAGATTCAATATCAGGAAATTCAAATACAAATATAAAAATTATATCTATGATAGTCAGTAATGTCAACTTTTACTTTTTAGACAACAGATCAATTCAATTAAATTATTTATCAACTATCTTTAGAAGGTAATCACAAATTATTATTTTATTTACGGTTCTCATTTCGTGGTACCATCACTGTTAATTGCTTTTATTTTTGTATGTTTGCGTGCATTATGGATTGGTGCTTGTTGGTTGAGTTAGAGTAGCTTTGAGCTAGACTTCGCCAAGGAGTACCAGAATCTCCTGTAAACTATTTTCATTTTCAAATATATCTTTGTATTGTTTTTTTTTGTATTATCAATACAGCCAATTTATTATTATAATTATTATTATTATTATTAAATAAACGTTTGAAAGCCATACAGAAAGGTCTACGCGTAGCAATAAAAAACTTGCTCTTTCACTGCCCACATCATCTTTGACCAGGTAGTCTCAATCTATGGGAATAGACAAATATATGTATAATCATCTACCAAAACATATTACATCAATTGATGAACTTAAAAAATTTAGAAAATCAGTAAAAAACCTTGTTTTGGGAAAGTGCTTCTAGAGTTTGGAAGAGTATTTTGCATACAAATTCTAGTATTTCGGTATACCACGATGTATATATGTATATATATATATATATATATATATATATATATATATATACGACTCCTCTCTTTTTGCAAGAAGTGTAAAATCATCCCAGACTATCAATATGGCTTCCAAATTGGCAAATCCACTCAGGATGCCACGATGAACTCAGTCAATGAAGTCATTTCTAATCTCGATAGAGGTGAAAAAACGATAAGTGTTCTATTTGACTTGTCACGAGCTTTGGACACTGTTGATCACGATTTACTTTTGAGCAAGCTGTTTTGTCTAGGAATTCGTGGCTCATCTCTGGATAGGTTGAGATTTTATCTGGATTGCAGAACGCAAACTGTGAGGGTTAAACTGGAGGCTGGGACGTTCCACTCTAGAACCTGTGTCGTTCCCACCGGTGTTCCCCAGGGTAGCGTCCTAGGACCTATTCTCCGTCTTTTATTTGTACATGACCTCAACAACAGTAGTCGTCAACATTGTAGAGTGAAATTTGCTGACGATTCTTCGTTCACTCTGAAGTCTTCAGATTATGAGGGATTGTCGAGTCAGGCCAATCAAGCAGTTGCTACTATGCAAAAATATTGTTCTCAAAACGGTCTCATTCAGAACAGCTCAAAAACTGATACAATCGTCTTTTCACTACATGAGAATGACCGCAGTGTTCTGGTCAAAATAAATGGCAAGTCAATACAACAAACTTAATCTGTGAAATTTTTAGGTTTGAGCATTGATGCTCAACTCTCTTGGAAAAAGCACATTGATTATATTTGGAGTGAAATGCCGCAACATTGTTTTGTAATTCGTAATTTCCGTAATTTTGTTCCATTGAATATATTGAAGAGCTATTGCTATGCTTATATTCAATCTTCATTCAGTTATTGTCTGATCAACTTTGGTAACTGTACAAGAATAAACGAATTAGTAATAGCTCAAAAAAAATAGTGAGAACAATGTGTTTCAAACAATATGATGACTCATGTAGGGAGCTGTTTACCGATTTGGATATTCTAACTATTATTTCACTAATATATTCAACTGTGTTGTTTATGTCAAAACTCATCTCAACAAATTTGAATCAAGAGATAATCTTCGGCTCGCCACAGGATATACGTCAAGATCTAACTATAATTTTATTGTTCCCCACCATAAATTGACGAAAGCAGCAAACGGCCCTCTAATTATGCCCATCAAGTTCTACTACAAACTACCTATCTCTCTTAAACAGCTAATAAACCTGCATTCCTTAAAAAAAATTCAAAACAACTGTACATGAACTAAACATGACAATACGTTTTAATCCCTCAATGAATAGTTCCAGGCTGATTTGGAAATATTAATAACTTGATTGCAACCAGTTTAGACTTGCGCTATTTTCAATTGTCATATTTTTCAGTTTCATGGTTTTTCATACTTCTGTTTGATATTTTGATATCTTTACTTTTTATGTATATACCGGGTGTCCCACATTTTATGTGACAGGCAATATCTGGTTTGTTGAAGGAGATACACAAAAATGTTTCATACAAAAGTTTCAGGAGTTCATGAGAGCTATATTTTGATATAATTTTTAAATATACAGGGTGTTTGGTGTAGGTGCTACAGACCAAAATTCCATTTTTTAAAATAGAACGCCCTGTATATCATTACATATTCAGATGCTACGTTAAATTCTGATATCATTTCATGTTTGGTTTTTGAAATTCGGTTACGGCGTTGTTGAGTTATTGCTTAAAATGTAAAGTCTTGAGAACGACTATTATTTTTTAAAATATCTCATACAATTATTCTCTCTGCATCAGATCACATGAAAATTAGTCAAAATTTTGGATGTTCGAAGTAATGGTTTCAATTTTGAGTTGTGGAATTCAGTCAGGAATCATTTTGAATGTAAAACAATTGCGAAATTGAAAGAGGTGTATTCGAAAACAAATCTTCAATTAATAACAATGTGAATAATATAACTTGATAAATCATTTCATAAGAATGGTAGGTACCTAGAAATAAGTCGTAAAAATCGTTCAAAGTGATGCCCATTAGATATTATACAGGCTTCGAAACGTCGAATCACTTCTCTCGTACAAGTCGCTCTTATAATATCAGGCGTAATATCACTGCACGCTAGTCGAATTTTCATTTTCAGATCATCCACATTCAAAGGGGGAGTAGTGAAAACAATATCTTTTAAATAACCCCATAGGAAAAAATCAAGCGGTGATAAATCTGGGGAACGAGCCGGCCACCGAATTGGACCCTTATTACCAATCCATCTATTTGGGTACGTTCTATCCAGATATTCAGTAACAACCTGTGAATTGACAAATTCCTTGTCGTTCTGCTATGGGAATATCTACCATCAACTGGATCAAATCATTTTCTAGAAAATGTAAATATCGCAATCCATCGAGATTTTCATTGAAAAAGTAAGGTCCTATGATGCGGCCATTGAACAATCCACACCATACATTAATACCCCAAGTAGTTTGAAAATTACTTTCGAGGACCTAGTGGGGATTTTCTTGAAACCAATAGTGACTGTTATGTCGAGTCACAACTCCATTATTGTGGAATCGCGATTCATCGCTCCACAAAATTTGACTGAATATGTTAGGACTTTCATGTAATATTATCTGAATACAAGCAATGAATTCAAGTCGTCGTTCAAAGTCCGTGGGTTTCAAACCTTGTACCAACTGAATTTTGAATGGGTGGTATTTATTTTTTTTCAGAATTCTCTGTACATTAGATTTACTCACACCGACTTCTTCTGCAAGAGTACGGATAGAAACATGTGGATGAATAATAATATAAGCCAACACATTGATCTCTAAATCTTCAGTTCTAACAGATCTCGTATGATGACGATGCTTTATAGTAGAAGGAAATGACCCAGTTCGCAATTTTTCTACAACTCTCGAAAAAGTCATTCGTGACGGAATGGGTCTGTCTGGAAAACATTCTTGGTATAGACGTTGTGCTTGACGGCAGTTTTTCTGACATTACCCAAAAATTAATAACATATCAATGCAATCACTTGGACTAAACGCGAAAGGCATACTGGAGTTTTCGCACAAAGAACACAGTTACTGTTTTGCAAAGAATCACTGAATCGAACTGACAAGTAGATACAATTCAACAACATTTGTTACTATGGCATCAACAAGCATAAGCTACTTGATGAAATTGTGCAATATACAGCAATTCACCCTCAAGTTAGTAATATTCTCAAGAATTTCAGTATTATATTTAACTGATATCGATATCGTATCGTAGAGGTAAGAATAATGGTTTGTATTCAGTAGTAGTCTAGTTCAATTTAATAAAAGATATAGACTAGATTCGTGTACGAGTAAATAAGTTTTTTTGAAACTTTATATTTAAGGAAAAGTGCAATAACTCAACAACGCCGTAACCGAATTTCAAAAACCAAAAATGAAATGATATCAGAATTTAACGTAGCATCTGAATATGTAATGATATACAGGGCGTTCTATTTTAAAAAATGGAATTTTGGTCTGTAGCACCTACACCAAACACCCTGTATATATAAAAATTATATAAAAATATAGCTCTCATGAACTCCTAAAACTTTCGTATGTAACATTTTTGTGTATCTCCTTCAACAAACCAGATATTGCCTGTCACACTGTCACATAAAATGTGGGACACCCGGTATATATATATATATATCTCGAAGCGAAGCTGTAACACGTCTTGATAATACCATCTGAGATGATGGCGAAACGTCGACTATCGAATAGTACACAACGGATGAACACCCGGAAAAACAACACATCATATTCCACCATCCGTGAAAACCTACATTGTTTTATATATATATATATATATATATATATATATATATATATAATATATATATATATATATATATATATATATATATATATATATATATATATAATATATATATATATATATATATATATATATATATATATATATATTTTATCAAGCAGCTATTTTTATCAAGTACTTTCTTGGTTATTTCTCATTTTGTCTTCAATCGAGGACCGCCTGCCCGGTACTGATGATGCCCAATAGGCTGAAACAGCTGTATACCGATGGCTCTTAAATTGAAATCAATATGGGAATGATCAAGGAGTACTTATTTATATATATATGTATATATATATATATATATATATATATATATATATATATATATATATATATATATATATATATATATATATATATATATATATATATATATATATAATTTATATATATATATATATATATAAAATTTCATTGTAGATACAATATTTTTTAGGAAAGAAAGTTTTTGGCTTTCTACTACTCCATCTTGATGCAAAAAAGATATGGGAATCTCCCAAATGAAGAAAGAAAGTAATCAATTTGAAAATAAGTAAGTCTATACATGGATGTGTATGTAGATTATGCAAAGAAGTAACTTTCAGACACAAACTGGAAGAAAGTCCTCCTGAAACAGCTACTTTCATATAAACATTGAATTACACGAAAGAAAAAAAATTCTTTGTAACAAATATTTTTATATGAACACTGAATTATACAGAAGGTACTTTTCTCTACTCAGTTTGTATTCCGAACATTCGTTATGGAATACAATCAGATATCATTCACAGGAGTTCTGCTATGGTAATAAAATTGCACTTACATGGAACACTGTCATCCTCATTGGTATACATTGATGTTTCGCCGTAAGATACTTGTTTTAAGGCTCTTCAGTACCAAATTGGATAACATTATAGGAACTACACTCAATTCATTCATGAATTACGAATGCATTTGATCTACTTATGTCATCGATAACATCGTAATGACATTAATTCACCTATTTGATTCAATCCCAGCCAAGAGGAATCTTATTTGAATTAAAGGGGTTATATTTTTAGGAGTGATTAATTTTTGGGAAAGGAAGTTTTTGGCTTTCTACTATTCCATCTTGATACTAAAAAAGATGTGGGATGTTCAATTTGTTACCATTCATTCAAAGTAGAACTTCTGTGAATGATATCTGATAATATTCCATAACGAATGTTTGGAATACAAACTGAGTAGAGAAAATTATCTTCTGTATAATTCAGTGTTCATATAAAAGTATTTGTTTCGAAATGATTTTTTTTCTTTCGTGAAATTCAATGTTTATATGAAAGTAGTTGTTTCAGGTGGACTTTCTTTCAGTTTGTGTCTGAAAGTTACTTCTTTGCATGATCTACACATCCATGTACAGAGTTACTCATTTTCAAATTGATAACTTCCTACCTTTCTTTGGAAAATTCCCACATATTTTTATGTATCAAGATGGAGTAGTAGAAATCCGAGAACTTTCTTTCTCAAAAATTAATCACTCCTAAAAATATAACCCCTTTAATTAAAATTTAGATACACTGTCATTTCGAAAATCATAATACTTCCAGAAAAAATTATTCAGATTCTTGAAAAACTTTCAGTTCACTGAAAAACAGATTGAACAATGAATTTTAACTTGAGATAGAGGATAATAGAAGTATTTGAAAAGACGAACATTTTTCGGAGTGCCTATCAATATTCGTGTGATTATTCAAATCCGATCCTGTTTATTCAAATCCAGAATCTCGAACGTCATCACAGTGAGGTTTTCGTCAGGGGAGAATTTGCGTCAACTTCCAATATTCCCATCCTACCTTGCTTACTAAGTTATTATCCGGAATGATCTAATGAAATTACACAGGTTTAATTGAATACTATTACCATATACTCTCTCAGGCGTGCTGAATTTATTGGAGATGGGTGGATTTTGTAGAATATTTGTTGTGTGTCTATATGTAGTTTGAATGATGTTATCTCTAGATGAGGGGCGAAACATTATTTGGTTTAAGATTATATTAATTTGAAGTTGTTCGTTTATATCATGGAAGGTTCAGACCTTTATTCTCCCATATGGTCTGATTGTTAATTGGGAAGGTACTCGATTTATTCCAGGCATTTATTAGTAATTACTTCTACGAAATCAAAAAACGTTTCGAAAATATTGAATGTGAATGGCAAATTCAATAAATCGATATGCTTTTGCGGTTAAATGTTGTTAAAACTAGTTAGTTACAAATATATTATTTGAAAAACTGTTTTTCAAAAACTTACAGAAGTATCAAACGATCAGATTATATCATATTTTACTTGATTGTCATTCAAGGTATGGCATCGAGTTATGAGGAATTTGAAAAGCAGTTACCTTTCTATTGCACAGAAATATGATAAAAATAATAATGCTAATATTATTCTGAAAAAAGGTTGGTTGGGTAACAGGATCAATTAAAAAAAAACGAATTGTTTCCTTACCGATGTTTCGAATTTAATTAAATTCTTCTTCAGGGCTCGAATACTACTTTTCTAGCCCTGAAAAAGAATTAAATCAAATTCGAAACGTTTGCAAGAGAACAATTGTTTTTTAAAATTGAACCATTTTACTCAACCAACCTTTTTCAGAAAAATTATTGGATCACTAAACTAGTTAGCTAATATTAATGATAATACTTATGAACTCAGTAGGCCAATCAATATCTTAGGCTAGGGGTTGACAAGTGGTTTTATGTGGGTTCCGGATACTGTGAGAACATGTTAACGGGGTCCAGAAAAAACAAATATTAATAATAAAGTGCTACATCTTATTTTCGTTCCAAATCACATCCTGAATTATAAAAGAAATACAAAACCCCTTATTAATGTGAGAAACTACATTGGCGGTCTTGAGCCAGTTTTATATAGTTTGATTTTCAAAAAATTCATCTTTGAGAAAGACGTTTCACATATCGTATGTCGAGCCAAACATAGTGGCCAAATCAGTAGCTAGTCTCTAACAATTTTCATATTTTTCTGGGACATGTTTGGTCCAAAATTCTTCAGTGGATACCGTTCTATACATTTGCAAAGACACATCTTCTTGCAAATCGATTATCTTCATTTGAAGTGATGGCTTTGAGAGAATAAACTACTAATATTGCAACAAATTCGTTCTTAAGATCGGCCATAAATTTTACAAACTCTGCAATGTCTTCATCAGAATAAATTCTTGTTTAACGATATCTCTTTCAAAGGTATCCAGCTTACGACAAAAAGCAGACACGATTTGTATCAGATCACATAGTAATTTTCCATTTTCTTGTAACTTTGTATTGAGTGCATTCAAATATTTTAAAATATCTTTCAGAAAAGCAACAACCAGCATATTGCGCTCGTTTTTCATGAATTACCCAATTCGAAGAGAGGATGATGAAAGTTATAGAACCTTAACCTACTTAGGCCAACCCACAACAAATATTTAAAATTTTCTGCATAGCAAAGGTGTAAATACTGCTTTCAAAACCAACAACAACTTGGGCATGTATATTAAAAATAACAAAGATGAAAGTTCAGTTTCAGAAAAATCAGGAGGGTATAAATTATCGTGTGGGTCATGTCAGATGTTTTATATAGGTCAGAATGGAAGAACGTTTAAAACCCGCATAAAGGAACACAAATATAGTTTTCAGAACGGAAAAATAAATTCCACATATGCCAGTCATCTGATCTCAGAGGGACATGGGTTCGACCATGAATACAAACCCCTCCATTTCCAGAAGAAAGGTTTGAAACTTAACCTGTTGGAGAGTATGGAAATAAACAAATTCAAAAACTCTCACCATCTTGAATTGAATAATTCGCCTTTATTGAATTTGTTCACACGCAGGTAATAATAGTAAGGTATATTTACAGGTAGACTTTCGAAAAATGTATTGATACCTGACTTTTTAGGTATATTTTTTCAGGTAGATTTATTACTTAGGTAGACGAATAATTACTAGGTTATAGTATATAAGGTGTAATTTAGAAGTAACTTCAGCTTGAAGAAGCTATTGTATAGCGAAACACGTGTCGCGGTTTTTGTAAAACCCTTATAGTGAAAATCATAGAATAAACTCTATTTATTAGTTTTTTTTATAATACTCCTTATTGACTCCTATGTGACAAAATTTCTGGTGCAATATGCCACGATAATTGAAAAAAAAACAGTGAGCAAAACCTTGACATTTGATCGAACATGTCGTGTTTTTTTCGACTTGGCTCACCTCGCCTCTCCCATTGGGACGATTGGACTTTGGTTTCGATCTTATAACTATATACCTATGATTTGTCACACTATTACATGATGAATCTTTCAGAATAGCAGTAGGACTGAGGATGGGTTCATCTATTTGTGTGCCTCATACTTGTGTTTGCGGTAGTATAGTTGATAAGAAAGGTACACATGGTTTGAGTTGTAGGAGAAGTGCAGGGCGTACATCTCGACATCACCAAGTGAACGACATATTGAAAAGAGCTATGTTGTCAGCGGATGTTCCTGCAATTCTAGAACCCTTAGGTACCAGAGATGATGGTAAACGACCAGATGGTATGTCTCTCATACCATGGAAATATGGTAAACCTGTGGTATGGGACTTTACTTGCGTTGTCACGGTCGCGGCATCCCATCTAGCTGGAAGTTCGAAATCTGCTGGAACTGCAGCATTGTCTGGCGAGAAATTGAAAAGAAAAAATACCAAAATCTTGGTAACTTCTATCTATTCCATCCAGTAACGGTTGAAACTTTTGGTGTTTATGGCCCGGAGTCTCTGTTATTTGTTCATGAACTCGGAAGGAGAATAGGCCTAGAAACGAAAGATCACCGTTCTACCCCTTTTTTGATAGAAAGAATTAGTATTGCTATTCAACTTGGCAATACTGCTTCGGACTTGGAACTATTCCTCCTTCACATAATTTTGATGAGATCATGCGTTGCAGTACGGAACTGAAATCTCTTTAAAACAAGCCGAGGTATGTGGATATTCATCAGTCTCCTATCAAGGTTGATTCACAAGTGATTGATCCACCTTCTTCTTTTTCAGTGCGGTCAATGGACTTATGTCATTCTTACCCCCCAAATATGAGTTGCAGTCCTCGTAGTTCTGGTGACCTTCCAGTGGAAGAGCTTCATGAAGCTAGAGCCGAATCGATCACTCTACGAAATCCTCCTTCACTTGGAAGGATCGATCGCAGCTTGAGAAATGGTTCTTATGGAGATTCTGTGAAATATGTTCTTCCTTACGAATCAGTAGAAAAATCTAGAGAAGAAAATTAGATAGAATAATTTAGGAAATACTTGCTACATGAATAGCATTTTACAAGTATTGTTCATGACGAAGAATTTCAAGAACGAGGTTTTAATGATAAACGAGAACGGGAATGTTTCCTACGTATTCATCAATCTCAAAGACCTGTTTATGGAGCTACAGTTTCGTAAGAATGTATCATCTATCCCTCCACCCGATTTCCTGGAGACTTTGAAGTTCACTAGATACTCGTTAGGACAACAAGAGGATTGTTCCGAATTCTTAGGGTTCTTGTTGAATACTCTTCGTGAGTAAAACAATAGCAAAATCAATAATCCTAACCGCTCTGGTTTGAATGATTCCGTACAGTCTATCTCGCCTTGTGTTTGTGAATCTTTTTCTGGAAAAATCTTCACTTTTTTACTTTGTAGTAAATGTTCAAGAGGTGGCGAAAACTTATGTGAATTCCTGGAATTTCATTTAGCGTTTCCTAATATGACTAATAACCAGTCCGTGCATATGTTATTGTTAAATCATCTGAAAATGGAATTTTCAACAGGTGATGATCGACTGTATTGTCGAAAATATGCCAAACTAACTGACTGTTATAAGGAAACGAGTATAGCTGAGGCACCAGTCAATTTAATGAAATGATCTTCAAACAAGACTCAACCTCTGACGGAAGCAAGAAACTCTTTCGAAGGTTCGAAATAGATGAACGTTTCAATGTAGCAGACCACTAATATAAAATTCATGTAGTCATTGTTCAGTGTAGTTCTGGCGTTGAATTTGGTCATTATTACGCCTTGGTCAAAGACGAAACGGACTGGTTTAAGTTTGACGACAGTCGTATCACGAAGTGTTCTGGCGATGTATTGAATCTATTGGAGCCTCTGGAGACACCCTATATTTTGTTTTATGAGAGAGAGGACATTGGCAGATCAAGATCTTCAGATGATGTGGTGCTGCAGGTTTTTCCGGGTTCTCCTGCAGCTGCAAAAGCAAATTCGCGACTGGAATCAATGAAGTCGCCCCGGAGCGCCAATTGATTTTAATTGTTGTTTCATTTTCATCGTTGTTTTATACTTTAGCTCTTGTATGGCCATAGAAAGAAATTGGTTTTGTCAGCTGTTTTTACCTTTTTAAGCAAATCTGGATCGCCGTTGATTTCATTCAACGATTCCTGAGCGATGCTCATGCTCCGGCTTCTTTAGTCAAAGTCCAGCAATTTTAGAACGAACTTCGCTGCCACACGCTTTTTGCCCAAAATTTTCGAAAATATTGCGTGGCATGAGCCAGCCGATATGCCGACATCCGCAACAACTTCTCTCATAGTGACTCGACAATTCTCCAAAACAATTTGTTTTTACATCTTCGCCACCTTCTGTGAAAAACTAGTGCCCATTGTAAACATATTCAGAGAACAATCACCGTATGCCACTGTTCATATTTCAGTTTTTTGAGGACTCAATTCCAATTTTTAACATCATTTTATTTCGATAGCAGAAAATCGCCGAACACGCAAAAAACTTCTAACTCTTTTACCTCTCACCTAAAAAGTAAGCATGCTAAACAGATGAAAACTGTGAACATATTATGTGCAAAATAAGTGTACTCACCTACAAGAATGAAATGATAAAAAAAATTATGTTAAACGGTTTCATTGAAAAAAAAGATAATAATGATGTAGATAATGTACTAAAAACTAAAAAGTAATTCGGAAGGTCCTAGTTAGCAGTCATCACACCACTCTCCTCAGCAATCTGCGGTATTGATAAGATAAAAAATACTGAAATCGTTGGACGTAGTGTAAACTGAGTGAATATATAAATGCGTCGCTAACGACGTGTCATTTTTAGCTACCATAACGCCACACTGTCCTCGACACGATACAAAATCTTGACTTGGGTGGAGGTCCATGTTTGTATCCTGATTTTGAGTTGGCAAAGTTCTTTGTATAGATGGAATTAGTTTCTCATCTTTTTCAAAATGTACTACTGTTCTACTAGTCAAACCCTGTCATTTGATACCCATATTGAGATGGTTGTGAAAAAATATGTAATCCATTGAATCAGAATAGTAATATGAGATTACTTTTCAGTGGATTTTGAAAATGAAAGCAGTTTTTCATTGAAATGGTACAATCCCTTGATTCCGGTACAATCTTCTTCAAAGTTTGAAGGCTAGCAACATCTCAATTTTATCCAGGTTTTATAACTCAAAAGAACAGCTTCCGGGCCATAATTAATGATCTCGTTCAATTGATGGCCGAGAAGAGGAAATATCTGATACATCAAGAAGGAACTTCTAGTATTACCGGAGAAGTTAGCACTAATCTGATTACTGTGTTACAGCTATCGGGTGCCCGATTAATCGGAAACTTCCAACTAACCACTGCCCTTCTACAAGTATCCCTTTACTCCTCTTGCCATTGAACTAACAGTGCAGAAACACGAAAGAAATTAGCGCTACAAACAAATGATACTTGCTACCAGGTTTTCTCAGTGACGGCCAGGGATTTTTTACAATGGGGTTTCAATTTTTAGGAAAGAGCTTTTTGACTATCTGCTTCTTTATCATTCAAACGATAAAATTTGGAAAACTCCCGAAGAATAAAAGAAAGTAATTAATTCAACATACAGTTAAATATAGATAAAATATAGATCATGCCCAGAATTTTCTTTCTTGTACACACCAGAAGACAAAGTCTATCCGAAACTTTTGGCATATGTGTTGAACAAAACGAAAATACCGTCTCTCGACGTACGTTTCGCTAACCCAGTGAGCACTATATTAGGGAATGGCTAAAAATAACAGTTTCGGCAACTTTGATGTTTTTATACACAAAGCAATTTTCCGTATTAGGCCGTGGCCTGTAAGTTTTCATGCCTGACATTTCGTCTACTACTGCGGTAGACATCACAAGCGATGAGGTAACGCTCGAAGTGCTCCAGTTGTTTTTTACAACGCGGAAGCTACAATGCATGGCTTGGTTTCTCTTGTTTGTGTATAAAATAAACTCTATAAAAAGGTGCGTAATGAACCCGACAATGAAAATTCAAAAATTGAATACAAAAGATATCGAAATAAACTCAATGAAATGATGGATATGGCTAAACTATTATTCAATAAGAATGAAATATTTAAACATGAAAACGATTAGAAAAAAAACTATGGAACTCTTTGAAAACTATCGAAACCAAAAAAAAATAGATAACAAAATCAAACAATCAAAAACAATGTCCAGTTTATCCATTATTTTACTAAAAAAGTTAAAAATTTGACAAATGCCAAAAATACAGGAAGACAAAATAATTTCAGAGAAAAAAAATTATTGAACTCAATTTATCTGGATGATTGCACCAAAAGCGAAGTAAGGGAGGTGATTCTAAAACTTAAAACAGAAAAAGCTCCCGGAATAGATAATATTAAATCCGAAACTTTAATCAAATTCGTAGATAACATAGTAAAACCGATAACATTCATCATAAATGTATCCATTTGTAACGTAATATTTCCGGATGCTCTCAAACACACAGTTATAAAACTTCATATAAATCTGGAGATAAAACAAAACAAACTAATCACGCACCAATTTCCTTAATAAGCCTTGTCGGAAAAGTTTTTGATAAAATTCTAAAAATAAGAATAGAGAAATATATAAAAAATTTCATAAATTCTCGGATAATCAGTATGGATTTCGCCAAGCCAAGTCAATACAAGATGTAATGGTTCATTTGACAAAAAAAATGTATGAGATGATGGACATAGGAGAAACCTCATTTTGTGTCTCTGTTGACTTGGCAAAGACATTCGACACAGTGTGTCACGACAAATTATCGAGAGTATTAGAAAATATAGGTTTCAGAGGTGAACCATTGAAACTTTTTAGTAGTTACTCATCGAACAGAAAACAGAGAGTTGAAATCAATACTTCATTTAGTTCAGATCGAGTCATTGAGTCTGGAGTGCCCCAAGGAACGGTGCTTGGACTTATTCTATTCAATATTTATATCAATTATCTCTACAATACTGATGTGGAAGCAAATATTATCAGACTTGCCGACGACTCCACCCTTCTAGAAAGCTTCTTTTGAATGAACCACATTGCTTGTTCTGAGCATTTTGTAATCGTCTCAATCGTTCTGTCCACTAGTTTTTGTATATTCTGGAATATTTATCGTTTCTGATAATCCATTTACAGATGAGATGATTTGTTCTATGGACTTTGTCATGCACTGTGAAAATGTATGAAAAATAATCGTTCCGAACTTCAGAATAGACTATCTAATCTCAAGACTTGTTTTAATATATATTCGTTGAAGAACCCATATGTGTCACACATATTTTTAAATTTTAAGGATAGATCAAATTGATCAATTACTCTTTCGATACCTGTCCCACAGTACTTAATATTTTTTCTGAGTTGGGTTTAGAGCACCTATGTTGATAATATTACAAAATATCCAGCATTCTCTAGATTCTGCCGTTCTCTGTTGTTTCTATAATACCCTTTGCAGCGTTATAATAAACACTATACAGGGTGTAACTAAATAAGTGTAAAACATTCAAGGAGGTGATTCCCCATCGAAATAAAGAAATTTCATTGGAGCATCCCTTGTTGAGATACAGCCCCTCAAAGGGGTACATAACATTTTTATAACAATTTTTTTCACAAGCAATAAAAAAGTTACAATATTGAAATTAACCTGACGTTTTGTAATACCAAAAAGACACAGCCAAAAATGTATTTGGTTTACCCCATGGTTGTAAGGGATGGAAAACGCAACCCCTAAAATTTATTTCCAATGTAACTTTTTGTCTTATTATTTGTTTATTATTTAAAAATTCATTTCCGATAGCCTATTTCATTCTAAACAAAAAATATCTCTTGGGTTTTTTGCCCAAAATAAAGCATTTCGCAGCAAAAAATTATTTTACGAACAACTACAGAGATACATCGTCATAAATGCGAAAATACGAAACTAATATAACTAGTAGGTCGCTATTAGCGATAGTGACAATTAAATTGGTATGACGCTGTCAGTTTGTGAATTTCCGAAATTGAATTAATTCTAATTTTGTGATGTTGTTCTGTTCTTGATTTGTTACTTTAATAATTCACTTGTTATTAAAATGGCATACACAAATGAGGAAATGGCTGATATGCATTACGTTTACGGTCTGTCGCAGGAGAATGGGTTAGAAGCTTCTAGAAGATATGCTAAAATGTATCCTCAACGGCAGCATCCTTCACATAGAATATTTGCTCGACTTCATCAACGATTACGAGAAGATGGTTCATTCGACAGAAGAACGCAGGATTGTGGTCGCCATCGAGAAGTACGAACACCACAGCTTGAGGAAGCAGTACTTAATTTGATTGAAGAACAACTTACTACCAGTACTAGAAAGATTGCTTTCCAGCTAAATGTTGATCATATGACGGTTTTTCGAATTTTAAAGGAACAACTCTTATACCCTTACCATCTGCAACGAGTACAGGCACTGTTACCGCGAGACTTTCCGAACCGTCTTGAATTTTGCAATTGGATGCTGGAAATGATTAGAAGAAATTGTGACTTTCTGAAGACGATAGAATTCACAGACGAATGTAGTTTTTCTCGTGACAAGATTATTAATTTTCATAATCACCACAAATGGGCTGATGAAAACCCTCACGCTATTGTCGAAACTAACCATCAAGAACAGTTTTCTCTTAACGTGTGGCTCGGAGATATTGGGGATGATTTAATTGGGCCTCATTTTCTAACTCCGCGATTAAATGGTGAGCCATACATTCACTTTGTAAGAGAAGTGTATCCAGTACTGCTGGAGGAAGTTCCTTTGGGCGTCAGAAGGGATATGTTTTTTATGCATGATGGGGCTCCCGCCCATTTTAGTCAAGTAGCACGTCAGCATTAAACTGAGACATATGCAAATCAGTGGATAGGTCGAGGAGGACCACAGAACTGGCCCGCTCGATCCCCGGATCTCAATCCTCTCGATTTCTCTATTTGGGGCCATTTACAGCATTTGGTTTATCGTACTCCTGTTCTTGATGTAGAGGACTTAAAAAACCGCATCATCGATGCGTGCAGGGTAATCAGAGAGACTCCAGGAATATTTGAGCAAATACGTTGCTCAATTCGTTGACGTCTAGATGAATACGTAACATCTGAAGGTAGACATATTGAACATTTACTATGATTTCTACATTATTGGAAAAGAAAGTTTTTGACTTTCTACTACTCCATCTACTCCAGTAATTTTCAGAAACAAACTGAAAGAAAGTCCTCCTGAAACAGCTACTTCCATATAAACATTGAATTACACGAAACAAAAAAATCTTTCGAAACAAATACTTCTATATGAACACTGAATTATACAGAAGATACTTTTCTCTACTCAGTTTGTATTTCAAACATTCGTTGTGGAATAAAAATCAGATATCATTCACATGAGTTCTACTTTGAATGAATGGTAACAAATTGCACTTACATGGAACACTGTCATCCTCATTGGTATACATCGATGTTTCGCCTTAAAAAAAATATAAGCCCTTCATTTCAGATTTCTATATGTTGTGTGTTTTGTTGATTATTAATTAGTTCTGTTTATTACTCTTCAATCGTTTGATGCAGGTACTAACTACAAGATAACAAAAAATCAAGTTCGCATTCATGACGATGTATCTCTGTAGTTGTTCGTAAAATAATTTTTTGCTGCTAACTGGTTTATTTTGGTCAAAAAACCCAAGAGACATTTTTTGTTTAGAATAAAATAGGCTATCGGAAATAAATTTTTGAATGGCAAACAAATAATAAAACAAAAAGTTAAATTGGAATTACATTTTGGGGATTGCGTTTTCCTCCCCTTACCACCATGGAGTAAACCAAATAAATTTCTGGCTAAGTGTCTTTTTGGTAGTACAAAACGTCAGGTTAATTTCGATATTGTAACTTTTTCAGTGCTTGTGAAAAAAATTGTTATACAAATTATATGTACCTCCTTTAAGGGGCTGTATCTTGACAAGGGATGCTCCAATGAAATACCTTCATATGAAAGATCCTATCTTTTTTCGATGAGGAATCACCTCCTTGTATGTTTTACACTTATCCAGTTACACCCTGTATACACTTGTGTTATCTACGTATTCATCAAATTATAATCCAAACTATCAAGTATCGTAATAACTGACGTGCATCAAATTTGATGCTTCCTGAAATGAAAATTTGAGTTTGCCATCATCCACATAATTCCAGTTAACGGATCATACGCCACTGAGCTCTGGATAACTGAATAGGCGATGGTAATGATGGTTAATTGCAGGAATTTAGGCAATGCCAAGTAAATTGAGTGTATCATTGTTCTGCAAGACAAGATGGATATCGGCATAGTTTTCCATCTTTGAAATTGAGTAGTTTGATCCGGAATACTCTTGATACAAGTTTAGACCATTACAGCTCACTTTAATTGATCTATACCGAAGGATTCGTTACTAACGCCTTGGAAAAATTGCGATGCAATTGATAAAAGAAATATAATTGAATGAAGTAATGGATTATATAAAAAAACAAACAGAATTGAAAAAAAAATTAATTAGCAGTCAGTTGCTTCCATGAGTGCAACCGCGAGGTGACGAAATACGCAAATTTCCAGCAAAATTTGTGAATCTTACAGATATTGAAACATAAAATGAAGCTTGACAATTGCAGGAAATTTTCAATCAATATTTATTTATTTATTTTCAAACAGGTGAAAACCTCATTGCATGAAAATAATTAATGTCAATACTGTCTAAATCATGAACAGAATTCCAATATTTATACGTGAATACATTGTATCTACGAGTAGTTACTACATAAAGCTGAATGGAAGGAAAAAACATAGTTATTCTAAACATGAAAAGTATTTTTTACACTACTATAAACTTGTTTGGAAGGGAGAACAAAGTTGATATCTGACATTAACAGAAAGTTGTTTGTTATTTTGATCATTGTAATGATAGGTGAACAGTTATTTGTTGATACATATGGTACATCAAAGAATTGAATGAGCCTTGTTATTCTTTTGGAAATTTTCTCTTTTAGTAAAGATTTGAGATTGGGAGAGTTCTAATTTTTTTATATATTTCATAACACATTAACACTATACTTGCCTGTCTTCTATTTTCTAGACTGGGTGTTTTAAATTCATTTCGTAGTGCTACTATTCTAATTGTATTAAAAAATGTCAGAAATCTGTTTTGAATTTTTTCTAATCTATTTTTATGAACAATATAGGAAGGAAGCCATACTACAGCCCCATATTCATGTTTGGGTCTGACCAAACTATTATAAAGTGTAGTAATCACTTCAATATCATTGAAATGTGCACTTTGTCTCATTACAAATTCCATAATTCTTAGTACCTGAGATGCTATGTAATCCAAATGGGGTTTGTACGAAAGTGTGGAGTTATAGTACATACCTAAATTTTTGACAGTCTCTACCCTGGATAATTCAATACCATTCATTGAGTAATTGAATAGTGTCTCATTTAGTTTTCGGGTACAAGACAAGACAGAACATTTGGATATATTGAACAGAATATCATTTTTCACACTCCATCGATAAACACTTTTGATGTCCTCTCGTAGTTTGACACAATCTTGTAAGTTTTCGATCTGTCTATGAAATTTAAGGTCATCTGTGGATAAGAGACACTCAGAGTACTTTATATTTTGAGTTAGATAAAAAATGAAGATAAGAAAAATTATTGGACCCAAGTAGTTTGATCCTTGAGGGACTCCAGAGTTTGCGCGAAATTTCCCTGTACAATTACCTTCATATATGACTCTGAAGTGTCGGTTATTCAAATACGATGCCAGCAATTTGAGTGCTTGGGTATCAGCGCCATTTCTATGTAACTTTTCCAGTATCACAACATGATTAACTTTATTGAATGCTTTTTGAAAACCTGTATAAATAACATCGACCTGTTTATTGTTATCTAGATGGTTGAGGACATGATGAGTGAATGTTAGTAGATTTGTTGACGTCGACTTGTGCTGTTCGTCACAAATGTTTTCGCCAAAACCCTTCAACACTTTCATATAGATGATCTGTTCGAACAGTTTCGCAATAGCACACAACACTCCTATTGGCCTATAGTTTTCAATATCAGATCCCCTGCCAGACTTGTGGATAGGTGTCACTATTGCTTCCTTCCATAAGTCTGGAAACGTATTTGATTTTATTGATGAATTATAGATATAAAGAAGAGGTCGCTTCAACCATACTCCACATCATTCAATAATATATGGTGGTATTTTATCACTTCCTGCAGATGTTTTTGGCTTAAGTTTCTTTAAAGCTTCAAAGTAATCGCTGTCGGTTACTTCATCGATAGTGAGTTGGATAGTTGGAATAGTTGGATAGATTTTTCAACTTTCTCAGTTAATTTTTCCGTTTCAAACATTTTTTTAACTTGATAAGTAAACCAAACAGGAAACTTTCTTTTTTTATTTTTCACTAGAGGTACTAATTCATTGAAAACGTCATATATTTTACTATAGAAAAATTGTACCGCGTCATTAACATTTTCTATTTCAAACAATGCGGTCCAGTCAATATCTCTGTTTCTGTTCCAAAAAAGGTATTCTCCCTATAACTGGATTTGCATCCTCTTCTATCAATGGAAAGTCAGATGTAGATACTTTTAGAAACTCGCATTTTTCATTAGCTGTTAGCACGAGATCAAGTTTTAGATTATTATTATTGAGAACTTCATTCATTTTTTCCAAAGCATGTAAGTCCGTGAAGTCTAAAAAAGTCAAATGTCTGTCATCCAAGGTTGTTCGCATCGTTATCGCATAGTTATATTGAATTCTGCAAATATGAAGTTCAAAGGTATTCAAACAAAATTAACTCTCAAATTAACTAATACGATTTTAATAAAATCTAATTTAGTGGCGCTACTTAAGAACTAGTTACACAATCGTCCTCACCGCATTATTTTCAACAATGATAAATCGCAGTCTATTCAAGTTGAACTTGGTCTAGAAGAGCGGGGGGCACGTTGTTCCAATTTTTAGATAATTGTCAATATGACAAAAGCTATCAAATAATTTATACATTTGATTGCTTTCATCGTTAGTATGTTTATTCAGCTATTGAAATATGATTGAAAAGTTATTAAAATTTATGTAAAATTTTCACAATGGACAATTCAACGAAAAAAGTCGATTGTAACAACTTACCCCTAATTTGGGGCTAGTTTTTACATCTTCGTGGCATGATGATACAGTAGAGAAATAAACAAAATCATGAATGATAAATCATTCTCATTATTATTTCAAAACGTTATGAACAATTAAAAATATAAACAAGGTGTAATTATAATGTGTAATTATAATATCTATATCGTAATTTTCAAAGATTTTTCTGTAGAAAAAAAATGAAATTGAAAAACATCTGCTATCAAGTACTTTTTCGAATGAAATGTAATTCTTACCTAATTTTCAGGCAGGAGTCAATAAGTGGAGACAGCTGTGGGTCAGTCATCAAGAGAAAAGGTCACTTGTGGGGTTCCAGAAGGGTCCATACTTGGCCCCGTACTATTTAGTATATACACAAGTAATTTCATTTTGAACATTACAACTTGTAAAGTACACTTTCACGCTGATGATACACAGCCGTATCATTTATTTGCTCCAGAAGACTGGTTTGAGGCTAAAAAAGTTATATCTAAAGATATAAACCGATTAGTAGAAGTATCACATGCGCATAAGTTGAAAATTAACGTACTCACGTCTAAAGTATTGATATTTGGAAAAATCAAATATCACATTGAAACCATTATGAGAATTAAAATTCAAAATGAATAGTTACTATTTACAAGTGATGCAAGGAATTTAAGTTTACTCTTAGATACAGAACTTCGATTTAGGAAACATATTAACTCTTGTTCATTGATAATGCTTTACCCTCATAGACATGTTCTTTCACAATCACTTAAAAAACGTGATACACTTGTCCTGAGTCCCTTCAACTTTTGTGATGTTCTGTATGGACCATGCCTAGATCATAACGATATTAGTCGTATAGAAAAAAATCAGAAATCATGTCTCAGATTGATCTACGGTATTCACAAATATGATCGAATATCTCACAAGTTAAGATTCGCTAAAGGGTTAGAAATACAAGATCGTCGAAAACTTCATTTTCTCATTTTGACTCGTGTAGTAATCAATAAACAGTGTCTCCCATATCTTTACAATAAAATGAAATAAAGGACAGATATTCATAACCTCAATTTATGTCATAGGGGTCATATCTCGCTTCCACCTTACAAAACTTCTCTGTTCCGAAGAAGCTTTACCTACAATGTCTTCAAGCTTTATAATGAAATCGAGTCATCACTTCGTACTATGAAACTATATTTAATCCGAGACAAAATTAGAGACAGTCTCTAGGGCAAGAATGAATAACCCAATGTTTCCTCAGATAATATTTATTTATACTTCAACAATTTCAAAATGAAAATAAAAAATATTTCCATGCGAAAAATTATACTTATTATATTATACTTATACACTGGGGCTGAACTAGAACTTTTTCAAATTGTTTTCAAATCCATTTTGCATTCCTGTTCTTATTATTTTTTATATGTATATATATATATATATATATATATATATATATATATATATATATATATATATATATATATATATATATATATATATATATATATATATATATATATATGAAATCTGAAGTTTTCACGGATAGGAATATGCTGAACTGATTTTCCGGGTATTTGATCCGTGTATGTGATATTATCTCTAATTTCGATCGTGTTTCGATCACCAAGTGATCATCTTCAAAGAGGTAGATTAAAACTAGAAACTAATGCGAGCTAACCCTATTTATGCTATATAGGTATCCCATACAGGTAAACCATCCAGGCGTACCACCCATACAGGTATTCCAACCTAAATTAATTTTACAATTTTGCCTTATCTATTATTTTACAATATATGTTTACATAAAACAATTTTTAGTTATATAAAAGTTAATTTCACAATATTGCCTATCCACATTTATTTTTGCAATGTGTCCTCATGTAGAAATCAGTAAACCCAACAACCTTATTTTATTTTAACAAGCTATATAGTATGCTCTTTGGTATAGGTCCGTCATCATCGTTATTCATAATATTATTGTGTTTACTTATTTCTACACTCTCATAGGCATCTAGTTGCCTGTTGTTGTTAACTTATCTAACTAATCTTAATGAACTGAAGTCTATGGAATGGTTTTGTTGCAAAATATGATGGGCGAATGCTGATTTTTCAGGTCTTCTATATTTTAAGTGTGCTATGTGTTCCTTATATCTCACTTTGATAGATCTTTTTGTCTGTCCATGATATTTTGCATCGCAGTCCTTACATTCTATTTCGTAAATTCCAGATTCTTCCGAATTCTCGACTTTGTCTTTTGGACTTCCCAAAAGCCTCTGTAGTGTATGACTTGTTTTAAAAACCACCTTCATATCTAGTACCTTGAAAATCTTTCAAAGTTCCTCGTATATTGGTGGTATGGAACTGAGCTATATTCATCTTGGTTTTTGTCCTTTCTGAAAGTCGAGATTTCGTTCATTCATAACCTAAACTTCTTCTTCCTTATTATTTCCTGTATTGTACGTCTTTTTTAGATTTTCAAGGAACTAAAGCAAATTCAAATCCAAGATAGAGTGGATGTGAACATTGATATGCCCTACGCACGGGGTACTGAAAATCCCAAGGAATTGGTCAGGGTCGTATTCAGAACCAACATTTTGTTGATCGCGAATGCTATTCATACTTAGGAAAACTTTTTTATAATAACGAGTGAAACGCAAAAGTTTTGCAGTTTAACGGGAAAAATGCAGATAATATGTGTAATATAAAAAGATTTTCATTGGATTTTTCACATCGCACTCAAGCATTATATGAAAAGAGACGTAATTATTTCTTTATTGATAATTTTTTTTATGTAAAATCAAAAGGAATATTAATCAAAATTATTCAACTGGATGAATTTATCTCTTCATCAGTGGTGTCATCTTCACCAATCTGAATTATCAGTGGCTCGATTTGTGCCTCTATTATGTTATCAAGCTTCCACATCTTTGTCTCTACTTCCGATATCACATGCCGAACACACTTCTCCCATTTCTCCGCTGTGACTCTTTTCAAAGCCTCATCAAAAAGTACTTTGAGATCTGCAAATTTGAACGTGGTGTTATGCTGAGCTACAAAATTCTTCACATCCGCCCATATTAACTCAATGGGATTGACCTCGCAGAGGTATGGAGGCAGGCGAAGGACAATTTTGTTTTGGCCTGCTGCCATCTCATCGACTATATATTTTTGGTATTCAAGCTTGCGCTTCTTGACTATTTTTAGTAGCTGTAGTCTTCAGAGCTAATATTCTTTAATCGCAGCCAATTTTGGATTTCAACCTTCTTTGAAGACGTTGTCGGAATCTTCTCTAACTGTCGCGAATGATAAGGTGCATTGTCCATTACAATCACAGCATTATCCTCCGGATGGGGTAGAACTTTGGAAAACCACTGTTCGAAAAATTCACCGTTCATTTCTTCGTGATAATCTCCAGTTTTCTTCGACTCGAAACACCACAGCCCTTCAGCAACAAACCCATTCTCATTGCCGATGTGACAAATAATAAGCCGTTTTCTTTACCTGAAATAATGAAGAGGTATGTAAGTAAATGAAACAAATACGAGGGTTACTTTTTATATATTGGGATTGAGGCAGGTCTTAGTATAAATATAAGTTGACCTGATGGATTTGTTAATCTGGTGGATAGTCCATCTAGAAAGGCCCTCCTAGATGAGGTCACAGTTTCATCGACCAATACTTTAGGGGTAGTATGACCAGCATTAACCCAGATTTCATCCATATAATAAATTGTTCTTTGTTGTTCCCTATAATATTCAATTTTGGTCAAATACTCTCTCCTCCATAACACAATTTCCTCTCTATCCAATAATAAACTATTGCGCCCTCGTTTTTCCCATACTAAATTCAAATGTTTCAATACTTCATGGAATGTTGACCGCTTAAAACTTGGCAATAAAACATCTTCATTTATTTCTGTGAGTACTTTGTCTATCGTGGATATTTCATTTCTGAAAAAGTACTCATGCACTTTCCTCCTGATTGCATGTTTATCAGCATCATCTATTGATTTCGTAATGGTTTGACGATTCTGATTTGTATTCGGTTTGGAAAATGTATGATTTTGTTTATATTCCCGTGAAACATTGTAAATCGAAGCGCAACACACTCTAATTTTATCGGAAACTTTCGATACGACTTCGTCGACAGTCGATGTCTCAATTTCTTCCATCTCTTTCTTGAACACATTTAGAATCACTTCTTCCATCTCAACACTCAAATGTCTTTTTTTGGATCGTTTCCTGGGTGGACTCAGAGGATAGCTCATAGTGTCATCAGCAGTGTCTGTACTGGACATCTTGGAAAACTATTTTAAACAATATACTATAACGCACACCACAGAAACACGCAAAAGACTGATTACAACCCTGTGCTGGTACCGAACTCGTACCAAGAAGGCGAATTCACCAATGAACGCTGCCCTTTCCATCTGACACTGGGTGATCACGTGAACATCACGCTTCGGTTTTGTTTTGTTTTACTCTATCTTGGATTTGGATAGACTTTAGGTATGAAGGTGGTTTTTTAAACAAGTCATACACTACATAGCCTTTTGGGAAGTCCAAACAAAAGACAAAGTCGAGAATTCGGAAAAGTCCGGAATTTACGAAATTGAATGTAAGGACTGCGATGCAAAATATTATGGACAGACAAAAAGATCTATTAAAGTAAGATATAAGGAACACATAGCACACTTGAAATATAGAAGACCTGAAAAATCAGCAGTCGCCCATCATATTTTGCAACAAAACCATTCCATAGACTTCAGTTCATTAAGATTAGTTAGACAAGTTAACAACAACAGGCAGCTAGATGCCTATGAGAGTGTAGAAATAAGTAAACACAATAATATTATGAATAACGATGACGGACCTATACCAAAGAGCATTCTATATAGCTTGTTAAAATAAAATAATGTTGTTGGGTTTACTGATTACTACATAAGGACACATTGCTAAAATAAATTTGGATAGGGAATATTGTGGAATTAATTTTTATATAGCTGAAAATTGTTTTATTTACACATATATTGTAAAATAATAGATAAGGCAAAATTGTAAAGTTAATTTAGGTTGGTATACCTGTATGGGTGGTACGCCTGGATGGCTTACCTGAATGGGATACCTATATAGCATAAATAGGGTTAGCTCGCATTAGTTTTTACTTTTGATCTTTCTCTTTGAAGATGATCACTTGGTGATCGAAACACGTGTCGAGGTGTTAAAAATAACGATTTGGTGTTGGGAAAAAACTCCAGTAATATTCAAGTGTTGTAAAGATTTTAAAACCTTCTATGTTGAAAATCATACAATATACTTTGTTATTGAGTTTTTCTATATGAGAGAACCTGGAAAAAGAGACTTCATATCGTTCATATGAGTGTATCAGTTTATTATCATATAATGATTGAGACAACACTGTGAAAAACAAATTCTGAATGCTTGCAAACATGACGTATATAAATTTTGAGTAATTATGTCTGCTCTCACTACTAGAATATTATGATGTGCTCTAACACCTGAATGTGAATACGTGGTAGGATGCCAACTATATCAGTTTGTCAATCATAATATATTCCGAAACAAACAGTGCAAACCGTCTTGTATTTTCTTCTTTGAGAAATTTTTTTACTCACAATTGAAGGGGTAAACTGGTATCCAATTTTCAGTTCATCTTTCTCATTTATGACATGGAACATATTTTGCCCCACTCCAATACTCCACCATGAAAACAATAACACTAATGGAAAAAGATATATAAAAAATTTTAGAAATCTCATTGAATCTCTTCAAAGATACTGGTCGAGCTCGTAGATGATTTTCGGCTGCCGCAAGTTTCAGTGCTTTCTCGTTTTCCCTGTCATTAACTTCGTATATGTAGTCAATGAATCCACCTTCCCTCAATTGTTCCAATTTCTTGTTGAAAACAGGAAAGAGTGGATGCCCTTTCCTGAAGAAATAACTGTAGTAATTAGAAACTATTCTGAAGTTTTTCACTACATTTATCAATGATTTTCCTTCCTCGTCTATGTAAAGTTTGGGAACGTAGTACGATAGTGATGATACTAACTTAGCCGTCACTAGATTTTTTTGATATGCTGTTTGATTCAAACATTCGAGAGTTGCATCGCAATCTATGGTATTATCAATCAAATACTTTTCATAATATCCCTCAGAGTCACGAAATTGGTCTAACACAAATTTATGCAAACCAATAGGCAACGCGAGCGCTACTATATCTTCTACTGATGTTATAACTTGTTGAGGTTTTCCTGCCACTGAAATTTTATAGAGTTTACTTTTAAATACTGAATTCAGAATCATAGTGGTACTCAAGAAGCTCAACAAAAGGATTCTAAGAGAAGTTGATTTGGGTTTTATAGTTGATGCGATTTCCAATATCAATTCCAAAACAAGAGTCAAGATTTGTGTAATTTCTTTTTGTGGATCATTCAGAGATATTTTACTGAATATGTAGAATTGAATACCAACTACAAGTGAACTCAGAGCTATAAGTATCCAGGCTGAAACATGATATACTTCGAAGAGAAGGAGCCCTGTATCATCTAGTATGGGTAGAACGAAAACAGCTGCATCTTCGAGCACAGGGTATGTTATATCGAAATAGAATGCTTCTACGTCTTTTGGTCCTACTATGCCACAAAACATATCATAATTTTCATCGAGAACTTCATTCCAAATGCCAGTGAAAGTACCGTTTCTGAAAACTTTTCCAAATCTATTTGTAACCTTTGTTCTGATCATATTCGAACTTAACCTCAAATGACCCACAATGAGCTTGATGATATCCATAGTAATTCCCATATTTTCATTAATGATATACGGTGGATCTGGAAGCCATGCAATCTCAATTTCCTTGATATTCATCTGATCAATTGAGTTTTCGAACAATTTAACTGACCTCATATTATGACAGGTTCCAATTTCATTCAACACCAACTCTTGTTGTATTTTGTGTTCGTAACTAAATAAACTGAGATTTTCTTCTCTATCGATCTCGATCAAAACAACTCTCAAGATATTGAATATAAATAAAGTTCTGATGACCTCAGATTTGAAAAGGGCTAGTAGGATTTCATCTAGATCAGCCTTCAACTGTATGATGTACACATCAGGATGTTTATGTTTCATTGGCAGTGGAAGCGAGACATCAACTTCCCCGTAATGCACCACTGGAAAAGCTATCCTCACATCATTGTCAATGGACAAAATTAAATCTGTTGCCTTTGCATACTTCAACAGAATATCATTGACACACTTTGCTACTTGCTGCTGTTCAGACACTATTTTTGGGAATGAAGCAAATATCTGAGAAGATATTGAAAGGATACAAATCACGAGAATGGCTGACATTTTGAGAGAGGTCTGGTGTTTCTGAACTTGTGTACAAACATACGATATGTTCACATAAGCGTTCCGTACAAATTATTTTACTGATTGTAGAACCGCACTGAATATTACTTTTGTGGGGAAATTATATGGTAGAATACATTAAATATTTCATTTTTCGGTATAAAATGGGTTTCATTTGCTTGCTATAGATGATTTTCATCATCATCGTCAAGTCATCAAAATTTTCCACGTTTCAATAATTTTCTCATTGGGTATTGAATAAAATATATCACATATATTTTCCGTTAGGAAATTGTTTCCCCTAATACTCGTAGAAGATGCTTATATTGTTGATAAGGATCGTCAATTGCTGGGTAATTCAGGAATAGGAACACAGCTAGTTCTTTCTTTTCGATTATAATATTCACGAAGCATACAGAATTTTTCATTGAGCTGATTCTTATTATGAAAATTGACTTTCCAGGAGCGAACATGACTGACATTCAGCAATCGCCAACAATTTATTGTTATTACAGTCCACTTATTTGTTTGAAGCTGGTAGACAATGTTTCATGGTGAATTTCATTAGTTCGGACTTGTCTCATAATATAAAAAGATTTGAAATCTCGGAAAGAATCAATAAAATAAAATACAATAAGCAATTGAAAATTGAACAAATGAAACGAAATTCAAATTGAAAGATTTCGAGCCAAGTTACTTCACCACGTTTCGATTGTTGATATCCACAATCGTCTTAGGGTGATGAATAGAGATGACTATTTGTAGATCATTCGAATGGTTTCACCAACCCTTTTTTCACTTCACCGTTTTCCTCCTAAACCAGTGTTCCTCTCTATAAACGATCTCAGCTTGGGACCACTTGAAACACACACATCTAAGAGAAACCAGCGAATCGGGAATAGCTGAGCATATTTGGACTCATCAACATAACATCAAGTGATCCCAAGCCGAGGTCAACCACATAGAGGAACACTGGTTCAGATGAAAAATCAAAGAAGTCGCATATATCATCGCACTAAAATTTCTAAAGTGACACAACTCAAAAATCATTATTTTCGTTTAGATGATCGATAATAAAATATTTACCGATTTGTTTCATAGTCTCAACTCAAAAATACCGATTTTTGTCACTTTAGAGATACTAGTGCGACATGTTGTTCAACAACGCATTCAGCCAAACTAGCGTAGATATTCGCGATATATGGAAACCCATAATCACCGCTAAACCGGTGAACCGGAGACAGGAAAGAGGGGATAGGTGAAAGCACTGAATTATAGTCACCTCTCGAAGGAACAAGTCCAGTTTCAGATCCAAACACTCGAGAGAGCTGCAAGTCCTGGGAGTAGTAGACTATGCGACAGAAGATTTCAACGTGGGCAAATGATACTACACCGGAGCGATATTCCAAGACGTCTCCAAGGCGTTCGACAGAGTTTGGCACGACGAACTACTAGCTAGAGAACAACTTTGAAAAGTTGACACTCTACGCGAACGACACAACTCTGCTGGCGAGATCAACAAGCGAAGCGCATGTCATCAGATACTTGCAACAGCAGGCGATTAGACTAGAGGAATGGGTCAACCTTTGGAAATCAGTATAAACCCTGACAAGAGTCAGAAGATATTATTCACCCGGAGGCTAGTACACCCGAAAGGAAATGTTACCTTCAACGGACAAGATATTCCGTGGACCAACGAAGCGAAATACCTGGGAGTCACCCTCGACAGAAGATTAACGTTCAGGACACACGTACGGCAGATAATAGGGCTGGCGAGAGCCGCCAGACAAAACCTATATCCAATTATAGGTCTCTCCAAGTGGAGTTGCTGATCACAACACAACAAAGTTTTTGTTTCGGGGTTGAAATTAAATGATTTTAATGTATTTCCACGTGTTAAAACCGAAAGTGACCATAAAAATTATATATTAGCTCTTGTTTTCAAGATATAGTATCATTATATTATATATATGTATATTGAGTTTTCAACAAATGAAATATTTCATCACCAACAGTTACACATGTTTGTTTACATAACACCCCTCTCATCAGCTGTTCTTAAGTAGTAAACATAACCTATGTGAGTTTGTCAATTGTACGCACGTGGTTGCTATTGAAATTATCGTGTGAAGTTGATTTTTAAATTAATTTAAGTGCTGATCTGAAATGCCTCGAAAGTGTGTGAATTCTGTCGATAGCTTTTGCTATATATGTGGTGAAATAACATTTAAGGCTCAGAAACGTAAAATGACACCTATCGTTAAGACAGCCTATGAACATTATTCTGGTGTGAAAGTTGGGAACCAAGATAAATCATGGGCTCCTCATATATGTTGTAATTCTTGTTCCGTCATATTGCGAGAGTGGCTGACAAATAAAAACCGGGCAATGGCTTTTGCAGTACCTATGGTTTGGCGTGAGCCTTCCAATCATACAGACGAAAGAGGAACGGTTAAATACCCTAATCTCCCATCTGCTCTTCGGCCTGTACCACACTCAGACAATTTGCCAGTCCCTTCTCCACCCCAAAACTATGAAATTTTAGAGGAAGGTGATGAAGACTGTTCAGAAGGAGCAACCCATCCTTCTACATCCTATGACCCTGATTTTGAGGTAAGCGATAGGTCTAGTGATCCGCACAGAATTAGTCAAGCAGAGTTGAGTGACCTTATAAGAGATCTTCGCTTGTCTAAGGAAAAGGCTGAGCTGTTAGGGTCAAGACTACAACAGTGGAATCTTCTAAAACATGATGTGAAAATATCTCAGTACAGACAGCGTCAAAAAGATTTGCTTCCTTTTTTTGAGAAAAAAGAAAACCTCGTAGTTTGTTCTGATGTTAATGGTTTGATGGACTGCTTGAATTTGGATCACACTCCATCTGAATGGAGACTGTTTATAGACTCTTCAAAACTAAGCTTAAAAGCTGTACTTCTGCATAATGGAAATCAGCTACCCTCTATTCCTATAGGTCATGCAGTTCACATGAAGGAAACGTATATAAATATGAAAACACTTCTCCAATCAATCAAATATGAACAACACAAGTGGCACATCTGTGGTGATCTGAAAGTCATTGCTATACTCCTAGGAATGCAATTAGGGTTCATCAAGTACTGTTGTTTTTTGTGTCTGTGGGACAGTCGGGATAGAAAATCTCACTATAAAAAAATGAAGTGGCCTACACGAGACCTAAACCCCAATGAGAAAAATGTAGTTTACGAGCCTCTTGTAGATCCTAAGGATGTTCTCCTTCCCCCATTACATATGGGGGAAGTCAGTCGGTAGCCAAGCGGTTCGGCATGGGTGCTTTGTTCACTCACTCGAATTGACTGCCGTGTTGGTCGGTGGTTCAAGCCCTAGTCTGAACGATCGATCTTCACTTGCTACCGTCCAACCCGTGTTAGGAATCACACGTTAAAAGGTAAGACCTTGTTAATCCTTAGCTCGCACAAGTTTCGACTTCTGAGGGTTGTCGTTCGTAGGGGTACGACAGCTGGTTAACGGAAGAACATATTTTAAAACATATACATATATATTAAGTTGGGACTAATGAAAAACTTTGTGAAGGCCATGGATCAGGAAGGACAAGCTTTTAAGTACTTGAGAGCAAAGTTTCCCAGGTTGAGTGATGCTAAAGTCAAGGAAGGCATCTTTATTGGGCCTCAAATCCGTGAAATCGTAAATGATCCTGCTTTTGACATGATTTTAACAGGAAATGACAAAAGAGCCTGGGAAGCCTTTAAGGGGGTTGTACATGGGTTTTTAGGTAACAAAAGAGATGATAACTTCACAGTATTGGTTAAAGAGCTTCTTCAAGCTTACCACCAACTTGGATGCAACATGTCCTTAAAAATTCATTTTCTTCACTCTCATCTTAATTTCTTCCCACAAAACTGTGGAGCTGTGAGTGACGAACATGGAGAAAGATTCCATCAAGACATTGCCTTAATGGAACAGAGATATCAGGGCCGTTGGAATGAAGCAATGCTTGCAGACTACTGCTGGTCTGTGTGTAGGGATGCTCCAGAAGTGTTTTATAAAAGACAAGCTAAACGACAGCGATCTTACAATGAATCGGATGGACTTAATTGAAATTTGGTGGTACAAACTTCTTTTATTTGTCAAAACACTAAGAATAATGTTTTTTTTTATTAATTTTGTACTCAAAATATTCTAAAAGAAACATAACAATATTGTTTTATGTACTTTCACTTTTCACGTATAGTATAACTACTCTTTAAGATTAAGTACTGTGTATCACAAAAACCAGAGCTAATAAAAATTTTTCATTGTTATTTTCGTTTTTATCACCCCAAAATTAGTAGAAATTGACTAATTTAGTGTAGGAACATTCAAAAAATATTTTTTTGTTGTGTTGTGAATAGAGACCGTATTATGCCAATCATCCTGTATGCCTGCACTGCATGGGGCCAGTGCGCAGCGACATACATACGAAATATCCAGATGTTTATGAACGCGGGCGTGCGAGTCGCCGTAAACGTTCCAAGATAAATACCGAACAGATATATTTTCCGGTACCTGGACCTGAACTTACAATACGTAGACGCGTATATGAGAGGAATGACCCCAGATTCCGAGAAAGAGATAAACACAGAAGGCCAACCGAGCAGAATCAGAGTCGCTATCAGGCGCCTCCGGTAAGTATACAAACTTTTTAAACAGATTTCAAACCCACTTCTTTTGCAGATTTACTAAGAAACACTTGTTCGCGATATGAAGACACTCGTCACCGGTTAGTTTTTGGGGGCCCCATACAATAATTACATTCAAGTAAAGTGACGATTCAATAAATATCTACGTGAGAATGTACGATTTCCATGTAAAAAGAATTATATACCAATTGGAGATATTGATGAAATTATTAACAAAAATGTCGTCGGTAGCCGGTGGGTAGCCGTGTGGTTCGACGTGGGTGCTTTGTCCTCTCAGCCAATCGGATGATGTGTGAGTCGATGGTTCAATCCCCAAGCTGAATGCTCGATTTTCACTTGCTATCGTCCAACCCGTGTTAGGAATCACACGTTAAAAGAAAAGACCTTGTTAGTCCTTTGTTCGTAGGGGTGCGATAGCTGATTGACAGAAAAAACATATTTCAAACATAACATATTGAACAATAGCCTTCTATTACTTTTGAAATCATGGATCAAGAATTCTCTCACACGATTTTTTTCTGATACATTCTATTGTGATATTCTCATCTTAGTAGTAAGTAGAAGTAGAACTAACTTGACTTGGAATTTCTTGATTTCATTTTATTTTTAAATTTTTTTGTTCAATTGTTATATTTTTACTTGAATTTTATACCACTATTATTTCATTTCAGGTTTTTTTGATTACTATAATTGTTATTTTCAGCTATTAATTTTTAATTCTTCTTTCTTTTTTTTATTTGTTCTTTCATGGATTCCTAATCATTTTATATAATATCAGACAATGGAAGTCCGAACTAATGAAATTCTTCATAAAACATTGTCAATCACCTTCAATCAAACGTTGAATACCCGTTACGGACCCAGAACCAGCGACTTATTCCGAGGATATGAGAAGACTATGGTCAAGCTTTCCAAGAAAGAAACTCACCTCAGTTTTTTGTGTAGAGCTAGAGATAACAACATCATCCCCAAAGATTTTTTGCAGAAATCGCCATCCGAGCACTGATCAGGACTCAAATTAATCATCACCATCGAAAGAGGTCAACTTTATTGCAGGATGCCACAGAACGGTTTAAAGAAATAAGAAGAGAGACATTGAAAGAGGATCATGGACAAATTTTTGCCAAGATTGAAATCACGTGCTTGAGGATTCGCAAAGACATGTAGAATGCCCACAACAGGAAGTGGGGAAAGTTGGTTAGGGAACAATGGCCAAATGCAGACCGAAAACAGGACAACTATGAAGCCGCCAACGTCATCAACATGAGTTCCCGCCCGCTCACGGGAATAGAGGAATCCTTGTTGAGGAAAGGCCTAAACTTCGCCATTACGCAAACATCTGTGCCCACTTTGGAGATAATTACTGCAGTGGAATCCACCAGTTTCCTCATTGACCAGACCGAGGCAAAAGAATTCAGATTGAAAATCAGAGAACAGCTGAATCGACAACCAGTTACAACATCTAACATCAGCGAAAAAGAATGTGAAATTCTGAACGGCCTACGTAGAGACAACACCATCAAAATCCTACCTGCAGATGAAGGTAACGTTACTTTGGTAATGGATACTGTCCTCTATGAACAGAAGATCGGAGAGGTTCTTCAGAAGGAACAATACACGAAAATCGTACGGGACCCTACTGCATCGATTGAAAGGAAGTTGTACCAGATTTTGAAAAAACACCAAGTCTATTTTTCGGAAAAGGAGAGATGATCGCTAACACCGCACCACATTGAGCCCCCTCACTTTTATGGACTACCCAAATTCCACAAGATGGACGTTCCGCTCAGATCAATCATCAGCTCCAGAGATTCGGCTACTCAAAACTTGTCTAGATTTTTACTCCTCCTAATACAAACATTATAAGGAAAAACATCGTCTTTTGTGAAGAGTTTTGTCGAACTACTAGGAGCAATTGAAGTGACACCGCAGGATCAACTAATCAATTTCACTAGTTCAAACAAACCTCACCTTCAAACAAACATCAACTAATCAGTTTCGACATGGAAAAGCCTTTATACCAACGCTACGGTCGAAGAAGCAATCCAAATCATACAGAGATAGCTATCCGAAGACGGGGACCTGGAATATAGAATGAATTTAACTATAGAAGTAATTATGGAATCAGTAGGATGCTTTGTACTAAACTGTTATTTCCAACTGAAGGACGAATTCCTTGCACAAGATGAGGTACTGCCAATGGAATCGTGACTTTCACCAGTCATAACCAACATATATATGGAGTGATTTAAAACTCTGGTCATTGAAGGAGCCCACAAAAAACCTCGTGCCTGGTTGAGATAAGTTGACGACATCTTTATAATATGGAACCATGGGAATACTGAACCTGAAATACATCAACAGCGTAAGACCTTCCATCACTTTCACAATGGAGAAGAAGGTCCACATCGAATTGCCTTTCTTAGACGTATTGGTGAAGAGAACCGACACTCAGTATGGAATTTCTGTATACCTGAAACCCACTCACACGGGACAGTATCTGAACTACGAATACAATCACCATCAATCGACTGAAAGAGGAATCATCAAGACTCTATGCTTTCGGGCTCTGTAATACGAAGGAGAGTCTCTAGAAGATATCGAACTAGACATTATACAAAATGATCTTCAACGGAATGGCTACTCCAAAGCGATAGTGAAACAGAGTTTGGCAAAAAGACACTTCCCTACATCAGAGGATTATCGGAAAGGATAAGAAAAATTGGGTCCAAGTACAACATCAGAACCTGCTTCAGATCTGGAAACACTAAGAGGCCATTGAATGTTTCTATTGCAGAGCAGAAGAAACACACACAGCGAGGGGAAATCAGCAAATCAGGAAAAGCAGAGCATGTTTGGACCCATCAACATAACATCGAGTGGTCCCAAGCTGATCATAGGCACATCGGAAGGAATACTGGCTTAGGAGAAAATTCAAAGAAGCCGCATACATGTTGTCCAACAATGTTTTCAGTCAAACTAGCGTAGAGATACACAATATATGGAAACCCATAGTCAAGCGCCAACTCCCGCCAAACGGTCATCTCCTACTAAACCGGTGAAGCGGAAAAAAGAAAGCGGAGATAAGTGAAAGTAATTAAATGACCCATAAATAGTCACCTCTCGAAGGAATTAGTCCAGTCATCTCCCGAAGACGACTGTGGATACCAACAATCGAAACGTCGAGAAGTAACTTGGCTTGGAATGGCTTTTGTTCAATTGTTCTATTTTTACTTGTATTTTATTTTTTCATTATTTCATTTCAGGTTATTTGCTTATTATAATTGTTATTTTCAGCTATTCATTTCAATGAGCCTTTTTCCTGAGAATAGTACAGCGAACGTGTCACTAGAGGCAGCCCTAGTAGTAGTAACAAACATAAACTATTCACATGTAAAACAGTGTTATTTACTTAATATTAAATTAATTATTTAAAAATATAAATCTGATATAAAAACATTATTTTGTGCCAATTATATACGAATTATACGTCGCATAATCGATATCCGGAAGAAAACGTGTTTTTATACCATTTATAAAACCTCATATTAATGAGGTTAGATGTAAGAATTGGATACATGCTTCGAAGAGAGTGGATTCAACAGTGCAAAAAATAAATAAATATCCATATGTATGCTCTAAACATGAAATGAATAGTAAATTTTTCATAGTTAATTACCATTGATTAGAATGAGATATAACCTCAATCGTTCATTAAATTATATTAATTTACTACATTTAATTGAATTTATTCCATTTCACTCGAAAATAAATCTAAAATTCATAATTATTTCAAATTTCTCTGTATACTAACCTGTATACTACCTGTATACTAACCTGTCTATCAATTCACTTTTTTCCAGTTACTTTTAAATTACGGCATGCAAGCCAACGTTTTGATGTTACAACATTGTTATCCTTTAAAGTTGCAAATTTTAGTTTTGTTCCAGGAACATCTTCTTCTGTTAAAAACATTCTTTTTCAATTGTACTTTACCATATGTTTATATGAAGATTAGGCAGTGTTTGTCCCTACCGAACTACTAGCGCTGCTAGTGAGTGATTTTTCGTACTTCAGGAAAAAGTTTCATTCTTCTTTTTTTCTTTAGTTCGTTCAAGGATTTCAAATCATTTTATATAGTCCGAACTAATGATTATTCTATCAAACGGTTTATAAATCGATAAAAATGTTTGGAAATGAAAAAAGTTGTGAAGAATCGTAGATTCATCGGCATATCCGTTGGATCATGCCAAGCAATTCTTTCGGAAATTTTGGGCATGAAGCATATGGGAGAGAAGTAGGTATGTTACAAAATTGCTGAATTTTTACCAAAAAAACCGTCGCATGAACATCGCTCAGGAATTATTGAATGAAGTCATTGGAGATCCAGATTTGCTCAAAAAGGTCGTAACTGGTGACGAATCATAGGTATACGGTCATGACATCGAAACCAAAGTCCCAATGAAAGAGCCCAGGCTAGCCAAGACCAAAAACAAGCAAAGTTTGAATGTCAAGGATTTGTTCACTGTTTCCTTCGATTACAGTGGCGTAGTGCTCCAGGAGTTCTCGCCACATGATCGTACTGTCGATAAGGAGTATTATTTTGCAGTTGTGATCAATACGGTCAATAAGAAGTATTATTTTGAAATTATGTGCCGCGTGCAATACGGAGAAAAACAACTAATGGCTTTTGCACCACGATAATGAACCTGATCTCTCGTCATGTTTTGGCCAAAAACAACATCGTATTCATGCCTCAGCCAACGTATTCATCAGATTTGCCTCTCTTCGACTTTTTTCTGTTCTCAAGATTGAAGAGATCCATGAAAGGATGTAGTTTTGCGACGATCGAGGAGATAAAAATCGAATCGCTGATAGAGATCAAGGACATACTAAAAATTGCATATCAAAACTGCTTTGGGGATTGGAAAAAACGCTAGCAAAATTGTATTACATCTGAGGGGGACTACTCTGAAGGAAAGAAAATATAAATTGAATATACAAATGGTTTTTGAGAAAAATCAAAGTAATAATAATAATATCGTTCATCATGCATAAAAAAACATTTATACATGAAAGGAAAAGGGTTAGCCAAAGGCTATCTTCCACCCCTCCCAAAAAATTATACAGTGAGTATAAGAAAATAATTATAAAAAAACTTATTTACTATCATAACAATGATAGAGAAGAGAAAAAAATAATATATCAAATATTTGCTAATAACTCTTAATATTCTTAACATTATTTTCGTCGATTTAACAATTTTATTGCACTACCATACATTGAATTTTGAATTTTTTAAATAAGCACTGAGCAGTAAGCACCTGTGATTTTATTTCTTTCCTAAATTGATGAATATCATGATTTGAAAGGGGTAAAATTTCATTCAGATAAGAAGGGGCCTTGAAATTTTTAAGTACGGTTCTTAGGTATGTTGAATGAGTTAATTCTCAAATTGACCATATGTATGTCAGAATGCCTGCTTGATAAACTGTATTAATAACTAGGTGTTTTAGCAACTTAAACAAAAACGTTTTTATCAAATACTGGACTCTGTACCTCACATTCAGCTCCTTCATTTTTAACAAAGATGGGGTGACATGTTCACCATATGGTATACAGCATACGAATCGCATGCAAGCATTTCGTATACGTTGTAACTTCTTTTTATTATATTGGGGCAAAAAAATTTAATACACCGAACAACAATACTCGATATGGGGGTAAATAAGAGTTTTAACTAACCTGAGTTTTATTTCTTCTGATAACTGATACTTGAATTTATATAGCGATTGGAGTTTGAAGAATGATACTTTGAAAATGTTTGTCACATGTTCATGGAAAGACAAAGAGCTATCTATGGTTACGCCAAGATTTTTAGCACTGTTTACCCAGTCAATATCTGCAATGTTTTGCAATGTCACCTTACTTTTTGAATAGACAGTGTATAATACAAATTACCGTACATGATTCGTTGAAAATACGATTGATACGGGCATTTAGAAAATAGCTTTCATCAATGTTTTTTCCGAGTAGGACAAAAGAGTTTTGTCACGAGATCAAACTTCGTGATAAAAGTAACGTTTGAAATGATACCCCATTTTGTTGGCGTATAAAAACTCATCCAACAACAAATAGATATAAATGGAGCATTAGGGTGTAACTGAACATACATGTCATATATCACAGACAGATTTGAATACAGTGCGTATTCAAATACTTATTCAAAAAATGGGGAAATTACCCTCAACCAAGTGTATAGAATAGTATATTGAACAGCAAGTGAGAAAAACGACATATTTCTCACGAGCGCAGAAGTTTGTTGGCAAGAGCCGAAGGCGAGTACTGCAAATCAAGCGAGTGAGGAATACGTCATTTTCTCATGCATTGTACACTGTACTTTTTCTACGGTTGCGTTGTTTTCAAGTATTGAAAATAAAAATTCCCATATTTTTTGTATCAAGATCTTCATGAGTGAAGTTAAAGTGACACTGAAAGTGAGCTCCTCAATTTAATCGTTTTTACCCTGGTAACCAATCAGCTTTATATGTAGAGTTTGTTATCATTGTCTGAATCCAAGTACAGTGAACAAGTTTAAGTTAAAAAGTTCGTTGCATCACGAATACTCTCCTTAATAATTACACTCAGATATATGTATAAAGCATCAACATTGAACATCTATACGGACGGCATCAACAAAAAGTCGGTTGTTTTTCTAGTGATATCTGTTTTTCTCGACGCTCCCAGAAAAAAACCCGGTGAACCGAAGCTAGCCACTAGTGTATTTTATTATTATTTTCAAGGCAGGACCGACTTTAAAAACTAACCATGAATTGTTGCAAATACAAATTGGTTATTGGTGACAAACATAAGCATCAAATGCGTGAATGGGGAACCAAAAATAACAAAAAACGTTAACTGTGTCTAACCAGAAGCAACACTCACTTCTTCATTGCTATTATCAGAATACCCGAGGCTTGAATACCAAAACCCAAATATTTCATGGAGCTGCATCAGCTGCTGAGCACCATTTTATAGGAATATCTGAAACCTGGATACAATCCATCATGAATAACTCTGAACTATTTGGTGAGCAATATCAAGTTTTCAGATCAGATAGAAACCTCAATAAGAACTCGGTGTCAAGAGGCGGTGGTGTCACGGAAATAGACACATCGGCTCACAGACAACAGTTCATTAGTATTGATGTTGTAGGTTGTAAAATATCATATTATCATTATATTCTATTGGTATTTGTTATATACATACCACCAACTGCTAATAACATACATGTGCAAAATTTATTTGAAACACTAGAATCACTTGAATAACTATATGATTAAAATCTACTATTACTTGGTGATTTCAACCAACCACTTTTCATAAATGAGGTATCAGAGGAAAGAAATTTCAACTTGCAAAATCTTCAATAATTTATCAATTTTTATGACCTGAAACAACACAACAATGTGCTCAATAAATCATATCGACTCCTAGATCTCGTATTATCTAACAATCATAGCTGTAATGTCTTTCATGATGACCTACCATTCATCCCTGAAGATGACTATCATCCGGCGTTGAATACTTCTCTAGTATTCAAGAAACAGGGAAGTGGAATTCCGTTTGATGACAATGCGTTTTTTTTTATTTTCGTGAAGTGAATTTCCCTTTACTCTATTCTTTGTTGGTGAATACAGATTGGTATGTTATTGAAAACTGTACCGAAGTAAACTTGGCAATAGACACATTCTATGCAATAAGTTATTCAATAATGGACCAATGTTTTCCTCTTAGACCGAATTTTACCAGTAAATTTCCACCCTGGTTCAACAGGGATATCATAAACGAGATCAAACTTAAAGATAAATTATTTAAAAGATTAAAATCAAACTATTCAGAAACTTTACGTGATCAATTTAGTAATCTTCGTAGGTCAATAAAAACCTAGATATCACAAGCCTACAAGGAGTACAAACAGAAAGCAGAACTGATCCCTCCTCATTTTGGACCTATATGAATAGTAAAAAAGGCACTTCAAAAATTCCGAATAGTGAATGCATTTGCTGAATTCTTTAAAAGTGTGTATGCTCCTTCTGATAGTAGTTATAATAATAACCCCTCAAGAAAAACAACACATTTTCCCACAATAACAATAAATGCATTCTTCGAAGAAGAGATTTTGCAAACTCTCAGAAAATTGAAACCAAAATTCACAGCGGGAGATGACAAAATTCCGAGCTTCCTAGTAAAAGACTGCATACATTTTTGCAAAGCCACTTCAATTAATTTCTAACATGGCCTTAAAGACTGTGTGTTTTCCCTATAGATGGAAAGTACCTAAAATATATCCAATACTGAAATCAGGGGCTCCAAATAACATTCTGAACTATCGACCCATAACAGTTCTGTCCAACTTTGTAAAGGTCCTTTAGATGTGTCTGTATGATAACATTTTTCCTACATTGGTAAATAGTATAACTTCATATAAGCATGGTTTCATCAATAAACGTTCAACAATAATTGATCTCATGTGTTTTACACAAACGGTCAGCACTGCGTTAGATAAACAGCTACAGGTGGATACAATCTATACAGACTTCTCGAAGGCCTTTGATAAATTGAACCATCAAATTCTACAGAATAAACTTTTTGGTTTCGATAGTCAACTGTTGAATTTACTACAGTTTTATCTTCAGAATCGTACGCTATTTGTAGAATACAAAGGACACAAATCAAAAAAATTCACTTCAACTAGTGGTGCTCCTCAAGGAAGTAATCTAGCTCCTCTTCTATTTTCTTTGTTTATAAATGATATTGTTTCAAATATATCTAGTAACATATTACTCTTTGCTGATGACTTGGACATTTTCAGACCCATTGAATGAACCGAGGACTGTCTTATTCTGCAAAAGGAAGTTAATTCGATACATGAATGGTGCATACTGAATAAGCTTCCACTGAATAATCAAAAATGTTAATTTATGAAATACTCCCTCGAGCACAACAATATACAGTTCAACTATGCAATAAATGATGTCACTTCAGGATGTCTTCAGGACGTGTAAAGACTTTCAAAACAAATAATGTTTTATAAAACTTTTCAAGGCATATGTCCGATATCGTCTGGAATATGGCTTTCTAATCTGGTCACCTATATACAATACAGCAACTCGAATCTTGTCAAAGAATCTTTATGATATACATGGCTTACAAACTGGATGGAGCTTACCCACCCCAAGGAATGGATAATAGAGTGTTGCTAAATAGATTTGCCCTCTTATCCTTAGAAAACAGAAGAACATGTCATGCCTGTATCTTCATGTATAAATCGATTCATAATCTGGTTGACTGTCGTGATTATATATATATATATATATATATATATATATATATATATATATATATATATATATATATATATATTGTATTAGATCTATACTACTTTATTACTATGCTGATTTTATATGCTATTGGTTATATTCCATTGTACTCATACTTAGTCATAGCTGCAAACTTAATTATATTTTTTTATAGATATGGAGTGGTAGAAAGCCCAAAACTTTCTTTCCCAAAAATTCTTCACTTCAAAAATATAATCTTTCTAATTTACATAAAATTATATTTACGGAATTCATGATTGTCTTTCTGAAAAATTTTTGGAAAGAACTTGACCCCATAAGTAGGCACAATTTGTATGTTCAGTACGATGGGGTATCTGTTCATAAATGTAGAGGAATATTATCAACATATTGTGGAATGGTTGAATCATTGAAGGACGGAAAAATAATAGAAAAAATGCATGTGATTATTGGCAAGACCGTGTTGAAGAGTTTTTTATCAGTACCAAAATGAACAAAACAATGTGTTGAAGAAAATGGTGACCTCTTGGACATATTCTGAGAAGGGAGCAGTTTTCTTCATTTCCTGAAGATTGAATTTCTAGTGATGGAAAGAAGTGCTTCATTCGAAGTTTTTCTACGCCAAAGATTCCAGTTTTACCTTTTTAAAGTTACCATTGGTGCAGCGCACTCAATTGGGACCAGCTTGTATATAAAATGTGATATGGTTTCACTGTCATTGTTTCGTAAGAAATAACTTTTCAATAATGCACACCAAAAACATAAATAGATTTGTCTTTTTATTGTTTTTCATTTATGTATCATGTGATTGTAAGCGAATAAATAATATTCTTCATCTTACTTTTATAACACTTATATCTTTTTGGAACTTCCATGAATATCAATATTCAAATTATAGCTTTGATAATTTGACAAATTTTGTTTTCACTATTTCAGTCAAACCAGAAACGACAATCCCAATTTCCCCCTCAAGGAGTACTTCGCTCTGTGAATTTGAATCTATTCAAAAAAGTCTAATTATATCCCATACATTTTTCTTTGATCGGCTTTAGTGACGAAGATCAAAGAAGTCGACTACAAAAGAGCGTAATTTGTGCAAGTGTTGTGTGAAACGGGGGTAACGAGGAGAAAGAGAAGCACTGCAGTAGGTATATTACGAGCTGAGACTGCACTCTGAAGCGAAAGAGGAAAATTCTTTCTCAATTTTACGTTCGTTGTTTTCATTCGGTTTAAATTAAAGATAAATTAGTGACGTATAAAGGAAAAGACGTTCAAAACCCATTCTCCAACTATTTAGAAAAATATTGTTTGCATACGACTGCCTCATAATTGGGAAAATAAGAAACTTGATTATTACGCAGATCACTTCGTAGTAACAATACTTATGATAAATTGATGGATGTAGCCGTACTGCGTGGTAGAAAATCATAATGAAGAAAAGAGAATTGAAACTCTCTATCCTGTCCTATAAGGAAATTTTCCAACTTATACATTGAACTAACAATGATTGATTACATTAGCCCTCATATAACACCATTGTAGGTAATAATGGAGGTACTTGATTGAGTACCTGAATTTTGTTTACCAGTGACATTGTGGATATGCTAATTTGAAAACTATGTCAGACAGCTGTCAAGTTGACAAGTTGACTAATTTTCGTTGTGCTAATTTCGAAGTGTAGCATCTATCTTTCCAGATGAAACAAGTTATAGAAACGATTTTCAATTTTACGAAAGTTCGTAAAAAGCCAAAAGAAGCAAGTATGGCTATAATATCCACTATTATAGAATACTATGAAGAAAGTAGTACCGAACTAGTGGAAGCATATAAATTCTTTGCAAAGATAATGGACTTGAATTTGAAAAACAAAAAAACATCTAATTCATCGTCTTATCGACTCCGACTCTGACATCAGCAATCTGGACAGCGACGATATTATGTCGGGCGAAGAAAGCCAAGCGGCAAAGGTCCCAAACAAGAGGAAAAAGAAAGCCAGAAACGGCTCAACAAATCAAATAGTTTAAACCCTGTTTTTCCCAGACTAAATGGACCAATAAATCAAAATCAAATAAAACCACACCTGCCTTATCACAAAAGCCGGGCGTGGCACTGGAAGATCAAATTCAAAAGCCCACTCAGAAAACTGAGTCGGCAAATACAGAGGAAACAGAAGTCCCGCCACCTGACAATGAAAGTAGGCGACGAAGAACTAGTAACAGACACCCCGAAAAATGACCGGGCAGAAACACACAAAAAAGCTGATAAGCCTCCACCTATAACCATCCGCGCAAAAGAACAGTGGAAAGCTTTCATCACGATTGCTGCTGCGCAAAACATCTCCATATTGCGGGCGGTGAACACAACAGATGGAATTAAAGTCCATCTTAAAAATACAGATGATTATAGTAGAATTACTCGGATCCTCGATCAAGAGAAAAACCACTCAGAGTAGTTTTTCGCGGAGTCCCGGAGTCCATAGGGTGTGACGACATCAAGACCGAACTCCAGGGCAAAGGATTTGAGATCCTTTCCGTAGCCCGCCTGAGTGAAGCTAACAAGGTACCGATACCGTTCGTGCTTGTTTTGGTCCAAAGGAGCCAAAACAAAATATATGAGATCACCGAAATTCAAAACGTACGTGTGAGCGCCAAAACACAGAAGCCGAGAAACCGAGCAGGGCAATGTTACAGATGCCAAAAGTTCGGTCATACGCAATGCAACTGTAAGGCAGTTCTAGCCTGCGTCAGATATGCCGGACGGCACATTACCAAGGAATGCAGAAGACTTAAAAACTCGCCCTTGCGATGCTTTAACTGAAAGGGAGAAAGCGAGCTTCCATGGGTGCCCAGAACGCCCTGAAAATAAAAGGGCCTCAGATAGGCCGAACTAAAACAGACAGACCACAAACCCAACGGCCTTAGGGTAGCTGCAGGCGCTTCTAGTGAATGAAGTTTCCGGTACTGAAATCCATGCTTGCCGGAAAATAAAACAAGAAATAGTGCCTAAACGGCCGCAAAGCCAAAGAAGTACGCTGCGACTTCCATACACAGGGCCAAAAGCCAAAAGAAGCCGACAGAGGACCATGCATTTCCCTGCCGCCCCGCCACAGGAACCCAAGAGAAACTCAAACAGCCGAAAGGATAAGAGGCCATAGGCCCATAAATCTGACTGAAATAAGATAACGAGCATAGTATTTGAAAACCGGTGAGGAATCTAAATCGATTTGATCATTTAACAGGTTGCTCCGGCAATGTTTATGCTTGCGAATTTCCAAGGATTCCAAATTATTGAGTTTAGAACCCTTCCTTGCATTGTGTAAAATTTCCATATAATTCAGATTCGGGAACTTGTGGTTTCATGCAAGGAATGTTTTTAAAACTTCAAATCATTTTTTCCTAGTCTGAAGAACCTTTCATGTTCAGCATACCGTTTTTTGTAAATTTCGACCACAGTATGTGTCCCACATAAACACTATTACACTTTATCTTTGGCATTGAAAAGGAAATCAGGCATGTGGTCTGAATGCCACTTCCACATTGTTTTTTCTGAAGAAACTCGCAATTATCTCGGTTCTTTTACCAAAATATGTTAGAGTTACCCATTTTTTGATTCCTGATTGTTTGATCTGGGGGTATATTGATCTGTAAGTGAATTTACGGCATTGTTTTCTGACTAACTTTTGGATTGTATCTGCGTTGAAACCATTATTATGGCCTATCTGTGTTATTATATCAATTTCCCTAGCTATATTGTTAGCAGACAAAAGCAGTAAGAATGCTGTGTGCAACATTGAATTGTAGGCTGCTAATTTATGACTGTCCGGATGGAAAGACTCACTTGGGATCGTAATGTCTGTATAGCTAGGAAAAAAATCTGGTACCGATCTGAAATATCATGGAATCTGGTATCACCGAAAAAAATGTGGTATAGTCGAAGTAAACGATATTGTGCACTCTCAAAGCTGTCGGCACTCTCAAATGTCAAAAAACCAATACATAGAAATGAACCGGCTGCGAACTAGTCCACTTTTACTGTAAAATTGGCGGTTCGTATTGGATAATTTTTACTAACCGAGTTTTATTATTGGCTGGAGAGTCATAAAATGGAATTTGAAGTCATGTTACGGTGACGAATAAAAATCGGGGAAGGTTGTCGCTGTCGTGTTCAGTTCAAGAACTGATCGCGATTTGAGTATTGAAATTCGATATTGGTGCAGTTATAATTACTTAAAATTTTTGTTATCTGTTTGAAATGTGGCGTCCTTGGACAAGTACTAAAAGTAATAACGAATGTGATAACAACGCAGGCTTTTTCCAGTGTATTGATTCTAATAGCAATGGTGGACAACACGAAAAGAGATACCAGTGAATAAGATTCGGATGCATGTGAATATTGAAACGCAGTATATAAGAATCTACATCTCAAGTTTTGTTTCGAGGGAAAGAAACTATCATAAGCAACATCAGATTTGACCGATTTTTTTTCAACTGTACGTAAAATAGTCAAAAATAAACCTTATGAATGCAAGAGGCGAAGTGATACAGGATTAGCAAAACCTTCACTTGGTCATCCAATAAAATCATTAGAAAAAACAATATACGATTGTTACAAAAGCAATAAGATTCCTATAACTGAAATCATAAGGAATAAATTGAATACTTCCGGCCATAACATGAGCGGCTGTGACAAAACTCTTTAGAATTGGATAAAAAACTGAGATTCAGGTTTCAAATAATAAACAAACGTCAAACAGTTATGGAAAGCAGAAAAATAGTGGAATTGCGTAACAAATACTTAGAACAAATAACTGAATATAGACAAGAACAATGGCAAATTTTCTATTTGGACGAATCTTGGTATGACACTCACGACACAGTTACGAAAACCTCGGTTACTTTGGCAATAAAGTTCAGCAATATTTCGTATTTTCTATTCTCTTTCCCGAAACAGTGAAAAATGTATTTTGAAGGCATCATGAATATTTGAAATGACGGAAACTATAGAAAATAGTGAAAACTAAACGAAAAATCCGAGCAGGGGGCGGTATACTGTCTGTCTGTCTGATTTTAATCAGACAATCTGCCACCTTCATATTTTGTTATAGTGGTGACAACTGGAAATAAAAAAATATGTCAGAAATGAAATTAAAAAACCGGCCGTCGGGGGCGGTACAGATCCAGCAATATTTTTATTAGAGACTCTGCCACCTTCATATTTTGGTATAGTGTTAAGAAATAGAAATAAAGATATATGGCCGAGGTGAAAAAAAAAACCGGCCGTCGGGGGCGGTACAAGTCCAGCAATATTTTTATTAGAGACTCTGTCACCTTCATATTTTGGTATAGAGTTAAGAAATGGAAATGAAGAAATATGTCAGGTGTGAAATAAAAAAACCGGCCGTCGGGGGCGGTACAGATCCAGCAATATTTTTATTAGAGACTCTGCCACCTTCATATTCTGGTATAGTGTTAAGAAATGGAAATGAAGAAATATGTCAGGTGTGAAATCAAAAAACCGGCTGTCGGGGGCGGTACAGATCCAGCAATATTTTTATTAGAGACCCTGCCACCTTCATGTTTTGGTATGGTGTTAAGAAATGGAAATAAAGATATATGGCCGAGGTGAAATCAAAAAACCAGCCGTCGGGGGCGGTACAGGTCCAGAAATATTTTTATTAGACTCTGCCACCTTTATATTTTGGTATAGTATTAAGAAATGGAAATGAAGAAATATGTCAGAGGTGAAATCAAAAAATCGGCCGTCGGGGGCGGTACAGATCCAGCAATATTTTTAGTAGAGAGCCTTTCACTTTCATATTTTGGAATGGTGTTAAGAAATGGAAATAAAGATATATGGCCGAGGTGAAATAAAAAAACCAGCCGTCGGGGGCGGTACAGACCCAGCAATATTTTTATTAGAGACTCTGCCACCTTCATATTTTGGTATAGAGTTGAGAAATGGAAATGAAGAAATATGTCAGGTGTGAAATGAAAAAACCGGCCGTCGGGGGCGGTACAGATCCAGCAATATTTTTATTAGAGACTCTGCCACCTTCATATTTTGGTATAGTATTAAGAAATGGAAATGAAGAAATATGTCAGAGGTGAAATCGAAAAATCGCCGTCGGGGGCGGTACAGATCCAGCAATATTTTTATTAGAGAGCCTTCCACTTTCATATTCTGGAATGGTGTTTAAGAAATGGAAATGAAGAAATATGTCAGGTGTGAAATCAAAAAACCGGCCGTCGGGGGCGGTACAGATCCAGCAATATTTTTATTAGAGAACCTGCCACCTTCATATTTTGGTATGGTATTAAGAAATGGAAATAAAGATATATGGCCGAGGTGAAATCAAAAAACCGGCCGTCGGGGGCGGTACAGGTCCAGCAATATTTTTATTAGAGAACCTGCCACCTTCATATTTTGGTATGGTGTTGAGAAATGGAAATAAAGATATATGGCCGAGGTGAAATCAAAAAACCGGCCGTCGTGAGCGGTACAGATCCAGCAATATTTTCATTAGAGACCCTGCCACCTCCATATTTTGGTATAGTAGTCACAGCTGGACATAAAGAAATATGGCCGAGGTGAAATCAAAAAACCGTTCGTCGGCGGTGGTACAGATCCAGCAATACTTTCGTTAGAGCCCCAATCACTTTCATATTTTGTTGTAGTTTATTGATTAAGTATAAAGAGAAATGGCAGATAGGAAATTAAAACCGGCACATGCAAAATAAATACAAAATTATAAACAATGAATGGCAATGCAAACTGAAATATATTACTTATTAAAATCTCAAAAAAAAACAAAACGTAAATCATATCCTAAAAAATGCAATTATATCATAAATCAAAGTCAACGCAAACTAAATTTTACAACAAAACAATCTCAAAACACAAAATATCTTAAAAATCTATATCTAAAGCCATTTGACATACACATAAAAAAACGTAATAAATCAATAACAATACAAATTGAACTCTGTATCACAATATAATATCAAAAAATTAATATGAATAAAATTCAAATCGGGAGCCTATTGGTAAAATAATACAAATTTATAATGAATAGGAGACACTGCGTACTGAATTCTACAGTGCTTTTCCTTAAAGTTTTTCCCTTTTATTTTTTGAATGAATCATTTATCACTATTTTCACCTACTACAAAATGGCGGCACATTTAATAATTACTTGAATACATCGATGTTCAACTTCATAAATTGACGAAATAAGCTGACTTCACTTGAGAAAATGTTCGAAACGGTTGTCTTGAACTTTTTGACATAAGAACAGCCTAATCGATATTTCACGTCCAATTTTTTCTAAAACTGTAACATCGATATTTCTACAAATATTCATTATTCTCTGCCGTATATCTAATATCGAAGCAGATTTAGTTTCGTACAATTTTGCGCTTGAAACAGCCACATAAAAAACTCCAAAGGTGTCAAATCTGGCGAGAGGGTCCTCCCGTTCCGTAGGACCTCGACTACCAACCCAACGACCGAGGAAATTGATATCTAAATGGTTTCTTGCTTGTCTGAAGTTGTGGTGCGCCATCTTGTTGGAATACAATATTCATATCGAATTCATTAGGATTCGCTTCGACAATTTTGGTGATTAGAGGGCTTGCTGACCAGATTTGAAACCTTTTGATTTTCTTATGGGGCTATTTGAAGCACAAAAGTTGTACGAAACTGAACTTGCTTCCACTATTGGATATACGGCAGAGAATAATAAATATTTGAAGAAATATCGACGTTACAGTTTTCGAAAATATTAGACGTGAAATATTGCTTGGGTTCTTCATTTCCATTTCTTAGCACTATACCAAAATATGAAGGTGGCAGGGTCTCTAATAAAAATATTGCTGGATCTGTACCGCCCCTGACGGCCGGTTTTTTTATTTCACACCTGACATATTTCTTCATTTCCATTTCTTAGCACTATACCAAAATATGAAGGTGGCAGAGTCTCTAATAAAAATATTGCTGGATCTGTACCGCCCCTGACGGCCGGTTTTTTGATTTCACACCTGACATATTTCTTCATTTCCATTTCTTAGCACTATACCAAAATATGAAGGTGGCAGAGTCTCTAATAAAAATATTGCTGGATCTGTACCGCCCCCGACGGTCGGTTTTTTGATTTCACTGCTGACATATTTTTTTATTTCCAGTTGTCACCACTATAACGAAATATGAAAGTGGCAGAGACTCTATTAAAAATATTGGTAAATTTGTACCGCCTCCGACGGCCGGTTTTTTGATTTCGTCACTGCTATATTTCTTCGTTTCCTTTTGTTAACACTATAACAAAATATGAAGGTGGCAGGGTGTCTGATTAAAATGTTGACAGAAGTATACCGCCCCCTGCTCGGATTTTTCGTTCAGTTTTCACTATTTTCTATAGTTTCCGTTATTTCAAATATTCATGATGCCTTCAAAATACATTTTTCACTGTTTCGGGAAAGGGAATAGAAAATACGAAATATTGCTGAACTTTATTGCCAAAGTAACTGAGGTGTTACGAAAGGGTATACTAATGGTTCGAGAATGTGTACGCCTAACATGCATGCAAACAAAGGATCGCAACTTATCAGTGTGCATTGCGGAGGAAATAAAGGATGGGTTTCGAATTCTTTCAAATTATGTGGTAGAAAACTTGAGTACTGCAATGTTGACTATCGTAAAAACATGGAACCTGATATTTTCAAAGAATGGTTTTAAAACACATTGATTCCAAATTTGGATGCGAATATAATGTAATAGTTTTTGACAACGCTTCCTATCATTCGCGACGATTCATCAAAGTACCGAATTAAAATTCGAGGACAGATGAAATACGAATTTTTTAATGGATAACAATTTGTTTTATGAAGATTACTATATGAAAACCAACTATTTTAAGTTTTACAGACCAAAATCAATAAAGTTTTCAGTTGATAAAACTATATGGAGATTGGACACTTCATGTTAATGATGGAAATACATTCATTATTGATGAACGTGTGACACTTACGAAAGTGAGGTTAGTAATCCCTTTCACTTGCCGCGTTTAGTAAACATAACACTTCCAACAACTGATATAACTCTTCCGAAGATAATATAATATTGGCAACCCTAGATAGTTGGTGTTTTTATAGTTTTTATTTTTTATCTCTCATTGTACGTTGGAAATAAGATGAAAAAAAATCACTGTCAATGATTTCATTACTGTCAACTTTCAACTTGACATCATAGTGTCCATGGGAGTCAAACTACTGGAAAATAATTCCATGAAAATCAAAAAATAAATAGATAAGTACTTTTTAATCATTCTCATATTGATTTCAATATAAGAGCCACCGGCAGACAGCTGTTTCAGCTTATTGGGCATCTTCAGTACCGGACAGGCGGTCCTCGATTGAAGACAAAATGAGAAAAACCAAGAAAGTACTTGATAAAAATAGCTGCGTATATATATATATATATATATATATATATATATATATATATATATATATATATATATTCAGATAAAAGTATCCACCTTCAACTTTTATGTATCAAAGTACACTATCAATAGTGACTACAAATCCTAGTTGACAATGTCAAACTTTAATAAAAAGTAGAGTTTTTTGTTGTTTGGATTTTTGAAGTAAAATAAATAGCACAGTTAAACAGATTAAAGAGTTTGAACTGTTGTACAACCCATTTTATTACAGGCAAATAAGGTGAAAGTAAAAAATAAGTAAAATTTGTGCTATTAAAAAAAAATTTGTTTATCTCATAAACTAACCACTTCAACCTACAAGTATTATACATTTTTGAAATCAACTTAAAGAGTAGTATCCAAATTTTACATAAAAAATATGAGAAGTAATTAAAAAAAAAGGATGATGCTAGGGGTGAGGGGGTGGCTTTTCCAGTAAGTTCAAATAAGCCATAATGCTTGCCCCTTCCAACATAAATTGACGTGTTTTTGGATTTTTCCTGAATACCAGTTTTACAAAAGTTATTAAAGGTGGATACTTTTATCTGAAAAGCACTGTATATATTTCTTATATAGTTATTGTAATTCTTATATAATCAGGAATGTTCATTGGACAAATAAATTATTTAGCTTTCTAACTATATTATGAAAGGGGAGCTGTTGAAATGTTGGTTATACTATATCGTTTACTTGCACTATACCGATCTCAAATATCATAGAATCTGGTATCAACACCCGTTATTCGCATTTTGTTCATATCGCTGACCAGTGAGTTAATATTAATAATATCCGAAACCAATTTCCCTTCAACCAATAAAACGTCCTCTACCAATTTCCAAACAGGACTAAAGGATAACGCTATCGTATACAAATATTATGAAAATGAGCCAGGGAAAGTATTATCCCTTTCGATACCCTTAACCTCTTTACGCTGATTTGTTATTTCAATATAACGCAGGCATAGGGTATTGTGAAGGCATGCATACAGATAGCCTAATTGGAGGAAATAATGCGGGACCGTTTTGCTAAATATTATCCGGACGACACGGGTAAATGGAGAGTTTGAAGTTTATGTCGTATGGAAGTTCATCAGGCGTTTCGGTTATGTGTTGAAATGAAATGATTTTGTGTGAATATTTCAGGAACGATGGTTCATCCAGTGCACGAAGTCTGTTGAAAAAAATAAGGCGAATTTTCATTTTTCTCAAAAAATACTTATTTATTCATCTTTTCTATCATGTCCGCTTCAAATAAGTCTCCCTCAGGTATAACACACTCGTGACAACGTTTCTTCCAATATTCGAAGCAGTTCTGTCATGCACTTTTCGGTATGTCCTTGAGCTCTCTCAGCCATTCGGTTTTAATCTCCTCAATCGCCGCAAAACGCCTACCTTCCATGAGTTTCTTCTATCTCGGGAACAAACAAAATCGCAGGGGGGCGAATCTGTTGAATACGGTGGCTGAGGCATGATTACGATGTTGTTATTGGCCGAAAAATTACTAACAAGCCATGACAAATGATGCAGAAGCCATGAATTGTTTTTCCACAGTACCGAACGTTTTCTTCGTAGTACTTTTCGGAAGCAACGTATTACTTCGATCAAATACTGCTTATTGACCGTACGACTATGTGGGAAGGACCCCTGATGCACTACGCCACGGTTATCGAAGAAAACAGTGAGCAAATCCTTGACAGTTGATCGAACTTGGCGTGCTTTTTTTGGTTTTGGTCTCCTGGGCTTTACCATTGGCACGATTGAACTTTGGTTGACGCCATTATACAATTCCTGAGCGATGTTCATGCAACGGTTATGCTCATGCTACGGTTTTTTCGCTCAAATTTCATTAATTTTGGAACAAACTTCGCTGCCACACGCTCAATGCATGTCATGAGCCAACCGATAAGCCGACATCCTCAGCAACTTCTCCTATAGGAGACCCCGACACTCATTCGAGTGTCGGGGCCTCCTATATCGTGAGGGGTCGTCTACAGTATAATGACTTAGTATAATCAATAACTTCCCTAACTAACGGGTTTTCGTGAGTTTCTGCACAATCAAACCCTCGCCGATTCCTCGACTGAATGGATTGCTTGATGCAAGGCAGCTGCAAATCTCTGCGGATGGCTTCATACTGCACGAACCACGGAGCATTCACAATCATCCGTATCAGCTTATTTTGTAATCTCTCCCGAATGGAGATGTTAGACGGAGCCACTTGTCCCCAGACGCCTGGAGAATAGATGATGACAGCTCCCGACCCATGAAAGATGGAAGGAGAGCCGTGTGATCGGCGTAGAGAGGTATTTTCACAATCTCTGACCTCAGGAAGTCACTGGTGACGCTCAGAAAAGACCCAATCCACCGGATAAGGCCTCGAGGTAGGTCGAACGCGACTAGCTTATGCAGAAGACCCTCGTGCCATATACGGTTGAAGGCCTCCGAGATGTCTAAAAGAACAACATGAACTTTACGATAATGATTTACGGTAGCTTAGTGGAGTGTTCTCTCCTGAAGCTGAATTGTTCGTCAGGCAAAAAATTTCGGTCCTCGACTTATTCCTTGCGTCTTTGCAGAACGATTCTTTCAGCCAGCTCAGCCGTCGACGAGAGAAGACTGATCAGGCGATAGTACTGTGGGAACAGCAGCTGTTGATGAATTGTAATAGACTTTTGACGAAGTTGTGGACTTATTCCTCCGAGAGATGATGATTATTAGGTCTAGTGCTTTTACCGTGAGATGGCTGTCTGGCGGGAGTTGACCATTTCCCGATTTATCATGGGTTTCCATATCTTGCGTATCTCTACGCTAGTTTGGCTGAATGCGTCGTTGGACAGCATATATGCAGGCTGTATATTATTATTATTTTACTGCCTATATAGTATATACCAAACTGCGAGTCAAAATTTTCCAGTTAGAAACTGTATTTTACCAGTTATAAGTCAGATATATAGAACTTTGAATGGAAGTTTGGATATAAAGTGAAAATAAGTTATGTAGTTTTAGTGTGAGAACAATTCAAAGACTTGAAAATATATTGCCACTGAATGGTGAGTAACATGAAAATAAGTATTTCAAAATATTTTCACTTCGACTTTTCATTTCTCAACAAGGAACCGTTTCACTGTACCTCTTTCTATTTCTCTTTTCACTTCTTCATTATTACTTATTATTCTTTCATCATCTTCACACCGAAGAACAATAAATCCAAGTCGGTTACCACCATATGAAAAATTGAAACTTCCGCTGTCCAATTTGTGGAATCCATCACCTTCTACGATTTCTCCGATATATTGGTAATAAATAGTTGATGGCGTCGATGAACTTTGATATTATGATAAATTGGTTTTCCGCAGTATCCCCGCATAGAAAAATAATTGACTCCTCGAAAAGAGTCATTTAAGATATGTTTTCGATCTGTGGAAATCTCAAGAGAGAAGAGGAGCTTCTTACAACATGGAAATACAATAGTTCTCAGCTATTACTCGTCCTTATAGACAAAAAAACCGTGCAAAGCTTATTGTTGAATAATCTGAAAATGGAACTTTTAAAAGGTGATGATCGATTGTATTGCCAAACATGCGCCAAACCAAGTGAATGTTACAAGAAAACAAGTATAACTGATGCACCAGTCAATCTAATAATAACACTGATGATCTTCAAACATGACTCAACCTCTGACGTAAGCACCAAACTCTTACAAAAGTTCGAAATAGATGAACAATTCAAACTAGCAGACCACTATTATAATATTCGGACTGGTTTAAGTCGTGTCACGAAGTGTTCTGGCCCTACATTTTGTTTCATGAGAGAGACGACATTGGCATATCAAGATCTTTAGATGATGTGGTGCTGCAGGTTTTTCCGGGTTTTCGTGCAGCTGAAAAACCAAATGCGCCACTAGAATCAATGAAGTCGCCCCGGAGCGCCAATTAATTTTTATAGTTGTTTTATAATTTCATGATTGAAGGGTTATTGAGTCCGTTCATTTGCATGAACTACTACAACAAGCTATTGAATGTTATGTGTCAAAGTACAATTTCTCCGTGACTCAATATATGTCATTGGTGGTATATGCTTATTATTCGGTATTTATTTTGGATTTTCTTACAAGAATAAACGAACGTATTCAGAAAACATTTTATTGTGAGATTTTCACTAAACGATGTTACAAAAACGCAACACGTGTTTCGTCATACAATGGCTTCTTCGGGGGTGTTGCGTTTTTGTAGAATCTTTTAGTTAAAATCTCACAATCAAGGGTTTTTTGAATACGTTAGTTACGGATTTTCATCTAGTATCGGCCAATTCCACCATATATAGGAACAAACAAGTTATATCTGAAGGTTTTTTACATTTTTTGTATCCTTTTTGTATCCTTTGTATCCTTTGGAAATACGTATACATCATGGGTAGATAAACTACCCCTTCAAATTCGGAAACGTTGAACCGAGTCTTGTTAGTCCGACGTATCGGCTTCAACTTTGAAACTTTTTCAAGAAGCTATCACTACACTGTGGTCTCAGTCTGCCTACTTCTCAGGTAGTGACACGCTACAAAGGTTTTCTGACATGACGCTGCGGCCTGGCCAGGTCTCGTCGTTCTCTCCGCAACGGTCTCAATGTGCATACTCCCAAATGCCAACTTTAGGTTCAAATTCAAATATGGTTGTGAATATCTTTTGTTTGTGTGAATTGTATGAAAGGTCATTATTAATCAATTATGTACAAGAATAATTCGTTCAGGACAGTATCTGCTGGACTGACTGGATTAGAAAACAACTACTTCCCTGGCTAATACCATAAGGGCTTTGGATCACATCTATTATTCTGGATTATGGATTATACCCATCAACATACAGTGCAGGTGAGTAGAGACCGGTCTGAACCAATTGTTCTTGTAGATAATTGGATCAACAGTCAGTATTCAATTATGCGCACTGACTTGATATGAAAAGTTTCCTTATCTCATACAAGAAATTGGGCAAATTCCGATATGCGATTGATAAGTACCCTGTTTACCAGATGGGACTGTGACAAATATGTTGTTCGTCGTTCGCTTCAGCCTTGTTCGAGGAATGATACTCTGAAAGTAATCCTATTTTCAATTGTGGAATATTATTGACTTTAGGTTGATGATGACAACTACCTTGCATTGACAAGAGGTCTGCAAGTCTGTCGGTTTCAATAATTGAAAATCGATTCCGGTAGTTGTATACTTCTGTGAAGATTCCTGCATTGACACCTGTCGGATGTAATCCAACGTTCTTCATGGTAGTAGCCAGGAGAGTTTTGCATAGTCTGAATGGTCTTGAATGTGAAATGCAATCTACAGATATAAACAATTTCATATGGGAGGTTTGTCAGAAAATACTATTTCATATAAGAGAAGTGAATTTGTTTTTAAAATATGGGTAACTTTTATGTGTTATCTCTTCATTAGTTAGAAATTCGATAACATTTACGTCTCTATGTTGCATTATTTTGATGATGCATTACTATAAATGATACATAATTATCAACTACATAAAAACAGTACTGATGATGTGAATAGCCTAACAAGCATATAATAGTTCATCATATATTCACTATTGCTTCAACGTATCCGCCTCGTCTTACAATATAGGTTTCCGTTCAGGTAAAATTTTGCATCAATACATTTCTAATTATATTCTGAGTTGAACCCTGAATAGCTAAACTGAACTGAATGGAATATTCATGGATTATCTTTCCACCGAAGATATTTTCAAGGTGTTGTCTTTCTTATTTCGTACTATAAAATAATAATAATGATAACTAACCACTAACAACCTTAGCCTTTGATGAGTTGCGACACCACTTGCCCGAGCAACTGGTGCAAGACCGGACCGGCAGCCCAGGCGCACCCGTGAAGGAGAACTCTATGCTCCCACCGGTGCCGGCCGTGGGTCCACAGGGCTATCCACCTGGTAGATCCAACACTTGGTTCCCAATAATCAAGGAAGGGGCCCCCACAATCGACTCGCTTGGAGGAGTCAGAGGCAAGGTGGTGGGGCCCATAACGATGATTTGCCTACCGATGGCAACCCTGGCAACGACAACGGACGCTTTGAGTAGACGCATGAGCTGAGAGATAGCCTTATGCATTGCTACTAGAATAGTGAGCCCGCGCGAAGAGGGTACATGGCAAGATTGCATGCTCTGTGGTGTGAAACACATCCGGAGCATGCCGCCTTTTCCACCCAAAATCTTAGGGATTACGTATCATATCTTCGGCGGCCTGAGCTCAATGAACTGCGCAACCCGATAACCCCGGATGACGTTCGAAGGGCCCTTGTTGGTTCCAAGAAGTTTGCTGCTCCAGGCCCAGATGGGCTGAACACTTGGTGGAAAAAACTACCAAGTACTCACCGCCATCTGGCCAGAGTTTTCAACTCATGGCTGGACGGAGAGCAGCCGATTCTGAATTGGTTTGTCGAGGGGCGGACCGTTCTCATCCCCAAAAGCGGAGATTTGTCGATTCCTAAGAATTACAGACCGATAACATGTTTGAATTCGTGTTATAAGTTGTTTGCTAGGATCTTTATACACACAAATACTCATCGCAGTTGAATGAGTGTTCGAACGGATATATGAGCAGAGAGGGTCGAAGAGAGGAATCACTGGATGTGAAGAGAACCTGCTCATCGATAGATGTGTAACGCAGGACTCGATACAATATAAGCGTAACCTCTCTATGGCCTGGATCGATTACCGTAAGGCATGAGCTCATCTTGCATTTGCTCAGATGCCTTGTGGTACCCGACAACATAGTGAGATGCATTGAACAACTGATACCACTTTGGCGAACTCGCTTCACCATAACATCTGGTCAAGCAAGAGTCCAAACAGGGTGGGTCACTTTCAGAAGGGGTGTGTTTCAGGGTGATTCTCTCAGTCCCCTTCTCTTCTACATCTCACTATTGCCATTATCCGTTGCGCTCAGAAATACTCGAGGGTATAACTGTGGCACCCGCGGAAATCAGAGGCACAAGGTCAACCATCTGTTTTATATGAATGATCTCAAACTTTATGCCTCTGGAGAGAAGGATCTCCATCATTCCTTGAGGTTGGTGGAAGAGTACACGCATGCTATGGGTATGAAATTTGGGATAGACAAAAGTGCAATAGTTTATCTCAAAAGAGGATGATGCGGGAACTTCGGAGAGGATGTGCAGCTCGTAGATGGGAGCATCCTATACCATCTGGATACCGGAGAGACGTATATTTACCTCGGGGTAGAACAACGCCATTCAAAAGAGGTAACAGCAGTAAAAAACTCTCTCTCAGCACAAACTTTGACAGATCTGGTCATCGAAACTGTCGTAGAAGAACAAAGTTGCTGCCACGAATATGCTTGCCATTCCAATCTTACTCTACTTGTTTGGAGTAGTGAAGTGCACTCGGGAGGAGCTGTATCAACTCGACGTAAAGACCCGAAAAATGATGCATCTCTATAGGAGTTTGCATCCCAAATCGTCCGTTCCATGGTTGTGGAACGGACGATTTGGCATGGAAGCTAATGTGGTCTGATGTGGTCCTTCTCGACCACAAGAGCAAAACGATATTTATCGTGGAGTTTTCAGTTCCTGGCGAGACGAATATCGAGGAGGAAAAACGGATAAAATATAGAGATTTTCTCATCGAACTCCGCAGACTCTATCCAGATCACTCTGTCGAAATGGTTGTTCTGATTATTGGAGTCCTTGGTGAAATGATGTCCTCTCTACTCTCGAATCTTAAAATCATACCGGCTTGCCGCACTAAGGCAGAAATCTTAGCCGCACACATGCAGAAAGCTCTCATTTTTGGCTCACTACGCTTGCTCAGGGTATATGACTCTCGGACCCAATGATCACTTACCCCAAGGTGTGGGGAGTGGTCATTAGTTGATAATGCTGGCGCGCCCTCCCGAATGTATCGGGGCCTCGGGGGATAGGGCCTGACCAGCGCACACTACGGTGAAAAAAAAATCGTCCTTATCATTTCCACATTCAAAAGAATACAATAAATATTAGAAATTATGGTTCATATATAGAAATAAAGGGCGAAGTCGTCTTTACACAATAGAAAATATTTGGCCATCCTGCTGGTACAATACCTGTTGCCGTTCATGTTTTGAAAGATGACGAAGATGTTATGTTGGCAACATTGGAAACGCGGTGAGCGCCTTTGCGACTTTGTTGCTGACACATGTCAATGCTTTTTCGTGCGTAGCTTTTTCTGTTCTTGGCTTTGGAAATGTTTGTATATGTGATCATTGTGTTATGTGTGATTGATAAAACATAGTTCAATATGTTTTTGGGTTTATATTAAAACCTTGTTGGAACCCGATACCGACATAACAGAAGACAAACATGCTACTGATTTTGTAGAAATTTAGATATAGATATAGATATAGTTGACAAATCACAGACAATCGAAAAAAAGGCAATTCATTTCATCTCCGCGAATGCCGCACTAAACGGTAGTTTTGAAATAATCGCAAGTTTTGATCTTGAAGTGAGGACTGGAACCAAAAAAAGATCGTCTGTCGGGTTGTCTAGCTAGTAAATACATAATCCATGATCGTTTTTCAAAGAATCACTTACATTGTTCAAATTATGTTTTGAATATGTACCTGAAATAACGTTAACTTGGATTACTAATACCTCCCATCTCCGAATAATCATTCATCTTATGATTGTGATCGAACTGAAATGAAACCTTCTGTTTCCAAAATTTTTGAACCATCAGCAGAAATACAGATTTTCACTGATTAAAAAATACGTATATTCATCAGCTCGAAGAGGATGATCCTATCTATATAATATTTTGTATAATGTTCAATATTCCACTATATATTTCAATAATGGAAAAATGTATACTGGCTGTTCCTTTTATCATGTGGTAACATTGCTATATTTCAAACCGTAACAGATACGAAGACGAATAAATGGGAAAAAATTTAACTATCATTGCGAACAATACAATGGGCGAAGAAAATTTACAAAAACTATCGCCCTCCTCGAGATATACGGGAAAAACAAAAAATTCTGTGTTTCGTTTTTTTTCGAATGGACTTGTTATGTCGGAGAATATAAAAAATGGGAAACAAAAATGTCATTGTATTCAAAGTGTACTATGACAATGTAATAATGAATATTCGATGAAACGTTTCGTTTCGCTCCTCTCCATAATAGTAAGGGAACATTCAGATGGCAATATTCCCAAGGAAATGGATTGGAAACAATGGACCAATTAATTGGCCAGCTCGATCCCCAGAACTTATCCCTTTAGATTTTTCATTTGGGAATACATAAAGAATGAAGTTTTTTCAACACCGAGTACAAATATCGACCATCTCAAACAAAAAATGGGAGATGTAAGTATTACACCTATTATACTAGGAAATTGTCACAAAAATTGTCTGGACCGACAACTTATGTACATTCAACAAAGAGATCATCAATTCGAGCATTTGATGTAGATTGCCATGTAGCTTTGGTTTTTCGTATCAGTTAAATTTTTCCCAAGAGTTCATGATAAAATAAATTGTTTTTCTGTTCGTATTTAAATGAAAGTTGTTGGTGGCCATGTTGACACGAAACGTTTTATCGAATATTTATTATTACATCGTCGAATACAATTACATTTTCCTTTTCCATTATTGATATTCTTCGAAATAACAATTGCATTCGAGAAAAAAACAGCATTTTTGCTTTTCCCCGTGTAACTCGAGGAGGGCAAGAGTCTCCGTAAATTTTCTTTGATCACTGTATTGTTACCACATGATAAAAGAAACGGCCTGTAAATGATATCTCATAACAAACATCATCATATACAGGGTGTCCCTGGACTTCCTCTTTTCCTCTCGGGAATGTATAGATGGGGTCAAAATATCAGCAGTACTTCATATAACTTTTTTTCCTAAAATCCTTCGTTACCAAGTAACGGGCCCTCGAAGTTACAAAATGAAAAATGTTTTTCTTTGATAACTTTTCAAGTGAATATTCAAAATCATCCAAATTTTGGTAATTGACTAAACAAATGAATTCCGTCGATGAGCTTTCATGCAGGAGTCAGTTGTTTTGCTACAAAGTCAGGAACGGACTACCCTCGATGGTCCACACCCCAAAACTTTGAAATGACAGATAATTTTCAATATTTTTCAACAAAATAAGGTTACTTGGACAATTTTATGAATAAAAGTACTCGTGTGGAAAGTCGATCGGAGCAACGAGTCTTGATAAAAATGTAGTTCTACTCGACGACATCAAACCCGCTCGTCCACCATTATTTGAAATGAATAATTATCAAAGTAGAAATAATAATGATAACGTTAATTCAACAACATTTATCCTGAGATGTCTACCATTATTCGAAAATATTAGTTTTTAAGGAAAATGGAAATGATAGGTAAAATGTTCATAACGAATTTTTATAATGCAAACACGTTTAACTAACGAAACTCAAGAGCCTCAAGAGCAAACAGAAATGAAAAATCCGCTACAGAAACTGCTCGATATGACCACCTTCTCTCTCTTTATACATTTTCTTAGTCTGCGAAGACACCCTCTCTGTACTTGAAATAGCATTCCAGGGTCGTTTCGTATGGCTTCACAATGTAATGTTATTCTATTCAACAATGCATCTCTTGTGTGAATAGGGGTAGCGTAAACAAGGCTTTTTAGATGCCCCCACAGAAAGAAATCCAATGGATTTAAATCCGGAGACCGCGATGGCCATGAATATGGCCCACCTCTACCAATCCATCTATTGTGGAAAATATGGTTCAGATGGTCACGCACAATCAAACTAAAATGAGGAGGACCGCCATCATGCATAAACCACATATCTCTTCGGGTTTGCAATGGAACATGTTCCAAAAGTCCATTCAAATCGTTCTGAATGAACTCCAAATAACGTTCTCCATTCAATCGGTCCTGTAGAACGAATGGTCCTATAAGATGGTTTTCTATGATACCAGCCCAAACATTCACGTTGAATTTCCGTTGGTGTTTGGTTTGCAATATCCCATGGGGATTTTCTTCGGCCCATATATGGAGATTATGAGAGTTGATAACTCCATCTCTACTGAAACCTGCTTCATCAGTGAATAAAACTCGATTAATAAAAGTCATATCCTCTCTTTGCCTATCCATGAACCAATTGGCATATTCCAGTCGTGCTGGAAAATCTTGAGGTGTCATGGCATGAACCTTCTGGATGTGAAATGAGTGGAGCAGTTGTTCCCTAATTATTCTATGAATAGTGGACTTGGATGTATGGAACTGTTCTGATAGATTTCTGATGCTCATTGAAGGATCATCAGCGACGGCTTCCAAAATATTTTCCTCCAATACAACGGTACGTACAGTCCTAGGAGCGCCCTCACCACCTCGTTTTGGCAAAACTGTACCTACAATAATATCGAAATAAAACAACGTGCTCAAATTAATTATCAATTATTACATACCTGTCTCCCTCAAGCTGCGATCGACACGCTCGAATGTTTCTCTTGACGGTACCGTTCGATTGGGAAAATGCTCGGAATACAGACGACGAGCTTCTGCAGCATTACAAAATGCTCGTCCATAAAATACATGCATATCTGCATATTCATTGAATGTAAACTGTTCGGCCATATCAAAAAAATTCAAAATATCCTATAGAATATTGACAATACAATGATAGTCATATGACAACGCACCACTCAACAAAACAAAATCGCATTCCAGTTTCTCATTTTTTATCAAAACTTTCTAAAAGGTTTTTTTGTCAACATCTGTGAAAGAAATGGAACATAATTATTCCCTGGATATTTTTCACCTGATCATGTGCAGCCGTTTTTGTAGTTCATTCGTTTGCTTTTTATTAGTATAGTAAATATTTTTTCCGATGTGCGTTTTTTCAGCTAAATTTATATTCGTGTTAAAGAATTTCTCCCATAAAATTATAATTATCAGTGAAACTCCTCAACAGTTTAGCTGTGAAGAAGAATTTGAAACATTCGAATGCTGAGTTTCATGAGATTCAGATAACTGATCAATACGAAACGTGATTATTCCAAACGTATTATGTACATACAAAATATGGAATGAATTCGATATTTCATAGTAGAGTAGCTTGTTAGTTTAAAAACACCACGAATCTACAGAACTTGATATTTCTTTTGAAAAAATATCTGCTATCACAATTGTGACTTAAACTTCCATATAGGTACTGTACTTTTTGTTTACGACTTCATTTTAGCATACTTTGTATTATTCCTGTTATAAATGTTGTTGAATTAACGTTATCATTATTATTTCTGCTTTGATAATTATTCATTTCAAATAATGGTGGACGAGCGGGTTTGATGTCGTCGAGTAGAACTACATTTTTATCAAGACTCGTTGCTCCGATCGACTTTCCACACGAGTACTTTTATTCATAAAATTGTCCAAGTAACCTTATTTTGTTGAAAAATATTGAAAAATATCTGTCATTTCAAAGTTTTGGGGTGTGGACCATCGGGGGTAGTCCGTTCCTGACTTTGTAGCAAAACAACTGACTCCTGCATGAAAGTTTATCGACGGAATTCATTTGTTTAGTCAATTACCAAAATTTGGATGATTTTGAATATTCACTTGAAAAGTTATCAAAGAAAAACATTTTTCATTTTGTAACTTCGAGGGCCCGTAACTTGGTTACGAAGACTTTTAGGAAAAAAAGTTATATGAAGTACTGGTGATATTTTGACCCCATCTATACATTCCCGAGAGGAAAAGAGGAAGTCCAGGGACACCCTGTATACATTATTTATGAATCATTTTTGTGATCATCTCACTACGAACGGAACTATTCAGAACTATTTTGGTCTATCTGCAGGCATCTCACAGAAACCGTCATATGACCGATATTTTGAAAATACAATATCTAATAAGAAGTGAAAAATTTCAGATCGTGAGTGCAACCGTTTGGGGCTTTCAATGGTGCTCGTGGGAGAATCTAGATTATTGTAACGAATCTGAAATCGCCCCTGGCCGATATGTCGGCTAGCGAACTAACACATGACATCATCGCAGTCGGCAACTGTAATCGACAGTTGCTCTAGTGCTCGGTACTCTAGTTGAGTACCGAAACGACTCAAGAATTCTAGAACGATCGTTACCGATATACAAGGCCGGTTTCTCGTCCAAAGAGGGCAGTTGAGTTCAGAAAGTGAATCAAGCGGTTAAACAAGGAATTCAAATAGTGGAAATGAATTAAGCGTTAGTTGCTAAGCATTGTAAATAAATTAGTTTGTGATAGTGAAATATTGTTGGAAATAAATGTGTTTAAGACAGTGAATTCTTTAATTTGTTACATTATCATCATTTTGAAAATCCATGATGTATCCAAGGAGCATGTTATTGTGATACTAACACTATATAGTTCACAAAACCGCAACACATGTTTAGCTGTACAATTGCTTCCTCAAGAGTTTTCAAAGATGACAACGCTTTCATACTTTCGTACTTGTCAATAATTGAATTTTCAGTCATGAATTTTTTTCAATTCAGCTAACCAGACTATCGGCAACGACTACATCAGCCTCATATCAGTTTTGATCAAGTATTTCATTACTGCGAAGCAAAACCAAGTTTCCATTAAAATTCACTACCTGACATTAACCCTGTGCTATGTACTCTCTAGCCGCCACAGTTGGTAGCAACGTTATCAGCAAGTAGGGTGTAATTATTTGAATTAATTTATAGACACCCGATGTCTGCGATATTATATTTCACTGCACAAACCACTGGCGTTCCGGCACTATCTTTACTTTCCAAACTTGAGTGATTCTGATTCTATTTCCTGGAATCTGAAACAATATAGATACATTTTGAGATCACATAACAAAAATTTCAATTGTTTTGGTAACTTTTACCTTACACAAATAAAAAAAATAAAATTGTAATGAAAAACTTCATGAAGATGTAGAAATGACCGAATTATATGTTGTTGTTCATCAACATTTCCACTTATTAGACTAATTTTCATGTTCTGTAGACAAAAATCTTTTTACGAATTCGAAATAAAAAAAACAAAACTAATTAATTCAGTTTATTGTATGATTTTCACTATGAAAAGTATTACAAAAGTCGCGACACGTGTTTCACTATACAATAACTTTCTCAAGCCTAAACTCAAAAATATCCATTTTTGGATCGGATCAACACGTGTGATGAAAAGTGGATCCCCTAAAATAACAGGAGATGTTCAGTACAATAGTTGGACATCTACGAGTCAAATTCGAAATCCCAATGTAAAAGAGCATGGTTACTGTACGATGGTTACCAGTTGGTGATTCAGTATCTGCAATTGGACCAAACCATCACATCAGACTCATATTGTCAGGAAATCGACGAAATAAACCAAAAATTGCATCAGTAGCAGCCTGGTCTGCAGAAAAGATTATATTCTCATCCCTCAACAACGCTCATCCATACATTTCACAAATCACCGTCCAAAAACTGAATGAATAGAGGGTCAATGTTCTGCCTCACCCAACATAGATAGATAGATAGATTTATTAAAGCTTTCAATTTAAACAATTGATTAAACTCAAGTCAAAAAAATGATAACATAAATATTACAAATGTCACTTAATATTAATATAAATGAAAGCACGTGGTATAGGTAAATACAATAAGTATATAAAAATGAAAAATGACAGGAACAAATGAGTAAATATCACAGATAAAGATTGATGAGTAGAATGTAATATGTAATATTGAAGTTACTAGGAAGCTTACATTTGATACAGACTGAAAATGGTTATTTGTCCATGAATTCTTGTAATGAATATGGCTCAATGTCACACAAAGATCGAAAACACGTTTTTTTAAAAATTTGTCTTGTCCGATCTTCTTTGATACCCAAGGCTGAATGGTTGTAGAATTTAATTGATGCGTAATGCGGCCCATGCTCTATGTTTTTCAATCTATGTTTAGGAACAATATAATTCTGTAGCAGAGAGGTAAACAGTGATAACTCCACTTTTGAATAAAATTGAGTTAATACCTGTTTCAGACTTCACTCTTTTAACTTGTTATTGTGGTAAAAAATCGTAAGTCATGTTATGTTGGTTGCATAAATTTTTAGTTTTGAAATTGTAGTATCTACATAATTGAATAGGGTAAACAAACTTATCTCCTTCGACACTCAGGGCCGCGCCTATCCCCCACAGCGCCTGTGGGGGGTCGGCGTTTTCAACTTATGTTTTTTATTATCTGTTGATTTTGACCGTGTGCACCCTCAACTTGACTATTTTTCATTCAACAAATAATTTGTCCTATTGCATGGAATGGAATAAATCAAAAGCTGGGTGAGGGGACAATGAAATTCCATCTGCATTGATTGAATTGGATGAAAGTGTTATTGCTGATTCTACCATGGAACACTTAATTATATGTTCAGATAATTGCCCCAGTCAGAACCGTAACGATATTATGAAGCTCACGTATCTATGGCTATTAAAAGTTTGTCCAAATTTAAAATCTGTTGAACTGAGGAACTGAGGGGTCACACACACATGGATGCTGATCATGTTCACGCGCTAATTGAAAGATCTTTACGGAAGCAACCAACTATGGAAATATGTACTCTTTGGGACTGGCAACAATTAATAAATATGTCAACAGGTGCAACTGTCATAAAACTAGAGCTTTCTGATTTTAAACATGTACAATCAAGCAAAATCCCCTTTTATTAATGAGAAGAGAAATACTGAAAAAAAAAAAATCTGATATCACATGTTGTTAATTTTCAAGTTAAAGCTGATCATCCTAGCACTATATTTTACAAAGTGAATTACGAGGATGAAGCATTTGAAACACTAAACGTCATGAGATCTATTCGAAATCCAATACAATTGCCGAATGAATTACCTAGTTTTCGCAGTAATTTAAAAGGAATAACGAAGAAAAAGCATGATTATTCAATAAAAAGTTTGAAATGGGTCCCTAAATAATTCCATCCGTTCTATAATAACCTTCCCATTTGCAAAAAGAAAGATGAAGTTAGTTCTGGTGAGGAGGATTGTCAAAAAATTTTCTTTAATACAATTCCTAATTTTTTCATTCTTTAAAAATAATATCGTAAAATGTTTCACGTAATAATAATGTTACTGATATAAAATAAAAGTGGTTTTGCATTATAAGAGGTCAGTTTTTATATTTACCTGTGTTTTTAAACAGAGGTAAAAAGTCGTAAGTCCAAAAGTAGATTACAGGTAAATATTACTGAATTGATGATGAAAGTTTTTGAAAAGGCCATCAATTCAATTGATAAACCATAAGAACACCGTCACACATTGTGAAAAAAGTGTTCAAAAGTTAAAGTTAATTGTCATTTGCAGTTGTTTTCTCCATTATTCAATATTTTCATTTATGGACATACAATATTTCACCTCTCCGATACAGAATTGGATTTCTGTATATACTTGTCATCTTCAAAATTCTATTTGTTCTCGTTTACAAAAAGTACAAAAACATAAATATATATAGCATATTCATTAAGCATTTTGTTACCCTTGAAGGTACCACGACAAGTGTCTGTGTAATTCATATTGAACATTGTTTTCAATATACGTTTCTGCATTATGAAAATACGTTCCAGTTGTGTACTCCCTCCCCATACTAATATTCCATATTTCAGCAGAGGATAAACAGTCCAATAATATGCCGTTTTTTCAGTGCATCGATTTTCAAGTGACGTCCCAACACTCGAATTGCATAACACTAATTTGCTAGTTTTTTTGCAAGATAGTCAATATGTACCTCATAATTCAGTTTATCATCGATATAGATTCCTAACAGTTTTGTACTCGTTGAAATATCTAGTCTTTCACTATTGAGCTGAAAATACTCCGGAATAGAAATATTTATGTGAGCGTGTTTTAGATGTGTTCAACAATAACTTGTTGATATTGAGATGCTATTTGAAATGGATTTTTCCAAGTTAAGGTTCCTGTTTACTGGTACAATGAGATTGGAATCATCTGCATAGCTCACAACTTCAATACTTGATTGTTTGTAAATTTCAGAGAAATCATTTATGTATATAATGAATAGTAAAGGTCCAAGTACACTTCCCTGTGGGACGCCTTTTTCTATTTCAGTGAAGTCTGAGAAAAATTCATTATTTCGTTGCCTGATATGTACTTTTTGCTTCCTGTTACCATGAAAAAAAACCATGTTGGAAATCATTGAACAAACCATGTGCCACAGAAAAATTCATATTTTTCATTGATATAATAACTTTAAATCGTTTGGAGAAAGCTGTTAACAAACTTATGGGTCTGTAATTATTCATGTCATTTTGTTCACCTTTTTTATATATGGGGATAACTACGGCCAATTTCATTTGATTTGGATAGATAATGGATACTAGGCAATCGTTAAAAATGTGGCAGACAACTGGTGATAAGGACGGAATACACTCTTTTAGAATTTTTGATGGCACATTGTCTATACCACTGCTCATTTCATTTTTGAGTTTATAGCTGATTGGATTATTTCTTCTTCACTCACTGGATAAAGCAATATCAAGTTGTGGTTTGTTTTGCTAGTAGGTTTTTTCCTGTTTAGAATAGAATAGAATAGAATAGAATAGAATAGAATAGAATAGAATAGAAAAGAATAGAATAGAATAGAATAGAATAGAAAAGAATAGAATAGAATAGAATAGAATAGAATAGAATAGAATAGAATAGAATAGAATAGAATATAATAGAATAGAATAGAATAGAATAGAATAGAATAGAATAGAATAGAATAGAATAGAATAGAATAGAATAGAATAGAATAGAATAGAATAGAATAGAATAGAATAGAATAGAATAGAATAGAATAGAATAGAATAGAATAGAATAGAATAGAATAGAATAGAATAGAATAGAATAGAATAGAATAGAATAGAATAGAATAGAATAGAATAGAATAGAATAGAATAGAATAGAATAGAATAGAATAGAATAGAATAGAATAGAATAGAATAGAATAGAATAGAATAGAATAGAATAGAATAGAATAGAATAGAATAGAATAGAATAGAATAGAATAGAATAGAATAGAATAGAATAGAATAGAATAGAATAGAATAGAATAGAATAGAATAGAATAGAATAGAATAGAATAGAATAGAATAGAATAGAATAGAATAGAATAGAATAGAATAGAATAGAATAGAATAGAATAGAATAGAATAGAATAGAATAGAATAGAATAGAATAGAATAGAATAGAATAGAATAGAATAGAATAGAATAGAATAGAATAGAATAGAATAGAATAGAATAGAATAGAATAGAATAGAATAGAATAGTTTATTGGCTACGTGATACATTTGAACAAATATTTGTAGCAAGTCAAAACACAAAAACTTATGAATATGACGTCATATATACAAATAAAACTATCACAATGCTTGTATAATAGAACATTGTACATAATAATAAAAACAATCAATCAACTAATGTTGAAAATGAGAAAAATTGTTACTCACTCAAAGTCACATGAATTATCTATGTTGTATAACATGTATTCATCTGTAGAATAAAAACAGTGATTAAAAAAAAAATGATTTCAGTTTTTGCTTGAAACAGTAGAAACTGGGTTGTTTCATGTGACATGGTAACTTATTATAGAACTTCAAATTCAATGAATTATTTTGTGAGGTGCTCAGTCTGAATCTCTCAGTTATTACCAGATTTCCTGATATTGTAGGATATTCATGTTGTTGCGATTGTAAAATGTATTTTGATTCATTTTTATGAATTTCAATCAATGTTTCATATACAAAAGCTGTAGGAAGCGGCATAATTTTGAGATGAATAAAAAGTGGGCGACAATGATCTTCAAAGTTGGCATTAGATATTAGACGTATAACTCTTTTTTGCAATATAAAAATTTTTTTGGAATGACAAGAATCCCCCCACAACACTATGCTATATACCATGTGACTATGGAAGAGTCCGAAGTACGAAGATTTGACCGCTCTGACGACAAAATCCTTCAGTTTACGAATCATAAATATTACACTTGATAATTTCTTGGCCAGTTGGTCAACATGACATGACCAGTTCAATCTGTCGTCCATATGAATACCCAGTAGCTTAACACTTTTACCCGAGGTTAAATACGTATTTGTGGAAATTATAAGATTTTGATTTTTAGCCTCATTGAGCAGGAGTCTATTTGAAACAAACCAGCTACTTGCAGACTTCATGGTGGCGTTGGCAGAAACATTCAAATCATTAACACCACCGTGACAGTCCACCAAAGTGGTATCATCCGCAAAAAGAAAACATTTATATATAGTATAAACAAGATTGGTCCCAGTACAGAACCCTGGGGCATACCATGTTTGATAGATTTCACATTCGATTTAATCCCATGTACTGATACACACTGTGATCTATCGTGCAAATAGGATTCAAAGAATTTAAGAGACAGTCTACGGATACCATATAGGAAAGTTTTTTAAGCAGAATATTATGCGAAACACAATCAAATGCCTTCGATAGATCGCACAACGTTATGAATGAATGTCTGCCCTCCTCAAAACCTATCACTATACTGGATATGATATTCAAAAGAGTATCTATTATGGACTTACCCTTTCTATACGCAAATTGTCCGGGGCAGAAAAGAGAATTAGCTTCTAAGTATGCTATTAATCTGCTTTTGACAATTACCTCGATAACTTTTCCGAATATAGGTATTATTGAAATAGGTCGAAAGTTGTCAATAATATGAGGGTCTCCGTTTTTAAAAAGAGGTAGGACTACAGATTTTTTTAATATTGCAGGAAAAACCCCATGAGAAAAACATTCATTTATTGATAGGGATAATAGGTACGTAAATTGGCAATACTTTTGATGATCCCACTGTTAAGCTAAAAAAAATCCGAACAATTGGAGTTCTTGAGAGACTGGATACTTTCCATTACTTCCCTCGGGGTCGTGGGGAACAATACGAAGGAGTTAACTGGTGTTTTAAGATTTTTCAAGAAATCTGCCGCTTCATAATTTACTTCAGGAAGAGAAGAAATGAGATAATCTACAATGTCAACAAAATAAGCATTCGTCGTTCTCCGAATGCGGTGTATCAACCTCCCTTGAAGATCTCCTATTACATTCATAATTGATGATTCTCCAAGTATCTCTACTGATATTTGGAGAACATGCCAAAAAACTTATACGATCATACGATTCTCGTTTTGTCAGTTGTATAGACTTTTTGTAATATTTGCGTAATGTTTTGAAGATTTTTTCGGTTACCAAATCTTTCCTTGCGTTTTGGACAACCCTGTTGTTCGAGAGGATTTCCCTCTTATAGCGCAATTCATCACCGAACCAACTGACTGGGGGTCTTTAATCGCGATGATGTCTCGTCCTCCTCCACAAGAAGTTAACCCAAAGCATCCGGAGAACGATCCGTGTTTTCGAAAATACTCCAGTCGAAACATTCAAGGGCGCCCTTAAATGTGTCTATAGCTGAAAAATAAATAAATCTTCTATCAATTGCGTCTTTTTTTATGTAACTGTAAATTCACTCAGCATGTATTGTCCCAAGTGATTTGATAGACAGGGTTCAAGAGCACCCGTCATAAAAAGATCATCAGGAATATTAGTTAAGATATTATCTATGCAGGTAGCAGTGTCTAGGGAAATTCTTGTGGGTTCCTTGATTGTGACAGTCAAATCAAAAGATTCGAATAAATTTGTTACTTCAGAACAATAACGTGTTGTTGATAAAAAATGTATATTGAAATCACCGAGAAGTATCACTTTACTTTTTTTCTTCAATATCTTTTGTAGACAAGCATCCAATGTATTCATAAAACTATCAAAAAATTTCCATTACAAAATCTATACAAACTAACAACGTGTACACCCGAAACCTCAATGCCACATATTTCTATATCCAAATCAATACAAAGTTCCTTAAAATTGAGGGGTTTATGAGTAATAGTTTTTTTAACAAAAATCGCAACACCTCCATGAATATTTTTTTGTCTACAGTAGTAACTGGCCAAATAGTAACCTGATAAGTTCATTACTTCAAGATCAATTTCACTCAACCAGTGTTCAGAGACACAAAATACATCAAAGCTGTACTTCCTTAAGAAGATATTTATAACATCGATTTTATTTGAAATGCATTGAACATTGATATGAAAAACGCTCAATTTATTCGAATTCGGAAAATCAAAACTCGAAATGTTCAAGTTTCAATTGTCATGTTGGATCTCAGGTGAAAAAACTCGCTGACGCGAGTTCCCACAGGCCAGATTTGAGGATTTATTGCCGGCTCAAAGTTTTTTCATGTACAGGGTGATTCAAAAGTACTATGACAAACTTCAGGAGGTGATTCCTCACAATATTCTAATATGAATTGTCCCAATAAATAGATGTCCGGAAACGCTTCGTTTCCAAGATACAAGATGTTGAAGTTTCATTTTTATTTTCGTTTTTTTCAAGTAACTTTTGAAATACTGAACTTAAAAAAACGAAACTTGATAATAGGAGGTTTTTGAGGTGTCGAATTCGAACCTGATGTTCTTATTGCTCTTACTCGTAGAGGACGCCACCTACACGTCTTTTTCTTTTTTAAAGATTCATAGCTTTATTGGGCGTACTTCTAGCACATTTTTCAGTAAAAAAATCGATTTCTCTATCATATCTACGTAAATGAGCTACCCTTGTTACTAGTCGCTGTAAGCAACCGTTTTCTAAATATTTGGACTTGAAAACCTCAAGTCGATTATTTGATAATCGCTGAAGTTATTACGAATATTTTGCTTTTTTCACAAGAATGCTTTGGAAATGAATTTGACGTTTTACTCGTTTGAAGAGGTCACTACTGTTGGGTACGTTCTTTTATGACATCCTTAAGCGAAATAGTTATTTGTGTATCAAGGGTGCATAATCAGTATGTCAAATGTCAACATTTTATTTCAGGAAATTTTGAATACTTATGTAGAATAAACTAAAATAAACGAAACTAAATTGTATTCAAATAAATTGTTGGAAGTGTCCACCTTCAGCGAAGATACAGGCATTCAGTCGTCTAGTAATTGTATCTCGTACCCGCTCAAAAATTATTGGTGTGTGGGCCGGAGGCCCATCATGCATAAACTACATGCGGATACGAATTTCTAATGGTACATTCTGAAGTAGTCCCGGCAATTCATTCTCTAAAAAGTGTCTGTAAGTTGCGCCATTCAGTCGGAGCGGAAGAAAGAAAGGACCTATCAAGTAATTATCAATTATTGCCGCCCATACATTTACAGAAAATTGATACTGATAATGCCTTTCACTAACTGCGTGCGCATTTTCGAGAGCCCAAACATGGTTGTTATGAAAGTTTGTGATAGCATTTCGGGAGAAGTTTGCCTCGTCCGTGAAGAGTACATATCTTAAATATTGAGGATTTCTAGCCAATTTCCTCAAAAACCATTGACACATAGTAATGCGTTGGGGAAAGTCTCGTGGCAAAAGAGCTTGTACCCTTTGAATATGGTATGGATAAAACTGTTGATCGTGGATAATTTTCCAAACTGTGGACTGAGAAGAATTGACAGCTTCAGCAATTACTCTTGTGCTTGTTTCGGGATTCTCCTCGAGAGCGTTCAAAACAGCTTCTTCCAATTCTGGGGTTCGGACTGCTCGTGGTCTTCCAATAATATCAGCTGCCCTTTCGAAGCTTCCTGTTTCTGCCAAACGACGGTGGAGACTAGCAAATGTTGGAGCTGAAGGTAGTACTCGATTAGGAAATCGCTCCTGGTAAATATGTCTTGCTTCACGCGCATTGCCATCCGCAAGGCCATAAACGAAATGCATATCGGCTAAATGAGCATTATTGTTTAAATAATCCATTTTTTCAAAATAAGTGTTTTCTACTTCTACTTACGGAAACTTTAACAAAACGTCTAACTGTCACAAAATATGTAATTATCAAAACTACTCACAAACGTCAAATTTATTTCCAAAGCATTCTTGTGAAAAATGCAAAATATTCGTAATAACTTCAACATGCATCGATTATCAAATAATCGACTTGAAGTTTTCAAGTCCAAATATTTAGAAAACGGTTGCTCACAGCGACTAGTAATAAGGGTAGCTTATTTACGTAGATATGATGGAGGAATCGATTTTTTTACTGAAAAATGTGCTAGAGGTACGCCCAAAAAAGTTATGAATCTTTAAAAAAGAGAAAGACGTGTAGGTGGCGCCCCCTATGAGTAAGAGCAATAAGAACATCAGGTTCGAATTCGACACCTCAAAAACCTCCTATTACCAAGTTTCGTTCAATTAAGTTCAGTATTTCAAAAGATATTTGAAAAAAACGAAAATAAAAATAAAACTTCAACATCCTGTATCTTGGAAACGAAGCGTTTCCGGACATTAATTTATTTGGACAATTCATATTAGAATATTGTGAGGAATCACCTCCTGAAGTTTGTAAAAGTACTTTTGGATCACCCTGTATAGTCACCTCAAACGAAGAATAGCGATCTAGAAATTTGGCAGCTAGTGATTGACATTCAACTTCAGGAAAATGTGTTTTCGAAACATTTTTTAGTTCCTCGGATGTGGTATTCCTATTTACTCTGCATACATGCAGAGATTTCAGTTTCGGTACTCCTTTAACGGTGAAGTCGACCTTTTCACCATAAACAAGTCGTTTTTTCCTGAATCTCTTTTTTCTGTTGTTGACTTCTTTCCAATCTTCCCGTCCCTGTTCCATTACATCCTCAGTTGGATCCCTAACTGAATTGATGATCTCCTTGCATTTTCTTTCACTTTCAATTTTCAGTAAATTTGATGATACTTGTGGTATCGTGATTTTATTCTGTTTTATCATCAAATCGCTTCGAATATCCAAATTATCATTACGATTTTCTTTCGTTCTATTGTCTACAATTTTTCTTTTTTTCTTTGCTCGTCCCAGGATGAGATGATGTATTTGTTACTAACTTTTTTGAGGACATTCCTACAGCGTTTTTTTCCGGTGAACAGCTGGTAGGAATCGCCGTACTGCTGTTATTAATGCATTTATTCAGAAGACCAACGTGATTATTGAGAATTGCTATTTTATTCTTCGATACGGAAATCATTTCGTCTTTCTGCCTGAGAATATACTTGAATAGAGCTGAATCCAGTTTACCTCCGGCTTCTTCTACTGCATCGTAGAATACATAATCTATTGGTTCACACTTGAAATCATTTGGAACTGAGTTTTCATCAACATTTGCACATTTGAAATGTACGGATGCGGAACAAAGCAATCCTTCTATTATATTTTACACATTTACTAATTAAATTCTGAGAGAGTTCTGGACGTACGTCTGCACTGCTCGACATATTGTCTACGTATCCTACCTATGTTATGAAAACTTTCGATAGCTGGTGCAGTGTTTACAAAATGGACATCATTTAAATCATTTGCTAGATTCACTCCTCAGACCTCTCGCCAATCGACTACCATCTTTCCAAGTACTTCGATAACTTTCTCACCAGTAGAATCTTCGCCAAATAGAACCAGGCAAAAACGACCTTCGTCGATTTTATCGAATTCCGGGCACCCAACTTCTTTGCTGACGAAATTATTCAGCTTGTGTTACGTTGGCAAAAATGTATTATATTTTGCCCTGCAAACTGGTTCCCCATAATTTCTATTACCTCTTTGTTGAAGGAAAATTGACGACTCTTCAAACTTTTTTCTCAGTTGACGAAAGTCATGAAAGTTGGAATTATCCAGATCTGGGAATACGGGGGTTGCTCGAGTAATTCGAACCTTAAACCACGACTTGTTGCATAGCGACATACGATTTGTGTGCAGGGGTATTGTCCTGCAGTAACAAAACAACTTCGGAGAACTTTCTGCGTTACCTCTTCATAATTTTCAGTAAATTTCATTGATTGTTCTACCATTTTCCAGAAAATTATTCATGGTTACAATCAAAATGCTTTGGAACTTTGAATATGGTTCAGAATATATTTGTTTAAATTAAATGCGGTGTATTTTCAGAAGAGATTCATTTTTGGGTATTTTGGTTTTTGGTTTTAGTTTTTTACTTTTACATCTTCATATAAAAAATATGGAAATCTTCCAAGACCTATTTGGAGGTCTGAATAATTGCTGCCAAAGCTATGATGCGCTGTGAATCTGTTTATGCAGCTTCCCGAAAAACCTCTAAAATTATAATTGTCTACCACTTGAAGTATACTCAAGTAACTATACCTTGAAAGAATATTATATTTTCTGTCCCTTAATGGCACTTTCAAGCTACTACCATCAGTAGAAGCAAAATTTTATATGCTAAGATTCCATTGGTGTGAAGACAAACTGAATATTATTATGTAATCTGTTTCTGTTGGTATGTATCTATGACAGTATTTTTTTTTAAATTTTCTATCACTTGTAATATCCCGAAGTAAATACAAAAATCAAAGAATATATTTCATTATAAAACTGCATTAACGTGTAATTGGGATTCTTCCAGTTTGGATTTGGCGTCAAAAATAAAAGCTTCGTTTTGATGGGGCTTTGCTTGCTTATTAGTTTTTTTAAACACTCTCACTGGGCATATTTCTTCGTTGGATGTATTCGGTACCTAGCCACTTACTGTCAGCCATTTTTTTGGGTGGTCTTGGAGAAAACCGGGTTCAATGCGGCCTGTTGGTTCCTATCTATTGTCAATTTCCTCCACAAAATATTCGAGTTGTGCTGCCGCTCCTTCATATCCTTTCCAGGCGAATTCATGACCAGCAACAGAAAAAAAATTGTCTGCAGTCCTTCCGGAGTGTTTTCGTCCCAAAGCTCGATAATTTTCCTCAGCTCGTCTGATTCCAGCGCTTAGCATGTTTTGCAGTTCTTGCATTTAAAAATTCTATCTCAGGGAATGGATTAAATTTGCGATTTTAATTTTCAAAAAAAAAAATCTGCTACTGCTTGGCTGTGGAATTCCATGAAACTTTGATAAAACTCTCTTTCTAGTCTTCGGAATTCTTTTTTTGCATGTTGAACCCATAGTCTTCAAGAATAAGCGCCAGTTCATCCACAGGTATATCAGCTCTATCCAAATTATACGATTTTTCTTCGCAAAAGTTTGTCAACTGCTCAATCTCCTGGCGAATATTTTCTTTACTTGAAAACTGAAATAATAATTTCAAGGTTAGGGTCTCAGTTACCATAGCAACTTGACCCTTGAGTAAACGGGTGAAAAAATATACCAAGAAAGGACGGGTTGGGTCTGAGATAGACACATTTGTTATTATCATTATCTTTTTTAAATAAATTGAATTGATACTGTTCATGCAAAATTATGTTAATTGTTACTTTCACTATTAACCAATAACAAATACGTTCGGAACGTTAATTTTGAGCGCAGTCTGGGCATGTATGCTTGGAATGTTCCATACAAATCATTTTTTACAGATGTGACAGAAAAATCTTGTTTTGCGATTTCGGCAAAAGACACATCTTCGATGTGTTCCTTGTAGTGGATCTGCTTGCTCAACCAAACTCTGTCCACTAAACTTCGCAGCTTTCAGCCTTACATCTCTTGATATATGTTTGTCAATAGCTCTTCTCTTTGGCTGTTCCGTAACTAAACTCATTCCTAGTTGTTTCAGGTATTTTCTCCTTCCTGTTTTTGTGATAACCATATCCTTATTGATGGTCCTATATATGATGAACGAATTTATTGCACTGACGTTGAGCAAGGAATAAAATATTGTCATTGGCCATCTCCTGGTATTTCTTGATACATCGTATGATGCCACCATTTGATCCACACATTCTACCCCCGCTTTTGTCACATTATACAGGGTGATCATTTCTGGCTTATTTTCATCTTCAGTACTTTCTTCGATTTTATCGTCATGATGCATAGTAGACAGTAATACAACTGATTTATTTTTTTTCGGTTTATAAGATACTAAAGTCATGTCTTTAGTGAAAGCAAACATACTAGTTTTAGCAGGTCTTCGCACTGTTAGAAATTCTGGTGGAATTTTCACTTCATTCTTGCGCAAAGTTCCCGGAAGAGTCAATTTATGATCAGTCAATAGTGATTGTGCTAAGGGGATAGAGGTAATCCAATTATCCATCGTCAGTCGGTAGCCAAGCGGTTCGGCGTGGGTGCTTTGTTCACTCACTCGAATTGACTGCCGTGTTGGTCGGTGGTTCAAGCCCTAGTCTGAACGATCGATCTTCACTTGCTACCGTCCAACCCATGTTAGGAATCACACGTTAAAAGGCAAGACCTCGTTAATCCTTAGCTCGCACAAGTTTCGACTTCTGAGGGTTGTCGTTCGTAGGGGTGCGACAGCTGGTTAACGGAAAAACAGATTTTCAAAACAGACAGATGTTTCTTTTGCTATCATGGATGGGCTCTGTCATTCTGACAACAACGTCAAGAGATTTATTGCTCACTTGGTATGGTCCAGCTGATTGGGTTCCTGTATACACTTCCATGTTGAACGTATAATACATCCTAGCATCTACAAGCGAATATATTTTTATTCCATATCTTGCAGGTTTATTAGGTATGTGCATTCGGAAGGCACATCGGTCACGGAAGGCTAATAGCATTTCATCAATCGTGACGTATTCTCCTGGCGAGTAATGATTTCTGAATTTTCCATTTACTTCCTCAAACAATTCCCTAATAGGTGCAAGATTGTCGGTTTTTTTCCTCTCTTCACGTGTATCGACATCATCAAAGTGTAACCGTCTCATCAAAAAGCGGAATCTTCTTTTAGCCATAACTGCTGGGAATATCTCCAGACCAGTACCATCTGTTGCCCGTAATTCGTAAATAGTGGTTCGACCTCCTTTATGGACACCAGCTAAATATAACAGGCCGATTAGTGCTTTGATTTCCGTTATATCTGTGTATCGTACGTCGTATTTATCTTTATATGAATGAGCTACTTTTTCAATGAACTGATTGGTATATTCAACTATTTTCTGTATGTTATCTGAAAAAAATAGCTTCCAAGTTTCCATTGCAGTTTTTGAGTTTTTTGCAACGCCATTACACCTGGCAGCTTTTTTTTATCAGATTATGTTGCCTAGTTCGAACATTCTTTGGAAAGCAGCACTTATTCCATTGAAAACCAGTTTTTCCATAATAAGACAGGTGACGATGTATACCACGACGTTGATCCATATCTACAATCATTTCTTCCTCTTCATCATCCATACTCAGCTCCTGTTCTGAATTTGCACCTTATTTGTGAACAGTCACATCCACATATTTTGATACAAACAAGTTATAGTTAAACACATCCAAAAAACGGAAAATAATTTTTACTTTTATGCCTCTTATCAACAAACTAAATATGTTTTTCAGCCCGCACCTTATTTTTGAACAGTCACATCCACATATTTTGATACGAACAAGTTATTCTATTCATCTAAAACAGACTGCATTTTGTTCAAAACTGTTCACAAAAATATAACTTTTACGGAGTATTTTCAGCTCGGTAGTGAAAGATTAGATATCTCAACAAGTACGAAACTGTTAGGAATTTATATAGATCTAAAGAAATGAACTTTAAATGTTCAAGCCCGTCTCGGATATACCTACACAGTAGGTTGAATGGATTGACGTCTATCAGAAAACAACTATTTCACTGGCTAATACCACGAATGGCATTGGATTATTTCCGACAGGCGTCAGTGCAGAAATCTTCACAGAAAATTTCCTGCATATGCAATTGGCAATACAACTGAAAGATTCGACTTTCAATTTTGGAACATGCACACTTGCAGACCGGTTTTTGGCTCCTTAACCACTCGTCATGCAGGTCAACATCTGTTCCTCATAAAGTGTAGATGTGCTATTTTACCTCGTCAATTTCTGACGAAGTGTAACTATGAAATCAAGTCAGTTGATTATAAAATACATTTAAATTGTAAAGTGTCAGTGTACCCATCATGGACAACGAACCACCACCCAATGGAGGGGGTCCAACCAGCGAAGATCATTCATCGATTCAGCAATCGCAGTTTCCAAAATCAACCGGTCAACAATTGGAACTAAACACTGAATCTGATAGTACACATGAAAACACACAACAAAAAAGTAAGGTATTCAATTTACAAAAATCCAACGTCTATTCAGACATGGCATATGTTTTCATTGAGAAGGTCAATGACCAAAATATTGGTAAATTACATCCCATGGCCGTAGGTCATATACTCCATCAAAAACTAAGATTACAAAACATCAAAAACATTGAGAGAGTAGGCAAAAATAGAATAAGAGTTCAAATGAACAGCATCAGCTAATAAATTAGTTATGAATACAGAACTTCCAAAAGAATATTCAAAGGCATATATTCCTAATAATTTATTATACAGGAAGGGAGTCATCAAACAGGTGGACACCAGTTTTGATGAAAAATATCTTTTCTCGAATTTTCTATCCCCTGTTACTATAACTGAAGTGAAAAGAATCAGTAGAAAAATTAATAGGAATGGAGAAGACATAGTAGTACCGAGACAAACTATCATAGTAACTTTTGAAGGTAATATTTTACCATCTCAAATATTTATTAATTCCGTCGCATGCAACGTTGAACTGTACGTACATAAAGTCACACAATGTTTCAATTGTTTGAAATACGGGCATGTATCTAAAGAATGTCGAAGCACCATCACATTATGTATAAACTGCGGGAAGGAAGAAGATAAAACACATCTTTGCCGGGATCCGCAAGATAACTGTTGCATATATTGTAAGACGAATGGTTATGAATCTATTTCCAGGATCTGTCTAATGTTTGAAAAACAAGAGGAAATCAAGAAAAAAATGGCCGAAGAAAATATTACTTTTTTCGAAGCAAAAACTATCAGTCGCAATACGTACGCTTCCATATTAAAAACAAACAATACTCGTCAGATTTTAGATTTAAATTCAGATCAAGATTTTCCACCTCTTCACAGTGGCCAACCGAGGAGAAATCATACACCACGTATATGTCTCAACCGACCATATCACAAAGACTAAATACTCAGTATACAACCACAACAAGAACATAACTTCCCAACAACACCATTCCACTGCGGAAACAAGAAACGTGCAAAAGAAACGAAAAGCGTCATCACCTCTTACAAATGTAGATAACCCTATGTTTCCATTCAGATTTGGACCAGAGAATCCCATTTCTTTACCTCCAACAGAAAATAACATAAACCATGAACGAGAAGAATTTATAGCAGGGTTTTTATTAGTCTTGCAAAAAATAATCAGCGTAGTTGATTCATTTGAAGAACGAGCCTCATTAGATATTGAGAACATGAAAAAAATCGCGTTTACTCAACCCGGTAATCACCACGAAAATGTCAATGATGAATTTCAAAGAGCTAAATATTTTTCAATGGAATGCACTTTGTGTGTAATGAAGGCATTATCCCAAGCTAAAATTGACACCGCTATAATATCTTAAACTTGGTTTAAACCAAACAAGCAGTACAATTTTCATGGGTACGCAGTCATAAGGAAAGGCAGATGTAATGGAAAAACTGGAGTTGCTATCCTAATAAAAAATAACATACAATTCAAGGAAATATCACTGGAAGATATTCCTAAAAAAATCCAAGTATGTGCTGTAAACATTTATGACGACATATCTAGTATAAATGTCATAACTGTTCATTGTCCACCGGATATAACAATCAAAACTCGAACCTATGAGAAGTTATTTGGAAACATTCATAATGCTACGATTATTGGAGGAGACTTCAACGCTCATAAGGAATTATGGGGCTCTTACAAAAACAATAATTCTGGAAACAATATGGTAAATGCGTTGAACAACACGAATGCAATACTGCTCAATGACGGATCTCCAACGAAAATATCTAGGACAGCAAATAAATCAGCTGTAGACGTAACGCTTGCATCACCAGAAATCGCTGACAAAGTCACATGGACAGTAATAAATTACACTTTGGGATCGGACCATTTCCAAATACTCATGAATTTAAAGATACGCAAGACCCAAACTGACGGTGCTATTTTTCCAAAAAAGAAGTGGAACACAAAGAGATTGGCAAAAATATCAAAGTTTATTAAAACGATATCTCACTAACCATATGCCAAATTCTCACTCAGTGAATGAAAAATACCAAATTTTCATCAAAGGTATTGAAGAAGCAGGAACATATTCGATACCGCAAAACAAACCGTTCAAAAGAAAAAGACATCTACCTCCACCGTGGTGGGACGCAGACTGCGACAGACTAATAGAAGACAGAAAAAAAGCTTTACATGAGTACAGAAGAAACAGCACAATTGAAAATTATATGATTGTCAAAAAAGAAATGGCAAAAACAAAAAACGCCTAAAAACAAAAGCGAAAATACATTGTATATCCTATTGTGAAAATTTAAATAAAAACACACCCTCCGCAAGTTTATGGCAACAAGCAAGACGAATGCATAGAATTGTTTCCACAAGCACAACGTACGATAATAGTGGCTGGATAGAACATTTTTTCGAAAGAATCACACCATGTTGGGTGAACAAGGAAACAGATTTCGAAGTGAACCCAAATATCAGCCAACGATCATCACAAAGAGATATAGTATCTGCACCAATCTCCTTAAACGAACTGGATTTTGCGTTAAAACACCCAAACAAATCGTCACCTGGGCTCGATCAAATAACATATGATATGATTTGGAATCTACCACCTACAGCTAAGAAATTTCTATTGGGAATATTCATAATGTTTGGACTGAAAATGAAGAGATTGAAGACTGGAAGAAAAGCATTGCGGTGCCAATTCTGAAGCCAGAGAAAAAACCCTAACTTACATGAATCCTACCGACCCATATCTTTATTATCATGTATATACCCATCAACACATCATCGAGTGGTCCTAAGCTGAGAACTTGCACACAGAGGAACATTGGTTTGAGAGAAAATTCAAGGAAGTTGCTTACATGTTGTCCAACAACGTATTCAGCCAAGCCAGCGTAAAAATACGCAACATATGGAAACCCATCATCAAGCGAAAAATGACCATCTCCCGCCAAACGGCGGGAGTCCTTTATTTTCAATAATTAAATCAACCAATATGAAGGTACAGTTTTAACAGGTGAAGTAAGCAGAATTTTTTCAGAATCGAACGACTCTTAATTAAAAGCGTGTACTGGAAATATTCCTACAAATGCCATACTCCAACCAGTTTTCGTGGTTTGATCTCGTACTTCAGTTTTATAAAATAAACATTGAACGGTCATCCCGCATTATTGTTTGTGAAATATAAAATTCAGCTGCAGGGTAGGCCTTTGATAAATATTAAAATATGGCTTTCATTGGAACCACATATTTATAATATTAACCCGAAGCTCTCTCGTCAATTGAATTCAAACTAATTAATTTATCTCTTTGTGGTTTTAATCCATTTCAGTGGGAGCTCAAATTGTTTTTGACAATTGATAATTCCATTACCACCCGAATGAATTAAATTCCATCTGAATTTTGAATGAAGATACACATTTGCTGGAGGATTACTAATTTGAATTGTCATGACGTTGAAAGTAAAGATAACAGAGGAGTTCAGATTAGAGTCGGAATGAATTCATAAATGTTGAATGCAATTCAAAGTCAATTACTGTTTTCTGAAGGAAATTAAATGAGTTTCACGTTTTATAGTACAAAAGCCGAAAAGAATAGTGTTATCAGTGAGTGGAGCAAACCATCCTCGCCATCCCAACCATTACCCTACAAAGAAGTTATGTCTACTTGGGACCTAAATTATAGAGCTTGATTCCTCAAGAAATAAAAAAATACATTTCACGTCATTCATTAAATTCAAAAATAAAGGAATGGATGAACTTCCAATCACGCCTTTCCATCCATCAATACAATGATATGAAAAACGTTTATTACAGTTTGTCATAATAAAAAAAAATGAAATCGAAAATGATAATTCACATAAAAGTAATTGCTCTATGAATTACTATAAGTATTCTTTCGATAATCTTTCCAGATATTTTATATCTTTTATATACAACCTCATTTTCAAATTCTATATTTGCAACACTTTTGTTGAATTAAATTTATAACACTATTGGTAGGGGACCATGCAGAGAAGGATATTATCCGAACTCCTTTACAGGCTACATCCAGTACCATTCTGTCGTGTAGACACTCCAAACTCAAAAGTCCACGGCCTTCCTGTTGTCGGGGGAAGTACAACTATGTAACGGATGATTTGGGTTGCAAACTCCTATAGAGATGCATCATTTCTTGAGTCTTTACGTCGAGTTGATACAGTTCCTCCCAAGTCTACTTCACTACTCCAAAAGAGTAGAGTAAGATTAGAACATCAAGCATATTTGTTGCAGCAACTTTGTTTTTTCCCCAGCAGTTCCGATGAACAGATCTGTCGATACTTGTACGCGGGGAGAGTTCTTCACTGCTGTTACCCCTTGTGAGTGGCGTTGTTCCACCCCGAGGTAAGTATACGTCTCTCCGACAAACAAATGGTATGGAATGCTTCCATCTACAAGTTGCACATCCTCTCCGTAGTCTCCGCGTCGTTCTCTCTTGAGATGGACCATTGCACTTTTGTCCTTTCCGAATTTTATACCGATAGCATGCATGTACTCTTCCACCACCCTCAAGGACTGATGGAGATCCTTCTCTCCAGAGGCATGAAGTTTAAGATACTCCATAGAAAACAAATGGGTGACCTTGTGCGTACAGTTTCCAGTTATATCCTCGAGTATTTCTGAGCGCAACGGATAATGAGAATAGTGACATGCAGAAGAGAAGGGGACTGAGGGAATTGACCTGAAATACACCGCTTCTGAAAGTGACCGACCCTGTGTGGACTCTGGCATGATAAGATGTTAGGGTGAAGCGAGTTCGCCAGAGTAGTATCAGAGGTTACGTCTATATTTCATCCTCATCTGTCGCATGAGCAGGTTTTCTTTACATCAAGAGACTCCTCTATTCGACCCTCTCTGCTCATAGATCCGTCAACTCGGCTAACTGCGGTGAGTATTTGTGTGTATTATAAGATGCTTGTAAACAAATTATAACACGAACTGAAGCATGTTATCGGTCTGTAATACCAGACGCTTTTGGATATGAGAACGGTCCGTTTCTCGACAAACTAATCCGAAATCGTCTATTCTCCGTCCAACTATGAGTTGAAAACTCGGGCTGAGTGGCAGTGGGTGCTTGTTTTTTCTACCAATAAGTGTTCAGCCCATCTGTGCCTGGAGCAGCAAGGGCTGTGCAAGGGCTGGAGTGTCCAAGTTGAGTGGGTGTTCATAGATATCCTCCCAGAAGGATTCCACCTGATAAGCGTTGGGAGAATCTTGTAATAGGCGAGAAGGTTTCTCGCGGAACCTGAGGTTTTCCGCGATACTTCCCGCTAGCCTCACTAGTGACTTCTTAGCAGCCACTAGCATTCGTATCATATCAAGGCAGCACGCCTTGACTCAAATTGTGATGAATACATCGTTATTTGGCGGCTATTCGCCACACTGCGGGCGTGATAGGCCCGTTGGCCGCCCACATTGGATGTGGATGTGTTGTCTGGCCGACGTGATCTTAGCCAACATCTTATGTACACGTCATTCAATCTATCGAATGGTAAGGTCGGGATTTCATTCTTTCGATTCTCCCGATAGCTTTCCAGCTATCGGACGATGCTATACACTGCGGTGTTGATTTGTCAGATGTCAGTCTCTTCTATCAGAACACTATGAACCTCCGCATCCAAACAAGCTAGTTTTTGTGGCTTCAGGAACATAATTCTGTGGAGCTCCCTGCGTGTTCTGATTGACTCCATTGGGGGCATGCCAACAGGTGGTAGAACTGTCACTTCTACCACTTCGTTAGCAGGCTAGTGAGGAGCTACATAGCCCTGCCGCCGAAGACAGGATACGTAATTCTTAAGCTTTTGGGCGGAAAAGGCAGCATGTTCCGGATATGTTTCACACCACAGAGCATGCATTCTCGCGGTGCACCTCTTCGTGCGGGCTCACTACCCTCGTAACAATACATAAGGATATCTCTTAGCTCATGCGTCCATTCAAAGCGTCCGTTCTCATTGCCAGGGTTGTCATCGGTAGGCAAATCATCCTTATGGGCCCCACCACCTTGCCTCTGACCCATCCGAGCGGGTCGATTGTGGGGGCTCCTTCCTCGATTACCAGGAACCAATATTTGGATCTGCCGGGCAGTTAGGCCTCCTATGGACCCACGGCCGGCACCGGAGGGAGAATAGTGTTCTCCTTTCAGGTGCGCTTGAGCTGCCTGTCCGGTTTAGCACCAGTTGCTCACCAAAGGCAAAGGGTGTTAGTGGCCATCCCTGCTAATCATCATAAAATTAACCAGAACAACCATTTTGACAAAGTGGTCTGGATAGAGTCTGCGGAGTTTGAAGAGAAAATATTGATATTCCATCCGTTTTTCCTCCTCTTTTTGGACGATATTCGTCTCGCCAGGAGCTGAAATCTCACCGACAAATATCGTCTTGCTCTGGTGGTATAGAAGGATTATATCAAGCTTATTAGCTTTTATGAGCGTAGGGAAACACCGGTGTCTCGTCAATACCGTAATAGTGCCGTAGATGGTAATATAGTACTCTTAGGGCCGCGTTATGTCGATGGATATAGGCCGAAACCGCATATGCTGGACACGCTGACAGAAAGTGCATTAGAATCTCAGACGCCTCGCGGCATTATAATTATTATTCTTATCATCATCAAATATGATGAGTAATCCCCACCTGAAATCAAAGACATCATTTAAGATACTCTGTATATTGATGGTCTGGATTATAATTACTTTCCCAAACCACCAAACCATTCGATATATCACGCATCTTCCTTCAAAAACCGTTTCATATGAAAAACCCTCAAGGAGTTCATGCTGAACGAAGTTATTCATGTCCCCGGACAACGTTCCTACGATATTTGAAAGTGAAATGATGTCGTGAGAAATCGACGTCTTAGGGCTATTTTGTTTTCACCACCAATTCACCAATTCTTTCCGACGTGTTTAGCATATACATCCCTTCTGTTTCAGACTTCCATATTTCATGGGTTGACTATTCAGAGTTCTGAAACAATGTGGGTGAATTCATCGCTTTGGCACAGTGTACCCAATTAACTCGAACATCTCTGCGATGCCACTTTCTTGAATATAGGTTTCATTTGTTCTTCACTGTTACTGTAAGATGTATATTTGTGATTTCATTCGATTTAACGAAATATTTATCTGTAGAATCACGTTTCCCACATCTCAGCGCAGTAGAAATACTTCATTGTGAGATTTTCACAAAAGAGTTTTACAAAAACGCAACACGTGTTTCGCTATACAAAGGCTTCTTCAGGCGTGTCTTCACTGAGAGTAAAGACAGGCCTGAAAAAGCTACCTTACATGTAATAGTCACAAATTCGTGGAAGTAGCTCAAGATGTGATATAGATTTGAATTTGAAATGAAGTTTATTTGGTAGTATTGCCAAATGTAAGCAATATTTTTCAGATTGCTCTTCTTTTAAATTGTGTAGAATTTTCTTTACATTTATTAGTAGTTAATTTAAAAGTTAACAACGACTATATGGAAATGAAACAGATCGTAAATGAAAAACAAATTGTTTTACCAGAATTATTTGAGTTAAAAAAAATGAAAGTAAAATCAGTTCTCTGCAAGATTTTCGCTCGGAAATTTTGACAATGATTTCTACTGAAATTGAAGTTCCATTGACCATTCTCACTAATAAATGTTTTGAAAATGGTTGCTTTCCTAAAATATTCAGAACGGAAATGATCAAACCATTGTACGAAAAAGGAGGATGAAATGAATATGAATAATTACAGACCAATTACACGGATTTCGAATATAGCAAAAATAATTGAAAAAAATCATGAAGAGGCGTCTTGTGAAATTTACAAATAAGTATAAACTGATCGCTGATCAACAATATGAATTTAGGGAGGGAAAATCGACAGAAGATTCAATATATAAACTTACATCACAAATTGAAGATTATAGTAGGGGGCCCATGACAGTTCCCTGTGGTACACCCCTGATAACAGACAGTGGATCGCTATAAGACTCATTTATTTTTACTCTCTGTATTTATGATTGTATTTGTAGTATTATCAGTTTTGATTGATAGGAGTAGAGTGTCATGATCAGTTATACCAGTTTTAAAAATGTAAGTTCGAGGATCAGTTTTATTGTATATATATTCATTTTTGAACTTTAAAAATATATGGTCTATCAAGCTTTGTGTTGTGTATCCTGAGGTCCTAGTTGGTTTATTAATAAATGAGAAGAATCCTGTTTCGGTTATCATCCATATATATTTATTAACTCTATGTTCTCCCAGGTTCGAGATATTTATATGTGTGTCATCCATAAATATTTTCATATCACTGTTAGCTCTTGAGTCGTTAGGTAGTTCTCAATATCAACTAAGTATATATCTAGATTTATCTCTGGTGGTTTGTAGGAGCAGGTCAATGTGGAAGTAATGTTATTCAGTGTCAAATCATTTAAAAGAACAATTCGTTCAGGCCAGTCTCAACTCCCTACACAGTAGGTTAATGGACTTACACCTATCAGAAAGCAACTACTCCCCTGGCTAATATCACGAAGGGCATTGAATTATATCTGACAGCTGTCAGTGCAGGATTCTTCACAGAAGTTATTTCTGCATATGCTGTTGGCGATATAACTGCTGCAATAGATTTTCAATTATTGGAACACACTTGCAGACCGGTTTCAGGCTGTTTGGCCACTCGTCATTGCAAAGTAGTGTATATAATCAACATAAAGTCGATGATTTCCGAAAATTAAAAATCAAATTTTTCCAGAGTTTCAATCTTCGAACTAAGCTGAAGCATACAACAAACAACAGGTTTGTCGTCGCCCATCAAGTATGCCCACTGACTATATGTGAAAAGTTTTCTTTCCTTATACGAGAAATTGGGCAAATTTCGGATATGCAGTTGGTTACCTCGTTCACAGGCAGATGGGGCGACGACAAACCTGTTGTTTGTTGTATGCTTCAGCTTAGTTCGAGGATTGATACTCTGAAGGAATTTGATTTTCAATTATCGGTAATAATCGACTTTATGTTGATTATATACACTACCTTGCACTGACGAGTGGCCAAACAGCCCGTAACCGGTCTGCAAGTGTGTTCCAATAATTGAAAATCTATTGCAGCAGTTGTATCGTCAACAGCATATGCAGGAATGACTTCTGTGAAGAATCCTGCACTACACCTGTCGGATATAATCCAACGCCCTTCGTGGTATTAGCCAGCGTAGTAGGTGTTTTCTGAGAGGTGTCAGTCCATTAACCTACCGTGTAGGGAGTTGAGACTGGCCTGAACGAATTGTTCTTTTAGATGATTTGATTTATAGCCAGTCTTCAAGTATGCACACTGCCTATATGTGAAAAATCATTTAGTATGAATAGAATTTCTAGTAAATTTATTTCAGATAGATGTTTGATAGAAGTTTTGTAGCTGATATTGTTTTTAATGTAAACGGTTATTCCGTCATTTTGATTATAGCATGATTCATTGTAAATAATATCAAAATTAGGAATAGAAAAATTTCCATAATTTTGTAATATCCAGGTTTCAGATAAGATCAACATATCTATATTTTTGAATCGAATATCTTCTATATAAATAAGTAGTTCATGGAAGTTTCCATTCAAGATCTTAATATTTAGGTGAAATACGTTTAGAAACCACTCACCACTCCATCGATGCATACTCTCCTTGAAATTTTGACATACTATACTTTCTCTATCTTCATTGTTTTCTATCAAATCCAGAAATTCTAACATATCAGTTTACTAAGTTATAAACCTGTAATAAGGGCAGTTGTGAATAATTTAGAATAGTATATGAAGGTTTTGATGATAATGAAAAATAAATTGAGTGATATACACAGAATCTACGTTGGAACAACTCAAGTTATGTGCAGAAGATTTTCTAGCAATCGAAAGTTGGTTTCGACAGAACAAACTCACAATCAACTTCGATAAAACGGATTGCTTACTATTCACGTCATACTCCAATAGATTGCCTAATATTGGACAACTCAATATCAACAATAATTACTATATAACTGAAAGTGACTCAGTTAGATATCTAGGGGTAACAATTGATAGACACCTTCGTTGGGACTCAAATATGAAAGAAACAGTTAGAAAGATGAGAGGTAAACTTTCTAAATTCCAATATCTCAGAAACTTCCCAGACTAAAACAATTCAAAACCATATATTCTGCACTTGTTCAGTCTCAATTGTCGAACGGGATAATTGGATGGGAAGGAGTTAAAGATTGTTAAGTATTTGGTGAATCTTGATACAATTCAAAAGTGGATTTTAAAAAGAATACTTCACAAAGGCCGAACATCCTCAAGTGACAGTGTTTTCAGAGATACACAGGCCCCTGACATGAGGCAATTATTCTGTATGAGTATTCTGAATAATGTTCAAAAAGGAAATATTCAGATAACCCTAGCTGAACACACCTAACGCACAAGAAACAGGAATAATTCTGTGATCGCCCCTCGTTGTGAGAAAACGATTCGACAGAGAAATGTATGTTACTTGGGACCACGAATTCATTAGATTATACTCGATGTAATTACAGACAATCATAATAATGAAAGTTTCAAGAAAAAAGTTAAAAAAGGGATATTGCTCACCGAAAGATAATTTTTCCATAAACTAGTTAACCAAAATAAATGAAAAAAAAATGTATAAACAAAATTGACCCCCCATATAAACTCCCCCCCCCCCCAGAAAAAAACATAAGGGAAAAACAAAAACAATACATGCAATTCGCCCATTATACAGTCACCATAATCGTTCTACCGAGAGGAGTATTCGCAATGTGATGGATGAATTTGAGTCCAGTGAATCAGTAAACGATCAACCAATATCCGTACGTTGACGAAATGCAAGATCTGCCGAAAACATCGCCGCTTTCTTTGAAAGTGTGTGGAAAAATCCGAGGCAGTCGATTTCGAGATGCTTACAGGAACTTGGCTTTCCGCAGATCACAATTTGAAGAATTTCGTCGTTACTTGGGTCTGCACCAGTACAAAACTCAACTCAACCCAAAATATTATTAAATCTCTTCCGAACATATCCAATGACGAGCTCCTTAGTTTCAAGAATTTTCCTGCACCGTGCAGTTCTTTCTATTTGCACCCTGTTACTCATTTAGATGTTTTTTCAATCATAAATTCTTTAAAAAATTCTAATTGTCTTGATATTCATGAACTAAATAGTCGAATCTTGAAGGAAACCAATTCAATTGCTGTAAAACCTTTCACTGAGCTCATAAATATTATGTTTTATACTGGTATATACCCTAACATTTTTAAACTATCCAAAGTATTACCTCTTTTTAAATGAGGTGACACCTCGGTTATCGACAATTATCGCCCCATCAGTATTATTTCGATATTTAGTAAAGTCATTGAAAAATTAATCAAAAAACAATTGTATGAATATTTTGAATCAAACGGATTCTTTAATAACTCTCAATTTGGCTTCAGAAACTCCCGCTCAACAGTACAGGCAGTTCTTAGTGTTGTCGGTAACTTTGTAGAATCACTTGAAGAAGGCAATCGTACGGCTATAATGCTGTGCGATCTTTCGAAAGCTTTTGACTGTGTGTCACATGACATTCTCTTGGAAAAACTAAAGTATTATGGTGTTAGAGGAATTCCCTTTAAACTTATTAGTTCTTATCTTTCCAATAGAAAACAATGCGTTTCAGTGAACAGTAAAACATCAGACTTTCAGATTGTTAGTCATGGGGTACCCCAAGGTTCGGTTTTGGGCCCCCTCCTTTTTATCATTTATATTAATGACCTCAGCTGCTTTATGTCACCTTATAGGTCAGTTCTCTTTGCAAACGACTCAACGTTTATTATTTCTGAGAAAGACAACGTAAACTTGGATACTTCACTGACTTGTGCTACTAATAAGGCAAAAGAATGGTTTGCAGCAAACAAATTGAAATTGAATAGTGATAAAACACAAATAATGCGAATATCAGCAAATAACCATTCAACTGTTAATCAAGAAACAAAAAGCGTAAAACTGCTTGGATTAGTGCTGGACCACAGACTAAACTGGCAGACACATATTGATCAATTAATTAAAAAACTATCTAGCTCTTTATTTATTTTACGACAATTGAAAACAATAACTAATTTTACAACTCTTAAAACCACGTATTTTTCACTGTTTCACTCGCACATTAGCTATGGCATTACTCTCTGGGGTAATTCCACCCATGTGATACCCATGATGAAGGCAATAAGGGTACTTGCCAGAATTGGTTTTAGAGATCACTGTCAAGACTTTTTAAAAAAATTGAAAATTATGCCTTCACCATTTTTGTTTTTATTTCACACTTTAATTGAAATTTTTAGAAGTCAGTCGGTGTTGCCGAGAAATTCGGATGTACACAGCTACAACACTCGCAATGCTCATCTTATCCGAAGCAGCCGTTTTCGACTAAATATTTCTCAGTCGAACTCACTGAACTATGAGCTTTTTAACACATTGCCCTCAAATGTAAAAAAATTGAGTATTAATGCCTTTGAAAAATACTTAAAAAAAGTATCTCCTGAAATATTGTTTTTACACTGTTGAGGATTACATTGCGCATTGCCGAGCCAAACACATTGCCGCATCTCTGCTGTAATAGTTTAATAACATATTGTAACTTAATTCTGAAATTCCTGTTTTTATTGTATTTGTTGTCAAATTTTATATAAGGAAATTTTATTGGACTTTTTTTTTGACGTGCTACAAACAAACATATTGTAAAGTAGTTAAATAAAATCTACCTATCTATCTATCTATGATCCCTAGAATATACAACGCTCTTTTTTCAAATGTGAAAAACTGCTTGACAAAACAATCATTCAGACATAATTTGAAATCCGTTTTGGCAGAACAGTGTTTGTATAAACTAGATGAATATTTGTCGTGAAAATTTGCGGTGGTGAAATCAATTTTTTAGTATTATTTATTGTATTTAAAATGAACTGACTCTTTCCATATGGGTTGTAACTATCTTAAGGAAATAAATGATAATTATTGTTAGATTTGCACTTCAGTTCTTTAGTCATTAACTTGGCTTTGGCTTCATTTTCAAATTCAGAATTGATTTTTTCTGGCGAACCCATATCAAAGTACTTGTGAGATTTTTTTATGGAGAAGAATTTCCATTGTAGATTTCCAAATATCATGATTATATCCATCAAATAGTGGCTTTCTATACTAGTGTTCGAAGATCATAGTCTTCTACTTTCATTATAATAAGGCGATTAATCATAAACTACGAGTTATTTGACAATTCTCATTCCAAATATGTTTATTCGGATTACCATGACAATATAAAATTTAATACAAACTCAAAAATACGATGAACAATATTATTACTCCAACAAGACAACGGGCATATTTCACCACACATCATTACCAATAATAACATTCGATGTGTAGGCGTGGTATACATGTTCCACAGCCATCATACCTCAATGATATCATCTGACAAAGAGGAAATAGAACTGACAAGTATTCCGTTGGGTTGATGAAATATTGTATCTGACAACTCAATATATCTGAATAAACTAGATAATTATTTGTTTCATCGGAAAAGGGAATTGGTTGTTACATTGCCTACATATATCTCTGTGGTACCTACAAATACACACATCGGAAAAGTCTAGGGATATTTTTATAACAAACTAAATATCATAAAAATAAATGCATGAGGTCGTTTAATTTCGATTAAATTGGTTCACTCGACCACCCTGTATATTTCTATAGGTTGAACAAAGCCTGCAAAAACGGTAACTAATCTTTTATCAAGTTTTTTACAAACTGTAAATTTTCGGCTAAAGTGTCGAGTTTGTACATTCTATGCAGTTCTTGCTCAGCAATAAAACTGAAAATATTGTGCTTTAACATGGAACGCCATCACTTACCATTGGCTAAGATGAATAGAGCTGTAGGGCTTCTTCAAGGTGGCATGCGACAAAATGATGTAGCTCTTCGTTTGGGGGTCTCCCAAAGTGTTATCAGTCGATTGTGGCGGCGTTTCCGTGAAACTGGCAGTCCAGCCGAACAACATCCAGGGCGAGGACGCGCTACAACTGCAGTTCAAGACCGATTTTTGGTTTTAACCGCAAGAAGACAACCGACAATCACAGCACCTGAGTTGGTTAACGTGTTGCAGCAGACGCACCAGGTAACCATTGGTCGTGATACTGTCAGAAATCGACTGCATGAAGCAGATCTCCACAACAGAAGGCCACTTAGATGTCCACCTTTGTCGAGAGGCAATCGCGGTAGAAGATTAGAGTGGTGTCAAGAACATCAAAACTGGGATGCGAATGATTGGGCCACAGTTTTGTTTACAGACGAATCCAGATTTGGATTTCATCCAGATTCTCGTCGGGTAAGACTGTGGAGACGACCTGGAAATAATGAACGTTTGAGACACGTCCAAGAAGTCCACACATACAGAGGTGGTACAGTAATTCTATGGGGCGGAATCATGATCGGCGGCAGAACCGATCTCGTTTTTCCAAATCGCTCCCTCACAGCTCGACAGTACCTCGACACCATTCTTCTACCTATCGTCCGTCCGTTTGCTGGTACTGTTGGTGAAAACTTCCACCAAATACACGATAATGCTCGTCCACATGTCGCGCGTCTAGTGACTGACTGGCTCACCAACGAAAGAGTTGATGTATTGCCATGGCCAGCACAATCACCGGACCTGAATCCCATCGAGCATGTGTGGGACATGCTTCAACGATGAATTACATTCACACAACGTTTCAATTGAGAGAGCTCAATGGGCAAATGTACCTCAACAAGACATTGACAATCTCATTTTGTCGATGCACGATAGATGTAGGGCCGTAATAAACCAGTGTGGAGGCCATACTTTGTACTGATTCCAATTTTTTTTGTATTATGATTTTTTTCGGGGTTCCAAAGAAAAGCCATATTTTTTTTTTTATTTTGCTTATATGCGCACTCAGTATTTTTGACCATTCAATAAATTTTGTTGTAAGTTACATTCGTTTAATAATCACCCGTCAACTTTTTTTCCCTAAAGCGAACTAAAAAAAATTATTGCCATTTTTAAAAATATCCCTAGACTTCTCCGATGTGTGTAGTTGTGAATTATAAACCTACTAGCGCACGGGTGCAATGCTGTTACTAAATTTATCCAATTTGTTTGTTACAGTTTCACGTGAAAACTACTCAACCGATCATCATGAAATTTTGTCCACATGTTCTTGTAGGTATTAGAAGTAACATAGGATACTTTTCATTTAAAAAAATATTTTTATGAGACATAAAAATTGTTTGTCAAAAAACTCTCAAAATGTAGCTACTTTAACGTCATCTGGCATTCCAGTAATGAAGTTCCAGTTCCAGTAATGAAGTTCCAGTTCACAATCATATTAGGAATTACACGTTGAAAGGCTCTCAGCCTACACCCTCTCGCTCCGCTACATGCCAGCAAAAAATAAAATCTCGACCACATACATGAAAGACGCCGACCGGGAGTGAATTCACTTGTTTACTTCTATACGGTGATTAGGCTAAGCCTTCGATTGCATCTAGTTGAACGTACATTCCCTAAAGGAGTAACAGATTCGCTGAAAATATGTGGAACTACGATAAATTAGTTGCAGTTGCAACCCTTCTTATTATGTTTTCGTTTCATTCATTATTCATATTCATTGAATAGTACATGACAGTATTATGTTGAATAGAAATGGAGCATTACATGTGTTTATTTTATTTCATGTGACGGTAACCCAAAAAGTAGCATTCCGAAAACGCAACTTATTTATTCGTCCCAAAAAAAACAGCACCATTAAGATATACCAGTTTGGATGATAAATCATAGATGAAAAAAAATCCTGGTTCTCTAAAAAATTACAAGTCAAATAACGATTGGGTAATTGGTCAACTTTACATTATATGTATTGCGGTACAGATTTGAACGGGATCAAAATTTGTTTCTGAATTGAAATTAAAATTACCTACCTTTTGAAGTCAGAATTTTCAACACAGTAAATATATGAGTATGTAATCGAAACATTCTCATTGAGTTAAAACTCCCTCATCCCAGCTATTCTCAGCGGATGCTGGAATGGCTCATCTGACCTATTTCAAATTCGCAGACACTCCCAACCGCCAAGCCCCGCAGAAACATCAAACCGTTAAACTACTCGACAACTCCGAGTCCCATAAATCTTTCCGAAGTTGCCGACAATGACTACAGGTAATTTGAAGGAGGCTTAGGTAATCTAATGGGGCAACAGCCAGCGCTGTACAAACTCTACGTTCCGCGGTGCGGTACGTGCGTTACGGAATAGTTCCGGTTTCTGGAAGTTGCTTCCGGACGGCCCTTTCGGAACACCGCAAAAGCCAACTCGTTTTGCTTGACAGTGGAGTTGACCTGTGGGTGTGTGGCTAGGCTCGTCTCTGAAATATGATACCGAATATGACACGAGATCTAATGAAAACAAATTACATGAGAAGTGTGGTAAATAGATCAAGAAATAAATAAATGATATTGATTTGGGAGGGCAACATTCACTCATGTCTTAGATGAGTGAATATTGATATTTACCAGACATCTGTCGACTTACGCTCTGAATAGCCTCCAAGAAGTGAAAAAGTTAAATCAATATGGGAATGATCAAAAAGTACTTATCTATTCTGTATATATATATATAAATATATATATATATATATATATATATATATATATATATATATATATATATATATATATATATATATATATATAAATTGGATAATGTTAGCGACTGGAGAAATGTATGGTAAAATGGATTAACAGGGTCTCTCAGTCAAAAAATCAACCTGTTAATCCATTTTACCATACATTTCTCCAGTCGCTAACATTATCCAATTCAAATAACAATGGGGTTCTTCGAAGAGATCGAACACAACTACGGTTTCCAGATCAGCAGAGCAATGAAGGAATGGAGTAATACAAACAAGAAACTAGCATCTTATCGGAACAGAAGAATTTTCCTCCTTCAATGCAGAAAAAACAATGTGGTACCTTCACATATAGAAAATAATACCAAAAATTTAAATATCCTTTTCAACTCTACAAATGGGAAAAATTCTTATGACATTCATAATTTCAATGACAACTTGAAGAAAAAAATATTGAATCTTGAAATTAAAATCACCCATAATGATTTAAAAAATTTAGAGAACATTTCGAACAAACAAACAAAATTTGTTACAGAATCAATTCCTATCAATATTTGGCTAGAATTTGAAAAGAGACAAACTATCAAATACAATAAAATTTTCAATGACATAAAAAAGAAAAATATCGATAAACTCAATATACTCAAAATGAATTCAAAATCAGATATCAAAACTAAAGAAAATTGGATAAAAAATTTATCAGATATCATTATACCAGAAGATATAAAACATTTTCTCGCCTTAGGATTCAATTTCAGCTTGCCACCAACTACCACAGAGGTGAATATACCAAATTTACTCTCAGATATTGAAAATTTGATAACTGGGTTTTGTGATAGCAAAAAGAATCTTTTCAGAGCGAAGATAACAAATATCGTAACTAACTTTTTCCAAAAACCTCATGATAATAAAAATTATCTCAATTTCCTATTTGAAAAAACAAAAACATTTTTGAAGAATCATCCAGAATTGATTCTTACAAGATCTGATAAAGGTAACGTGACAGTTATTATGAAGAAATCTGATTATATTGAGAAATCTCTTGAGATTATCAATGATAGTGAATCTTATGTTGAACTTAATAGAGATCCCGTTTCAACAATACAACAAAAAGCAAATAAAATCATTACGGATTTGAAAAAATCTGAAATGATATCAGAAGATGAAGCAAAAACTTACATGATTTATAATTCCATATCACCCAAATATTATGGACTCCCTAAAATACATAAACCTGATTTGAAACTGAGACCAATTATTTCCTCCATTGATGCTCCAAATAGCAAAATTGCTCAAATGATCACTAAAATTCTCACTGATGCTTATAATTATGAAAATGAATTCTATATTAAGGATTCTTTCGATTTTTCCAATTTCATAAATGAAAAATCACTACCCCCTGGTTATATTCTGATCAGCCTTGATGTGATTTCACTTTTTAGCAATATACCTATGAATCTAGTGGAGAAAAGTATTATCAAAAGATGGAATGATATAAGTAAAAAATGTTCAATAAACCAAAAAAAATTTATTGAAATAATTGGTTTCATCTTCAACTCAAGTTATTTCTCTTTCGAAGGTAAATACTATAAACAAATTCTTGGTACACCAATGGGAGCTACTATTTCTCCTATTATAGCTCAATACGTAATGGACGATCTTTTTGAAAACATACTTCCCAAATTGAGTTTTGAAATTCCCTTTTTAAAGAAATATGTTGACGATGTCATCTGTGCAATACCTTATGACAAATCTAATGAAATTCTTGATGTTGTCAATAGATATGATAAGAAGTTACAATTCACTATCGAAATAGAAAATAATCAGACCCTTCCTTTTCTTGATACAAGAGTTATTCGTAAAACTGATAATTCCTTGATTACAGATTGGTATGTCAAACCTACTAATTCAGGAAGATATATCAATTACTATTCCTTTCACAAAAAATCAGTTAAAATTAATTTAATACTCTGTTTGAAAAAAAGAATAGAAAAATTAGTACACCCTTCCCTCTAGCAAAAAAATCTCAGACTTCTTAGAGACATACTGATCGATAATTCTTTTCCCAGAAAACTTCTTAATAAAATAATTTTCAATACTGGCAGTAATACAAATTCTGATGTAATTAACAGAAATGTATGTAATGATAGTTCACCTATCAATATTTCTTATAAATCTATACCTAACCTTGGAAATTTATCTTCAAATATCATAAAACTTTTTCATAATGAACAAAATATCAAAATATGCCAAAAAAATATTAAAACTATAAAGAATTTGAATACTAAATTGAAAGATAAAACTGATACAACAAAAAAGTCAAATGTGATTTATAACATTCCTTGTAATAATTGTAACTTGAATTATATTGGAACAACATCTAGAATTCTTAATGATAGAATAACTTCACATAAAAGTGATATAAAGCTCAATAAAAAATCATGTGCATTAGCACAACACTCTATAGAAACAGGTCATAAACCAAATTTCTCTAATATCAAAGTTTTACATACAGAAAAAAATATTTCCAAACGCCTTTTTCTTGAAATGGTGGAAATTAATAAGTCTTCTGATTGTATGAATAAGAAAACTGACATTGATAATCTCAGCAGTATATATAGTAATTTACTAGAACTACATCAAAAACATAATAATAATGAAAGATGTATCAATCAATAACTCTTTCATTACAGTAAAAAATTATCAAATCATCATACCCATTGAAAAATGACATTTATGTGAAGGTATGACATTTGTCAAACCCACAAAAAAAAATCGTATACCTGTTAACTTTTATGTCAATTCTATCTTCAATTTATTGTTTTTCACTCATTTTTACTGTAAGTATGATTTGTAATATTATTCAAAGGCGAAAATATTCAAAAATCATTAAATTATAGGCCCTGAAGAAGCTTCCCATTAGAAGCGAAAGCTTGGCAAAGTAAAGCAGAGTTTGATTTTTGATTTTTTGACTGAGAGACCCTGTTAATCCATTTTACCATATATATATATATATATATATATATATATATATATATATATATATATATATATATATATATATATATATATATATATATATATATATATATATATATATATATATATATATATATATATATATATATATATATATATATACATATATATATATATATATATATATATATATATATATATATATATATATATATATATATATATATGAACTGGTTTTTCCGGGTATTTGATCCGTGTATGTGATATTATCTCTAATTTCAGCGACGTTCCGACAAAATCTCATTTGTCATTATCTAGGTGTGCTGTTACGTGTTCAGAAGTTTGTTGACCCTGCTCAACTCACTTCTTACTATACTGGTAAAATGGTATTCGTTACGTGTCCATAAACTCTCTACTACCTACTACTTAAATGTTGTTGAGTTTTACCTGAGTTCTTCTTCTTCTTAGTTGATCTCATCTCAGATTTCATATTCGATACCTGAAACTGCAGTTTGAGGAGTGCGAGAAGATGACAGTACTACCAACTGTCGAAGATAATTAATAGAAGATATAAAGCTTTAATTCCTTTTGTAGAATTAAATATTGAAATACTCAAAATAAAGGAAAATTAGTTGCATCAAAAAAAAATATATATATATATATATATATATATATATATATATATATATATATATATATATATATATATATATATGTGTTTGAAAAAAAAAATTGTTTAAGATCTGTTTTTCCGTTAATCAGCTATCGCCCCCATACGAACGACAACTCTCAGAAGTTGAGAAACTTTTGCGAGTATATATATAATTATGAATTATATTTGATTTATAGTTATATAATAACCAGTCAACTAAATTTGACCTATCAATATATATATATATATAAGTTATTGAGTGTCTTGATATAGAAATAGAAGTTATTAAATCGGACATAGCACTCAAGAGAGTGGTAAACCATAGCTTTTGACCCATCATCAGTATGGTGCAGCCAAGTGTAAGGATGGGCAACACTTGGTTACCAAAAGATGGAAATACAAATGCACGGAGCCACCAGCAGGAGCCAACCGCACATTTGTGGTTTCAGTTGATAGATCTTGTGTTTACAAGAAAACAATCAAAATCATCAGCAATAGCTACCTGCGTGACATCTGGGTCCAGGAAATTATACAAATATAAAAGTTATTGAGTGTCTTGATATAGAAATAGGAGTTATTAAATCGGACATAGCACTCAAGGAAGTGGCAAACCGTAGAGCTGTGTTTCGGGCTTTTGGCCCATCATCAGTATGGTGCAGCCAAGTGTAAGGATGGGCAACACTTGGTTACCAAAAGATAGAAATACAAATGCACGGAGCCACCAGCAGGAGCCAACCGCACATTTGTGGTTTCAGTTGATAGATCTTGTGTTTACAAGAAAACTATCAAAGTCACCACGGAGGGAGCAATAGCTACCTGCGTGACATCCGGGTCCAGGAAATTATACAAATATAAAAGTTATTGAGTGTCTTGATATAGGGTTAAGTGGAAGAACACAGGGTTGAGTGGAAGAACATTTTCTGTGATGCATCTGTGTTTCGGGCTTGGCTGCACCATACTGATGACGGACCAAAAGCCCGAAACACGTGTCTATGGTTTTTCACGTCTCCATTTCAACCCCCAACAAACTTATCGAATCAGAAAGCGGAATTGTCTGACCTGACATTATTTTATCCGTTTTGAAGAGATTTATCTTCTTGGAAAAAACTGGTTACTTTCGCCTCAATTCAAAATCACTTCTAGATCCTCATTAAGATATGCAACCTCCTGCTACCGATGAAGCTGGAAAGCCGGAAAGTCATACACAGAAATGATCTGTCAAGCCATAGGATCGGAGTTTGGCTAGCAAACCCTCATGTCTTGGAAATATCAAGCGCTACAGCTCTTGACTCTACATGTTTCTCGATTGCATTATTTCAAATATGGGTGACATATTGATGATTATTCAAGATGTTGAAGCTTTCCAAATATTTGAAGATATGGTAGTTTACGACTTTTTCCTTGATTTTTGATATCACTGATCTAGCAAAGAGACTATAGATCTATAGTTATTCGGAAGATTTTTTTTGCCCGTTTTGCAGACACGATTGATATGAGAAATCCACTTCAGGGATTCATTCATAATTATTTCCAAAAATTTTACATGTTGTAACACATCTGTTTCAATAATAGAGAACATTTTGACTTAAATTTTATTTTTCCTCTTATAAAATTTTATTGTCATTGATTTTGAGGTGTTCAAGACTAGGCGATTGCGTTCATACTAAAAAGATAATTCATCGATAATGCTACTAATTTCTGCTACCACGTCATCCATAGTATGTCCAGTGACTCTAACAGTGGCGTCATCTGCAAAATTATGTGGCAGTTCCTCACGTATTCATACAAATCATTAATGAATAATATAATTATCAATATATGTTTTTTCAAGGACAAAACATAAGCCCTACCGGAAAATTATTTAGGCTCTCTGAGAGCGGTGCCTGTGTGAACGTAGCGATTCACATTGTTTGGGAGATCAAGACTAGTCAACTTATAAGATAGCAATTCCCATGACAAAGAGTCGAATGCCTCAAACAACAACAAAGTTTCCTCTTCTAGATTAGGTACTATGAGTTTGCTTCTTAACAAAATTATAAACACCTGTGCAGTGATTCGTGTAATACCCTTTGAGAGCTATTATTCAAATAATGTTTCCAAACTACCAAAAACGCACCATGTATTATACATTTGAAAGATTGAGTTCATTTCGAAAATCAAACATTTCATCATTCTGTTTACTATTTTAAAATTCAGGAAACGTTTGAACGGGCCATTAGGATTTGCTAGGAGCGTCTGTGCCTTAGCCGACAAATCCGCAACGAATTCAATTACTACAAATTCAATGAAAAACAATTTATTCAATTAACCCACATAACAAACGTTAAAGTCCTAGGTCGCAATCTGAACAATGAATACAGTCGCCAAAATAGAATCAGATCCATTGTTACGAGGGTATAGTTGAACAACAACAAGTCATTAGCGATTTTATTCTACAGGATCAATCATTTCCAATCAATTTGTAACATACCATTCCGAATTATACATTTTTTTACAGTTTCGATAATAACTGTAAAAAGTGTATATGTATGCGGTGCAGACCACACGGCGTACACCCAAAAGTTGTTGATGAACCGCCCTATCCCGCACCTACACGGGTAATGGGTGCGGCATCTTCGACATATGATGTGTGGTAGAGGATGCTCGAGAGAGTCCTCGACGGTTACTCATCAAACGTTGGAAAGGGAACTTTCCTAACATGAGTTCTAGGGGGGAGGTGAGTGCCCGCTCGCGGCTGGAGGCTAGTGAGCCTCATCTCCAACTGGCGTTGGCCTCTTAGGGGCAGCGGCTCCGCTAGCGGGTAAAGGGATACAGGGTTGCGGTAATCCATTCATGGGTGCATTGCAGCCCCATTCTGAGGCACTGGACGGCTTATGCTGTTCCGTGATCCTCGCCTGCTTCTGTACGGATCCGAGCGTTCGAGGTGTCGGGGCTCGCGGTCCTTCCGGGCTCTAGTATCCGAGTCTAGTCTTGGAGGGCACCAAGGCAGACGCTTGAGTGTTGGACCCCGGTTGGACGGAGCTACTAGTATCCGAGCTTAGGACCCCGACCGGCCACTTCCGGGACCATATTCCCAATTGATTTGGCATGGTTGGCGGGGGCAGGTGCGCGACGCGAGCACTCTCTGGCGAATGAAGAGCTTAGTTAACTTGTACGAACGTTCGGTCGAACGCTGCCGATGGTTCTGTCTCTTGGTTAGCCACACTAAGTAGATGTAAGGAAGCAATTCCGGGTTCGGTGAGCGGGAGGAAGCCCTGCGAAATCCTGTTGGTGTGGGGTGAGGGGCGGTACCCGCAAGGATTTCCCGAAAATCCACCCCTCCACACCCGATCGCATCCAACGCCAGGGTGGATGCGCATGTAAAAGTGTATATATTTGTAACCAGATGTGAAAGTGTGCATAAACTGTTGCTCAGTAAGAGGTCGTGAATAATGTTAAATGACTACTATTTTGTTTTTAACAAGACTAAGAAGCTTCAACTCAAGTTAAATGATCCTCAATATTAAATCTTCATCAATGAGAATTCTTCTTTCAAAATTTAATAAATCCCAAACTAATTGGTTCCCAAATTAACAATTGAGTTTCAGATTAACAACATGGCAAGTTCTATAAATTTACAACTATACGATTAACGAATTCAAAGACTTTCCGAAACAAAGTTACAACTTTATCCTACGATTTCAGGTATTAACCGCCCCAATGAAGGAATTGCAAACTTGTCACTAACAGTTTGACGAGAGCATATTGTCAAATATGGAAAATAATCATGAAAGTTTTGAGATGATATTCTGTGATTTTAAATATTTTTACAATAATTGAGGATGTTATTAAAACAACGATAAAATGAAAACCACAATGAAAATTAATTGGCGCTCCGGGGCGACTTAGATGTTGATCTAATAATGTCCTCTCTCTTATAAAACAAAATGTAGGGTGTCTCCAGAGGCTCCAATAAATTCAATGCATCACCAGAACACTTCGTGACACGACTATCGTCAAACTTAAACCAGTCCGTTTCGTCTTTGACCAAGGCGTAATAATGACCAAATTCAACGCCAGAACCACAGTGAAAAATTATTGCATGAATATTATAATAGTGGTCTGCTAGGTTGAAATGTTCATCTATTTCGAACCTTCCAAAGAGTTTCTTGCTTCCGTTAGAGGTTGAGTCTTGTTTGAAAATCATCAGTGTTATTATTAGATTGACTGGAGCCTCAGCTATACTTGTTTCCTTATAACAGTCAGTTAGTTTGGCGCATGTTTGACAATACAGTCGATCATCACCTGTTGAAAATTCCATTTTCAGATTATTTAACAATAAGCTTTGCACGGACTGGTTATTAGTCGTATTACGAAAAGATAGATGAACTTCCAGAAATTCACATAAGTTTTCAGTCCTTCTTGAACATTTACCACAAAGTAAACCAGTGAGGATTTTTCCAGCAAAAGATTCACAAACACAAGACGAGATGGGTTGTACGGAACCATTCAGTCCAGAGCGGCCAGGAGTATTGATTTTGCTATTGTTTTGCTCACGAAGAGTATTCAACAAGAACCCTAAGAATTCAGAACAATCCTCTTGTTGTCCTAACGAGTATCTAATGGACTTCAAAGACTCCAGAAAATCGGTTGGAGGAAAAGATGATACCTTCTTATGAAACTGCAGCTGCAGTTGATTGCAATTGATACGATCACAAGATATAGAAATACAAAACAATGTCCAAGTACGCAAACTTTGCACAGATTGCATGCTGTGCATTTTACCTCAGTACAGTGACCGGATCAAAGTTGCAATGTCAGCATATAAATCTTCATAAATATTGAGGAAGGTCAAGATCATCAACAAACAGTATTGAAGAAATCATTCAGTATCTATTGATCTACAGAAGAGGTTCCAGCAATGCAGCACATCTCCTTTTCTTCGATCCTGCAGGGTGGCAGTATAATGTAAGTTTTTGGTGACTAATTGTATTTTTGATCAACAATTCAGTATAAGTTTATTACTGAATTATTTTCCCCGTTTCGTTACAATAAATATTTAATTGAATTTTGAAATAAGTTCTATCATTATTTGGATGAATGGGTGAAACAGCGAATATAATCCTCTCGTTAATAAGCCAAGCAGCTAATGAGTTGCCACAATATAATCAAAACATTTCCATATAAAAAATTCGTTTCAGTTTCGTCAAATAATCAATGAATCGACCATATTATCATCAGCCCAGATATCAAACCTCTTTTTAACAAATTTCACTAGAACTCGCAAAAAGAAGTGATAAAATACATTGGTGAAATATTTACACTATTTCCATGTATTGAATCTATTGGAGCCTCTAAAGACACCCTACATTTTGTTTTATGAGAGAGAGGACATTGGCAGATTCAAGATTCCAGTGGCGCAAATGCGCCACTGGAATCAATGAAGTCGCCCCGGAGCGTCAATTAATTTTTATTGTTGTTTTTAATTTTTATCTTAATTGTTACTATTTCCAAAACTTCTCCACCAGTAGTTAAGACAGGTAGGAAAACTATCATTTTGAAACTATCAAAATTATGGTTAGTGCAGATATTTTTTCTCTGACGTCTCTTCAAATGGTAGTAACATGTGCTATGATCACGGATTTCTTTCTTTTACATTTAGCAAAATAGGTGTCAGTTTTTTTTTGTTTTAAACACAGTGAAGTCTTTAAATATATTGACATATACATAATACTTGTTAAAAAACGTCTTCAATAAATTTTGGTATAACTTACATTAGTACATCTATTTCATATATACTCAAGCGTTCAATAAGTATATAATGTATCAAGAGATCCCCAAGGGGGTCAGTTGTGAAGAGAAGCTTTCTTATCGACTGCCGACGAAATTCTCTCTGCAAATGTCTTGATGCAAATGTCGATGAAGAGTACAATCGACAGAAACATTCAGACAATTATCCATTAGTCACTGTTCAACCAGGCAGTCCACAGACTACAGGACGTAGTCTGGCGTAGTCGACAGTGTTGAGAATTCAGTTAAGGGGATTGATTACATCTTGCTATATTTTAAATGATTATATAATCCAAATACATTATTCGTATAGAAAATACATTTTGTAGTTCAGAATCGGAAGCTTCTCGAAAACCCTACATCGTATATACAGAGGAGATAGACATCACCGTTCTCATGAAAGACTAAACGCAGGTTGGATGTTGTTATATTGAAAAATGAAGAATTCACTGATAAGCTTGATCATAGTTCCAGAATTAATTATAGTATATAACTTGATCTCTGAACTTGGAAGGGTATATTTTTAGGATACATTAAGAAAGTTTTTGGCCTCCTACCATCTTGATAACAAAAATGTGGGAGTTCCAAAGAAAGGAGGAAATCAATTTCAAAAAAATTAACTCTATACAAAGGTGTGTAGATCATGCAAAAAAGTAACTTTCAGGTACAAACTGGAAGAAAATAGTCTCCTGAAACAGCTTTCATATTATAAATATTGAAGTGTATAATTTTTGTATAATTCAGGTCTTATATGCGCAACAATGGCTTCAGCCGCCGGGCAAACAGACGCGTTCATAAAATGAAGTTACTTTTATAACTGTTTTTCCATGCCCTTCAATTTATTATCAAAATTGCACTCGTGCGGAGTGGGGTGTGTCGCTAATACTATACAACTAACAATATCTACATCCTTGGGAAAGAAAGTTTTTGGCTTTCTACTACTCCATCTTGCCAAAAACTTTCTTTCCCAAAAATTAATCACTCCTGAAAATATAACCCCTTCAATCTACATCCTGTTTTTATTTATTTCATTAATCTAAATCTCAATGACTATTACCACATGACGAATTTCTACCTTATGAAATTACTTCACAATGAATTATCGCTATTTTTGGAACGAAATTATCAAACTGTTCATCTAGTTTGATATTTTGGATTTGAAACCTGTGGCGTGAAATGAATCTATTGAGAACTCTTTTCCTCCACCAGAACAGAAATGTTGTTGATGATGTTAACCAAGTTAGCATCACCAGGAGATTACTTCTAGCAAAACGCTCGTCTAGAGGCAGCATTTCAGTTCTGCCGTGGTATATGTATCTGTAGCGTAGGGAGGGTGAACCCACAGCAGTTTGGCCACATGTGACCCATTATACATTCTACCGAGGAGTTTTCCTCCTAGGTTATTGTCCGTCCTGTCCTTTCCAGGAAGATGGACACGTCACTAGGAGACATTTCTTTTATATCGGCAGGTGTAGGCCAAGGCTCGCCGAATACACACTTCTTCTTAACGATAACTCCGGATACTCGCATGGGACATACATGACAATTCATACATCCTGCATAGAGGTTTGTCCATTAGTCCCATATTATGGAGGCATTTTCTCAGTTGACACTGGCTGGTTAGAAATCCTACTATTAAGCGTATGTTTCTTCTGGTCATCGCTAGATATTTCTTCGACTCTAGCTTCCCAGGGTCGCCCAGATATACAAAACATGCATCCTGGCGATTGCATCCTTTGATTTGCTCCCATCTCTTTAGAGATTGACATTTGGCTAGTTCCACAATTGTCGAAGTCATCAGGCCGTAGGTGTCACTGGGTCCTAAAATTCTTATTCCAGCCGCTTCCTTGGCTAAAGAGTCGGCAATGCAGGATAATGTTATTATCTACCGAGGCTTTGGCTATAACTTGGTGGCACTCTAGTACTAGCGCTGACATAACACGTTGTCTGTTCAAGGCTAATATGCAGCGGCGGCTCGTCAGAGGAGGCATGGGAGGCTCAGCCTCCCCATAAAATTTGAGGCTATTCATCGCAATGAATTAAAAGATATCATGATTATTTTTTTCTAAAAATGCTTGGGTATCATCACTTCACCATTAATTTTTAATAAAAAAATTTTTCTCATCTGTTTACTGTGAAGAAAAAGCATCATACAATGTAAACCTGAATGATTGATTCTAGTATGACAAATGACTCCTTTCAAATACATACAATAACTGAACTTGACTATAATGAAGGTGTCAAAAAACTTAAACCCAAAAAAGCTGCGGGAATTGATGGCATCCCTCCTTATATATTGAAGGGCTGTTATGAATGGTTAAGAGGTCCATTACTTCATATTTACAATAATTTAATAGCTGAGTCAAATATTTTTCCTGGATTTTGGAAAACATATATTACCATACCTATATTCAAATCGGGGAATGAAATAGAAATTGAAAATTATAGAGGTGTCTCAATTATGTGTGCTCCGTCTAGGTTATTGGAGCAAATTATATATTCGAAACTGTATAAATTCGCAAATAAATACATAGCACCTGAACAACATGACTTTATGACCCAGAAGTCAGTAAATACTAATTTATTTATTTTTAGCAACCATGCTTTTGAAACTTTACAAAATAAATCTCAATTGGACATAGTATTCACAGACTTCCGTAAAGCCTTTGATCAAGTAAATCATGATGTGCTAAAAATTAGTAAATTTGGGTTGTCGAGGAATTATCTTGAATTGATTAAAAATTACTTGAGGAATAGATATTTCATTGTTAAACATAATGGGAACACTTCGGGAAAATTTTATGCTAATTCCGGTGTTCCTCAGGGATCAAATCTAGGACCTCTTCTATTCTTATTATTCATTAATGATTTACCCTCGGTCTTACATCATTCACATTGTCTGATGTTTGCAGATGATCTCAAAATTTTTAAACGTATCCAGACTGTTAGAGACTGCGTATCATTGCAAAAAGACATCAACAACATTGTGAATTGGAGTTATACTAATAAGTTATTTTTCAATATAAAAAAATGTTATACGTTAACAATATCCCGTTTGAAAAATGTGATCAAATTTGAATATCATATGGATAGAGAGGTCCTGGGTGAAAAAACCGAGGCGAAAGACTTAGGCATTACTTATAATAGTACTTTTTCCTTCACAAAGCATATAATGGTATTAGTAAAATCTGCAAATCGTATATTGGGATATTTAATGAGACAAACGCGTGAATTTAATATTATAAATACAATTAAATTACTCTACTATACTATAGTTAGACCAAAACTGGAGTTTGCTTCAATAATTTGGACAGGAGAATACAAAACTACTTTAAAACAAATTGAAAAGGTTCAAAACAAATTTCTTCGATATCTCTATTTTAAAAAATATCATAAATGGCCCGATTACAATTTAATACGAACATCACGGCTAAGGAGCGAATTCAAAATATTATCATTAGAACAAAGACGCAATTTGTCAGCCCTGATATTCATATATAAAATAATTAATAATCGAATTGATTCCCCCGAAATCCTACACTTGATTCCGTTTCATGTCCCTTCACGCCGTACTCGACATACAATTATGTTCAATATTTCTGTGTCAATATCTAGCACTAGATCACCTCTCGCAACCATGTTGATATTAGCTAATGAATTCAATGAAATAACGGATATTGATTGGTCTTTACCATATTCCAAATTCCGTAACACAATACTGAATAATATACTGAATATATCTTCGTGAAAATTAAATCTACCTAAATCTGTACCCCAACAGTTCTTATAGTAGGTACGTAATAAAAATATATTTCTTTTTTAAGTTGAATTTACATTGTATATATTGTTAATAATAGGAAGCCATGTAATAAAACTTAACAAGTTTGTATGGATCAAATAAATAAATAAATAATATGCCCGAAAAAACACTATCAGTCACTACGTAGTACGTACCACACTGTATCCTGCATCAACAAACCTCAAACGCACGGCCCATGAACGAATAACGAATAAACCATCCCGATTTGTAACTTTTGTTGCAGAAATTATAGCATTAGAGGAGGCTACCCTCCAGTTGGTCTCCGTTAATGTACAACTGCGTTTGTTTTTTATTTAATTATTCGGACGGGATGCCGTGACAGACCGGGACTGAAAAATATTTCGGTAAATCGTTTTAGTGTTTCTAGATGATATTTGTTATAAGTGATTTTTGGTAATATTTTCAATGTGTTTTTAAAGTGTTTTCTTTCAATTTCATGGTGTTTTCAGGTTTTCACTTTTCGGTAAGTTTTTTTTTCCATTTATTATGGATGAGTTGGATGAAATTAAAAAATCTGACGATATAGTCGATTGGTTGCTGACAAATAATTTCAAGTCTTTATCTTAAGATAATACATTTTACATTATTGAATCTCTGGGAAGGCCTCAACAAATTTGATTTCAATTAAAGCGTCAGATAATCGACAAAATCGAGAATTTAACATTAGTTGGTACGATAAATACGATCGGTTAACCGGCTCCATTGAACGAGAAAAACTTTTTTGTTGGCACTGTGTTTTATTTTCTGTACAAACCGAATACCAAACGTGGTCTAAAATAGAATAATCCGATTTAAAAATTTACCTCGTTCTACAAAAAGACATTTTAAATCTAAGGAGCATATATTTTCGTCTTGTAAATTTTAATTGTTTAGCAAACAAAATATAGCAACAGCTATATCGTCTTGGTTGAGAACGAATGTTATGTTTACTTTTAGTTTCTTTTTCAATTCTTTTCCTTCCTATCCGAAATTACAAAATACACCTTTCAATTCCCATTTCAAAATGCGGGACCCTCGCAGACTATATTGAATTTGAATGACCGCCGATTAAAAGTAGTTTGCGGGTGCCTTGTGAATTCACTTAAACAACCAGATTTGACCTTCCTTCCTACCCCATCCTTCCTTTCCTTTCCTGGCAAGACACGACTCTCACCTCCCCGTTGGTTCTTGCTGGACAATAAAATTTCCTTTTAGACCTGTTTTTATAAGCATAATTAACTAGGTTCTTGTGCTTATAAAATATTTGTAGCAATTTTCAACAAAACAACAGGAATAACTTCAGTGAAGAATCCTGCACTGGCACCTGTCGGATATAATCCAACGTCCTTCGTGGTATTAGCCGAAGGAGTAGTTGTTTTCTGATACGTGTCTGTCCATTATCCTACCCTGTAGGGTGTTGAGACTGACCAGAACGAATTGTTCTTTTAGATGATTTGATTGCCTACTGACTATACGTAAAAAACTGTTATATTAGAAGAGAAAAGTATTATTTACTGACTAAGAAGAGTTTATTTATATTAAATAACTCAAAGACAACCCTTTTTCCTTGTGTTTGTTTTTTCAATGGTCAGTTTTATACGTATAATTTTCGGCAATACACAATTTTTGTTTGCATTTATGCAAATATTACGTATTTTGCTTTGAATAGGTCCGGTAACACAAAAAATTTTCGCGCCTCCGGCGGAATTTTCTGTATTTATATAGTCTTTATGACTTTAGCCTCCACTGTTCCCCAATGCACGAGCCGTCACTGCTAATATGGCTTGTCTACTATCAATGCAGATTGTTATGTTTTTGCCAGAAATTCCTTTCCTAGTTATTTCTTTTGTGGCGATTGAGATACCAGCCAGTTCCGTTTGAACCACGCTGGTATTTTTCCCATTCCCCACTTAAATACAAAAACACCTGAGACCTCATATTATTCCAATTCAGGTCTATCCCAATAACCAATTTCACCGTTACAAAACTAATTTTATGAAGTAAACCTAGTCGAATCCATCTGTGCTATGATTCCCAATTCAGCAATCTGTTGATGTCTGATGCTAAATCTGTTTAAAATCTGTTTTTCCGTTAACCAGCTGTCGCACCCCTACGAACGACAACCCTCAGAAGTCAAAACTTGTGCGAGCTAAGGATTAACGAGGTCTTACCTTTTAACGTTTGATTCCTAACACGGGTTGGATGATAGCAAGTGAAGATCGATGGTTCAGACTAGGGCTTGAACCACCGACTAACACGGCAGTCAATTCGAGTGAGTGAACAAAGCACCCACGCCGAACCGCTTGGCTACCGACCGACCAAGAGAAGACATGGAACTTCTAAATTTTCATTATGAAAATCTATTTACAAGGAAGACATCATTCTGCATTCAAAACATAAATATTTACCCGTACAACATCCAATGTCCCAAAAGATCTTGATAGTATGGTAATATTCACTATCGGAAACATTAAATTAAATCATCCTTCGAAGTTGATAGGCGACGTACACTCAAACATTGAACGCACACCCAACAAACATGTCATCGTTCCCTCGTATCACATGTATTAGTGAGGGGATATATTTATTGGAGAGAATTTTTGTGATCAATTTCGAGGGCAGAATCCCAGGATTTAATTTCCGTCTCAGATGAGAATGTAATTCATCATCCTTTTGGAATTCACTGGGAACATCAATATAAAAAGGATTTCCCAATTACATAAGAAGATGTTCCCTGAAACCCAATTTTTATGATAGGCGTTCAGATGATCAGCAATGATTTCGGAATGGAAACATGCGAGTGATGGTGATGAAATAATCCTCAATAAAGAGAAAATGAATCCTTTAAAATCCTTGTAGGATTTAATCATCGATAAAATTGGAAAATTGATGCTGCAATATAGATTTAAATTGAAGTATGTAGCCGTTACAACGTGGTAGGAGATCATAATGAAAAGATAAATGAAAAATTCTATGTTTTTTACCACTTTAAATTGTAACTAACGTTACTGAAGTTTCGTCCTATATGGACATTCTCAAATTTATACATTTTTAAATTGGCACATCCGCATTGTGAACTGTAAATTCAGGTACTTAATCAAGTACCTGAATGGTATATATTGGCGAATGTTAGTATATTGTATTAGTTTGAGAATGACCATATGTATAGGACGAAACTGCAGTAATGTTAGTTATAATTAAAAGTGGTAAAAAACAAAGAAATTTTCATTTCTCTTCGCAATATAGATTGTTTCAAAAGTATTTTACGTTTTTATGAGTCTACTTCAAACTGTAATATCTCAGTGAATAATTTTCCCAATTCAATCGAAATGATCGTTATTTTATTCAGTGCACCTTTTCCAACGTAACACCAGTCGAATAATTGCATTTCATTAGTTCAGACTTCCATCGTCTAATATGATATAAACTGATTTCAAAACCATGGAAGAATCTATACAAATCAAAGAGATTATCTAAAAAATAAAAATTATATCAAGCAAAAAAACTGCATCAATTGAAAAGTGAACTATTAACAAGAAATGAAAATTGAAAATTAATAACAAGAAATGAAAATTATGAATTGAAAGATTGCAAGCCAAGTTACTTCACGACGTTTGGATTGTTAGTTTCCACAATCGTTTCGGGTGATGACTAGACTTATTCCTCCAAGATCTGACTATTTATAGGTAATTCGAGTGCTTTCACGCATCCCCTCTTCCGTCTCTTCGATTCATCCGTTTTAGCGGGAGCTGATCATTTGGCGGGAGTTGGTCGTGTTCCGCTTGATTATAGGTTTCCATATGTTGCGTATCTCTACGCTACCTTGGCTCGAAATAAAAAAAACAGCTGAATACACCCTTTTCTAGGGTCCAATTATCTAATATATTATTAACTAACTAGGTCCTTTATTATTTAATAAATTACCAGACTATGTAAGAGAGAGAGAGTCAAACCTTACCATGTTTTAAAACATTTTTTATTGAAAGATGCTATGATAAAGTCAATCAGGCACTATAATATAGTAAGTATTAGTAAATCCATTATGATTTGTCTGTTATTTGTGTATTTGGGTGAATATATGTATATATGTGTATAAACCTGAAAGAAGAATATATCAGATACCGAAACATCCTTGGCATACTATTGAAAATGCCAAGCAAAAATATTATCAAAAGATCATAGAAGATAATAATCAAAATAGCCAAGGTATATGGAAAATTGTTAAAGAAAATAATTAAAATAAAAGGAATTGTGAGATAAAAGAAATAATTAATGAAAATAAAGACATTATTAAAGATAATAAAGCAATGGCTGATACTTTCAATAGATATTATGCTTGTGTAGGAAAGAAATATGCAGAAAATATCACACCGCCGCCCACTCCTCCACCCAGAAGAAAACAGATATCCGCATCAATTTTTTTCAACCCAGTCAACGACAAGGAAATAATAAGTATTATCATGACTCTCAAAAAAAAGAAAGCCCCTGGTATAGATAAAATATCTGCTGAAACATTGCACCATATCAAAGATCAAATAGGAAAACCTATAAGTACACTTGCAAATAAAATTCTAGAAAACGGAATATTTCCTAAAGCATTCAAAGTGGGAATCATCAGGCCAATGCATAAAAGTGGTAATAAAAAAGAAGTCTTTAGTTATCGCCCCATCACTCTAATTTCCAACTTGGCAAAAATATTCGAAAAGATGATCGAAGATAGAATCGAATGTTTTTTATCCAAAAATAAATTATTATCTAACAATCAGTTCGGCTTTAGAACGGGGCTGCCAACTCAGGATGCTATTCTGCTGGTCACTTCTAATATCTATAAAAATTTAGTGAATGGTAAACCTTCATTGGCTGTGTTTCTGGATCTCGCTAAAGCGTTTGATACCGTTGATCAGTCTCAATTGCTGCACACACTTTTTGATTCGGGGTTCAGAGGTACTGCACATAAGCTGATAAAGAGTTATTTGATGGACAGAGAACAATATGTGGAAGTAAACGAAAACATAAGACACAAAGAAACTATAGAGTATGGAGTACCACAAGGGACAGTTTTAGGACCCATACTCTTCATTATTTATATAAATGAACTACTCACCGTAAACAGTTCTGGAACAATATGCAGCTTTGCTGACGATACCGTTATCATATATATGAATCGGAAACCTGGAAAGGCTTAAAGGAAAAAGTGGAACAGGACTTAAATTTAATCGTAGACGCATTCAATCACAAAATACTCACCATCAACGTCTCAAAAACATGGTTTCTCCCCTTTACATGCTACGCAAATAAACTACCAACATTTGAATCTTTATCAATTCATAACCACGGAAAACATATAGAAATAAAACAAGCGGAAAAAGTAAAATATCTGGGAGTATATATTGACAGGCATATGAGATGAGATGTACACATCCAACGAACAGTACAATCTCTGAGAGTCATGTTATCAAAATTCAAAAACCTAAAAACACTTCTAGGTGAATTTCACTTAAAAATAATATATCATGCATTTGTTGAATCACGATTATCTTATGGAATAGTGGGATGGGGTTCTGCTTCCCCGTACCATATGAAGCAACTTGAAGTAATTCAGAAAAAGATTCTGAAGATCATATGTGGTAAGCCACAACGCTATTCGTCGGATTCACTGTTTTCGGAATGTAAAATTCTAGGTGTACGCCAACTCTATTTTCTAAGAACAGTTACTAGAACATTTCAACAAAAAAACTCTTTATTATTGATTGACCATAGATATGATACAAGACTGAAAACAAAAAAATGTGTGAGGGTTCCATTTCAAACGAAAACAGTGGGACAGAGAATCTTTAACTACGTCTCGACAATACTGTTTAATTACCTCCCAGACGAAATAAAATACCAAAAATCATTATACTCTTTTAAAGCTGCCACTAAAAAGTTTTTATTTGATACATCTCGAAATGATATCCATTGCCTGATAGATCCTTTGAAGACTAATTGATTTACCGTAATCTCAAATTTGATATGTATGTGTATGTTGGGTTCAGAACCCTTTTTTTTAAATGTAATTTTTAAATTGTATTGTATAATAATCAATTCCATTTTATATTAATAATTGTACTATTCATGTGTTTTTTACCTTTATGTGCATGTATATATTTTACTAAATTTTGTCTTTTTCCTTACTTCTTTTGTATCCACCAAATCAGGATTATCTTAATAACCATGCTCCTGCGCACTGGCTCTGCCTTAGCAGGAATCATTGTTTATTAGCACTAAAATTCTTTTTCTTAGCGAAATACCTTAGAATGTAAAAATATTTTATATTTTACCTGTTTGTACTGCAAATAAACATTATTCAAGTGTATATATGTCTGTATATGTATATATGTGTTGCACAATTAACTGAGTATGTACTATCATATTTTTTTAATGTTTACTTTCACTGTTTACCATCGCTATAGATGAACGACTATGATACCTGCAAATTCACTGTTCTGTTATATACAATTTAACTGAATGTTATCATGTTCTGTTGATTTTAGATAAACGACTACTTCTATACAATACTTGTATTCTCCTTCTGGAGAATGAAGAATTATCATTATTATTATTGAATGCGTTGTTGGACAACATATATGCGGCTTCTTTGAATTTTACCCTAAACCAGTGTTCCTCCTTGTGACAGATTTCATCTTGAGACCACTTGATGTTATCTTGATGAGTACAAACATGCTCTGCTATTCCTGATTTGCTGGTTTCTTTTCGCTGTGTGTGTTTCTTATGCTTGACAATGCGAACTTTCAATGGCAATTCACCGATGTATGATTCTCCGCACTCGCAGGGTATCCGTTAAATGCACTTCTTGGAATCGCAGTCCGCGTTTGGTGGCCAGGTTTTCATGAGGCTGCTACAGATAGTGTTCCCAGATATGAAGCAGGTTCTGATGTTACACTTCGACCCAATTCTTCTTATCCTTTCCGACAATTTTCTGATATAGGAAAGTACAAGTACTGGTTGTGGTGGTTTCTCTTCCTTGTGAGGCCCTTGCTGTCTTCTAGCCAAAGTCTTTGAATAGAACTGGCCGATACTTGATGAAAATCCATATTTAAAAAACTAATAAATAGAGTTTCGCTATACAATAGCTTCTTCAAGCATAACTAAAGTTACTTCTAAATTACACCTTATATACTATAACCTAGTAACTATGTCCCTCTGAGATTAGATGACTGGCATATGTGGAATTTATTTTTCCGTTCTGAAAACTATATTTGTGTTCCTTTATGCGCATTTTAAACGTTCTTCCAGTTTGACCTATAATTATACACTCCTGTTTTTTCTGAAACTGAACTTTTATCTTTGTTATTTTTAATATACATTCAATATACATACATACATAAATTTCAAAATCAACAACAACTTGGGCATGTATATTAAAAATAATGAAGATAAAAGTTCAGTTTCAGAAAAATCACGAGTGTATAAATTATCGTGTGGGTCATGTCCGATGTTTTATATAGGTCAAACTGGAAGAACGTTTAAAACCCGCATAAAGGAACACAAATATAGTTTTCAGAACGGAAAAATTAATTCCACATATGCCAGTCATCTAATCTCAAAGGGACATGAGTTCGACCATGAGTACAAACCCCTCCATTTCCAGAAGAAAGGTTTGAAACTTAACCTGTTGGAGAGTATGGAAATAAACAAATTCAAAAACTCCCACCATCTTATGAACGATCAAACTGAATTGAATAATTCGCCTTTATTGAATTTGTTCACACGCAGGTAATAATAGTAAGGTATATTTACAGGTAGACTTTCGAAAAATGTATTGATACCTGACTTTTTCAGGTATATTGTTTCAGGTAGATTTATTACTTAGGTAGACGAATAGTTACTACGTTATAGTATATAAGGTGTAATTTAGAAGTAACTTTAGTTATCCTTGAAGAAGCTATTGTATAGCGAAACACGTGTAGCGGTTTTTGTAAAACCCTTATAGTGAAAATCATAGAATAAACTCTATTTATTAGTTTTTTAGCCAAAGTATGTTTCACTTTGGAGTAACCATTCCGTTGAAGGTATTACAGAGCCTGAAAACACGGTCTACTAGAGTCGATTGATGTTGGTTGGATTCATGGTTCGGATACTGTCCCGTGGAGTGTGTTTTCGGTATACAGATGTATCGGTCCTCTTCAGCAATACGTCTAAGAATGGCAATTCGTTGTGGATTTCCTTTTCTACTGTGAAAGTGATCGAATGACTTACGTTGATGATGGGCTTCAGGAAGGTATCTAGTTTTGTATTCCCATGGTTCCATATTATGAAGGTGTCGTCAACGTTTCTCAACCACCTTTGGGACTTCTTGTGGGCTTCTTCAATGGCCAGAGTTTCAAACCACTCAAAATATATGTTGGTCGGTGAAAGTTGCAATCCCATTGGCAGTCCCTCATCTTGCGTAAAGAATTCGTCCTTCAGTTGAAAATAGTAGTTTCGTAAACAGCATCCTAGTAATTCCATGATATGATTACTTGTATCGATATGTTTGTTCTATCTTTCAGGTCCCCATCTTCAGATAGCTTCCTCTGTATGATTTCAAGTGCTTATTCGACAGGAACCTTGGTGTAGAGGCTTTCCATGTCGAAACGGTTTCAGTTTGGAAACATGGTAGTCGGTTGGCGAGAGGTCTGGGCAGTATGGTTGGTGAGTCAGGACTTCGACTCTCAATTCGTTTTTCGGACGGTGATTTGTGACACCGGCGGACGGCTGTTGTCGTGGAGCATGATTTGACCTATTATGTTAACCAGTGCCAGCTGATTCTGATGCAAGTTTTGGTACATTTCGTCGATTTCCTCACAATAGGACTCTGCTCGGTTGCAGAAAGTAATTATGATCTTTTTTGGTTTTCGTTTCCGGGAAGTGCCTTGGTGACTCATCGGCGACCAACCACTGTCCTGAACGTCTGCTGTTATCGTAGAAGAAACATTTTCCATGACACGTGACGATCCGACAAAAAAGGATCGTTACGTGTGACCTACTTTTCGAGCTTTTTTACCTCTTCAACACGTTTCAAATCATCAGAAAACGCATGATAGCTGAAGCCCAATTCTTCCGCAGATCCCACGTACTGTTTGTGACGGGTTATGGTCTCCACTGGATTATTATAGGCCAACCACATCGGAGCTCATCTTCGAAGCTACTATTTCCGAAAAGAAAATTTTCAAATCTACGTTGAACAGTGAGTTCATCAACAATATTATTATATATTAGGCTAATTCGGCAGCGCTCTGGTTCAATTTGAATTCGTAGAGAAAAATTGGCCTGAAATCGAGTATAAAATCCTTCATCGACACAATAGAATGAATATTCAGTGTTATGGAGCTACAAAAACCTATGATACTTAAACGGACAAACCTTTAGAAACAACCTACTAGTGAAAAGTACTATTTTAGTTGAATCATAAATTCCTCTACTCCTAGAAATAGAAGATCAAGAAGTGAAAAAATACTCCAATATCAAGAAAGAGTTGGAGAGGAAGGAACAAAAAACCAGCAACAGAAGAAAACACGATTCGATAAAACATTTGATGAAAAAAGACCTTAATCCAACTTTATTGGTTGTACTCTTCTCCAATATCAACATTTCCTTAAAATCAGTATGACTTTCAATGCTTTCCAAAATCATGTTTTTTGCAACTTTTACTGATAATTCTGTTTTTCTATCTCTTTGAGAATGATTAGGACTGGTTGGTAAATTCTCCAAACTTAATTTTTTTCAATTTTTCAAAAATGAATTGTGCGTTCTTGAAATTAGTTGTATTATCGCTTATAATGAATTTTGTTGTTTAATATCTACTGAATACTTTTTGTCAGTGTTGTCAAAGAGCGACCGATGGCATGGTTAATGTTTAAGAACCGCTGCGGTTTGTGGCTCATTCGCATGAACCTCACAGGAAAAATTCTATTGGGCCACAAATCGCTAGTGCAGAATATCCTGTGTGGCATGAACTGTGTGGCACTTAGCACCGTTTTGTTGAAATCATATGTCGTTGGAGTCCAGATCATCCAGGTCTGGCCAAAAAAAGTTGGTGATTAGCAACCTATAGTGCTCGATGACGTTACCAGATGAAAAACCCACACCAAACAGTGATTTTTTTGGGATGTATTGTTCCCTCTTGGATCTCATGTGGATCAGTATCGTCTCAAATTCTACAATTTTGTTTGTCCACATACCCATTCATTCAGAAATGGACGACGATGTCGACGATGAATGGCCTAACGAAATTAGGCCAACTGCTCCAGACCCTATTCAGCAGAAACACGTCATAGTTTAAAGTTACCTTCCGCTTCTGGGTCAGTTGAATTATATATGGGTGCAGGTCCAAGCCACGGTGTAAAATTCGCCAACTTGTGGTCTGCGAATGGCCGAGTTCTTGTGAGCGACACGAAATCGACTGCCTCAGATTCTTCTACACATTCTCAGAGACAGCGGCAAAATTTTCGGCAGATCATGCGTTTCGTCAACGAACGTGTGTTGGTCGATCGTTCACTGAACTAGTGATTTCATATTTATCCACCACATTAGCACGTTGCCCGAATAGAACACCAATTTTAATAAAACAATTTTATTATTTGCACGTATTGCTAAATACGAATCCGTCCATGATGATTTAGCAGAACAGACTGAATAAATGGTAACAGGTCCAATGTTTTTATTGGACTCCACGGGACATATTTCGGTGTATCCGTTTGAAAGATTTGGTCTATCGAATATGTTCCTCACAGTCGTAGGGGGCTGTGGAGAATCATTCTTCAGAGCCGTAGGGGGCTGTAGAGAATCAATCATTCCTCAGAGCCGTAGGGGACTGTGTGGCATGGTCAAGTTATTAGAAATTCAAGTTTCTTCATGCACAAAATGGAAATGGCAACTAATTTGACAGATGTAGGTTCAACAAGATGGCCTTTATCAGAAAGTTCTAGAGACCCTCTTGGCAGACCACATATTAATATTATTACTGATCATATTCCTTTGGTATTCTTCAAGTTATTGAATGAATTTCCAGAAAGTTTTGGGCTCAGACATTTGCGGAGGGTAGTCGTTTTTTTCAAAGGTTCTTCAATATCTTACGATATGAATAAATCACCAGACGCCCCTTGTCTTTTATCATAATTTTTTTTCAACTTGAGATGTCATTTTTCAGGCCCTATCCTCCGGAGCCCCAGACCATGGGGTAAGAGATCATCGGTTCCGAGAACTATGTGTCTTAGGTAAGCGTAGTGTGCCAAGAATGATAGCCTTCTGAATTTGTCCGACTGAGATTTCGGTCTAAGTGCGGCAAGCAGGCATGATTTTGAGATTCGAGAGTTCAATAATCAGAACAACCATTTCGACAGAGTGGTCTGGATAGAGATTTTTTACAGAGGTTTGCGCTGATCAGGTTCTATCCCCCAAAGCCTCGAAAATCCTGAAGGCTGAGAATATCCATAAACTTTAGCTATTGGTTTTAACAGATAATTCATACTAATCATTCTCCTCCAAAATGTTTTGGTTCCTATTATCATTTGTACGTCATGTGTTTTTGAACTGGGATTACTCTCACAGCACCATCATCACATGTGCAATTGGGTTGTTCCTTGGAGCTTGTTTCTGCCAGGTATATTCATTTTACTTCAGTTATTTCTTGCTTTTGGGTGTATCGTTGATTATTGTGAATGCTTCCCTTGAAAATCGGCTTTGCTAATGCTAGATTATTACTACCCTCTACACACAATGCTACACAAGTTATTTTGCAAAATGATTTTGACATTTTCTCAATATGCGAGTCCTGGTTAAAGAGTACCACTGATAATAATTTCATAAATATAAGGAACTATAACTCATTTGGAGCCGACCGAAATCGGAATGTGGAAAGTCAACTTCATTTCAAGCAGGTTGGAGCCCAGCTCCCTTACCCTTAGGACTGATGCTCGTCAGAAGGACGAGTGGGTCAAGACTGATTATTTGGTGGCGGTATGAGAGTCCTCAGACATCGTTACCGCCCTTCATCGTGAACCCCTACGTGGCTGGGGTGTATGGATGGAGATATTGTTCATTTTCTAACAGAGGACATGAGGGCCTTATTCGACAGACTGTCTGGGCCTTCTATATCGGGAGGGGTCATCTATAGTATAATCCATAGCTTCCCTAACAAAAAGATATTCATGGTTTTCGGCACAATCAAGGACTTGTCATGTTGAATGGACTGCTGAATGGAAGGCAGCTGTAAATCTCTGCGAATGGCTTCATTCCGTACGAACCAAGGAGCATTCACAACCATCCTTGTTAGCTTATTTTGCAATCTCTCCAAAATGGAGATATTTGACGGAGCCGCTTGTCCCCAGGCGCCTGAAGCATACATGATGATAGGCTGGAACATCGTTTTGTAGATCGTAATTTTGTTTTTAAGGCCTATTCGACCCTCGATCTATGCCTTAACGGTTGTGATGTGCGGGTTCCAGTTGAGCCTACGGTCTATTAGAGGACCGAGGTTCTTCAACCTCGCCTGCCAGTCGATCTCCCTTCCAGAGATTCTCACTTTTCTGGCCGAAGAAGATAGTTATCATGGTTATCACCTGGGTATTTTCCGGTTTCACTCAGATCTTCCATTCAAGGTACCAGCGCTTGAGGTCGTCCAATGCACGTTGCATGTAAACGACACCGAGCTCTCGACCCATGGAATATGAGAGGAGAGCCGTGTCATCGGCTATAGAGATATCTTCACACGCTCTGAACTTGGAAGGTCACTAGAGTAAAGTGAATACGGCCCCCCGAAATCGAATTATGTATATATAGTAAAATTAAATTCCACTCCGAGATTAACGCTAGTAGGCAGGATTATATTTGGGAACAGATGTGGATAAAAGTCACACCAAATAAAAAGTCGTATGCCAAAGGTGTTGTTTACAAACCTCACGACCAAAACACGAGTAGTTTTTTGGATGAGTGTGAAAATAGTCTTATCTCTATATGCCACACGTTAATAATATTAGGGCGGGCGCATATATACAACTGTTGCATCGACTAAACTGTTTCGTTTTGTACTTTCTACTCAACTAACAGTTCAATTGATGGAGGTGCACATACAATCGATTTTTTAATCTCCTCAAATAGACCAGTCTTTTTTCAGCAAAACTCGAGTCAAGGTATTACAAACAATGTCAATTAACAAGAAAGTTTTAGCTTGTGCTTTGCTTTATAGACATTTTGAGAGAAATAAAAAAAGAAGATACTGTGTACATCCTGTACTCAGTGATAGATTATCTAGTGGAATATTTCATACGTGACATTCTAAGCTGAAAGAACACCCAGACAAGATTTTCAAAAATTATAGAATGAGTGAAGAAACGTTTAATGAAATAATTTCATTCGTGGGTCCGTATATAAAACGTCATGATACAAGATGGAGATGCGCCATATCAGTAGAAGAAAGACTTAGTGTTACTTTAAGGTAAGTAATAAATTAAAACACATTTATAATATAGTAATCAACGTTTTATTTTAATAATAATTACAGCCAGTAATTGAGTTTGTGAAGATTAAATAAAATTTTAGTTCAAGTCGAGTAGAGGACTGTGTGGTGAAAGTGTGAAATTCGATATGTAGCTTTGCAAACTATCCTCAGAGTGTTGAGAGCTTGTAGATGGGCATTGTCGGATATATTCCGGTCTAGAAGCGTCAATATAAGTTGTGGTAGATTCTGTGTAATATCCAGGTTGCTGACTTATTTGTTGTATTAAATTGTTTGGTGAATGCTGTAAGGAAATGTTTTTTGAAGGCTGTAGTGAATTGTTTGTTGAAGGTTCATGAAATTGTGAAGGCTGTAAAAAAATGTTACGTGATGGAAGTGTTACGGAAGACAGAGTATGTTGTCTGTTGTCTTTTATTCTTCGACAATCTTGCAGTGTTTCAATTTTGGCTTGAAATTTTTCGTCGTTTGCCATAGACTGTAACCTAGGAAATAAAGAGAGAGCAAACTGTTTGTCTTCATCTAAATCATCTTTTAGTATGTTCAACAAAGATTATTCAAACTTTGGACCTGAGTTAACTTTTTTGTTCCTTGTATTTTGTCTTATAGGTACATTTGAGCTCATATTGTCAGAAGTTTTAGTCTCATCTTCGTCTTCAGCTGCAGTGGAATCTGAATTACCATCAGTGGGTCGTTCTGCCAATGAAAAAATAGCAATTCTTCAAAATATCGATATTTTCGACCTTTCTTTGCCGCTTGTCCGGATGTTGTTTATTGAGCCTTCAATTCTCTTGAAAAGCAGGTTCTCAAGTTAAGCCATTTCTGCTGGACCTCTGCACCTGTATACAATGAAAAATATGTTTATTTATTCATCTCTTTAACAGATAATAATAACAAAAGTTGCAGCTTATTTCTATAATAAAGGGTGTAACAGAAAGGGGGCGTATATGTACCCGAAGGGAGATAAAGAATTTACTCACGAAATTAGGCAACTTTCCCGAAAATCGCAATGAAAACATTTTTCATGAGTACATTAAACTTCCTTCGGGTGTATACCTCCTTTCCGTTACATCCTGTATATTTTTATGTAATACATATATTTTTTACAGATATCAGGCAACTGGCAACAGCTTCAATGCCCTCTCATTTACATATCGAATAGGAGCAACAACTGTAAGAGACATCGTAAGAGATACGTGTGATCGAATTTGGGCAAGAAGACAGAAGAAGATTGGGTTGAAATTGCAGATCATTTTTACACTCGAACTAATTTCCCTAATGTCACTGGCGCCCTCGATGGCAAACATATTCAGTTAATTCAACCAGATAACTCTGCATCTTGATTTTTTAATTATAAAAAATACCATTCTATGGTGTTAATGGCTTGGACTGATGCTGATTACAAATTTATTGCCCCATGACAATAATGGGAAAAACATGCCCGTTCATCTTGTGGCTGATGATGCGTTTGGGCTTTCCAATAATATTTTACGTCCTTATTCAAAAAGAAACTTATCTTATGAAGAAAAAGTCTACAACTATAGACACACAAGAGCTCGCCGGATGGTAGAATGGACTTTTGGTATTTTAGCCAATAAATGGCGAATATTTCATAGAGGGCTTGATGTAAACCTAGATTTTGCCGAATCTATAATCAAAACATGTTGTGTACTACATAACCTCGTACGAATTAAAGATGGAATACAATTCAAAGACAGGTTTTATGACGCCCCACTAGGAAATATAATTTCTCATGGTGACAACAGAGGCAGAAATCTAACCGGTGGTATAAATGTACGACAGTATTTGACGTCTTATTTTGTTTCTCCTCAAGGCTCTATACCATGACAATACGATATATTATAAAATGTTTGTTCATTAAATAAACAATACAATAAACGAAACTAACCTCGTTTTTTTAATTTTCTGGGTCTAGTTCTAATCTCCAATGGGAGATTTTAATCTAAATTTACTTGATTTTGAAAATAAGTTCAACTCAGTTTTAGAAACGCTGAATTTGTGTCAATTGATTGATGAACCTACCAGAATCACGGCAACATCTGCAACCTTTCTGGATTATGTAATAGTTCCAGAGGGTTTTGAATGCGAAAAGGGTATCATGCAGCCCGTGATTTCTTATCTTTTTAAGTTTTTTTTTGCAAATTCCAAACTGATTTTAATATACAGCCAGGGCCAAAATTCATAACTCACAGGAAATTTAAAAATTTTGACGGAGATAGTTTTTGTCATAACCTTCTCAGCCCATCATTTTTTAGAATATATGATCAAGAATCTATAGAAGATGAAGTTTCCTGCCTAGTGAACTCGTTAAATGATTTGTTTGATAGGCACGCTCCGATTGTAACTTCAAGAGTTATAAAACCTAGAGCACCCTGGCTAACGTTCCCCATAAAAATGATGATGGTTGAGATAGACAAGGCACTAAGTGAATATAAGAGAATAAAATCAGCTGTTCATTTTCAGTCATTCCCACTGGTTGAGTGGAAGAGTAGCATACGCTAAACTCCGCCAGTATAAATAAAGACCATTTATTATTATTATTATTATATAAGGAAATGCATAATTACACATTTCAATCAATTAAAAGAGAGAAAATAGCATATTCCATGCAACAATTTAGTAATACTGTCATCCCAAATGATATGTGGAACACTTTACGATATAATAAATTCCTACCTCAAAAAATGTTGACATACCAGATATGACAAGCGATCCAAATGATATTAATACATTTTTCATCGAATCTGTCTCCCAAACTAAACCATCTGATGAAATAATAAATTTTTATAAATCCAACATGCTTACTGACTCTGTGTTTACTTTTCATGAAATCAATGACTTATTTACCTACGAAGCAATTTGTAGTATGAAGACTAGGGATAAGGGTTTTGAAAGATTGGGTATTGATATGGTTAAAATATGCTGTCCACGTATTATTCCTTGCATAACGCATATAATAAATTTTTGTATAACCGAAAATGTATTTCCAAATGCATGGAGAAAGGCGATTGTAAAGGTTTTACCAAAAAAAAAGTCACCCACTGAATTCAAAGACCTGCGTGTAATTAGCATTTTAATGGTGCTTTCAAAAAATTTGGAAAAGGCCCTAGAAACCCAAATTAAGGATTACTTATGCAATCATTTCCTAATTCTCTCAATCCAATCAGGTTTTCGTAAATTTTACAGCTGCACCAATTCTTTATTTCACATTACTGACGATATCCTAAGAGCTACAGATAAAGGACAGGTAACAATGCTAGTGCTATTAGATTTCAATCGAGTTTTCGACACCATTAACTATGATTTACTGGTTGGCATTTTTAAATACATGGGCTTTTTGAACAATGCTTGTAAATTGTTAAAAAATTATCTCAAAAATCGAAAACAGCAGGTATGTAGGAATGGTGTCTGCTGGGATTATATGTCTCTGTGATCTGGGGTTCCACAAGGATCCACACTTGGTCCATGATTGTTCTCCATATACTCTTCCCATATTCTTACTAAAATCCAAAACTGCAATATGCATCTCTATGCTGATGATACTCAGCTATACTATAGTTTCAAATCTCAAGAACTAGAAAATGCATGTGCGGTTATGAATGAGGATTTGAAGAATTTTATCTGTTGTGTCACAGATCACTGCTTGCTTCTTAATGTAACAAAATCTAAAGTCATGCTGTTTGGAAGTAAATATCATAGACAAACCTTAACTGCGGATATTAATATTAATATAAATAATAAGCACATAGCGTTAGTTAATGAAACAAAAAATCTAGGCGTGGTAATGGATTCTGGTTTGAGGTTGGAAAAGCATATCAAAATGTTGATAAAGCGTGCGTACTCTAACATCAAGTAGATTTAGGGCAACCACCAGCTTTTTCCAATGAACATAAAAAAGATTAATTGAAGGGGTTATATTTTTAGGAGTGATTAATTTTTGGGAAAGCTTTTGGCTTTCTACTACTCCATCTTGATACAAAAAACAAGGATGAGGGAATCTTCCAAGGAAAGGAAGGAAGTAATCAATTTTAAAATGAGTAACTCTATACATGGATGTGTAGATCATACAAAGAAGTAACTTTCAGACTCAAACTGAAAGGAAGTCCTCCTGAAACAGCTACTTCCATATAAACATTGAATTACACGAAAGAAACAAATTCTTTCGAAACAAATACTTCTATATGAACACTGAATTATACAGAAGATACTTTTCTCTACTCAGTTTGTATTTCAAACATTCGTTGTGGAATGAAAATCAGATATCATTCACATGAGTTCTACTTCAAATGAATGGTAATAAATTGCACTCACATGGAACACTGTGAGTGAGGGTGACAGTGTTCCATGTAAGTGCAATTTATTATCATTCATTTAAAGTAGAACTCATGTGAATGATATCTGATTTTTATTCCCCAACGAATGTTTGAAATACAAACTGAGTAGAGAAAAGTAGCTTCTGTATAATTCAGTGTTCATATAGAAGTATTTGTTTCGAAAGAATTTTTTTCTTTTGTGTAATTCAATGTTTATATGGAAGTAGCTGTGGAGGACTTTCTTTCAGTTTGTGTCTGAAAGTTACTTCTTTGCATGATCTACACATCCATGTATAGAGTTACTTATTTTAAAACTGATTACTTCCTTCCTTTCCTTAGAAGATTCCCTCATCCTTGTTTTTTGTATCAAGATGGAGTAGTAGAAAGCCAAAAACTTTCTTTCCCATAAAAATAAAATAAAAAAGATACTCTGTGAAACACTAGTTTTGTCATTATTTGATTATGCAGATGCTCTGTATGGACCTAATTTAAATGTACAATTCAAAAACAAAATTCAGAAAGTTCAGAATTCATGTCTACGTCTTATTTTTGGAGTACGAAGACAGCAGAGAATTTCGCATAAACTAGAGGAAATTAGATGGCTGAGTATGGAGAACAGGAGGAAGCTACATTTTGCTAATATATGTCATAGCGGTATCGTCAATAAAAAGCCAGGGTATCTTCATCGTAAAATTATTTATCGCAATGATATACACAACATAAATATTAGAAGTAGAGGATTATTGAGTGTTCCTTCTTTTGTGACTGAAATTTTCTGACGCTCGTTTAGTTATCCAGTATATAGTCTCTACAACCCAATTCCTGCAGAACTTAAAAGCCATTATTGTATATGTAAATTCTTGTTAAGAAATACGTAATGCTTTATTACAAAAATGCATATGACAAAAGTGATAACAGAATGACAGACTTCACTGTCTACAAACATCGGTAAAATATGACCTATACAGTGTGAAATATAAATGAACATATACAACATATATCTTCCCCTTTATTTAGAGGTTTAATCTTTGCACAGGTTTTCTCACTCGCGTACTGTCTTCATTTTCAATGTATCTGAGTAAATCAATTTTTGTACGAATTTCTCTTTGTAAAAAAAGCATGGCAGGTGACATTCCCGTAGTTGAATTTGGTATTTTTCTATATTGCATTAGAAAGTTGGCCAATTTACAATCCAAATTGTCTCGGTTAGATGTCAATTTCCTCAGTGCATTTTTCATTGTTTGGACGTATCTTTCAACCTGGCCATTTGTTTCCGGATGATATGGTGCTGAGTACTTGTGCAAGATACCATTACTTTTCAAAAACAGTTCAAACTCTTGAGATCTGAATGTTGGACCATTGTCGCTAACTAAAGTGACTGGTAGACCATAACGGGCAAAAAGATTACGTAAAATGGAAATTGTTCTTGAAGCTACCATAGAAGTCATGGAAATGATCTCTGGCCATTTAGAAAATGCATCTATTACTAGTAGGAAATATTTACCCATGAAAGGACCAGCGAAGTCAATGTGTATTCGTTGCCAGGGAGAGCTTGGGTATTCCCAACAGTGAGGTGGTACCTTCATCGGTTTATTTTGAGCACTTTGACATGGTATGCAACTTTTGACTAATTGCTCAATATCGGAGTCAATTTTTGGCCACCAGACGTAAGATCTGGCTAGCGCTTTCATTTTCACTATACCTGTATGAGCTTCATGTAGTTCTTCCAGGATTTTTCTCCGTAGTGTGGTCGGAATAACCACCCTTGAACCTTTTAAAATAACTCCATGTGTAAGAGAAAATTCCAAATCATTACCAACGTATCCAATTTCTGTGATTCTCTTTCCTTCAAGTAAACTTTTGTAGACATTCATTAGAATAGAATCCGCTTGCGTTTCTTTGGCAATTTCAGTATGCGTTACTGGTAGAACTAACAACTGTTGTAATTGGTAATGTGCTACTGTATCAATGGAAGTATGTGTTGTGTTTGCGGTTTCTGGTAATCTAGATAAGGCGTCTGCATTCGCATGCTTTTCTGTTGATCTGTATGAAATTTCGTAATCAAAGCCTTGTAAGAATTGAGCATAATGAAGCATTCTAGTAGCCACCATACTAGGAAGATGCTTCTCTGGATGAAAAATGGACACTAATGGTTTGTGGTCTGTGATCAGTCGGAATTTTCTCCCATAACAGTAACGGAAAAATTTATTGCAAGCCCAAAATATCGAAGTAGCTTCCTTGTCTATTTGGCTATAGTTTTTCTCTGATTTACTGAGAGACCTGGAAGCGTAAGCAATCGGTCTTTCAGTGCCATCCGGCATTATATGGGATAGGACTGCTCCAAGCGCATAGGGACTTGCATCTGTAGCCAGTACTAATGGTAACTTAGAATCATATGGACAGAGAATTTCACTTGATGTAATTTCCCGTTTCATAAGATCAAAAGCATTTTGACATTGTTCTGTCCATTGAAAAGTAACGTTTTTCTGGAGTAAATTATACAATGGAGATAGTTTCGTCGCTAGATTCTTGAGAAATCTACTATAGTAATTTACTAGTCCCAGCCAACTCTTCAGCTCAGATGTGTTTGTTGGAATTCTTGCATTGACTACTGCCTTGATCTTCTCTGGAGTCTTTTCTAGACCTTTGTCAGATACAGTATGTCCCAGATAAGTAATTTTGGACTCGAAAAATTTACATTTATCTTCTCTAACTCTTAGGCCAACATCTTGCAAACGTTTCAGAACTTTTTTTAATGTCTGAAGATGGTCATGGAAACTTGATCCTTGTATTTTGATATCATCCAGAAATACGCATACCCCCGGTATATCGGATAAGGTTTTTGTAATGTAACGTTGCCAAATTGCTGGTGCCACCTTGGTTCCAAACATAAGACGGTTAACAGTATAATCTCCTTTCATTGTGGTTATAGCTTGGATTTTGGCGCTATTATCATCCATAGGCATATGAAGGTAAGCTTCTCTGATATCGAGAGTTGTGAAAAGCTTACCACCAATCATACTTGTAGCAAATATATCTTCCACATTAGGCATTAAATATCGATCATCTTTGAGAATTTTATTAATTGTAACCTTATAATCGGCACACAATCGAATAGTACCATCTTTCTTAACAATTGGAACTATTGGCGTACCCCATTCGCTATATTCAATTTTTGTCAAAATTCCTATTTGTTCCAGGCGGTCTATCTCGTCTTCTACCTTCTTCTGCAATGCATATGGAACTTTTCTTGCAGAACAGTAAATTGGTACAGAGTTGTCCTGAAGAAATAATTTGGCTTCATAATTATTTATTTTACCAATTCCAGTTTCAAAAACTGCACTAAATTCTTTTCGTAATTCATTCAAAATTTGGGATTTCGAATTTTCTGACCAATATATATCGTCCTGTACCTGATGAATTTCAGGTGGAATAATTTTAATATCTTTGAGCCATTCACGACCAAAAATAGGTTCTACCTCACCAGGTAATATATATAGGTTAGCCAATACTTTTTGTCCGCAATAACTGACTTCAAAAGTTGAGTATCCAATTGGTTTTATTATTTCTCCTGTGTAAGTCTTCAAAGGAAGTTCACTTGTGTGAATCTGTTTATTGGGAAAAAGTTCCTTAAACATATCATAAGATATAGAAGAAACTGCTGCTCCGGTATCGTATTCCATTTCTACATGTTTATCATCTAATTGAACATCAAGAAGAAATTTATCCGGTTTTCGCTTAGATTCTGGTAACACACAGTCTATGATATTGTTGATGTAATAGAATTCATCATCAGAATCATTTTCCACAATAACCTCACTAGAACTTGGTTGAGTTACTGGATGTATCTGATTCTGATTATTGGATTTCACTAATTTCTTGGTAGGTTTGACACTTGGATGAATTGTCATTGGTTTTCCATTTCTACAAACTGCATCTAAATGTCCAACTCGACCACACCTTCCACAATGTGAACGAACGTGTTTACAGACATTTGCTAAATGCGATTCATCACCACATCGAAAACAAAAACGCTTGAACGGATTCGGAGATGACCTTGTAAAGTTTTGACTGAATTTCAGTTGATTTTGAGATATTGACATCGAAGATGATTGCAATGCTTGAATTTCTTTCGAATCTTTGTGAGCCGATTCCATTGCTAGTGCTGTTTGAACACAATCCGAAAAAGTATTGTTAGGTTCTTTCAGCTGAATTAGTTTTTCCAACCAACTGGAGTTTTTCATTCCACTAATAAATTGCTGCCGTAGATGTTTATCAGCGGTGGACGCATTACAAGAAAGACATCGAAAGTCACAATTTCTTGATAGTTTCTTCAGATCTGCTACAAAATCGGAAATGCTTTCACCTTCTTGTTGTATTCTTCTTGTGAAACGATTTTCTTCCGCGATTACGCTGGGTTTGGGATGGAGATGTTCTTTAATTAAAATTTGGAGAGAATCATATGATTTGGTTTTCGGATCGTCAGGACTTGTCAAATTGTATAGAAGTTGTAATGTTTTTGTACCCATGGAATGTATCAACCATTCTTTCTTCTTATTGTCAATCTCTGCCAAGGTACCCGTGAAATTTTTCATATTGAAAAAATTCTCTAGTCTCTTGATGAAAATGTCCCACGTTTCCGTTTCTTCGCAAAAAGGTTCTAAAGGAATAACTTCTGGGGAACTGGATTTTTGTGAACATTGTAATGATTCCGTAAGAGTCTTAATCAGGATACTGAATTGTTCAGAATCCATTTTATTCTATCCCGTCCTCGTCGCCACTATTGTATATGTAAATTCTTGTTAAGAAATACGTAATGCTTTATTACAAAAATGCATATGACAAAAGTGATAACAGAATGACAGACTTCACTGTCTACAAACATCGGTAAAATATGACCTATACAGTGTGAAATATAAATGAACATATACAACAGCCATAGTGTTGAAAAATTCAAAGATCAATTTGAGACTTGTCTTCTGCATTGTTAGAAATAAATACTTCATTCATGAAACATCACATAAAATAACTCATTACGTATTCATATTTTGATGGAAGATACACTCTATTGATACGGTTGAATTTTCAAGTTTCATTTACTTTCCACAATGTCGTTGCTCGCGATTTGAGTTTACATAGGTACGTAAGTATATTTATAATATGAGTCATCATGAAACATATGCGGGGTGTATAGCAATAGTTAATGGGGAAGAACACCAAAGGACACAATTCCAAGTTGAAATAATATTTGATTTTTTTTTCTCCTTCCCTTTCTACGATTCAATTCTGGAATATATAATTTTCAGTAAGGAATGCATTCGCAATGAGTAACTAAAATGTTACATGAAATTAGAACACATCTGTTTTTTTGGGTTAAGTGGAAGAATATTTTTGATGGTGTTCAACACTTCACAAAAATAAACTTCGCCCTTTAATTTCATTGATATTTAGGAAAGTTGTCAGTATTTTTTATTTTTTTTGTAGTATTGCTATTCAACGTGGCAATGCTGCTTCAGTACTTGAAACTATTCCTCCTTCACATAATTTTGATGAGATCATGCATTGCCCTAATTTCAGTACGGAACTGAAACCTCTTCGAAACAAGCCGAGATATGTGGATATTTATCAAGTCTCCTATCAAGGTTAATTCACAAGTGATTGATCCACCTTCTTTTTTTTCAGTGCGGTCAGTGGACTCAGGTCATTCTTGGCCCCAAAAAATGAGTTGCATTCCTCGTAGAACTGGTACCATTTCAGTGGAAGCGCTTCTTGAAGCAAGAGCCGAATCGATCCCTCTACGAAACCCTTTTCCACTTGGAAGGATCGATCGCAGCTTGAGAAATGGTTCTTATGGAGATTCTGTGAAACGTGTTCTTCCTTACGAATCAGTAGAGAGTTGTCCTGAAAATCTAGAGAAGAAAATTGGATTGGATAATTTAGGAAACACTTGCCACATGAATAGCATTTTACAAGTGTTTTTCATGACGAAGAATTTCAAGAACGAAGTTTTAATGATGAACGAGAACGGGAATGTTTCCTGCTTATTCATCAAACTCAAACAACTGTTCATGCAGCTGCAGTTTCGTAAGAAGGTATCATCTTTCCCTCCAACCGATTTCCTGGAGTCTTTGAAGTCCACTAGATACTCGTTAGGACAACAAGAGGATCGTTCCGAATTCTTGGGGTTCTTGTTGAATACTCTTCGTGAGCAAAACAATACCAAAATCAATACTCCCAGCCGCTCTGGACTGAATGATTCCGTGTTTGTAAATCTTTTGCTGGAAAAATCCTCACTTGTTTACTTTGTGGTAAATGTTCAAGAAGTACTGAAAACTCATGTGAATTTCTGGAACTTCATCTAGCTTTTCCTAATACGACTAATTACCAGTCTGTGCAAAGCTTATTGTTAAATCATCTGAAAATGGAATTTTTAACAGGTGATGATCGACTGTATTGTCAAACATGCGCCAAACTAACTGACTGTTATAAGGAAACAAGTATAGCTGAGGCACCAGTCAATCTAATAATAACACTGATGATTTTCAAACAAGACTCAACCTCTAACGGAAGCAAGAAACTCTTTGGAAGGTTCGAAATAGCTGAACATTTCAACCTAGCAGACCACTGTTATAATATTCATGCAGTCATTGTTCACTGTGGTTCTGGCGTTGAATTTGGTCATTATTACGCCTTGGTCAAAGAAGAAACGGACTGGTTTAAGTTTGACGATAGTCGTGTTACGAAGTGTTCTGGCCATGCATTGAATTTATTGGAGCCTCTGGAGACACCCTACATTTTGTTTTATGAAAGAGAGGACATTGTTAGATCAAGATCTTCAGATGATGTGGTGCTGCAGGTTTTTCCGGGTTTTCCTGCAGCTGAAAAAGCAAATGCGCCACTGGAATCAATGAAGTCGCCCCGGAGCGCCAATTAATTTTTATTGTTGTATTTATTTTATTTTTAAAATAATAAAGACGATTATTATTATTATTATTATTATTATTATATACGGGAAGGTGCGCCAGCTTTATCAACCGACGACCACTCTCCACACCGTGGGGTGAGTGATTATTGGGTCCGAGAATCATGTGCCCTGAGTAAGCACAGTCAAGAATGGCAGCCTTCTGCATCTGTCTGGCTAAGATTCCTGCCTTAATGCGGCAAGCCGGTATGATTTTGAGATTCTAGAGTAGAGAGGATATCATTCCATTAAAGACTCCAATAATCAGAACAACCATCTTGACTGATATGGATTGGTTTAGTTAGAGTCTGCGGAGTTTGAAGAGAAAATTTCGATATTTTATGCGTTTTTCCTCCTCTTTTCGGAAGATATTCGTCCCGCCAGGAGCTGAAAATTCCACGACAAATATCGTCATGCTCTGGTGGTCGAGAGGAACTTCATCAGGCTCATTAGCTTGTATGAGCCTGAAGGTGGGGAACGAATAGTTGCAATAGATTCGGCACTTCTCGTTCCCACATTCAATATCCCTCGGTGTCTCTTAGGGCCGCATTATATCGAAGGATATGCCAGATATGTCGGCAGCAAGTGCATTAGGTCGTGGACGTCTCGCGGCAGGCCCTGCACCTTGTGTCAGAAACCTCTATACCCATCATGCGACTGCTGTAGACTAAGGTGTTGAAAACACCATCCTTGCAGGCCATTATGAACCCCTCAGTTTCTGACTTCAGCCCACTCGACCTGTGGAAAGCGAAAGTCAGGCGTTTTGATAAGCCAAATTCTTCAGTGTTATTGAAAAAGACCCCATATATTGGCTTATCCTTGTGTTGCCGCAGAAGTGAGGTGATCGCTGCGGCTTTTATATGAGACTTTTGGTGAACGGGTTCCAACTCGGTGACAGAATTGTGATCACCTCGTTTCATACAGTACCATTCTGTCATTTTTATTGTTACTATTATTTTTACTACTCCCATTATAATAATGTTCATATTTGAAATAGTTCCTGCTTTTGGTGATAAATGGAAGTCAATGTAATATTCATCAACCGAACGCGCAAACATTGAACTGTACAAGACCAAGCATAACAATGATTTCAATTTGTAGAGCATACACCAAAATAACGATCCTGAAAAGTCCTTTGAATTATTCCCATCTAATCATGAATCACAGCAGAAAACCACAACAAACACAAAAAACTAACCCGCAGATAATAATTTGATTTACAAAAAAAAATCTCGCTCGGTCGCATTCAGTCTAATTTTAAATTAATTGCGAAATTTGTGAAAGTTTGCAGACCTGCGCAACGTTTGCGAAATGTACGTAAGGCCCTATTGGACTTTCAGTTGCAACGCGACGTCTCATCCGACCAGCCGTTTACTGGCGTCGTTTCCAAAACTTCGAGCGTAAATAACACTCTGCTATTTTTGAAATAAAGTCGTTGGTTTTGCTATCCCAAAATGAAAGGAATGAACTACTGAAAAACCCTGATGATTTATTATAGAAACAAATTCTGAATTATTATGTGAAGTGTGTTATTCAAATCACAAACGACCAAGGTGTTAGAATGACAGGCCAAAATAAAAGTGAAATGTGTAGTTTATTACTCAGAATTTTCTGTGTTATTGGTAAGGGAACTTATGTGGCTTTTTTGGTACTCTATTCACAAAACCAGTAATTCTTGTAGTTAGAAAGTGCTTTGAGAGACTTATAAACGAATTATATTGGCCCCTATTTGATTTTCAGTGTCATAAAAAGTAGCCGGTGAAGGTTTTTTTTTGAAAACGGTATGAAAAACATAGTTATATTTCATTTGAGAATTCCACACCATTCAATCTAATTCAAACTAGATATTATTAAAAAGGTTACGACCATAAGTACTACTTTTTCCTAAACAAACATACCAACTTCTCATATTTCTTAAAATATACTCTGCGTAATCAAAATAGAGTGTGACAAGTGAAGTCCAGATTCCATGAGATTTTTTAGTAATTACGTGATTCATACAATTTAAACAATTTTATTGTTTTTTCACAAATATTATTCGAAAGATTATTATTTGAAATATCGAAAAATGGTTTAACAAGAAGTTTATGTGAATTCAATTTTAGGCCATATGAAAAATTGTGCTGAATAGGACAATTTTTATTTTTTGCTCTATCTAAATAGAGCTACTGAAATTTGCTCACATATGATGCAGAATCCAATTGTTATCGACATTTCATAAAGGAACTTGTTGAAATACGATTTTTTGAAGAATTATTCCCCGTCTAAACGTTATAACCAACAAGTAGGTACACATAAGTGGAGTTTGCATAAATTTACCTACCTTTGATTTCATACAAAGTTCATCCACTTATCCAATGATTCAATTCAAAACTTAAACCAGAGTTAAAAAGTCATTCATTATTCATGTACTTAAGTTGGCCGTAAAACAATTGTTGTAGTTTTAATGACAGTCAAATCAGTTCCTGAATGTCATAGTGACTTCTCATTACTCGTACGTATTGAAGAAAAAAGTTTCAACTTCACAGGAAAAAAACTATTTCTCATAATATGTGATGGAAATGTAAGTCATCGTTAAGCCAAAATATGCAATAATCTACTGTGGATAGAATTATAATAAAATTCAAACCTACTGAACCGAAGGAAAAACAAATAGTTGGCGAAAAATTGTACTCTGACAAACTTTTTCCAATGACTTCGATCGTAATTATTGTGAAATTTCTTAATTTTTTTTAGATTTCAAAAATTGAGAAATGATGTGATTCCAGTTACTAAAATTTATTTATTAGTTATTTTTACGAGCAGCAATCATTGAAGAAACTTTTCCCGTATATGGTGGAAAATCGTTGAAATCATTTTCAATAATTATTTGATAATGGAATTCAAGAATAATTTCTCCTACAATATTCTTTCTTGTTCTCAAGGCAACTATTCCATGTGACAATATCCAAAGGATACATTAGGTTACTTATTTGCCAGATTCAGACAGATAACTATCAATTTATAGATGAATATCGAATATATACTATATTTCTCCTGTTTTATACATATTACACTAGATTTTTGGGAAACAAAATTTTTAAAACTAATTCATACAGGTTATTGTATGATTTCCACTACAAAAACCGTAACACGTTTTTCGTTATACAATAGCTTTCTCAAGCGTAAAATAATAAGTTGCTTCCAATGAACAAGTAGGTATAGTATTTCCAATACCAATTGGAACAGCACAGAGAAGAAATTCCTGCCTCGACATAGGCGTCGGCATAATATTTTTCAGTAGTAGTTTTTCAGTTACTTATTCTTACAATCATAGCAATTGATCACCTCATGAAAAAGTTATCTCAACTGAATTTTTTCACTATGGGTAATTATGAAAAACTTCGAAATTTAAGGTAGTTGATTTCCGAGTCGAAAACTCTAAAATATAATGAAAACACAAATAATCACACCGAATTCTCGTCAAACATATATTTACAAAATAATAGAGGCCAACAAAATTGCAAGAAAAATCAAAATTCTTCTTCGCTATATTCGGATGAGGTGGAATCATCATCGGGTTGAATAACGATCGGATTTATGGAGCTTTGCACATAATATTTGTTCTCTTGTTTCATAACGTGTGCCACACAGTTCTTCCACACATCACTATTACCTACTTCATTCACCACTCGCCTTATATTGTCAAGCACCACAGCATTCAAAGTCGGTGACTGATAACATTTCCGCAAGCTTTCTTCCATTGTGGCCCAAACCATTTCAATTGAATTGAACACACAATAGTATAGAGGCAAACGTAAGAGAATATGACCACGTGTTTCACACATCGAATCAATACTATACTCTTTTTTGAAATTACGTTGTTTTATGGTCGCCAGTAATACCTTTTTCGTTGGAATCTTTTCGGGTATTTCCATTTCATGATTTCGCATGAAATCAACAATATCTGCTTTTTTGTGTTATTGTATGGTATTGTAGTCAATAACCTAGAATGATACGAAGCGTTATCCATAACAATAATCGAGTTTGGAGGAATATTTGAAAGAAGCTGCTCACTGAACCAGGTTTCGAATAAAGCCGCAGTCATATCTTCGTGGTAATTAGCAGACGAATCTTTTATATTCTTGGCCGACGGAAGCAAAGCGTTAGGTCTAAACCACTTTCATTCCCGGCATGCAAAATTATAACACGTTTTTCCCTTGAAGAAGGCGTGTTCAAAGCACAATACTTGGTTTCGTCTACCCAGCCTTATTTGACAACATCATGGGTATCAAACCAAGTTTCGTCGAGGTAGGTTATATATCTGCTAGATTCTCAGTAGCTTTTCATTCGCCTCAAATATTCTTGTCGGAGTTGAACAATGCATGTCGATTCCATTATGACCATCCGATTGTTCAAATTTTTATATTTAAAACCACAAGACAATAAGACACCTCGTAAAGTTTCTAAAGATTTGTAATTGTAATCGGGCTAGTCAAGTAATTTATACAAAATCATTTCCAAGGTTGGTACTTCATTTTTTTGGTATATACCATAAATTGTTCGCCGAATCTCATCTTTTGTAGCGCCATCAACGTTTTCGAATTTTTTATTCCTTTGTATTCGTTTCATCGCATGGTCAATGACATCCTCTATTTTAATGACTCGAAGAACTGTCGAACGAGATAGTTTCGTTAACTCGCATATTCTATTCACAATAGCATTATTTGAAGTGTGACAGTTTTCCTTCTTCAAGTATTCATGAATATTTAAAATTACTCGCTGAACTTGAACATGTAAGTCCTTATTTTCAAATTCCAGATCCCTGTCGATTGACACATATTCCTCATACGGAATGTTATCATTTGTTTCAAAAGGTCTCCAGAAAGCCATATTGATGAAAGTACCCAAAAACACTAAGATTTTCACAAAAATCGGTTCAAAGGATGGTGTAAAAGTTGAAAATTTTTTCTAGAGGTCAATTATCCTAACACCAAACTGATATTTTTGCACTCGACGTGCGTTTCGCTAACAGGGTTAGCATTTTCAGGAGAAGCAAATTGATATTGAATCCGCTTTTCAATCTATTGTTGACAAATTAATTTGCAGGTAGTGGTTCCACTAGTTAATTACCGAAAAATCAATTAAGATAATCATCATTCAACAAACAAAGTCCACATCGGGCCAAAAAACTTTAGGTATATAAACAGCTAACCCTTGTCTTTAGATTCAGTATCAATTTTCTTCTCCTGAAGATGCTAACCTTGTTAGCGAAACGCGCGTCGAGTGCAAAAATATCAGTTTGGTGTTAGGGTAAAAGATCTCTAGAAAAAGTTTTCAAAAATCGGTTTGCAAAACCACTCAATACCTCACCTTACCCCACGAACACACGGCATTGATGAAGAAATATTGTGAAACGGACAAAAAAATTAGTATTCAGCCAGTCCATCTAGCCGAGCCTTTATTCCTCAACTACATTTGATAGCACGTTTACTTAGTATCTGGGCGACTAGGGGCCACCGGCCCCAGCAGGAATTGGACAGTTTTCCACGACCAGTAATAGAATGGTATTTCACGTTGGAACGTAAAAAAACCCTTTAAGAAAAAAAGTACCAATCAATATTCAAGAAGACAAAAAATCTTGAAAATGAGTAGTACCCAACCATGCGTCGTAACGCAAATTAAAATCAATGAAACCAACAAGAAAATAATTATTTAGGTTTGCTTCAATTTTGTTGATCTGGTAACCCCGCGAGGCCAAAAATCAATTCGGACTAATGAAACCTACCATAAATTAATCAAATACGAAAATAAAAATAGAACCCGTAGATTTCAGGTTTCTTAGGAAATTTGGCAACATGGCAAAATAATAAATTATCTAAGAGGTGAATTACAATATTTAAAAAAGTTATTCAACTCGTATTTCAGTTTGTGTGAACACAAAATACGTAGTTATTCATCCCTAAGAATTCACAATAATAATGAATTAAAAAAAAAGTTAACGCAACAAAAACTCAGAAGCAGACAAAACTTTTTTTTCCATCCATCTTTTACACTAAAGTTGCATTGTTTAAAAAAAATACTTTTGCTACAAATTCTAACAGTATATCTCTGTTTAAAAATCTGTTTTCCCGTTAATCAGCTGTCGCCCCCATACGAACGACCACTCTCAGAAGTTGAGAAACTTGTGCGAGCTAAGGACTAACGAGGTCTTACCTTTTATCGTGTGATTCCTATCATGGTACCACAAGAAAACTAACATTTTGTTTAATGAAAGAAATTAATGAAATACAAGTTTTGGGTCACATCAAACTCAGTAAACGATAAGTTAATCCATTCATGTTTCCATTTAAATGAGAACAAAATATTAAAAACATACCTTGGAGCTGGCAAGTGTTTTTTTCATCAGTAGGGGTCAACGAAAATATTCTGGAAACAGATTTTCATAATTCCTGGTTTTCTGAACGATCTCAGAAATGATTCGTCGAATCTATCCTTTTGGTGCTATGCCCAACAAGCCTTGACAACGTAGGGTTGTGAACTTTGAATGATCTTCGGCGAGGAGAATGAAAACCACGTTCAAAGTAATACCCAATATTCGCAACGTGAACCAATTTTCACTCATTGAAACCTCGGAAAATAATCCTCATAAGAGAAGTCACCAATGACAAATTATCCAATAGGTTTCCAACAATTTCACTTACAGCCACCTCAAAAACAATAATGGCTTTTTAAGGTGATTCCAAATATTTCACATTTTTTCCAGGTAGAAAAAAAAATCAAACGCATGTCTCTACGTCACTAATGATTGAAAGCTAGACCAATCAGAATGGGTCACGGGAAAGGTACTTTCGGTCGATTGATAATACCAAATTATGCGATCGAAACTGAATCAACTGAGACACGGATACTACTCAGAAAAAATTAAATTCCATTTCCTTGGAGATATCTAGGTTATTTATCCAATTTAGAAATTCTTCCCAGTGGTTATTGCCATAACCAAAATTGAATATACTGTTATAGATTCACTAGTTCGGACTTCCATTGTCTACTATATAAAATTATTTGAAATCCCTGAAACAAGTAAAAAAGAATAATTAAAAAAGAATAGTTGAAAATAACAATTATATTAAGCAACAATGAACCTGAAATGAAATGATAGTGAAATAACCTACAAGTAAAAATATAATAATTGAATAAATAAAAATTAAAGGAATGAAAAAAGAAAATAATAAAAAAATAAAAAAGTGTAGCGATTCCAAGTCACGTTAGTTCACGACGTTTCGATTGTTGGTATCTACAATCGTCTTCGGGTGATGACTGGACTGATTCCTCCGAGAGATGACTATTTTATAGGTCGTTGAAATACTTTCACTCTCTCTACTTTCCATTTTCCGCTTCACTGATTCCGTGAGAGATGACCGTTTTGGCGGGAGTTGGTCATTTTTCGTTTGAATACTGAACTAGATGCCTTTCTGAAACACATCAACAGCGTGAGATCTTCCATCACTTTCACAATGGAGAAGGAAATCCACAATGAATTGCCATTCTTAGACGTTTTGGTGAAGAGGACCGACACTAAGTGGGAAACATCTGTATACCGAAAACCCACTCATACGGGACAGTATCTGAACCACGAATCCAACCACCATCAATTGACAAAAAGAGAAATCATCAAGACTCTATTAGACCGTGCTTTTGGGCTCTGTAATACAAAGGAAGGTCTCGAGAAGGAACTAGACATCATCAAAAATGATCTTCAGCGGAATGGATACTCCAAAGCGATGGTAGAAAGGACTTTGGCTAAAAGACAGCAGGAGCCTCGCAAGGAAGAGAAACCGTCACAACCAGTGCTTGCACTTCCCTACATCAGAGGATTATCGGAGAGGATAAGAAGAATTGGTTCCAAGTACAACATTAGAACCTGTTTCAGATCCAGTAACACTATCCGTAACAGCCTCACGAAAACCAGGCACCCAAACGCGGACTGCGATTCCAAGAATTGCATTTACCGGATACCCTGTGAGTGCAGAAAATCCTATATTGGTGAAACTAAGAGGCCATTGAATGTTCGCATTGCCGAGCACAAGAAGCACACACAGCGAGGAGTGTACGCCACTACTTCCCGGCAGTACCGGGAAGTAGTGGCGTACATGACTAAATACACTCTTGCATACTCACCGGTTTTTTACCGACCATTCCAGTCTCGAATGCTCGGTGAAATTGTAGTTACTACGCATTAACTTCGTTTTGGTAGTGCGTGCTAATTACGACAACAAAGCAACTGATTGTTTGACCGATAAAAATCCGGTGAGTGTGCAAGCACCCGCTACCAATAAAATATCGGCCGATTTTATACTGGTCGTCCAAAATCGGTGTGTGTACAACTAGCGTTACGCTAAATGCAAACAAATTGATTTTGGACGATCGATTTTATACCGGTCGTCCAAATTCCAATCGTTAACCACATATGGGTACGGGACCTGGCACACACGCCGACCGGTGATCGGCGTCGATCACCGGTATAAAATCGGCCGTCCACAATCGTTGAGTGTGCAAGTAGCCTACATGCCGACAGACCAAATGCTCGTTCATATTTAAGAAGCGATGCAACACTTTTAAATTTAAGTGTATTGTATATACGAAGTCAATTCGAATGGCATGAAAAGTAAATGGTAATTTTTTTATCGACCTTTTTTGGGTAATTGTTACCTTCCACAATCTGAAAAATTTAAAAATTATAATGGAGAACTTTATACAAGTGTAGAAGGGCGAACTTTTTAGTTTACCCCGATAAGTTACTGCGTAAAAATCAAAGTATTTTTCTTCTATTTATCAGTAACTTGTCGTATTTAACAATTTTGCCTATGAAAAAAATTATTAAGAAATAATACTTATCTTTTACGTTTCGGAGGCCAAAATCTGCTCTGTCTTCAAAAATGGATAAAAATTCGAATATATTCGCAGTTATTCCTTTTTTGATACCTTATTTCTTTACTTCTTCGACAGATATCAAAGAAGTTTTGAAATATGAAATTATGTCAATGTTGTTGATTGACAACTGAAACATTCGATGTAATACAAAGTACTCTCCGATATCAGTTTGTTCCCATTTCGCCACTATCCAAAATTTTCTTCAAGATGCAATTCTCTCCAGACATGAGAATATACGCTGATTCTTTTAGCTTACGTCTCTTAGAATGAGGCTCATTGGTAATCTTTCTTTTCCTATTCCATTCCACCCGATGTTCACCGTCTGATTTTAAAATGTGTTCTGATAATTTTGATCCTATCAATTGTCTATTTTTTATATAATCTCGATGGTCATTCTCACGCACTTCCAATGATCTTGAGGTTTCACCAATGTAACTTTTACCACAAGAACAAGGTATTTTATAAATACAATTTTTTGTTTTTTCTTTAGTGTTGTTAGGTTTTGTATGTGTGAGTATAGATCTCAGTGTATTTTTTGTTTTGAAAGTTGTTCTAACATCATACCTATTTCCAATTCGTCTTATTTTTTCAGATAGTCTTGGAATGTAAGGTATAACGTTAGTTGTAAAAGATGTCGTTGGATGTTGAGTCGGTAATTGTTGAGTTGGATGTTGTTGAATTTGTGAAACTGTTTGTATGTTCGTTTGTTTTTTAATTGTCTCTTTATTTTCTATTGCAATAGAAAATAATAAGACGAATTGGAAATAGGTAATAATAAGACGAATTGGAAATAGGTATGATGTTAGAACTACTTTCAAAACAAAAAATACACTGAGATCTATACTCACACATACAAAACCCAACAAGACTAAAGAAAAAACAAAATATTGTATATATGAAATACCTTGTTCTTGTGGTAAAAGTTACATTGGTGAAACCTCAAGACCATTGAAAGTGCGTGAGAATGAACATCGAGATTATATAAAAAATAGACAATTGACAGGATCAAATTCATCAGAACACATTTTAAAATCAGACGGTGAACATCGGGTGGAATGGAATAGGACAAGAAAGATTACCAATGAGCCTCATTCTAAGAGACGTAAGCTGAAAGAACCAACGTATATTATCATGTCTGGAGAGAATTGTATCTCAAATAGCTCCTTAGAAATAGACCGTACTTGGCTACCCATCTTGAAGAAAACTTTGGATAGTGGCGAAATGGCAACAGACTGATATCGGAGAGTACCTTGTATTACATCGAATGTTTCAGTTGTCAATCAACAACATTGACGTAATTTCATATTTCAAAACTTCTTTGACATTTGTCGAAGAAGTAAAGAAATAAGATATCAAAAAAGGAATAACTGCGAATATATTTGAATTTTTTATCCATTTCTGAAGACGGAGGCAGATTTTGGCCTCCGAAACGTAAAAGATAAGTATTATTTCTTAAAAATTTTTTTGATAGGCAAACTTGTTAAATACGACAAGTTACTGATAAATAGAAGATTTTTCTTTGTGAAAAATACTTTGATTCTTACGCAGTAACTTATCGGGGTAAACTAAAAAGTTTGACCTTCTACACTTATATCAAGTTCTCCATTATAATTTTTATATTTTTCAGACTGTGGAAAGTAACAATTACCCAAAAAAGGTCGATAAAAAAACTGATTTTTTTCCTCCACAAAAAATGACTTTCGTTGAATAAATAATAATATCGTCTGTATTATCTTCTAATACATTTAAAGCAAATTAATCAGGTACAGTTCATTTATTATATGAAAATTAAAGGCGAAGTTCAATTTACTTGACGACAAGTCATCATTCAATTGCCTAATAGTTACCGAATGACGGCAGTTTCTTCGTATGGCATTGCCGGCGTGGTGGGAGGTTTTATATGGAAAAAACTAGTATATTCATCAGACCCGCTACATTAGTCTTTTATTTATCTCTTGGTATTGAATTCGTATAGACTATACCTGTGAACTGAACGAATGGGTTTGTCATTTAATAACTTCAAATATACAAATACGAGTATGTTTTGAATTCTGGACGCAGTAAATATTCATAATGAAAGTAATGCTCTTGGGATGGATTCTTGCACCAGAATTCGCGAGAAATTCGTTTCTATCACCTAAGAACCTCTAGAGGAATACTTTTATCAATATTCAAATGAATCGACATTCACTGCATACTAAGAAACGTGTGATATCTCTGAATAATGACTAGAAAACCATCAAAACTAGCCTTATCAAAATTCTCACAAATATTTTCAATACTACCCTACTGAGTAGATTAATTTGAATTTTATTATGAATACATATTCTTGTACCAAGTTATTTTATATTCGTTACACTTGGTGAACTTTGGCATCAATAATGTTGATTTTGAGTTTTTTCACGATTAATTCTCAATTTATATTCATTCTTTCGGATGAACTCCCAAAAAAGCGATAAAAATGATGAAGTAATCAGAACTTCAAGAGAACTTTCGTATCGGTAGCAGTGAAGTAGTTAAAAGTTTCTATACGGTTATATTATATTGAATTGTAAAATTCATTCATTAGCCTCATTCCAAACACAGTAATAGTAATGCAATCAGCATTATATTCATATAAGACAAAAATAGTTCAAAAACTAGAAGATGAGATTTTTAAGATTCATTGTATTTAGTAATAATGGTTTTAGTGAGTTCTTGACAGCAGGATACCTTGTCCACTTTCAAATCTTAGGATCATTTTGGCTCGCCTTGTTGAAACGAAACTATTAACAAAAATAACATTTTTGCCTCAATGATTGATCGAACTCTCGTGGAAAAAGAATGTTTATACAAATGGAAACTATACAAGGATATTTTCCATTCATATCAATTTCCATTTTGTTTCATCCAAAGTAGCCGTTCTCAGATATAATACACGTGTAACAATGTTTTTTCCGATCCTTGAAGTAGTTCTCATATGCACTTTTTGGTATGTCGTCACCGATTCGGTTTTTATCTCCTCAATCGTCACCATTCATATTAATTTCCATTTTGTTTCATCCAAAGTAGCCGTTCTTAGATATAATACACGTGTAATAACGTTTTTTCCAATCCTTGAAGTAGTTCTCATATGCACTTTTTGGTATGTCGTCACCGATTCGGTTTTTATCTCCTCAATCGTCGCGAAACGCCGTTCTTTCAGGGGTCTCTTCAATCTTGGGTACAGAAAAAACTGGCAAGGTGCCAAATCTGGTGAATACGGTGGCTGAGGCATTATTACACTATTGTTTTCGGCCAAACAATCACGAACAAGCAATGACGAGTGAGCAGGTGAATTATCGTGATGCAAAAGCCATGGATGGTTTTTCCATAATAACGAACTTTTTCTTCGTATTGCTTCCAGCAAGCGGCGCATAACTTCAAGATAATACTCCTTATTGACCTTACGACCATGTGGTAAGAGCTCCTGATGTACTATGTCATGGTCATCGAAGAAAACAGTGAGCAAAACCTTCACACTAGTAATAGTAATGCAATCAGCATTATATTCATATGAGACGAAAATAGTTCAAAAACTAGAAGATGAGATTTTTAAGATTCATTGTCATTTCGAAAACTGTTTAGAAATACCTATTTCATGAACTAGCTTGGAATATGCTGAAAACTGAATATATTGAATGAAATGCTGGACATTCAATTATCGTAGTCTCTCTATAGAGTAGGCGTTGACAAATATGACTGAAATGGAATTACATCCAGGGGGGCAAATCTGGTGAATACGGTGGCTGATGCATGATTGCGGTGTTGTTTTTGCCAAAAAATAACAATAAAATGTTCACTTCTTGCAAGAAGTGCACCCGCACTTCTAAATGTTGACAGTAGTCCACTTTGAAAAATACAGAACTCTTGCATTAGACTTTCCTTCGGAATACAAGTCATAAATATCGGGAAATGCGAAAACTGAAATTGCTAGAGATGAGAAAATCACATCTATTAAATATGACTTATAAAGTACTGAAATACAGGACACCAACATACCTATATGACAAACTTATCAAAATAGGGAATCTGAGTGATTCTAACACTTGTAACTCGGGGTTAATGGCAATGTACAAACATAAAACCTCCAGTTTTCAGCGGTCTTTCACGTACAATGCCTGTAAATTCTATAATCAACTTTCGCAAGATTACAGAACATATACTCTGATGAACTTCAAAAAAAAAATTGAAATTCCTATTACCAGCTCAGGCCCTATCCCCCGAAGCCCCGATACATTCGGTAGGGGGCGCCAGCATTATCAACCAATGACCACCCCCCACACCGTGGAGTAAGTGATCATTGGGTCCGAGAATAATGTGCCCTGAGCAAGCGCAATGAGCCAAAAATGGCAGCCTTCTGCATCTGTGCGGCTAAGATTTCTGCCTCAGTGCGGCAAGCCGGTATGATTTTAAGATTCGAGAGTAGAGAGGACATCATTCCACTATACGACCTTGTGGTTAAAACTCATGATGCAACACGTCACGGTAATTGACGTAAACAGTGAGCAAAACCTGGACATTTTATCAAATTTGGCGTGCTTTCCTTGGTTTCGGCTCTTCTATTGGGACGACTGGACTTTGGTTTTGATGTCATAACCATATATCCGTGATTCAACACGAGTTATGATCATTTCAAGCGAATCTGGATAGACGTCATTCAACAGTTTCTGAGCGATGTTCATGCGACGGTTTTTTGATCAAAATTCAGCGCAATTTTGTAATGCACTTCGTTGCCACAAGCTTCATACCCAAAATTGAAAAAATGCATGGTATGAGCCAACCGATATGCCGACATCCTCAGCAACTTCTGTAATAGTGATTTGATGATTCTCCATAAAAATTTTTTTCACTTTCTCAGAATAATCATCGATTGTTGATGATGTGCTGCGTCGTCGTTTACATTTCGACTTTCTGTGAAAATCCTGTACCGCTTGTGAACATTTTTTTTGACTCTGAGTACATTTCAAGTGTTTTTGAGCACTGAATTTCATTTTTTATACAAAATTCAATGCACATTCTTTGATCCATTTTTTCCATAACAGAAAATCACCGAATAAGCAAAATACTTCTCATTTTTATGCCTCTCACCAACAAACTTAACATGCTAAACAGCTGAAACAGTGTATGTCCGTTGCCCGCGAAATTTGAACATTCATCTTATTTTTTGAACCGACCTCGTATTTCATCTTCGTTATTTATAATTATAGTTATAACCATCGCATATATAATAAACTCTTCTTATCTATGCGAAACGCACACAGAGTAATAAAAACTTGTATATTCTGCAAACGTTTCTCATACATAATAAATTTTTCCAGGAAAAATTTGTACATCACAGTACAAAGTCTGTTTTTACCATTTGGAGGACAGGATGTGATGAAGCTGTTTTTCACTGACACATTCATTATGTTTGTTAGTAAATTTATTCAACAAATTTTACGTTTCATTAAAAATACCTCAATATAATTCCTATGAAATATCACGAACAAACAGTGCAGTGGAATGAAAAATATATTGGAGTTGCTTATCTCACAGCAAAGGAAAACAAAATCTAGATGAGTATTGAAAGATTGATTCCTCACAAGTTCCTGGACGAAATATTTTAGAAACACTAGGTCTCTCTCGACGTCTTTTCTCATTCATTGTTTTAGATGTTAATAGAAAATGTGTATTTAATTGTACTGTTTCCTTTCCTATATTAAATAGATCGAAATGAAACTATTGTGAAAATCTAAAAAAATTAACTTCAAACGTTCAAGCCAGTCTCGATATACTTACACATTAGGTTGAATGGACTGGCGCCTATCAGAAAACAACTACTCCCCTAGCTAAAACCACGAAGGGCGTTGGATTATATCCGACAGGCGTCAGTGCAGGGATCTTCACAGAAAATGCCGTACATATGCATAGCCCATTGACTAATAAGAAAGTTTTTCTTCCTTATTCAGACGAATCAGGCAAATTACGAATATGCAGTTGGTAAGTACCTCGTCCACTAGATGGAGTGACATTTTGTGATATTCGCTTCAACTTCGGAAAAGGAATAAAATACTCTGAAAAAATTGCGTTTTTCAATTATGAAATATCATTGACTTTAGGTCGATGATGGTCACTATCTTGCATTGACGAGTGGCTAATGAGCCGGTCTGCAAGTGTGCCCGTTCCAAAATTGAAGGTCGACTCTTTCAGTTGTATTGCCAATTGCATATGCAGCACTTTCTATGAAGATTCCTGCAGTGACGCCTGTCGGATATAATCCAACGCCCTTCGTGGTATTAGCCAGGGGAGTAGTTGTTTTCTGATTGGCGTCAGTCCATCCAACCTACTGTGTAGGTATATCGAGACTGGCTTGAACGTTTAAAGTTTATTTCTTCGGATTTGTTTATTGCCAGTCTTCAAGCATAGGTCACTGACCAAAAAGAATGAAACTATTGTAACAGAGCTGAAATGAACGTTATTATTTTGATTCAAAATCCAGAATTGGATTTCTTAACTTTCTGGCACTGGATCGCAAGAAAGCAATACATAGTTGATCCAATTTATGTTCAAAAGAATTTGCCAAACATTCATCAGAATGTAGTATATTTGTAATCACGGAAACCTGGTTGAGAGAAAGAGTGTTGGATTCTGAGCTTTTCCCTATAAACTACAGCGTCTAACGAAATGATCGTTCACTTGGATCCCGAGGCGGGGGAGTATTACGTGCTTTTGATTCTCAGTATTGGAATACCGAACTTGTTGATATTTTTTCACCTATTTCATCTGTTGATCTTTTATGTGTCAAAATAGTTTCCAACAATCCTAAGTTTGAATAAATTTTCATGAATTATATTCCGCCTTCAACTGCTCTTGATAAATACGATGCTTTATTTGAATTTTTTGAAAACTTTCAAGGTATCAGTGAGTGTCTCATAGTTGGTGATTTCAATATTACAGAACTACAAGACTATTATCTAAACAATCAGTCATCAAACCTAGTCCTGAGATTCAACTCATTTCTTTACTATTGTAAAGTAACACAAAAAAATTTTATAAAAAATGTCAATGATAGAATTCGCGATTTGGTAATTTTCCCTGCTGGAATTGACTCATGTGTTACTAAAGAAACCGACTCTCGTGTTCCACTAGACATTCACCATCCTGCATTATCAGTTGAGTTCACTCGAGATATTATCAAAGAAAAATATTTTACAGCTAACTGTGGGCGATTAAATTTTTGGAAAATTGACAATGAGAAATTCAGTTCATTACTCAACAATATAAACTGAAGTGAATTCAATGATCTTATGAGTATTGATCAAATATGTACAAAATTCAAGTATCCTACAAACAACAATCAGACAGTGTATTCCAATGAAGGTGAATCACTCACATAAGTATTCTAATTAGTATTCTAGAACCCTCATCAACAATATTGAAAAAAATATATTTTCATCTCAAATTATACAAAAAGCACAGACCACTCTTTCACTTGGAGAGGTTCACGAATTTGAGACCCACCATCAAAAAAGGAATTGATGAGGATTATGAAAAATGTATTAGAAGTTCTGAAACAAACTCAAAAAGTAATCCGAAAGGATTCTGGTCATACGTACAGTCTAAGCAAAAAAAAACAAGAATTCCTGGTATAATGTTTAACAGTGGTGAAAAACTTTCTTGTAGCCAGTCAAAATTAACGATCAATTAAAATTTTCTGTGATTATTCATTCTTTTTTTTATGAATAAAGCCAGCAAATAAATAAATATGCAATAATAAGATCGTTCGAATCCACGGATTAACAGAACTGATATAGTACAAGTTATATCTGAATATGATTCTAAATAGAATTTAACGAGCTGTATTTTCAAATGGTTTTTGAATACTCATGAAATGAAATAATGAAAAACTAATGAAATAAATCAATTATACATTCATGCCACCCACCAAAAATAAGAAATTCAACGTTACTGGTTTATTAGCCATATTGTCATTCAGTCAGCCCTCTGTAGTGTATGCGACAACGTGCTCTTTGTAATGGTAATGGTTTCCACACATAACTTCGTATTTTTGTTAAAATGATTTCGAAATGAGTGTTGAGCCTAGTTTTGTTAAAGCAGACTCCGACAACTTACCAAGAGTCGATTTTGAAATGATCGATGAATTTTACTTGAAAAATTTGCAATACTTTGGTACCGAAATGAAGAATGAAAAGTTGAAACGGTAGCTGGTATATTTAGTAATTCCCTTTTATTTATATGACATTAATTTTAGACTTTGTCTTTTATCGAAGGATGGAAAGTTTGATTTAAATTTTATTTCAGCTCGGCCTACTATACTGAAACCAATAATGATTGAGAGTAGAAGTAAGCCCAGTTGACAGCAAATCGGGGGCGTGCTTATTAATTTTTGAAAGGGTTGAGAATGAAAGAAAAATCCTTAGTACAATTAGTTAAAATATTCATACAAATTTTTTATTTATTTCATTAAAACTTTGCAATATCGTAATTTACCTAATCGTTGTAGTCATTAGGTGGGCCTTATGAAAACGGAGTAATAATCGTGGTAATTATAGTAGGTACCAAATAAATTAACAATATTAATAAAAAACACAATATATATATATATATATATATATATATATATATATATAAACTTTTTTTCATTATTGGGTTGCAGCAATTGATAAGTGAACTAATTTAAATGTTCTGTTTTCTCGTGTCACATATCCTTTTACTTGCGCCCAGATTAATTCTATTGGGTTTAATTCGCAGTGGTATGGTGGTAACCTTTAAACTGTAATTCCACGACTTAACGCCATTTCATCCACTGCGAATTTTTTATATTTGTCTGTGTGTAATTTTGTTAGCTGAAGTAGTTCTGCCTTTAAACTGTCTTTGTTATATTGGATGTTCTTATTAATTAACCATTCTTGAATTGCTGCTTTTTTCCATGATTGTTTCGGTAATGGTTTTAAATGTCGACTATGGTATGGGGCATTGTCCATGACGATGACAGACCCAGGTTCCACAAGTTGAATGATGCCTTCAAACCATTTTTCAAACACCTCCGCATTCATCTCTTCATGATAGTCGCCTGTTTTCTTAGATTTAAATATTAATTCACCATTTGGTAAAAATCCACTGTCGCTTCCTATATGCGTAACTATCAGACGACTACCTTTTCCAGATGGCTGTTTTAACCCAACTGACAAACCTTCAATGAAGACTTGTCGTGCACTTTTTTGACCGTATGACCTTGGTTAACCCATGTCTCGTCCATGAAATGAAGTTCAATTTTTTTTGAGCTTCCGAAATTCGTCAATTTTTCTTAGATAGTTTCTTCTCCATGCTATTATTTTTTGACGTTCAATGAGAATGCTTTTCCTGTCAACTTTTCCGTACGTAAATTTCATTTCGTGTACAAGTTTCCTAAAAGTTTCTTTACCCATTTTTGGGACCAATTCATGATCGCTAAGTGCCTCCAGAACTGTTTGTAGTGTGTGCAGCTCATTTCTGAAAAAGAAACTGTGAATAGTTCTGCGTATACTGGTTTTGGCTTCTTCATCAACTGTGATTTTTTTTCGTCCGCTACTAGTTTTTGGCGTTTGTACGTTCCCATGAATTTCTGCTTCTCTTAGTATTTTGTAAATCGATTATTTTGGTACACCGGTATAATCAGAGCACATATCAACTAATTTATCTTTTGTAATTGTGAAACTTAATGATGTAGAAATGCCCGGTTGGTTATTCGGAGGTACACACGTAGAATTACAGCACATATGCACAAAGTCATCTTTTGGTGGCTGATGATCTCTTTCAAGACAGTGAAATACTCGCAGTACAATTTGTTTTTCTCTTACTAACCGAGACTCCGACCGTTTTACCTTTTTCGACGTGGAAGGCCCGACCATGTCTCCCATTTTTTGAGTAGTTTGAGAACGGTGTAGAAATATAATTATGTAAAGCTTAAACACTTATTAGCACTATTATTTTCACCAATTGTTATCACAACACTTCGATTGCTGACTAACTTAACTGTAAAACGTACAATTCACGCTGTATAATTCACAAACCAATGATACGCTCATGGCTGCAAGTACATTAGTGAGGACTGCAATGATGAGATGGAAGTTACGGTAAAGTGACAAAGACAGAAATATCGTTGCGTACAGCGTTGCCACTAGTTGTAATAAATATCTAACATCCAATATTCTAACAGAAAATAATGAATTTTAACTGATCAGTAATCAGGAAATGTATAAGTATTACTCATTACAAGCTCATTACTGATTTTTGTCATAAATAATACCTTTTAATCGTACTAGTATTGTGTATTATCTATAATTTGCCACAACCTACAACTCTACTGTTTACTATATTTTGATTCTGCTATAAACTGGTAACGTAAAATTTAGATATGACAACGCGCTTTACTCTCAATCATTATTGGTTTTACTATGTAGAAAACCATAGATCTCTTAGAGTTTTGTTTTTGGGAACACTGAAAAACTTTTTGTCTGGTATGGATGATCTGTTTTCACAACTAGGTAAAAATATATTTCAACCATTTTGGTGATAGTAATAGTAAAATTCAACCCAAAAGTAACCTGGAAAAAATATTTTTCGGAATATTTACTAATAACACGGAATATGCAGCAAAATAGGCACCCGCCAAGACCTACCTTTTACACAAAAAACGTTCTTTAATTAGATAAATTTAACAGTTGTATTCACACCGAGTTGACAACAATGACAACAAATTGGATCATCAGAAATCTGATTGGATATTAAAAACCAATACACTTGGCAACTCCGCTCTGGACACGATCAATTTTATTGGTCAACAGACACGCGGCCAATTTAAATTCTTGCTTTTCGATTTGTTCTTTTTTCTGCAAATATAAAGAGATCTTGGGACCGATTAGGCTTGATAAGTATAATATACCCCTAACTCGATCAGTCTATAAGCAAACCAGTATCGTTTTTCATAGCATGAAACGAGCCCATTATGTTGATACTCATTTGAAATAGATATTTGGTTTCGTCATCAAATTTATAATAAGATTCAATAAGATTGTATCAATAATATCATTTATCACCGTTTTCGGAGAAACATTTCCAAATCCATGGAAAGAATAATTTCAACCAAACTTATTTATTTTGAAAAAAAGACTTCCTGACCTTTTCAGGATTGCTTCCAATCATCTGATTTTTGAAGGCAATTCAGTTTGTCAACAATTTACTTCGACTTCCTGGCATAGCTATGCACCATTTACATTTTGATATCCAGTATCATTTTTATTTACTCTGGAGGTCAAAACATTCGAATGAAAAATATTCGTAGCAAAAATGTTTGAACTTTTATGGAGTTCAATTTCTATAATTGTATAAAAACGTTGCCACAATTGGTGAGAATTGAATCAGAACCTATACGTAGGCAGCATATTCCAGTTGAAAATGACATGAAACTTCTTGTGTATTCGATAATTAAATAGTATAAAGATACGACACGGTATATCTATTTACTGCACATATTCCTATTGTTCTAGGGTTATTAGAAATGGTCGTTACGGTGAAGATCAACAGACTGCAAGTGCCGGAAATAGCTCAATTAGGAGATCCTGTTGTCTTAGATTGCGACTACACATTGGAAGAGTCTTTGGAAGAAGGACTCGTAGTCAAGTGGTTTTTTAATGGGAAACCCACTCCTATATACCAGTGGATTCCAAATAAAAAACCGCAAGAACTCGGTGAGTATGTGTCCTTTGTTGTTTGAAAATTATTTTCTAGCGGAAGTTTTTGTTTCCCTTGTAATAATTGTAACAATATAGTAATAATGATTTTCTGGCGAAAGTTTTTGTTTCGCTTGTAATAATTCTAACAATATAGTAATAATGGTTTTAGTGAGTTCTTGCCAGCAGAATACCTTGTCCACTTTCAAATCTCAGGATCATTTTGGCTCGCCTTGTTGAAACGAAACCATTAACAAAAATAACATTTTTGCCTTAGTGATTGATCGAACTCTCGTGGAAAAAAAATGTTTATACAAATGGAAACTATACAAGGATATTTTCCATTCATATAAATTTCCATTTTGTTTCATCCAAAGTAGCCGTTCTCAGATATAATACACGTGTAACAATGTTTTTTCCAATCCTTGAAGTAGTTCTCATATGCACTTTTTGGTATGTCGTCACCGATTCTGTTTTTATCTCCTCAATCGTCGCGAAACTCCGTTCTTTCAGGGGTCTCTTCAATCTTGGGAACAGAAAAAACTGGCAAGGTGCCAAATCCGGTGAATACGGTGGCTGAGGCATTATTACAGTATTGTTTTCGGCCAAACAATCACGAACAACCAATGACGAGTGAGCAGGTGAATTATCTTGATGCAAAAGCCATGAATGGTTTTTCCATAATAACGAACTTTTTCGTCGTATTGCTTCCAGCAAGCGGCGCATAACTTCAAGATAATACTCCTTATTGACCTTACGACCATGTGGCAAGAACTCGTGATGCCCTATGTCATAGTCATCGAAGAAAACAGTGAGCAAAACCTTCACAGTTGCTCGAACTTGGTGTGCTTTCTTTGGCCTTGGCTCTTTTGAACTCTTTCATTGGAACGATTGGATTTTGGTTTCATGTCATTACCATATACCCATGGTTCGTCACCATTCATGACCCATTTAAGCAAATTTGGATCGTCGTAGACGTCATCCTGAACGATGCTCGTACAACGTTTTTTCTATCAATATTTAGCAATTTTGGAACGAACTGGTCATCCTCACAGGAGATAAAAGAGGGGCATTTATACATATGAAAATCACTTTTTCATCACTGTTTTTCCATATTATTATATTTTCAGAAGCTGAAATTTTATATATGGGTTCGTTTTATGTTGTAGATATGCAATAAGAAAGAATTTTCTATTATTCGAACTGGGGCACCCCCACTGCCAATGCCAATGCCAATGTGTAAAAAAAAAATAAACTGAATATGTTTATGTCTCATATGTGGAAAATAAAATCGCTATTTCTTATATCTCGAATAATATTTACATACACACCTGTTCGATGTGTGAAATGTAAATAAATGAATGAATCAATAACAGACCATTTAGAAGGTTTCATAGAATAAAATAAATTATGTGATTTAGCATGAGACTTAGAGTTCATCTAACCTGAAAGATTACTCGCCATATAAACTAATCGGCTTCGTTAAGAAGCTGGGTTTATTTGGTCGAGTGTGAATAGGTGTAAGCCACAATAAACCCTTGCTGGTTGTGGTGGAGAGTCGAATGGACCCACTCACTTTGGACCTAACCTAACCTAACCTAGATTTCTAATGAGTTCAAAAAGTTCATCTCCAAATTATAAATGTTCTTATATTATTTAATGATATCTGCAACAGGGTGAATAATTGAACCCACTTCTCATCTAAAATTTCATTGATAAAAGTCAGTTGTCACCTTGAATGATATTTCATTCATACTTTTTGAGCGAAATTTATGGAATTGGGAGTTCTCACTACATTTATATTTCATTTCTTCTTGTTTCATGTCTACTCACGCAGCCCACATTGAAAATAATAATTCAATAAAATGCCTCACGGATTATTATTGTCATGTCCAAAGTTTCCAAAGTGGAATTTTCGACAAAACGTTATTCGTGATAAAAGTTTGTGCATCCCCTAAAACTATACATGCAACAACAAAATATAGTACAACACACGTAATATACGAGGAGCCTTCAAATATTTTATTTTGTGATATCTCAGGAAATTTTATTTAGAAAAGTTGTTCAGCATTGAAAAATACATCTAATTCTGAAGTCATAGTAATTCGAATGAGGTTTTATTTTTTTACGCATTTTTTTTTAATGGGGACTACGAAAAAAATTTTCTAAAACGATAAATAGACAGCATCCTGTATAAGACGGTTCATTTTGAAAGCCTGTAATATTACAAATCACACGACTACGGTGTTAACCACGGTCAGTTGTTTTGAAGAGTGAATTAATTTTCAAAGTTATTGATGTAAAGTTATATTTATTTTTTGTTTACACCGAAAATTACTCAAAATTATACAGGATTGTAACAAGAACTCAATATTCAATAATATCGAATCACAAAACACCAAAATAAAATAGGCATTTCGGCACAAACTCATTGATTTTCTGGAGATTCAACTTAAGACACTTATTTTGGACAAGAAAATCTCCAGGAAATCAATGAGTTTGTTCAGAAGTTGAATTCAATGAAGACTGCTATGCAGGATACTATTTAGGAAAAGACAATACAAAATGGGGACAACACGTACCCACGAAAGTCAAAAAAAGAATGCCGCATAACATCCTTACAAAAATACCTTGAGTAATTGGGTCCGCCAAAGGTATAAAAACTGTTCTCGATTCCTGGAAGTGCTTTTTTTCTGACGAAATGATAGATCTCATAGTGAATTCTACTAATCTGAGTATACAGACCATACAACCAAATTATAATCGTGAAAGAGATAAAAAATTGACTGATTCAATTGAAATGAAACCTTTCTTTGGTCTCTTGTACCTAGCAGGTATTTTGAGAAGTGGCAGACAGTCTTTAGAAGATTTATGGTCAACAGACGGCATGGGTGTTGAGTTGTTCAGAACAACTATGTCTCTTAGAAGGTTCAAACTTTTGTACAGATGTTGTAGATTCGACGATAAACGTACAAGAGTTGAAAGAAAAAAAATTGACAAGCTGGCTCCCATTCGAGATTTGTTCGACCTTTTTGTGAACAACTGCAAAGCATGTTATTCCGTCGGCCAAAATGTTACGATAGATGAAAAACTTGAGGGTTTTAGAGGAAGATGTTGTTTCAGACAGTACATTCCCTCAAAACCCAATAAGTATGGAATAAAAATATTTGCCCTAGTAGATTCCAAATCATTTTATACCGTCAACCTAGAAGTGTATGTCGGCAAGCAACCTGAGGGACCCTTTGAAGTTAGTAATACACCTACTGACTTGGTACTGCGCCTTGCTGAATCTATCTATGACACCGGAAGAAATATCACCGGAGACAACTGGTTTACCAACCTAGAACTCGTAGAAAAACTAAAGAATAAAAAGCTTTCATATATTGGCACAATAAGAAAAAACAAAAGGCAGATTCCACCAATATTTTTAAACGTCAAAGAAAGGGTACTACATTCATCTATGTTTGGATTCAGTAAAACAGCCACTTTGGTATCGTATGTGCCAAAAAAAGGCAAAAATGTATTACTCTTATCATCGTTGCATTTTGACGATAATATTGATGAAGGCACAGGGGATCAACATAAACCTGAAATAATCACATATTATAATGCCACAAAATCAGGAGTTGATACTGTAGATCAGCTATGTGCCACATATAACTGTGCACGAAATACAAGAAGATGGCCAATGGTAATCTTCTTTTCTATGATGAATATTGCAGCCATAAACGGAATGATAGTTTTTGCTGATAATAAAAATGCCTTTGCAAATAGGAGGGAATATCTAAAGATGCTAGTTCACAGTTTAGTTGCAGAACATCTTGGACGTAGGGGACAAATAAAAAGTCTTTCAACACATCTACAACAGGCACTCAACAAGTATAATCCTGTTTCAGAAAAAAAGCATTCTCCACAAAAAGTAGATAACATCAGAAAAACCTGCAGACCGTGCTATTCAAAAAGTAAAACAAGAAGACTGACAAAGTACAGATGCTGCAAATGTGAAGATTATTTTTGTTTATAACATGCCACAATGCTCGGTCAAAAATGTTTCGATGAGGACAATAATCAAAGTTCAAATTCTAACTGAAACGATTATTTCTAATTTTTGTTATGTTTTTCTATTCAAGCATTATTCATCACATGTTATGTTAAACGTATATGGTGTTCTACCTTAAATCATGTTTTTATTTTATTATAAGGTTAAGGTTTGCTTTTATGTTTATATAAGAATTTATTAATTTATGTTGACTTCTTCTAATTCAATAAAAGTACCTCATATTTGTTTTTGTTTTCATTAATACGACAGTAGTTCGATATAATATCATTTTTAAGTTCATAACTCTGTGAGATACCGCGCGACCCCCTATGATTCACAACAACACGCGACCTACGCAGGGCTAAAATTATCAACTACAAACACCTGAAGAGAGTAAACAAAACAAAAGAAACATTCTGGAGAGTTAAGCAAAAAATTAGGTGAAAACTTGAGTGCAGCAAGCTAGAAGAGTAATTGAAAAAAACATAACTCGGTCGTAGAGCTAACAAGTAAAAACAAAGTTCAGGTGTATTACAAAAAAACATAATTAGCTGTAATACAGTAGTAATAATGAGTAAGTAATCACATGGTAGAGTAACTTTCAAGTTAGGCTCATATATTTTGACTAGAGTGTAAAAGTTTCTTAACATGGTTCTTAGCTTGACCAATAGGTTCATAATAGATGTCGAAATTTCCACAGAGTTGATTGTAGAGTTTGATCATTGCAACAACTGGTGACTTGAGTAATATGTTTGTTCTAGAACTTGGTAGGTAAAAAGTCAGTTCATTTCTAGAATCAATTCGTGTAATATGAAAGTTAAAGTGGAAGAGTAGTTCGGGACAGTCAATCAGATTATTCACTAGTTTATAAATGAAAATTATATAGTAGTAGGTTCTTCGGTTCTGAAGGGATAATAGACTGAATTTATTTAGTAGTATATGGTTGTCGATGCCTTATTCAGGGTAAGTTTTTTCTAGCTTGTAAGTAATATATTTCATGAAGCCTCTTTGTATGGACTCGATTTTGTTTATGTGGACATTGCATATGGGTGACCATACAAGGGAGGCATATTCCAGCCGAGATGTGACGTATGCATTAAAAAGAGTTAAAAACTGTATCTACTACGAAAGTTCTTACAATTACGATAGATGAGTCCTAGCATCCGTTTGGCTGAGCATGTTATTGTGACATAGTGTATGGAGAAATTCAGTTTAGGGTCGGAAGTGACACCAAGATCCTTTTGATTAGTGCTTATTTGAAGAGGTGTGTTATTTATGCAGTATTCATGGAAAATAACATTATGTTTAAGGGTGTATTTTGAGTATTTACATTTGTTTGTGTTGAGGGGAAGATTATTTTCGGTACTCCAAAGGTACAAAAAGTCAAAGTCTTTTTGTAAGATTAAGCAGTCCTCCTCTGATATAATGGGCCGGAAGATTTTCAATACATCTGCAAATTAATAAGAAATTACTAGATAGATTATTTCCTATGTCGTTAATGAAGAGTGAGAATAAAAGAGGTGCTAAATTGCTTCCTTGAGGGGCACCACTGTTAGCAATAAATTGGAACGACTTGTGACCTCAGGATTGCTATCTTAGGATTCTGAGATGGCAATGATATGTAAATCAGCTCCAGAGATAGATTTGAGAAAGTCATTTGTTTTTGGATTTTATAATTTTGTTATTATATATTATATAATTCGCCTTCTTAGCCAAAGAAAAAGCGATTTTTACAGACCTAGGTTTAGTGTAGTTTTCATTTATTCTCCCAATTCGACACATGTTCACATCATCTTGGCCAATGTTAGGATTTATACATTTAATGATTTCGGTGCAGGCTAATTTATCTTCTCTGTTATTTCCGTTTTCGGGAAGGTTAAAAATAATCACGTTTTTTCTTTCTTATTCTGCCTCCGGCAACCTAAAACGGAAATCATCCTGACATGTCATCATTGTTGAAAAGATTACATTTATACCACTCCAGGAGTAGGCTATCTTTGGGAAACAGTGCTACTGTTTGGCTGAACCGTTAACGAAGAAGCTATATCGTATTGCTGGTAGCTCGACTCCGATTTCCGTACACTCCATGACAAGTAAGATCTTTTCTCATATACTCGTACCAGACATTGATCCCAGAAACCAAACTAAGTCTGTGAGAGTCGATGAAAGGTACAACTCGGATGCTGAATGGTAAACCGTGAATAATTCATGATTTTGCAACCAACTAAGTTACCTACCTCATCACTGTAAACCAAAAGTATTATGCCGGGCCACAAGCTTGTAGTGATCATTTTCACATCCGTCTACATTATCGAAGGAAATATATTATACAATTCTCAGTTGAACATTCTTTTACAAAGCATCCCTCTCCAGTGACCTCCGGTATTCAAATCCCAGCTTCAGGAATAACACCTTTTTCATTAGGATCGAGGCTTGTTACACTAGTTTCATTTCTCTCCGAATGAAATGACGTCTGAAAGTCCTTAAAATTATTCTCAATTTTCAGGAAGATCTCTTTCACTGTATCAAATCATGTTCTACAGAGGCATTTATCTAATTTTGAGAAAAAATTATAGTCTAATTAGGCTCAATGAGGAGAATACAGTGGAAGGGGAATTGAGAACGCAGTTCATTGGGTTTGGTTATTGCGGTGTGGTGCGGTGGTTAGAAAGTACTTTCTTATCAAACAAATGTGGTTGCTTTATCTTTAGATTGGCTTTCTCCGGCTTTGATTCTCCAGGAGTTGTCCACGGTTTCGATAACTCGTTAGTTTTTACTCTTAGTAAAATGAATTCAGGGTTACAAAACGACATAATACCCTTCTAATTGATGTCAAATAAGTTCCCTGCAACGGTCTGACGATTATGTTTCTTGTCGACAGATACCAATCCACCTGGGAGAGAATTTCCACATTCCAAAATATTATTGCACATTGTTAAGTACCCATTCGGTTGAAATGCCTATGCTCCAGCTAGCTCACATTTAGTCATCCATCGATCGTCTGATATTATGCCATGAATTTTATCGGTGTGGTATACGGGATGGACGCTCATCGCATAAAATGTTGGTTTCATGGTTGAACAGTGTTTGAATTCAGCTATCCAGTATTTCATTACCGATATTAAAAGAGCACAGTCCTCAAGAATATCCGTCAATTCGGCGTTGATGAAATCGTTCGGTTTTTTTTTTCAAATGACTGGATATCCCCAGTTTTTTTTCTTTTTATGTCATCAATATTCATGTAATACTACAGTGATATATCATCTACTTCTTTCCAAGATTTCTTCATATCACGTTATTTGATTGTTGTACTTACTATTCTGTTATACTTACCTGCCCAGGGACCTATGCGACTGTATTTCAAGCGGAAATCTATGCTGTTAAATTGTGTGCGGATACACATAATAGCAGGAGAGCCCACGATGCAAAATGGGGATTTACTCGAGCGTCATTGAGACATATTAGGTCATGGCAACAGAATTCAGAGTGGGGACGAAGTGAGAGACTAATAGATACATAAAAAGTGAATAGAGTAAATGGAGTAAACAGAGAATAGAGGAATAAAAACTCGGAGAGGGAAATATAGGTATCACACAGCTGCACGCATTAAACTTTATCGACGAATTTTTGTTATTTCGGCTTGCGGAAATCGTCAGATTATATATTTTTCGTTATCCTTGAATTATTTATTTCCTTCATAATGAAAAAAAAATTTTTCCGCTTTAGAATGTCGAAATGACATTATTTTTTTATAACTTTGCTGCCCTCCCCTTCTTTTACGTCACTCTCAAATTGTCAGATTACTGAAATATACACTTTTTAGCAGGTAATTAACTCACCCTACCTTATTCTGATGCACTCAAGAATTTCTAATGATCAATTTTTTCACTAATCTTATCCTTTATCCCTCACAGGCTCTCTTATACAGTGCTTTTTAGATAAAAGTATCCACCTTTAATAACTTTTGTAATACTGGTATTTAGGAAAAATCCAAAAACACCTCAATTTATGTTGGAAGGGGCAAGCATTATGGCTTATTTAAACTTACTGAAAAAGCCACCCCCTCACCCCTAGCATCATCCCTTTTTTTTAAATTACTTCTCATATTTTTTATGTAAAATTTGGATACTCCTCTTTGAGCTGATTTCAAAAATGTATAATACTTGTAGGTTAAAGTGGTTAGTTTATAAGATAAACTTATTTTTTACTTTCACCTTATTTGCCTGTAATAAAATGGGTTGTACAACAGTTCAAACTCTGTAATCTTTTTAACTGTGCTATTTATTATGAAGTTACAATAAGTGTTCAAAATGAGTACCATTCACTTCCATACAATGGTATAATCTATTTTGAAATGCCTCTCTGACATTGCTTAATACGGCTGGATTTAATTGTCGACATTCATTTTCTATCCTCTCTCGTAAATCATCCAGAGATTCTGGTTGGGTAGCATGAACTTTTGTTTTAAAATACCCCCAGAAAAAGAAGTCTAGGGGTGTTAAATCCGGTGACCTAGGTGGCCACTCCATCATCTGCCCTCTTCTATCTATCCAACGAGCGGGGAATGTTTCGTTTAAAAATTGTCGGACAGGCATAGCATAGTGTGGGGGAGCTCCGTCTTGTTGAAATACCAGTAAGTCTTCGGAAAGGTCATCATCATTTTCTATTATTGTTGTAATACGTGGGTCAACCCCTTCCCTGAGTAACTCAAGATATGATTCACCATTTAAATTTCCGTTGATGAAGAAAGATCCGACAATGTGGTCACCTAGGATACCACACCAAACGTTTAACTTCTGGGGATGTTGTGTATGGGATTCACGCAAAATATGTGGATCACTTTCAGCCCAATATCTACAATTATGCCTATTTACTAAGCCATTTAATGAAAATGAGCATTCATCAGAAAAGCAAATATTGTTTAACAATTGTGGATTGTTATTGATAAATTGCGTCATTGATTCGCAAAACTCTAGACGACGATCAAAATCATCTTCATTCAACTCGTGGTAACTTTGTATGGGTGGTACTTGAATTTATGTAGAACTCGAAAAACTGTAGAAGATGAAACACCGATCGCTCTACTTATTGTTGACAACGATTGGGGTTGTTGAGCCTCTAAGCTGACTTGCCCTAAAATTGCCACTTGGATTGCTATAAAAAAAATTAAAATATTCTCGGACAGTCAAGCGGCGTTGGAATCTCTTGGCTTCTACCGGAAAACGTCTAAATTGGTAGCAGATTGCCAAAAACTTCTCTCCTCAATAGGAAGACTCAACAAATTTTCTCTGGTGTAGATTCCTGGCCACAATGGCCTGGAACGCAATGAATATGCTGACTTCCTTGCAAAGGAACGTGCTGCAAGCAGCTTTATCTGACCACAACCTGTCACTGGCATCGCTTTAGGCTTTGCCAAACAAACATTGAATGCCTAGATGGCAGAAAGATTCATGGACTTCGGGCAACATCTTCCTGGATCGGCTCACGCCAAGGCGTTCATTCACCTCCGAAGCTTGAAACCAAATAGTTATTGGAATTACAGTACGGATGGACTACGATGTTTAACAGACCTTCCCACAAATCACTGTCGTCTGAATGATTATATGCAACACACTGTCTTCCGGCAGTGTCTTGCCGATTCAGGTTTTCAGAGTTTGGCAGAGGGGCAGTCTTACCATCTGACCTGCAAGATCACTCACCATATCAACTAATCGGCTTCGTTGAGAAGCTGTGTTTATATGGTGGAATGTGAATCGGTGTGAGGCACAATAAACCCTTGGGTGTTGCGGTGGATGGTCGAATAGATCCATTTACTTTTGACCTAACCTAACCTAACGCACTACTCTGAAGATATATTCCAGATACATGATTTATGTTGGATTGCGTTATTGAAAGTTTGGTACCAAAATTAAATTATTTTTTTATCACAGCCAACGTATTGAAGGACAACACATCAACAAAAAGTAACTGATTATGCTCATCATTATGAAAACATTTGTTTTATCGGTGGTTCTGGCTTTAACCGATGATATGAAATTATTTAATTTTCTTAACGTCCATGATCTTGAAAACATCTGCGCGTCGCTTCTACGGTAAAACGCACAAAAGTATCCTAGTGTGAACCGAAAACCTTCACTCAAATATGCATTTGATAGAACTGCCATAGTCCAGACGAAGTTTACACTGTTCGAGTTGAAGATTGAGATAGTCGAAATTATTATTATATAAGTACCTAGATAACAGATTTTAATATTCAATATCAAATGTTAACTAACTAGAGCTTTAGTATAATCGTTAAATTTATTTTGTGTTGTGTTGACTTACTCGTAAGAAGGTTTTACGATAAGAATGTCGATATAATCAGAACAAACCCAGATTATACCAAAAAATAATAGAAATTAAAAAAATAATCGAATCAGAAATCACTGAAGTTTTGACACGGGTAATAATAAAATTGCAAAGTTCAGAACCTCACAATTACTAAATGATGGCTTTCAATAATGTGAATGAATTTATTTGAATAGGAAGAAAATCCTACTATATCCAAACATTACATTAACATTACATCAATACATTGGTTTAATAATACATTTACAGGGACAACTTAAATCTAACTCTAAGTCAGTCCTATATACTAACAAATATATATATATATATATATATATATATATATATACAGGGTGTTCCTTAAACACCTGCTAATATTTGAGGAGGTAATTCTTAGACCCATTTTAAGGAAAAAACGTCCTATAGACGTATGTCCTAAACGCCTTAACTTTTGAGATACAGGGTGGCAAAGTTTTCAAAAATAATCAATTTTTTAATAATAACTGAGATAATTTTGTAGACATCTTTGGCATATTTGGTACATATGTTTCATGCCTCAAGGTGCATTGGTGCATTTTCTGATGTACACAAATTTGTATTTTTTCAAACAGTGGCATCCCTACGGGTTTCGCATTGAATATTTTTGGGGAAAAAGTACTACGCCAATGCTTTCTTTCAAAATAAAATCATTTTTAAAATCCTCATTCATTTTTGAGAAAATTTGATCTCCTGGTATTTCTTTGTCCGACGCATGATTTTCACTCAAAAAAATAAAAATCGACAGAAAGCAAATTAAGAAATTAGATCAATTCTAAAATGAATGAGAATCTGAAAATTGCTTCATAACGCATTACCAATTCCTTGATAATATTTGAAAACATAATCTGCAAAAAAATAAATTTTTCACAAAAACGAGTTTTATTTTATTTTGTGACAGTAAGTCTAAACGAATAGCACAAATTTGTTAATGAGTAATAATACCAAAACTGATAATAAAAATTGTTGGAAGTGGCCACCTGCACTTAGTATGCATGCTTCCGCCCTTCTACGCATGGAATTACGCACTCGTTCAAATATTCCCGGCGTATTTCGTATAGTTTCACACCAGGCAACTATTCGCTCTCTTAAATCTTCTAAAGTATTACCGGGAGTTTTATACACAAGAGTTTTAAGGTGACCCCATAAAACATTAATATTAGCTACTGACGTTTGTATATACAGATAATTCGTTTTTTATTGCTATGGTGGGTACGCTGTTTTCTCTGCTTTCAATCTTCAAAATAAATCACATATCGACAAACTCCATATTTCCAAGAGGTGCAGTAAATAAATTCTGCTACACGTCATTTATTCCAGGATAACTAAATTTATGTTTTCAAAAATCATTAAGCGGTGCTGCGTTATGACGTAATTTTAATTGAGAACAGTGCATCTGACAACAAACAAATACCTTTTAGATCCTCAATTATTTTGCAACAAATCTGATCTCTTAGTTTGCTTTCAGTCGATGCACGATACCGCATCAGATTTTTAAGGAATTTATCCTTAAGTAAAGCGATTTTTAATTTTTTGAGCGAAAACCATGCGTCGGACAAAGAAAATCCAGCAAATCAAATGTGCTCAAAAATGTATGGAGATTTTAAAAATAATTTTTAATTCAAGATAAAGCAGTGGCGTAGTATTTTTTTCGCCAAAAATATACATTTCAAAACTCGTACGTACGCCACTGGCAGAGAAAATTAAGAAAATTGTACATTAGAAAATGCGCCTTGAGGCATGGAACATTTGTACCAAATATACCAAAGATGTTTACAAAATTATCTCAGTTATTATTAAAAAACTGATCATTTTTGAAAACTTTGCCACCCTGTATCTCAAAAGTTAAGGCGTTTAGGACATACGTCCATAAGACGGTTTTTACTTAAAATGATTACCTCTTTAAATATTAGCATGTGTTTAAGGAACATATACATATATATATATATATATATATATATATATATATATATATATATATATATATATATATATATATATTATTTACACCTATCTCCTTTGTTTAAACAAAGAAAACAAATTTGATAATACTTAATAATTTCAGAACAGAAACCCCGTACCTTCACTCTCTGTGATTTATCATTTTACAGTTCTGTGAAATCTCATTGGCAGCAATGCATTGGTCAGAACAAGAAATTCTGCCAAACTTAATGTTTCGTGTCAATCATGTCTGACTACCTGTTGAGTTCAATTTTCAAATTCATTATTTCATATTATTCGTGTAATCATCTCACATTATTGCAAAATTCTGAATGAATATCACATGTTTTTAACCAATTTTAATCTTGACATACATATATGAGGATCCTCTTTGTTACTTATGTGTTAACTTCATTTTAACCTCACTTTCGTAAGTATGAACACGTTGTCCATAACCGTTTGTTTATTCAATAATTATTGTAGAGTTCCCGATGAAGAGACAATAAACGCCTCGAAAGCTTGAACAGAAAAAAGAGTTTTACAATCTTTCTGCCTCTGACTGCTATACCCGATTCATTCCCTTCGTTATTCCTTAACTTAGCCAGTCGAGCTAACCTTTCCTTCTATATATATATATATATATATATATATATATATATATATATATATATATATATATATATATATATATATATATATATATATATATATATATATATTATTTAATATGTCCTAAAACATATGCAAACTTTTGCTGCTTCTTATGTCTTGAGGTAATTTATTAAATTGATTTTAAGCCTTTATTAAATAATATTTTCATTGAACTTGTTGTAATCTACTCAAACTTCAATTGCTAGTGTTTTTTTGTTTTCAAATTTAACAAATAAGTATAGACTTTTCAGAAAATACCTCTTTTATTTCATGAGTAGTATTCATCATGAATCAAAATAGTTGAGCTACAAAAAACAAAATATTCGATTGAAAAAATGCATGTATTTTATTGTTGATGAGAAGATTATAGGCGATTAGAAACAATTTTCATGCAACCAATTTTTTGCAATCACTGATAATATTAAAAATAATCATTCAAATCAAGTATTGTCTTGTAGACAGAAAATGAGTCCAACTGACTATTTCACCGAAAGATTCATTGAAGACTTTTCAACGGAAAAACTGGATTAAACTAACTTGAATGGAGTACACATCTTTTTATTGATGAAGTCAAATAAGTTTACTTAAATCGAAAATTCAATTTGACTGTACTATAACTTCATCCCGCATAGAAGTGCGACTGTTGATCTTGAACCGAACTCTACTACAAATCAAATGGGAAGTTTGTAAAATGCCTAATAGAGGATTGTTGAAGCGTAAATTCGTAATCTGCGTCTGTATGAGTCATACGGTAAAAAAATCAACAAACTCTACCAGTTCAAGCAACCAGTTCAAACGACCCTGAAGCCCATTCATTTTTGTAACAATTCAAAAGTTGTATGCTTTCAATGTCACTTGTAAACAAATTGAATAACTCAGCTGTCTCAGTTAATATTCAAGAATGACAAATGTTGGTGTTACATATCTTGCCCTCTGTATAAATCCCAGAAATCGACTAAATCGTATAAAACAGAAGATCTCAATATTGACCACTTTCACTCAGAATTTTACTTCATACGAGGGAAGATCAAAAAGTGAGAGAAAGCCCAGAAAAATTCATTTTCAAAATTTTTGTTGCAAACTAGCAGGACATGAATCAATTCACTTGCAGTTCTTTCTCCTGAATGGAATATATGTAGGGAAAATTAACGTTTTCATTAGCACAGCAGAACGTTTTTGAAAATTTGTATCGCTTTTTGTAGATGAAAAACTTAATTGAAATAATTCCTATATAAATCCCACAAATGTATCTCTTATTCTCATTCTGCCCGCACCTGTTCCAAAGAAGTGTTACAACTCAATTTGAAAGTCAGAGTTTATGGCAGTGCTACTGCAAACTGAAATCTAAAAAGTACACGGGTTTCACTCCAGTTTTCTGTTCACGCGGAAAAGAGATTCTGAAAATGAGGTTGTAAAGTTTAGAAACGTAGTCATTTACGGCCTCCTGCTTTGGTGCGCATTCGGTTCCTTTACCAAAGAAATTGAAGTTCGAAAGTATGAGAAAATACAGTAAGTATACTGTTATTGTGAATTCTTCTATTATTTCTGCTGAAAATGATTTGATATTTCAGTCGTTTTATTCGAATTTCCTCTTAGCTCTGAATTCGCATACCAGTAAATATATTCGATAAGTTTCTTTTTCTTTTAGATACCAAGTGACTTTTCATTTTTATATTCAGATTACGACTTTGTGCTTATAAAACTTGTTTTCCGAATATGTAATCACATACTGAGCTTAGACATTTCTAATATTTTCATACAAAAGTTATATTCTTATCGGAGAGATCCACTTTGAAAAATTTAAATTTAGAATATTTTATGGACATCTAACGGGCGCTGTTATTATTCATTTTAAATTGCTCCAACTTTTTTGACAGTAAACTTTTGGTATCTACTTTTCATGAAAAAACTTGAATTCCACACCTTTCCAAGTAAAAAAGGTACACTTACTCAACAACGCTAGAGGTAATCGATTTCTAGATATTTACAACTTTTTATATCGATGCATTTTACTTAGCTCCAAGGACGTTGCTGAGAACATTACAAAAACCAAATATGTGGTGGAATCTCGTCAAAATAAACAACGTTATCCTTAAAAGTTTTTCTCGAAAAATAATTCGTTTTCTAGTTACAAATAACTGAATTTGCAAATAACTAATCACAAAAATCAACCATGTTTTGGAATATTTCAACAATTTGTATCTCAAAAACGAATGATTTTTCGATAAACATTTTATAGGAAAAGGTTGTTTATTTTGACGAGATCTACCACATACTTAGTTTTTGTAATGTTCTCAAAAACTTCCCTTAGCGCCATAGGAGCTAAGTATCGATATAGAAAATTGTAAATATCCCGAAAACGATCACCTTCGGCGTAGTTGAGGAAATGTACCTGTTTTCACTTGGAGAAGGTGGGGAACTTGGGTTTCTTCATGAAAAGTACCAAAAGTTTACTATCAAAAAAGTTTATTGCAATTTAAAAAAAATCTGTTTGAAATCTGTTCTTCCGTTAACTAGCTGTCGCATTCCTATGAACGACAACCCTCAGAAGTCGAAACTTGTGCCAGCCAAGGATTAACGACGTCTTACCTTTTCAATGTGTGATTTCTAACACGTTAAAACAATTCCGAGTACCAAATTTTGTGCAAATAACTTATTTTTGAGTAGCTTTAATCGTTAGATATCGAAACAATCAAGATTTAGACAAGACTTTTGTCTTAAAATTGTCTCAGGAATACGTCACTTGAATATTTTAAAATACTCATGATACACCCTGTGTAGTCATTGGGGTCATTTGTGATGCACGGTTTCAAACCTTTGGTGTAGTAATAAATATTACTGAAGGTTTTTTCCAACACAAAATCGTTATTTTTAACACCTCGACACGAGTTTCAATGACCCAGTGATCATCTTCGAAAGACAGATTGCCATTACCAAGAGATAACCATATATATAAGACATTTAATAACTATTGAAAACTATATAAAAAACTTGTGGTTCATCATTCAGAATACATTATTTCACATTATTTTTCAATGGAATTTGGAAAAATCACGAAATATAAACCAATTCAGAGAACTAAGATTATAAACAAAACGGAAAGAAGAAACAAAAATCACCTCAAATGTGCTGCTTCGTTCCCTTCTGTTAATAAAAGAGGACATATGCCTCATCGCTCACGAGTGATTTTGGCGAAATTGGGAACACGTGTGGATCGTTGTATTCAAACCACGTGCCACAATATGGGTGTCTGCAATATGCTTTGTAATGCCCGTTGTAAGTAGTCTCACTGTGATTTGTAAGGGCATATAGATTATAACGACAAGGAGCCACATAGTCTGCTGCATAATTGCTCATATGTTATTCATCTGAAGAAAAATCAATGGAAACATTCAATTTTCCTCTGAATCTTTCCATTGAAGAGACTCTTTTCAAATGAATTACTAAATTACGGGGAAACTTATAGATTGATAAGGACTTTGTTCATTTTCTTCTTTGCTTGCACCTCGAACACATTGGTTTTTCATCTCCATCCAGAGTTTCGTCTCTTGTGAAGGAATCCAAGCAATGTGACAAACTCAATTGGCCAGTTCTTTGTGGTATGGGAAGAGACAAATCCCAGAAAGGATCGAAGGTTACTGATGAGTGTTCACAGTGTATGCACTTCATAGTGAAACGAAATAGTCTACATAGAGTTATTCGAATTCAAATATCTCAGCCAGGACTATTGGGATTTTCTGCTGTCGCTCAATTTTTCGTCAAAATCCGTTATGATTGGTTCAGGTTTCTTAGTAATTCCGTTGAGGTCTTCATGTAAACGTTCTAAAAGATCTGAAATACAATACATTTCATAATTCAAAGTGAATATTTTACTTCGATTATACTTCACGGTTTTATTAATCATTTCGATTTCTTTAACATTTACTTGTCGCTTTTCCTTGCTTCGTAAGGTTTCGCGGAACTAGTCCAATCTGCTTGCAGCTCTAAGCTCTCCCTCATAAAGGTTGTTTTAAAAGTTTCGTCTATTTTTATGAGTCTACTTTAAACTGAATACTCATTCAATTCAATCGAAATAAACTTACGTAACACAACAACGTAATACAACTTAAATAATTCCGTCAGCATAAGAGTTGTGTGCTAGGGGTTCAATGAAGTCGACAATTGGTGAAGGTTCTACTGGTGAAAAAGTTATTGAAGTGCTTGGAACGATGGTAGTCGGTTGGCAGTTTCTAAGAATATAAATGGTGTGCGAATATTGCAATATTTTCGAAATAATCCTCATTCAAGCTTGCAAACGGCTAGTTTGAACTTGAATATCCCTTGAAAAAATATCAGGAGATACCTTGTGAAAAATAAAATTGAACCTTTTAAGCCAGGAGATGATGAAAAAAGGTAAGAATGTATATTTGAATGATTGTATAAACTTCTTCAAAACAGTTTTGTCCAGTGATGAAGTTACTTTCACTATAAATGAAGTAGTCTTGTCTCGAAATTCAAGATACTGGTCTGCAGATAGTGTAATTGAGTTATAAACGCAAAAAGGCAATGCTCCCATAAAATAAATATGTGGGTGGAATATGCCATGATGAGATTGTTATTCCGTTTTTCTTCGAAACCAACCTGAATTTAATTATATTTTTGGACTATTTGATAAATGTGCTTTGGGACGAAATAAATAATTTACCAGTACAGGATAGCCTGAATTTGAAGATTCAGTTAGCTGGATCTTCTGTACATAATGCAATTATTGCAAGAGAATGGCTGAATGATATGGAAATCGATGGATGGGTCAAAATAGTGCTTACATTGAGTGGTGTCCGCCAATATCACCGGTTCTGACACCACTATATTTTTTTTCTGGGTTCTGTGAAGCAAAAAACAAGTTCAGACCGCAGTCAGTAGGAGAACTATGTATCAGAATATCTGCAGCTTGTACAGACATTACAACACAACAACTGAGAAAAGTTATATTGAGTTTTAAAAGATGGCATGACAAGTGCCTTGCAATAAATGGCGGATTGGTTGAAACATCAATACTTTGATAAACGTTCATTTCTCTTTCAGTCTATAGTTATTTGTTGAATATTATTTTACAATTGTTGAATTTGTCCAATGAATATGTTCATCCGTTTATTCGATTTGCCACATAGTCATCAACGATTACTCTATGGTTATTTAACTTTTCAGTCCATCAAATACTGAAATTGATTCATGATAAAAATTTCTTTGATTCGACCACAGGATTATAAATACTGAATATTTTTTGATGAAATTTTTTGTACCAATATTTGAGAGGATGCCCAGTCCAATGGTGATTTTAAATTTTTCTAAAAAAAAAAAAAAAAACGCTAAAAACGCTAATACGATTTCTTGTATTTCAACCTATGAAAATATTCGCAGCAGGCCGTGGTTTCTGTAGAAATGAAATGATATTTCATCTCAAAGTACAGGTTTTCGAACTCTACAATTCAAAATAAAGTTCTTCGAATTCGTAGAAAAGATGCAAGTTTTAGGGAGGTGTCCCACTTTCAAATGGGTCACATTCTCATTCGACGATTGTGGAATTCGATTGTAACAATATTTAACGCTGTAATAAAATGCAAGAATTAAAAAATATAAGCTCTGATAAAGCTCTGCGGAGTTTGACCGTTAAAATGTAGAGTATGAGTGTGAGTATGGAAAAGTTCTTCGTATATTTCCAATTCATAGTGAAAAGAAAAATAAGCAGTATTTTCTACAGCTTGTTAAAAAACGTAAAAACAAACAAAATTCAAGAAACAGTTCGGGCATATCTAACAAAACTGAGCCTAATAACTAGATGTTTCACTAGATGCAATAATGCTATATTCGATATTCACCATATTCAACCACCTCTTCTACCATTAAAATATTCTGTCGTGATTTATACCTTTGGCTTGCGTGAAAGTTACGGAGTCAAAATATATACTATCTCCGTGAAGCCTAAGTTGGTCGTGTTCTTACATTTCTCCAAACTGTTGACGCGATTCCTAATGATGGCCCTATTATGTTTTATATCATGTATTCTACTATAGTATTATTATTATGTACCTTCATTTTCCACAGTTGTATTATCATTTTTTCCGACTTTCATTCTATATATTGTCTCACTTCCAATAACACATTCCGTGTTCCCATTTTCTTCTGGACAAAAAACCCGTTTTTCAATCAATTCCTTTCAGTTTGATAATAGGATTCTTCTTATCAACACATTTCACATGATATACGGATTTTATTATATTTTCTTATTTTTCAATAATAATATAATGGAAACGTAAAATTCCGTAAACAATGTTATTTAATGTATTTAGATAAATAAAAAAAAATGTTTTTGTTGGCTAACATACAATTGCCTCAGAGAAAACAAGTTCATGACCCTTTGTGTATTGCGGAATAGATAATACGACAAAAAATATTTATCGACATGACAACGCAATCGTCTTCCAGATAAATAATAAAAACAATTCATTTGCAATATAAAATATCATGAATATCCTCCAGATGATATTGTTGATACATATTGGAAACTACTTTATTGTAAACGTTCCGCTCACATTATTATACATATAATGCAAAATGTGACTCATCCGTATGTTGATTTTTGTTTTCAATTTTCGGTTATTTTCAATGAAGCTACTCACACAATCGCTTTTTCATGATTATTCCTTTCAAATGAATTTCTCTGAGCTTCTTTTCATTTTCTCGTTTATTGTCATCATATTCACGTAGTATTTCGTTCATATCGACATCCGTTTTGCGTGCTTGAATCATTGCCAAATTTTTCATATTTGCAGTGTCAAATAACAAAAGTATACAGGGTTGAGAGCAACGACTGTCGTTTAGCCGTATTTTGGAAAGTAATCTGTTTTGAAATCTGTTTTTCCGTTAATCAGCTGTCGCCCCCATGCGAACGATAACTCTCAGAAGTTGAGAAACTTGTGCGAGCTAAGGACTAACGAGGTCTTACCTTTTAACGTGTGATTCCTAATAGTATTAATATCCTGAAAATTGGCAAGTGTAAGGTTTTTTACTATGTTTCTTCCAATGGAAATAATGGCACATTTTGGCATAATTCTATTGTTAGTTTATCCAATACCTCCTATATCAGAAATGAAGATAATCTCAGAAACATCATAACTCTGAATTTCTATGAGATTGAACAGTGTTGCGATTCAAACTCCTCATGTTTCAACACAGAAAAAACAAACGTAGTTTGCTTTAAGCTCAATTTTGACGACTGACTCATAGAAAATCACGCTGTAGTTAACAAACGTACCACAAATTTTTTAGGTGTATTTATAGATGATAAATCAAAATTTGTTGAGTGTATAACAAATTTATACTGTACCTTGTTTGTTTCTTCTAGAAACCGTATGCGTAATTCACAAAAAACTATAACTCAGTAGCAAATGAGGAAAGACGTTACCACACGAGAGGAAGTCGGAATTCACCCTTGCCAATCCCAAAATCAGCAATTGAAAAATTTTCTTCGATATATCAGAGAAAGGAAATATACAACCACCTTCCAATGTGCAACAACAAATTTTAAAAAATTCAGAAAATTAGTTAAAGCAATACTTTCCCAAAAAGCCTACCATGACTTAAAGGAATATTACAATAATGTATTTTAACTCTTAGTATTTCAGATGCTTACTTATCTGTAATGATTTATTTATTAACTACCTACTACATGTTGTTGGGGAACATTACTGGAATTACACCCTTTTAAATTCTAAACGATTGAGAAAAAGTTTCGAGAAACGGGCCATGTTAAAGATCTCCCTAAAAGTGGTAGAAAATCAATTTCAGAAGTCCAAAAACTTGATGTGGTACTTGCGTTCCAAGAAAAACCCCATACCAGCACGAGGCAAGTCGCACTGGATAATAATTTACACCAATCGACTGTTGTTAGAGTGTTGAAAAAAGAAAAGTGGCATTCGTATAAAGTTCAGCTGGTCCAAGAACTGTTAGAAGATGACTTTGACAGAAGTGTCGAATTTTGCGATGGAGCGCTCGCACAGAGATCGGAGTTTCATACAAAATATAATATTTTCAGATGAAGCTACTTTTATGCTCAACGGTCACGTAAACCGTCAGACTTATCGATACTGGGCAAGAGAAAATCCACATTGGATGGAGGAGCATAGCACACAATATCCACAAAAAGTGAATGTTTGGGCCGGAATTTTGAACAACCAGATAATAGGACCATACTTTTTTGAGGAAAGCATAACTGGTGCTCGGTATCTACACTTTCTTCAAGATTATCTGATGCCACAACTGAATAAGCTATTTTCAAATAGAAATGATTTGTGGTTCCAGCAGGATGGGGCGCCCCCACACTACGCCGTTGATGTACGAATCTACCTGGATACTGTTTTCCGAGGAAAGTGGATAGGAAGAAGAGGGCCGATCGAATGGCCACCAAGGTCTCCGGATTTGACCCCGTTAGACTTTTTTTATGGGGATACTTGAAGAGTAAAGTTTACCAAAATTGACCAAATGATTTAGAAGAGTTGAAGGAACGCATCAGAGCGGAGATTGCACAAATAACCCCCGAAGTTCTCGGAAACGTTAGAAATGAATTCAGTGCCCGGCTTTCACATTGCATCATAGCTGAAAGTCATCAATTTGAACATTTATTATAATTTTATTGTACTTCAATAAATAACATGTTTTGGTTCATCTTGTATAAATGAATATTGGCATGGTTATACCGTTGAATAGATGATTAGTAGACCTTTTGACTGAGGTGCCTCATGACCCCTGTTTGCATTTAAAAAAATTGTCGATTACGTCATCACGCCAACACAGGTGACGAAACGTCTTTCATATGAATATCATGAGATGGGCCGTCAAAAATTAAAGATGACCTGTTTTTGGATTTCTTCCGAAAGACGCTCATTTTGTAAATATCGAATTTATTCCATACATTTGCATCGTACTGTATAATAATTTTATCACTAACAGAGTACACACGATAATATTCACAGATCATTTCGAAACAAGTGTTCATGAAAAAAATCACATACTAATAGATACTCATTTTCACATTTAAATCATCAAATAAGTCGAAAACAAGTGAAGTTCCCAAACACCAGAACTGCAACACTCTTCTCGACGCCCTTTCATCCATCCATCTGGCGTCTTCAGAAGATGAATTAGACAGAGGTATCGCTTATAAATTTTCTACTTTACCAACACAAAATTTTTATAACAAAATTGCCCTCATTAGAAAAAATCTAGGTAATGATGATTATCCCAAATATTTTGTGAATAAAATATCTAATTCCTAAGTTTCAAATGAAACCACAACACCAACAACTACAAAAATAACAAAGACATATATAATAACTAGTCAATTGTTTCATTTCTTAAGTCTTTATGAAAAAATCTAAAGAAATGAACTTTGAACGTTCAAGCCCGTCTCGGATATGCCTATACAGTAGGTTGAATGGACTGACGCCTATCAGAAAACAACTACTCCACTTGGCTAATACCACGAAGGGTGTTGGATTATATCCGACAGACGTCAGTGCAGGAATCTTCACAAAAAAATTCCTGCATATGAAATTGGCAATACAACTGAAAGAGTCGACTTTAAATTTTGGAACGGGCAGTACAGACCGGTTTTGGGCTCCTTAGCCACTCGTCAGTGCAAGATAGTGGCCATCATCGACTTAAAGTCAATAATACTCCACTAGAGAGAGAAATAGTCTGAAAGAATTTCCATTATCAATTATGGAGTATCATTGACTTTAGGTCAATGATGGCCACTATCTTGTACTGACGAGTGGCTAAGGAGCCCGAAACCGGTCTGCAAGTGTACCCGTTCCTAAAATTGAAGGTCGACTCTTTCAGTTGTATTACCAATTGCATATGCAGGAAATTTTCTGTGAATATTCCTGCACTGACGCCTGTCGAATATGATCCGAAGCCGTTCGTGGTATTAGCCAGCGGAATAGTTGTTTTATGATAGGCGTCAGTCCATTCAACCCACTGTGTAGGTATATCCGAGACGGGCTTAAACAGTTGAAGTTCATTTCTTTAGATTTGTTTACTGCCTGTCTTCAAGCATAGCCCACTGACTAATAAGAAAATATTTGTGAAAAGATAAATGCAATCTCTTCAAATCGTTTCCTGTGTAGTTTGTGAAATCACTTTGGATCTTCGAGTAACGGCCAAGTCAATCAGAAAAAATATCAGAGCATACTCGTATTTTAATGAGAGGTGTTGTGACGAATAATGAATTGGAACAACGCCCAAATGTTAATGATATAGCCTAACGAAACGTTAAAAAAACTGAAAGAAACAGCTTATTTTAGTCTGAATAGAAATAAGAACATGCCATCATGCTCAATCGATGTAGATCTAACATGAAAGGAGGCGGAACTAGGAATATTTCATACCAGGTAAAATTATCTAAATCCAACGTAATACGTTTGTGAAACATTCGAACTATTTTTGAATTTTTTCTAGAATGATTAAAAAAACAGAGTTGAGTTCGAAACGGCATCTAGTGAAAGCATATGTGCCATTGAAATTTATATGTATTTTTTTTTCTTGAAGTATTCAGGCAAGATTCATAAGAAGTTGGATGAATCTAATCAGAACTTAAATTCAAAAACAATAAAATTTCTTGTAAAACAGAGAAGTGAAAACCTATAAATATCAATATAAACTTATGAATCTTTATAAATGATAATCAAACAGCATTAGGAATCATTAATTTTTTCGGTTAACTCAAATGATTTTTCTAATGATGACGATTCCTATCTCTTTTGAGACATCTCTTAGGAGATATTCGTATTCAATATCTCTTCAACTGTATAAATAGCCGGTTACACATTCTTATGAAAATGGTAGGTCACTGGTGACATAAATTATTGAAAAAGATCAATAAATTGGAAGTAGGCGTTACTACGTGGTAGGAAGTCATGAAAAGTGAGAAATACGGGCCTTTGCCCCTGCGGCTGGCGCCCCCATTGGAATATTCGAAAACCTTTCTTGTTGCACATCTACAACATAAAACTAACCTACATACAGAATTTAAGCCTCCGCAAATATAGCGATACGGAGAAACAATGATGAAGAGGTAACTTTATTTCATGAACGGGCCTTATTTGCCCACACGGCTGGTGCCCCAGTTGGATTATTCGAAAATCATTTCATATTGCACATCTTCAATACAAAACGAACACACCCACATAATTTCAGCTTCCGAAAATATAGCGGTACGGAGAACCAGTAATAAATGTGTAATTTTCATATGCGAAAGCACCTCTTTTACCCCCAGGGGGCGCTTCAGTTGGAATATTCAAAAATCCTTTCTTATTGCACATCTACAATATAAAACGAACTTACATACAAAATTTCAGCCTCCGAAGAAACAGTGATGAAAAGGTTATTTCATTTTATGGACGTTCCTTTTTCTTCCGCGGTTGGCACCCCAGTTGGAATATTCAAAAATCCTTTTCTATTGCACATCTACAACATAAAACGAATCTGCAAGCAAAATTTCTGCAGTGATGAAAATATGTAACTTTCATATGTAAACGCTCCCCTTTTAGCCCCATGGGGGGGGCTCCAGTTGAAATATTTGAAAATCCTTTTTAAATGCACATCTAAGACCTGAGAAGCACCAATTTCAGCTTCCTAGGACTTACCAGTACGGAGAAACAGAGATTGTCGCAGTTCCCGATTACGCCATCACCTTGTATTGTTCAATCAAACCTATAACAATAAATATCTACAAAATCACCTCAACTCATTGCGATTTGCATACTTGAACAATATAACAATCTATCTGGTATCTAAAAATAAAAATCCCCTCATTTGATGAATAATCATACTTGTTGCAATGTCGCGTAGATGAAAATTCCGTGACACATATCAGTATCAGGTTATATTTCAACTCATAACATAAAAGCATCTGATAACAGTAAAAGCCTGATGGACAAAATCTATAAACTCGATGTCTGATAGGGACCGGCGTGAATAACGAAACTGAAAAAAAGGGTTTCTTCTTAGCAGTCCGGTCAATTTAGACCTGAAAACAGTAATGAAATAATTAAAATTGCGACAGAGGTAAATTTTGGTGAAGACCTTTATTTTATCATAAAAAATAAAAATTTGAAAGTCCCAATCTGTCCCATGAGCGCTTCAAAAGTTATTCGGGGTTAAAGGTCAAAATTTCTGTAAGTATCACCGTTCCTGAGATATCGCGATTGCAAAAGTCACGTTCTATGTAATATACACATATTTCCACACCACCTGTGAGGTAGTGTACTCGGCACGTTTATTTTAACATGGTTTCCCCAGTAGGCTTATTCCACGAATCGTTATTACGTAATTTTCAGTCACAATACTTATTTGACTGCATGAAGATTATTCGGGTTGATAATGTTTATGGAGTGTGATTGTAAGTTTGATTTCTTTTGATACTTTAATGTGATTCATACTCGTCATAGTTAACTTCAACAATCATGTCTTCTGCGATGTCTTCTTCGTCTCCTTCCTCTTCTTGCCGGATGTTCATAAATTGTTCAAATAATGATGTATCAGTTGTCTTTTCATCAGCATCACATGAATCATCCTCTGTTGTACTCAACTCAACATTTGAACAAGTGACCTCGGCAATCGGTACACGCAGGTGAACACTGTAACCTTACTTTTCTACAGCCGCATTTGTCATTTTCACGTTGTCTTTTGGCTGCAGCAATTGAAGTTTTCCGGGTGTATGATTTTCGGCAATCCACGTGGATTATAATGGACTTTAGGCCTCTTGAATATTCAGTAAACTCATCACTTCTCGCATCACTTGCATCGATTAAAGTTTGCATTCCAAGATTAACCACAACAGGTTCACCTTCAGTCAGAAGCTTGGAGCAAATAAAGCAATATTGCGACATTTTTTTTTTCAAATATTATTCACTTAAAACTCTTATAGTAGACGCTTGTGATAAATACGTATATTCATTCGAACAGAACATTTAACATTAAAAGAAGCAGGCACATGAGCGACGCCATATGGACAATAGAATATCGAAGGGACTGACGGTCCTTTGAATGTAAAATATATAATATATACATGAAAGAGACACAAACAGGCATTTTTACTTGCTTAAGTACCTGAATGTTTCTATACGTGGCTAATGTGTGCATATTACATTGAACGTGACTTTTCCAATTGCGATATCTCAGGAACGGTGATACTTACAGAAAAAATCATGAAAAAAATTTTTGTAGAGAATTTTAAGGTGTATAATTTTGGTTTGAAATATTTTTTTGATAAAACTTACAGTTTTCGAGAAAAACTCAAAAAACCTGAAATTTTGACATTTGACTCCCAATAACTTTTGAAGCGCTCATGGGACAGATTGGGACTTTCAAGTTCTTATTTTTTAAGATAAAATGAAGGTCTCCACCAAAATTTAGCTCTGTGGCAATTTTCGTTAATTCAATATTGTATAATGACCGGACTATTAGGTGATATAATCAATACATCATCAGTTAACAATAACTTCAAAAATAACTTTGGAAGTGATAATAATAATTTCCAACAATAAGGTGATTTAGAATTTTCATAAAAAAATATTTATTTATACATCAATTTCCATTTAGTGCCCTCCAAAGTAGTCCTCCACAAATATAATTCACTCGTACCAGCTTTTTTTAGAATCCTCGAAGCAGTTCTGATATTCACTTTTTGGTATGTCCCTGAGCTCTCTGTTTTTCGGTTCTCATCACACCAAAACCCGTCCTTTCATAGGTCTCTTCTATCTTGAGAACAGAAAAACGTATCAGGGGCCTAATCTGGTGAATACGGTGGCTGAGGCGGGATTACGGTGTTGTTTTCGACGAAAAATTACGAACATGCAATGACGAGTGAGCAGATGCATCATCGTGGAACGCTTCAAAAACACTTCACTAACTTTCTTCGAAAGCTTCTGATAATTTCTCTTCCATATTATCTGTTTCACTGTCACTGTCGTCATTTAAATCAATAAAGAATTTATTTCCACCATTAATATGGAAGTGTCCAATCTCCACATAGTTTTTTTCATTCAATTGTTTAAAATTTCATACAAAAATAACAGCAGTCAAAACACGCCTTTGCTATAGAGATAATATCTAAAATTATATTCTTAGTGTTGATGTTCGCTATAATCCCTATAATCCGGTCATTCATGATATTTTTTTAAATAATAAGGAATCACTTCAGATATATAATTCCCTTTTTTCTATAACTTTCAGGTATCATGAAAGGCAGGCTGAATCTTGATTATTCAGCAAGTTCAGATACAAATAGCGTCCATAGAGCATTACATATCATGGAAACAGGACCCGACTTATCAGGAAACTATACCTGTAACGTTTCCACATTCAGTGGAGAAGACACGAAAACCAAAAGGATGTTAGTGTTAGGTAAGCTGATTATTTTACAATTTCAGACACCAAACCGTTGTTTTAACACTTCGACACGAGTTGCGATCACCAAGTGATCATCTTCAAGAGTAATACTCAACTTTCTTATTAGTCAGTGGGCTATGCTTGAAGACTGGCAGTAAACAATACTAAATTTGGTGATCGAAACACGTGTCGAGGTGTTAAAAATTACGGTTTTGTGTTGGGATAGAATCACAATTTTAGACAGTCTATTTTTCTTTGGATATCACTTACAGTAAGTATTTCTATTTTCAATGCATATCACAATACGGAGCACGAATGAAGTATTCATGATAGAAAGCATGACCCCGTGATATGCTAAGGGGAATTTTTTTTGATTCTTTTTCAATACTGCTTCAGATGTGAAGCTTTTGCTATTTTGTCTATAAAGGAAACTCAATACCTTTCAAGCAAAAAATCAGTGAGAGGCACATACATTAGTGAAACATATACATTGAAAACATTCAAAAAAATCAGTTGAGACGCTCTACGCTCTCTTGATCTCTTGTATGAATACCTGACGCTCTGAAAGATGGAGATCGCAATAATATCCATTTGCTGTGTGTGACTATTTTATTGTTATGAATCACAGTCGTTAGCTCGCACAAGTTTCGACTTCTGAGGGTTGTCGTTCGTGAGGGTGCGATAGATGGTTAACGGGAAAAACATATTTTAAACATACGTTATTTTAAACATATTTTTAAATGTTTTTTCATAATAACTATTCAATTTCTCCAGTGCAACACATGAAATATATTTTCTGTATGAATAACAGTGCTATAGATTCATGTCAAATCTCACTTTATATAATTTGATGAAGGTCTATTTATTGGAATGCTTCACACGTACAATAAATAGTGTGATAGTAAGTGGTTTATTTCCATATAAATGGAAATATGCTCTAGTGATTTTCCTATCCAAATGTAGTTTCCCATTAGACTGAAGAGACCTTTGACGTTTTATCATTTTGCCCACCTCAATTAAAGTTGATGAAAAATCCATGAAGGAACATATCTTATGTTAATCAAAATATAATCACTCCTATTTATTCTGGGTTTGAACAGCAACACAGTATCACAACTGCTCTCCTAGCAATTACTGTTGATATTTACAGAGCAACAGATGAAGGTAAATTGATCTGCCTGGTTTTGCTGAACTACAGCAAAGCGTTCGATAACTTATAAAACGGAATCATGTGCAATAAATTTGGATATTTTGGGTTCTCTTACAAAGTAACATCTTCAGCTATGGATTCTTTCACATCGTAGTAAAAGCATTCCACAGCATTCTAGATGGTTCTGAGATGTGTCACAATTACCTGGCATGTTGCTGAACATTCCACATACTTGCCGAATATTCTAGAATGTTCCAGTATGTTATGTAATGCTCTCGAATACTCTAGAATATTTTACATTGTTCCAGACGGCCAAACTTTTTCCTCCTTCCTGCCGTCCTTCAGCTGAATGAAAACCTTCTTCTTGGTTGAGGAGGTATCACACCATATCGTTACACAATGACCTGGGATGTTTCTGGATGTTTCCGAACGATCTAATCAATATCCAAATATTCCCGAATATTTTGGGATGTTCTGAAATGATGTGGAATGCTCTTGAATCGTCTTGGTTGTTATGTAGTGTTTCAGACATTTCTAGATAGCGACTATTTTAGCCCGTTAAGGTAATATTGATAATACCACTCTTCATCGTTCTACAATGATTTTAAATGTTCTGTGATACGGAAGAATATTCCGTAACAATCCACCACATTCCAGAATATTCTGGGATGATTTGGGATGCTGTCAACGTTTTCGAATGTTTTGAAATTTACTTCTGAACATTTTACTGTTGGTTTATTACACAGTTATGCACACGTTTTTGCACTCATGCGTAATTGAATCATTCATCGTTGATGGCTTTGAGCCGTTTACTCAAAATTTTGAGAAGACGTTACAAATTGTCTTGCCTAGTACTATACAAGGTTTCCCATCTGAAATTTGCCATCTTGAATATTTTTAAAACGGATAAAAATATCAAGAATTCCAGATAATCGAAACAGAAAGCTTTCTTAAAGACATATTTTCACACCCAAATATCATCTGTATTTTGTCACTTGCAATCTATCGGCTTGTCCTCAACTTATTTGAATATCAACATACCACGTCTTACAGAACATTTGAAAGGTTTCTTCATCTAAGGAAGGAGTAAATATTTCACATTTTGATGATTCATCAGGTAGATCAACAGATATTGAAGTTTCAATTAGGTACCACAAATATTGTTGTCTATTAGTCTAAGAGCTAACGTTTTCGAGAGAAAATTTCAGATAGGCCAGTTTTTACCTCTCTCACTCTCCCGGACGTCATACGGGCTGAATATTACTGGAGTTTTTTCCCAACACCAAATTGTTATTTTTAACACTTCGACACGTGTTTCGATCACCAAGTGATCATTTTTAAGAGGAAGTTTGATCTTCCTCCTGAAGAGTAGTAAGAAATTGTACTAGGGAAATAGAATTTGAAAAAGAACTCAAAATATTTTTATTTCTGACCGGGATATTATAAGCTTATATCGTCATAGTTACGCTATCAATAAAGAGGGTCATAACTCCCTTGGGACATTATAGATTTTATAATTCCCTCTACCTTTCACAAGTAAAAATAAATAGAAATGAAAACTGAACCATATTTTATTTATTCACGTCATTACAAATAATAAATGTACAATTTTGAAATGTTCCCTGAAAATTACTTCCGCCACTGGAAACAATTTCTTCTTTTGTATGGCTGGAGCTTCTGTTCACTACAGTCGAGGTACCTGCCTCTTCTGATGACAAAGTAGACAACATACGCGCCGTTTTATTCCTCAATTCGATGCTATCCTCCAAATACCCCTCCGCCACCGTGGAACTTTTCCAACCTCCGTGTCTTTTTAAGTTAGTCATAGTTGCTCCTGCATTGGCTAGAGCGGTAGCAGAAGTGCGACGAAGGCAATGTCCCGTATAGGAAGATGAGTTTGGCAATCCTAAATACATTGCGATTTTGCTGGGGATTTTCCCAAACATGTTTTTTCCAATTGGCTGAGATGTACATTTATTTTGTCGGAAGCTCAAAAAAAAATCGTTCAATACCTTTAAGACGCAAAGACATATAAAGTCTCAATAAAGGCAAAGCGGAGAACTCTTTTTCATCCACAACTGTAAATTTCTTCGATACACCAGTTTTACTTTCCGGTACGTTCACTACCATAACGGAATCCCGGTCCTCTATATCCGATATCTTCATATTCAAAAGTTCCTGACTCTGCATCCTCCAAAATAACCCATAATCAAAACAACCTATAACAAAAAAAAGGAAATAAATACACACAAAAAGGAAAATAAGAAAAAAATTACCTTATGCAATAAATGAATATCATTAGGAGCGTCCTTTAGGAATCTGATAACATCTTTAGGAGATAAAACAGCAGACTTTTTCGGCTTATAACTCTTACTCTTCCGTTTCAAAAAAGCCTGTAGTTCATTGAACTTGGTGATATCTCGTTTCTCATGTATAGTCACCATCGATTTTAGCATTGACCATTTAGTCCATAAAGAATTCGGACTATACGTTTCTGACTGAAACGAATAAACACAATTACTACCAAATCTACCGAAAAACATAGAAAAGTCCTTACCAGTTCTTGAAAATATGCCAGAAATACAGTTTCAGTGACATTTTTTGGCATAACATTTTTCCGTGTCAGCCAGTCCAGATATATCTTGTATTCTTTTTGGTATACGGCTTCACTTTTCGATGGAATTAATGATTCTCTTGCTTGTTCAGCTCTTTTCAAAATATCCTCCATTATATTTGGGGTAGAAAACACGTTTTCACCGCAAACACAGCTTGATAACAAAGTTCTGTTTATAAACAAGTAACATAGCAACAACCTAGCAACAAGAAAACTCTACTATAATCAACGGTACCTGATTCAAATATACCGGGAAGGTAATGAATTGGTACATTTTTCCGTTTCAAAAATGAACAAAATTTTATTGAAATCGGTCAGAAATAAAATTATCTATGTACCACGGGAATTAATGAGCCTTAATAACCTCAGGCAATTGCTGTCCCTCGGGCCAGAGGCCCTCGGGACGCAAACTTTGCCATCGGTAATTAAGGCCCTCCTAATTCCCTTGATACATAAATAACTATTATTGAACAAAGTTTTTTATACTGTGACCGAATTTTTGTGTACGTAATTTACTTATTTGTAATATACACTCATTAGTTTGTGAATTTTATAGTTGTGATTATCCCTATATAATGTATGTTGTCAATTACGGGAAATAAATGATTGATTGATTGATTATTCCGGGAGAGTGAGAGAGATTACATATCTGAAAACTTGCCTACTTGAAATTCTTTCCCGATGTTGCTAGCTCTCGAACCATATGATCAGAAGAAGAATGTGTTTGCACGATTTTCTGCCACTCGCCTCGATTTTGAATTTCGCAAGAACATTATCCTTCATCAGATCTTTCGAATTGTATGTTGCCTTTCGAAAGAGTTAAAGAGTTGATAATCCTATCTGTTTGGAAAATATTCAGAATGGAAGTTTTCATTGGAAATGCTTGTATAATTCTAAATATTCTCAAATGAAGTTGACGATAGAAAAATATTTCATCTGGGAATCTCTTAATGTAATATCGATACAGAGGCCGCACTGTATCTGTATATGTAGAGTAGGGAAGGTGATTGTAAGCCCACAGCACTTAGGCGACAAGTGACCCATTGTACATCTTCTCAAGGAGTTGTCCTTCTAAGTGATCGTCCATCCTTTCTCTGTGGACCTGTGGACAGGTCACTGGGAGACATCTCATTAATATCGGCAGGTGTAGGCCAAGATTCGCCGAACACACACTCTCTCATTGACGATAACTCCGGGCACTCGCATAGGACATGCCTGACAATCTCATCTTTCTGTTCACACATTCTGCTTAGAGCTGTGTCTACTAGCCTCATATTATAGAGGTGTTTCCTTAGTTGACAATGGCCAGTTAGAAATCCTACTATTAAGCGTTGATTTTTCCTGGTCATCGCCAGATATTTCTTCGGCGCCAGCTCCCCAGTGTCAAGCCGTAGGTAAGACCTACAAGGTCGACTGAATTATCAAAAGTATCCTTGTTTGAAGGACTAGAATAATCTCTTTGGCGATCAGGAATATCAGTGATTGTTTTTGAAATATTCGCCTAGAACTAGAATTGCCAAATTTCATTTTTTTGACTCTACCGCCTATATTCCGAATGATATAAAAAAACGAGAAACTTTCAATAATGTTCCATATTTATTAAAATCTCATATGAAGCAATTTTCAATGTGACGTTGAATTTATAAGCCTTCATCATCGACTTTATTTTTCTAAATAGGACCACTAGTTTTCTTCATCGATTTTTGTAGCTACTGAAAGAACAAATTTGGCTATGTATCACAAAACAGTTTCGTATTTAGAAAAATGAAGGTTATGATGAAATTCAATGATCAAAACGTCGCTTTATAAATTGGATTATATCAAATTATAACAAATATGAAACAGTTTCGAAAGTTCTCCTGCTTTTCATTCATATCATTCGAAATGACGACAGTAGAGCCAAAAAAAATAGAATTTGAAAATTCTAGTTTTCAACGAATATTTCGGAAACAACCACCAATATTTTCGACCTGCAAAAATCATTTAGGTTTCCCAAAAAAGGTTAATTTTGTCCATTTCAACCAACCTTGCAGGTGTTACCGTTTCCTAGATAGCAATAGTGGGGTCAGCTAGAAAAAACGACCTGTATATGATGGACATCACAGAGAAATTATTGTGTCAATTAACGCCTCGTATTATTCTATATATACTCAATTCATGCCACTGAACATGAACAATGATCAATTTCAATCAATGCGAAATCCAAATGGGTTTTAGTTTCACTGGTAGTATTATTTAACTTCCAATCCATGGAAATTGAATGAAACTTTTGTTTGCATTACACAGATTGATTGAAATTTGTTCAGGTGAAACGGATCTATATCAGTTCGTCATTCAGTTTGTAGAGCTAACTTGATAATACTTTGATAGTGGGTAGATCGGAAAATCAATAAGAGCAACCCAGAGCAACACCAGAAATTGATCTGAGGACAAAATATTCATTGAATATTTGAAAACTGGCAAAAGATATGAAGTAGCTCGCATTCGAAATTCTTGGTCCTTCAGTTATTTTTTGGAAACTTTCATGTTCTGAATAAACAGTAGGTACACCTTTGTTTGAAAGTGGTTGACAATGTTTCATGAATTTTATCAGTTCGTACTTCCATTGTCTGATATGGTTCTACTATGATTAGAGATCTATGAAAACACCAATGAAATCTGAATGAATAGCTGAAATATCAATTATATCAAACATTGAAGCGTGAAATGAAAATACAAACCAAGTTACTTCACAACGTTTCAATTGTTAGTATCCAAAATGGTCTTCGGGTGATGATTGGACTCATTCCTCTGGAAGATGACTATTTATAGGTCATTCGAGTGCTTTCACCTATCTCGTCTTCCCTTTTATCACTTCATGGTGGATGGTGGATGGTGGAACAGACTATGGGTAGAAGAGAGCAAAAGCTTCACAAGGAAGAGAAGCCCGTCACAACCAGTGCTTGTACTTCCTACGTCAGAGGATTGTCGGAAAGGATGAGAAGAAATGGGTCCAAGTACAACATTCTGATTCAGATCCGAAAACACCATCCGTAGCATCCTCACGAAAACCAGACCATCAAACGCGGGCTGTGATTCCAAGAATTGCATTTACCGGATACCCATTGAGTGCATCAAATCATATATCAGTGAGACTATTGAAAACAAAGAGTACACAACTACCATGTTGTGTCGGAACCTTTGAGGTTCGTTGTACAAGATATTCAGAGGAAATACGTCACAGCATTGAGAGAGATACTAATTGATACACTGAGAGAAATAGCACAAGTAGTGATTCAAATTTGTACACTACGCACTACACTAAGAAAAATTACACTGTTGATTGATATCAGTTTTCCTTAAGATACTAAATATATTTTTGATGGACTGAATTGTTGACGAACTTTTACTATTGAATTTTCAAGGTATAATTTTTATTCAAATTCGCTAATATTCCACCAGAAAACTTTCACTTTGATACAAAATCTTGATGTTTCTATTCATAGGATTCAAGTATCTGAATTATAACACGAAGAAAATGGAGACACAACTATTCTTTTAAAGTTATTAATTTATTGTTTTGATCAGTTTTCCTGTAGCCACATCAAAAATGCTATGAATTTAATAGAAATGTCTACAATCAATTGGTAAACAAAATATCAAAACAAAAAATGAAATTGATTTCAACTAAAAATGTTTTTCGATTTGAGTTTTTCAAGCAAATACATATATCAGAGGAACCTAAGTAATATATGAAGTTTGATGAAATTTAAGATCTTTTATTTTGATTATCAATACTGTAGCCATTCGTGTAATGTACTCATTGCCAAGTAGTCATGCCAGCCTCATTGTTGAGGCTGAAAACACATAAATGATGCTTCACCATTTTATTACTTACGCTCGATGAAATAGCCTATTATTCATAATATACTTATGAGGTGATCGACGACAAACACTAAACCAGTAAATTCGTTAAATGATTGAAAAAAAAAACGTTTTTTGTTCGATTTGTTTATTCATTAATTTGTAACAAGGCCATCCAACAGATAGAATTCCAATGGCAAGACGGCAATTTCTGAGATGACGTTGACTATATTATTTTGGAATGTTGCATAAATAATTTTTATTTCAAGACTTTTGGATCAGATAATATCTGGTAGCATAATCAATTCACGGTAAATGCCAGAAATTAATCAAAAATTGGCAACCCTGCGATACATTCTTAAGACAGATTCACAGAAATACTAATTGTTTCTCGCATGCGCGTTGAAAATTTATTTTCCGAAAAATGCTTTTTCTCCTCTTGGTTGTTGTGTACTCTTTGATTGAAAATCCGCATTGCTGAGCACAAGCAAAGCATACAGAGAGAAGAAACCAGCATATAACATCAAGTTTAAGAGGAAGTTCAAAGGAGCTGCATAAATGTTGTCCAACGAGGCATTCAGTCAAGCTAGCGTAATGATGCGCAATACATGGAAATCTCTAATCAAGCGGAGCACGACCAACTCCCGCCAAACGGTCATCTCCCGCTAAACCGATGACGCGAAAAGAGGAAAGAAGGGATGGAAGAAAGCGCTATAAATAGTCCAGTCATCACCCAAAGACGATTGTGGATACCAACAATCGAAACGTCGTGAAGTAACTTGGTTTGAATTTTTTTAATTTCTTACTTATTTTTATTGTTTTTTTATTCAGTTTTTTTACGTTGTGGTCATTTTCATATTGTGTCTTGATTATTTTATTCGTTCTATTGTATTTTCATTTCACGTTTTATTGTTCGATATAATTGATGATTCAGCTATTCATTGTGATTTTATTTGTTCTTCCATAGATTTCGAATCATAGTAACTCCATATTAGACAATGAAAGTCCGAACTAATGAAATTCAGTATGTATACCCAATACACATATCATCTTCTCTAGAGAAAAAACATTTTTTTATTTATTTTAAGTATTTTAGGACCGCCAGATGCCTCAAATTTCAATGGCCAGAGTTTCAAAGCCCACAAGAAACCTCGAGTCTGGTTGAGATATGTTGACGACACCTTCATAATATGGAACCATGGAAATACTGAACTAGACGCCTTTTTGAAACACATCAACAGACCTTCCATCACTTTCACAATGGAGAAGGAAATCCACAATGAATTGCCATTCTTAGACGTTTTGGTGAAGAGGACCGACACTAAGTGGGAAACATCTGTATACCGAAAACCCACTCATACGGGACAGTATCTGAACGTCGAATCCAACCACCATCAATCAACAAAAAGAGGAATCATCAAGACTCTATTAGACCGTGCTTTTGGGCTCTGTAATACAAAGGAAGGTCTCGAGAAGGAACTAGACATCATCAAAAATGATCTTCAGCGGAATGGATACTCCAAAGCGATGGTAGAAAAGACTTTGGCTAAAAAACAGCAGGAGTCTCGCAAGGAAGAGAAGCCGTCACAACCAGTGCTTGCACTTCCCTACATCAGAGGATTATCGGAGAGGATAAGAAGAATTGGTTCCAAGTACAACATTCGAACCTGTTTCAGATCTGGTAACACTATCCGTAGCAGCCTCACGAAAACCAGGCCCCCAAACGCGGACTGCGATTCCAAGAATTGCATTTACCGGATACCCTGTGAGTGCGGAAAATCCTATATTGGTGAAACTAAGAGGCCATCGAATGTTCGCATTGCCGACCACAAGAAGCACAGACAGCGAGGAGAAACCAGCAAATCAGGAATAGCAGACCATGTTTGGACCCATCAACACAATATCGAGTGGTCCCAAGCTGAGATCTTGCACAGAGAGGAACATTGGTTCAGGAAAAAATTTAAGGAAGCCGCATACATGTTGTCCAACAACGTATTCAGCTAGGCCAGTGTAGATACACGAAACATATGGAAACCCATCATCAAACGGAAAATGACCAACTCTCGCCAAATCGGTCATCTCTCACGGAATCAATGAAGCGGAAAATGGAAAGTAGAGAAAGTGAAAGTATTTCAACGACCTATAAAATAGTCATCTCTGGGAGGAATCAGTCCAGTCATCACCCGAAGACGATTGTAGATACCAACAATCGAAACATCGTGAACTAACGTGACTTGGAATCTCTATACTTTTTTATTTTTTATTATTTTCTTTTTTGCATTCCTTTAATTTTTATTTATTCAATTATTATATTTTTACTTGTAGGTTATTTCACTATCATTTCATTTCAGGTTTAATATAATTGTTATTTTCAACTATTCTTTTTTAATTATTCTTTTTTACTTGTTTCAGGGATTTCAAATCATTTTATATAGTAGACAATGGAAGTCCGAACTAGTGAAATTCATCACGAAACATTGTCAATCACCTTCAAACAAACGTTGAAACCAACTTGTTGTTGCAATAATTCTCAAAACAGTGTAACACTTCTTCAAAATGGAAAGAAATGAATGTACATAATTGGTAATAGAGGGCGCTATTCTTCAATGGTGCATTCTCTCCATCCGAAAAAAAATATTTGAAAAAAAACCGTCCAAAGTAATTATCCAGCTTGAACTATTGGAAATATTCGACTGTTAGATCTGCGATGGGGTTTTCATGTTGATTTTGTAACACTGCACTGTGAGGAGTCAACTCAAGTTTTCAGGGGGACATATTTTTACGTGAAAATGAGAATAGTCGAGCGACACCTTATTTGAAGGATCTTTCAATTCTGTATCCAACCCTTTCCATCACTTAATTTCGGAAAAACGTGTTTGAGATATTTAAACGCTAATACTTTTACAAAATTTGTCATTAACCCCAGTTTGATGTGTAATGGAGGCAACAAAATGTTTTCGGTATTGACAAGAGGTATATTCTTCACGTTAGCTTGACCTGTAATATATTTATCTCTCGACGGCCATTCTTTTACTTGATAATGGCTCTGTGTTTCCCTACTGTTCCAGAGGCAAAGAAAACAGCAAAACTTCGTGAATCCACTCTGAAGACCTAGTAATAGTCCTATGACTCTTAGGTCACCACATATTTGCCACTCATACGTATTATAACTTGCATTTGGAATAAGAGACATACTTTCGTATGTTTCCTTTATGGCAACTGCATGTGCAACAGGAATAGAGGATCTTTTGTTACCATTATGGAGCAGAACGGCTTTTAAACTTGTTTTAGACGAATCTATAAATAAACGCCATTCGGGTTATGTACAAATCTACAAACACACATTTTATCCTGCATAGTAAAAAACGAGGATAGCTTATGGTTACGGTTTGTAAATATTGTATCTTTGGTTTTAGTGGCTAGTAAATTCCATTGTTGTAATCTAGACCCTAATAGTTTAGCATTATCTTTGGATAAGTGGAGGTCTCGAACTAGGTCGATTAAATGGGGTGTTCTTCCTTCACTCTCGGGAAAACAAGGACCGTCTTTTTTTGGCACATCATGAAAACTTGCCTGGTCATGATATATTTCCAAATCTTCCTCCCAATTTGCCAGGGGTGTTGGAACTGGTAAACTTTCTCCATTAAGAACCAAAATTTCGTGTTTGCTTTTTCTTGAAAAACCAGACACGTTTGTCATGCAAAAGTAAAAGTCGTTGTAATGATTTGTGTTTCTCGCCAAATCACTGAAACTGCAAAAGGAATAGAAGAGCGTTTGCCATTTAACCAGTTACTTAGATTTGCTGCACAGGTTTGGCAACATACGTGAGGAGCCCAATTCTGATCTTGATCACCAACAACACATCCAAAATACTTATGGTAAGCTACTTTGGTCAGTTGATCAATTGGCCGTTCCTGCGATTTAGGAGTAAACTGACCACATATATAGCAAAAACTATCTGCGGGATTGACGCAGCCACGTTTTTGTACTTTGGACATTTTTGTACTGTTGCGTACGTCGAGTTCAAATATGTGATACTGCGTTTACAGGAGTCAGCTTATTTTATTCACAAAGATAACACTAATTTAATACTATTAATATTTGCGGTTTGCTCACCTCACTTCTCTAATACTAACTCACCACTACTCGCGTTAAACCAATATTGTTGATCCGATTGTCAACCTGCTACTTTTATAGCGGTTCCGTATTTCTGGTATTTTCTGGAAACTTCGAGTATAGGTAGTTCGAGAAGCGGCGTTACAAGTCTCATATATAGCGGAAACAGATCGTGTTCATTAAATTTTTGTGAGAGAAATCTTATGTGTTGGGAAATTTTTATCATCATTTTCGCATTTGGGGACCAAAAATTAACAAAGAAATGAGTGTGGCATTACAATGGTAAATTGGCTGTAAATTAGTGTTATCTGAAGTAGTTAGCTGCATATTGTAGACTTTTAATTCCAACCATCTTTCTCCCTCTCCTAGCAGTCCATCGCCCAGTGAGTTATTATCAAGTATCTGTCGAACTGCTAATACTTAATGAGGAGGAGCCCCCCCATCCTGTCGAAAAACAAAATAGGATCTAACTGTATGACGTTGTTAATGATTGATAAAATCTGATTATTCTGCAGTCTGAAATATCATCCAACATTTAGGCTTTCAAAACTAACAGTCCTACAAAATGGTTGCCAAGAATTATTGCCCAAATATTTAATTTTTGAGGATATTTGGTATGAATTTGGCGTGCCATATTAGGACATGAATCACCCCAGTATCTGAAATTTTGGCGATTACTTGTCCTTTCACATTAATTCTAGAATCGTGTGGTGCACAGCAAAGCTGAATGGGCTCATTTAACAAATTTTTTCATTTCATAATTTGAAAGTTTATGTTTCAAATAGTACATCTGCAAAAAATCTGAATTTTCACTCTTTATTTTATCTTCTTCCTCAAATTGATTGTTGAATGTGGCGTTCACCGAAACAGAGCGTGGTCAAGCTTGACGTCACATCAGTCGACTCGGCGACAAGGAAGTGCTGGCGGATAAGAGAAATACGTGTGCTAAAGCCGCAGAAAGTGAGTTTTGTATTATTTACTGTGTCAACTGCGTGAATATGATAAATGAATGATGATAAAAAATAACGTTACAAGTATTACATCGTTCCTAAATGCAATTCTTCGATAACTTAAATGTCACAATTAAAATTTAAAATTTAAAATCATGTACATTGAAACATATAAATAAAAACAGCACAATAAATAAAATAGAAAGAAGAAAAAAAAACTGTATTAGCATGTTCCTATACTAAACACTTTGTAGGTCTAAAAGGTGCGGTTTGCTCACCTCACTTCTCTAATACTAACTCACCACTACTCGCGTTAAACCAATATTGTTGATCCGATTGTCAACCTGCTACTTTTATAGCGGTTCCGTATTTCTGGTATTTTCTGGAAACTTCGAGTATAGGTAGTTCGAGAAGCGGCGTTACAAGTCTCATATATAGCGGAAACAGATCGTGTTCATTAAATTTTTGTGAGAGAAATCTTATGTGTTGGGAAATTTTTATCATCATTTTCGCATTTGGGGACCAAAAATTAACAAAGAAATGAGTGTGGCATTACAATGGTAAATTGGCTGTAAATTAGTGTTATCTGAAGTAGTTAGCTGCATATTGTAGACTTTTAATTCCAACCATCTTTCTCCCTCTCCTAGCAGTCCATCGCCCAGTGAGTTATTATCAAGTATCTGTCGAACTGCTAATACTTAATGAGGAGGAGCCCCCCCATCCTGTCGAAAAACAAAATAGGATCTAACTGTATGACGTTGTTAATGATTGATAAAATCTGATTATTCTGCAGTCTGAAATATCATCCAACATTTAGGCTTTCAAAACTAACAGTCCTACAAAATGGTTGCCAAGAATTATTGCCCAAATATTTAATTTTTGAGGATATTTGGTATGAATTTGGCGTGCCATATTAGGACATGAATCACCCCAGTATCTGAAATTTTGGCGATTACTTGTCCTTTCACATTAATTCTAGAATCGTGTGGTGCACAGCAAAGCTGAATGGGCTCATTTAACAAATTTTTTCATTTCATAATTTGAAAGTTTATGTTTCAAATAGTACATCTGCAAAAAATCTGAATTTTCACTCTTTATTTTATCTTCTTCCTCAAATTGATTGTTGAATGTGGCGTTCACCGAAACAGAGCGTGGTCAAGCTTGACGTCACATCAGTCGACTCGGCGACAAGGAAGTGCTGGCGGATAAGAGAAATACGTGTGCTAAAGCCGCAGAAAGTGAGTTTTGTATTATTTACTGTGTCAACTGCGTGAATATGATAAATGAATGATGATAAAAAATAACGTTACAAGTATTACATCGTTCCTAAATGCAATTCTTCGATAACTGCACCAGACAAAATTTTTATTTCACTGTCACGAAAGTTATCGCAGTGCGCTATGCGGAGGGCCGACTTTGTATCTGCCAAGGGGACGCATTTTTGTTGCGAAGGTCATTTTAATGTAAGTATGAATGATAATGATTAATAAAAAAAATTATAGTTTACTCTGAGTACTACTTTGAATTTTAGATTAAAACAGGCTTAGAAAATTACATGTACCTATATCAAAACTATGAAAGTGGGAAAAATTATATTGAAACCAGGCCTATTGTAAATAGAACAAACAAAATCTACTTAAAAAGTTTTAAATTAATTAACAGAGATACTTTAAAGGAAATTATTTTTGAAATGGCAAATAAAGGAAGTCCTGATGATATAAATGCAGAATTTTTAAAAAATTGTTTTGATAATGTTGCAATATGCTTAATTAATGTCATAAATACTTCTATAGAAACCAGTACCATTCCATCAATCTTAAAAATTTCAACTATAACACCAATTGCTAAAGTTGCTAATTCGAATAAGGCATCTGATCTTAGACCAATCAATATGCTCTGTACTATTGAGAAAGTATTGGAAAAAGTAGTTTATAAGCAACTTGTTGAATATTTAGAAGAAAATAGTTTGTTAAATAGTGTACAGTCAGGATTTAGGGGCAAACACAATTGCGAAACAGCACTGCAGTATGTTTTAGATGAGTGGAAACTAAACCAAAATAATAAATTAATCACAGGTGCTGTTTTTTTAGATCTTCAGAGGGCATTTGAAACTGTTAACCGCTCTTTACTTATTAGAACACTAGAAAGCTTTGGTATTATTGATGATGCTTTAAAATGGATGATGGAATATTTAGATAATAGAAAACAGAAATTAAAATTAAATAACATTTTATCTTCAGAAATTATAAACGAGTATGGTGTACCGCAAGGTAGCGTGTTAGGTCCTCTTCTATTTTTATTGTATATCGATGATATTTCATTTATAATTGATAGATGCTTTGTTCATCTGTTTGCAGATGATACTTTAATATATTATGCATCAAATGATCTGTTTGATATAATTAATGTAATAAATGAGACACTAAAATCTGTATATAACTGGTGCTGCTTCAACTCGTTAAAAATTAATAAAAATAAAACAAAATTCATGATTATAGGAAATGACAAGCAGTACCATGACTTCAAAAAATGTAATTACAATATTAAAATATCAAATGATAAAATTGAGTTAGTAAGAAAAATTAAATATTTGGGTGTAATTGTAGATAATATAATGTTTTTTAAGGAACATGCTTCATATATTATTAAAACAATAGCATTCAAAATTAATTACTTAAGTAGGCAATCTAAGCACTTAAACCAATGGTCGCTTTTACTTTTGTATAATAGCTTGATTTTACCTCAATTTACTTATTGTGGAACCATCTTGTACTTACTAAACCAAAATGAAATTGGAAGACTTCAAAAACTTCAAAATAGAGGAATGAGAGTAATATTATCTTGTGATAGAAGAACACATATAACATTAATGTTGAATTCATTAAAATGGTTATCAGTAAAAAATTACTTTCGTTATTTAGCATTAATATTTATTTTTAAAATTAAAACTGGTGATGTTCCTGTATATCTACGTGACAAATTAAAGTATAACTTTGAATATCATGAATACAATACAAGAAGTCGCATAACTTTCATATACTTCAGACTAGTAATGTCAATTCAAATAATACAGTTTTCATTAAAGGAGTTCAAGCATTCAACGAACTACCGGAGGATATTAAGAATGCTACCTCTCTAAATATATTTAAAAGAAAATTAAAAGTGCACCTTTTAGACCTACAAAGTGTTTAGTATAGGAACATGCTAATACAGTTTTTTTTTCTTCTTTCTATTTTATTTATTGTGCTGTTTTTATTTATATGTTTCAATGTACATGATTTTAAATTTTAAATTTTAATTGTGACATTTAAATTTTCAACCTAGATTAAGACTAATATTGTAACTGCATTAGCTTGTGCTAAATAAACGATACATATATAATTCCGCATATATTTAATTGTGAGATTGATAGACCAACGGCCCATGCATCTAAAGCTCCACCGTTTGTTCCAACAACGGAAAAACAAATTTTGTTGAATACTTGTAACGAAGATATCGCTGAAACTCAAATCATGTCTGATGAAGCAGGAAAATACCTTTGATGTGTGAATTCAAGTTAATGAACAGGTTTTTCGAATATCAAAAGCTAAACAGACCGTAAATATTATATACCACCGAAAAAGAAATCGTTCTGAAGAAATAGAAAATACAGAGAGTATTGAAAAACAATTCTACTGAGTTCCCCCGAAGACAGTGAGAGTTTGAGTACATTGTGACCCTATCTTTCATGTAATACAAAACTTATTTTTATTTACTCGAAAGATTTACTTATTTACTCGAAAGATAGGCACAATGCATACGGCAGCTCTTCGTCGGTATGCACTATGGATTTCGTTCAAAGAAAATGTTCTGTATCAAGAAATTTCAGCAATTGAATATTTTGTTTTATAAAGATTTAAGTTGAGCGCCACACAGTCAATAAAATGAATGGATACATGATCTGGTCGACTGTGAAACCAAATCTAATCAAATTTAGTTCTTTAAACCACGGCAATGAAATGAAACTATAAAAATCAGATATTCTGAAGGTACTTGACATTCACAAAATATTGGCTGGTAAATTGAATACGGGTAGAAATCAAAATCTGAATGAACTCCAAATTTGCCATTTAATCATGTGTAAAACAAATTGTAATAATCCAATAATGATCGTAGTACGCTTTCATTTACCTAAGGATAGTCCAGGTAAAAATATCAGGAAAATTATTACTTATAAGATTCCTGTCATAAAATAACTATTAGGAATGGTATTAAAATTACCTCACCAGAGTATACTCAGTTCAGGTTTACATTATGAATGAATTAACTCAAAATTCAATAATTGTATCGTGTTAATAAAACAGTATTTCTGAAGCAAAAAGTTGTGATTTTCGAAAAAAATGAGTCAAATGTAAGTAATATTTGCCTGTCAGTTTCTCGTCGAGCTGTAGCTGCAGTTTTCTTCGATCAGGAACGGGACAGACTTGGAGCACGTACTCTTCTAATAATTAATATGGACTTAGACTATCTTGTGGACGTAGACGATAACATTTATCGGACTGGACGAATGAAAAACCCACCATTCAGTATATTAACTGAAAATCTATTCCGTAAGGCAACCAGAGAAAGAAGTCCTTGTTTTTCCATCTTCAATGATTCCAAGCAAATTCTGTAGAGGCTCTTCAGCAGAAAAACTATTGTAAAAAGTCTCCAATACTAAAACCCTAAAAAAACAATTTCCATAATGGAAATTCATTCAAAAGTTCGATTCACTAAAAGGTGAATCTCATACGCAATTGAAAGGTTCGAAATGAATTTTCATACCTTCTTAAATGAAGGGTTCCGTTAACCAATAAAATCACGAATAACGTCTTCAAGGAAATGGCGTCGCTCGTTCTGGAAAAGTGGTTGTGACCCAGTAGAATCCTCAGGAAGTGCAACCTTTTATGGAACTCTCAAAATTTATACATGAAACTATATCCAAAACGATATCGTTCTAGTTCTTGAAAATGGACCACACGGCTCAGCACTCAACAAATCCCCTCTCGAGATTCTCGTTCATCACTCCTTTCCAAAAAATAACACCACTCCTTGCCGTTCTCATAATCAAGAATCACCTACAGCGCAAGTCTATTCTGAGGAATTCACCCAAATAATTTTGGCAACATCTCATTCCTGACTTTCGGTTTAACGGAAATAGAAAATCTACCTCGAAGGGATCCGAATGAATCGGTCCTATTGGAAAAAAACTTAACAATCTGTACCAGAAACTAAATACCATATGTGTAATGAGAAGCTAAAATCCTAGCGAGGCAAAAGGTGTAAATTGGATTGCCTACTCCTCAGAAACTTTCTTTAAAATCAATTAGGATTACCTCCGGTGAAATGAAAATTAAATGAAAAGTACAGTAGGTTTTTATAAACGCTACAACATCAGACATAACTTCTGTTGATACATCATCAGATTCTACTTTGTCTGGAATATTAGTTGAAATCTGGAACTCGAAAAACAATATTGAGCGAAGATCTATTCACGTCATAGAGAAAAATCCGGAATTATGTCTTGGAATCCCAAGGTACTCTATATTTATTACAGAACTATTGTCTCAAAAATGCCAGTTACCCAGAATTGATATATACATTTCTTTGAAGAAAATTGAATTGAATTGACGATAGCAGCGATTCATAATCTCCAACTAGCTATAGACCCGGTTGCCACCACTCGAAGCTTATATGCCTGGTGTGACGACAAGATGTACCGCGGACGATTTCACAATTTCAATTGCTCTTGCTCAGTTGTTAATTGACGTATAAACCGGAAAATTTTGTGGGATACTTTGGAGATGATTTACTTTTATAATATATAATTTTCAATGCCTGAATGAGCCCATCACAGATGACTCTTCCCAATGGGCGCAAGTTGTATTGATGGAGAATTCTGAAAATGTTTGTGTACGACTTACTAAGTCAAATAAAGTTTATTGTTCATCAATGCAACGTGACCTCAAATTGTAACATTCCTGATCGTTTGTTATTAATGTCACCAATTTTCATGAATTTCTGTTACAATTCCAATACGAAATGAATGTTCAAATTTCCCAAGTAACGTACATTTGATTGGCGACTTCTTTATTTCTTTATGTTGGTACACTCCTCTTGAACATATCTTCACAGTTTCAGCTGTTTAGCATTTTCAGCTTTGGTGTGAGGCGATTTTCCATTATCGAAAGAAATTGATCAAAGAATTTGCATCGAATTTTGTGAAAGAATTGAATCAAGTACTTAAAAATACTTGACGTATTGACAGTGGCATACGGTGATTGTACTCTGAGTCAGAACAATGTCTACAAGTGTTACAAGCTTTTCATAGAAGGACGAGAAGATGTAAATGACGATGCTAACCTTTGACACCCCAGCACATCAACAACCGATGAAAATGTTGGAAAAGTGAATAAAATTTTCATGGAGAATCGTCGAATGACTACTAGAGAATCGGTTGGCTCATGCCATGCAATTTTTTCAAAAATTTTGGGAATGAAGCGTTCGGTAGAGAACTTCTTTCCATAATTGCTCAATTTCTACCAAAAAAAACCGTCACATGAGCATCACTCAGGAATCGTTGACTAACGTCCTGGCAATCCGTATTTGCTTGAAAGGATCATAACTTGTGATACGAATCATGGGTATATGGTTATGATATCGTAACCAACGTCCGATCGTCCCAATGGAAGGGCCCAGAAGAGCAAAGACAATAAAAACACGCAAAGTTTGATCAGTTGTCAAGGTTTTGCTTACTGTTTTCTTCGATTACCGTGGCGTGGTGCATCAGGAGTTCTTACCGTATCGTCGTAATCGTGCCTAAGCCAGCGGATTCACCAGATTTGCACCCCTGCGACATTCTCCTGTTCCCAAGATCGAAGAGACTCATGATAGGAAGGTGTTTTGTGACGATTGAGGAGATAAAAATCAAATTTCTGAGAGAGCTCAAAGACATACCAAAAAGTGCATAAACTAGACGTTGTTCAAAGTACAGCACATAGAATAGCATTAGGAACTTATCGAACAAGTCCAATCGAAAGCTTAGTACCGTAGACAATATATGAGTTTCTCTTATGCTACTTCTATTGAAACCAAACCAACACATTGTACATATAATAATGTTTTTTCAAGTCGTTTCAAACAAAATTCCACGGGACATCCAAAGACAGACCCTCCTTTTTACGAAAGGATAAACAAATATTTAGAACAATTAGAGTATGCACTTCCTCCATTATTTTCCAACTCCATAACTACCCCTTCTCCCTATATGTGACTCCTCTTTATCCTATTTCTCAAAATATGCTACTCTCCTCCAAATTCTACTGAACTTATTCAAACGAAAACTAACCCTTTATGAGAACCATACACTGTACACCGATGCTTCAATAACAGATCAGGGAGTTGGGTCTGCTGTTGTATCGCCGGACAAAACATTAAAATACAAGCTTCCCCAAGTAACATGTATATACACAGCTAAACTATTCGCAATACTACAAGCATTATTATTTTTGAAAAATCATCCTGCTGATAGATTTCTAATTGTAACAGACTCTTTGAGTGCTATTAAGGGTACGCAACAGTTATATACAGACAATCCCATAATATTACTATATAGAATCGAAGAGTTAGGGAAGAAAAGTAATATTATTATGCGTCCCATCGCATATTGCAATCGATGGTAGAGAAAAGGCAGATATTACAGCCAAAGAAGCGATAGACGATCAACTGTCAAGGATAATCACCAAAATAACTCCGTCTGATACGAAAAGATACATCAAGAATATGATAATAAACGAGTGGCAGAGGGAATGGCTCCAGATGAATTCGAAACTAAACGAAAAAAAGCCATCCGTTAAACCCTGGATACACCCACCAAAAACCAGAAAACACCAGGTAATCCTCTGTCGACTTCGTATTGGACATACCAAATTTTCGCACGATTTTCTTTTATCACGCGAGGAACAAACTATCTGTGATATATGTGATACAGCAGTAACTGTGAAACACGTTCTTCAAATTTGTCCCAAGTATCAGGAAGAAAGAATAGAATTCGGAATACCGAAAGAACTACAAGAAACTCTAAGTGTCACTTGCAATATTGAAAACATAATGTCATTCTTCACAAATATCAATATGTATCATTTAATTTGAACACAATAATCATGTAATGTGAAATGTAACGTAGCGCTAATAACCCTAGTGGTTGATGAGCTTATCTTGAAATAAAAAAAAAGAACTGGATGATTGGAAAAACATTGACACAAGTGTATTATATCTGAGGGAGATTACTTTGAAGGGGACAAACTAGAAATTGATGAATACATAAATATTTTTTAGGAAAAATTAAACTTAATTTTTGAACATAACTCTTACTTATTTTATTTATGTCCTATATTTCTTCCCAAAAGTTTCTCGTTGAACAGTGGTCCTTGCAGATTTTGAGTATATGAACCATTTTTCATTGAACCAAAAATATTAATTCGAGTTTAAACAGGGACAGTCAGTATTTCAGAATGATTTTGACATGAACATCAACCACCTCAGCAGTAACCGGGTAATTAAATTCAGAACCATATTGTGTACCGAAAGAAAAAATCTTTCACCGTGAGTTTTTTAAATTTTCATTAGTGCTTGGTTTGAACATTTCGAATAGTGAAATTGTGTTTTCAGGTTGACCTGGTTTGAAATTCCATAAAAACTCAGACAGAATTTTATGTGACATTGCTCTTGTTACAATAGTGTTTCCATGCCAGATTTTTGGCATGGGGGTTGTTTTGGAGTGGCAGTAGCTCACAAGTGTTTGATTTTTACGTAGAAATGTATCTCTGTGAAGTTGACGTGTTTCACGTTTTTTTAAGTATCTCTATTGAGTGACTCATTTAGAGTGGATTGGTTTTTATTTTAGGCTATAACAGACCTTTGTTCGAAGGTGGTTGACAATGTTTCGTGGTCACTTCTATGAGTTTCCAACAGAAAATCCCTACTGAAAACAAATTTGAAAAGAAATGTGATTCAACAGAGACCTGTTGAAAATAATAGCCCTATCAGTGTCAACATGCTTCCTTATTTCACTCGAACAGAGGAAGATTAAATTAAATTTTGAGATTTTCAATGCGAAGTCATCATAAATCGAATCAATATGTTGAGTATGCCAACCGATTGACTGATTTGATGTCAAAAGCCTAGAAAATAAGTAAAATGGATTTCAATTCGAAATGATAATTTTCTTGGGTGTGTATGTTTTTTCGATAGCCTCAGATTGATTTGGTTGAAATTTTGAATTACCAGATGCTTCTTGTTTTCTAAATGAAAATGCTACTTCATTTTAGTTAAAACGAAACTAATATCAGAAAGAGGTTTCGTATGTGTGGTGTTCCGAACTTTTTACCTGATATCGAAGTTGGGACGAATACATGTATCTTGGTTATTCGTTATGAAAAATGCATTATCGATGAGCATTTAGAAAATACATACAAAAACAGGTAAAGACCACCTACCCTACCTTATGACTTTTTGGTGAGCATTTTGCCTAATACAGTCCAGTCATTTTAGCGGGTTTGCTTAGGAAAAATATTTAAATATGAAGTATTTGGTAATAAAAAATGAAAATTATTTATAGTTATTCATTAAGTAATAATTTATGAACCTTAAATGAGCTGATTTCGATCGAGACAACCAGTGGATTTCAAATAATATTCAATCTGCGCTCACGCTGCCCTCTATCTCAAAAACGATTCAAGGTATGAAAAAATGTTCGAAACAAAAGTTGTGGATAATTCAATTCTCTATAATATTGATGTTAACTACAATTAGCATAATACCCATTGGAAACGAGATATTGGCAAAAAACTTGCAAGAAGTCGTTTTTTTTTACTTTTGACCCCCAATTTTTGAAGTTGCGACCGTCGAATCATATGTGAATTCTGAGAATACTTTTATGATGCAAAAATACAAAATTTATAGAAATTCACAGCTGGGTATGTCAACTTTCCGAAATACAGGCTTGAATCGACCTAAAATGACTGGACAATAAGCCCATTCAAAGCGTTCAATGACCTAATGGTCACTATCGGTGGACAAATTATCGGTATGTGACCCACAACTTTTCTCCTACCTTTCCCAATGAGTCGGTCTTGAAGTCTCTAAACTATATTCATCCAACAAAGATAGATGCGTGGTCAAAGTATGATCACCACGCACATTTGCAACTGTTAGGTAAAATAAACAAGCCTGCTTACGCTACCTAATCAGATCAACCGCAATCGGCTGGCGGAAGTCATTGTTATAGTTTCAAAGTGGTCAGTTAAGTTTTAACGGTATTTTTAGATTTGAAATTTTTAAAATGTCAAGTACTGATACAGATGAAACTGCTAATTTGTGTTCGTACACTCCACATAAAAAATTTCCTATACCCAGCCGCATATTATTGAAAAAAATCGGTCGTTCCTTAGCCAAACAGCAAAATTCATAATTTCATGATGCTACAACAGTTTTATTTTATGGGTATTTTATAATCACTTCCAAAATGCTAATTAATTATATTAGACGAGCCATGAACACAGTACAGTTGCAGGCAAGGAAAATGTTTTATAATTTTGTCATAGAAACGTTCATAAAATGAAATAAAAAACCGTTATAGAATAGTCACCAAATAATCAAAGAAACATTTTTACTTAACTTATAATAGCTATTTATGATATGAGTGTTATAAGTAAGGTTTTATTTTGTGGGTGAAAAAGTTTGCGATACGAGCGTAGCGAGTTGATTAATTTCATGAACAAAATAACTTATTTTTAACAGAAATATCATTCAAAGTTATCCATACCGTATGGTCAACAAGTCACACTATTTATGTTAAAAACGAAAGAGTTGAATGTGAGTTACAGGGTCCAATATTTGATAATTTTTTTTTGTTTAAGTTTCTCCAAACTGAAACTCCTAGTAATTTATATATATATATATATATATATATATATATATATATATATATATATATATATATATATATATATATATATATATATATATATAAATTACTTTTATATTGTTTTTGTTTCTGGTATTATGCCCATGTACTTCAGCCACATAAGTCAATTTATTCTGTAGATATACAGATGAATATACAATTTTGATTTTAAAAATAAAAATTTGTGTTTGGTACTCGAAGAGTTACTCCACTGGTAGCCATTGAAGGGTTTGCATCATATTTGCTATGGGTGTTATCCTCGAACATTGTAAGGTTATTCGCATAGCACGATTCTGCATCTCTTGTAGTCTGTTTATTTCATTTTGATTGAGAAAGAACAGAATGGTAGAACAATAATTCAAATGTGGAAGGATTATGGAGTTGTAGACTAATAATTGAGACCACTGGCTCATATATGAGGAACATCTTTTTGAATAGTTGATTTTGTAAGCGATTGTTTTGATAGCTTGATTAGAATGTACCTTGAATTTCAGGTTGCTGTCAATAGTTACACCCAAGTACACGATTTTGTTTATCTTCTCTATATTACTGTCCTTCAATCGTAGAAGTAGGTTTTAATTAGTATCATCTCTGTGTTTCCCTAATAACATCCATTTTGTGTTTTTTATATTCACCTTCAACAGATTTGCAGAGCAATATCGTATGGCATTGTAATGAAATCGTTAAACTGACCAATAGAATATTGAGTGATTTGGTACCTATATGACTGTACTAGTTTTTTCTTTTTGCTTTTATCTATCATTCTTTTGATAGTAAATAAGTATTTTTATTTTAACATTATTTTCTTGCACACCCTATACAATTTATGGGAAGGGTGGCAGATAGCCTCTGGCTAAATTTTTTCTTTTCATGTACAAAATGTACTTTTTATAAATAATAAACGATATTATTATCATTAACAAACTGAAGCTTTATGCGACTTGAAATAAAGTACAGAAAAAACAATAATTTTGCTTGAATACTCTTGATTTCAATTTAAATGCATGTAATAAAGACAGTAATTGAAATATCATTAGGGTTTTTTGATAAATTTCCAGATAAAATTGTTCCGTTATATTCAAAAACGTATATTTGGACATGTACATTTAATCTGAAATGTCTAACCTGAAAAATGTTTCAATGAAATTGACGTTATATTACAGATATTGTATTTTTATCACATTCAAAAAATAACTGCTTAAACGGACTGGTTTAAGTTTGACGATAGTCGTGTCACTAAGTGTTCTGGCGATGTCTTGAATTCATTGGAGCCACTGGAGAAACCCTACATTTTGTTTCATGAGAGAGAGAACATTGGCAGATCAAGATCTTCAGATGATGTAGTGCTGCAGGTTTTTCTGCAGCTGAAAGAGCAAATGCGCCACTGGACTCAGTGAAGTCGCCCCGGAGTGCCAATTAATTTTTGTTTTTTCATAATTTCATAATTTGTATTACTTTGCACACATTTTCCAATTGTCGTCAATTCATATTTACCCATTCATGTGGTTATACCCTAAACCCTAAACAAATATTTTCATATATTTAAAATTCATATGAATTTTGTTCATTTCGTCTTTCATATTTCATATAATAATTCATATTGAGATATGATTTGACACTGACACTGTTCTTCATCACCAACCATTTCCCAAAAGCACTCTTTTGAGAGACAATTTGCGGCAATTATCTCGGGTTGCAAGTTTTATCAGCAGTATCGCCAATATCGACTGTTGGAGAGCCAACAGCATACATGGTGTAACAGTACGTTGAAATATTCAAGTGACGCATTCCTGAGACAATTTCAAGAAAAACAGTCTATATGAACTTGTGTCCGAAAATGCTGCGTTTCGGAGATACGGGGTGTTGAAATTGATTTTTTTTGTTGGCTTTTTGAAAATAACTCTTGCAAAAAATAAGTTATTCGAACGAAATTCAGTACCCGGGGTTCTTTTGACGTGGGAAATCATAATTTCATATTAATTTTCATGTAACATCTACAGAGCGCTGCGTACGCTGTCATTATTTATTTCAAATCACCCTAACTTTTTTGACAGTGAACTTTTGGTACTTTTCATGAAAAAAAAACGAATACCCACGAAAACTAATACCCACGCCTTTTCCAAGTAAAAAAGGTACACGAGGTGTTGAAATTGATTTTTTTGTTCGCTTTTTGAAAATGACTCTTGCAAAAAATAAGTTATTTGAACGGAATTCAGTACCCGGGGTTCTTTTGACGTGGGGAATCATAATTTCATATTAATTTTCATGTAACATCTACAGGGCGCTGCGTACGCTGTCATTATTTATTTCAAATTACCCTAACTTTTTTGACAGTAAACTTTTGGTACTTTTCATGAAAAAAACTAATACCCACGAAAACTAATACCCACGCCTTTTCCAAGTAAAAAATGTACACCTCCTCAACAACGCTGGTGGTGATCGTTTTCGAGATATTTACAATTTTCTATATCGATGCATATTACTTAGCTCCTAGGGCGCTAAGTGAAGTTGCTGAGAACATTACAAAAACTAAGTATGTGGTGGATCTCGTCAAAATGAACAAGTTTTTCCTATAAAATGTTTAACGAAGAATGATTCATTTTCGAAATACAGATTGTTGAAATTTTTCAAAACATGGTAGATTTTTGTCATAAGTTTTATGCAATTTTAGTTATTTTCATCAAACTTTATACGCAGTATACCCGTACAGACTTCTTCTAAACTGAGCATTATCGAACTGCTTATTCAATCCAAATTTAAAAAAATTGCCAGGTTCAATTATTCAATTAGAAAGTGCTACATTTCGGAGTTTGTAAAAAAACAATTCGGAGAAGTACTATGTTATTTATTAGGAAAATAAACATATAAAAATTGAACGAAACAACTATTACAACAACTGCAAAATGACGACCCCCAACAGTAATACAAGCGTCTGCTCTCGTCATCAAATAATTCCGCACCCGTTGAAAAATGCCCGGAGTGTTTCTTATCGTTTCGCAGCAAGCTATGATGCGATCCCTTAACAATAACTCGTTTTCAATGGGGATAGCATACACTAGTGACTTTTGGTGTCCCCAAAAAAAGCAACGGGATTGAGGTCCGGTGACCTCGGGGGCCAATGCTCAGTACCTCCTCTTCCTATCCATCGTTGGGGATATGCTTCTTCTAGAAAATTTCTTGCCATCACACTAAAATGAGCAGGAGCTCCATCGTGCATAAACCAAGAGTGATTTCGAAGACCAATGGGAACATCTTCCATAAGTTGGGGGAGCTCGTGTTCCAAAAAATATAGGTAACCATCTCCATTCAAACGTAAGGAAAGAAAATAGGGCCCAATTGAATAATCCCCAATTATGCCTACCCATACATCAAAAAGAGAATCCGTCTTGGAAATGAGTTTGCGTTATCGCATGTGGGTTATCTTCCGCCCAGATGTGGTTGTTATGGAAGTTCATGATACCATCCCTTGAAAAATTAGCCTCATCTGTGAAGAGGGTTTTCGATAAAATTTGCGGATGTTATTCAATTTTTCTTTGAAGCCATAGAGCAAATCGATACGTGGTTGGAACTCACGTAGCGAAAGTGCCTGGACACGCTGAATATGAGAAGGATATAATTGATGTTCCTTTAAAATTCTGTAAACTGTCATGTCACTCACTTTTGAAGTTTGACTAATTTTTTTTTGTACTGTACCGTCCTACTGCAGAATTTGTTTGAAAGCTTCCAGATTCGGAAAGTCACCGGTAAAGATTTGCAAATGTCGCTGCACAAGGAGTAACGCGTTGGGGATACCTTTCCTAGTAGATGCGTTTGGCCTCGCTTGAACTTCCGTCAGCCAAGCCGAATGCAAAAACCATATCAGCCATTTCAGCATTCGTAAAGTCGGGCATGGTACCAAAAAATCACTTTATAAACTCCGAACTGTGAATTTGTCAATTAATAGTTAAAAATGTGACAGCGTACTTCTACTTTTATAAACAAACTTTCATAGCCTACTCGATTTAATTAACCTAATTTGCAAGCGGAGAGTGACAAAAATTATTGAAATCAAATTTAGCCTATAAAGTAATATGCATCGATATAGAAAATTGTAAATATCTCGAAAACGATCACCTCCAGAGATGTTGAGGAGGTGTACCTTTTTTACTTGGGAAAGGTGTGGGAATTAGGTTTTTTCATGAAAAGTACCAAAATTTTACTGTCAAAAAAGTTAGGGCAATTTGAAATAAATAATGACAGCGTACGCAGCGCCTTCTGGATGTTACATGAAAATTAATACGAAATTATGTTTCCCACGTCAAAAAAACCCCGGGTACGGAATTTCGTGCAAATAATTAATTTTTTGCGAGAGTTATTTTCAAAAAGCGAACATAAAAATTCAGTTTCAACACTCCGTATCCCCGAAACGAAGCATTTTCTGACACAAGTTCATATAGACTTTTTTCTTTGAATTGTCTCAGGAATACGTCACTTGAATATTTTAACGTACTTATGTTACACCCTGTATACAGGAATAAGTTCAGTGAAGAATCTTACACTGACACCTGTAGGATATAATCCAACGCCCTTTGTGGTATTAGCCAGGAGAGTAATTATTCTCTGATAGGTGTCAGTCCATTACAGTGTAAGTGTACATTACAGCATACATTACAGTGTACATTAGAGACTGGCCTGAACGAATTGTTCATTTAGAAACTTCAACAATGTGAAAACAAGGTTGAAGCACCTGCATAGAGACAAGAATACCCATTCTCAATAAAAAATTTACTTGAATCATCCAGTATTGCATAAATAATGAGATTTCATTTCTGCACCGCTTTCAAAAATTAACTCACTATTTTGATCAAATTCACGAAAGATTGTCTATGCACGTATTCATTTTCTCAATGACTTTCATCAGAATTTTTTTTGATAATTTGTAGTACTAAGATAATCCCTCATCAACAGTATGTATCTAACTAATAATATTCAACTAATAATACTGATTATGATACAATGACGATAATGTTTGGCTATATTGTAATAAAATTTTGCAACGCTTGTTTGATTCTTCACAGTTCATTACAAATTTAATTGATAACTATTGCTAGAAAAGGAAATGAGGTTATGTGAGATCAAGTTATTGTGAAATACTTATCATTGTTTCATTTTGAATTATCAATACATGAAAAAAAATTTCATCTGCAATATTCATTTCACATTTTTTCTGACCAAAAACTAGCAACGGATATTTAAGAAAGCGGGCTCTTTTTCTTATACTTATAAATCTCTTACTAAAATACTTATTTCGAGTAAATGATTCAAATCAAACTATTCTCGTTCAGATTTATCAATATTGCGCTCACTTTTGATTATTTTAATTGACAGAATATATGAAATATAAGGTTTACCGGAATCATATGAACGCTCCAGTAACATACGAGGAATATTAAAAAATAAAAGGCAAATGTTGATATTTCGCGGGCTACGTACATTTGATAAAGGTTTTTTTTATGTTGGTACACTCGTCTCAAATATATGTTCACAGTTTCAACTGTTTAGGATGTTTAGTTTGTTAGGCATAAAAAGTTAGAAGTTAGAGAGACATAAAGTTAGAGAGGCATTAAAGTTACAAGTGTCCTGCGTGTACGGCGATTTTCTGTTATCAAAAAAAAGATCAAATAATTTGCATCAAATTTTGTGTCAAAATGGAATTGAATGCTCAAAAGACTTGAAATGTGATCGTGAATGGGACTACTTTGAAGGGTCAAAATATAAATTGATGAATAAATGAATATTTTTTGAGAAAAATGAAATTAACCTCTTTTTTCAAAGACAAGCAACACAAGAAACACCTTAAGGCACTCTTAGAGCGATGCTTGTGGGAAAGTAGCGATTCACATTGGATTTGAATCATTGGAGATTGAATCCATTTGGAAAAATGTTCTCAGAAAGGTTTGTTACGGTTTTATTTTGTCATTTGTTCTGTTTTGAGGTGAACGAATATTTAAACCTGAAATTAATACTTCCATGAAGGTTTTGGTATATTTTAATACCTCGTCATTCGTTTAGTTCTCATTTACTGATTAACAACTATACAAGGATATATTCGAACGCATTAGTTATATTCGAACATATATTCGAATCCTCTAAGGGTTCTGTGCTCTGTACGGTGAATTGTGTAGTGAGGGTGTTCTGTGACTTTGGTTCCATGAATGTCTTGCCGCCGGGATTCAAAATTTTTTGTGGTACTTTTGGTAGCCATTTTTCTAATTTTGGAATTTTTGTTCAAACTTCTAGATTTTTTGGATTAACAAAGTAAGATCATCTTCTATAAGAATAGGAAATCGTTTTATTCTTGGCATTTGGATGCTGGTAAAACATTCAACTCACTTGTTGGATTCAATTTCTTACGGAGAACCGAATCTTATTGATTTGAATCTTGGCTTCTTGGGGCAAAAGTAAACCTATAGGCCACACGACATCAAAGGTGAGTTGGTAATTATCAACGAAACAACTCATACATTCAGAGAATGAGCTTGATCATTCTGTCCAGACGTATCGTCCTGGACATCACTTCCAGTGAACCGTTACCATCTAATATGAATTGTTTCATTTTAGGCCTTCTTTTATCTGGATACCATTTCCTCATGTTGGTATTTCTGTAAGACTAGACATCCTTGCATGAATGCTTAGTACAGTAGTAGCAGTAGTTAGTAGTTACCCGCTGTTGAGCCGATCACAATTGTGGTACCGACAGAACACTGCAGACCTAAGTTCTGAATTCTAAGACCATTCTTGTTCTTCAAGCCACCTCGGGGGAGACGCACACAGATAAGCTTAGTTATTAAGATAGGGACAAATAACTTATCAGTGACTAGGTTTTTGATGCTTGATTTATTATCTCAACAAAGATTTATGTTCCTCAAACCTGCCCAAAAGGGGAAAACATATTAGTGTAGGGTATATGCTTTTATGCATATGTAGATGAATGCATTCCCTCAACCTACTGTAAGCTGGCGATATAGCTATATCTGAGGTAAAGTATAACTTCAAAACAGCAACGTCCCAAGTATTGAAGAGACATCCCCCTTTTTTCTTTGGGGAGCCTGGGTTCATTACAGCCCCCTTAGAATTGAAGCATTTGTGCTATAGGTGTAATATAATTTATATCTTATAAACATTTTGGTATTGTTTACAATTAGGAAAGTAATATCTTCTCATATCTGACACTTTGTGGCCTCAGGAGCTCAAGGCTTTCTGCCAGTATTGTAGGGAGAGTCCTATAGTAACGGTTGATGAAAGGTTGATGAAATTTATGAACTGACAGGTAAACCAGGGGTTTTGTTGACAAGTTTGCAACCAACTGGAAAAGGTATAGATGTTAGGGAAAGAAATTATAAATATTTTAACTGGGTTCGAGTTTGATTCAATTTGTTACCGTTTAGAATTAATTTTCCGTTTTTGTTTTGTATGCTATATAAGATCCAGGGTTGATAAAGCGAGTGGCGCTCTACCCTCCATCTCACCCACGCTCTTCTTCACTGTTTAAAAGCTGGCGGCCTACTCTGGGAGCTATGCTCTTTCTCTAATCCCTAGTAGCCACCCTCACGCCAAGTTGTGGAACAAAGAGAAATTGTTTACGAATTGACTTAAGTGGTCAACGATAAATAAAAGGCGTGACAAGTTATTACACATAAACGCAGTTCTCCAGATGAAAGAGTTCTTGAACAGGGAAGTTCGAGGTGTACTGAGTTGAACCTTGAAACGATGAGCAGCTACAGTCCGTCGCGTATTTCTGATATGTACCGCTCAGGGGTGGTTTTTCATACATGAGAACAAAACTCCAAAGATGATCTAATCTGAGCTCTATTACGCATCAAATGCTGCTGAGATGTGTCTGTTTTTTTGGTTGCATAGGCTGCTTTTGAAAAGCAGCCAGCCACATTCATACATCGTTGTTAGTATGATAGTTCAAGTGAGTGCGTTCTCTGGCTATAACAAAGATTTGCAATGGTAAAAAGTAAATATAACTGAAGTGACTTATACTGACGGGAACGTTAAAAGGCAACGCATGCAGTTAGAAACATAGTTTCATCTAATCATCCAAACCAGCGGAGTTATCCAAGGAAAATCGGGTATCTACACTAGCTACAGAATATAAAAAGTAACCAACAAAACAGTTCGAAAAACCTACTTCCTTATCTAAATACGTATGTTCGGAGATCTTCAACCAGGACGGAACACTGCACCTAAACGATAAAATAAGTTGTTTGAAATATCGACAAAATGACCAAACACTCGGACCTGGAAGAAACCACGAAAAATGATGTGAGTGAAAATACTTATAAATTGCTCCAGATAATGAACAAGAATTTCACGGAAAAGTTTGAGGCAATCGATAAAGAATTGAAAACACTATCCATGAAAATAGAATCGAAGTATACCAGCGTAGAGAAAAAAATTAAATTCTTGGAAATTGAAAATAAAGAGTTAAGAGAAAATCTCGAACAAACCGAGAAAAAACTGAGAGGTAACAACATCATAATTTACGGTGTACAACAAGAAGAAGGGGAAACAACATCCAATTTGGTTACAACTGCTATTGATATATTCAGAATCAAACTTCATATTGAATTTCAAAGTAAAGACCTCACAAATATTTATAGATTGGGAAGAAGTGATTCAACAAAAAGACCAATCTTAGTAACGCTACTGTCGAAGCTGAAGAAGATCGAAATTCGAAAAAACTGCTCAAAACTGAAAGGGTCTAACATAGCAATCTCCGAGGATCTAACCAAAAAGGAACAAGCAGATAGAAAAATCCTGTTGGCGTACTTGAAAGAGGCCAAGGAGAGTAATAAACGAGCAACTCTCAAAGGCAATAAGCTTATAATTGAAGGAATTCCTTACACCATAAAAGACATTCAGTCGGACAATACCTTTGAAGATCTCGACGAATATAACCCTCAACCCCAGAGAAGAAATAAAAGCGACCCTTCAACTCCACTACCAAGAGGTGAAGAATTCATAGAACTCAGAGTGGAAGAAACGGAGAAAAAAAGTGAAGAAGAAAATATTAAAGACATCGAATCACTGATACGAGAAAGAAGAAATCAAGAAAGCGACAAGTCAAAACAAAAAGTCAGAAAACAGTCACAAAACTCAGAAACGCCGAAGAAAACGACGGCTACACGTTCAAGAAGAAATTTTATGTAAGTGATCCAGCAGAACTTTCAACTTGTTTTAATTCCTCATCAACCTTCTAGAACATATTCATCAGAAACTTCACTATAAACATTATATATGGACCCCTACATTAAAAATTTTTGTATTGAAAAACTAACAACCTAACCTTTGAATAACTCGCACGAATTGAAAGAAATTATCCATATAAATCGAAATTTGGAAAATTTTAAAATAATACATAACAATATATGCAGTATAGGTAAACACTACGACGATTTCATTGATGATTTATCCACTCAAATGGACTGTATTGTTTTCACAGAAACTTGGCATATTCCAGACCCCTCATTATTCGATATTACGGGTTATACCACTGTCTACAGTAATGGTTGTTACAATCAGAATGACGGTGTCATTGTTTTTATAAAGAATGAAATGTACTTGTCTCATACCCTCATTGAACTTTGCGGTAGCAGTCTGATAAAAGTAAAAATAAAATATGAAAATAGTACTATATGTTTATATGTTTTTTATAGATCCCCTACAAACGACATTGACAGTTTTTTAAATCAGATGAATGATATACTGAGTGGAGATAATGATCCTTCCGATTGTAATCTATTTTTGGGGGACATCAACATAGACTTATTAACTGAAAATGAAGCCTCAAAAAATTATTTGGATATGTTAAGTGAGTATGGTTACCAGTCAACAATCAACACTCCAACAAGAAGTAAAAATAACTCAGAATCGTGTCTGGATCATATTTTCATTTATTGTAAAAATAACAACTATGAAACAATACTGCCTATTACAATAGATTCAGCCATAACAGATCATCACACAACTTTTTTACAAATTATAATTTCAAGTAAAATTAATAATACAAATCACAACAACAAAAAATACTTTGAAAAACTTGACGAGGATAAGTTGATCGAGTCAATCCAGAATGTCGATTGGGAGAAAATATTTTCACAGCATCCTGATCTTGACTCTGTAACAAATGAATTCATCAATATTTTGTGGGAATGTATTGAAAAGTTAAAAATATATATTAGATTGAAAAATAAAGACCGAAAAAGAAAAAAATGGATGACAAAATCACTCATCAAAATTGTTAATAAAAAGAATAATATGTACCGCAAATGGAAACTTGATCCAAACAACGAAATTTTGAAAAATGAATACATGGAGATTAAGAAAAAAGTTGAACAATCAATTAATCAAGCGAAAATAAAATATTTTAAAAAACGCGTAGAAGAAGAGGATAATGCCTCTACTAGACTTTGGAATACAGTTAACGAAATTCTAAAAATACCAAATTGCAGAAAAATAGGTGAAATTGAAAATGAAGACGGCGATTTGATTACGGAAACTGAATTCAAAGCTGAATTATTCAACGATTTTTTTGTAGGCGTAGGAGAGAATTTATCAAAAAAAATTATTAAAAAGCAAAACTATAGAAGTAAAAAAACATAACAGTAAATTCCATATTTTTTGAGCCAACAAGTGAAAGAGAAGTCGAAAATATCATTCATCAATTGAAAAATAAAAAAGCACCTGGATATGATGGGATAAAACGGGAAACATTAAAGTTACTCTCAAAATACATAAGCAAACCACTAACAAGCATCATAAATAAATCATTCGAATTAGGCTATTTTCCTGAAGCTTTCAAAATATCAATTGTTACTCCAATACACAAAAGTGGAGACAAACAAAAAATCACGAACTACAGACCAATATCTCTCATTACATCTTTGACCAAAATAATAGAAAAAATAATGAAAATGCGACTCAATAGTTTTTTAAACAAATATAATCTTCTATCATCATCCCAATTTGGCTTCAGAGAGAAAAAATCCACACAAGATGCTATCCTGAAGCTGACAAACATCATTTATGAATGTGTAGATAATGACTTACCAGTAATAGGAGTTTTTCTCGATCTGAGGAAAGCTTTCGATACAGTTGACCATCATATACTACTTGAAACATTACATGAAATCGGTGTAAGGGGAATGGCATATAATTTACTCGAAAGCTACTTAACTAATAGAAAACAAAAAGTTAGAATTGAAAGCGATATAAGCTCAGAAAGAATAATTACCTGTGGAGTTCCTCAAGGAACAGTAATGGGACCCTTATTATTCTCGATATATTTAAATAATCTATTTTTGCAAGAAAAAGAAGGGAAAATACTCAGCTTTGCAGATGACACAGTCATTATATATACTGCTGACAACTGGCATGACCTGAAAACAAAAACTGAAAATGACTTGAATAATTTAAAAGATTGGCTCGATAGTGGACTTTTGTCCATAAATTTTGAAAAAAAGTTTTACCTACCATTCCGTAGTCGAGAAGCATCTCTGCCCAATTATATCTTGAAAATACAGCAAGATCTTTCGATTCGACCTGAACACAAACTAAAATATCTGGGAATAATCCTTGACCCACACCTAAGAAGGGACGAACATATCTCATATCTTGCTAAAAAGTTGCGTTGTATTCTATTTCGATTCAAACAAATCAAATCGTACCTTGATTACAAACAAAAAATAATTGTCTACCAAAGTTTGGTGAAAACGCACTTGAATTATGGAATAATCGGGTGGGGGGGTGTATCGCGAACTTACCTTAATATACTTGAAGTGTCTCAAAGAAAATTTTTCCGAATGATTTGTGATAAAGGACCAAGATACTCAAGTGACTCTCTCTACTCAGAAACAAAAATGCTAGATATTAGACAGCTTTATCTCAAACAAGTATGTATTAGACATCACATTAATGGAATCGAAACGAATGTGACGACTCACTCCCATTCTACAAGACAAAAAAATAAGTACATCGTTCCACGAATGAATAAAGCAATAGGACAAAAAGGTTATCATTACTTAGCTCCCAAAATTTACAATTTCATTCCGGGAATCTTGAAAACAATAACGGTGTTAAAACAATTCAAAATAGAACTTATAAATTTCCTAAGAACAATTGATAGAAAACAAATCCATAAACTCATTGAGACTCAATAATACTGACCATGGTAAGTTTTATATTGGTATCTGCTTCACTTCTTATCTGAAAAAAAAAACTCTGCAAAGAGGAGCCGTGGAAGACCGTCTGTGTTTACAGATACTGCAAAATATAACTATGTTCGTAATTGAAAATCAAATTACCATTGTAGAACACATCTGATTCTTTCTACCAATCAATATGTTATTTTCCTGCTGTATATACCTAATTTTAGAAATGTTTTATGCAATGTTTTATACAATGACATTATTTATACATTATTTTTTATCTAACTGATTAGCTGAAAATTTTATTACCATAACATTATTTAATATTATGTGTTCGTGAAACTAATCTTATTGTGTATGTAAATTTAAATTTTTTGTTTAATTGTATTTTGTATTTTTTACCTATGTATTTTTTATTTCAACCACATACAGGAGTATACTCCTCAGTGGCATTGTGATTTATTCATCACTCCTGTAAATATTGTATCTTTTGCTGTACTTTACAAAGATGAATAAAGTCGAAAGTTTTGTACATGATTGTGTCGAGACATATCATTGTCCATTTCAAACTCCAACAAACTTATCGAGGCAGAAAGCGAAAATGTCTTTCCTGACATCATTATATCTGGTTCGGACACATTTATCTTTTTGCAGAAAACGACGATTATGTTTTTGTGAGGTTGAATTGAACCTGGTTGGTTACACTCCAATTCGAAATTACTTCTAGATCCTCATTGAAATATACAACCTCCTGCTGCCGATGAAGATGTGCATCCGCAGCCGATATCCTGGAGTCCAAATGGAATAACGAAACAAGTGTGGTGTCGTCAATATATTGGACTCTTGTTTTTTTCCAATAAGTCGTTGATATACAATAAAATAAGGATTGGAGATAATATGGATCCCTGGGAAAAACCAGCTTGTTCCTAGTGGGTAGAATTGTTGCTAATTTTATTGTGAAATATCTAGCCAAGAAGAAAATCAATTGAGTATTCTTAAAAAGAAAAGTATTTTGGGAAAATGCAAATCATTTATGATCTTTCATAAAAAGCAACAAAAATGAAAAACAAGTTTATTAGTTTCAGATTAAAACCAGAACGATGTCAATTGTTCGTAAAAAATTCATTGAAGTTATTGATAAAATAAATGAACTTTCTTTTGAATCTAAAACCAATTTTGTTACTTAGTATGTAGAAGTGGAAGCATATGATGGAATATTTTGTGTCACCAATAATGTTTTCATTTCATTAGAACAAAAGAGAGAGTTGAAAGAAAATAATTTTCCTGCAAATGGGGGTTCTAGTTTTCAAGTTTCAAATGCGAAACTTCAACCTATTGAATGACCTAGATTCAGTGGCGAACCGGAAGAGTGACCAACTTTCTATGAAATTTTCAAAAAGTACATTCATGAAAATGTAGGGTATACTAATGTTAAAACAGTTACTCGTTCAGTTACGCATTTGGAGGGTTCAGCTAGATCGATTTGTGTTTCTATTCCACCAACTGCCGATAATCACTCGGTGATTTTAAAAGCGCTAACGGCTAGATTTGATGATAAGAAAACACTTGCTTCTTCTCATATAGAAAAAATTCTGAATTTCAAATCACTACAAACTGAATCTGAACAAGGATTACAAAAATTTCTTTCCGGTTTTGTAGAACCAGTAAACGCACTCAAACAAATGAATTTAGATGACTTCGATAATATTATATTTTCACAGTAACTTCGAGATTATTCGAAAACAATAATCGTTTCAGGTCTAAAGTACAGAAATTTGAATCACTTGTAAAATTTGTTACAAACAAAAATTATTGATCGCAGTACTAGTTCCAAATTGTCAAACATTTTGTTTTACTGAAAGTTTTCTTGATTTTAATATGCTCTTAACAATTTTACTCGTCACCGTTACGTTTTAGCTGAAGATTCAGATGGTAAAACCCACGAACTTCGAGGTATCTTTGATTCGGGTTCGCAGTCAGACTTTATTACACACAAGACTTGTCACAAATTAGGGCTCGTAACGGAATCTATACCATGTGTTGTGAAAGGTATTGGTTCTTCTCCACTAAATGTCGCTACCAGCATAATCCTCAAATTTCATTCACGCCTTGACAGTACACATAGGTATGTAGCACATGCACTCGTAGGTCCAGCAAATAATCCTGTAGCTTTAGAAACTACTCTAATTTATGTGGAAATGGGTCGTGCAGCAATTGATACAGCGACAAGGTCTGATTCGGTCTATTTTTTGTCACATATTCAAATTATTCAAATGCAAGTTCTACTTGGAGAATTTGTATGTAGATTCTGTGTACTAAAAAATATAACCACAAACAGGCTATTGGGCACAGATGATGCAAAATGTGAAATTTTTCATTGATACTCACACTCGCAACGCTGATGAAACATTCATTGTTCTTCTTCTCTTTCGCAGAACTCCTGAACTTTTGGGTTCATCTAAGGATGCTTGTGTGGCTAAAATTATTTCGCTCGAACGCATACTTTATGAGAATCCATCATTACGCTCATTACATTCAAAGATGATGAAGGAGTATTTTTAGGATGGAGCTACATCACCAGTTGTACACATACATGAGGTTCCAGACGATTGTGCACACTATTTATCCCATCATGGAGTCCATCATCCTCATCATCCAACCACACTTCTACTCATTGCATTCAACGCCTCTGCATCAAAGAGCACATCATTCGAAATGACCAAAATGACTTTTTGTTTATTGGCCCTAAATTACAAGCAGATATTTTCCATGTGTTAATATATTTTGAACTTTATCAATTCGTATTGACAGCTGGTCTGAAAAGAATGTTTTTGCAAATGAGAATTGACCAACGAGATCGTCGTTTTCAGCGTTTCAGCTGGAGTCCAGATCCCAGCCAACTACTGATGGTTTATCAACTAAACAAGGTTGTTTTTGGTTACACAAGTTCTCTTTATATAGCGAATAGAGTTGTACGACTTCTGGCTCCACTTGCTGCTGCAGTTGCTGAGCGTGATATTTACGTCGATGATATTCTGACGTCTGTTAATTCAGAAACAGAGTTTGATGGTGAAAATATTCGAGAGATATCCATCGACGGCCACTTGCAGGGAACGTTCTTTCAAGAAGTTGGCCAGCAAAACCAAATGCCACACACGGTCAGCTGCCTTAGAAATATCAAGCGCAACAGTTATTGAATCTCCATGTTTCTTGGTTGCGTGTCATACGATATGGGTGACATACGATAGAAGGCCTGTTGATCTTTGTTTCCGAAAGCCATATTGATGATCGCTCAAGAACAGATCGTTTCAAAAAAATTATTGATTATTCCTGTTCGTGTATAGTGAAACTGATTTTCTAACGTTTATAATGATACAAAAATGTCGTATAGCAAAAATATCATTCTTAACTTCGAAACAACGTCTGAGCTTTCGCCTGCTGAAGGGTCGATTTCGAAGAGTTGAGGTCGATCATCTCGCAAGAGTTTCTGTATCCCTCGCTGAACAGATGCGTAACAGATAGGTCTAAACAATTTCTTCAGAATCTAAAGAAATGAACTTTAAATGTTCAAGCCAGTCTCGAATATACCTACACAGTGTATTGAATGGACTGACGTCTATTAGAAAACAACTACCCCGTGGCTAATACCACGAAGGGCGTTGGATTATATATGACAGGCGTCAGTGCAGAAATCTTCACAGAAAATTTACTGCATATGCAATTGGCAATACAACTGAAAGAGTCGACCTTCAATTTTGGAACGGCCACACTCGCACATCAGTTTCAGGCTCATTAGCCACTCATCAGTGCAAGATAGTGGCCATCATCGACCTAAAGTCAATGATATTCCATAATTGAAAATCGGAATTCTTTCAGAGTATTTCATTCCTCTTCCTAAGTTGGAGCGAACAACAAAATGTCACGCCATCTTGTGGACGAGGTACTAACCAACTGCTTATCTGAAATTTGCCCGATTCCTCTGAATAAGGAAGAAAAACTTTATTATTACTCAGTGAGCAATGTTTGAAGACTGGCAGTAAACAAATCTAAAGAAATGAACTTTAAACGTTCAAGCCAGTCTCGAATATACCTACACAGTAGGTTGAATGGACTGACGCCTATCAGAAAACAACTTCTTCTCAAATCCATGTCCTAGATGACTGTAGATCAATCAATTCGGGGCTTACGTTCAATATTAGAATCGCATGAATGAATTTTTGCACACAAAAAAAATATTTCCATATAGTTCACTGTTCATATGAAAGTAGTTGTTACGGAAGGGCTTTTTTCTTTCAGTTGGCACCTAAAAGTGAGTTCCTTGAATGATCTACACATCTCTGTGAAGATGAAATATTTTCTCTTGAAAATTTGAATTCTAAAATTGACATACCAATTCAATAGATTCTGAGAATCTATTGCTCACATTCTACATGGTGAGGAGAGAATATTATACTCCTATCACGCTGTAACGGATTCATTGTAGTATTGGCAATGCATTCGAGTGCATAGCGTTTAAATATAGATTATTATCATATACACAAAAGATGTACATTCGAATATTCGGGAGGAAACAATTGGCCAGTCTAAAAATACTGGTGCTGTCGCAATCACTCTATTTTATATCTGTTTCCACTCCAAGTATTTCTGTTAGCAGACTCACCACAACGAGAACACGGAGTGAATATCATCAGCATCGCTATTCTTGAATTAGGTATAAGGGGTAGATTTCGATTACAAATCATAACTATTATAATCCTCATGCAGTCATTATTCACTGCGGTTCTGGCGTTGAATCTGGTCATTATTACGCCTTGGTCAAAGACGAGACGGACTTATTTAAGTTTGATGATATTCGTGTCACGAAGTATTGTGGCGATGTATTGAATCTATTCGAGCCTCTAGAGACCCCCTTCATTTTGTTTTATGGAAGAGAGGACATTGGCAGATCAAGATCTTCAGATGATGTGGTGCTGGAGGTTTTCCCAGTTTTCCTGCATCTGAAAAATCAAAAGAAATCAATGAAGTTGCCCCGAAGCGCCAATTGATTTTTGTTATTGTTTTATAATTTCACGATTTGTTTTCTGGAAGTGTTATTCAAATTATTCGTCACTTCAAAACAAATTGTTTCCTAGTGCATGAAGTTTTTTGGTGCTTTGTTAATAACATTCGCTATTTTGATCAACGAACTTGTAGGGGCAATCTTATCAAAGGATGGGTGAAGCTGGATAGGATGTACTTCCAAGATCTGATTTCTTGATAACTTATACGGATATATCGGATGCCGGAAAGATCGGATTATTGAAGAAAATTTGTAGATCAACCACAATCGAATAGAGTGTGCAATTTTTCTATGTAGACTGTGTTATTCGGTAGTACAACTAATCGAAAAATCTTGGAAAAACTACATATTTTCGCAGACGTTCCGAATTTTATCGAGTTCATCTTCGGAGCTCATATTCCCGTGTTCGAAACATGGACAAACAACACCACGCACAAGGATGATACAAGCACCCAGTATTCAGTATTGTTTTAATCCATACGCTGTCAGTTCAAAAAATAAGGTGAATTTTCATTTTTCCAAGGAATGTTTATTAATCCATTAATTTGTTTTCTGTTCCCTTCAAAGTATTCCTCATCAGATATAATACACTCGTTCCATCGTTTTTTTCAACCCTCGAAGCAATTCTGATATGCACTTTTCGATGTTTTCTTGAGCTCCCTCGGCGATACCGTTTTCATCTTCTCCATCGTAGCAAAACGTCGTCCTTTTATGGGTATTTTCAATCTTGGGAACAAGAGAAAGTCGCAGGGGGCCAATGCTGGTGGAAACGATTGCTAAGGCATGGTTACGAACAAGCAATGACGGGTGAACAGGTGCATTATTGTGATGCAAAAGCCATGAATAGTTTTTCCACAATACCGGACGTTTTCTTCGTATTGCTTCTCACAAGTGTCGCATAACTTATGAGACTCTCTTCTGATAAAGATCTGTAAACTCATGCAGATGACCTTGTCATATTGGCAAGATCCACGTCGGAAAGGGTAGCTTGTAATATCCACTGAAGCACGTTGGACGTTGTTCACAGTTGGTGCCTAACGGAGCAGATGTGTGTCAACCCCAACAAAACTGTGATAATCCCCTTCACCAGGAGGAGAAAATTGGACGATCTAACGCCACTTTCCCTCAATGGTGAGGTCATTCCATTTGGAACGGAGGTGAAATATCTTGGCATTGCCCTTGATGAAAAACTCACCTGAAACGCTCATTTGGGAGAAGTTTTACATATAGCCAGACTGTCCCTATGGACATGTCGAAGGATTTGTGGTGAAACTTAGGGTTTAGGTCCCAAACAAATCCATTCGAATTATGTGATGATTGGTCGACCAATGATCACTTATGGTGCAATTGCCTTGTGGCCGAAGGCTTTATAGAGAACGGCTCAGGCGAAGATCTATGGCTTACAGAGACAGACTTGTTTGGCCATCAGAACCACACCGTCAGTGGTCATGGAGATCCTTCTAGATCTACCTCCTCTCCACATTTTTCTGGAGAGAGAGACTAGATGGACTGCATATACAGTTGAGCACATTGCTAAATGCATAAATCAATTCAATGCAGAGTGCAACAGACTGTTGGTTGACACTGGAAGTCACAGCATTCTAGAAATGACCTCTGGCTTTATGCCTCAACTGTCAACTACGAACTGCCTTATAAAGTACTGTTCCCGAGTAGAGACAACTGGATCCTCCGGGAGAAGGAAATATTAAGAGCAGATAGTTTTTGGTTCTCAGATGGATCAAAAACACCTTCCGGTTCTGGTGAAGATGTTTTCAGTCGCAGACCCAGGACAGAGTTATCAACCTGCCTAGGAACCTACGCGACTGTATTTCAAGCGGAAATGCACGCTATTGAATTGTGTGCAGAGAGATTGGAAGAATCCAGCATCATACACAAGTCAATAAAAATATTCTCGGATAGTCAAGCGGCGTTGGAAGCTCTTGGCTCCTACCGAGCAATGTCTAAATTGGTAGCCAATTGTTAAAAACGACTCTCCTCGATAGGAAGACTTAACATATTGTCTATAGTTTGGATTCCTGGCCATACAATAAAAACTGATACACCTTTCCACATCTTTTCTGAAAAGAAAATAAAATACTAAGGAATAATTCTAGACACCAATTTGAAATGGAACCTCCATATAAAATATACCGTCGATAAATTGAGGAAAATTCTATTCAAATTTAGGAAACTCAAAGAACTCCTACCTCTGAAATATTAAATATATTATAAATATTAAAATATCTTAAATTAATATTCTCTGAAAATGGTAGGTATCCCTCTGATAGATTATACATCGTTAGACTGTTAGACATACGACAATTGTATTTTTTATGATCTAGCATCAAATATCATACAATTATTTTTCGGCATCGCTTCCTTCACATCAGTACCACACCCGCCAAAAAGATCAGTATACTACAACGCTAATGGCCAGGGTCGTTACTTGAAGATCATTTACTTACTTTGCGCCTAAACAAATTCCTGAAAATATAAAATCTATCTCAAATATCAATCGCTTCAAGAAATAGTTGAAAGAGCATATTCTTCAAAGTCAGAGACTTGAACTTCTACGTCTATTTGAGTAGATGGGAAAAAACCATACGTACCTTTGCTACATTGTCCACTTACAATTCTGTAATACATATGTGTTCATATATGTATGTATATAAGTGTATATAAGGGCACTATCGTTTTGTTAATACATATCACATCCATTTTCAACAACATCCATATCGATTTCAACATGATTTTATATATTATTACTAATACGCATATTTTACAATTGTGACTTTATACTTAATTGTCTATTTAGTTTTATGTTTGTATGATTTTATATTTAAATAATATTATATGTCAAAACTGACAACTTTTCATATTTATGCTTATATTTGCGATTTTATATTATCTTATTGTTTTTAATTCCATATATTAAGTAGTTTATTCTCATATGCAAATCCCTTTTATATAATTCATTCTCATGCTTCAACATTTATCATATATTCATTTTTTTCCTTTGGATATCCTTTTCACCACATACAAGCAACATCTGATGCTTCTGTGGTTTCTATAATGTTTATTCACTTGTATGTATTACTTCAGTTATTCATTTTTGTGATCTGAATAAACTTACTATTATTATTATTATACTGGCCTGGAAGGCAATGAGGCTGCTGACTCCCTTGCAAAAGAGGGTGCTGCAAGCAGCTTCATCAGACCAGAACCTGCCATTGGCATCGCTTTAGACTTTTCCAAACAAACATTGAACACCTGGATGGCAAGAAGATTCATGGACTTCTGAAAGAATCTTCCAGGATAGGCTCACTCCAAGGCGTTCATTCACCCTTGATACCAACTAGTTGTTGCACTACAGTAGGAATGTTTGGAAAATGATGAAACAGCAGAGTACATACTTTGTGCCTGCCCCGCTGTGGACCAAATCAGGTTTTTGAAGTTCGGCAGAGCCTTACTCTTACCGTCCGACCTGAAAGACCACTCACCATACAAACTGATCAGCTTCGTTGAGAATCTGGGTTTATTTGGAAGAGTGTGAATAGGTGTGAGCCACAATAAACTCTTGCGGGTTGCGGTGGAGGCTGCATCATCAACATTATAGGTTTTTAACGTTTTTTAGACAAACAACGGAAAAAGTGGCTTAATTTTTGAGGAAATGAGATATTAAAATTGCATATAGAACAAGTAATACATTGGAAAAGTTTGTTAAAAGACGAAAAATCCAAATTCGAGAAATCAGGAGTATATGAATTAAAGTGTGGAACATGTCCTTAGGTATTTATTGGTCAAACTTGCAGAACATTTAGGAATCGAATTCTGGAATCCTGAAAACTATAAGTGGTACAAGAAAATTCAAAACTGCCTTGAAAAGTTATATACAAAGGAACCCAAACCGTTTCCAAAATGGAAACTGTTCACTTTGCTAACATTCGCCTGTCAATATATTTTAAATTTGAAATGCAGCTTTTCCTAGCTCTACTGCCAACAACTCATTAAAATTGTATAGCCATCCGATTTCACTCGTTGTATTCATTAAGTATAAATATGCATTTTATGTATTCGAGATGGGGGACATGATTTATAACCCTGCTCAATAGATGAGAAAGCACAATACAGGTATATTTCATACCTAGGTGTAACCCATACATTCAGCAAAATAACTCTGATGTCATATATTATTTGAAATATTCGATGTACAAGTATGTTATTGAATGAATAAATATTACTGAATTGCTGACTACAACCATTAAAATTATTGTAAATTTTCAAAGAACATAAATAAAAAATATAAGCTCACAAATGTGTTTGGGTTTTTCACAATATTTTTTGTAACAGATTCAATATTTTTTGTAAATATCACAAACATAAAAATTACTCGAAATCCAGTTGAAATGACAAAGTGAAAGTTTTGTGCAGGTGGAAAGGGGCTTTCAACGATACACACCAACAATCTGGTGGAGACCTTAGAATGGAATACTGATAGGAACAAATTTGCTTTTTTTACTCTGAGTACAATTTGGGTATCAGTGGATCGTGAAAAAATGTCAAAGTATGATATTTCTGGTCTCTGAGAAGAAAAGAACGAGGTCAGTTGATATGCATGAAGTCTTTGGCATTTTTAATAATATGGCGAGTTGAAGAATTCAGTTGTTTTGTGGAAGGACTTTGCATTTTTGTATTGAATACGATATATATGCAAAATTTATAGAAACCTGAGTGAAACATTTTTGCTACTGCCATCTGTCACCCCTTTCGAAAATTAAGTACTACCTCACCCCCTCACATTCACAAATCAAGTACCCATGACAAAAATCAATTGATTAGATCTTAATAGTTCAACCTAATTCCACTTTCGCCCACCCCTACCTTACAATATAACATATTGTATCTGGTCTGGATTCTTGGCCATAATGGTCTGGAAGGCAATGAAGCTGCTGACTCTCTTACAAAGGAGGGTGTTGCAAGCGGCTTCATTGGACCAAAACCTGTCACTGGCATCGCTTTGGGCTTTGCCAAACAAACACTAGACACCTGGATGGCAAAAAGATTTATGGACTTCTGGCAGAATCTTCCAGGATTGGCTCAGTCCAAGGCGTTTATTCACCCTTAGGAGCTTGATAATCCAGTCATTTAAGCTTAAATCAGGTAAGAATCTCGGAATTCGAGATACCCAGCTGTAAGTCTGTAAATACTTGTATATTGACACCCTAAAAGTTGTCTCAAAACCTACATATGGTAGGGTGTAAGCAACTATTAAATTTCAAGGTCAAAGGTCACAAAAATCGGTTTTTTCGTCTTTTTTGGAAATATCTCATTTCCTATATTTGCTATTTGTATTCATTATCAATATTGTAGAATACAAAATTCTCTACAAATTTTGTTTAAAAAAATTTTTTATACGGTGAACCGTTTTCGAGATAGAGGGCGGAGAGCGCGCGGTCACAGCATCACTTCAGGTCAACCGGTGCTTCCGGTCGAAAACGCGCCATATATAGTTGATGAACTATCGATAAATTAATGATTATAAATATTTGTCAATTTTATTTTATCATTTTCTTCATGCATTAAATCTACATCTATTCAATAATACTGATAACCGTTTACTGAAATTAAAAAATAATTAAGAGAAAAACTTAAATCATATGTATATTATCAAGTTCAAACTTGGTTAGGACATGATTTGGAACCCCAGGTATGGGGTTGGGCAATGCGAAACGATTTTCTGGAGCCTATCATGACAATTTTACCACCTGCTCCAGAAGATTTGCTAAATACAATTTTCTGCAACTGCAAGAGTGGTTGTGGATCGCGATGCGGATGCAGGAAAGCGGGCTTGCAATGCTCTTTAGCTTGTGGCCAATGTAATGGGCAAGCATGTCTCAATGCTCTACCATATCAGAGCGACATTAACGAAGATGGAACCTTTGACCCCGAAATCATGGAAGAACTTGAGACAAATGTCGTTGAAGACGATAATGAAGACCAGTTTGAAATTTACCAGCAGCCAGAAGACGACGATGAAGAGGAAGGAAATGATTAAAATTATAAATTGTAGTTTTTGTACCCTTTATTCAATTTCTTTACTTTCAATAAAAATAAATGTATTCAATGATATTTTTTAATAAAAAGATTAATTCATAATTTATTTGTTTTTTTTATCATGTAAGAAATTATAAATATTAATTAGATTAAAATTCAAATATAATTCCTATATTTTCATTAACAATTCTGCAATTACATGGGCAGGTAAGTGTTGTTAAATAAATTAATACTGAATAAAAAGTGGATAAGTTAGGAAAAAAATTATAAAATATAATATAATAGTTGATGAAAATTGACAAATATTTATAATCATTGATTTATCGATAGTTCATCAACTATATATGGCGCGTTTTCGACCGGAGGCACCGGTTGACCTGAAGTGATGCTGTGACCGCGTGCTCTCCGCCCTCTATCTCGAAAACGGTTCACCGTATAAAAAAATTTTTTAAACAAAATCTGTAGAAAATTTTGTATACTACAATATTGATAATAAATACAAATAGCAAAAAACCCATAGGAAATGAGATATTTCAAAAAAAAAACGCAAAAAACCGATTTTTGTGATCTTTGACCTTGAAATTTAATAGTTGCTTACACCTTACCATATGTAGGTTTTGAGACAACTTTTAGGGTGTCAATATACAAGTATTTACAGACTTACAGCTGGGTATCTCGAATTCCGAGGTGAACTTACTCTAATGACTGGACTATGATACCAAACAGATGCTGAGTACAGTAGGAATGAACTACGATGTCTAAGAAGCCTTCTTACAGGTCACTGTCATTTGAATCATCAAATGCAGAGACTCGGACTGTCGAAAGACAGTGTGTGTCGCCTCTATTTGGAAAATGATGAAACAGCAGAGCACATAGTTTGTGCCTGCCCCGCTGGGGACCCAATCAGGTTTTTAGAGTTCGGCAGAGCCGTACTCTTACCATCTGACCTGAAAGACCACTCACCATATAAACTAATCGGCTTCGTTAAACTGGGTTTATTTGGTCGAATATGAATAGGTATGAGCCACAATAAACCCTTGCGGGTTGCGGTAGAGGGTCGGAAAGACCCACTCACTTTGGACCTAACCTTACAATAAATTCAACTCCAGCCACGGCCATGCTGAAGGGGACTACTATTTAACAAAATTGTCATCTTACATAAAAAATATATGAATTGAAGGGGTTATATATTTAGGAGTGATTAATTTTTTTGGGAAAGAAAGTTTTTGGCTTTCTACTACTCCATCTGATACAAAAAAAAGGGGATGAGAGAATCTTCCAAAGAAAGGAAGGAAGTAATCAATTTGAAACTCTATACATGAATGTGTAGATCATGCAAAGAAGTAACTTTCAGACATAAACTGAAAGAGAGTCCTCCTGAAACAGCTACTTTCATATAAACATTGAATTACACGAAAGAAAATAATTCTTTCGAAACAAATACTTCTATATGAACACTGAATTATACAGAAGATACTTTTCTCTACTCAGTTTGTATTTCAAACATTTGTTGTGGAATAAGAATCAGATATCATTCACATGAGTTCTACTTTGAATGAATGGTAATAAATTGTACTCACATAGAACACTGTCACCCTCACTGATTACTTACAAATTGATTACTTCCTTCCTTTCTTTGGAAGATTCTCTCATCCCTTTTTTTTGTATCAGATGGAGTAGTAGAAAGCCAAAAACTTTCTTTCCCAAAAAAATAAAAAATATACTTCAACCAAAAATATTTTAATTTCCAATACTTTAAGAGACTCTTCAGAAATTTCTTCAAGCTCAATCCCAATCGAATTAAAAAACTGAGTCAGTGTATTTTCTTGAATGTTTCTACTCAATAACTCCGATTTAATTCTTCATTGAGTGAGAAATGCATAAAATATTTAATAAATATTCATGCAAATTAACCATCTTCAACACTTTCAATAGAAATTTTCTGTTAACTTTCCTTTGTAGAGAACAACTCAATACCTTCACCACCTTTACACCTCATGTGTTTCAGCTCAATCACTAATAAATTAAACAAAACTCATAACTGAATCATATATTTCTCTTTGAGTTTGAACAATAATAATTTTTACACACATTTCATTAGCAAAATATACAGTCATATATATATATATATATATATATATATATATATATATATATATATATATATATATATTCCATAAATAGATATACAAAACACTTTTACAAAATTCACATAACTAACATATGTACTCATATTCACAGAGAAAATTTCTCAATATTTTGTTTGAAGAAAAATACTTTCCGTCTCATATCTTGGAAACGTGGGGGTTCAGACGAATTTTTCACAGCAATAGTAGTAGTAGAATAATAAAAATATGGTTGAAAAGTATATATTTTCACCATATCCAATGCCAAGGTCAGAAACAGTGATCACAGCTGTTTCGAATTACATAAAATATGTAATGAATTTACATGAGGAGAGTGAAAAACAACCTGACTGTTTTATGTTGTGGGTATTCCTTTCTATACAAAAGTTGCCCAGTGAGTTTCTCGTAACGGTAATAACGGTATAAATAAATATGTTACATAATCAATCAACCCAATTTCTACCTGAAAACGATTTCAAAGAGTAAACATTAAAGAGACTGTAATGACGTCGCGTCGTCTCGTAAAAACATGAATCTGAAAAATGTATTCGAACTTGCCTTCAAATGAATGAAAAAAATGTTCTGAAACTAAAACAAATACTGTAACGTTACTTATGAAGTGAAGAGAAGGTTTTTCTATCCTACTGGTAGTCTGGGTCACAAGATCCTTTTTTCGGAACTTCTGTCCAAGAGTACCAAAAATTATGATCCAGGGCTCATTCAATTCGGAATGACCTCTAACGACTTTTTAGAAAATTTCAAGAGAGGCTCAAAAAGGTTTCAAAAGTTATAAACAATTGAGTAACAGGAGGAAATTTACTGAAAAAAAAGTTCCATCTCCCGGTACTCTATCACCAATATTTATAATTTTAATTTAGAGGTGAAAGTAACGCTAAAAACGGGAGATGGGGATCTCACACCGATACGGATCTTTGGACAGTAAAAATTACTTCCACCCATTGAATATCATTATTCAGAAACAAAAATTCACATACCTTCTATACATTTTAATAAACGAGAATTCATGGGAAAAACTTTTCCCGTGATTTTTCATTAGATATACTTTAGTTAACTAACTAATTTTTACAAGTTTTGAATTTACAGAAAAACCCCGATAATTTTTTAACTGAAAACCTCAAATTCTGTTGACTTCTTGGAGCTTTTCTTGAAAATTTTCAAGAAAGATTCTCATTGGAAAAATTAGAACATTTTAGTTTTCCACTTTGTAATTAATAAGCATACTTAGACGTTGAAAAGTGGAAAATTCAATTAAAGCAATAAAAAAATTTTTTTTTTTGATATTCAAATCCATTCCTATTCTTAGTATTTAAAGTTACATAAAAATGATTTTTCATAATTTTCAGCTCTAGTTGTTTGAAAAATTGTTATGAACAAATGTTTATGTTTATGAGATAGTTTTTGCTTTCTACTACTCCATCTTGATACAAAAAAGGGATGAATTGATTACTTCCTTCCTTTCTTTAGAAGATTCCCTCATCCCTTTTTTTTGTATCAAGATGGAGTAGTAGAAAGTCAAAAACTTTCTTTCCCAAAAATTAATCACTCCTAAAACTATAACCCCTTCAATTGAATTTTCCACTTTTTAACTCCTTTGATCATTAATAACAAAGTGGAAAATAATATTCTTTTGAATTTTCTAACGGAAATATTTCTTAAAAACTTTGAAGAAAAGCTCCACTAAGTAAATAAAATTTGAGGTTTCAGTTTGAGAATTATCCGGGTTTTCATGTGAATTTAAAACTTGTATGAACTCGTTTATTTCATAAAATAATCACGAGAATTTTTTTTCCATGAATTTTCATTTATTCAAGTGTCTTGATGATATGTGAATTTTTTTTCTTAACAATGATATTTGATGAGTTAAAATTATTTTTATTGTTCAAAGGTCCACATCGGTCAGCGCATACGAGACGCGCATCGCCCTCTTTTAGCGCTATTTTCGCCTCCAAATTAAAATATTGGTGATAAAATTCCGGGAGGTGGAACTTTTTCTTAGTAAATTTTCTCTGGTTTATAGATCTTTTTTCAAATTTCGGATATCTTCAATATTTTTCGAGATATTTAGAAAAATCAAACTTTCCTTTTTTTACTGATTTTTTTTATAACTTTTGCAATTTTTTGGAGCCTTTTTTGAAATTTTTCAAAAATTTCATATAAAAGTTTCATATAAAAGATCTTGTGACCCAGACTATCAGCCGTATCAGTTTTGTGGACTCATTCAACACTTCCCATGATATTTTTGAAAAATACTACCTATCCCAAAATAAATAAAATAATGAATACTAAAATGAATTCAAGTGTTATTGTAGGTTGGTTCTAAAACGATGATAATTCTGCAAGATACTTCAACAGAAAATTTTTGGTAGGAGTTTGAAGCACTTGAAAATGATACATATTCATTAAAAACAATAATTAACTGAAGGTAGAACAAATTCATGAAGGTTCAATAATTACAATCAGATACTTTTCATTTTCAATTGATAGTTATTAATAAAAATATATGGCGGAATTGGCCCATACTTGATGAAAATCCATAACTAACGCAACAATAAATTGCCAGAAGATTATGGATTGACAAATGGACATTATCTTTGTGATCACATCCGAAACACTTTCGTTAATCACGAAATAATCGTTGATTCTTGTATAGGAAATATTAAAAAAACATGTAGTATGTATAAGTCTTTCAGAATACCAGTCCACAGAAACAAATTTAGATAGAGGGCACAAAAAATAAATAAACACAATCATTTCATGGAAAACATAAAGTCCTTGTGATTTGAAGTTCACATTTTTCAAACGAATATAAACTACGAGAACATTATATTCAATATAATATAGGTACATAAAGAAAGATTTGGTAATTGAACAATTTGAAAAACCCAAACCAATATACTTCAAAACTTTTGGAATCTCTATTGTTCATCTACCGTAGGCATAATGACAATAAAATATAATACATATATCGGAAATATACAGGAAAATTTTTTTTAGCAAAATCGAACTAAAGTTTCTCAGCTCTCAGTTCAAATTGGTTCACGTCTACTTTCAATCAAAATTTTGAATGATTGCAGAATTGGTGGAAAACTTGAAGGAAAAAACTTTCACAAAGTTGTACAGTGATTTAATGCATTAGACTTCTTCAACCGATCAAAGGGAATACAAATCATAATCGAATGGAAGCAGTCTTTTTCTAAGAAGTCCTCAGAAGCAGCTCAGATTTTGTTTTTTTTATATTTGTTTTTGTTCTATATCATTCGAAATCAGAAATCGTTAGGAGCGGAGACATAAGACATTAATTTTGCCCAAAAATTATGTATGAACGACCTGTTCTCGTACCTAGTGAATATACAAAGAAAATTTCATGAAAATTTTTCTAGCCGTTACGGTAGAGTGCGACCACAAATACCGTGATTGGGGTCAAATAGATTCTGAGATATATGCAAAACACCAAACCCACTTTGTTTTTCGAGTCAATTGTTTTTAACTTTTGCAGTTTTTATAAGCAGCATATGAACGAGTGACCCCTCGTTCATATTTTTCGGAGGCTAAAAAAAGGTTGAACTGAAAGACTCGTTTCTTGTATTGTTTGTCTTATTGTGAAATTTTCATAAAATTCATAAATAGCCGCACCTTCTCACTTTGTGACATGTCTAATGTGCATATAAATCATGTCATCTCTGTTACTTCTATTTGAAATTGAAGGCCACTCATAATGGAACATGAATCAGTTTCGAACCAAATTGAATTTTCATTGGTATAATTCAATAAAAATTCAATTTTTTCCACTTTCTGCTTTAAAATGAAATACTTGAGATTTCACGAAATTTTATGAAAATATTGAACCATAAACAAACTCAAATTGAAAGGGGAATATTTTTTGGAAATGATAATTTTTGGAAAAGAAAGGTTTTGGATTTCTACTTCTCCCTTATTATAATGGAAAAAAATGTGGAAATCTTCCAAAAAAAGGAAATGAGCAATTAATTCCAAAATAAACTCAAAGATATGGAGTTCATGCAAAGAAGAAACTTTCAGCCTATTCAAAACGATCACTTTCATATACACATTGAATTTCACTAAAAAAATACTTTCGAAAAAACTACTTACTTCTATATGAATATTGAATTAAACAAAAAAATCTATTTTTGTACAACTGTCATTGAAAGTGACATTTTTAATGGTTTTCAAGAGTATTAAAAGATGATGTTCACAAAGTAGTGTTTTTAACACGATTTTTTTTCGACCAAATAGCAATGAACAAAACATAACTATTCAATTTTCAAAGAAGTTCAATCATGAATATTAGCTGTTGATGATATGAGTTTCAAAAGTAAGGTTTTATTTTGTGAGTGAAAAAGTTTGCGAAACGAGCGTAGCGAGTTGAGCAATTTCACGAACGAAATAAAACTTACTTTGAACACAAAGTTTTTTGTACACCTGTCTTGTTTTCATAATGAAATAGATAAACTTAATATTTCTATAAAAACACATTTCGACATTTCTTGTCAGTTAACTATTTTCATGTTATCGCATTTGCTGTGAGGTGGCCAGTGGCCAGTGGTCAGATGACGCCGAATCACCTGGTTACCAAAAAACAATATTGTTTAAATCTCAAGCGTTTTATTGAAAGTAATATTTGAAGTTCTTGTTGGTGTTCAACGTCTTGCATAATGAAGAACCATAGTGAGGAATTCTGTGTTCCTGACGATATTGAAGAGTCGGCAAAAAGAGCCTCAATTGAATTGTTACCAAAAAAATCGGCTCAGCAGTACGGCATCGCATATTCTAATTTTCTTAGCTGGTGTAGACTAAAAAACGTTGAAAGAAATTTCAGCAAAACCGTCTTCGTAGCCTATCTAGAAGAGAAATCAAGAATATGGAAATTGTCAACCTTGTGGAGCAAGTTTTCAATGATAAAGTTTAGTGCGCTCGTTAAAAATGATGTTACTACAAGCAAATATTTCAATAGCATTCTCAAAAGCGAAAAAATGAAAGTTATAGGCCCAAAGAATCAAAAACTCTTAGGTTTGAACAATTCCATAGGTTTATAAATGAGACGCCAGATGAAAAATATTTGATGATCAAAGTTTTTGCCACTATTTTCGGGATATATGGAGCCTGTCGGCTTGAAGAACTGTGCCATTTATTGATAGAAGACATGTAATCAATGGATAAATCATTGATTGCTCAAATTCTAAATACAAAAACGAAAATAGGTCGTTCTTTTTCCGTTGTTGGAAAAAACAGTAACTATTTTAATAAATACGTTGCATTACGCCCTTCGGTAATCAATCATTAATCGTTTTTTTCTGAAATACTCAAATTATATGTGCAGTGAAAAACCAGTTGGTGTAAACACGTTTGAAAAATGCCCTCTACAATTGCTGAGTTTCTGAACCGAAACCAAAGGAATATACAGGTCACTGTTTCAGAAGGTCTTCTGCTTCTTTGCTAGCAGAATCAGGAGCGAATAAAACGGATATTAAGAAGCACGGAGGATGGAAGTCTACAACAGTAGTTGAGGATTACATCGATCAATTTATTATTTGGAAAAAAGCTATTTCTGAAAGAACAATCCCAACAGCGTTCCAGCATCGTCCTCTTCACTTCAAAAATGAAATGTTATTGTCCATGAAATTGTCAACTCAGCTAGTTCAAATATATTACAAGACTCTTCTACATCGCGAAGTATTAATACCAGCAGTTGTTCTAATTGTACTTTTCATAATAATGTTCATGAATAATAATAATAATAGACACCGGTGTTGCCCTACGATCCGGGGGATATTGAATCCGTTGTGGGAAACGAGAAGTGCCGAATTTATTGAAACTATTCGTTCCCCACCCTCAGGCTCATACAAGCTAATAAGCCTGATGTAGTCCTTGATCACCAGAGCAAAATGATATTTGTCGTGGAGTTTTCAGCTCCTGGCGGGACGAATATCGTCAGAAAAGAGGAGGAAAAACGGATAAAATATCGAGATTTTCTCTTAGAACTTCGCAGACTCTATCCAGATCACTCCGTCAAGATGGTTTAAATCTGTTTGAAATCTGTTTTTCTGTTTTTCCGTTAACCAGCTGTAGGCTTCGGGGGGTAGGGCCTGACCAGCGCTCACTACGGTGAAAAAAATAATAATAATAATGTGACAGAATTCAATTGAATCTATATCTATTGTTCATAATAAAACTTCCTTGAAAATCGAATAATTATCTTTTGCTTATTGCTACTTGGTCGAAAAAAATCGTGTTGAAGATACTTTCAACATCAGTGTTAAAAATATTTTCAACACGCTACTTTGTGAACATCATCTTTCAATACTCTTGACAACTATTGAAAATGTCACTTTTAATGACAGTTGTACAAAAATAGCTATTTCCTATTCAGTTTGTAATGCAAACATTCGTCGTAGAATTGATTCAGATATCATTCACAGGATTGCTACACAATATAGTATTAAAAAGGTGAAATTTCACTCAAACTGCCATACCGATGTTTCGGAATTGCCTTTTCAGTACCAATCTGGTACTGAAATATGCAATATGAAGCATTGGCTTCATTCATAAAAGTTATGACTTTATGTCACAGTTGAGTTAAATCTTACATCATCGATGACAGAACGTAATACCATTCATTCGATTATTTGATTCAATCCCAGCCATAGGAATCTTCTTTTAATTGGAAGGGGTATATTTTTCAAAAAAAATAATTTGTTGGGAAAGGAAGGTTTTGACTTCTCTCTTTTTTTATAAAGACAGAGAAGTAGAGACCCAACACTTTTTTCCTCTAAATAAATACTATTCCTCTTTTCACGGAAGCTGTGTGAAAGATATGTTTTCAGTATAACTAATAATGTTGATACATTTCTGCACTGACAATTATTGTCAAGCAATCCAACATCCCTTTACTTTTGACTTAATCAGTTTCAATATTGTAGAGAATTGAATTTCCTTCAACTTCCGTTTCGAACATTTTTTATACGTTGAATCGTTTGCAAAATAGAGGGCGGAGAGCGCGCGGTTAGGGCATCATTTAAGGTCAACCGGTAGTCCCGGTCAAGAACACGCCATATAAAGTTTATTAATTATTGGTAGATACATAATTGATAATAATTTCAGTTCCTTATTAACTATAACATTAAATTCAATAATTTTTTTCATTAATTAAATATGTATCTCTTCAATAACACTTATAACGGATTACTAAAAATTAAAAATAATTCACGGACAAACTTTAATTACATTTCAATTATATTCTCATTTCCACCAATTACATTTTGAATGGAAAATAATAATTGCCTCTTCCTTACTTAGAAATAAGGACTCCTATTAAGTACTACGAACCTTTCTATTTATAGCCAGTAGGGACAGACATTCAATTTATGTATTGTCTGGTTCAAAAATTATTTGAGAATGGAATTCAAATCTTGTTGGCAGTCTATAATGCTCCAAAATCTGTAGAGAGTATCGATCATATCATGCACAATATGTCAAGTTTAATATTCCACCAAGAGCAGCAGCTCACCAACATCCCAATCGTGTTTATTATAGAGTTCAAACTTGGTAAGGATATGATTTGGAACCCTAGGATTGACGTTGGACAATGCGTAACGAATTTATGGAAAGACAATTTTAGCACCCGCTCCAGAGGAATTGCTCAACACAATATTTTGCAACTGCAAGAATTTGGGTCGCGGTACTCTTTAGCTTGTGGCCAGTTCAATGGGCAAACTTGTCTTGATTCTTTACCATATCAGAAAGATGGCAATGAAAACAGAACATTTGACCCCGAAATCATGGAAGACCTGGAGACAAATGTCGTTGAAAACGATAAAGAAGAGGACTTTGAAATGATATAGCGGTCGAAAGATGACGAGAGGAAGAAGAAGATAATTGAAATCATAAGTTGTAGTTCTTGTAATTTTTATATATTTTTTAAAATTCCATAATCATAAATGTATGGCATATTTTTCAATGAAAACAATAATTAGGAATGTTTTTCCTTCTTTTTCTCTATTCAAAAAGTTATTATTATAAATGATATTAGAATTGAATTATAATCAACGTAGTTTCCTTAACAATTATATAACTACACTGCCATGAGAGTGTTATCAAATAAATTGATACTAAATCAAAATTAGATGTAAGTAAAACAATCACTGAATATAATGTAATAGTTGATAAAAAATGAAAAACTAGTAATTATGTGTTAATCAATATTTAATAAACTTTATATGGCGTGTTATTGACCGCGACTACGGGTTGACCTCGAATGATGCTCTAACCGTGCGCTCTCCGCCTTCCATTTCGAAAACGATTAAACGTATAAAAAAAATAAAAAAAAAGTTGTAGGGAATTATTTCCTCTACAGTATTTATAATGAATACAAATAGCGAAAAACCCATAGAAAACGGTATATTTAAAAAATTTTCACAAAAAATCGATTACTATCACCTTTGAGCTTAGATTTTGATACTCGCGTACACTCTACCATATACAGTGTGTTTCAAATTCGATCGTCACTATTGGGATCTCGGAAACTATGAGAGATACGAAGATGGTTAAATTGGGAAAAAGTTGCGCATTTACCTGACTAACAATTTGCCGATGAGAAAGTTCTGAAATTCCGAGTATAACCGGAGATATCCGGAAAAAACAGAAATTTCAGAAAATGGTTTCTATTTTTTTCTGATTCGAAAACAGATTGCACTTCCATGTTTCCACTTTTTCCCTGCTACATAATAGTGTTTTCAGATTTGCCATCCGACGTTTTGTCTTCCGGTCACCATCATCAAATTTATTTTTTCTTATTACATTGAATTCTTTCTGTTTAGAATAGAACCAGATTTTACCTTTTCAATGATGCATCATAAGTTATAATTCTTTTTAGAAAAATTGGAGATATTGAAAAAAATTAACTCCTATCATAATAGGCTTTGACTTTGATGTTTCTAAATTTGACTTTCAATTTGTTACACTCAATGACAATTTGTTATTGTATAAGTCATTGAATTTTTGACGAAAAATGGCTTTCACGAATGAAAAAAAAAGAAGAGATATGATACAAATGTATTACAAATACGATAGAAACAAAATCTCACCGATTTTGCTTCATTTGCAAAGCCGAGGAAAAAATACGGTTACAAAATGAACCAGAAAACTAAAGAAAATTTGATAAATGAGGTATGTATGAGGTAAGTCCTTTTCAATAAAAATTAATAATTTGCAGATAAACATGAACCGAAGGAAATCTACATGTCAAATTTCCTCCGAAATGACTATTTGTCATACAAATGCTTGAAGACATCTCAAAAAAGCGGTTTAAAACGTTACAAAAAACACATATCTCAAAAATTGCATCTAGGTGATCCCAAAAGGCGATTAGAATTTTGTAATTGGCTGATAAGAAGACCTCATTTTCCTGTTTTCCTGGAAAATGTAATTTGGACAGATGAAAGCACTTTCACGAATTGTGGGACATTCAACCGAAATAACGAACACATTTGGAGCATAAACAACCCCAGGCAGTTCCGAGAAATTCCGAGAAATAGACACAATATTTATATTACCCCATACACACCTCATTTTTCAAATTTTGATTGTGGATTCTATCTCCGTATTTTTTCTTTGGGTTTTGAAACGAACCAAACTCGGTAAGATTTTAATCCAATAACTTGAACATAGTTCGATGTGGTTGTCGTCTTTCAGGAAACAAGTTTGAATACATTTCCGATGTCCTAACACTGTTTTTATCGTTTTTGTAATGGATTTGTTTCGTATATCTTTTTTCGACACTCGTGAATGCAATTTTTCGCCAAAAATTCAATGACTTGTACAATAACAAAATGTCACTGAATGTAACAAATTGAAAGTCAAATTTAGGAAAATCAAAATCAAAGCCTATTATGATAGAAATTAATTTTTTTCAATACGTCCAATTTTTCGAAAAAGAATTATAACTTATGATACATCATCGAAAAGGTAAAATCTGGTTCTATTCGCAACATAAAGAATCCAATGTAGCGCCCATAAGAAAAAATAAAGTTGACGATGGTGGCCGGAAGACGAAACGTCGGATTGCAAATCTGAAAACACCATTATGTTGCAGTGAAAAAGTGGCAACGTGGAAGTGCCATTCATTTTTCGAATCCTTCGGAAAATAAAGCCAGAAAAAAATAAAAACCAGTTTCCGAAATTTCTGTTTCTTCCGGATATAGGTACTGGGAATTTCAGAACTTCCTCAAAGGCATATTGTTAGTCAGGTTATTGCGCAACTTTGCTCCAATTTAACGATCTTCGTATTTCTCATAGTTTCCGAGATCCCAATGGTGAGGATCGAATTTGAAACACCCTGTATAAGTTTCGCGACAATTTTGAGGATGTCAGAATACAAGTTTAGACGAGTTTATAGCTGGGTATCTCAAATTCCGAGGTAAACTTACTAAGATGACTGGACTAGAATGGCAATATAAGTGAGTGAGTATTTGAGTGAAGCAACGTGTGGCACGGCTGTAACTTTAATTAGTTCTTGAGCAAACTTTAAATGCAATATACTCGGCTACGATAGAATTCGGCAAAATGTGAAGAAAAAACATTTCGAATGTTTTTAAATTGGATGCTGATGACAGAAATCAAGTCGCAGCGTGGGCTACAGTGAATAATGGAAATAATAGCTCTCACTTTTCGGAAAAGGCTTCATTGTCTCACATTAGTGTCGATTAATATTATATAGGGTGTCAAACAAAACATAGCCTCTCGATTAACAATTGATGATTAACAATTTTACTTTGCTTACTTTCTACTTAGGTTATCAAATGTTCAAACTGGTGACTACTTGCGTCCATACAATAAAACATAGTTTGTGCATATAATATGTAGGTATATTCGTAGGAAGTTTCTTTTGGCAAATCATAAAATGTCACTAGTTGTGTACTATAGATTTTATTTCTGGAGTGACATTCAACGAAGGCCACCAATAGTGAAATTTTGAGAACTCAGAGTCTTTGAAATATTTGAAACACAAAAGTTGTGAATGAACATTTGAACAAATACAAATTTTCAATTGTAAGTATTCACCAAAGAGTTAAGCAGATTTTGCGCGTTCTCCTAAAATTTTACCACAGTTCCTGATACTAGAATATTCAAAGATAATGATCCACCGTGTATAAAATCTTTTTCAATGATCCGTGTAGAATTTTACTCATCATATTGTTAAAAGAAAAGCATCAATTATAATGATGATTCAAACATATGTCTATTAGTGATTTATTTTCGACTGAATATGCATTTGGCATAAAGCCATCAAGATCAACTCAATTGCAATGACGGTCAAGGTTTTGTTTTCAATTTGTCGACTCATTACCAGCCTACACACATTTTTTGAAACTCACTTCTGTATCCAAGCGATTAATACCTTTAGATTACTTACCTATTCAGAGATAGATACTTCTACCAATCACTAAATTTCCGAAAAAACTGACATTCATATGAAAGATATAGAAAAAAAATGAGAACAATAACAATGTTATTTTTTCGAATAAAGTATAATGTGTTACTACTTGGTAGGAAATCATAATGAAGAAAAGAGAATTGAAACTTTCTATGTTTTTACCACTTTTTCTTGTAACTATAAGTATATTTTCAAACTTATACATTAATGTATAAGTATGATGTATAAGTTTGAAAATGTCCTTATACATTAATGTATAAGTTTGAAAATTTCCTTATACGACGAAACTACAGTAAAGTTAATTACAAATAAAAATGGTAAAAAACATAGAAAGTTTCAATTATCTTTTCTTCAGTATAATGTGTACTTTTTATCAGTCCTGGTATCTAATGTTATCTGACTGAACAACTTGACGTTGATTGAGATTTCTTGTACAGCTTGGCAAATTTAGCTGTGCCTCTGAACATTCGATGGGCAGTAGATCAGCCGGTGGAGTGGGACGATAGATCCTTAACATCGAGGAACTCGTGTAGCGAACAACGTGTTACTACAGTAAGTAGAGAAATTATTCTGTGGTGAACTGTGAGTTATTTAGTGTCTTTGAAAATTCCTCCGAGCAGTGAACTGAAAGAAAAGGTTCTCAGTGGAAATTCATAAACCTATCATTCGAAATATTGACTATCAGGGTAGCAGCGAATAAAAAACTTGGCAGAATGTATAAAATGAAAGGAAACTATTGAAGGATTGTTAGCCTATTTCGACTACTCAGGATATAATTTTTTAAGGAAATGCGGACCTATAGAGAAGAATGTCGACCTATTATTTATATGGATGAAACATATATTCACGCTATATAGACGCATCCAAAAGGTTGGAGTGATCATACCATGGAAGGTCTGAAAAGTGTTAGTGAAGGTCAACCCATAATACATGCGGGGGGCGAAAATAGGTTTGTGCCTAATGCTTACATAAGATGGAAATCAAATTGTGATAGAGGTAATTATTACAAAGAGATGAATTTTGATTAATTTAGAAAATGGGCGTTGAAACAGTTGACTCCGACTTTGCCTTCAAAAAGCATTGTGGTGATCGAACCATGTCAACAATATCGAACAAAAAAGCCGACATGCAATCATGCGGCTGTCATCAGACAGGAATATTCCATTTGGGAAAAAATATGCAGAAACCTGAACCTCATAAACAATTACGGTATGAAATAGATCAGCTCTTTCTAACAGCAAATCACAATGATGTACGTTCACCGCCATATTACCCGGATTTGAATCCAATTGAATTGGTTTAGGAGGGATTGAGATATCAAGTGGCAAATGAAAATGTTACTTTCAAATTCAACGATACTACGATTTTTTTTAACAGTTTTTTCCGAGCAATGGAGAGCTCGTTGTGAACGAGCAAATAAATTTGAGGACGATTTCATGTGAAATAAAGATAGACAACATCGTGGATGATCTGATTATAAATTTACATGATGAGGATAGCGACACAGCATCGGAACTGGAATATGGGAATGATGTTTCAGAGGATGAAGATAGTAGATAATTTATCCGGAATTGAATCAATTTCTGACAAAAACCATTTTTAAACAGTAGACGAAAAATCATATACTCATCACTCAATATCTTTCCGTTGTTTTCCACCTGCACAAATTGGGACTTCCTTTCCTGGTATATGTGTAGTTGTCAACACTTATTTATTTATAATATTCGTTGTTTTTTCCACCTTGTTTGCGAATTTCATCATCGGAAGTTATTGTTTTGTCAATCTGATAAAGCAAAATTTGAACAAATTTCATCAGTTTTATGATAAAGTAAACAGAAACATGAAATTAAAATACGAACGTTTCAAATATCTTCATTTTAAGATATTTTCAGTAATTGGGCAAATACCTTTTCTTTTAGTTGTTGACTAAGTTTTTGTTATTAATCAAGAAACTATTGATATTTGCGAAGAATTTGAACTGAACGCTGTTTACCAAAACCTCCAAGAAGTGGAGTTTCTGATCCAGAGTAATCTTTCGTGAAATGAATCCACATAAACTCAGTCTAATTAAAACAATTTCTTCTATAACAATATAATCATATTTATTTGCTACTTCTACTATCATGAGTACGATCAAATAAAATTTTGTCAAGAAAAACTTCAATTGAAAAATTATTCTGGAAGCAGTTGTTTTGAGGTATGAGTCCTCTACATTCATATCATTATAACTAATACAAACTTTCATTAAGACATTAATATATATCTTTTTAGTATTTTTATTAACACTTGATACGTAAAAACAGATATCAAAAGCTCGAATTGGAAGTCAGAGAGTAATATTCAGTCGTTGTGTGCTACAGAAGTAGAATATGGACCGGCTTGCTTCAATGCAAACGCTATTCCTCTACTGGAAGAATTATTTTTTGGAGGTGATGGAGGTATCACCTTCGGGACAAAAATGTATCCAAAAATACAGGCTATATGCAAGCACCAGAACATCTGGTTGTATAAAGCAATACTTGGCCAAAACTCCAGAAGAACAAATGGGAAAGTGATGTACGCTAACACGAAATGAGTCACAGCAAAAGTTATAAGGTCATATAAAAATTTTGTTTCTCGACTTTCTGTGAAATGGTTTCTCACATGTCTCCTTACAACTCTGGAAGTGAATGTAAACATTGCCCCACTGAAAAAAGTCAAATAATATCCAGGGTAAAATCCGTGCCAGATTGCAGAAAGAGCATAAGTTAATATAGTAGCATATTTTTTAGTTCTATCATAAACCAACATCCTCAACCAAGTATTCGTTCCCTTATTCCAGGCTTCAATACTTTCTTTCAAACTTGTAGCGAATTCGAACCTGAATATATCGACATTGGAGATTTTATCCCATCTTGCTGATCCATTCTCAGCATATCCAGAAAACCCTATGCCACAGTTATTACAAATAGCATCAGCTATAGTCCATGCAAAATAATACTTGAATCTCACTAATGTTGTACTAACAGTCAGGTACCAAAATTTGTAACTCACACTGGTATTGATTAGGAAATTTTCCTCTTTTACTTTTCTTATTGGGAATATCGGAAGGAACTTGACAAAAACAATAGCACACACTAACGCCAACGAAACTTTTTGGCAAATTATTTTCACTGGACTAGGCTCATGAACGATCACTGGAGCAGATTTTGAGCTGCCCTGTACTTTGGAGTAGTTTTTACCTTCAATAAAGTCGATGTAGTCGTTGAAGAATATTACAGGACCTGCCATTAATGATGGAAACATTAACGTATAGCTGAAATATTCAATAGCACTGGGAGTCTTATACACAGCATGATATTTCTGATTATTTGTCATCTCTTCTTCTTTCTTCGTCAAGCCGTCGTGCAAACTGAAAGCTAATGAGGTCACTTTTTGAGTTATTACCATAAGTGGCCCGCTTATGTCCAACCCGTACGATCCATAATCATAAACTTGTCTGTGCAAATGAAGACAGGAGAGGTATATTAAGGCCACTATGAGCACCATTCCATGCATGACATGAGCATTCTGAGTGATAATTACCACATAACATACTGCGGGAAGACCAGCCAGGTGAATTGCTTGAAATCCGAAACAGAAATATCCAATCAACATTCCAAAAACCAATCCAAATGCGTGCCGCACCGCTGTACTTGTTCTCGAGGGGTGTAACACTGTCCGGTAAAGCGTTGCCAACCCCAAAGCAACAAGTTGACTCATTATAAAGTTGAACTGATCTGTCGCCAGCCCGGTATATTGGGCTAGGCCAGCAAAAAGCTGGCTCCCGTCGTACTGTTCACTATTCACAATCATTTTCACGCTGACATTTAGAACAAATCGTCTCAGCTGCACTGACAACTGCGGTTCGTAAACACTGAAATATTCGAAGCGGTGTGGTATGATTTCATGCAATTTTCATACGTCCATAACGCCGTCTCTCTCTGACCCAACTGAGGCTAAGATGTGGAAGATGTACGTGACGCTGACCTGGTGTCTCCCTCTCTTACTGCAACCACGAACCTAGTTAGACACGCCTAGTGAAAAGAATTCGGGGTCTGGAAACTATAAGAATATGACACGTAATGCGCTTGTGTTGCAGTTGACTATTAGGAAATCAATTTTTATAACAGTGCAATTACGGTTTATATTTGCGTGATATATTTTTGAGAAGCAGTCATTTACAGATGATTTGGAAGGAGTTGTTAAAATAAATTAGTATAACGGTGGTTTAAATCATTTGTGATTTTATCAAGAACTTGGTCAAATTTCTCAAGAACTAGAGAAACTTAAAAATAATTTTCGCGGAATGTAATTCCACTTTCTGAGTGAATAACAAAATTGAGAATTATTTATTTATTTAGCGTGCGTATTCTTCATAAAACGATAAAAAGAAACTATACTGTGAAATGAAAATTAAAAATGTAAACAATACTGTGTAAATATTGTTTACATTTTAACACATAAATATAATGTATAATATATAGCAAAACCACTTGGGGGTGGTACTTGATAAAAATAGCGGTACTTTCTTGGTTTTTCTTCATTTTGTTTTCAATCGAGGACCGCCTGCCCGGTACTGACGATGCCCAATAGGCTGAAACAGCTGTATACCGGTGAAATCAATATGGGAATGATCAAGGAATACTTATCTATTTATTTTTTGATTTTCATGGAATTATTTTCCAGCATCTTGACTGCATGAACCTTTCTAGTTGAATATATATATATATATATATATATATATATATATATATATATATATATATATATAGCTGTTGTTCAGCGACTTGTGGAGCCAATTCGATACTCCAGGAGAAATTTGACCTGCGATAATTGTTTCTTTAGTGTACCTACCACTCGTGCGTACTCTATTATCCGATTACACTATCACATTTTTGGGAACCATTAGGAAAAATAAGAGAGAACTTCCTTCTAATCCAACAGGAAGAACAATAGGCTCAAGTATGTTTGGCTTCGATAAAAAATATGACCATTGTTTCTTATATACCGAAGAGAAATAGAAACGTCTTACTTACATCAAGTCCTCACCATGATGATAAAATGTGTGCTGCATACAACTGCGCGAGGAATACTCGTCGATGACCGATCGTCATGTTTTATTCTTTATTGAATATAGCTGGGGTTAACACCATGGTGTTATACCATTTACAGAATCAAGATAAAAAAGTGCCGCGGCGCAAGTTTTTACATATGCTTTCATCAGAACTTGCAGAAAACTATCTACGTATACGGGCAATGCAAACAAATATTCCCAAAACTATATATCTGAGAATAAAAGAAATATTAGATATTGGGACTCCAGAACCTGGTCAACTGCAATTAAATATTCGAGGAAGGCGCCACTATTGTGATAGGAAGAAAAACCGTTCAACAAGATTTTCATGTCGATCATGTAATAAGTTTATGTGTTTAGAACATATAATTTGTGTTTGTTCAGATTTCTATGAACATTAACTTTTTGTATCACTTTGAATTTTTTCTAAATTCATCATCAAATCCCTGTTAGAATGAGGTATTTGTTTCAAATTAACCAAATAAAGATTTCTTTGAAAGATTTTTGTGTTATTTTAATAATATACAGAAAAAATCTAACCTAGATGGGATATTTCAGCATGCGGAGTCCGCAGCTAGTAACGGTTTGTAAGATATGAGCGCCAGTAATGAAAGGTTGTATCCAGTTCGGAGACATTTATCATTTTTGAGTAAAGCGATGCCCGGGTTTTTGTGACATTGAATCGAACTTGGTTACTCTCACCTCAATTCAAAATTACTTCTAGATCCTCATTAAGATATTCAACCTCATGCTGCCGGTGAAGATGTGCATCCACAGCCGATGACCTGGAATCCAAATGTAATGACAAGACAAGTGTGCTGTCGTTGGCAAAGCAATCTATTGGATTCTTGGTTTTTTCCAATAAGTCGTTGATGTACAGTAAAAAATAGGGTTGAAGTCAATATGGATCCCTGGGGAACACAGAGTTGATGGTGCAGGAAACGTTTATGATCCGATGAGCCATAGCATCGAAGTTTGGCCAGCAAAACCTCATGCCACTCACAGTCAAAGGCCTTAGAAATATCAAGCGCAACAGCTATTGACTCGCCATGTTTCTCGATTGCGTTATTTCAAATATGGGTGACATACGATAGAAAAACACCAACTGCTTCGAGTGCATGTTGAAAAAATATACCCGCAATGTAAATGTGCAACAGCAGTAACTATACATGAGTTACAATTAATTTACATCAGGATCAATTAGAATGCCAATTCAAATTAGTTACTGAAACTTTTATTCTCGTTTTATAAACTCATTACTCGGAAAATGTTGATTTTGTTTTTAAGTTTTTCCAAATCTTCCATGTTGTAAGTGTTCGTTTTTTCAAAGAAGTAGACATTTGTAATCCAATATCGATAGTGTGTGAAAGCTGGGAATGAATCACAAAATTTAAAGGAAACATCAACCATCATTGCAATTATTTTGATATCAATATAACTGCAATAAAATATTTAAATATATAAAAGACATATCCATATCATAATTTTCACTAATGCTTTTTTTTTGACAACATAATAGTCAGTAAAGTTGAATGGAGCATTGGAACACAATCAAAATATTATTTTAATGGATGAAAGATATATTCACGCAACACACACGAACACACTGATCATAATACATGAGGGTGGTGAAAATGGGTTGGTGCCTAAAGCTTACATTAGATGTGAATCAAATTGTAATACAGCTGATTATCACATCAACGAGATGAATTTTGATGATTATGAGTAATGGGTGTCGGGACAGTTAACTCCAAATTTGCCATTGCGTTGTAGTTGAACAAATCGACAAAATGCCAACGACATAAACCGAATAAACTGATATGCCAGCATAGTTATCAGAGAGTAATATTCCATATGTAGAAACCATGCTGAATTATATGCCCTCAAATGCCAAAATTCAAGAGTTATGAAATAGATCACCTCTTTCTAGCAGCAAATCACAACGTGTACGTTCACCGTCATATCAGCCGGATTTGAATCCAATTGAGTTGGTTTGGGCTGCACTGGAAGAAAACATGGCAAATGAAATGTTACTTTCCATTCCAACGAAGTCATGCAATTTTGCGACGACTTTCTTAACAGCTTTCTTCCGAGCAATGGAAATCTCGTTGTGAATGACAAAAGCAATTTGAGGATGATTTCCTATCGATTGAATCCGTGATATACATCATCGTGGATGATCTGCTTATTGATTTAGATGACGGGGATAGCGACACTGCATCGGAACAAAAATATGGGGATGACTTGAAAAGGATACATTTTTAGGAGAGATTATTATTTGGGAAGGAAAGGTTTTGGTTTTCTACCACTCCATCTCCATACAAAAATAGGTGGGAGTCTTAAAAAAAGGAATACCGAATGTTTGGGGTACAAACTGAATTGTTTTTTTTTATAATTCAATATATATATATATATATATATATATATATATATATATATATATATATATATATATATATATATATATATATATAATCTAGAAAGGTTGATTTCAATTTAAGAGCCACCGGTATACAGCTGTTTCAGCCTATTGGGCATCGTTAGTACCGAGGGAAAGACGAACTCATATCGAACTATGTTTAAGTTATTGGATCAAAATCTCACCGAGTTTGGTTCATTTGAAAAGCCGAGGAAAAAATACGGAAACAGAATGGACCAGGAAACTAAAGGAAATTTGATAAATGAGGTATGTTTAAGGTGAGTTAGACATTGTGTCCTGTTCAACAAAAATTAATAATTTTCAGATAAACGTGAACCCGGGGAAATCTACACGTCAAATTTCCTCGGAAATGAATATTTGTCATACAAGTGCTTGGAGACATCTCAAAAAACGCGGTTTAAAATGTTACAAAATACACATTACTCAAAAATTTAATCCAGGTGATCCCGAAAGGTGATTAGAGTTTTGTAATTGGCTAATAAGAAGACCTGATTTTCCTGTTTTCCTGGAAAATGTTATTTGGTGATGATGAAATCACTTTTACGAATTGTGGGATATTCAACCGAAAATACGAACACATTTGGAGCATAAACAACGCCAGGCATTATCGAGAAATTCGACCTCAAGTGCGATTTAATATTAACGTGTGGGCAAGAATTCACAAAGATAGAAATTTGGGTCCTCATCTCAAAGAATTCTGGATGGAGAAACCTATCACCAGTTTTTAATGTCGATTTTCGAAAACTATTTGAATGATCTACCTTTGGCTAATTATAACAACATCTGGTTTCAACATGATGGTACTCAACTGCACACTACCAGACGAGTATCTGATTACCTGACTGAAAGGTTTGGTGATAAATGGATAGGGAATAATGGATCGGTGAGGTGGCCAGCAAGGTCTCCAGACTTAAGTGTTATAGATAAATCCTTATGAGGTACATTGAAAAATAGAGTTTATGATCAGAGGAAATATCAAAATATTGAGGACCTTCAACACAGCATTGTTATAGTGTTCGGAAGTTTGGGGAGGAGGAAAATTAATCGTGCATTGAATAATATACGAAGAAGGGCACAGTTGTGTTATCATGAATAAGGCCAGCATTTTGAGCATTTGCTGCGATTAACTTTCGTCTTTACGTTTTAGTTAATTATTGCTATTTGTTCAAAGTTATTTTTTCATTGAAAAGGACACAATGTATAATTTACCTCATACACAGCTCATTTATCAAATTTTGATTCAGAATAGTCAAAGTCAAAGCCTATTATGATAACAATACATTTTTTTTCAATATCTCCAATTTTTCGAAAAAGAATGATAACTTATAATACATCATTGAAAAGTAAAATCCAGTTCTATTCAAAACAGAAAGAATCCAATGTAGTGCCCTTAGAAAAAATAAATGATGAACTTTCTCAACGGCATATTGTTAGTCAGGTAAATATGCAACTTTGCCCTAATTCAATCATCTTCGTATCTCTCATACTTTCCGAGATCCTAATGGTGAGGATCGATTTGATACACCCTGTATGTGTAGTTGTCAACACTTGCCGAATTTATTAAAGCCAAAATTCTTTTTCCGAGTATACTTCCTGATAAAAGTTACCTAGTAGATAGTGGATAGTTACCATTTCTCTTTATCGTTCTCAGAGGCCCAGCTAGATTTGCCAAGTTTCACGGTTGATTGCATTGTTTTGCTTGGGACTTCTTTCGGCTCAATTCTCGGGGTGTCCTTCATTCAAGAAATAAAAGAGAAGACATTTAGGTGAGTTCAAACTGAGTGGATATGAGTTTCTCGAAGATCTGAGACGAAGAAGAAAAAAAGCTGTGTCTATAGATCTTAACTACGGAAACACACAACATATTGCCAAATGGCCTGATATTTCAAGCTTCAATCGGATGTATGTTATGATGAATCACACTCCAAAAGGTACGACCTCGTTAGTCCTTAGCTGGCACAAGTTTTGACTTCTGAGGGTTGTCGTTCGTAGGGGTACGATAGCTGATTAACGGAAAAAACATATTTCAAAAATGATAAAAAAGTTACAAACAATTTTACGGTCGAAATTCTGATAATTTTTGAAATTCGAATGGAAATTTGTTCCAATTTTTTCGATATGTGATTTTTTATACTCAATGTTGAGTTGTTTTAACATTGGTTGAATCATCCAATGAAAAGTGTGTTTTTGAAATTGTGTTGGTGACGTAATAAATAAGAGAGCTGGAGAAATTGGAATTGACATACTTCAGAAGTTCAGTTTCAGCTCGTGCATGAAGATTCAAAAATTGATTCGCTTCACTCCGGAATCTAGAACGCAAGCAGTATTTTGAGTTTATGAATTCAATCCTCCGCATATTTCGAATGTCATATTCCATCTCATTTTTCATAATTCCGCAAGAGAAATGATTTTGTACGTGAAAATCCGAAACATCCTGTATTTAAAAAGACAACAAATACAATATTTTATTCTAAAAGATTTTCAAATCCAGTAGTGACGACTTTTAGAAACGTTTGAAATGAAATTACAAACGAAATAATGAACATAATCTAATATCGAATATGGTAATACCCAACTTATCATCAATAATTTTGGTTTCAGTTCCTGAAAAAAACCTGGAGCTACGGCAAGAATACATTGGGAGCAAAATGTTTCAAGTTATGTGCCGCGCAGAAGGAGTATTCCCAGAACCTAGCATGAGTTTGCATATTGGCCAAAGGTAAGTTGACATGTTGTGATATTTATACTGTGTGTGAAAACGAAAACTTAACAGAGCCGTTTTTAAATATAAAAAGTAAGATTTTTAAAAAAAGCTCGGACACGTCGATTTCTAATTAAAGAGGGACACATTTCAGACTAATCAGATTTTTTGTAGTACGCACCCCTTCGGAGGGGTGCGTCCGACGACCCTTATTCAGATAGGGAGAGTAGGTCGAGTGGCACCTTGTTTTAAAGGTCTTTCGAATACCTTTACATCTCTCTTAAAAGAAAAATTTTGTAACGATTAGTTTTCGAGATAATTTCAAGATTTAAAGGTATTTTTATTGAGTTCAACTCTTTTTAAAATAAATCAAATTGTTTTCAAGGTACAATTTACGTTCAGTACTTTCATAAAAAAAATAAATTTTTGCTTTTTATGAAAACCTGCTAATACGTGTCCATTTGATTTCGTAATAAAGTAAAATTATTTGTTTGTTACGAGATGTTTTCGGGGGAAGGGGTTGGTTACCACCCTTACATTTTAGGTGAATTGAGTGGCACCTCCTTATGAAGATTGCCTTTTGACGTGGATATTTTATGCTTCTGATAAAAAAGTGAATCATACTAAAAACTAACCTACACAACGAATACAACCTGCTGATTTCCTTGAATGCTGATGACACAGAAAAGTTTAAAAAACTGTTTTAGGGTTAATAAATCCCAATAATTGTTTTTAAAGCACGCACAAAAAAAGTAACACCTAATAAGGGTAACTCACATAGGAAATTTACAGTAAATGTTCAAAATGTGCGCCATTTTGCTCCATGCAACAATAAAGATTTCGTTCGAATTTTGCTCTTACATTATTCGACATCTCAGGCTCGGCATTCATCAATAATTCTACGACGAAATTCATCCAAATTGGCTGGCTGTGTAGCATAAACTTCAGACTTTAAATATCCCCACCGAAAGTAGTCCAGTGGTGTTGAATCTGGTGATCGTGCTGGCCATTCAATTGGACCTCTTCTGCCAATCCATTGTCCTTCAAAATGATTATTTAAAAAATTTCGAACCTGCTGGCCATAATTAGGTGGTGCACCGTCTTGTTGAAAATGGATAAATTAATCTTGACATCTTGGATCCTGTTCAATTATTTCAACTATACGAGGTTGTATTGCCTTTTCAAGAAGTTGTAAATAAGAATCACCGGTTAAATTTCCATCAATGAAAAATGGACCTATAATATGATTGCCTAATATTCCGGCCCAGATATTCAACTTTTGGGGATATTGGGTATGTATTTCTGCGTATTGTCTTGGGTTTTCATTCGACCAATAACGGCAATTGTGACGGTTCACGCAACCATTTAAATAAAATGAGCTTTCGTCCGAAAAACAGATGTTATAAAGCAGCTCGGGATTTTGCATTAATCTCTCACTCATGCCCTCACAAAACTCCTGTCTTCGGTCAAAATCATCCTAATTGAGTTCATGAACAAGTTTAATTTTGTAAGGATGGAATTTGTGGTTTTAAAGGATTCTCCATGCACTCATATGGCTTATTCCGGCCATTGCTGATAAACCTCTGGTACATAACCTGGGATTGGCGATGACTCGATCAATCACTCCAGTCGCATTATCGTCATTCACTACCTTTCTCTGAACATTTCTTTTCTAATTTAAAACCGAACCTGTCTCCTTGAATTTTGTAATTTTGTAACAGAGTTGTAAAGGTATTCGAAAGACCTTTAAAACAAGGTGCCACTCGACCTACTTTCCCTGTCTAAATAAGAGTCGTCGGACGCACCCCTCCGAGGGGGTACGTACTACAAAAAATCTGATTAGTCTGAAAGGTGTCCCCTTTCAATTAGAAATCGACGTGTTCGATCTTTTTTCAAAAATCTCACTTTTCATATTCAAAAACGGCTCTGTTAAGTTTTCATTGTTACACACTTTATTTTATTCATAACGAATCCATGAGTTCATGAGTTTCGTCAATGGCTCATTGTATCGAATTTCATAAGTTCGTACTGCAGAGCCCTAAGAGAGTCTTGATGATTCCTCTTTTTGTCGATTGTTGGTGATTGGATTCGTGGTTCAGATACTGTCCTGTGTGAGTGGATTTTTGTTATACATATGTTTCCCACTTGGTGTCGGTCCTCTTTACCAATACGTCTAAGAATGGCAATTTGTTGTGGACTTCCTTCTCCATTGTGAAAGTTATGGAAGGTCTTACGCTGTTGATGTGTTTCAGGAAAGCGTCTAGTTCAGTATTCCCATGATTCTATATTATGAAGGCATCATCAACGTATCTCAACTAGACACGAGGTTTCTTGTGGGCTTCTTCAATGGACAGAGTTTCAAATCACCCTATATATTTGTTGGCTTTGACTGGTGAAAGTGGCGATCCCATTGGCAGTCCCTCATCTTCTGTAAATAATTCGTCTTTCAGTTGGAAATAAAAGTTTTCGTACACAGCATCTTAGTAATTCCATAATTACTTCAATAGGTAAATTTTTTCCATCTTCTAGGTCTCCGTTTGTATGATTGAGAGTGTTTCTTCGACCAGAACGTTGGTGTAAAGGCTTTCCACGTCGAAAATGATGAGTTGATGCCACTAGTAGTTCGACAAATTGCCTTGAATTCTTCACACAAGATGATGTTTTTTCTTTGTAATGGTTGTATAATGGGGAGTAAAAATCTAGACAAGTTTTGAGTAGCCAAATCTCTGGAGCTAATGATCGGTCTGAGCGAAACGTCCTTCTTGTGGATTTTGGGTAGTCTATACAAGTGAGGGGCTTACTGTGGTACGGTGTAAGCGATGATATCTCCTTTTCCGAAAAATAGACTGGTACAACTTCGTTTTAGATGATGCAGTAAGGTCCCGTACGATCTTCGTGTATTTTCCCTTCTGAAGAACCTCTTCGATGCTCTGTTCGTAGAGAACAGTATCCAACACCACAGTTGCGTTTTCTCAATCTGCAGGTAAACATTGTCAATCATCTGTAAACAAACGTTTATTGTATCGTTGAGATGCTGATCAAATAAACAAATTAGGCCCCTTTCAAATAAAAAAAAACGAAAAATTTACTTCATGTCTCAATACATAATGAGTTTTGTAGAAGTCCCTGTTTTGCTCAATTCTGTATGAGAACAAACATGAGATGAGTGGTTCCAGATAATTAACAACATCAATCGGTTAGCCTCGTTCCAGAAACGCTTTAATTATGTAATAAAAGAAGACTTTTGAAGTTGTTTGAGTTTATTGCTGCTTTATTTATCACTCACCTAATGAGACACTTACTGAGTGTACTAAAACGACTCTCTGTATTTCTCCTGAAGCTTTATTTGACATCAATTATTTCCAAAGGAAAATAATAAAGCCAAACGACTTCAGATTCATTACTACCAATATGTTTATTTGTTCCATGAATGATCGTTAAACGATTTCGCTCAGCTCGCAAACGTTATTTCAATTAGAACCTCATGAATCCCCAAAGCTATCATTCATGAAAATTAATTGGAAGAAGAATAAATAAAACTTGATGATAGCTCATGCATCTCAGACAATTTATATTCGATATTATTCAGATATGCTAAATCCTATGGAGTCTCTTTGCTCCTTTCGATTTCCAAAAATTCAGAAATGGCATTTTTAATCGAATTTCAAAAAATGACCGGCTCGAATAATTATTGTTCCACAACATTTTTGACCATTTATAAAATTCAGCAAACTGATCTGCAGAAGCTCCCCATTAGAAGCGAAAGCTTGGCAGAATAAAGCGGAGTTTTGATTTTTTGACTTAGAGACCCCGTTAATTAATTTTACTATATATATATATATATATATATATATATATATATATATATATATATATATATATATATATATATATATATATATATATATTGGCTGTGGACACTTTCGATCAGCACATCAAGAACTACAACATATCAAAATTCCGGCAAAATTCAAGGCAACCCATTTCTCATAAAAAATGTGCGGGGTCCTTTATCAAAATATTGAGGAAACATTTCACCATCTGAAACAAAATTATCTTCATACTCATTGCAACACCGAAACAACTGTTAATTTTTAAAGAAAAAATCGCACTCTGTGAACAGGTAGAATTTAGATTAGTTTACTTACTTGCTAAATTATTGTCTGAAATCATTTGAAGGGATTGAATTACATCAGTTTCATTGAATCATGCAGCGCCCTTAAATCACCATGGAAAACATTTGCTCATTGATATTTACTGTCAACCTGAAATATTGTTGAAAGATCTTGTTGTATTAACCCCCAGACCAGTTTTCATTGCATTTGTTGTTTCTAGTATTGTTGTTCTTTGAATCACCGTTGTTTCTGTTGTTTCCGCCGTGTTTTTGTTCCCATTGTGTTTATTGTTCCTGTATTTGTGTTGGATATTGTTCCTATGTTCCAGTTGTTTTCTGTTCGTGAGTTCCTGTTCATATTTTAATATTTCTGAAGTTTCCATTTTAAATGATATCAGCTCATTTTGATTGACAACGTTCAACATGCCACGTCTGTCACTTCAAGCAAGAATTGAAATTGTTTTAATTGTGGTGAAGAGGTGAGGTCTTATCATGAAGCGGCCGCTGAATTTGATAGGAGACACCCGCTAGAGGTAGCTGTACACCCTGGAACTGTACATAAAATATATAATCTATTCGTGAGCACCGGCCAAGTGATAAAGGACAGAAAAATTGTAACACATCATATTGATGATGATACGATATTGGCGGCTCATCAAGCTGATCCTAGAATTAGTTTGAAATGAGCCGCAGTAGAATATGGAGGTGTTTAAAGAGGCATAAAATGTATGCGTTCAAACCCAAATTTTTACATACTTTGCACGAAGGAGACGAAATCCGCCGTATGGAGTATTTTTAATGGATGCAGGGAAATTATCTCAATGACAGGAATTTTTTAAAGTATATCTTATACAGTGATGAGGTTACCTTTACCACGAATGGTGTTGTATCTTCCCAGAACATGAGGTTTAGGGCTGAACAAATTGGGTCGTGAATTGTAGAGACCAAATATCTCAGAAAGTTGATGTGTGGTGTGGTATTCAAATGTCTAGACTCAAAGCTTTTATGTCCAAAGAATCTGGTGCCTGGCTGAATGCTCTTCCCGTGGCTTCTTTGGGTACCCTCTTAGATGATGCATCTTTTAGGATTTCGATAGGTCTTCGGTTAGGTTCTTCAATTTGTGTTAGTCAAAAATGCAGATGTGGATCCACTGTAGAAGAAAATGGTTACCATGGCCTAAGTTGTAAATTTAGTTCTGGCAGATTGTCAAGACATCATTCCATTAATGATCTTATAAAAAGAGCTCTAGCCACTGCAGAGGTTCTTTCAGTTCTTGAACCCCTTGGTGTTAGTCGAGACGGGATGAGTCCAATTCCTTGGGAATTTGGGAAACCTCTGGTTTGGGATTTCACCTGCGTGGATACAGTTGCAGCTTCACACTTGGCCTCTACGTCTAATTCCACTGGTGCAGCTGCTATGATTGCAGAAAAATCAAAATTTCGGACATACTCCACTCCACTGTTTCTTTCCTGTTGCTATTGAAACCTTTGGTGTTTTTGGATCTCATGCTTATGAATTAATGAAAGAAATTGGTAGAAGAATGATGACAACCGAAGACAAGAAATTCAACTTCCTTATTCCGTTGGTCCCATAATGGGAAGAATCATTACATCCGTGATTACTGGAATGAAAACAGCGGTGGCGAACGTATCACCAACAGCTACAACACAATTGAATCAGTGATAAATTCCTCAGTCAAAACCCTTGGGCTTAATGGTTTGAAAAATATTGGCAACACCTGTTTCATGAACAGTGCAATCCAATGTTTATCAAATACGAGATGGTCACTGGAATATTTGGAAAAGGATGAGTACATCTGTTTAAAATCTGTTTAAAATCTGTTTGAAATCTGTTTTTCCGTTAATCAGCTGTTGTCCCCATACGAACAACAACTTTCAGAAGTTGAGAAACTTGTGCGAGCTAAGGACTAACGAGGTCTCACCTTTTAACGTGTGATTCCTAACACGGAACATGAAAGATATCAATACCAATATTTCCAATATGGAGGGTGCTTTAATCAAAACTTTCGCAGAAGTTATCAAGGAATTGTGGTCAGAAGATTCATCTGATTGAGCAGTGAACACAGTCTCCTTGAAAAGTCAGATTCAGAGTTTTGTCCCTCAATTCATGGGTCATGCACATCAAGACGCTCATGAGTTACTTCGTTATCTTTTAGAAGGTTTACATTAAATAATTAATTGAGAAACCTAAACCGACCTTAACGGAGATTAACGAAAATTTGAGCGACAGCGAAAAAGCACAAGAGTCATGGATGATTTATTTGAGTACATATAACTCTAAGATTGTAGATAATTTCATTGGTCAATTAAAATCCACGATGAAGTGCACACATTGAGACTCATCTGTAACCTTCGATACTTTCTGGGATTTGTCACTCCCCATACCACAAAGAACTGGCCAATTGAATTTATCACAGTGCTTGGATTTCTTCACAAGAGAGGAAACTTTGGATGGACATGAAAAACCGACGTGTTCAAGTTGCAAGGAAAGAAGAAAATGCACAAAGTCTCTATCGAACCATAAGTTTCCCCGTATTTTAGTCATTCATTTTAAAAGACTTTCTCAAACAGTAAGATTTAGAGACAAGTTAAATGTTTCCATCGAATTTCCTCTAGATGGATTAGACAGAAAATGTGACTCCTTGTCGTTATAATCTAAATGCACTTTCGAATCACAGTGTCTACCTACAGCGGACATTATACAGCATTCTGCAGACATCCTTATACTGGCACGTGGCACGAATACATGAATGAAAAAAAAATATCAAAATCTCTTCCACTTAACTCTTGCATCAATGGCATGTGGTAAGGATGAAATTTGCTTGCTTCTCAACAAGGTGAAGAGCAATTTGAAATACATTCTCTCCTATTGTTACAGGGCAGACACGTTCGAACTTCTCGTGATTAACATTACCAATTCTTCCAAATTTTGTTTTTAGAGCCTGGAATGCCCTTTCATCTTTCGGGGAACTCCTCTTTGTAAATTCTAGATGCAGTTTCTGTCACTTCCCCCAAAGCATAGACCATTTACACCATACAGGGCTTTTCATGATGAGCGTTAATTAGCCGTTTCTGGCAAACTATTCAACGGATCAACCTGAAAATTTCACAGTATGCATAAGTCAATATGACCTATACGCCTAAAATATTTTAGACGAAGCGGCGTTGTCGCTATAAAGTAGCGCCTTCTTTGATTTTTCAAATGGAACACCCCGTATATAATTTCATATTATGATTCATTATCACTTTGACAACAAATTCATATACTATTTCTCTATACCTATCTATTACCGTTCAGAAGATATATATTAATTTTGATATTTTTTTTACCAAACATGAACTTTTATAAATGCTGATAATCTATCTAAACAGTTTATCTCGAAAAGGTTCAAAATAGAAATAGTATTATCTGAACAAATTTGATCTAAAATTGGATGTAGAACTCAAAAATGTTGAAATATACAGGGTGTTCCATTTGAAAAAATTGAGTTCCACTCATTTTTTCATGAGTTCAAAGTATCTGCATTTTTGAAGACCCTGTTTTAGTGCAAGAGAGTTCAAGATTATCAGCATTTATAAAAGATCATGTTTGGTAAAAAAAATATCGAAATTAAGTTATATCTTCTAAACGGTAATAGATAGGTATAGGGAAATAGTATATGAATTTGTTAACAAAGTGATAATGAATCATAATATGATATTATATATGGTGTGTTCCATTCGGAAAATCAAAGAAGCCGCTACTTTATAGTAGAAGCGACAACGCCGCTTCGTCTGAAATATTTTAGGCGTGTAGGTCATATTGATTTATGCATACTGTGAAATTTTCAGGTTGATCCGTTAAATACTTTGTCAGAAACGGCTAATTAACGCTCATCATGAAAATCCCTGTATCTTCCAATACATAATTCATAATACAAATGATTCAATCTACACGCCAAAGAAACTCCACCACATAGCGTTATTGACAAAATCCGAGATTCATTTTTTGATGTCAGTCATGGATAAATGGGTTTTTAAAGAAAAGTTAGTATAAATATTCTATAGGTTTATTCAGCATTTCTTACCGTTGAAACTGCTGATAACTATCAAAAGATGGTATATATGAAAAATGCCAATGTACTAGCGATTAGTTTCAATATTCGAAAAACAAATTTGAGTAAGTGAACGTCAGAAAATTAATTTTTCTGTGGTTACAACAATTACTAAAACTTAGTATAATTTGTAAAGTATCTGTTTTTCGTATAATATACTTCTGATGAAAGATGTAGTGAAATGTCGAAACATTTTATGCAAATGAAAAGAAATTCGAAAACAAAAAGTCCTTAGAGAGCTAAAAAATATAGCGTATTCATATACTGGGTGTTCTATTTAAGAAAATGTATTTTTTGTTGGCCACGATCGGCTGAATCACCCAGTATGCGAGAAAATAATTTGAAAAATAGTATTTATCGATATGACTGCCAGACATATCAAAGACGATCTGTTTCCCGTGTATGAAACCCCTGAATATTTAACGTATTTCAAGTTCATCGACTTCGTCAGTTTAGTCGATTTTTAAATTTTCTCAGTGTTCTCGTTTTTTCCAATTCATTCAATTTATTCTATCATTTGTTTTACAGCTGGCAGAACTATACATCAAAAGTTATGAAACTCAAAATTCAATTTTATATAATCCGATTCAAATTAATATTTATATAAACCTTGAAAGTTGGAATTCATCCTAATAGATGATTCTCAAAAATGTCTGTTCTCTAGGTGTAGCCAGACACAGCCAGTCAATGAATCCTTAACATAAAGAATCGGTATTCGTTCAGGCAATGCTAGCACCTGTTGCATCCGTCCCTTTAGGTCTATGACTGAAGAGACGGATGCAGGCAGCTATGGGAAGCAAGTCTATGACTGAACAAAAAAAGGAAAGTTGACGTTGATTTGTATATCCAACTATGAATTGAATAAAAATATTCAAAATAAACAATATGGACTCTGAATAAGTGTCAGAAAATATAGAAATTTAAATAATTGGTATATTACAATGTGAAAGTTAAAATTGACAAAAATTGTTTATTTGTGTTCAGATTGTCTTGCATGCAGCAAAATATTTCGAAAAAACTATGTGGTTCATTCTTTTGTGCCAGTGTCGAAAGTATAAAATTGTTCAGGACTAACGTGAAAAACTATTTGCTTGGTTCAAATAGAATGGATATTTGTAATTTTATTGATTCGGATGAGTTGAGTTAAAAGAATATGTTACCTATTTTGTTTAAAAAAATATGTGGTTCAAGGGGATATCAAAATAACTCAATATTCTTAATAATTTCTTTTCTCTAATAATTTTTTCATTGTATTCATCTTATCATGCTTCATAATATATGGATATAGGATTGAAATTCTGAGCTCTTGGTAGTAAATTATAAATGGGAGAAAAACTGATTTTTTATTCCTTTTTTTTTTATTCATAGAGATACATTCATTGTAATTTTTGAATAGAAACACTATGTACCTTTACATGTGTGTATGTATATGTATACATATATTCATATGTATGAATAAAACAAGTTTTAGTTATATTTAATGTATTACATACGTTTTCGGTATATCAATACATAAAGAGATCATAACATGGAATACTAGATAAATAAAACCCCACGCGCAATCGATGATTATTATGGGTAACTAGTTTATTCTACACCAACATTGTATGTACTTTTTGTATGTGTGTATTTTTTTTTCAGTGTAAAGGAATGTTAAATAACCGTTTAACGAAAATGAAGACACTTGTACCGAGTGGGCCAAATTGGAAACTTTTGAAGGGAAACTCCTGTTTTCAAATCTGATAGATGAAAACTGATATTCATGCATGACAGTCAAATTTTATGAGAAACTAAAAGGTGGAAACCGCATATCGATATCTATCATCGTTTCTGAGATTCAGCATGTTTTACGAAAATGTGCATTTTCAAAAAGTTGCTGTGACTTTTTTCCTGTCAAAAATTTCTTATTTCTAATAAAAAAATTCCAAAGCACTTTTTTACGTAGACTTCAATGATGTAAAAATTATTTTTTCAATGAGACACCCTTTATATTCTACATATTTCGATAGAGCTCAAAATCACCTTTAAAAATGTAGCCCACTTGATGTTTTGCTAGAGTCATCTTTTGAAAGCTTTAATTTTTTCTTCATTTAGAATCTGAAACGCACACTTTGATCAAGTAGGCTTTAGACGATACGGCGATAATACAAAATGCAAATCTTAACTGGTAGCTAGCTGTAAAATTTTGATTTAGGCAGGAAAGACACTCTTCAACTAGTAGTTTTTGTTCAATTTTCAAATACATTCGCAATGAAGTATGAGAATTATGAAAAATGGGATATGTTTTATCCAAACCAGGGAAAATGCAGAAGCAGCAAGCAATTTGTATCACGAGAGGTATCCAAAGAGGAAATAAGCTTTCAGAAATATTTTCGCAAGATTCTGATACAACCTAATTGATGATGGTCAATTTGAAAAGAAAAGGTCAACATTATGTGCATCAAATAGGGATAAGGAGTTGGAAGAAATAGTTGTTTGGGAGCTGTTGAAGATAATCCCAAAACTTCAACGAGAAATTTGAAACTATCAAGTGGCCTACCTAGAACTAACGTTAGGAAGATTCTGAAAATATACAAATTCAAGCCATACAGGACCAGAAGAGTTCATCAACTAAGACCATGGCTTTTTGACAGTGGTTCCTGAAAATTTGTAACCAAGTGCGTGATTTTTCGTTAAATTGCCTATGTAAGCAGTGTCTGCATTTTCAACCACTTCAATTCTCATACTCGGGCACAACAAAATCCTCATGCTATTGTGTAGCAGAGAGGTCTAGGAAGATTTGGATTCATTGTGTGGGCAGGTGATTTTAGGGGCAGAATTATCGGCCCGTTCATTTATAATGGCACTCTTACATCTCAGAGGCATCTAAACATTTCAAGGCAAAATATTGAACCCTTCGTTGATAAATTGCTACTAATGGAGCTCAGAAAAATATATTTTCAACATGACGGAGCTTCGCTGTTCAACATTGCAATTGTCACCAATTTTGTTTTGGCTGCGAATTTTGGTAATAATTAGATAGCTAACCAAGGACTCAACCGTTGGCTGGTCACCGGATCTAACGCCTATAGACTTTTACATGTGGGGAAGGTTGAAAGATCTCATTTTTAAATTGCCGATCAATTTTAGATACAAATTGAAAGCGGCAGTGATGCAAAGTTTTGCTTCTCTCACTTCTATTGAACTAATCCGGAAAATAACGTTCAGTTTCATTGAAACTTTATGTTTTAATTACTTCTGTAAAAAGGTTTCTCAACATTTGATAACTACTAATTTCTCTCTGTTTTATCAGTGCGTCGTCCGAAGCCTACTTGATCAAAGTTTGCGTTTTAAAGTCTTTACGAAAAAACCTGAAAGCTTTGTATTTTAAAGATGACTTTAGCAAAACATCAAGTGTGTTACATTTTTGGAGAGGTAGTTTTGAGCTCTATTGGAATATGCAGGAATATACAGGGTGTCTCGTTGAAAAAAAATAGTTTCCCATCAATAATCACTGATATCTCATTTGGAAAAATGAGTTTTTTACACCATTGAATTCTACATAAGAAAGTATTTTCAAAGAAACAAGAAATTTTTGACGGGAAAAAAGTTACAGCAACTTAGCAAACCCCGTTTCTTTTTCTCACAACAACAAATTAATTGACGATATTTTGATAGATGACGTCAGTGTTGCCAAATTGAATTTGAAGAAAATGGCTCCTACGGGGCCATTCTGAAAGGAAATGGTCACTTCTGTTATATTGTTGAAGAGAGAATGATATATTCTATGGAATGGTCTGAAAATATATGGGGTTCTATTTGAAATTGTCAGCTTCATTTCTGGTTGAACCGAAGTAGGTTTTCATTCATCAATCAGAAATATCAGCTCCAACTGTATCTGAACTGTGTACAAGAATCTCGTAGATACTCGGTATATGATGCGGTGTGAATTATAAATAATTTTTTTAATATTTTGTTATTTTTTATTGTTTATTGAAAAATATTTCGTTTTCTTTTTCTATATATGTCGATTTGATGACATTATAATGTTCTGAATTCTCATCGCGTTTTTTTCAAGAATGAATATTATTCAGGTTACTCAACGTTCATACAACACCACAAAAAAGACGATATTCTGAAGATGTTCATCAATGTCGAGATGAAATGCGAATAATTTTTTCACTCATACAGTTAAACGTATTTATCCTTATCGTGAGAACCAAGATCGTACGATATGAAAAAATTGAATTTGCGAGCGCAACTCCAAATAGACAGACATACAGTGAATCCGTTTTATAACCACATTAACGACCTTTTTAAGACATCATTAGATTCCTTTTACACGCGTAGACGAACAACTAAGAGGGTAACATTGATGCGGAGTAAATGTTGAAGTCTCTTCTCATTTCGACTGCTATTAAAGGCATCGGTTTTATTTTGAATTTTATTAGCGCGCGCGACGTTTATTTCAATTATGGTTGTTTTAATGTATACCACGCCAGGGAAATCAGTTAATTTACAATGTTTTATAAAGTAGGAATTTGGGACAGTTAGCTCCATTTTCCAGTTAATTTTTTTTTGAAAAAAATAGAAATCTGCAATCTTCAACTCACTGAGGACATTTACGAAATGCAACATTGCTTTATCGTTCGCAATATTATTTTATTTTGCAATAGCAATTCAGCAAATCATTGATAGTTTATTCATCTTCAAAAATAAATTTAGAAATTTGAATACAGTTTAGGAAGAAACCCCTACGTCAGTCAAATCATCTGAAAGAGCAATTCGTTCAGGCCAGTCTCAACTCCCTAGGTTAATGGACTGACACCTAGCGGAAAACAACTACTCCCGTGACTAATACCACGAAGGGCGTTAGATTATATCCGACAGGTGTCAGTGCAGGATTAGTCACTGAAGTTATTCCTGCATATGCTGTTGGCGATACAACTGCTGCAATAGATTTTCGATTATTGGAACACACTTACAGACCGGTTTCGGGCTGTTTCATCAACATAAAGTCGATGATTTCCGATAATTGAAAATCAAATTCCTTCAGAGTATCATTCATCGAACTAGGCTGAAGCGGACAACAAACAACAGGTTTGCCATTGCCTATCTGCCTGAGAACAAGGTAACCAACCGCATATCCGAAATTTTCCCAATTCCTCGTATAAGGAAAGAAAACTTTTCACATATAGTCATTGGACATACTTGAAGACTGGCTATAAATCAAATCATCTAAAATAGTCTTTCTCAAAGTGAGCGATAACGCCCTCTTGTGAGCGCTAGGCGCCTATAGGGGGGGCGGTAAAGGGCACAGAGAAAATTGGGGGGCGTTGAAGTGGTTTAGGGTGACGATGACTAATTTAAAATGTTTTTCTGCTTTCAACACAAACTTTACCGCTCCTTTACGCTTAACATTTGGAGAACATCCATTGTGACTTCGCAGAACGATTCCAGGACATTTTAAAATTGGAGATACCGGACTGGGTGTTGGATCCTTTTTCAAATGTCAACACAGAAGGATCACCCCAGCTGGAAGAAGAACTCATAGAACTGATAACGAACGAGGAAATAAAAATTAAATTCAAAAATGGATACCAAGAATTTTGGCTACTAAGGTCAATTCCGCAATTGTACCCTCGATTGTGGTCCTTCGTTCAATATGTGTGTCCATCATCATATTTGTATGAACGTGGATTTAGTGCTGTGGCAACGTTGCTTACTAAAAAGAGAAATCGGTTGCAGATTACCGAACGCGGTGACTTACGGCTGTTTTTGAATGAATTCGAGCCTGATATCAACAAACTTGTTAAAAATCATCAAAATCATCCTTCACATTGGATTAGTTTTGAAATTCAAATTGAAATGTTTGTTTTAATGACATGAATAAAAGTTTTCCTAATATTACAAAATGGTGTTTTACGTTACCCTAACCAGAAAGTTTTATTTTCACATGACACACATAATTTAATTATTAAGATAATGACTGCGATTGTGATTCTTAAGATGTAGTAAAGTAAAAAAATAGGGGGCGCTAGAAAATAATTAATTCTCGAAGTGGGCGGTATACAAAATAAGTTTGAGCACCTCTGATGTAAAAGAACAATTCCTGACGGTATCCCACGGTATGCCCATTGACTATATGTGAAAAGTCCTACGTCAGTTTTTCTTTTACATCTGAAAACTTTCCAGAACGCAATCTGAACTGTTTTCTTATCAAATTCTACATTGAACCATTTCGTCGTCTTGATTGGTTCGTTCAACATTTCATCAGGTCTTTTTTGGTACACCCTGCAATGATGAAGTCAGCTAAATATACATAGAAAGATCATAAATATATGCAACTCTGGACTGAGTGAAGTCCAAAATGTAACATTTCCAATCTATTCATTAAAAGGAGTGATTAAATAAGTTTTCTTTATGCTTTCAATTCTGGCTAAAAATTGAGATACAAAATATATGATCATTGAGTAGGATCATTTTCTTATCCCCTTTTTCTGAAATATTTTTGACCCATTCTGTCTGAGTAACAAACAGTAATCATATTCTATTTCAGGAGTATTCCTAGAAAATTTTTCCTGTTTCTTCAAATATGATTGTATCATTGCATATTACTGCAGTTTTATTCCAACACCAAACCTTCATTTTCTACACCTCGACACGTGTTTCAATCACCCAGTGATCATCTTCAAGAGGATGTATATATACAGGGTGTAACTGAATAAGTGTAAAACATTCAAGAAAGTGATTCATCATCGAAAAAAAGATAGGATCTTTCATATAAAGAAACTTCATTGGAGCATCCCTTGTTACGATACAGCCACTTAAAGGGGGTACATATAATTTGTATAAACATTTTTTTCACAAGCAATGAAAAAGTTACAATATTGAAATTAACCTGACGTTTTGTACTACCAAAAAGACACTTAGCCAGTAATTTATTTGGTTTACTCCATGGTTGAAAGGGGTGGAAAACGCAACCCCTAAAATGTATTTCTAATTGTAACTTTTTCTCTTATTTGTTTACCATTTAAAAATTCATTTCCGATAGCCTATTTCATGATAAACAAAAAATGTCTCTTGGGTTTTTTGCCCAAAATAAACCAGTTCGCAGCAAAAAATTATTTTATGAACAACTACAGAGATACATCGTCATAAATGCGAACTGGATTTATTGTTATTTTGTAGTTAGTACCTGCATTAAACGGATAAAAGGTAATAAACAAAACTAATTTATTAATAACAAAACACACAATATGTAGAAATCATAGTAAATGTTCAATTTGTCTACCTTCAGACAATACGCATGCATTTAGACGTCGGCGCATTGAGCCACGTATTCGCTCAAATATTCCTGGAGTATCTCTGATTACCCTGCACGCATCGATGATGCGGTTTCTTAAGTCCTCTACATCGCGAACAGGAGTACGATAAACCAAATCGAGAGGATTGAGATCCGGGAATCGAGCGGGCCAGTTCTGTGGTCCTCCTCGACCTATCCACTGATTTGCATATGTTTCAGTTACTTGCTGACGTGCTACTTGACTAAAATAGGTGGTAGCCCCATCATGAATAAAAAACATATCCCTTCTGACTCCAAAAAGGAGTTTCCTCCAGCAGTACTAGATGCACTTCTCTTAAACATTGAACGTATGCCCCACCATTTAATCGAGGAGGTAGAAAATGATCCCCAATTGAATCATCCCCAATAACTCCTAGCCACACGTTAAGAGAGAACTGTTCTTGATGGTTAGTTTCGACAATAGCGTGAGGGTTTTCATCAGCCCATATGTGGTAATTATGAAAATGAAAATTATGAAAAAAACTACATTCGTAAAATTCGAAATACAGTCATATGATCAAAATTTAGCTGGGAAGCAATCTTTCTAGTACTGGTAGTAGGTTGTTCTTCAATCAAATTAAGTACTGCTTCCTCAAGCTGTGGTGTTCGTACTTCACGATGGCGACCACAATCCTGCGTTCTTTTATCGAATGAACCATATTCTCGTAATCGTTGATGAAGTCGAGCAAATATTCTATGTGAAGGATGCTGCCGTTGACGATACATTTCAGCATATCTTCTAGAAGCTACTAACCCATTCCCCTGCGACAGACCGTAAACGGAATGCATATCAGCCATTTCCTCATCTGTGTAAGCCATTTTAATAACAAGTGGATTATTAAAGTAACAAATTAAGAACAGAACAAATCAAGAACACAATTAGTATTAATTCAATTTCAAAAATTTACTAACTGACAGCGTCATACCAATTTAATTGTCACTATCGCTAATAGCGACCTACTAGATAGATTAGTTTCATATTTTCGCATTCATGACGTTGTATCTCTAGTTGTTCCTAAAATAATTTTTTTGCTGTGAACTGGTTTATTTTGGGCAAAAAACCCAAGAGACATTTTTTGTTTAGAATGAAACAGGCTATCGAAAATGGGTTTTTAAATGGTAAACAAATAATGAGACAAAAAGTTACATTGGAAATGAATTTTAGGGGTTGCGTTTTCCACCCCTGACAACCATGGGGTAAGCCATCTGCAGCATCTGCTTTTTGTCCCACGTAAAGTCGTAATAATACCGTTCTCTTTTCTTCCATTCACCAACAGAATAATCATGATCATCTGTTGACAATTATCACTGTATATTTAACTCCTATTTCTCACAGTATCTTCGAATTCCAAGGCTGACTAGGATCCGAAGTATGATGCTATTCTGAAAAAAATATAAACAGTATTCAAACATGTGAAATGTAGGTACAACATTTTGTTCAAATTGAAAGGATATACTTTTTTAGGAGAGACTAATTTTTGGGAAAGAAAGTTTTTGGCCTTCTACTTCTCCATATTGATACAACAAATGTAGTACTCTTCCAAAGAAAGAAAGGAAGCAATCAATTTAAAAAATCAACTCTATGGCTGGCATTTGATCAAATAAGCGAATGAATGTTATTGACATACTGTCACCGATGACATGGGTAGATTCAACCCATTCCGTGACAAAAAGTAATTATGAACGAATTGAGTGTTTTTTTCTTATAATGTTATCCGTATTTGCTACAGTAGGACCGATGAGGCAAGTCTTTTACGGCGAAACATCTAATGTATATTAGTGGGGATCACAGTGTTTCATGTAGGAATCCTGTGAATGTTATCTGATTCGATTACATTGCGAATGTTTGGAATACAAACGAAATGGAGAAAAGTGTTTCCAATTCAGCGTGCATATGAAAGTATTTGTTTCGAAAGTATTTTTTTTCGTGTACTTAATTCAATGTTTATATGAAAATAGCGAAAGGGCTTTTTCTTCCAGTTTGTGTTTTAAGTTAGTGAGAGTTAATTTTTGTAATTGATTTCCGTTCTTCCATTCTTTGGAAGGTTCCCACATTTTTTGTAACAAGATGAAGAAATAGAAGGCCAAAAACTATCTTTCCCAAAGTATGAGATTGAACACTTTTGTAATGTGTGGAGATGAAAAGGTTATGTTACATAATATAGATTTTTTATGAAAAAATATTGTATATATCAAAGTACATAATTGGAAGACAAATTATTGATAACATGTTTGTTACAGCGAAGTAAACGATTCCAAAATCCACGTCTTTGAGAAGAATGGCCTTTTTGATATAAAGGCTACAGCTGAAATCCCTTTCCTAGAAGCGCCTGAAGAATTTTCGTGCGAATTACATATCCCCCAAGCTAACTATACCGTCAGAAAAGAAGCTGTGTACTATCCAGGTAAAGTTTTCATATTATATTCAATGCACAATACAAGGTCGGCTATTACTGTAGAAATTCTTCTACAGTGGAATGCTCCCCTTAAATATACTCCCCTTCCCACGCCACACACCTTTCCATACGTTTTTTCTATTGATCGAAGCAGTGCTGGAAGTCTTCTTTGGTGAGGGCCTTTAAGATCTGCCGTTTTTTACTTTACCGCTTCTATCGACTCAAATCGAGTCCTTTTCGAAGCAGATTTTATCTTCAGAAACAAAAAAAGGCACACGGTGCCAAACTTGGCGAGTACGGCGCGCGTACGAGCACTGGACTCCGTTTATCGGCCAAATACCGCTTCACATCGCGTTATGGGCAGGTATTTTGTCCTGGTGCTGAATCCATGAGTTTTTCTTCCACAACTCGAGCCGTTTCTTACGAACTCATTCTCGCAGTGTTGCCAAATCTGACAAACAAAACGTCTGGTTGGTAGTCTGACCCTCTGGAACCCATTCAGTCATCACCATACAGTTATTTTTTCCTTAGTACAAAACACAAGCACTACAGGAAAATCCTTAAGGCGCTCTCAGAGCGGTGCCTGTGCGAAAGTAGCGATCAACATTGGATTTGAATCGCTGGAGATTAAATTCATTTGGGAAAACGTTCTCAGGAAGTTTATTCCACATAAACGCAGTTCTCCAGATGAAAAAGTGGAGTTCAAACAGTGGAGTTCGAGATGTACTGAGTTGAACCCCAAAACGATGATCAGCCACAGTCTGTCGCGTATTTCTGATATGTACCGCTCTTGGTGTAAACAAATGTGCCAAGTCACTTGAACAACTCCCGTGAAAGTATACATGAAAGAGAGACAAATCTCCATCCCTTCTCCGATGTTCTAAGCTATCAAAATTGCACGTGATGTTCGTCTCTCCAATCAGGCGGATGGCTCTTTCCTGGATGGAATCCAGCAACTTCAGGGTATGTTTTGGGGCAGAGCTCCATACATGAGAACAATACTCCAGAGAAGGTCTGATCTGAGCTTTATAAAGCATCAAAAGTTTCTGAGGTGTGTATAGTTTTCTGGTTAGGAATAATATTCCAAGCTTTTGAGAAACAGCCATTGCAATTCCAGCGATATGATTGTGCCAAGCCAGATTGGTTAATAATAATAATAATAATAATAATAATAATAATACATTTATTATTTACCAATACATATAGTAATACACAAAATAACTTTACAAAAAAAGTATAAAATGCAGGTAAATAAAAGGAGAGCAGTTAGACTCTGCATCCAATTCTTCCACAGTCCCCTTGAGAAGCCAATAAATACATATACACGATAAGAAATGTAAACTATACATTTTCGAACTTTAATCAAATATTTTGTTATCCAACTATGGTTGTTGAGTAGGATTTCATAAAACATAATCAAAAGGTACAGGCAACAAACTATTGTCGACTAAATAGAAACATTTATACCTAAATCTAAATGCATCATAAGACAACGAAAAGTTAGGTACGTCCAGAAAAATGTCCAGAAAAACGATCAACATTGCCTTGAATTTTGATTTGGACATCCTTGCTCTCTCGGCCCTCACTGAAGCGCTTACAGCACTCAAAAACACGCGTACGAGATAGAGAATTGTCTCCATTGGCCTATTGCAACAATTTATAGTAATCAGTCGGATTTTTTTCAATTTAACGAGAAATCTATGATACGTTGCTCCTGTTTTTCGTCACACATGGTTTTCGGCACGAGAAAAAAAAACACGTTCTTTTCAAACCGCTACTGCGCAAATACTATGATGACAGTGACGGAAACGAGTTTTGGTACGTAAATACAGAAGATTTCCAGATACCCAACGCACTACTTGTTTTTCCCCACCCCTCTAGAGCGCCCTCTACGCGCGCAGTTTCATTATTTAATAATAATCCAGTCATTTTAGGTTTTTTAAACCTCAATCTGCGGAAAAATTCCTACTGAGCTGAATTTTGGTAAACATCTTCATTATGGCGTTTTAATGGAGATGTGAAAAATTGACATCGATATCGTGCCAGCTAAAAAACTTATAAGGGTTAAAAGTTCACGAAAATCAGTTTTTCACGAATATCTCGTGACCTATAGCTCGGAGGTCAATAGAGATCATTATAAAAATTATTCCCCAAACGATTATCTACAAAAAATGTTAATTACATTTTTCTGTAAAGTCAACCGTTTTCGGACTAGAGCGTTGAGAAAGCGAGTAGAATGCACTCAAATAGGGTATTGTATACCGTACATATATAAGGCGTCAACTGTAGGTATTGCTTTTTATCAATGTATTTGAATTTCCTTAAAACATCTAAGTTCTACTCGGGCACTTTGAGACCAATATACTCATGTTGTAGAGGTTTCGTAGCCAATTAATTATCAATTATTTTGTGATAATGCAACACACATAATTGATGGTGGATTTCTTATGCATCGTGTTGTATGGCAAAAAAATGATACATTCAATATTATCATTAAAAAATATATTAATTATTCATCAAACAATTTTGGTCAAAATACTGTTGTCATTTTTGATGGTTAGTCCGATATCAGTAAAAATATCAAAGCGATGGAACAACTAAGACGTACCGCAGCCGTTTCTACATCTTGTGAAGTGCACTTCAGTGAATCGATGGAAGTTTCTATCAGTCATTTTTATCTAATCGATTTAACAAAAAAATTAATTGAAATGCTCATTGAGAATTTCGAAACAGTTGGTATTTCTACAGGACAATCACGTGATGATGCTGACATCTTAATAGTTGAAACAGCAATTGAAAAATCAATAAATAATACTACAATTATCGTTGGCAAAGACATAGATCTATTGGTACTTCTCATAGCACGCGCACAAATACTTGATGAACCTACATTCATTTTTTCAAACAGGAAAAAACAATGTTGAAACAGAAATATACTCGACTGAGAGCCTCAATAAGTATCCACACTGCGAGAAAAATATTCTGTTTCTACATGCTATGGCCGGATGTGACACAACTACAACACTTTTTGGGAAAGGAAAAATTAAAGTCATGAAGATGTTTGAAAAAAGACCCGATTTACACAATTCTGCAGAAATATTTCAAAAAGAAAATTGCGCTCGAGATGTCCTTGTCAATGCTGAAATACATTTTCTACTAGCAATGTACGATGCTCCAAAATCAGAAAATTCAATTGACAATTACAGATACTGCAGCTTTGCTAAACTAACAAGACAAAGCACAGCTGTGAAATTTCAATTATTACCACCCATTTCTTCAGCAGCTTAACAGCATATCTATCGAGTCTATTATCAAATACAAACCTGGCTAGGAAAAGAAATTCATTCAGAACAGTGGGGTTGGGAGTTGAAAAATAATATATTACAACCAATAACAACTTTATTGCCACCAGCACCCGATGATCTACTAAACACAATCTTTTGTAATTGTACAAATGGTTGTGGCGGCAAATGTGGATGTAAAAAAATTAGATTGAGATGTTCTAAAGCTTGTGGACATTGTCGTGGTCAGTCATGCTTAAACGCAGAGTCCACTAGTGAAGAAAATGATGAAGATGTTGATTTTACAATGTACAAATGAAAAATTATTGAGCAAGAAATAAAAAAAACCTTTTATTACAGTTACTAGATTATGCCTACGGGGGAAACCATGTGAAAAAATGCGCCTTGCATTCTACTTTAAAGGTGGTGCGGAAACGAGTGCATCATCATAATGACGTTATTTTTTACAACTCTGCTGTCCTCCCCTTCCTTTACATCACTCCCAAACTGTCAGATTACTGGAATATACACTTTTTATCTTACCTTAATCTGACGCGCTCGAGAATTTCGTATGATCTTTTTTTTTACTTATCTGATCCTTCATCCTTCACGGGCGGCCTTATATATGGGGCTCATATTCGGTGGAGGTACTTAACCGAGTCCAAGGTATCCCCCTGTAAATTAATCTGCCGCGCTTTAGTAAATCCCGAAATCCCCGGTATATTCAGTGTTGCCCTGCAAACATTCAAATCAAATTATGGTAAGATTTTGGTAGGTGGTAGAAAATCACATCGGTTCTTTCAAAGCCTGGCTCTTTCATACACACTCTCCCCTAGCCCATGAAATTTGAATTTTCAGAACAGTCCACGTATATGTGATGAAAAGCAACACTTGTGAAAATACTTAATTACATTAAACGACATCTGTTTAAATATTCTGAATTGATTTCCATCATCGCATTCCTAACTATTAATTCCATTTTGGGAACTGTTTTGATATGAGATATTTGCGAATATAATGAATAATGAAAATAAAAATAATATTTACTGAACATTCACATAACGTTAATTGAAAAGTGTTTTAACTGGTTGAATTCATCAACTATTATAGAATAATTCGAAATCATATTTTATCAAAAAATATTCTACAAGGAATAACTAACAAATGTACTTCCGTTTTTAAGTCCCCAACTATGTTTTGTGTTCTGGATTTCAGGTAATTGTGCAATTGTACATAATTGTACAATTGCACAATTACCTGAAACCTGAAACCTTTGTTTATATGTTCGTTTCGTGAAAACTCAAAAATATTTTTGTTGGTTGTTTCATAACATTCTCATCATACAAAGTAAAATTCATCAGTCTGAGTCTTACTGTCAGATGCTGCTTCTTGATGTTGATATGGATAGCTAGAAGAATTATGAATGATTATGTCCGTGTGGACTGGTTAACGAAAAACTGAATATTCGTATTTATTCTCTCTACATTTACCAAGGACAGCCAAGAAAATGGTTCGAAAAATTTTGTTGACTGGCCATATGGAATAGTCATTTTATTGAATCAACATTCGAATGAAATTTGAAAAGCGTGAGATATTTCAAGCAGCAGTGGAAATGGATAATTCTAGACATTCCAACCAGAACTGAATATTCTGAGATATATTTCATCAGTTTGGACTCCCATTGACTAATATGATATAAATTGATTTGAAATCCCTGAAAAAAATCTGTAAAAATATTAAAAAGATTAACCGAAAAAATAACAATGTTATTAAACAAAAAACTTAAATCACAATGAAATAACATACAAGCAACAATAAAAAATAAATAATGAAATATTAATCCAAGCTAAAAAATTTAAAGTATTATTAACAAAAAATCAATAATAAAAATTAAAAGATTCCAAACCATGTTACGTGTGACGTTTCGATTGTTAGTATTCACAATAGTCTTCGGGTGATAACTGGACTTATTCCTTCAAAGTTATCACCCGAAGACTATTGTGAATGTTAACAATCGAAACGTCGTGACGTAACTTGGTTTGGACTCTTTCGATTCTGAGATGTTCATCAACTAATCGAATGAAAGAAGGGGAAAATGAATATTATCAACAACGAAATTGCTAAGTTATTGAGTATATTCAACTCTCCACTACGACCCACGAGAGTTCATTTTGACTAAGACCCATTCAATCTCAACCGAAAGAATCCAGTTTCTTAACGAAGTTGATCACTTATTCGTTGAATGATATCACGGTCAGCTGACAGGAGTGAGACTCTGCCAAATGCTGAAAACCTGATCCACAGGTTATGTGTCTGTTCCCATGGCCTAAAATTTCAGTATGAAGAATAGTCCATTCCAAGGTTGACAAACTCTAGTACCTTTTTCTTATTCTAGTAAGAACTCTCCACCACAACCCACGAGAGTTCATTTTGACTAAGACCCATTCAATCTCAACCGAAAGAATTCAGTTTCTTAACGAAGTTGATCACTTATTTGTTGAATGATTTCACAGGTCAGCTGGCAGAAGTGAGACTCTGCCAAATGCTGAAAACCTGATCCACAGGTTATGTGTCTGTTTCCATGGCCTAAAATTTCAGTATGAAGAATAGTCCATTCTCTGTTATTCCACCAAAATATGTTAATGTTACAAATTTCTCGATTTCTGATTGTTTGATGTAGGGGTATATTATTCTGTACGTAAACTTGAGGTTTTCAAACTAACTTCTGAATTTTGTCTGCGTTGGAACCATCCTACCTCTACAATTATCTTAATTTTGTTAGCAGACAAAGGTAACGAGAATGCTCCGTGAAATATTGAATTGTAGGATGCTAATTTATGAACGTCGGGATGGAAAGAATTCCTTGGGATTGTAATGTCTGTTCAGATTGGTTTCCTGAACACATTGAACTAAAATTCATTACGAATGTGTGTAATGATTAGTTCTAATAAATCAATCTGTTTTTCATCTCTGTTACGAGTGCATCTATTAAGATCTTTCATAAATGTTATAAATTGATTCAGCTCTCGTGTAGTACCTCTGAAACAGGCGAGAATATTGTCTACATATCTAAACCAAAAATGAATATGTTTTAACCCAGATCGGAATTTATTATAGTGGTATCCAAGGGGTTCATAAATATGTCTTCTAAAAAGGGACTTGAGGGGTGAATCCATTGGTGAACCTCAATCCTGTTTCAATAAAAATGTTTATAAACATTGCTATTTTTTTCTATTGATGAAACTGCTCATAGCACGTGATGTCAATAACAACACCTTCCTTTCCATTTCAGAACTTCACAAGCCGACAACTTTATGAGACTACAATTTGGCGCCAAATTGTGAGATCTGGTGTTGCCAATTTTCAGGAAATATAATCATGCAGGAATGATATTCGATGTATATAATAATTAAAGTTCAATTGAAATCCGAGATCAAAAGATTACATTTGTTATTTTATCAAAATTTTTAAATTCCAAATGAAGTTCGGACCCTTTTTATCCTATCAATCCTATTGACCCCTTTTCACAGTAGTTAACTATATATTTTTAATGAAGAAAAGAGAATTGAAACTTGCTATGTTTTTTACCACTTTATTTGTAACTAACGTTACTGCAGTTTCGTCCTCTATAAGTCACTTTCAATGGTTTATCACATAAGCCCTCATATAGCACCCCTGTAGGTAATAATAGAGATATTTGGCTTGATTGAGTACCTGAATGCACAATTTACAATGCGGATGTGCTAATTTGAAAACCAGTGAGTAAACTAAATCAATTTGATCATTTAACAGGTTGCACCCACAATGTTTATGCTCGTGAATTTCAACGGATTCTAATTAATTGAGTTTGCAACGGAATCAGAGAAACGGAGAATTACCAACATGAACCCCTCTTGCCCTTAACTATATGGCCTGATAAAAACACATAAAGAGGATAACCCATAAGACCGGTAGTTTCGTATATAAGTAGTCCGGTAAGAGAATTAGAAATACGTCTTAACAAGTTGTTTAAAAATATTACCAATTTCATCTCACAGCATTAAAAATTCACTGACTTCAGTAGAAAACATAGGAAACCAAACAACGCCACATAATTCAATTCTAGTTTCATTCGATGTGAAGAGTATGTTCTCCAACATACCGTACACCGAGTGTAAGACATATTAGATCAAGCCAAAGTAGACCATATCACTTCCTTTGAAGTTTCAACAGCTTATGATGTGTGCCTAAATACCTACAGAGCTACCTACAGTTCAACAACAACTTTTATAAACAGAATTCAGGTTTACCAATGGGCTCACCCCTTAGTCAACTTTTAGCAGACATAGTTATGAACAACTTGGAGACCACTATAGTCAATTACGACCTGGGTAAAAAACATATTCATTTTTGGTACAGATATGCGGTACTACACGACAGCTGAACCCATTTATGACATTCATGAATAATCTCAATAGCAACATTCAGTTCATACTCGAAACAGAGAGAGAGAAACAGATAAATTCCTTAGACCTGACCATTACACACAATCAGAATAAATTTGAGTTCAATGTTTTCAAAAAACCTAGCTATACAAACAATACCATCCCAAGCGATTCTTTCCATCCAGATAGTCAATAATTAGCAGCCTACAATTCAATATTGCACACAGCATTCTCACTGCCTTTGTCTGCTAACAATCTAGCTAGGAAAATTAATATAATTACACAGACAGGTTATAATAATGGTTTCAACGCAGATACTATACAGAAGTTGGTCAGAAATTAAAACCGTAAATTCACTTACTGATTAATATACCCTCAGGTCAAACAACCAGAAATCAAGAAATGGGTAACTCTAACATATTGGAATAAGAACAGAGATAATTGCAGGTTTCTTCATATAAAACAATGTGGAAGTGGCATTCAGACCACATGCCAGGTTATCTGATTTCCTTTTCAATACGAAAGATATGGTGGACAAGTTGGAGAAATCTGGAGTTTATAAGTTCAAGTGTCCGGAGTGTAATGGTGTTTATGTGGGACAATGCGGTCGAAATTTTCAAAAACGATATGCTGAACATGAAAGGTCCTTCAGACTAGAAAAAATGATTCGACGTTTTCAAACCATTCCTTGGCATGCAACCCGAATCTAAACGATACGGAAATTTTGCACTATGCAAGAAAGGGTAACAAACTCAATTATTCAGAATCTTTGGAAATTCACGAACATAAACATTGCGGGGGCAACCGGCTTACTCACCGGTTCTCAAATTGGCACATCCGCATTGTAAATTGTAAATTCAGGTACCCAATCAAACCAAGTACCTCTATAATGTAGGTAGGTAATAATAATTATTACCTACGGGGGAGGTATATAAGGGCTATGTAATAAACCATTGTTAGTTCAATGTATAAGTTTTAAAATGTCCTTAAAGGACGAAACTGCACTAACGTTAGTTACAAATAAAAGTGGTAAAAAACATAGAAAGTTTCAATTCAATTCATTATAGTTTCCTACCACGTAGTAACGGCTACATCCATCAATTTATTGTATATTTTTACCTGATCAGTTGTACTATTCAGCACTAATTTCTAATCATATCATTTTCTAATTCCGATAATACGCCCAACAGCTCTTCAGTCAAACCGTATAGCATTAACACAAAACCCACACTCTGGGGAAATATGGATACTCAAAGTGCCTGAAAACAATTTAAATTATACAAAGCTCAACGGTAATATTATGCAGTGGTGCATCATCTGGTTCGAATGTTCTAAACACATTAGGTAACTATTTATTGTTCCTATTATGCATTTAATCTAACAGTCCATGGAAGATTTAATAGGCCAATAATTTCCTTGTTGGATGTTCACTGACCCGTGTGATGATTCTATCGAAACACGCGAGTGGAAAGCATGTTCTACACTCTGTAAGGGTAAATCATCTCATCTCATACTGGTTATGATTAGTGGCGATTACAATTGAATTCGGTACGGAAGTGAACCTTGTTTTTAATTTATAATTATTATTAATTAATGAAAATATATCAATTTGTTCCATCTTAGGAGGAAAAAATTATATACTGTTGATAATAAACAGGAAGTCTACCAAATAAATGGGGCAGTTATGTGGAACGATTAAAATTATTTCTTGCAGCGAACTCGATCACAAATGAAGAATAGTAACATGCAGATTTCCCCGCTTTCTATTTCATTTGCTTTCGATATTAATAATTAATTCATTTCATTATGTCAGTGAAATTTTTTCATATTATTTGATGACGCCGATAGAGATCGTTCTGCTTTTTTCGCGATGACAATTCGTATAAACATTCATACGGGTAGTTAATTTGATCCCGTTTCATTAGAGAAATAGACACTATTTTATAGTGTCGTATTGCAAAGGTTGCCTTGCCATATTTTTTGTTTTTAAAAGCAATGAAGTTTTTGTTTCGAGTTTTAATCAGTTCTCACTCAGATGTGAGAATCAGAAATTTCACTGGAATCTGTACAACATCTACATATTAGCTGTGTTCACTATGTTTGTCATATTGACAAAAACGAAACTATATATATATATATATATATATATATATATATATATATATATATATATATATATATATCATCTGTATCAAAAGAAAGTGGTGTTGGTTACACTATTCATAACATAAGAACGGATGAACCGATTTGGCTAAAAATTGGTGGAGAGGTAGCTTAGAACAAGGAGAGGGACATAGGATACTTTTTATCCTGTTCGACCGCGTTTCCGTGAATTCACCAAGAAGTCACTATAAAACTTAGACAAGAGAAGCTATAAAAAGTGGTATGGCAAAAACGCATCTGACACGGAATAACAAAAAAGGTAAATGACAGCTAAACGTAATTTTGTCAATAGTTGAGTATGGTGAAAAATTTGACAATTATAAACACTATAACTCAAGAACGAATGAACCGATTTGGCTGAAAATTGATGAAGAGGTAGCTTAGAACAAGGAGAGGGACATAGGATACTTTTTATCCCGTTTGACCGCGTTTCCGTGAAGTCACCAAGAAGTCTCTATAAAACGTGGTATAGCAAAAACGCATCTAAGATGGAATAACAAAAAAAGGTGAATGACAGCTAAACATGATTTTGTCAATGGTTAAAAAGATTTCTCTGAGCAATTGCCGACTATCGGCAATGGTCGAGTACCGGATGATATCATTGGAACAATGTATTCATTCAAATCAATTGACTGTGTAACAAATGAAGATGAAGCCACCAACTATCCAATTGAATTTTTAAACACCTTGGATGTGCCTGGGTTACCACCGTACAATTTACGCCTGAAGGTTGACTCCGTAGTAATCATGCTTCGAAACATAAAACCACCAAAAATTTGCAACGGTACACGTTTGGTGGCGAGTAAATTTATGAACAATGTGATTTACGCGACGATACTCAAAGGAAAATTCGAAGGTGAGGAAGTTCTCATTCTGAGGATCCCGGTGCACCCAACCGATATGCCGTTTGATTTTGAAAGACTTCGATTTCCAATTCTTCTTGGATTCGCCATGACCATTAACGAATCACAAGGCCACTCCTTGAAAGTTTGTGGTCTGAATCTGGAAAATCAATGTTTTTCACATGGTCAACTATTTGTGGCATGTTCACGGGTCGTAAGACCATCTGCGTTGTTTATACTTGCGCCTGATAATAAAACAAAAAATGTCGTGTATCACAAGGTGCTTAACTGAAGAATGCAACCTAATAAAGACTAATTGATATACTTGATTAATGAAAAAATTAAATTGATAAAATCAAAAATGTGCTTTTTTATTGCCTCTAAGGCGGAACGAAGTTCGTAGGGTCAGCTAGTAGTATAATAATAACCAAGAACAATTATTGTGAAAATGACTGTCATAAGTCAAAGTCATAGCCAACTAGAAAAGCACATACCGTGCGTCCTCGCACGCATCAACTTGTAACATTCTACAAGTATATTTGATTCTACCAGGAGCGGTTTATATCAGAAAAACGCGACGGACTGTGGTTCGAACTTCTTTCCCCAAGAAATGTTTTATTTGAAGGACTGCGTTTATGTGGGAGAAAGTATTTCCAAATGGATTCAATGTCAAGCGATTCAAATCCAAAGTGAACCGCTACTTTCGCACAGGCATCGCTCTTAAAGTGTCTCAAGGAGTTTGCTCTAGCGCTTGTGTTTTGTGTTAACAAAAAATACATGGAAAATTTTTTTTTCAAATAAATATGATCTTTTTTTTTCTTATAAAATAGCGACTTTTGTTGAAATTAGATCCATGGAGTCTTTCGATTTCTACAAGTTTTGCTGGTTTTGGTAGATTTGTGTCAAGTAGATATATAAATATGAACAACTTTCTCAAAGACATCAAAATGCCAGTGAAGGCCAACCTTAATGCAGATGACCTAGTCTTGTACGCTAGTGGAAAAAATACCAAAACAATATGCAACCTTCTACAGCAAGCAATAAGCAGCTCACAAACATGGTCCCGACACTTAGGATTCTGCTTTTCTTCTAGCAAATCTAAAGGTATGATCTTTTCAAAACGAACTGATGACAGCATTCCAGTCCTCACTCTGAACGGGAAGCAGTTGAGTTTCACTGATAGTATTGAATTTTTTGGTCTGATTTTTGATAACAAAATTAAGTGGGATCATCAAATGGAAGGTCTTGCACGAATGGTCTCAATTTAATGAGGGTTCTAGCCAATACTTACAGAAAATACAATTTTGTTGAACCTCTATCGAACCTTAGTATGACCAAAACTAGAGTATGGATCCATAGTCTTTTCAACAGCAAAGAAATCTGTTCTGAAAGCGATTGACGTCATTCATCATACAACCATTAGAATTGCTATGGGGGTATTTTGTACCAGTCCGGTAGAGAGCCTATTTGTAGAAGCAGGAGAACAACCCCTCGAGCTCCGTTGCCAATACCTAACATTGAAGTATGCTGCCAGAATATCAGCCAATACATACAATCCTATATATCAAAATACCTCCTCAAACCGATAGGCACGCATTTTCCCACAAAACAAAGCCATACCCACACCACTATATGCCCAAATTAATAAAATCTTTACTGCCTCATTCAACTTCCGTAACACCTATCCTATTAACATCCAAATTCCACCTCCCTGGACGATTGATCTTTTCAAGTGCAATATTCAATTGATCGCTCTTTCGAAGCATAGTACACCGTTAGCTGTTATACAGAAATCATTCTCAGAGTTAGTCGCCTCAAAATACCAATCTTTCAACCAAATGTATACAGAGGCTTCCAAAACAAATGATGGGGTTGGTGCAGCAGTTATAACGAACACGACAAATTATACTGACCGCCTACCACCTACTTCCAGTATCTCCACAGCTGAACTTCACGCCATTAAAACTGCTCTAGCACACTGCAATAGAACCGAAGGCAACTCCGTGATATTCACGGACTCGCTTAGTTCAATACAAAGACTTCAACAACTATACCCCAAAAATACCATTCTTCTTCGAATCAAAAGATAACTTGTAGAAGTAACCAACAACAAAAAAAGAGTGAGAATAGTCTGGGTACCATCTCACGCAGGCATTAAAGGCAACGAAATCGCTGACGCAGAAGCTAAAGCTTCCATTACATATCCAGGAACATATCAAAACTCTCAGGTTCCACACGAAGATCTATAAGCGACATGAAAAAAATTATATTCAAACGATGGAAAGAACGGTGGAGCTTCTTAACCCCCAATGAACTCAGAGATATCAATCCAAACCTAGTTATTAACAACTACCGCCCTCTCAGTCGTAGACATCAAGTAATTCTCACCCGACTACGTGGCTACACCTGGTATACTCACCTACATCTAATCAAGAAAGAAACACCCAGATCAACTGCAACGTTGATCTATGTGTTAAGCACATTATCATGGAATGTCCCAGCTACCAGCTACCTAGATATCAAGAATATAGACTCACTGTTGTGTTTTTTGAAATGTATCAACATTTCTGATATGATAAAGAATATAAAACACCTTATTGTCCCACCGCTAATAACCTAGCTGGTTGATGCGGTATAAATGAAATGAAAAAAAATATATGAATGGAGATTTTGTTCATGATACCCGAAGTATCTGTTCATAGCCTTCGATACTTCGCGAATGTTTACATATTTGAGAACAGTTTCCTGATTTATAACTGATGTCGAATTTATATTGTTTGCCTGACGTGCCAAAACTTGACTTTCTGCGTGAAATTTATTACTAAAAGATTACATACGGTTTGAAAACCGTTTGTACTGATAATATTAGTTATATGTTTTGTTCAAGACCGTTTTTATGTATTATGAAGAGATTATAAAAATTAGTATAGGTGAATCGTTGTAAAATCATAATTTTTTGACTATTTTCAGTTTTGTAGCATTTCACTGAAATAGTCAGGTAATAGAATAGAAGGGTAGAGTTTTATTTTTCAATGTATTACAATAAAAATAAAAAAACAAGTAAACAGTAAACAGTTTCAATTGAAAGAGAAGTCTGAAGTTTTTCTCGAGTGATAAAATTTATATCTTTCGGTGAAATTTGATAAACTTGGTTTGAAATTGTCCGTCTATGATTGTATTGAATTTTCGTAACTCTTACTTTCTGATTCACTAGGAAGGCACAGATCTTGTATCTATATCTATATTAATATATATCTGAAAGTTTGCGAGGATGGATGTATGTATGTCTGTATTTTTTTCTTTTCCAATTGATTCGACCGTTACTTGACGGAGATCCATAGTAATTTAAGAAACTACATTTCACGATTTGATCTTCACAAACTTTATTTGAAAAATATATATCTCATCTTTCGCTAACACAGTAACTTCATCAAGTGATTGAATACTTCAAGTTGCTTCTTACAGTAATATTTATATACTACAGGTAACCATGATTGAGACTACCTCAAAAAAAAAAAAACTAAACCTCTACCTAAAGTACCCCTTTAATTATGATCACCTGAAGCATATTACCGCACATCTACATCAATAATAATTCTTTCTCGGTTTCTAAGAAAACAAGTTCAATAATGGTGATATATTTCAAATCCAGTCGGTCATTCATTAGATTGTTTGAAGTTTTAAGTTTATTAATTTCCATCGCTTCCAAATGAATCAGTTTCAAACCTTTATTTTCTATGTGCAAAATTTCGAACTCTTCGTTGAAGAAATGATTTTCTTCTAGAAGATCATTTGACTATGTTGAATCTGTTTTTTCATTTACATAGCTCATTTGATGCTCCTGGATTCGATTCCTGAATGTTCTGCCAGTTTGACGAATATGTACTTCAGGACATGTTCTACACTTTAATTTATATACTCCTGATTTCTCAAATTTGAATGTTTTGCCTATATTATTTTTAAATAACTTTCCCAACGGAATTGGAATTAGCCGCGGTGGTAGTGCGCCCGATTCACGATCGGATTCCTGCCTCGACCAGATATTCTTCTCGAGAGAATTTATCTGGTTGAAGCTGGGATGATTCTGCAACCGTGTTAGGAATCACACGTTAAAAGGTAAGACCTCGTTAGTCCTTAGCTCGCACAAGTTTCTCAACTTCTGAGAGTTGTCGTTCGTATGGGGGGTGACAGCTGATTAACGGAAAAACAGACTTTAAACCAATTTTTTTTAACGTATCACTTGTTCGATATGCAATTTCAATATCTCGTTTCCTCAAAAATGAAGGCACTTTTTCCTTTGTTTGTTCAAAATATGTTGAAGTTCTTCAATTTTGATAATCTATTTTCCTATTGATAAGATAGATAATCAAAATTATAGAGCTTACACGTATTTGGACAAACAACGGAAAAAGTGCCTTCACAAGTTATACGCTGAGAAAGTTAGTTAAAAATAATAAAGTCAAAACTTCCAAATTCGAGAAATCAGGAGTAAATGAATTAAAGTGTGAAACGTGTGCCAAGGTATATATTGGTCAAACTGGCAGAACATTTAGGAATGGAATCCAGGAACATCATATGTGCTATGTAAATAAGAAATCAAATTCAACATATTCAAACCATCTTCTAGAAGAAAATCATATCTTCAACGAAGAGTTCGAAATCATGTATAATAAAGTTTGAAACTGAATCATTTGAAAGCAATGGAAATTAATAAACTGAAAAATTCAAACATTCTAATGATTGACCAATTGGATTTGAATAGATCACCATTATTGAACTCGTTTTCTTAAAAACCGAGGAAGAATTATTATTGATCTAGATGTGAGGTAATATGCTTCAGGTGAATATAATTGAAGAGGTACCTTAGGTAGAGGTTTAGGTAATTTAAGTAGTCTCAATTATGGTTACCTGTAGTATATAAATATTAGTGTAAGAAGTAACTTGAAGTATTCAATCACTTGATGAAGCTACTGTGACGCGAAACTTGTTATGATATATATTTTTCACATAAAGTTTGTGGAGATCAAATCGTGAGGTGTAGTTTGTATGTTTGTGGCTCTTTCACGCCTAAACGACTCGACGGATTTAGATGAAACTTTCAATAAAGACAGCTTATACATCAGAATAACATATAGGCTACAATTCACAGAGATTTTGTGTTATTTTGGTTATAATATAACGATAAGTATTGAGTAAGTCGAAAAAATTCTTTCTCCCTGAAAGCTATCTTGGCGTGCACTGCCTATACTGTTGAATGAAAGTTGGCGATAGCATATATGTACCTCCTATGTGGTAGCCCCTATATGCAAAATACTGAGCCGTAAATACAAATGAATTAGATACTTTTTACAATGCACATTTCAGAATATCTGTCAAATTCTTACGAAAATTGGGACAACTGTAATTTTGAGTATTCAATATAGATAATTTTTTTCTTTTACGAATGGACGAATTATTTAAAAAGTGATCACCATAAGATTGTCTTGGCGCAACGCAGTGAGCCATTACACATCGCGTATACTGTAAGACGACAGGAGGACGATGCGCGGGGGTAGAGAGGCGGTCTAAGCAATGAAGCGCTATCGCCGAGAATGCGACCCGAACACGCAGAAATATAAATAACTAGCTGTTGTCCGCTTCTATATCAACGTAGAGCTGAAGCTACTGAACCTAGAATCTTAAAATATGCAGGCAGGATCTTTGTATGGCGTAAACAAGCATCAAGAAAGGGAATCAGGTATTTTCACCCCCAAGGAGCAAAATAGGGGTTCAAAGATTGCGTTGAATTTCGTCAGTTTCGAAGGTGGAAACCTGAAGTTTTGGATTGAAAAAAAAAATTTTAACTATTTGTTTGGGATGATCTGTCACGAAATTTAATGTTACAAACCAGATTCTACACGGACGAAACCGCGGCAACAACATCTTCATTCAGGAGGTTGAGCAATGTGGCCCATATCCCATTCTAGTCGCCACTGTGGTATACTTCTGTAATCTACCAGAAATGAAGCTTCTATATAGATTGCTACTCCTTCAAAGAATGTCTACGGCACACTGACTAATTGACAATTCGCTGACAGTAAGATTAATCACAGAAGAAACTTTTTTCCTCATCATCATCTGTTCTCAATTTCAAGTTGAAAACACAAAATGAAATTGTGGACGGATTTGTTACTGGAAAAGTCGAGTATTCAGAAAAATTAAGCATACTGTTAGTAGATGTGAGTGAAGAGCATGGTAAGCGATTCCACCAAGATATTAAGGAGACGGAAAAAAGGTACCAGGAAAGATGGGGTGTCTTGATGATGGCATACCTTCCAGATGCTTCATACAGACAAAAATATACCAAATGGAGTCTCACTGAGAAAAAGGAATGTGTTCAGTGCCTACCACTGAATTTATTCCAGATGAAAGAATTATACGCAATTATGAATCTGAAAAAAATAGTCTTTTATCTTTCATTTTGAGACGTTGTTCAACATATGTACCTAAATTTTCAGAAAACGTAATGTACTATGACAACACCAAAGTCATTTTCGAATTCAGCACATCCTAGAACATAAGAATTATGCAAAGAAAACAAAACAGCTTTGAATATTTTTTCGCAGACTTCTGTTATTTCTTTGGCATACTCAATCACATGCTCTCTTATAAAATTCAACAAGCTACAATTGATATAAAGTTACAATAAAATACTTGCATCACCACTGTATAAATTGTGTTACTCTTTCAGTATCTTTTTCAAAAATCAGTTTCAACTTCACTGTCATTCATACATTTATTCCAACTTTGAGTGAATGTTGGGGAGCTTATCTGATCCAGTATTAACAAGTGAATATCCACTCCAGTGATCTGAATAGCGCAGTAGCATTTTCGAAAGAGTGAAGGATACATCTTGGAATGTTTGCAAAAGCTTGGGACTGGGCAACTCCCATTCCAGAAAATTAGATTATGTGTATGGGGCCATAGGCGCACAGCCCTGTTATCTTCATACAAAAAATGTAGGAAACTTCGAAATGGAGACAACTTGATAATAAACTCTTCAAAAATATGTGGAAATCATGCACACAAGTTTCTTTCGAATTCAAACTGGAAGAAAACGCTCATTTGAGACATCTGTTTTCAAATATGTATATGAAAATTCCAGTTTGAAAAATCATGAGGATACATCGTATAGCAGTCTTATGAATTCCATTGAATTCCATAACGAAGCTTTGGAGTAAAAACTGAATAGGTAAAAATGATTTTTGTGTAATTTCATGTTCATATTTTGTTTGAAAAAAAGTGCTTTCCCATATTTTTGAAAGTTTTTCACATCATTGGTATGAAGATGGAGAAGAATAAATGCAAGAAACGTTTTCCCAAAAATGTGAAATGATACTTCATTGTGAAATTCTCACTAAACACTTCATAAAACCAGGTAACCTGATTTTCGTGAGGCTGCTACGGATAGTGTTTCCGGATCTGAAGCAGGTTCTGATGTTGTACTTGGGCTCAATTCTTCTTATCCTTTCCGATAATCCTCTGAAGTAGGGAAGTGCAAGCACTGCTAGTGACGGTTTCTCTTCCTTGCGAGGTTTCTGCTGTCTTTTAGCCAAAGTCTCTTCCACCATCGCTTTGGAGTAGCCATTCCGTAACCAGCCCGAAAGCACGGTCTTGATGATTCCTTTTTCAGTCGATTGATGGTGGTTTGATTCGTGGTTCAGATGCTGTCCAGTGTGTGGGTTTTCGGTATACAGTAACGTTTTTTGTGAATATCTCACAATGAATTGTTATGATTCATGGATTTTCATCAATGCAGAGCGCAATCATAACAGTTCTACTTACTGGGCTCATTTAACAAATTTTTTTATTTCATAATTTGAAAGTTTATGTTTCAAATAGTACATCTGCAAAAAATCTGAATTTTCACTCTTTATCTTCCCCCTCAAATTAATTGTTGAATGTGGTGTTCACCAAAACGGGGCGTGGTCAAGCTTGATGTCACATCAGTCGACTCGGCGACAAGGGAGTGCTGACGGATACGCAGCCGTATGCTAAAGCCGTAGAAAGCAAGTTGTGTGTTGTATACTGCAGTGTGTCAACTGCGTGAATATGAGTAGTGATAAAAAATTACGTTACAAGTATTGCATCGTTCCTAAATACAATAATTCTTCGGTAACTGTACCAGACAAAATTTTTATTTTACTATTACGAAAGTTATGGCAGCGCGCTATGCGGAGGACCGACTTTGTATCTGTCAAGGGGATGTATTTTGCTGCGAAGATCATTTTAATGTAACTATGAATGATAATGATTAATAAAAAAAATACTTTACTTTGAGCACTACTTTGAATTTTAGGTTGAAAGACTCAGAAAATTACACGTATATCAATACCATGAAAGTGGAAAACATTATATTGAAATCAGACATAATTCCGCATATATTTGATTGCCAGATTGATAGACCGACGGCCAATACATCTAAAGCACCGTTTGTTCAAAAAAAGGAAAAACAAATTTTGTTGAATACTTGTAATGAAGATATGACTGAAAATAAAATCATGTGTGATGAAGCAGGTACACAGGAAAAGACCTTTGATGTTGGAATTCAAGTTAATAAACAGGTTTTTCGAAGATCAAAAGCTAAACAGACCGTAAATATTATATACCACCGAAAAAGAAATAGTTCTAAAAATATAGAAAATACAGAAAGTATTGGAAAAAATTACTACTAAGTTCCCCCGAGGACAGTGAGAGTTTGAGTACATCACATATCACATCAGCAGATTCTTTTATTTTATATTTACCCTCCATTGCAAATACTAACTGACGCCACTGATCTGTTCTTGAGACTATATTGCAAACGTTGTGAAACGTCCTCCAAGAGAATGAGCTGCTACGTAAATCCATTTCCCTTGACGGTAGTAACCGCTAACTGAAAAACTATGGGATGACGCAGAATCATATCGATAGTGGTTCATACTGATACTGAATAATTCGTGTTATCTGTTTAGTCAGATATTTTTTTGGGCTACGGAGTACGTATTATTCAAGCGAAGAACAATTTGTTGTAGTTAAATTATTGAACATCAGTTTAGAATTAATTTAATTTGGGATTGAATCAATCATAACTGCATCACGAACTCTAGCGTAGATATTAACGTCGTTTGGAATATTTTAAATATGCCATGATGAAACCTCTGGTAATCTGAGTCACGCGAAATAATCTTTTCTTAAAATTTTTGATGAGAAAGACAATAAATAGTATTGCATCACTTGTCTCTGAGAGGGCTCTAAAAACTTTTTTTCAAATATAAAGATGCAGCTTGTAATAACTCGTTTAATAGATATTTCGATTGTCTCTCTAATACTTTATCACTCTTGGAAATCGAATTAGGTGTTTCCGATTAATCAGAAGTTTCTGAGAATCCACAAACAAACTATAAATATCATAATTTCAAGAAAAAATATCAGTTCATTTCAATAATTGTTGAAAATTTTTATCATTCACCCCCTGACAATAATGAAGTCTATTTACACATTTCTTTCTTACATTATGAAATATTTCAGGAGTGAAATGTGCCTGAAATGAATTATGATTGTGTACTCAGATATCCCGTTTTTCTTCAAACACATCTAGAGGCTTCATATCAGGTGATCTAGTGGGCTCATCAGATGGATAACGTTCGATTTGGAAAATTTTCAAATTTAAATGGAATACAACCAACACTAGGTTTCGGCTAGACGAGGTATCTCTTCATTACGACGAGCTCTTTTGAAAGAGGCTAGATGACAGTCATCCAATTCACTGGGTAGCTGAACGCCTGCGATTTTCAAGATAATTGGTGAAATCTAAAGTTCACATTTCATAATCGCAGTCTGCTCCAGAGCTCATGGTCATAATAAATAATAATAATAATGATAATAAGACCTTGGCTTATCAAAGCGCCTGACTTTCGCTTCCCTCATCATGGCTTGCCAGGATGGTGTCTTCAATACCTCAGTCTACCGCAGTCACGTGATGGGTATATCATACGTATCTTACCAGAGGAACAAACAAATTTGTTCAACCGATAATGAGCAAGTCAGTAGGCCAGAAAAGTCATCAATTTTTGGGTCCAAGGGCTTTCAACACTCTTCCTGATGAAATAAAAATTCAACAATCAATATCAAAATTCAAAAGAGAGTTGAAAACATATCATGTATATCAGAGGAACCGGAAAGCGATCTACCAAATAATTGAAAAAAATTGAAAAATAACATCTTACAGCAAAAGTAGTACACAAATATATAGAATATTTTCTATGTACCCCGGTTTCATTCGTTCTGTTCGACTGTTGATTCTTTTGTAAAAGTTTCAGTTTGGATCTAATTACACCTTCTCCATCAAATTTGATTATTAACAACATATTAATAGATATTTCAATACATTTTATTTCATGATTGAGATATTTCAATGTCATTGTGAAAATGTAATATTTCAATTATTATTATTATTTATGTGTTATTTTTAATGTTATTATCTGTCATATTTATGTGATCACGCACAAGTCACTTCTGTGACTTTTGTGATATTGTCTGTTTGTTCAACTAAATTCTCTATCAAATGTATATAATGATATATCTGTGAATAAACATTATTATTATTATTATTATTTTTTTTTTTTTCCACCGTAGTGTGCGCTGGTCAGGCCCTATCCCCCGAAGCCCCGATACATTCGGGAGGGCGCGCCAGCATAATCAACCAATGACCACTACCCACGCCGTGGGGTAAGTGATCATTGGGTCCGAGAATCGTGTGCCCTGAGCAAACGCAGTGAGCCAAGAATGACAGCCTTCTGCATCTGTGCGGCTAAGATTTCTGCCTTAGTGCGGCAAGCCGGTATGATTTTGAGATTTGAGAGTAGAGAAGACATCATTCCACCAAGGACTCCAATAATCAGAACGACCATCTTGACAGAGTGATCTGGATAGAGTCTGCGGAGTTCGAAGAGAAAATCTCGATATTTTATCCGTTTTTCCTCCTCTTTTCTGACGATATTCGTCTCGCCAGGAGCTGAAAACTCCACGACAAATATCGTTTTGGCCTGGTGGTCGAGAAGGACTACATCAGGCTTATTAGCTTGTATGAGCCTGAGGATGGGGAACGAATAGTTCCAATAAATTCGGCACTTCTCGTTCCCCACAACGGATTCAATATCCCCCGGAGCGTAAGGCAACACCGGTGTCTCGTCAATACCGTAAGAGTGCCGTAGATGGTAATATAGCACTCTTAGGGCCGCGTTATGTCGATGGATATAGGCCGAGACCGCATATGCTGGACATGCTGATAGTAAGTGCATTAGAGTCTCGGGCGCCTCGCGGCAGGCCCTGCACCTTGTGTCAGGAACCTCTATACCCATCACGCGACTGCGGTAGACTAAGGTGTTGAAGACACCATCCTGGCAAGCCATGATGAACCCCTCAGTTTCCGACTTCAGCCCACTCGACCTGAGAAAAGCGAACGTCAGGCGCTTTGATAAGCCAAGGTCTTCAATATTATTGAAGAAGACCCCATGCATTGGCTCATCCCTGTGTCTCCACAGAAGTAAGGTAATCTCTGCGGCTTTTATCTGAGCTTTTTGCTGAACGGGTTCCAACTCGGTGACAGAGTTATAGTAACCTCGTTCAGAGTCGAAAACTATACCGAGTTCATTATTATTATTATTATTATTATTATTTTTTTTTTTTTTTTTCTTTCACCGTAGTGTGCGCTGGTCAGGCCCTATCCCCCGAAGCCCCGACACATTCGGGAGGGCGCGCCAGTATAATCAACCAATGACCACTCCCCACACCGTGGGGTAAGTGATCATTGGGTCCGAGAATCATGTGCCCTGAGCAAACGCAGTGAGCCAAGAATGACAGCCTTCTGCATCTGTGCGGCTAAGATTTCTGCCTTAGTGCGGCAAGCCGGTATGATTTTTAGATTCGAGAGTAGAGAAGACATCATTCCACCAAGGACTCCAACAATCAGAACGACCATCTTGACAGAGTGATCTGGATAGAGTCTGCGGAGTTCGAAGAGAAAATCTCGATATTTTATCCGTTTTTCCTCCTCTTTTCTGACGATATTCGTCTCGCCAGGAGCTGAAAACTCCACGACAAATATCCTTTTGGTCTGGTGGTCGAGAAGGACTACATCAGGCTTATTAGCTTGTATGAGCCTGAGGGTGGGGAACGAATAGTTCCAATAAATTCGGCACTTCTCGTTCCCCACAACGGATTCAATATCCCCCGGAGCGTAGGGCAACACCGGTGTCTCGTCAATACCGTAAGAGTGCCGTAGATGGTAATATAGCACTCTTAGGGCCGCGTTATGTCGATGGATATAGGCCGAGACCGCATATGCTGGACATGCTGATAGCAAGTGCATTAGGGTCTCAGGCGCCTCGCGGCAGGCCCTGCACCTTGTGTCAGGAACCTCTATACCCATCACGCGACTGCGGTAGACTAAGGTGTTGAAGACACCATCCTGGCAAGCCATAATGAACCCCTCAGTTTCCGACTTCAGCCCACTCGACCTGAGAAAAGCGAACGTCAGGCGCTTTGATAAGCCAAGGTCTTCAATGTTATTGAAGAAGACCCCATGCATTGGCTTATCCCTGTGTCTCCGCAGAAGTAAGGTGGTCTCTGCGGCTTTTATCTGAGCTTTTTGCTGAACGGGTTCCAACTCGGTGACAGAGTTGTAGTCACCTCGTTCAGAGTCGAAAACTATACCGAGTTCATCAGCTGCTCGAGCAGCTGCCCTAAGGAGAAATGCTCCAATTTCCAAATTATTATTATTATTATTATTATTATTATTATTATTATATCGGTTCCTGACACAAGGTGCAGAGCCTGTTGCGAGGCATCCGAAACCCTAATGCACTTGCTATCAGCATGTCCAGCATATACGGTGTCGGCCTATATTCATCGACATAACGTGGCCCTGAGAGTGCTATATTACCATTTACGGCACTCTTACGGTATTGACGAGATATCGGTGTTGCCCTACACTTCGGGAGATATTGAATCCATTGTGTGGAATGAGAATTGCCAAATTTACTGAAACTATCCTTTTCCCACCCTCAGGCTCATACAAGCTAATAAGCCTGATTTAGTCCTTCTCGATAATAGTAGATAACCAGAGCAAGACGATAGGTTAGGTTAGGTTAGGTCCAAAGTGAGTGGGTCTACTCGACCTTCCACCGTAACCAGCAAGGTTTTATTGTGGCTCACTTCTCTTCACACTCGACCAAATAAACCTAGCTTCTCAACGAAGCCGATTAGTTTGTATGGTGAGTGGTCTTTCAGGTCAGATGGTAAAGTACAGATCTGTCGAATTATAAGAACCTGATTTGGTCCCCAACGGGACAGGTACAAAGTATATGCTCTACTGTTTCATCATTTTCCAAACAGAGGCGACACACACTGTCTTCCGACAGTCCAAGTCTATGCACATGGTGATTCAAACGACAGTGACCAGTAAGAAGGCCTGTTAGACATCGTAGTTCATCCCTACTGTAGGGAATCCAATCTCCCAATCATGGAAGATTTTGCCAGAAGTCCATAAATCTTCTTGCCATCAAGGTGTTCAAGCCCAAATCGATGCCAATGACAGGTTCTGGTCTGATGAAGCCGCTTGCGCAGCACCCTTCTTTGCAAGAGAGTCGGCAACTTCATAACCTTCCAGGCCAGTTGGCCAGGAATCCAGACCAGAGACAATCTGTTAAGTCTTCATATCGATAAGAGTCGTTTTGGGCAATTTGCTACCAATTTAGACGTTGCTTGGTAGGAGCCAAGAGCTTCCAACGCCGTTTGACTGTTGGAGAATATTTTTATTGACTCCTGTATGAGGATGGATTTATCCAATCTCTCCGCACACAATTCATTAGCGTAAATTTCAGCTTGAAATACAGTCGCATAAGTTCCTAGGCAGGTAGATATCTCTGTCCTGGGTCTGCGACTAAAAACACCTGCACCAGAACCGGAAGGTTTTTTTGGAACATCTGTGAACCAACAACCATCTGCTCTTAATACTTCCTTCTCCCGGAGGATCCAGTCCTCTCTACTCAGGAATAGTACTCTATAAGACAGTTGACAGTTGGAGGCATGAAGTTAGAGGTCATTTCCAGAATGCTGTGATTTCCAACGTCGACCAGCAGTCTGTTGCACTCTGCATTTAATTTATTTGTGCAATTGGCAATGTGCACAAGTCTAGCCTCTTTCTCCAGAAAAATGTGGAGAGGAGGTAGATCTAGAAGGATCTTCATGGCCGCTGACAGTGTGGTACTGATGGCATCAGTAATAGCCAGACAAGCCTGTCTCTCCACGAAGCTCTCTGACTTACAGATGGCTTGTATAATAAATTCATCAAGCGTTTTCATACTAACGTATAAAGTGTACTGAAAATCTCGTAATAAAGTATTACCTGAATATACTCTGTAATGAACTTGTTAATCAAACTTCATTATTGTCATAACGTGAATGATCACCAATTTGAACATTAACTGGACTGAATTGAAGTTAGATATTTTTTCTTGAAATTTTGATATTCATTGTTTGCTTGTAACTCGTCAAATCCAAATAATAACTACTAATTACTCAGGAACGGCTGATCCAATGTCCAAAAATGACAAAAATGTTGGATGGGGAACTGAACTGACTCTCAAACGAGTCATATAACAAGACCCTCCATTCTAATTTAGCCAGTGTAACAATAATGGTGATCCAAAAGAGATTTTTCAAACAGTATTCAAAAATGAAAATGATGCAAATGTTTGGCAATGAATTTATTGTGGTTTATTGTGTAACAACCTGGAGCAGCACAAAGATTTATCAGGGTTTGTTAACACACTTACAAGAAGTAGGTGGTTCATGATAGAGTCTAATTGCACAGATAGATTTTCAAAAAAAAAATCTTTTATATATAGAACATATTTATACTATGTAGTTATTATATAGATAAATAAAGAGGTTAATTAAAGAAAAACTTGCAAAATATCAAGAATTGTTTCTAGATTGTTTTGTGTTTGAATAAGCTGGCTTGTGGCTCTTGCCCAAAACTGTATATATGCCAAACAGGGAGAATATTTTCCCAAAGAATTGAAGAGCATAGAAAAAAAATTCGAAATAAAAGTCTGTAGCACCATCTCGGATATTATCGAAGACGATGTGGTAGCAATCGAAGTGCTCGCGTTGTTCTCAACACAGTTTATGTGTATACCGCAGTAGTAGACGAAACGTCAGGCATACAAACCTGCAAACCACGGCCAAAAAATCCAAAAATAGCTTCATCACAAATATTGTTTCTCTTATCGAAAAGTACTGAAGATTATACTCTTCACTTAAATTTTGTTCGGCCTCGATGTTTCGTTTCGTTCAGAAGTTAAGGAGCGGGGGAACTATTCACGTCCGCATTGTCAATCATATCAGTCTCAGTTAGTCCCAACATAATTTAAATTAAAATTAAGGTGATTGTGAATGAAATGAATGGAAAGTATTCTTGACATTTTGGTTACTTTGATAATGATTTCAATGAAATCAATATTCACCATCTACATCATCTACAAGTGTCGTGTACTCTGATTGGGAAAAATAAAACGGTGACCGCTTTCTTTTAACATTTATTTATGTATGGCCAGCAACATGACCTCGACAAACCAAAGATAAATCTGTCTCTCAGTATAATGTCTATAACTGCTTCTTCACATTTGTAATTCACAGTCAAATTCCTCACTCTGTGGGATTTTAAACGAAGCAAAAAACTTACATCTTGTCACAAAAAGACTCAGATACCTTAGAATATTCGTCGGATATTTCCGAAAGTTTCTTATACGTTTTGTTTTCAGTTGAACTTGGCAATCACAAATTGTACATCAACTTGTACGCATCTTCATCCAGAGCATTGAGTAAAAGTGCTTTCTGCTTGCGTTCACCAAGTAGTAATTATCTAGCCGTCGTTTACATATTCTTCCCCAGTCACTATCTTGAGCATTGAATTCTCGTATTTGTTCATAATATGATGGATTCTGCATTTTGGAATCTTCAGCAAATGTTTTTTCAATTCCTTCAGATTTGTGGGCTCTGACACTTATTTTAAAGTGTAACATTACTCGTCGCCAGTTGTCGTGTACTCTTATTGCGGAAAATATAACGGTGACCGCTTTCTTTAAACATTTATTTATGTATGGCCAGCAATATGACCTCGAATCGCATTCGGGTTTTTTATACTCTGTCAATTTTTGTAAATTTCTGCCATGACTTTCATTTTTGATTCAGAATAACGAAAGACAAGACTAGATCCTCATAACTTCGATATCATGTGAAAAAGATGATAATACTAGAAAGTCGATCAGTACAAATTTCATTGGTTTTTATGAAAGTGAAACTTATTCACTTCAAAGACTTCATAGCTGTTATGAGTCAATCTTTCTATCGAATACATTTCCAGATATCATCACGGATTGCTGACCCAACAATTTGTTAGTCTTATTGATCATTACTTCAATTTCATCTATCAACCCCAAACCTGCAAGAGAAATACAAATCTGTTTTTTTTACCAGAAGTTATATCGTAGAATGCTTTAATATGTCAAGGAACAAGTAAAATGGTGAGAAAGAAAAGTTTTGGGCTTTCTAACTTTTGTTTTGTTTTGTCACAAAAAAAAACTGATTTCAACAACTACACCCGATTCAAAACTATATACAACTGTTCATTGAAGGAAGCAAAAAAGACAGCTTATGATCGATATATTACTTTAGCTGAAAACAAATAGAAAGCTGGGAGATAATAAACTTTGAAAGAAACAAATATCTAATCTTACGACTGACGATTTTAATGATTTTTATTGTCAATATTGCTGTTGACATAATAAAGTCCTTACCATTTGTTACGCCCAGTGAACTTCTAAATTTCAAAAATTTTTCAGCCGCTTGCGATTCATTTTAGTTGTCATCGGTAACACCTCAAGAAGTAACGCATGCCATAAAATCTCTGAAGCAAACTAAAAGCCTTGATATTCATGAACTCAGCTCCCAAATAATAACAGATACTAGTGACATTATTCCAGTTCCACTCACTGATCTGATGAACTCAATCATCATATCAGGAATATTTCCAGATTGTTTGTTTGAAGGTGGTTGACAATGTTTCGTGGTGTATTTCATCAGTTCGGACTTCCATTGTCTAATATAATATAAATTGATTTGAAATTCCTGAAAAAAAATTGAAAAAATTAACCGAAAATAACAATTTTATTAAACAAAAAAAACTAAAATCACAAAGAAATAACATACAAGCAACAACCAAAAAAATGAAAAATTTAAATATTAATAAAAGCTGAAAATTAAAAAATATCATTTACAAAAACTGAAAATTGAAAATTAAAAGATTCCAAACCAAGTTACGTCACGACGTTTCGATTGTTAGTATCAACAATCGTCTTCGGGTGATAACTGAACTTATTCCCCTCCCCCTCCATGCCCCCTACCGGGTTGAGTGCCCTGAAGTAGAAGTTCCCCCCCCCAGCTATTTAGCGAGGAGAACCTACTACCCCACTCCATCCACCCCCGCTCTCCGAGCGGTCGTCAACTTACTGATGGGCACTTCAGCAAGATTGAGATCTGACCTCTTTTGATCGAAAGTCAGTCTTTGGGTGCTATTCTTTCGCGATCGGTACTGGACTTATTCCTCCGAGATCCGACTATTTAAAGGCCATTCGAGTACTTTCACCTATCCCCTCTTTCCTCTCTCCGCTTCATTGGTTTTAGCGGGAGATGACCGTTTGGCGGGAATTGGTCGTTTTTCGCTTGATTAGAATTTTCCATATGTTACGTATCTCTACGCTAGCTTGTTGGAAAACATTTACGCGGCTTCTTTTAATTTTTTTTTCAGGAATTTACAATCAATTTATATTATATTAGACAATGGAAGTCGGAACTGATGAAATTTCCAGATTGCTTTAAACTTTCCAAAATAACACCTTTCTTCAAAAAAGGTGACAGAAATAATATCAACAACTACCGTGTTATTTCAGGGATGAGTGGCGGGGGATCACTTTCTCTCTCTTATGGGTGTTTGACAGTCCCCCGGTGCAGACCACACGGCACTCACCCAGTAAAGTTATCGGTCAACCACCCAATCCCGCACCTGCGGGTAACAGGCGTTGGCCGGTTTCAAGCTAGATGTGTGGGAGAGGTGTCTCGCAAGTGCCCTCGGCGGTTACTCATCCAACGCTGGAAAGGTAGCTTTCCTAACATGAGTGCCCCTTGGGGTAACGTAAGGGTATGCGGTGCAGACCACACGGCGTACACCCAAAAGTTGTTGATGAACCGCCCTATCCCGTACCTACACGGGTAATGAGTGCGACATCTTCGACATATGATGTGTGGTAGAGGATGCTCGTGAGAGTCCTCGACGGTTACTCATCAAACGTTGGAAAGGGAACTTTTCTAACATGAGTTCTAGGGGGGAGGTGAGTGCCCGCTCGCGGCTGGAGGCTAGTGAGCCTCATCTCCAACTGGCGTTGGCCTCTTAGGGGCAGCGGCTCCGCTAGCGGGTAAAGGGATACAGGGTTGCGGTAATCCATTCATGGGTGCATTGCAGCCCCATTCTGAGGCACTGGACGGCTTATGCTGTTCCGTGATCCTCGCCTGCTTCTGTACGGATCCGAGCGTTCGAGGTGTCGGGGCTCGCGGTCCTTCCGGGCTCTAGTATCCGAGTCTAGTCTTATAGGGCACCAAGGCAGACGCTTGAGGTGTCGGACCCCGGTTGGACGGAGCTACTAGTATCCGAGTTTAGGACCCCGACCGGCCACTTCCGGGACCATATTCCCAATTGATTTGGCATGGTTGGCGGGGGCAGGTGTGCGACGCGAGCACTCCCTGGCGAAAGAAGAGCTTAGTTAACTTGTACGAACGTTCGGTCGAACGCTGCCGATGGTCCTGTCTCTTGGTTAGCCACACTAAGTAGATGCAAGGAAGCAATTCCGGGTTCGGTGAGCGGGAGGAAGCCCTGCGAAATCCTGTTGGTGTGGGGTGAGGGGCGGTACCCGCAAGGATTTCCCGAAAATTCACCCCTCCACACCCGATCGCATCCAACGCCAGGGTGCGTCTGGGGGGCCTAACCGGCCCCCTAGGCCCCCCGGTGCGGTCGTAACTATGACATCTCAGTTTTTGCGGAATTAATAGAAAAAATTTTGAATGAACGATTGAAGTATTATTTTGAGTCAAATAATTTGTTTACTAACACTCTATATGGTTTTCGACCAAATCGCTCTACAGCTCTCGCTGTCATGGGATGGAAGCGGCTATCTCCTTGTGTGACCTTTCCAAGGCTTTTGATTGCGTGTCACATAATATATTGCTTGAAAAATTAAACTACTACGGGGTTAGGGGGGTACTACCCAATCTGATACAATCCTCTTAGAAAAACCACTTTCAAGCGGTAACTATTGGAAATTACTTATCTGATTTGAAACACAATGAGCATGGTGGTCCTCAAGGGTCAGTATTAGGACCGTTATTGTTTATAGTATACACTAATGACTTGAGTAACTATTTGGTTCCGGTGAAAACTTATTCGTTTGCAGATAATATAACGTTCATATATTCTGGCAAACTGAGATCAGATCTGCACAGAACTCAAGAAGACTGAGAGACTTAGATAGTAAATCCGAAAACTGATTTGCAGCCAGTAAACTCAAACTTAATAGCGGTAAATCATAGTATCTTTATCTTTCGTCAATGAATGCCATAGAAACTCATTCTGTAAATTTACTAGGAGTAACTTTCTTTATTTCATTCACACATAAGTTACGCTACTATTCTTTGGGGTGGTTCATAGGATTCTCTCTTAATTTTTCGTTCACAGAAAAAAGCTGTCAGGATCTTGTCATGTGTCAGCTATCTGGAACACTGCCAACTTTTTTTTTTAAAAACAGAATAATGCCTTTACCGTGTTTGTACATTTTCCATGTTCTAACAGAGATTCACAAAAACTCCTCGATGCTCACCAAGCAATTGGACATACTTAGCTATGCTGCCAGATAAGCAGATAACCTGAGATCAAACAGTATTCGCCAAACCAAATCACTACATTATTATCTCTAGAATATAACTATCTAAATTGAAATCATTAAGACTACTTTCATTCAAAATAAGGATAAAAAACTTACTTTTGACGCATTGTTTTTATTTCACTGAGAAATATATTGAACATTTCAGACTTTGTAGGGAATACAATTCGTCTCGCCCAATTTTCCAATCTTATGTAACTTTCTATGGTTTTTTAACTATCGTTTCTTGTTCTAATATTATTTTCAAAAATTACATTATATTACACTATAGGTTATATTCTAACAATGATTATTCTACGGTATTGTTTTTTTAATATGACATGCTACAAACAAATTTGTATTGTAATGTAGTCAAATAAATATATTCCATTTTATTCTACTACTCAATGTTTATACAGAAAATGTGAGAATCTTCTATAGAAAAGAAAACAGTAATTGATTTCGAAATGAACTCTTCACAAAGAGGTGCAGATTATGCAAACGAGTAATTCCCAGACACAAACTGAAAGGAAAATTTCTCTCGAAACATTCCTTATGGATTTGATTCAGACATCATTCTCAGGATTGCTACACAATGTCATTTATGAAAGAGGTAAAAACTCACTTACATGGAACATTGTCATTCTCAAAGGTGAACATCAATGTTTTGGAATGAGACCATTGTCTCATTACCTCTTCAGTATCAATCTGGATAACATTACAAGATCAAGCTCTCAATCCATTCATAAAATTACGACCTTATATCACGAATGAGTTGAATCTACTCATGACATTCATTCGCAAATTTGATTCAACCGTAGCCGTGGGAAAGGAGTATATTTTTAGAAGAGATGACATGAGTAAATTCAAGTAATTCATGACATAAGGTCGTTATTCAATCAGTGGATTGAGTATTCTATTTTGTTATGTTATGTAAGTTGGTGCTGGAGAGGCAATAAGTGTCTCATTCTAAAACATTGATGTCCACCATTGAGGATGACAGTGTTCCACTGAAATTTCTTTCAAATACGATCTTGTGTAACAATCCTGTTAAAGATATTTGAATCAAGTCCATAATGAATGTGTGCAGTACAAACTGAACAGAAAAACGTTCTTTTTGTATAACTCAATGTTCGCATAAAAGTAGTTGTTTTGAAAGTATTTTTATTTCGTGTGATTCAATGTTTGATTGAAACATGAACATTAACAGTTAGTTTCCTATCTGATAGGTAGATAGATAGATAGATCTTTATTGTCTAAAATGGAATACAATTTGTCAACAAAGGGTCATGTTTGTAGATACATAGAATGTTAAAAATATATGAACTGTTGTTTTTTTAAAGACTCCATAGTATTCACAAAAATACAGTGAATATTAAAAATGACAGACAAAAAACACAATAAAAACATCAAAGATAAGATAAAAAGAAATGTTATCAATAAAAAAAAAACACGATTTTAATATTACTTGAGATAAATCGTAATATACATCGTGGTATACCGAAAGACTAGAATTTGTATGCGAAATACTGTTCCAAACTGTAGAAGAACTTTCCCAACCCAAGGTTCTTTACTGATTTTCTGAATCCTTCAAGTTCATTAATTGATATAATATGTTTTGGTAGATGATTACATATTTGTCTACTTCTATAGATTTGAGACTGGCTGATCGAAGACCATGTGGGCAGCGGTAGGGCTTTCAAACTTTTCTTTGTGTTTGTGAAGTAAGCAAAGGGTTTCTAGAATGAATATTTCATTCACTACACTACTGCGTGACTACACTAGTCACGCATCTTCAATTTGAATATTATTCTCAAAACTGTTTTCTGGATAACTAATATACTCTGCATCAAAATCTGGCTGCCTGGGCCCCAGAAAGGAATTCCATACCGGAGATGAATCTCCATAAGTGAATAGTATACATTTATTGCTGCTGAAAATCCGAGTTCACGAAATATGACATTTTTGGCAAAGCAACCAGAAGATAATTTTTTTTAGCACTAATTTACTGTCAATGAATATACCAAGAAATTCAGTTACAGGCTCACTTTCAGTCATATGTTCACCTAATATTACTTGTTCTTAGTCCCACTTGAACGTTATCAGATTTGTTTTAGAATCATTCAGCGATAGCATATTGGATTCACACAATTTTTTTTATTTTTTCTGAATCTAACTGGACAAACCGAGTCAAAGTATCAGGATCTTTATTACACCAAAATACCGTAGTGTCATCCGCAAACAAGGTGAATACTACAGATATATCAAGTTTTGCCATATCGTTAATATACAGGGAGTAACTAAATAAGTGTAAAACATTTAAGGAGGTGATTCCTTATCGAAAAAAAGATAGGATTTTTCAATATAAAGAAATGTCATTGGAGCATCCCTTGTTAAGATACAGCCCCTCAAAGGGGGGTACATAAAATTTGTATAATATTTTTTTTCACAAGCACTAAAAAAATTACAATATTGAAATTAACGTGACGTTTTTTTTCTACAAAAAAGACACTTACTCATAAATTTATTTGGTTTACTCCATGGTTGTAAGGGGTGGAAAACGCAACCCCTAAAGTTTATTTCCAATGTAACTTTATGTCTTATTATTTGTTTACCATATAAAAATTCATTTCCGATAGCCTGTTTCATTATTAACAAAAAATGTCTCCTGGGTTTTTTGCCCTAAATAAACCAGTTCGCAGCAAAAAATTATTTTAGAAACAACTACAGAGATACATCGTTATAAATGCGAAAATACGAAACTAATCTAACTAGTAGGTCGCTATTAGCGATAGTGACAATTGAATTGGTATGACGCTATCAGTTTGTGAATTTTCGAAATTGAATTAATACTAATTGTGTGTTGTTGTTCTGTTCTTAATTTGTTACTTCACTAATTCACTTGTTATTAAAATGGCATACACAAATGAGGAAATGGCTGATATGCATTACGTTTACGGTCTGTCGCAGGGGAATGGGTTAGAAGCTTCTAGAAGATATGCTGAAATGTATCCTCAACAGCAGCATCCTTCACATAGAATTTTTGCTCGACTTCATCAACGATTAAAAGAATATGGTTCATTCGATAAAAGAACGCAGGATTGTGGTCGCCATCGAGAAGTACGAACACCACAGCTAGGGAAGTAGTACTTAATTTGATTGAAGAACAACCTACCACCAGTACTAGAAAGATTGCTTTCCAGCTAAATGTTGATAATGGTATTTCGAATTTTAAAGGAACAACTCTTACACCCTCACCATCTGCAACGAGTACAGGCACTGTTACCGCGAGACTTTCCGAACCGTCTTGAATTTTGCAATTGGATGCTGGAAATGATTAGAAGAAATTGTAACTTTCTGAAAACGATAGAATTCACAGACGAATGTAGTTCTTCCCAGAACAAGATTATTAATTTTCATAATTACCACATATTCCACATATATTCATACCATACCATTCATACCATCAAGAAGAGTTTTCTCCTAACGTGGGCTCGGAGTTATTGGGAATGATTCAGCTGGGCCTCATTTTCTACCTCTTCGATTAAATGGTGGGGCATACGTTCAATTTTTAAGAGAAGTGCATCCAGTACTGCTGGAGGAAGTTCCTTTGGGCATCAGAAGGGATATGTTTTTTATGCATGATGGGGCTCCCGCCCATTTTAGTCAAGTAGCACGTCAGCATTCAACCGAAACATAATATGCAAATATGTGGATAGGTCAAGGAGGACCACAGAACTAGCGTGCTCGATCCCCGGATCTCAATCCTCTCGATTTCTCTATTTGGGACCATTCACAGCATTTGGTTTATCGTACTCCTGTTCGCGATGTGTGCAGGGTAATCAGAGAGACTCCAGGAATATTTGAGCGAATACGTGGCTCAATGCGCCGACGTCTAGACGCATGCGTACTGTCTGAAGGTAGACATATTGAATATTTACTATGATTTCTACATGTTGTGTGTTTTGTTAATAATAAATAAGTTTTGTTTATTACCCTTTGATCGTTTAATGCAGGTACTAACTACAAAATAACAATAAATCCATTTCGCATTCATGACGATGTATCTCTGTAGTTGTTCGTAAAATAAGTTTCTGCTGCGAACTGGTTCATTTTGGGCAAAAAACTCAAGAGACATTTTTTGTTTAGAATGAAACAGGCTATCGAATATAATGGTAAACAAATAATAAGACGAAAAGTTACATTGGAAATAGATTTTAGGGGTTGCGTTTTCCACCCCTTCACAACCATGGGGTAAACCAAATAAATTACTGGCTAAGTGTCTTTTTGGTAGTACAAAACGTCAGGTTAAGTTCAATATTGTAACTTGTAACTTTTTCAGTGCTTGTGAAAAAATTTGTTATACAAATTTTATGTGAGTTTCTTTATATGAAAGATCCTATCTTTTTTTCGATGAGGAATCACCTTCTTGAATGTTTTACACTTATTCAGTTACACCCTGTATAGCAAGGATAAAATTGGGACTAGGACTGACCCCTGAGAAACTGCGCGTACAATTCTTCACTATCAGAAGTGTTGTTAATATAAGTTGTTGTTGATATGAGTATTTTCTAACTACACATCGACTGAATGACTTTTCTAATGAATTTTGTTCATGGCTTCCTAGCATTCTTGCAGATGGTTATTTACAAGTTCAATCAACATAAGTAACAGTTAATCAGGTACAATTTGTATAGAAAATTATTTTGTTGGAACGGTTTCATGATAAGATGGGGAGAAAATCACGATTAGCTCATGAATCGGAGACTTCCAAATGATTAATGGGTTGGTAAACTTACTTGTTTACAAAAATTAGGATTTAGAGAAAAAAAATGATAATCAGATAATATAAAAGTGCATCAATAATTGATTCTTTGTTTGTTTGAAGGTGATTGACAATGTTTCATGATGAATTTCACTAGTTCGGACTTCCATTGTCTACTATATAAAATGTTTGTTTGTTACAGTGAGTGGCGCACATCTATCATATCCTCCTTTGAAATTGGGAACTCCGATGGTATTACTTTTTTGTCTACTTCCTCGACTCGGTGAGTAACTAATTATTCTAGTGGAAAGGTATTTTTTTTTCCAAAATTAGACTACCTATTAGGTGTACCTAGCATCTTACAGTTCTCACTTTTATATTCGTCACGTGATTTCTAGTTTTTGAATTTCAAGTTTAGTGATGTTATAAATAATCAGAGTATCGAAAAACCATAATATTCTTTTAGTTGGCATTCCGACTGAAGAGGAGTTATCCGAATATGAGTATCTGATAAATCAATTGTTCAAATGGATAAACAAAAAATATTTCCAAAGTTTAAACTTGTGAATGAAAAAATCCAATAAATCCTAACTTATTCGCCATGACAATTCCAATATGTCCTGAAGCGTAAGACAAGGTCAATACTGCAGTTATACCGGAAATGGTTTGAATTACTCCACTGGTCTCATTATGTTAATATACAGTGTGACCCATTTTTAATGGAAACACCCCCTTGAAATTTGAAGTTGTAAATCGATTTTAATAATTTTTTTTAAATGTCAAGTACCAAAAGGTCTACCTTGGGACAAAATTTGAAATGTGTATCAAAGTTTCAGGGCATACTACGATATTTTTTCTTGGTCGAAAATCGGGATTTTTTATTAGCGATTTTTTTATTGAAAAAATCACTACGCCACTGGATTCAAAATGTCTTTAAATAAGTGTGACCAAAATTTCAAGAGAAAAATATTCGTTATTAACAAAGTTATGTCAACTCAAAAATTCGAAAACTCACAAAGCTAACAGTGACAATATATCATTTTTTATGATTTCAACAATAAAGTGCCGCCAGATGAAAAAAAAACAAATAGCGTAAATATTTTTAACGAAAATAACGGAATTACATTAACACAATTCAACTAACAATGAAGCAAAACATTTTAATAAACGTAACTAATAACTAATTATTGAAATGTTTCGATTCAGTGCAACAATTAATTCTAACTCATATTCTAGTAGCCTCTACTAATCCACCACGTATTTCGATACATGTGTCGTAGCGCTTACGAATGTTTCTGATTACGTTCCTTAGTTCTTGAGGGCTAATATCTGCACATACCTGTCGAATTCTTGCACAAAATTTATTTCTATCTCTTGAGCATATGAAATATAACATAACGTTACTCTGGATCCAAAATGGGGGACTCTCAGGGATGGTGGAATATAATATCTTCTTTTATGACTTCAATCATCTCCTGATGCTGATAACATGATTAATGAGATGTGGGACGGGAAATACTATTTTCGTTCTAGTTAGAAAATAGTGTTTTCAGGAGATTCATTTCACGCCAAAGGGCACAAAATGTACTTATCAAGAAATCTCTTCGCTCATTTGTCATTTCACAGCATCGGTTTCGATAACAGTTGATGTCGGTTGCAAAATTTTCTTGTTTGTAATGTTCTTTGTTTTGATAAGAAGTTGGTTCTTATGAAATCAAGAGGCTGATACTTTTCTGTAAAGTTATTAATTGTCACAGGTTAATAGGATCCCTTTCAAAATAAAAAAAGAATACAATATATAATTATTTCAAGATACATTCAATATTGTGTGGGCTTAACGATTCTACCACTCCTCGTTTGGTAATGACTGGAACTTGAGTTCGAGGCAGACATTGATTCATCAGAACACATATTACTATCTTGACTTGTTCCTTTCATATAATTTGTTTTTCACCCCTTCCAATGAGAAGTGAGGTATCAATATTTCTTTAACTACTGAAAGCAAAGATCTCAGTTTTCTTCCTATGAGAAGTTCACTAGGAGAAGATATGTCCTGTTTTGTGGTTGTAATATAATTCAATACCACAATGAATAGGTCCTTCTTATCTTCAATAGATTCACGCAAAAAACATTTCTAACGGTAAACCGTGAGTTACGAAAATGTTTTTCAAAGTTGAAATGACAGCTGTCGCTGTTTTACTCATCACTATGTTGACTACTGCAAACTTACTAAAATAATCAACCGAAACCAACAAGTTTGAGTTATTCAAAGACATGAAATCAATGCCCAGTTTCCACCATGGATATCCTTTGATTTCAAGATGCGTTAGAGTCTGTCTTTGATTACTTCTTGCATATTTTTGACACCATTTTCTCGATGTCATCTGTTAATGTCGGATAATATATTGAATCTTGGCTCGTTTTTTGCATGAAACGATTCCTTGATGTGATTGATGAATCACTCCTAGCAGTTCATCTTTCAAACAAAATGTCATGTTGAAAAAAAATATAGTTTCTTATTGGCCAAAATTTTTTGACATCATTTGGTACCCTACTTTTGTGATCAAGCCAACCCTGTCGCACAAAAAAAATCAATTTTTGTAATAATTCGTCTTCTGAAATAACTTTTTGCAACATTTTCTCATTCTCTCCTTCAATAGCTAGAATAGAGAATACTTTGAGGTTATTTTCCAAATACTCCACCATGAGGAAGTCAGAAGTGGAGTCTCTGCTACATACATTTCTTTCCCTGGCACATATTTTGAAGTAAATTAATATCTGAGAAGTTGAACGTTGAACGCTGAATTCGAGGAGATAATTCATCTAAAGGCTTTTTTAATAACCCAAGTAATGGTCGATGGTCCGATTCTATGATAAAGGCTTGTCCAAATAGATAGTAATGGAACCTTCCACATCCGTAGACCAAGGCTAATAATTCCTTTTCAATATAATTGTAGTTTTTTTGAGTATCAGTCAGTGACACTGATGCGAAGTCGATTAGTTTATTATCTTGAAATATACAAGCACCAAGCCCATAGGGACTTGCATCCACAGATAACACGGTTTCCTTTGATGGATCAAAATAAGACAAAGTGGTTGCAGACCACACGAGACGTTTGAGTTTATCAAAGCACTTTTGTTCATTTTCAGTCCAAATCCCCACGATTCTAGCACTTAGTGATTTTCTAAGTTGATTGGTCTCTTGAAAAAGATTAGGTAAGAGTTTTGACAGGTAAGTGATCATTCCAAGAAATCTTTGAAGTTCTTCCTTGTTTCTGGGTGAGTGCATTTCTTGGATAGATTTAGTCTTAGTAGGATCAACTGTTATTCCTTCTTCACTAATGATGTTTCCAAAATATTGAATTTTATTAACACGAAATTTTGATTTTTCCCTATTCAAAGTTGAGCCACTATCTTTGATTTCAGTGATAACTATTTTCAAATTCAAGTTGTGTTCTTCCAAAGTTCTACCGAAAACTAAAATATCGTCTATGTACACGATTGTGCCACTGATACCATCTAATATTCCGTGAATATATTTTTGGAAAATCTCTGGAGCTAATGAAATTCCGTATGGTAACCTTAAGTACCGAAATCTACCGTAGCATGTTGTAATGGTGCACAACAAAGAGCTTTCATAAGTTAAAAGCACTTGAAGAAATGCTTGGGAAGCATGCAAGAGCGTGAAATATTTGGCTTGAGCCAAATGGGAAAACAAAATTTCCTGGTCGGTATCTAGAATTTCTCACGTTTGATATACAGATATACAGGGTCCATACAGATACGTACATCACCATTTGGTTTTGGCACCACTACTATTGGATGTACCCAATCAGTTGGTTCATTACCAAGTACAATTATATTATAATGATAATAATAATAATAATATCGTTCATTATGCATAAAAATACATTTATACATGAAGGGAAAAGGGTTAGCCAAAGGCTATCTTCCACATCTCCCAAAAATTATTCAGTGAGTTTAAGAAAATAATTATAAACATACTTATTTACTATCATAACAATAAAGAAGAAGAGAAAAAAATAATGCATCAAATAGTTGCTAATAACTCTTAAAATTCTTAACATGATCTTGACAATTTAACAATTTCATTGCACTACCATACATTGAATTTTAAATTCAATTTTTTTTAAATTAGCACTGGCCAGTAAGCATCTGTGATTTTATTTCTTTCCTAAATTGATGAATAGTATGATTTAAAAGGGGTAAAATTCCAATCAGATAAGAAGGGGCTATATAAGAAAAACATCCTTGAAATTTGTAAGTACGGTGCCTAGGTATGTTGAATGAGTTAATTCTCAAATTGACCATATGTATGTCAGAATGCCTGCTTAATAAACCATATAAATAACTAGGTGTTTTAGTTTGAATCAACTTAAACAAAAACATTTTTATCAAATATTGGACTCTGTACCTCACATTCAGCTCCTTCATTTTTAACAAAAATGGGGTGACATGTTCACCATATGGTATACAGCATACGAATCGCATGCAAGCATTTTATATACGTTGTAACTTCTGTTTGTTATATTGCGGCAAAAAATGGTAATACACCGAATAACAATACTCGATATAGGGGTAAATAAGAGTTTCAACTAATCTGAGTTTCATTTCTTCTAATAACTGATACTTGGATTCATATAGCGATTTGCGTTTGAAAAATGATACTTTGAAAATGTTTGTCACATGTTCATGGAAAGACAAAGAGCTATATGGTTACGCCAAGATTTTCAGCACTGTCTACCCAGTCAATATCTGCGTTATCGAGAATGAGCCTAAAGCTACACTGAGTTTCTACTATTTGTCTTTGAGACCCTATGCATAAGGCCAAAGTGTTATTTGGATTGATTTTCAGTCCATGATTCTCCGAGTATAGACATTTTTTGTGCAAATCTGTGTTTATATTGGCCACGCAACTTTCTATATCGGTGTTATGAGAAGACAAATATAACTGTATATCATCTGCGTATAGATGTTCTTGACAATGTGATGAGAAAGTTGGTTAATCAAAACTGAAACATCAAGGGTCCTAAAATACTTCCCTGCGGTATACCTGAAATTGTTTCTTTTAGGGATGACCATGAGTAATTATCCAGTTTGACCCTAGTTCATTTTAGTTTATCATTAGTTCATCTAGTTTATTTTTGACCTTCGATTTCAAGGCCATGGCAATTTTATGCGGTGCACTCACGCATGGAATCGCGTTGTCACCCAAAGTTATTCTATATTGACGATTAATTTTGCCAATGCCAATAAAAACCGACTGATGTGATTCAAGTATATACTGTAATTCATTATTCTCGATTACACTAACATCACGAACATTTTCATGTCCAGGCAATATTTTCAATAACGTTATCGCGTCTAGTCCCAAAATCGAGCATGGTTTATTGGAGCTCAACACATAGAACAAAATGTTTCTATTTACTGATTTGTAGTTGCAATTCGAATATAAAGGTCAACAACACCAATTGAATGATCTGAATAAGATGGTAAATCAGAATTAGTGTGACTAAGTGCCTTATCACCGATTCGCAATTTTTTAAAGTCACTGTAGTTCAAAATATCAACTTGGCTACCAGTATCTATTTTTAAATTCAATGAATGTCCACCGAAATTCATTTTTTCAAACCATTCCACTGCATTACTGTCAGTTTTATTGGTAATAAACCACACTATTAAATTAGGATCACGCAAGAGTCACGATTCAAATTTTCAATATATCAGTTTCTTGCACTATTTTATGTACCCCCGATTTATTGTAAGGGCAACATTTTCTATAATGTCCTTTTTCTATAGAGACTGCATATTCTATTAAAGGCAAGACACTTACCGAATTGGTGAAAACCATCACATCGATTACATCTTTTATTCACATTACCAACTGTTCCTGAAGCAGATTTCTCGAAATGGCGAGTGTTTTTTCTTGGAGCACTCCCTTGTCCGAAAAATCTCTCAAAAGAAGTTGAAGTAGATGCTTTGTTGTTGTTACTTGTACTATTATTTCTGCAATAATGTTTATTCACTGCATTCACGTTCACAGAGTCTTTCACGATTTCTTTCTGAGTCAACATGCTATTTTCCATCGCACGATACGTAGTAATAGCATCGTTCAGAGATCAGGTTTTTGAAAAAGTTTTTCTTGAATCCGCGAGTCACGCAAACCTAGTACAAATCTGTCTCGCAGAAGAACGCCTTTTTTCCACAAATTCACAGGTCGATGCTAGTTGTCGAAGAGCAGTAATGAACTGATTGAACGATTCACCAGGAAGTTGATCCCTCTTGAAAAATTTATAATGTTCAAAAACAAAATTTTTGATGGGGTTACAATATTGGTCGAATTGTCCGACAACGACATCCAGTTTATTTTTATCTTCTTTTGGTGCATATTCAAATGTATTATAGATTTGTATTGCTTCTACACCCAACAAACTCAATAAAATGGCAATTTTGACTTCATCTGGCTTGCTATTTTTCCGCTTGCCATCAAATATAATTCAAATTGTTGTTTCCACAACTTCCAATTCGATGAGATTTCACCTCTGATTGACAATTCTTCAGGTGTTCTTAACGGTTCACCCATTTTTTCAACTGTACCCATTTTTATGCCCAGACTTCAAAAATTCACCAAACAGAAGTCTTTTCACAAACCCGCAAATTCAATAAAGGTTTATTTGCGTTAACAGTCACTCATAGACTATAAACTTTTCCAAAAAAAATTTTCAAATATTCATACAACTTTCGTAAACACCAGTTTTCGACGAAAAAAAAACTTAACAAAAACCACCAGTGCTATTCTCGATGTTTTTAACCGTTTTTTCTCAGCGTTCGAACTTTTTCATGACTGGTTTCGCACGAATTTCAATAACCTTGTAGTACTTTTCCAAGTAATGTTCTTACATAACCTTAAAGCACTGCCACTATGTAATGTTCTTTGTTTTAATAAAAAATTGATTCTTATGAAATCAAGAGGCTGATACTTTTCTCTAGTATATATTTCTACATACATTACATTGTTGTCTAGGGCTAACTGATAGTTCATAAGTATCAGTATCAGTAATTGCTTTTTATTATTGTCAATTTGTACTGGTCGCCGGAGTTCATGGTGTTTTTGCATGTAAAAAACTGAAACTGCAAAAAAATAAAGAGTATATTGAGCAAATTCCCGTGTACACGCAATTGTACCGTCGAAAGAACACCATCTTCTGAAAGTGGTTAGACAAGATCAGGAATTAGGCAATGACAGTATTATTTACTATGATATTTCTGTTCATCATCCATACATATACCTATACAGATCTTATTGAGACGCCTGCTTTTATCTGCAAATATTACTTTGTTTCGGAAGTTTTGTCCGTGTCATGTGTTTTTGCAGCTCTGTATCTACAGAAATAATAATTCTATACACTCATCGATAGGGAATTTTGTACTTTGTACATTGATGCTATTCATTCTTTACCAAATTTCAATTTATTGCCTCTTCTCAAGCCTATTACTATATGAGGTCGTTGAGTGATTACAGGGTAATTGATAGTGTTAATGAACTCACTGTTCGACGTTGGTTTGCGATTTCGATTTCAATCGACCCACAGTAATCCAAGACTAGGATTTTGAGGACCTTGTTGAAGACTGACCCATAAAAAACGGTGTGTGAGATAATGAAAGAACTGAACGTTAGCTCCCACGCGGTTTTTGATGGTTTAAAATGTATTGGATAGGTCAGAAGGTTCGAAAAGTGGGTCCTCTACGATTTGAACGATTGACAGAAAATGTCACGTTTCAAGATATGTCCTTCTTCGCTTTTGCTCAACCAAACCGATACTTTTTTTAATCGGATTGTCACGTGTGGTGAAAAGTGGATCCTCTACAACATTCAGGAGATTGGTTGGGCACAGATGCCCAAAGGCAAAAAAACATGGTTGCTCTTTGGGGGGTCAGCGGCAGGTGTGATTTAATATAACTTTCTGCAACCGGGCCAAATCATCACAGCAGAGTCCTATTGTGAAAAAATCGAGTACCAAAAACTGCGTCAGCAGCAATCGGCAGCTGGCCAACAAAAGAGGTCCGATTCTGCTACACGATAACGTCTGCCCACATGTTTCACAAATCACCGTCCAAAAATTAAACGAATTGAGCCATTCTCCCCAGAACAACTACCATCTTTTCGAGCACTTCAATAACTTTCCCACTGGTAGAACTCTTGCCAATCAGGACCAGGCAAAAACGGCCTTCGTCGACTTCATCGAAGCCTGATCATCCAATTTTCATGCTGTCGGAATCAATCGACTTGTGTTACGTTGGCAAAGTAAATTAATTTGAATGTCGTCTATTTCCAATAAATTGAATACGTATTCACTGAGATATTACATTTCAAAATAGACTCTTAAAAACGGACAAAACTCTTCAATCAACCTAATAGATAGGATTTATTCAAAATCAGAGTTATCCAACAATTTTATCAATAATAATATTCCAAACAGTGATTTTAATATTTTTGATTGTTCTGGAAAATATTCAAGGATTTTTCAATTTGATATATCATAATAATTGAATAATGAAATATTTTTTTGTTCCAGGTTGAAGCTGGACTTGAATCGAAAGAAGTCTTTCAAGAAGGCCAAAGTATAATAATAATATCTTCAAATATTTTCTATAAATGTGTAAATTATAATATTAGATGTTACCATAAATCTCTAAATAAATTGTGTACATTTTTTCACATTGATTTTTACTCTTCGAGAAGACAGAAAGAAATGTTGAGTTCCGTTCAAAATGGATAAGATCATCACGATCAATTTTATGACAACTTTTTCACACATTTTGATTTCTCAAATATCAAAATACAATTATCTTTCAATGAGCTTTCTTTTGACTTGCAATGTTTGTATGTATGTATGTTTCTCCGGGTCAAGTCTTGCAACTGAATTGTGAAGCAGATATATCCAACAGATTGAGCGGAAATTTTAAATATATGTTCAGTTTGAGTAACAATGCAATGTTATTTTTATGTACGCCGTTTCAATGCATTGGTATTAGAAGAAAAGGTTTGCTGAAGAAAATACAAAGAATAAAATGAAGAGATCCAAAGTGCAAAGATGATGGAATGTTTTTTGCAGAGAGAAAAAAAGAAAAGAAAAAAATCACAAACAGTAGCATAATAGGAACATATTTGGAAACACCCAGCGGCGGCTCGTCAGAGGAGGCAAGGGAGGCTTAGCATCCCCGTAAAATTTGAGGCTATTCATCGCAATAAATTAAAAGATATTGACAAATAATTATGATTATTTTTTTCTAAAAATGCTTGGGTATCATTACTTTACCATTAATTTTTAATATAAATACATAATATGCCCGAAAAAACACTATTACTCACTATGTAGTACGTACCACACTGTATCCTGCTTCGACAAAACTCAAACGCATCGCCCATGAACGAATAACGAAAAACCTATCAACCCGAAATAATAAATGCCATACGTTGCAAGGGAGCTAAGCCTCCGACCTCTTTAAAAACACAGGCTCCACGAGACCTATCCAACCAGCGACATATGTTCCGATTTATAATTTCAGTTGCAGAAATTATAGCGTCAGAGGAGGCTTGCCTCCAGTTGGTCTCCGTTATTATATGAATGCGTATGTTTTTTATTTAATTATTCGGACGGGATACGGTGACGGACCGGGACTAAAAAATATTCCGGTAAATCGTGTAAATCAAGTGTTTCTTGATAATATTTGTTATTTGTTTATAAAACAGGTAGTATTATATTATAGCAGTGCTTTTCGGTGATATTTTTAATGTGTTTTTCAATTTCAAGGTGTTTTCAGGTTTTCACTTTTCGGTAAGTTTTTTTTTTCATTTATTATTGATGAGTTGGACGTAATTGAAAAATCTGATGATGTAGTCGATTGGTTGCTGACAAATAATTTCAAGTCTTCATCTTATGATAATGAATTTTACATTATTAAAGCTCTGAGAAGGCTCTAGCAAATTTGATTTCAATTAAATCGTCAGATAATCGACAAAATCGTGGATTTAATATTAGTTGGTTAACCGGCTCCATCAAACGAGAAAAACTTTTTTGTTGGCCCTGTGTTTTATTTTCCGTACAAACCGAATACCAAACGTGATCTAAAATAGGATACTCCGATTAAAAAAATTACCTCGTGTTATGGGGCAAATATGATTCACAATTTGGCACTTTTTCAAACGGTAGCGTTTTTTCGGGCACCTCAAAAATCATCTAAAATGAGCTTATTATAGACAGTGTGGCATACATTATTAAGGAAAATATAAGCAAGGAGATTGAAAGCGTTTCTTTTTTTGCATAGGAAATTGACGAAACTACCGATATTACCTGTACATCACAACTTTCAATCGTTTTTAGATATGTCAAAGATGTTAAAGTGGTAGAACGCTTCATGAGTTTTCATGATGTTTCATCTGGGCGCACAGCTGACGATTTGTTTAATTTTTTAATTCGTACGTGTGACACCTATACTTTTAGGCAAAAGTTAATTGCACAAACCTATGATGGGGCTGCGGTCATGGCCGGCCATTTGAATGGTTCACAAACTAAAATAAAGTCCATAGCTCCTTATGCACTTTTTACGCATTGTCATGCCCATGCCCTAACTTTGGTATTAAGCAAAGCGTGCAACAACATAAAAATTTTCGCGCCTCCGGCGGGCTTTTCTGTGTGTATATAGTCTATATGACTCAAGCCTCCCCTGTTCTCCAATTCACGAGCCGTCACTGGAAACACCATTGCCATGAAGACGATTAAATGGGACTGAAGGTAACTATCGTGGAAAATGATGAAGAAAATTTTGAGATATACCAGGAAAAATATAAATCATTTCAGAAAACATCAACAAAATGGAGAAAGAAACTTTCATTTCATTCGAAATATACTATAACGATGTAACAATAAATCTTTGATCAAACGTTTCCAACATGACCACCATCAACTTCACTTTCAAATAACGACTTTTCTCTTTCATTACATGTATTGAAAAAGTGATGAAATCAAAATTCAGTGATATATTACACTTGATATTTTTATTGCGTTTCATTTGAAATAACTAGCATCAATAGGGATAACAATTTTTATCCACGGTCCTGTCGTTAGTTTATTCGTAAATTGTTTCGATTTCTTCAAAATGTATTCAACTATTGGCATATCTAAGATATTACCCAATAATATCAATTAAAAGATACACAACACAATGAACATTCGTATTTTTCTTTTTATAAATTTTTGTATCACAGTATTCTTTGTTTCAAAGCTGATTTCTTCTGAATCAATTTTCATACGGAAATTTACATAATCCTCAATCCTGGTGGTGACAAAAATATTAGTTTTTAGTCAAAATACGATGGTTTCGTAATAGAAATCCTATTTCGGCAAGAAATATGCATGTTGTGCTCCACTGGAATCGTATTCCAAAAATGCAAATGTTCAGACAGACATAAAACGATAAAGATTAACGAAGTCGAAACATACTATTTTTTCAATTTGGGATTCATCAGTTACAAAAATATTCTTAACCAAGATTGTTATTTACGAGAAACTGAGCACGATCTAGGGATTTCTGTAAAATCTACCACAAATATTTTACAAAAAAAAACAAATACAAATTCTATAGGACACGCAAAGTTCCAATAAAAGGGATTACGAAACGATAGTACGAATGGCAAAGTAGTTGAGACATATAAATAGCGAAGTTGGAAATAACAGAACAGAAATAACAGAAAATGATCACAAAATTCACAAACATTGACTGATTCAACAGAAACATTAATTAGAGGTGGAATAAAACCAATGAACATTCATATAGAGAAACCAATTTCCAGGAAAAGTTCGGAATAAATGTATGGAAATTTTGGGAACAAACATACGAGGTCCTTTATTCACGATAAACATTTTAATGGTGAAATTTTGTATCCGAAGAGTTTGAAGACTACTCAGATAAATCACAGCAATAGTAAAAGAACATTTAGATACAATGAGAATAGAATAATTGCCTGGCCAGCTCGATTACCAGACCTCAATTCTTTAGATATGTTCGTCTGAAGATGAATAATGCATAAAGTTTTTCGACACCCAATAAAGATATCGATCATCTCAAACGAAAAATAAGAGATGCATGTAATATCATTATACCTATAGAAAGAAAATTTATCTGTTCCAACAAAGAAATACCCCTGTTTTCATGGCTTCATCAATATTTGTGACGAGTGGCCGCCCGGTTCCGCACGGGTGCAATGCTGATATTAAATGTAAATTCACCCACCTTTCTTATTGTTCGTCTACAACAGAAAACGAATCTACTTACAAAATTTCAGCCTCCGAAAATATAGCGGTACGGAAAAACAATGGAAAGGTAATTTTCATATGGAAACTAGCCCCTTTCATAGCCAGTGGGGAACCCCGGTTGGAATATTTCAAAATCCTTTCTAAGTGCGCATCTGAGATCTAAGATGCACCTATACAAGGTGTAACATAAGTACGGTAAAATATTCAAGTGACTCGAAAACGATCACCTCCAGCGTTGTTGAGGACGTGTACCTTTTTTACTCGAAAACGGTGTGGAAATTAGGTTTTCTCACGAAAAGTACCAAAAGTTTACTGTCAAAAAAGTTGGGGCAATTTGTAATGAATAATGACAGCTTACGCAGCGCTCTCTAGATGTTACATGAAAATTAATACGAAATTATGATTTCCCACGTCAAAAAAAACCCCTGGTACTGAATTTCGTGCAAATAACTTATTTTTTGCAAGACTTATTTTCAAAAAGCGAACGAAAAAATTCAATTTCAACACCCCGTATCTCCGAAACGAAGCATTTTCGAATACAAGTTCATATAGACTTTTTTTCTTAAAATTGTCTCAGGAATACGTCACTTGAATATTTTAACGTACTGATGTTACACCCTGTATACCAAATTTCAGCTTCCTAGTACTTACCAGTACGAAAAAATAGAGATGAATGAGTATTTAGCGAGTGAGTGAGTTAAGTGATGGCGGCCGTGTTGACAGGAAACGTTTGATCGGAGACTTATTTTTAAATCTTCTCAGTACTTTTTGACTACAATAATACTCTTCCCAATTTTTTTATATTTTCTGAAATAAAAATTCTATTCGTTAAAAAAACAAAAGCAGCATTTTTTCCTGTATAACTCGGAGAGGTCGAAACTCCCTGTATATTAATCGTCTTCATATCTGTTACGTTTCAGAATATAGCAAGCAAACGGCTTGTATATACAGTGTGTCTCACTTCTTATGGAAAAACCCCTGTTTTTTCTGTAATTTGTCGGGTAGAACTCTGTGAATTTCAGGATCGACGAATTTAAATCTTGTCAAAGGTTGATCTGAGTGACAAACGCTGCTCGCCAAGGGTGATGTAATCATCCAGTTTTGCAAAAAATAGTATTAAAGAAAATTTTCACTACCAATACATATTCTCGCTGAAAAATTTTCAGTTCAGGAAAAACAATTTGTCTCACTTTTCATGAAAATATCCTTGAAACTTTCATAATCATTGAAGTAGATTTCATTTTCTTCCTCATTTCTACATGAATAATTTATTTTTCATTTCGGTGTTTATTTTAAATGTGGAATGGAAACATGATATCAGTGAGGTTTTATTATGGTTAGTGTTAATTCATATTCTCATCTTCCAATGAGGCTTTTTCCTCAGAATAGTACAGGGAACGTGTCACGAGAGACACCCCTAGTAGTAGGGACAAACATAAACTATTCATATGAAAATAGTGTTATTTGAGTAATATTAATTCATTATTTAAGAATGTAAATCTGATGAAAAAAATTATTTTGTACGAGTATAATGTCGGATAATCGATATCCGGAAGAAAACGTGTTTTTTATACCATTCATAAAACCTCATATTGATGAGGTTAGATGTGAGAAATGGATACATGCTTCGAGGAGAGTGGATTTAGCACTGAAAAAAATAAATGAATATTCATGTGCTCTAAACATGAAATGAATAGTAAATTTTTCATAGTTAATTACCATTGATTAGAATGAGATATAACCTCAATCGTTTATTAAATTAAATTCATCTATTATATTCAATTAAATTTATTTCATTACCATCTATATTTGATTAATATTTCACTCAGAAATAAATCTGAAATTCATAATTATTTCAAATTCGTTTTATTACAGTTTGAATCTACCGCTACTCTTTTACTAGAGTCTGTATATTAACCTGTCTATTAATTCACTTTTTTTCCAGTTACTTTTAAATTACGGCATGCAAGCCAACGTTTTAAAGTTATAACATTGTTATCCTTTACAGTTGCAAATTTTAGTTTTGTTCCAGGAACATTTTCTTCTGTTTAAAACATTATTTTTTAATTGTACTTTACCATATGTTTATAAGAGGATTAGGCAGTGTTTGTCCCTACCGAAACTAGCGCTGCTAGTGAGTGATTTTTCGTACTTCAGGAAAAAGGTTCGTTATTTCTAGACAGCCAAGTGCTTTTTGTGGCATACAATTCTAGGAGTTCAAAACTATTTCCAAGTAAGTAGTACTATCAAAGTCACGTGTGTTCAATGCAAAAAAAATAAATTGATTTAAGTGGAAATGATTTCAATATTTCGTGCCTTCTATCAAATTTTTCTCCAAGCTGAAGCATTTTTCTATCGGCTTTCTATTATTTTCTCCAACACTTCTCAGTTCTGTAAGTGTGATTTAACCGCGCGTGCATAATTATTGTTCGGAGACTTTTTTTTTGATTCGCCTATCTTTTTCATGAACCCCATTTCTTGACATTTCTTATAAATCAAAATTTTAGTGAAGTCAGATCTGGGAATCGTGGGGGTCATACTACGAAAGGACTATTGGATCCCATCCATTTCATACCCAGGTTCCTATTCAACCAAACCCTTGATATGCAACTATTGTGAACTGGTAACTGGAAAATCAGGTTTTTTCTCACATCTAGAGCTAGTTTTTTCAGCACATCCGAAAATGTATTTTCGAGGAAATCAACGTAAAGTGATCCATTTAGTTTTTCGTTTGGAATACGACATCACTCAATGAATTTCTGAGATATTTGGTCTTTATAATTCACCACCCAATTAAAATTTTGTTCAGCAAAAAATCTCATCCATATGGCGGATTTCGTCTCCTACGTGCAAAGTATGTAAAAATTTGTGTTTTTCACTAACTCTTAACAGAATATAAAAATGCTTATTACCCAGAATCGGCTTATCTGATTTCGAAAATTAAAAATAAGTTGAATAGAGAATTGACAGACCTATAAAATGAAGTATCACGGGATTTCTGTTCTGATATCGGCTTCCCGGCAGCAAGTGATGTCATACTGTTGTCTTTTTCACAAAAAAGTATTGAAAATTGTGCCTTTTTCATGTGACTTTTGTTCTTGATGTCTACACCTGATCAAACATTGGGAGTTTTTCAGAGGGTGATTCGTTTGGTCATTTTAAGAATAAAAGTTTCTGTGAACATATCTCCAGAGTTGCTTCGTGGAAAAAGAACGGTATTTATTAAATATCATAAATATCCTCAAACTGATTTGGTTGGAATTTGCTACAGTTATTTGGAGTAATAAGGCGCTTATTCAGCCGTAACTAAATTGAAATTATTAGGTCCAGTAGCGTCTCAGTGGAAACCACAGCCAAAAATATTGAGTGAAAATGAACGCCAGTGACTTATTTTGAAGTTTTTTATTTTGTCAGATTGAGCAACTGGAAATTCAAATTTCTGTTGCTATTGTTTTTTACATACCAAGCTTTGTTTTCGAGAAAAAAAAGCACTTCTAAAAACTAATCATGGGCCATAAAATCCATTAATCCATAAAATAAAAATCAAAAATGAATAATAAACAAACTCGACCTTGAAGTGAATGAGCAAAATGTCCACCTTCTGGTGAAATACATGACTGCAATCGATTTTTCATTGATTGTCTGACACGTTCAAAAATACCTGGATTATTTCTTATGACATTGCAATTGTCAATTATTCGATTCCTTAAGTCATTCACATCTAGTACAGATGACCCCATAAATATAAATCTGAAGGATTCATATCAGGACTGCGAGGTGGACAATTTTGATATCCTGCAAGTCCAATCCAGTGATTAGGGTAGGGGATGTTGAGATGCTGACGAGCAAGAAAACTTAAATAAACTGGAGCCCCGTCATGCATAACACACACATTGCCTCTCACAAGTAACGGCACTCCTTTTAAAAAAACAGGTAAAGTATCTCGCAAAAAGTCCGTGTAGGATTCACCTGTTAATCTTGCTGGTAGAAAAAAATTTGCCAATTGAGTAGTCACCAATCATTCCCACCCAAACGTTCTGCGAAAATTGTTGCTGATAATGACTTTCTCTAATAACGTGGGGATTTTCGTCGGCCCAAAAATGGTCATTATGAAAGTTCAGAATAGCATCCTATGAAAAATTTGCTTCGTCCGTAAATGAAATATTTGGTAAAAAATTATCATTTTGTGCCATCGTATGAATCAACCACCTGCATAACAATAATCTTGGGTGGAAATCCCGAGGCAGTAGAGCTTGGACCCGGTGAATGTGACATAGCTAGAGGAGGTTTCTTTTTAGAACTGTCCATACAGTTTTTGGGCTGACTTCCAGCTACGGTGCAATTTTCCTGCTACTATTTGAAGGATCTTTTTTATCACATCGAGTATAACTTCTTCTAGTTCGGGCGTTGGTAGAGTTTCTGGTCTTCCCCCACCTGCATTTTATTGAAATTGCCAGGTTCACACAATCTTGCTTATAGCGTGCTAAATATTTAGGCACATGGAAATACTCTGTTAAGATAATCTTATCTGGTAAATTTTCTGTGATTCTTTCGCATTTTCATTTGCTAATCCATACATAAAGTGCATGTCAGCCATTTCAGCGTTAGACAAATTTTTCATGATGGAATCACTGCTGATTGACAACACTATATCTGTCAACTGGTCTCCGAAACAGGTGTTCATGAAATGCAAAGTGGCTTCAGTTTCTTCTCGAAAACAAAGCTAGATATGAACAAAATACCGGCGACAAAAAATTTGCATAATAAATAAAATAATAAAAACTGCAACAACAAGTCAGTGGTTTGTTTGAAGGTGGTTGACAATGTTTCGTGGTGTATTTCATCAATTCCGACTTCCATTGTCTAATATATTATAAATTGATTTGAAATTGCTGAGAAAATATTGAAAAGATTGACTGAAAATAACAATTTTATTTAACAAAAAAACTGAAATTACAAAGAAATAACATAAAACCAAACAACAACCAAAACAAAATAAAGAGTTGAAATGTAGGGACTTTTCCTACAACTGCTAAAACATGTAATTTCTCTATTGTCAAGGAGTCATGCAAATCGAATACTGTAATCGAACACTCGAAAATCGAGTGGTCGAATTCTCTAAATGTGTGTTGGCTGGACTGAATTTTTGTTTTGCCGCCTGGGTAGAAATCTAGAGATAAGAGTTCCTTTCTGGTGCGATCTGTCGAGCGAGTAACATCGATTCTGTTCACTGAGAGTTAGTCCTTCCAAGCCACGTGGCCCTTCAGATTTTTTCTTGTTATTTTGTCGTAGTGTTTTGTAGTTGTGTTTTGTGTTAATAAATGTTATCGTTGAACACGTGGAACAATAATTTATCTATCATCGCCCCGATAGAAATATTAATAGAAGCTGAAAATTAAAAATTATCATTAACAAAAAATGAAAAATGTAAAAATTGAAAGATTCCAAACCAAGTTATGTCACGACTGTTAGTATCCACAATCGTCTTCGGGTGATAACTGGACTTATTTCCCCCATGCCCCCTCTCGGCTTCAGTGTCCTGAGATAAAAGCTTCCCCCCAGCTAGTTTGCGAGGAGAACCTAATACCCCACTCCATCCACCTCCGCTTTCCGAGCGGTTCTCAACTTACTGATGGGCACTTCAGCAAGATTGACATCTGACCTCTTTTGGTCAAAAGTCAGCCTTTAGGTGCTATTCTTTCGCGATCGGTTATAACTTATTCCTCCGAGATCCGACTATTTATAGGCAATTCGAGTGCTTTCACATATCGCCTCTTTCCTCTCACTGCTTTATTGGTTTTGGCGGGAGATGACCGTTTGGCGGGAGTTGGTCGTTTTTCGCTTGATTAGAGGTTTCCATATATTACGTATACCTACGCTAGCTTGCAATTCTTGGAATCGCAGTCCGCGTTTGGTGGCCTGGTTTCCGTGAGGCTGCTATGAATAGTGTTCCAAAATCTACAAATAATTAAACCATTGCAAGGTAAAACATAATCTTTTGTGAAAAATTCAAGGCATTTCGTTGAATTACTAGGGGAAATCGAAGTTAAAGAGCAGGATCAACTGATCAGTTTCGACGTGGAAAGCCTCTAAATCAACGTTCCTGTCGAAGAAGCACTTCAATTCATACAGAAGAAGCTATCCGAAGATGGGGGCCTGAAAGATAAAACAAACTTACTGATACAAGTAATCATGGAATTACTGGGATGTTGTGTACGAAACTGCTACTTCCAACTGAACGACGAATTCTTTACGCAAGATGAGGGACTGCCAATGGGATGAGAAACTCTGGCCATTGAAGGAGGCCACAAGAAGCACCGTTGAGATACGTAGTTGAGATTCGTAGACGACACCTTCATAATAAGGAGCCATGGGAATGCAGAACTCGACACTTTCCTGAAACACATCAACAACGTAAGTCCTTCCATCACTTTCACAATGGAAAAGGAAGTCCACAACGAATTGCCTTTCTTAGACGTATTGGTGAAGAGGACCGACACTAAATGGGAAACATTTGTATATCGAAAACTCACTCACACAGGACAGTATTCGAACCAGAAATCCAACCACCATCAATCGACTAAGAGAGGAATTATTAAGACTCTACTCTACAAAGGGCGGTCTCGAAAGGGAACTAGGCATCATCAAAAATGACCTTCGACGGAATTGTTACTCCAGAGTGATGGTAGAACAGGCTTCAGCAAGGAGACAGCAAGAGCTCCTCAAGGAAGAGAAGCCACCACAACCGCAACAACCTGTACTTCCCTATATTAGAGGCTTATCGGAAAGGATACGAAGGATTGGGTACAAGTATAACATTAGAATCTGCTTCAGATCTGGGAAAACTATCCGTAGCAGCCTAACGAAAACCAGGCCACCAAACGCAGACTGCGATTTCAAGAATTGCATTTACCGGATACCCTGCGAGTGTGGAGAATCAACATCGGTGAAACTAAGAGGCCATTGAAAGTTCGCATTGCTGAGCATAAGAAACACACACAGCGAGGAGCAAACCAGCAAATTCGGAATAGCAGAGCATGTTTGGACTCATCAACATAATATCAGGTGGGCTCAAGCTGAAATCATCCACAAAGAGGAACACTGATTTAGGAGAAAATTCGAAAAAGCCGCGTATATGTTGTCCAACAACGCATTTAGTCAAGCTAACGTAAAGATACGTAACATATGGAAACCTCTAATCAAGCCATAAACGACCAACTTCCGCTAAACGGTCATCTCCCGCTAAAACCAATGAAGCGGAGAGAGGGAAGAGGAGATAGGTGAAAGCACTCGAATGGCCTATAAATAATCGGATCTCGGAGGAATAAGTCCAGTTATTACCCGAAGACGATTGTGAATACTAACAATCGAAACGTCGTGACATAACTTGGTTTGGATTCTTTTAATTTTTTAATTTTTTGTTAATGATAATTTTCAATTCTCAGCTTTTATTAATGTTCAAATTTTTTATTTTTTCTGGTTGTTGTTTGGTTTTATGTTATTTCTTTGTAATTTCAGTTTTTTGTTAAATAAAATTGTTATTTTGGGTTAATCTTTTTAATATTTTTTCTGGAATTTCAAATCAATTCATATTATAGTAGACAATGGAAGTCCGAACTGATGAAATAGAAGTCAGTGATTTACTTTTGTTCCCCAATATTGTTGCCTATTGAAACTCCACTGGTCCTGATAATTTCAATCTAATTAGAGCTCAATAGCGTCTCATTACTTCAAATAACTGTAGCAAATTTCAACCAAACCGGTTTAAGGATATTCATGACGTTTTATAAATACCGTTTCTTTTGAAACTTCAACGCCCTCTATCTTAGAAATGAAGCGATTAAACTTCTTGAGAACTTTTATTCGGAACATCGAACGATGTAACGAATCAACATCTGAGATTTCGTAGTTAGGAAACACTCTGTATTTGTATCGATTTCGAAGGACTCTAACAAAACTCCAATCAAAAAAAGAAGTTCTGAATCCTTGAATTTATGAAAGAACATTTTTAGTTTAGCAGAACCTACTGACTTTTGACTGTTTACTCCATTTTTTTCATTCACATGCCGTCTATTTCAGCGTTGATGATGTTTTTAGAACAGATGTGCATTGTATCGTGAAAAAATACTAGCTGAATAATGGAATAAACAGTAGAGGATCCAATATTTTGAAATACCATTAATTGACGTATAGTTGGAAAGTGGAAGCACGTACAGAGAATCAAACTGATCGGAAAACTACAGTGGTATGACGCTCTGTTATTACACTCCAAATTAACTTCGTTCATCACATATCAGTCAGTTAGTGAGCTTCGGCTATTGACTCTCGTTTTATTGAAAATCGGGAAAGCGTTGCGTATATCATGCGTACCTAAACAGCATTGTGAATAAATATAATTCAATGAACGGTGTTGACACTAAACTGTAGGCATTGTAACACGTGAGCTATGGCTAAGTTCACAGAGAATAATGAAGAGTAATGATCTTGATTTGCTGAAATACTATGTAGCAAAATGATATAAATAATTGTTTACCTATTATCAGATTTCATTTTCAATATATATGAACATTGAGTACACGTTTTACACTCTGCCTATGACAATTGATTAAAACATACTACATCATCGAATTCAAATATTGTCGAACAAAATTCCAAATTTTGCTGAGAATTTCATTTTGAATGGACTGTCAACTATTCTTATGAATGAATTCTAATAAGCCGTTACCGTGAAAATCAACATACAACGTCACCTAAATATTCAAAACGAAGAGTCATGAATGATATTATTTAAAAATATATGAAAAGAATGTGAACTGAATTGAAGAAATATAGTGTATTTCTTTTCATAACGACAAAAGGCCAATAATTTCTTGTTTTATAACTGGGTTCACTCTATTTTTATCTAATAATTCTATTACTAAAGTAATACTGTCATCAGGAGGTATGCTGGGAAAAAGATCCTGCACATTGAAGGCTAGTAATTTTGCATTATCTGGTAGAGTTATGTTCTCTATTTTATTCTATTTCCCAGCATACCTCCTGATGATAGTATTACTTCAGCAATAGAATTATTAGATAAGAATAGAGTGAACCCAGTTATAAAACAAGAAATCATTGACCTTCTGTCGTTATGTCTCAAACAAAATTATTTTCAATTGTACAATATTTATTTCTCTTCAAATGGTTTGAATATGGGAAATTCGTTAAGCCCCTCACTTGTGAAAATTTTCATGGATCACCTAGAGAAGTCAATTTTTAAACATCCTTTGGTTAAGAATTTCTTGTATTGGCATATATACTGCTTAATAGAAACGCGGTATCTGCAAGAAAATCGGAAACCGAGTTATTTGTATAGAAGGGTTCATGAGGTGTTTTACTATCACTGTACTAAGTATAAAAGCGGTATCTAAAGCTATATCCAGTGAACGTGTATATTTAAAATGCCATATGTGGCATTTTAAATATACACGGATTTTAAAACCAGAATGCAAAAACTAGCTGCAAATCATACGGTTCTTCCAGGATGTAAACAGATTTGTAAGAAAAAATGATCCTCTTTGATATCTGAACAAGTGAGAAGAAACATTAACCGTGAATTCTGAAAAATATCCAGAAAAGAGCAAAAAAACACACTTATTAAACAGCTGTCGTCGTTTCAAACCCAAACGTCGTTTGAACGGAAATTCAAGGAAACAGAACACCTTCAAATATTTCCTCAACAATGAAGATGGTGATTCTTTTGAAGTGTGCAAAACATTTTTCCTCACAACTTTTGGATACAAAAAAGTAATGACAGAGTTTTGCATAATACTCTGTCAAAAACCCCAACGAAGGAAGAATCAAGGTGGAAACCAAGGAAAAGCATTCAATAGATAAATAGACGATACAGATATCAATGCTCATATTGAGTCCTTCAACCCCTATATATCTTATTACCGCAGAGAACACGCTCCAAATGTTCGATATCTCAGCAGTGAAATCACAGTCTCACTCATGTTCAAAGATTTTCAAGAAAAATACTCTCGTACTAAAGAATCTTATGAAACTTATCGGGAAAGAATTAAATAAAAACACATCTCGTTTACGAAAGTCGGCCACGAAGAATGCGATATATGTGAAACATTCAAATTGCACGAACATAAAGAAGAGAATAGCGACGATCCTTGCACAATCTGTATATTCAAAAAAAAAATATTATTCGAGCTGAAAAATCTCGACATTTATACAGGAAACAAACAGAAACTGCTTTGGATGATGGTACGATTTGCGTTACTGCTGATTTACAAAAAATTATAATGTTCCCCATAATCGACATGTTCAAATGTGTAATTTTTTTGAAACGCTTGATCGCCTACAATGAAACTTTTGTCCCCTTGGGAAAATTAACCAAAAGAAACAAGCCATTTGCTGTTGTTTGGCACGAGGCTGTGAGTAAACGGAGCAAAGAAGATCTAATAAGTAGTTTTGTGACTTTTTCAAGCACCAGAGAGATTCCACTAACGTTATTATATGGCTAGATAACTGCGCCACCCAAAATAAAAACTGGACATATTATACATTTTTGATAAGGATGGTCAACTCTGACGAAATATCAGCCAGAAGCATTACCTACAATTATTTTGAACTTAGACATACATTCATGTCGGCAGACAGCTTCCATCACCAGGTCGAGCTGTCTATGAAAAAAAAGCAAAAAATATATTACTTCGACGATTTTTCCGATGCAGTGAAATCTGCTTGCAAAGACAATGTGGATTTGAAAAAGATGGAACCATATGATTTTTTTCAGTTGGGAAAATTGTACGTCAAAGCAAAAGTTGAAAATAAATTCAGCGTGGTAAGTTTTCTCTACAATACAAAACTTCTTTCAGCGACGAATCCTCGCAAAATCTAAATTTTTTGAAGAAAGGAGTAATGAAAAAATGTGCGCTAGTTAAAAGTGTTGCGTGCCTAGATGGACCTCATGGGTTTTCGAAAGAGAAAAGAGGTGCCATTCTTAAACAACTCAACGGTTTAATACCAGAAAATCGTAAAGTATCCTGGTAGAACCTTCCTGTAACTACTGCAAATTGAGAAGAAGATTGATCTAATTTATTAGTTCTGTCAATTTTAATGAGAATAAGATTTGAAATATACAACATTTCATTTTTGCCTAACTAATACATATATTATCTTTTTAATAGTCTTATTTTCTTAACTTTTCTTTATTAATGTAGAACATTTTCGTCACGTTTCTACATTTCTTTATACACCAATAAATGGTTGTTTGAAAAAATCAAAGTTTCATTTTATATTAATATGCAGATACCGCTTTTTGCTTGAGGTGATAATTAGGAGCTCTACTTCATTTTCTAAAGGCGGTAAGTGAGATTCTGACTTATGGCCACAATATAGGGCATTGTCTATCACGTACAGGTAATCGAGGTAACATATTACTTATGTAAACACATTTTTTTCAGGTAAAAATATCGCAATTGTTAAGGTACAGGTACAAAACTTCAACGATTAATTGTCGAGTTTCGCGCTGTCCGCATATACCGCGTTTCTATTAAGCACGACAGTATATGTGGATGACGTTTTGGTATGTTTTACAGGTACTAGAAGACAATTAGATAATTTTCACATGTTGTTGGTGCCGGGATCATACAATTGAGGCCAAAATAAGTTGCTCTCGGTTGGGAGTGATGCCTGACCAACATCGTTCTCAAACAAAAATAGTCCGATGACCGCCAGTCCAAAATCCACATCAAACAGTCACTATTTCGGGATGCATTGACACTCTTGGATCTCATGTGGATTATTATCGTCCCAAATTCGACAATTTTGATTGTTCACGTTCCCATTCATCCAGAAATGGGCCTCATCGCTGAATTTTGTACGGGTGTAAGCCCGTACAAAAGCCTTATGCACCCCAAATTACTTCGAAAATTGAGAAATAAGACTTCCTATGTTTTTATACTCCCGCTTGTAGGGTGGTACAGAGAGGTATAGTTCAATTTCTTAATACCCATGATGATCTCCCACCGCGTAGTAACAGCTGCATCCATCAATTTACCTATCGTATTATCTTATAGATACGTTTTTATATTCAAACTGTTAATGTGATTATTAATCGTAATAAAGTGGTTTGAATTTCAATTTTTCTAATGTTTTGAGTCAACACGTATTAGTTTCTTTTCAACCTTATCATAGACTGAAATTGACTGAAATGTACTCTGCCGTACAAAAACGACTGCTTTGAAGCTCCAAATCGGGGTTCCTCCTGACTATTCATAAGAAATTTCAGTTAATTTTGAGTTCATGAAATGAACTACTTCCCTCCGTTACCGAGATGAAAAACTTAGTATTATGGTTTGGTCTAGAACTTCACTTCACTAAACATGAGAGCTATCTGAACCAAACTTCTTATAACGTCCTCAGGCAGTTGTTTCTAAATGAGACTATGCGAGTCACTGATCATGTCAAAAATGTCCTGTTGCGACAGTGTTTATAGACCTTTTTTAAGACAATCGGATGCTCTTCGTCCACAGTTTATTCAGAATAGCTGTCTACGTTTTTCGTTGGTATCTGGAAATATGATGGTTGGATGGTTGAAAGTTGAGAAACTGAGAAAACTTCAAGAGGAAGATTAAAGTTGAATCTTACTCTTGAAGATTATCACTTGGTGATCGAAACACGTGTCGAAGTGTTAAAATAACGGTTTGGTATTGAGATAAAACTCCATTAATTATCATTACTACACCAAAGGTTCCAAACAGTGCACAAATACTTCTACATGAATATTAAATTATAAAATAACACTTTTTTCTATCCAGTTTGTACTTCACAAACTTGCTACACAATATAGTATATGAAAGATGTAAACTTTCTCTTACATTAATCACTTGTCATTCCCGATGGTGGACATCGATGTTTCGGAATAAGACACTTGTCTTATTGTTTCTTTAGCACCGATCTGGATAATATAACAAGATTAGGTACTACGACTTCATGTCACGAAAGAGTTAAATACAGGGTGTTTCAAATTCGATCCTCACCATTGGGATCTCGGAAACTATGAGGGATATGGAGATGGTTGATTTGGGGCAAAGTTGCGCATTTACCTGACTAACAATATGCCGTTGAGAAAGTTCTGAAATTCCTAGTATATCCGAAAAAAACAGAAGTTTCGGAAAATGGTTTTTATTTTTTTCTGGCTTTATTTCTTTCTTGTTTTGAATAGAACCAGATTTCACCTTTTCAATAATGTATCAAAAGTTATCATTCTTTTTCGAAAAATGGGACATATTGAAAATATGATATGATGTCTCTAAATTTGACTTTCAATTTGTTACATACACTCAATGACATTTTGTTATTGTACAGGTTATTGAATTTTTGGCGAAAAATGGCTTTCACGAATGAAGAAAAAGAAGATATGATACAAATTTATTACAAATACAGTCTTAAGACATTGTGACCTTCGAACTATACGAGAGAACACGTGATCACCTGTCAATGTATCATATGACAGACGGGTATTTGCCGGTTAGCTAACAGTGAAGATGGGAGGGGTTTCCAATTATTGTGAGTTGATTCGATTTTAAATGGACGCCAGGTAAATTGTAGAATGCCAAGTACCCTAAAGGAATTATCAACTTCATCAATTTATCAAATCAGGTTGAATTAAAAGACCATGTACCTCAATATAATATATTAAAAACGATTCAGATTATTGTCTATCGAAAAGCCAACACAAAAGCAAGGTTCTAGCAAGGGACTGTCCGAAACCTAAAAACATCTAAGGTCAGTCAAATTAATCAATTCAATATTCTCATTTCCTATTCTTGAAATATCTGTAGACTCCGCAGACTCTATTCAGATCACTCTGTCAAGATGGTTGTTCTGATTATTGGAGTCCTTGGTGGAATGATGTCATCTCTACTGTCGAATCTTAAAATCATACCGGCTTGCCGCACTAAGGCAGAAATCTTAGCCGCACAGATGCAGAAGGATGTCATTCTTGGCTCACTGTGCTTGCTCAGGGCACATGATTATCGGACCCAATTATCACTAACCCCACGGTGTGGGGAGTGATCATTGGTTGATAATGCTGGCGCGCCCTCCCGAATGTAACGGGGATTCGGGGGATAGGGCCTGATCAGCGCACACTACGATGAAAAAATAATAATAATCATAATAAATCGTCTTTATTCATCTTTGGACACATATGTAAAGAGATAACAATAATAGGTATTCGACAAAGATCAAGTGGCGAGGTGTAACCCGCGGGTGTTTTTCAACTTAACCATGGAAATACAATATTAATTTACAATTTTCTTAATTATCTTAGCTATAATATCTACGATGAGTATGATTCTATTACATTGTAGAATAATTTTACTGTCTGAGATCTATCAAATTAATGAGTACCTTAAATTCATAAAGTGATTGACTGGTCATTATCCGTCCTGTAGATGCAGAGTTCGACATTTGTTAATCATATTGAGCTGATAATAGGGATTTCAACTTTGATTTAACCCCAATTTAACCATCTTCGTATTTTTCATAGTTTCCCAGATCCCAACGGTGAGGATCGAATTTGAAACACCCTGTACACTCATGTTATCGATGACAATACGAAATGACATTCATTCGCTTATTTGATTCAATCCCAGCCATAAAAATGTTGTTTAAATTGAAAAAGGTATACTTTTTTAGGAGAAAATAATGATTGGGAAAGGAAGATTTTGGCTTTCTACTTTTCCATCTTGATACAGAAAAATGTGGGAATCTTTCAAAAAAATTTGGTGCTTTTTCCTTTTATTCCAAAAATTTCCACATTATTTTGTATGAATTTGAGGTTGAAAGTCAAAACTTTTTTCCCCAAATTTAGTATCCCCTATAACAATACTCCTTTCAATTCAAAGTCATTTGATTCGAATTGTTTTTACATAAAGCACAAATCGTACATGTCCATTCAATGAGTTGTTGATTTTTTTAATGAGGAAATGTTCAATTAATTTTAACCAAGCTCAGGGGAAGTAATTAGTCATAATCTAAGTAAAAGGTTTTGAATTCAATAGAATCTGGTCAGTGTGAAATTTTTAATATATTTCTGGATTTATTTTGTATTTTAATTTTCGGTTTCTTCAAATGTTTGCATACTCATTTACAACTGATAACAATTGAAACTTCAACTCTGTTCATATAAATTCGTCAGAAATTCAATTCTACGTAAAGTTAACCTACGGACATAAAAAGTGCGTATTGTGAGAAATAGCAACACTATATTCGACATTATTTACTGACATCGAACAAATAGTTACGCTTTACGAGGATTACTTGATATGTGTTAACATCAATCAGTAACGTCGGAATGCGCTCGATAGATATTCTCCATCAGGCAGGATATAGACAGACAGCAATTGTTGTTCACAGAAGTGGAACTGAAAAATGAGGAGGATAGAATCCATTATTCATTAAAGTTCAAGTTATTTGTTTTCACTACTTTTATCAATGTTCAAATCATCACCCTGAACTAGTAATCACTCACGCAATACTTCTCGGATGACCAGGCAGGACATTGGAAGGAATTCACTTCCACGTGTATATGTAAAATTATGCATGGTGGCCATTGGCCAAGGCAGACATCCAACGAATGAAATTGTCGCAAAAATTTAAAAACATACCAAGTTTGGCAAAGGAAGTTTTTAGCTTTCTACTACTCCATCTTGATACAATAAAAAGGATGAGGGAATCTTCCACAGAAAGGAAGGAAGTAATCAATTTGAAAATAAGTAACTCTATACATGGATGTGTAGATCATGCAAAGAAGTAACTTTCAGACACAAACTGATCTATATGATCTACACATCCATGTATAAAGTTACTTATTTTCAAATTGATTACTTCCTTCCTTCCTTTCTTTGGAAGATTCCCTCATTCTTTTTTTGTATCAAGATAGAGTAGTAGAAAGCCAGACACTTTCTTTCCCAGTAATCAATCACTCCTTAACCCATTAAAGCCCAGCTAATTTTTTTTCTCAAATATTCAAAAAAATCGTTAGTTATTACTGTTTTAAGTATAAAAATCTGGTTGCAACATATATCTTTCATTGTCTCATCGAGGAAGTGCTTTTTTTTTAAGTATGATATATCATACGTTGGGAAGTGATGAGTACTACTTATGAAGAAAAAACAGGAATTATTCTTTATTCAAAATCATATGAAGAATATTTCTTATACAAAGAAAAACAAGGCTGAATGTAGAAAATTCACTTGGCATGATAATTTCTGAAGCATTGGGCAGGATGTAGAGCAATATTACATTTGATACAGATGAATTTTGCACATTTGCCGCAAAAACCACAACGACGTTGCGTTTCAATCTCATCAACGATATGCTCTATTCTGTCATATCTCACTTCATTCAAAACAGCTTTTGGAGTTTTTGGTTTTGGCCCATGACGATATTCAGGACCCGTAAGAATGGCAAGTACAACGCGTCGTATAAACTGCAGAAGAGATATTTTTCTGTCCACATATCTGTAGATCATCCACATATTTACAATGGAGCCATTCAAACAAAATCTAATGTGAGGCCAGTACCATTTTCTGGATCTTATTCTTATTCGATATAGTCCTCGTTGACCATCAAAAATATCCACCCCACCCATGCCATGGTTGTATGAATTTATCAATGATGGCTGTTCCACTTGCACTGGAGCTCTTTCCTTTTTAGACCAACGGTTGCAGGCCCCTTTTGATAGACACGTTTCTGAATCCACAATGTTCGTTGCGATTGTTACCTGGTTATTGTCATTCCAACGTATAAGTGTTATGTTGTTCGCTGTATCGGTAATAGCATGTGTTGATCCTCGCTTTTCTTTTTTGAGGTCTCTGAGTGGTGCCTTTTCTATCCTGTCTGATCTGATTGTTCCAATACAATTCAAGTTATATCCTCTGAAAGTATGTAATAATGGCAAAGAAGTGAAATAATTATCAATGTATATAGTACTTTGCTCTGGAAGGTAGTTCAAACATAGATTCTCCCAAGGTTTTGCCCTGAAGCTTTTCTCCAGCCCCACAATAAGGATTGAATTTCAAGAGATATCCTTCAGAAGTTGTTAGGCACCAGAATTTGAAGCCATATCTTATCGGCTTGCCCTTGATGAATTGCTTCATGCTGTGATGGCCATAGTATGGCTCCATTGCCTCATCAACCGAAAAGTTTGAACCTAAGGGCTGGAACATATTCTGGGAAACTCTATTTACATGATCAACTAATGGCTGAATTTTATATATTTTGTTCTTCTGATCAATTTTATTATTATCGTTAAAGTGAAGATATCAATGGATGGGCTCAAATCTATTTCTAGACATACTATTACTGACCAAATGATTGAATGTATCTGGTTGTGTTTTCCAGTAAAGCCTTCTATTTGGCACTTTACAATACCCGGATAAGAACAGAATTGCAAAGTACTTGTATAACTCATCAGAAGATAATCTAAATTCATGATCACCTTTGAAGGCTGCATACTTTTCACTTTCATCGCAAATGAATTTCATGAATTCTTCATCATAAAAAATTTTGAAAATATCGATTGGTTGCAAATTTTCATCTCTAATTGTTTGAACAAAGCTTGGTTCTGGTGTAACGGGTAATTTTGATTTTTCATTTCTTGTTTTCAAGTTGACTGTATTCCACTGACGTTTTTTGATGTTTCTTTTGATTTCTTTCTCTTTCAACTCCTTGGCGAATAAAATGGCTAGCGGTTTATTATCTTCCGAAGATTCACTGTCGGATATTTCAAGGTCGGTATCACTAACATGTTTTTGTGGCAGTAAATTTAGTTGTGTCTTCACATTCTCATCATCAACGCTAAAAACCTCCATAGGTTCTCTGAGAACTCCCTTTCCAATGCTTCGGATGGTACCTACATCTTCTTCGTCGCTCGGAGCATCGTCTTTGTCACTATCGGCAGCATTGTTGGGAGGAAGAAGAATTAGCTCCAATTTCTGAGCATGTTGCACTTCCTCATAGTCTTCGTCATCAGAACTTAATTGTTCAAGATAATTTAGCAACTCTTCTGCATCTCGAGGATCTTCTGGGTTATAAAATTGTTTTCTGTAAAAAAGGAAAAACTAGTCACCAACGCCCAACGTATGATATATCATACAGTGACTAAGAATTGAAAAAAAAGGAATAATTTTACCGAGTTGTCCCACTGCTCTTAAGGATATTACATTATGTGTATAGCTTATAAAAAATACTCTAGGACATAATTTGCAAGAATTCCACCGAAAAGAACTTACCTCAATGGCATTTTAGAACACAGTCAGTGAAAACTATCACAAAAACAACTGTAAAACCCAAATTTCACAAATCTCGCTCGACAGGCTTTGAATATAAATGAAATAAACCTTCAAAAACAGGCTCTGACAAGAACTGGTGCAGAATGCACTATATGACAATGTGTACTTAACCTCAAATGCACATGTGTTTTGTGTATGATAAATCATACGGTGAGCGTTAATGGGTTAAAATATGACCCCTTCAATTTATATATCAAGTTTGGTTCTGAAAACAAGTTTTTAACTGAAAGCCATTTCAAAACATTCCTCGAAGTAGGGTTATCATTTCCAAAAGGTTTCTATGAATGAGTATAAGATGATAAAAATAATAGTAATAATAGCAATACAATATTTTTTATTTGCATTCAATCACATGGTCCAATATAAACCAGAAAAAATTGAAAGGTTCAAAAACAGATAGAAAAACATGAAATAATGACAGTTGATAAAAATTTTTGGCTGACAATGTCAAGTGGGAAAATTCTGAATGATACTCGACCTACTAGATCTTTTATTTTCTTTATCATATTTTAGTAGGTACGTGTTAGTTTTGCTGAGACTACCAATATCAGTTCGTTTATTCATTGAATGTTCTTCGTTATCAATATGTATCATTTCCAAAAATATTATTTAAGAATATGGTTCCTTTATCTAAAATATTTGGGTTTTCAAAATTCATTTTTTCTACACCCGTACTCTAACAATACACTTTTATGACCATAATCCGTTTCATAATGATATCCATTATGATACAGATTTTTCATAACGATACAGATTATCAACCAATAGAAACCCATAATTTTTCAATCAAGAATCCTATTCCTTTGTTTGTCCTAGATTCTTACCTAAGTAACTAATTGCTTTATTTGTCAAAATCAGTTTTCATATTACCTACCTATATTATCAAAATGTCTGAAAACAGTGATATAGAATGAATACCATCGACTCCAATATTTTTAAAAGATCAGATTAATTACAGTTGTTATATTCAATATAAATATAATTAGAATCTTTATAGTTTTCATATATCCATGATAATACCATTAAATTTGTTTGAAAGTGATTGACAATGTTTCGTGATGAATTTCACTAGTTCGGACTTCCATTGTCTACTATATAAAATGATTTGAAATCCCTGAAACAAGTAAAAAAGAAAAAAACCATTAAATTTGTGTTTTTTAAAAAAATATGAGTTAATTACTGTAAATGTGTTCAATACAAATATAATATTTATAGATTTTCATTATTTATCGGGTTTAGAAAAAATAGCGTATGCAACTCTCATGTAATGGTTATTATTACACTCGCATAAACCATACAAAACTCGCCTTCGGCTCGTTTCGTATCCCGGTTAATGCTCGTGTCTTAATAACCATCATTACATGATCGTTGCATAATATACTATTATGATCCTCCGAAATAACATGTTCTGTTAATGCACAAGAATTAATATTTCGTCTACAGTCCCTCTTATGGGAAGTGATGCGACTTCTTAGAGGTCTAGATGTTTGTCCTATATATGTTTTAGAACAATCCATACAAGAAATTTTTTATACTAAATTGGATTTTTGTTTATTTGAAATTGGAGCTTTCAGTTTACTGTATAATTTAGATATAGTAGTGACATTTGTTTTAGATATTTTGAAGTAATTATTTCGGAATACGTTAATCAATATTGGTGTCAATTCTTGAATATATGGAAGCGATTTATATATGTATGAAGGTATAACGTTGTTATGTTCAACTTCCTCATTATTATTTTGAAAGTTTGTTCTTTCACAAAATAAAATTCTGGTTACTAAAGATTTACGATAAGAATTTTGGATCAGAATTTTACTGAAATTAGACAAACTTTGGTTTCGTAAATCGGGATGGGTAATTTTGATGATTCTGTTTTTTAATGATTTTATCAAGTTAATTTTCATTTCATTTGGATGATAGGAATGGTAATTAATAAATCTATCACTTGATGTTGGTTTTCTGTACCATTCAGTGATGAATTGGTTTGGCCGATATAGCATTTGTTTGTTCATCAAATCAACATCACATACAAGCCAAACACGAAAGTGACACAAAAAATAAACAACTATGAAAAAGAAAGAAGACAAAAACCAAAACGGGATATACAGTATACAATGCTCGGACTGCAACAAATTCTATATCGGCCAAACCAAGAAAAAACTGATCCAAAGGTACAATGAGCACATAAAGGCATACATAAATCCAATAGTATATTTAAAAAAATCTGTTTTTCCGTTAACCAGCTGTCGCACCCCTACGAACGACAACACTCAGAAGTCGAAACTTGTGCGAGCTAAGGATTAATGAGGTCTTACCTTTTAACGTGTGATTCCTAACACGGGAATCAAATAAATCAAACCTCGCAACTCACGCTATACAAAACAAACATAATTTTCCCCCACCAAAAAACATAAATCTCATAAGACAAGTCAATAAGGGAAACCGCATGGACATTTGGGAAAACTTAAACATGCATAAATGTAACAGTCATAAATCACTTATCGAGAAACAAGTACAAATCAAAACACAACAACACTTAACATTCAATATATTAAACAAATCAATACACATTCCTAGAAACAGTAAACCTAGAGAAAATCCAACACAAAGAATAGTACCTGATGTAATCCAAATACAGGCAAATTTACCTAAACCTGCATTGAGGCGTTCGAACCGTATAAAGAACATACAACAGGATGACACGTTCAGTTTGAGTAGAGCCTAGATGATGACAGTACGACCAGCTGTCGTAAGCGCTCGCAGATAATTGAATAGAAGTTATGAGGCTTCAAATCCTTTGTGTGACTCACATTTAATATTAAAATACTGAAAATAAAAGAAAATAAATTAATAAGTACCATTCTGATCATTCCCATATTGATTTCAATTTAAGAGCTGTTTCAGCCTATTGGGCATCGTCAGTACCGGGCAGGCGGTCCTCGATTGAAGACAAAATGTGAAAAACCAAGAAAAGTACTCAATAGAAATAACTGCGTAAACGCAAGCGAGACATGTATGAATAAGAAAACTGACATTGATAATCTCAGCAGTATATACAGTAAATTACTGGAACTTCATCAAAAACATAATAATAATGAAAATTGTATCAATCAATAACTCTTTCTTCAGAGTCAAAAATTATGAAATCAACATACCCATTGATAAATGACATTTATATGAAGGTATGACATTTGACAAACCCAAAAAAATCCTATACTTATCCTATCCTATATACAAAAAAATACTAAGTTGAAAGATAAAACGGATACTACACAAAAGTCAAATGGGATTTATAACATTCCTTGTAACAATGGTAACTTGAATTTTATTGGAACAACATCTAGAATTCTTAATGATAGAGTAACTCCACATAATATTGATATAAAGCTTGATAAGAAATCATGTGCATTAGCACAACACTCTATAGAAACAGGACATAAACCAAATTACTCTACATACATGAAAAATCTACATACAGAAAAAATATTTCCAAACGCCTTTTTTTGAAATGGTTGAAATTAATAAGTCTTCTGATTGTATGAATAAGAAAACTGACATTGATAATCTCAGAAGTATATACAGTTACATACTGGAACTATATCAAAAACATAATAATAATGAAAATTATATCAATGAATAACTCTTTCTTCAGAGTCAGAAATTATGAAATCATCATACCCGTTGAAAAATTACATTTATGTGAAGGTATGACAATTGTCAAATTGTCAAACCCACAAAATATCCTATACATGTTTAACTTTTTCGTCAATTTATATGTTTGATTTATTGTTTCTCACTCATTATATTCCCAAGGAATATTCTTAGAATGTATCAAAGGAGCACTTCCAGGGAATATTCTCCAGAAGATATATATATATATATATATATATATATATATATATATATATATATATATATATATATATATATATATATATATATATATATATATATATATATATATATATATATAGATAAAGGAGTTTTTTAATCGGACATAGCACTCAAAGAAGTGGCAAACCATAGACACGTGTTTCGGGCTTTTGGCCCATCATCAGTATGGTGCAGCCAAGTGTAAGGATGGGCAACACTTGGTTACCAGAAGAAATAAATACAAATGCACGGAGCCACCAGCAGGAGCCAGCCGCACATTTGTGGTTTCACTTAATAGATCTTGTGTTTACAAGAAAACTATCAAAATCACCACGGAGGCAGCTATAGCTACCTGCGTGACATCCGGGTCCAGGAAATAATATAGATACGAAGGTTATCGAGTGTCTTGATATAGATAAAGGAGTTTTTTAATCGGACATAGCACTCAAAGAAGTGGCAAACCATAGACACGTGTTTCGGGCTTTTGGCCCATCATCAGTATGGTGCAGCCAAGTGTAAGGATGGGCAACACTTGGCTGCACCATACTGATGATGGGCCAAAAGCCCGAAACACGTGTCTATGGTTTGCCACTTCTTTGAGTGCTATGTCCGATTAAAAAACTCCTTTATCTATATCAAGACACTCGATAACCTTCGTATCTATATTATTTCCTGGACCCGGATGTCACGCAGGTAGCTATAGCTGCCTCCGTGGTGATTTTGATAGTTTTCTTGTAAACACAAGATCTATTAAGTGAAACCACAAATGTGCGGCTGGCTCCTGCTGGTGGCTCCGTGCATTTGTATTTATTTCTTCTGGTAACCAAGTGTTGCCCATCCTTACACTTGGCTGCACCATACTGATGATGGGCCAAAAGCCCGAAACACGTGTCTATGGTTTGCCACTTCTTTGAGTGCTATGTCCGATTAAAAAACTCCTTTATCTATATCAAGACACTCGATAACCTTCGTATCTATATATATATATATATATATATATATATATATATTGTTCTTCCAACAATATATATATATATATATATATATATATATATATATATATATATATATATATATATATATATATATATATATCCATATATATATATATATATATCCATGGCATATTCATAGCACAATACAATATCCTTGAATGTATATTCATGAAATATTCATGGAATATCTATTGCTATGTGGGTAGGTGGCGTGTTCTGAGCTTCTCTGTTGCAACCAACATAATATGATCGTATTTTCGAATGCCAAACGAAAAACGAAGACAGCTGTTTTGGTTTCATTGAAGACGTTCTTCCAACAACTTGAAAAAACACACTTAGTCCAGTAGATGACTATCTAAGAGACATATCCCAAGGAGTGAGATATTGCCTGAGCCCATGCACTGCATCACTTTTGAAACGATTCAGGCAATTGTGTATAATTGCAGCAAAGACTGTACTGAAATAAAAAAGGTTTCAATAATTATTGAAAAGAAACTTTGTTGATCTAATAACGAAATTTGATTTGATAGCTCAGTTTGGGTAATTGTACTAGAATCAATATTTATAATATTCGCGTCATCCAAATTATTCTGAATTTTTGTATTGTTGCTTTTTTTCAGTACTCCTAGTGATCTCAATGTGTTTCAAGTTGCTTGAAAATTTTTCTTCGCTAGAAAAAAATTACTTTTTTTCACGACGAACAACTATGCTTGTGTAATTCTTGAGATTTATATAACTATTGCAAGCAGCATCAGAATGTGTTTCAATAATGAGTTTGGATGTTTTCTTTCAAGCTGAAGCCTCTGATAGCAATCATTTCCTCAATGGTGTAAGTCAGCCATTGGGATAGTGGCTTGTTGACTTTTTTAGTATGGACGGGGGTGTCTGTCAATTAGTTGCATGATATTCTTGCTATTTCATTATAATCATCAAGCTGTCTTTGTCCTAAACAAGAATGAAATATATCAGTATCTGAGAATCAGAAATTATGCGAGTACGCTTCTCAATCATTTGATAAAGTTGTGGAATTGGCCGCGGTGGTAGTGCGCCCGACTCACGATCGGAAGGCCGTGGGTTCGATTCCCGCCTCGGCTAGATATTTTTCTCGAGAGAATTTATCTTGTGAAAGTTGGGATGATTCTGCAACCGTGTTAGAAATCACACGTTAAAGGGTAAGACCTCGTTAGTCCTTAATTCGCACAAGTTTCTCAAATTATGAGAGTTGTCGTTCGTATGGGGGCGAGAGCTGATTAACGGAGAAACAGATTTCAAACAGATTTCAAACAAACAGTCTGAAAGAATTGAATAAATCTAGCGGAGGGACATCGTCGGTTAATTGTGAGTAGGTCTTTGAGATTACTCGTTGTAAGAAAAATTCGAAGGAAAGTAACAAATTGGCCATACTATCTCCAAATTCGTTTGGGTACTGATTTACATCACCGAGAGGAGGGCGACATACTGCTTACAATGAAAACACGTAGACTATAACTGCTCGAGATGCGAGTTAACATGAGAGTAGATTGTTCTTGAACTAATTTTATTATCACATCCCAACGCCTGTTTCTTTTATAAGGACAAAACACAAACACTACAGGAAAATCCTTAAGGCGTCTCAAAGCCGTACCTGTGTGAAAGTAGCGATTCACATTGTATTTGGAAAAACGTACTCAGGAAGTTCATCCCACATAAACGCCGTTCTTCAAATGAAAGAGTTCTCAAACAGTGAAGATCGAGGTGTACTGAGTTGAACCTCAGAACGATGAGCAGCCATAGTCCGTCGCGTATTTCTGATATGTACCACTCTTGGTGGAATCAAATGTGCCAAGTCAATTGAACACTCCTTTCCAAAGTATCTACAGAAGAGAGATGAGTCTCCAACCTTTCTTCGATCTTCCAGACTCTCAAATTTGCAAGTGATGTTCTCGTCTCCAATCAGGCGGGTGGCTTTTTTCTGGATGGAATCCAGCAGTTTTAGGTTATGTTTGGGGGCGGAGCTCCATACATGAGAACAATACTCCAAAAAAGGTCTGAACTGAGCTTTATGAAGCATAAAAAATTGCTGAGGTGTGTACAGTTTTCTGATTCGTAACAGTGTTCCAAGCTTTCGAGAAGCAGCCAATACAATTCCAGCGACATGACTGTATTAACACATAATGGTGTCCATTTTAACCCCCAACAAACTTATCGAAGCAGAAAGCGGAATTGTCTGACCACACATTATTATATACGGTTCTGAGACATTTATCTTCTTGGAGAAAACCGATGCCCGGGTTTTTATGGCATTAAATTGAACCTGTTTACTCTCACCCCAGTTCGAAGTTACTTCTTGATCCTCAATAAGATATTCAACCTTCCGTTGCCGGTGGAGATATGCTTCCGCAGCCGATGGCCTGGAATCCAAATGTAAATGACGAGATAAGTGTGCTGTCGTCAGCAAATCAATATAAATATGGGATTATTGTTTTTTTCCAGTATGTCGGTAATAAACAACAAAAAGAGGGGTTGGACACAATATGGATCCCTGGGGAACACCAGTGTTGATGGTGAAAGTATTCGAGAGTATTCCATTAACGGCCACTTGCAGGGAACGTTCTTTCAGGAAGCTGAAGAGCCCCACACAAAAATAATCCGACAAGCCATAGCATAGAAATTTGGCCATCCCTCATACCCTCATACCACATAAGGTCTTAGAAATATCAAGTGCGACAGCTCTTGACTCTCCATGTTTCTCGATTGCGTTATTCCAAATATGTGTGACATATGATAGAAGGTTGCCTGTTGATCTTTGTTTCCGAAAACCATATTGATGATCGCTCAAGATGTTGAAGCCTTCCAAATATTGCTGGTTGACAGCTTTCTCCATGATTTTTGAGAGATATTGATTAAAATGAATATTTCATAGGACTCTTGAAAGAATAATTTTCCACGCCTAAGAAACAATAAGATCCTTTTCGCACAGTGAATTATCAAGTTCGTGAATGGGATGAAAGGATATTGAGAACAGAAGGTTTCATCAATCTTTATTAGTTCTGTTTAATGTACTTTGGGATTACCATAAAAGTTCTGAGCGGCAATATAATGAGAGTGATTTTTCTCTGTATTATTTTTCGCCTGATATTTTCAGTGCGGAATTCCATTAGAACGAATTCGTAATAGGGATGGCGATATTTGTCCCAACAGACCTTTGATATGGCGATATTCGAGCAATAGGGAATTTCCACATATGCGGGTTATTGCATCCAATATCATCAGTTATAAGACGGAATTGCCAAAAGAGATCGAAAATATATCTTTCGAATGGGTTGTAACTTGAATTGAAAGATGTATGATATGTAGCTTTCCTTTGAATGTTTAGAGTACACACTACACAAGAAGACGTGATTTTTCTATGATGTTTATATGGAAATAGTTGTTTCGAAAGTTTTTGTTTTCGCGTAATTCGGAGTTTATAAAAAAGTAGGTTTGTGACGAAATAGATCGATACTTAAAAATTCATAACGAATTCAACAAACACTTCATTGTGAGATTTACACTAAACAGTTTTACAAAAACCCAATACGTGTTTCGCTATACGAGGGCTATTGAAAAATATGTACATTCGATTAGCGCGAATTTTTTAAATTTCTTCACGTTGATACACTCGTCTCGAGCATATGTTCACAGTTTCAGCAGTTTAGAAAATTCAATTTGTTGGTGAGAGGCATGAAAGTTAGATGTGTCTTGCGTGTTCGGTGATTTTCTGCTATCAAAAACAATGGATTGAAGAATTTGCATCAGATTTTGTGTAAATAATGGAATCGGAATCAATAAATATAGTTTAAAAAACTAAAATACACATTTTTAAAGGACATCGAACTAAAACATTAAATTTATTTTTTTTAATAAGCTTAAAACAAAAACGAACGAAAAATACCAGTATTATTGTGAAAAAGCGTGGGCGCTTTGTGCCATATTTTTTGTACATAAAGCGCCCATCACTTTTTTCACAATAATACTAGTATTTTTCGATCGTTATTGTTTTGAGCTTATGAAAAAAAAATTCAAACTTTTTAGTTCAGTTAGTTTAGTTAATATTTTTCGATTCCAGAGAGGGAGCCTGAAAATCAGCTACCAAGCCCAAGGCAGCAGGCGCGCTAAGGAGGGTTACAAATAAGGCAGCAGGCGCGTGTGTTAATAAAAAAAATACTTTTTTCAAATGAAGAAATACATGTAAAGTGAGATCCAATTGTATTAAGGAGGTTACGTACAGCGTCATCTGCCCGCGAATAGATCAAGAAATAATGTCGATATATCAAAGAGGTTACGTCCAGCGCCATCTGCCCGCGAATAGATCAAGCAATAATGTCGATATATCATGGAGGTAACGTACAGCGCCATCTGTACGCGAATAGATCAAGCAATAATGTCGATAATTCTGTCAAATCCAGATCCCGATAAGAAATGAAAAGGAGAGTTACAAACAAACATACATACAGGTGAAGCTAATATAAAGCGTGTATAAACACTTGAAACGTTGACAGTGGCATACGGTAAGTGTACTCTGAGTCAATGGAACAAGTGGTACAAGCATTCCATAGAAAGTTGAGAAAATGTGAATGTCGACGCTCGTCCTGGATTTCTCAGCACAAATGTTGAGAAAGTGAAAAACTTGTTATGGAAAATCGTCGAACCCTATTAGAGAAGTTGCTGAGAATGTCGGCATATCTGTTGGGTCCTGCCATACAGTTTTGTCGGAAATTTCGGACATGAAGCATGTGGCAGCAAAGTTCATTCCAAAATTTTTGAATTCTGACCAAAAAAACGCATGGGCATTGTTCAGGAATTGTTGAATGACGTCAACGACGATCCAGATTTGCTCAACCCGTCATTGCCCTAGTAGATTTTTTTTGCATAACAACCTTGGTGGGGGGTATCAGACCCCAAATTGAAAAATCATTATGAAAAAATCTAAATTTAAAATTCAATTTTTCCAAAAAATAGCATTATCTGAAGTAGGAGAGAGGCGGGGAATCACACGCAGCGGGAAATGGTACGCATGGCCCTGTATGACCAAGCGATCGTTGAATGTCGGTGCTAATTGGATAGACTCGTGTCACACACGTATTTCAACAACTCTGTTGCGGTATATTTCAGTTTTACGCTTTTGTTCGTTAGATATAGATCATTTTTAGTTTTCGGCATTTTTGTTACAGCATTTGTGCGTGATTCAAGTGAAGGTAAGTATTACATTTTTATTTCAAAGTTGCTCTATTTTTTTCATGAATGGACTGGCCCCTACTGAACCAAATGCCGTATATATTTCGTGGCAATATCGACCAATAATTTATTCATATAGCTCATAAGACAAATGGCGTAAATCGGGTAAAATCGGCAAAAATTCGAGAGGTTTCCAGATCATTCAACAGTCACGAGGCAACACCTGAGAGCGCTCAGAAAGAACAACAACAGATCTGGCCAAAGCCAGGAAGACCTTCTATCTTCTCAGCTGAGGTTGAAACTCAAATGGCAAGTCACGTTCTCAAACTAGCTAAATTGCTTCATGGATTGACTCCAGTAGAGTTATGAAAACTCGCGTTCCAATATGCAGAGACCAATGACATACGACACGATTTTAATAAAACTCGCTAAGAAGCAGGCAAGGATTGACTGCATTTATTTCTTGAGAGAAACCCCCAAATTAGCCTTAGAAAACCTGAAGGAACAAGTGTTATTAGAATTACTGCTTTCAATGAAGAATCCGTTGAAAGTTTTTTCCAATTTGGCATCTTTGTTAGAAACATTTAAATTTGATCCAAGCAGAATCTTCAATGTTGACGAGACTGGGATTTCAACTGTTCAGAAGCCAACTAAGCAACTGGGACCGAAAAGCGTAAAACAATTTAGATCAAAACTATCTTGGGAACGTGGAAAGAACGTAACTGCCATATGCGCAATGAGTGCTTCTGGAACCTTCACTCCTCCCCTCTTAATATTTCCTCGGAAACGAATGTCTCCTATATTGACGAAAAATGGACCACTAGAGGGAATTTATTCAGTTACCGATAATGGCTGGAGCGACGAAAAATCTTTTCTTCAGTAATTACAGCATTTTAAATTGCATGTAAGTTTAAGTAAAGCAAACTGTGTTCTCCTGGTGTTCGAGAACCATTATAGCCATATATCCATTCCGATTTATAACTATTGCAAAGATAATGGAATTGACATGTTGTCAATACAGCCACATACCTCCTACTGCTTACAACCTCTCGATACTTCGTTTTTCGGCCCATTCAAATGCGCTTTCAATAAGGAGTGCGATATTTTTTTGAAAACTGGCAAGCAAGAGAAAATAACTTTCACAGATTTGGCAGAAATATTTAAAAATGCCTACGTTAAAATTGCGACAATGGAAAAAGCTATATCAGGTTTCAACTCATCTGGAATCCACCCATTCAATCCAGATAAATTTACCAAAGAGGATTTTGAAGCTGCTAGTCAATATTTGCCTACTGTATCTGATGATTTGGACTCCACAAATCAGCCTGATTCCGGCCCGTCAACTTCCAATTATACCCCAATCCTGTCCTAAACGAAATTCAAAAGTGGTAAGTGCTTTAGCAAAAAACGAAGTCGGCATTGCAGAACTTTCACCATTGCCGTCATATTCTGGAAAAGGAAAAACTAGAAAATGTACCAAGGGAAAGTCAGAAATATTAACAGCTACTCCAATGAAATTAATTCTCGAGGAGAAGCAACAAAGAAGTAATAAAATAAATTTTGCTCGAGAAGGAAAGGGTGAAAATATCAAAGCAAAAGTGCTATAATGCAAAAAAACAATGAATGAAAGAAATATGGAACTAGATTCTGATACTTCCGAGGACAACGAAATTGACGAGAAAAATCTTGTTGATGATGATGAACTGGATGACATGTATGTGGATTCAAACGAGAAGGATCAATGCTTGTTATGTGAAGATTTCGGAAAAGATGGGAAAATTTGTTATAGATGTGTTACCTGCGGGAAGTGGGTACATGCTGAATGCAGTGGACAGGACTCTGCCACTAATTATGAATGCGACTTTTGCAGTAAAAAATCCTTTGCAAAAAGGAACATTGTTCCTTTAAATTTTAATTTAGTTTCTTAAATAAGTTTAATTTTTTTGTTGAATATCTAAAATATGTTTCAAGTTTTCGTTTTTATTAGGTTTCAATTACGAATAAGTTTACTTTTTTTAAATTTATGATATTTTCTAACAATTTTCAATAAACACGATTTTTTCAAACAGTTTTTATGTGCGTATCATTGCCCGACAAAATGCGTATCATTAACCGCCGTGAAGGGTAATGGTACGCAAACCACAAAAATTGGGGTTTATCTGTTTCATACCAACCCCTTTTATTTAGTAGAAGATTTGAGATGGCTATGTTGAAGGGAACATATGAATAAACAACTATGGCAAATCTGCAGTTTTTACCGATAAAAACATTTGATTTATGACAAATATTGCTTAGATGCGTACAATTACCCGCCTCTCCCCTATATTTGACTACAAAGGCAATTAAAACCGGTTTTTATACAGATTCATTATGGAATATGAAATAAAAACAAAAATTATTGAGTTTCCCTTAAGTAAAAATCATATTTTTAAAAAATCTGGAAATAAAATAAACAAAAATATTAATTATATTTTTTTGGTAAAAATCAACTGCAAAAGTATTAAGTCAACAAAAAAAAAATTAAATTTACTCTGTTTGTTTCGTTAGAAAAATTTTTCTCCGCGTTCAAATCAACACAATTTTGGCAAAAGCTTCTTACATGGTCCAAACATATGAATAGTACACGCGTCTCTTAACGATACTTTGTCTTCCTGTCTCTGCTTTTTGGGCATATTTGGCAACGTCCTTCTCCTCCAATATGTCTTTGTGGTGTCGGTTCAACAGGTTCCCCAAAAATATTACTGAAGTTCAGTCCCAACACCAAACCAATATTTCTAACACCTCGTCACGTGTTTCAATCACCAAGTGACCATCAATCACCAAGTGGTGATTGAAATACGTGTCGAGATGTTGAAAATAACGGTTTGGTGTTGAAACTGAACTCCTATAATATTCATTACTACACTATAGGTTCCAATCAGTGCATCACAAATCCCCAAGAATATCAAGTATTTTCACTCGTGAAGGCTTAGGTAAGTGTGGGTTATTTTTTCTAACTTCGACTCAATTTTCCTCTTGAAGATGATCAATTGGTGATTGAAACACGTGTCGAAGTGTTAAAAATAACGGTTTGGTGTTAGGATAGAATCCCAGTAATATTCATAACTACATCAAAGGTTCCAAACAGTGCATCACAAATTGAAACTTTATTTCTACCTTGTGCGTGAAGTGTTCTTTGTTATCCTCTTCCATAAGATTTGCAAAGTCAATATCTTCTTCAGGATCACTTATTTGGGGACTAACATGATCCAAGTTATCACCTTCACTTGCTACAACTTCATCTTCGTCACTTTCAATCTCATTTCACATATTCAACAGAAGCTGCTGGCTTCTTTCACAGTCTCCGAAAATTCAAAAACAAATATAATTTGCTTGCTTGTATCCCTCGCCAACAAAATGATGATGAGGGAAAGGGGATGAGGGTTGGCATTAGATTGTATTCTATTTGCCACAGAAATTTGAAATGGCCATACACTACCCTATATTTTCAATTTACATTTCTTCGTAAATTCAATTATAGAGTTGTATTTTTTCCAGTGATCGTTGACTTACGATATCAATGGGAAATTGTATGTTCAGTGAAACAACTGATTTGACCTTCGTTTGCGAAAACATGGTTAACATTATTGAGATAAGTTGCATCTTTAGCTGCTTTATCAGCAATTTCATTAGTACCCCTAATACCCGCATGTTTTTTATCCAGATGAAGGTAATATTGATATAGTAATTTGATAATCTTCTAAAAGTTTTCTTAATGTTGCATATCAATTCGTGTTTAAGATTTATCAGAAAGTCATTTAATAATGAGCAAAGAACCAATCTCGAGTCCGTTATCAATACAGCACTTTTGATATTTTCTTTAGCGATACACAGCAAAGCTCCTTATATAGCTACAGCTTCTGCTGTATAGACAGAGCAATTATTTTGAATCCGAATTTTGTGCGTTTTTTTCTGTTCGAGATGTAGAATACACAGCCTGTACCACCAGCACTTATTTTAGAACCACCTGTATAGATAATTATATCATTTGTGTGATTGCTCAGTATTGAACTCAAAAATATTTTATTGTTCATGTGATTATCGCTGTAACTAGGAAATAGTCAATCTGAATATAAGTATCGAAATCACAATCTAAAATTTGCCATTTTTGAAACTAGTGAATGTTGTTGAACTTGTTGAAATGAATGCATTTGCTAAAGGAGGGTCCTGTTTTTTGTGCCAATATTTATCAGTTAAGTTTTCAGCTATATGAGCTGGTGAATTATTTATGTCCAAAGAAAATTCAAATCTCCCGCCTGGCTAGCCACGATGCAGAAGCGTACACTCTGGTTAGCTGGCGAGTCATGTGACAGTTTGAGGACATCACGTGATAATTTTGTACACTCTGGTTGGCTGGGTGGTCTGTCTGCCTTGTCTGGCAAGCTGAAAGGCAACTTGACTGATATGATGACGTCACAGTCTCCCTGAATTGGGCAACTTCTGTCAGGTTATCTTTCCTATATGATGTGTGTTTTTGTAATGTTGTGGCGGGTTACTTTTCAATTAAAGTATTTATCGTTCATCGTTTGTATAACTGTACCAGTTAGTACATTACAGATAATTTGGATCTGATTTTATTCATCATTCTGTTTGCTGAGTAGTGTCTTCGGAGATCTGGCGATGGTTTAGCAGTCTATGACAGTATAGCAAGACATGGAGAAGAGTTCATAAAGCCCAGACTTATCCGAATCGCGTTGTACTGAACGCAATCTAGTTTGAGTAAATCAGTTTTACTTACTGAACCATAGAACATACATCCATAATCCAAGATCGATAGAATAAAGGTACGGTAAAACATAAGTGATATTTTGGGGCCTGCCACCATCTCTTCCAATATAATTTGTTTCAAGCAAAAAATATTGCAATATTTTGAACCGATGGACATACCAACGGTTCGATATAACTGAAGAAGCTATATGTAACCAGACATACGTGCATGCAGTTTAAGATATAGTTCAGACAGTTTCAATTCGTCTGGGATTTGTTAGACCCCGCTAGTGTAATGCCGGTAACGAATCATGGATATATGGTTATGATACTGAAACCAAAGTCCAACCGTCCCAATGGAAGAGCCCAGGAGAGCCAAGCCCAAAAAAGCACGCCAAGTTCGATCAAATGTTTTCTCCGATTACCGTGGCGTAGTGCATCAGAGTTCTCACCATATGCTCGTAGGGTAAGAAGTGTTATCTTGAAGTTATGCGCCGCTGGCGAGAAGCAATACAAAGAAAACGTCCGGTAATATTAAAAAACAATTCATGGCTTTTGCGTTACGACAAAGCACCTGCTCATTCGCCATTGCTTGTTCATTAGTTTTTGGCCAAAAATAATAGCGTAATTATGTCTCAGAAACCGTGTTGACTAGATGGCCCCCAGCAAATTTTTCCTGTTCCCAAGGTCAAAGAGACTAATGAAAGGAGGGCGTTTTGCGAAGAATTAGGATTTTAACACCGAATCTCTGAGAGAGCTCAAGAACATACCAAAAAGTGTATCAGAACTGTTTTGACGATTGGAAAAATTTCTGACACAAGTGTATATCTGAGGAGGAGACAAAATTGAAATTGATCTGTTTAAAAAAAAATGTTTTTTCGTTAATCAGCTGTCGCCCCGATACGAACGACAACTCTCAGAAGTTGGGAAACTTGTGCGAGCTAAGGACTAACGAAGTCTTACCTTTTAACGTGTGATTCCTAACACGGTGATGAAGGTTTACTTCATTTTTTGAACAAACCTCATACAATAGCTTCTGCGGGTATGTCTATAGTGTGTCTTCAGGCGTATACGAGAGTGGTTCCAGAAGTATCCGGTCCAACAAAGGAAACACAAAAATTAAAAAAAAAAATTGTTTTTTTCAATGACACCTCCTTGCAGCTCTATACCCTTTTCCCAGTAACGTTCAATGAGTTCAATACCGTTAAAGTTTAGGAACAAAAAGTGATCCAAGGGGGCTAAATCAGGACAACAATGAGCTACCCACGCACTTCCAAAAGGTGAAAACTCACCGGAAAAATCATGGTTACTGTATGGTGATCAGCAGCTGGTGTAATTGACTTTAACTTTCTCTCAACAGAATCTTATTGTGGGAAAATTAACAAAATATACAGAAAATTGCGTCAGCAGGAGCCGGCACTGGTCAGCAGAAAAGGTCCGATCCTGCTCCATGACATCACCCTGGGATCACCCTGGGCGAACCTGGTGAGCTGGCGCCGAAGAAATATCTGGCAATTACCAGAAAAAACTAACGTTTAACAGTAGGACTTCTCACTGGCCACTGTCAACTAAGGAAATACCTCGATATTATAGAGCTAGTGAACACACCTCTGTTCGGACAAAAAATCTACAATGTATGAACATCTACAAGAATCAAAACAAAACATAAGTAAAGATGATCTCGAAATCCTACAAGGAACAAAATAAATTTGTTGGAAGCCATGGAAATCATACCCCAAAGAAAACCCGAAATATATACTCCTACACGCGCCACTCGATTAACGCAGGTCCCCAATCTTGAATTTAAAAGTTTGACTCCGTAATTTTCATAGGTGGCACCCTTATTCATTCAACTACCTCCTTTTCCAGCTTACCTAAAAACCCCCTATATAACCTCGGTGTCAGATTTCAAATAATAATAATAATGTTTATTCAGATTCAAATCACAAAAATAAATAACTAAAGTAATACATACAGTTGAATAGACATCATAGAAACCACAAAAGCATCAGATGTTGCTTGTATGTGGTGAAAATGATATCCAAAGGAAAAAATGAATATATGATAAATATTAAAGTATGAGAATGAATTATATAAACGGGATTTGCATATAAGAATAAACTATTTAATATATGAAATTAAAAACACATAAGATAAGATAATATAAAATCACAATTATAAGTATAAATATAAAAACTTCTTAGTTTTGACATATAATATTATTTAAATATAAAATCATACACACATAAAACTGAATTGACAATCGAGTATAAAATCACAATTGTAAAATACGCGTACTATAGTAAAACCAATAATGATTGAGAGTAAAGCGCGTTGTCATATCTAAATTTTACGTTACCAGTTTATAGCAGAATCAAAATATAGTAAGCAGTAGAGTTGTAGGTTGTGGCAAATTATAGATAATACACAATACTAGTACGATTAAAAGGTATTATTTATGACAAAAATCAGTTATGAGCTTGTGATGAGTAATACTTATACATTTCCTGATTACTGATCAGTTAAAATTCATTATTTTCTGTATAGCGTTAGATATTTATTACAACTAGTGGCAACGCTGTACGCAACGATATTTCTGTCTTTGTCACTTTACCATAACTTCCATCTCATCGTTGCAGTCCTCACTAATGTACTTGCAGCCATGAGCGTATCATTGGTTTGTGAATTATACAGCGTGAATTGTACGTTTCACAGTTAAGTTAGTCAGCAATCGACGTGTTGTGATAACAATTGGTGAAAATGAGAGTGCTAATAAGTGTTTGAGGTCGTGCCTTCCACGTCGAAAAAGGTAAAACGGTTGGAGTCTCGGTCAGTAAGAGAAAAACAAATTGTACTGCGAGTATGTCACTGTTTTGAAAGAGATCATCAGCCACCAAAAGATGACTTTGTGCATATGTGCTGTAATTCTACGTGTGTACCTCCGAATAACCAACCGGGCATTTCTACATCATTAAGTTCCACAATTACAAAAGATAAATAAGTTGATATGTGCTCTGATTATACCGGTGTACCAAAATCATCGATTTACAAAATACTAAGAGAAGCAGAAATTCATGGGGACGTACAAACGCCAAAAACTAGTAGCGGACAAAAAAAAATCACAGTTGATGAAGAAGCCAAAATCAGTATACGCAGAACTATTCACAGTTTCTTTTTCAGAAATTAGCTGCCCACACTACAAACAGTTCTGGAGGCACTTAGCGATAATGAATTGATCCCAAAAATGGGTAAAGAAACTTTTAGGAAACTTGTACACGAAATGAAATTTACGTACGGAAAAGTTGACAGGAAAAGCATTCTCATTGAACGTCAAGAAATAATAGCATGGAGAAGAAACTATCTAAGAAAAATTGACGAATTTCGGAAGCTCAAAACAAAAAATTGTACTTCATGGACGAGACATGGGTTAACCAAGGACATACGGTCAAAAAATTATGGCAGGATGGTAATATAACAAGTGCACGACAAGCCTTTGTTGAAGGTTTGTCAGTTGGGTTGAAACAGCCATCTGGAAAAGGTAGTCGTCTGATAGTTACGCATATAGGAAGCGACAGTGGATTTTTACCAAATGGTGAATTAATATTTAAATCTAAAAAAACAGGCGACTATCATGAAGAGATGAATGCGGAGGTGTTTGAAAAATGGTTTGAAGGCATCATTCAACTTGTGGAACCTGGGTCTGTCATCGTCATGGACAATGCCCCATACCATAGTCGACATTTAGAACCATTACCGAAACAATCATGGAAAAAAGCAGCAATTCAAGAATGGTTAAGTAATAAGAACATCCAATATAACAAAGATAGTTCAAAGGCAGAACTACTTCAGCTAACAAAATTACCCACAGACAAATATAAAAAATTCGCAGTGGATGAAATGGCGTTGAGTCGTGGAATTACAGTTTCAAGGTTACCACCATACCACTGCGAATTAAACCCAATAGAATTAATCTGGGCGCAAGTAAAAGGATATGTGGCACGAGAAAACAGAACATTTAAATTAGTGGACGTGCAACATCACCTACAAGAAGCTATTCAAACTGTTTCTGCAGAAGACTGTAAGAAATGTATGCAGCATGTTTTAAAAGAGGAGCAAAAAATGTGGGACGTAGACAACCGTATTGAACACAATATTGAACCAATCATAATTCACTTTGATGATAGCGGTAGCAACAGTGACGAATCTGAGGTTGAAGATTAGACGAAATTTGTACATTTACATTTATATTATATTCTATTATCAAAAATTTGTAATTTGTATTTTCTAGTACCCCTGACGATGAGTTTAAGTTACTCGAAAGCTTGAGAATAGTTATAAAGAATAAAGAATTCACTTATCAATTGCTGCAACCCAATAGTGACAAAAAGTTATATATATATATATATATATATATATATATATATATATATATATATATATATATATATATATATATATATATATATACATATATATATATATATATATATATATATATATATATATATATATATTGTGTTTTTTATTAATATTGTTAATTTATTTGGTACCTACTATAATTATCACGATTATTACTCCCTTTTCATAAGGCCCACCTAATGACTACAACGATTAGGTAAATTATGATATTGCAAAGTTTTAATGAAATAAATAAAAAATGTGTATGAATATTTTAACTAATTGTACCAAGAATTTTTCTTTCATTCTTAACCCTCTCAAAAATTAATAAGCACGCCCCCGATTTACTGTCAACTGGGCTTACTTCTACTCTCAATCATTATTGGTTTTAGTATAGTAATAATATATCAAGTGGTCCAACGAGAAGTATGCACTTTGCTTTTCTCCTTTTTTTGTAACTTAACGCAAAAATGCTCGGACAGGTCAATTTTGCTTTTGAGTTAGACACATTTAAGATGTATTTTTCTACCTGTGCCTTCAACCCCCTAGCGAGGGTGAGTAACAACCCTAAAATTTTAAATGAAAAGTGGGGTCGAGTGATATATCATTTGAAAGGGCACAAAATTATCTTTCCAATTCCAATTTCCTGTTCGAGCATTTTTGCGTTAAATTACAAAAAAAGGAGAAAAGCTAGGTGCATACTTTTCGTTGGACCACTCTGTATAAAAACATGTTGAAATCGATATGGATGTTGTTGAAAATGGATGTGATATATATTAACAAAACGAAAGTGCTCATATATACACATATATACATACATATATGAACACATATGTATTACAGAATTGTAAGTGGACAATGTAGCAAAGGTACTTATGGTTTTTTCCCATCTACTCAAATAGTGGAATTGGCCGCGGTGGTAGTGCGCCCGACTCACGATCGGAAGGCCGTGGGTTCGATCCCCGCCTCGACTAGATATTTTTCTCGAGAGAATTTATCTGGTTAAAGCTGGGATGATTCCGCAACCGTGTTAGGAATCACACGTTGAAAGGTAAGACCTCGTTAGTCCTCAGCTCGCAAAGTTTCTCAACTTCTGAGAGTTGTCGTTCGTATGGGGGCGACAGCTGATTAACGGAAACACAGATTTTAAACAGAACAGATTCAAACAGACGTAGAAGTTCAAATCTCTGACATTGAAGAATATGCTCTTTCAACTCTTCTTTGAAGCGATTGATATTTGAGATAGAGAGAGAGTAACGACCCTGACCATTAGGGGTGTAGTATACTGATCTTTTTGGTGGGTGTGGTACTGATGTGATGGAAACGATGCCGTATGTCTATTTGTATGATATTTAATGCTAAAGCATAAAAAATACAACTGTCGTATGTCTAACAGATGAGTTTCGATGTATAATCTATCAGACGGATACGTACCATTTTTAGAGAATATTAATTAAAGAAAATGCCTTTGCATAATTTCAATTTGAGAAATATGACTATTTAATGCTCCTTCCCAAACTACTATTCCATAGCGTATATGACTTGCCACAAGCGAGTAGTATAAAGTTTTGAGATATTTTAGAGGTAGGAGGAGTTCTTTAAGTTTCCTAAGTTTGAATAGAATGGTCCTCAATTTATTAACGGTATATTTAATATGGTGTCATTTCAAATTAGTGTCTAGAATTATTCCTAAGTATTTCATTTTCTTTTCATTAAAGATGTGGAAAGGTGTATCAGTTTTTATTGTTAATTGATGGAACGAGGGTGCTCCAGCTGCATTACAACAGAATGGTAGGTAATGCGTTTTGTTAATATTCACCGTCAGTAGTTTCTTATCCAGCCAATATTTCATGAGGAAGAATTCTGATTCAACTTTTAATTTCAACGAATTCCAGTTATCTGTTTGTAAAATATAGCAGTGTCATCTGCGAATCCGACTATGTTTGCGTTGCCTGATGCGAAAATTCCGTTAATATATATATATATATATATATATATATATATATATATATATATATATATATATATATATATATATATATATATATATATATATATATATATATATATATGATGTACTATTCGATAGTCGACGTTTCGCCATCATCTCAGATGGCATTATCAAGACGAGTTACTGCTTCGCTTCGAGAGGTGTAACTGATGTTAGGTTCTTCTTGTTGTGTTTTTATACGGTTTCGCTTGCGTAAGTTGTATGGATTTGTTACCTGTTTTTCCACCTGAGGGTTGTTGATGGATTTTGGTAGTTCTCCTACCTGTTTTTCTACCTGGGGGTTGTTAATGGCTTCTGGCGGTTCTCCTACCTGCGATGGTTCATTATCAATTTGTGGTTGTCTTTGGGGGTTGTTTTTAATTATTGTTTTCCAAATCCTTGGGATGTTTAGTGAGTCATCCCTTTTATTGATGAGGCCTTGCTTTTCGATTTCGATAGCTTCCCTGATTTGTCGAATTCTTGGGTTTTGCACCTGTGCTATCTGTTTTGTGGACTCAAAATTAATCTTGTGACCTGTTTGTAGATGGTGTTGAAAGAGGGCAGAGGAGGTTTGTTTTGTTCTTATCGAGTTTTTGTGCTCCTGGGTTCTGGCAGATATACGTCTGTTGGTCTGACCGATATATTGTTGTCCACAGTCCTCGCATGTGATGCTATATACTCCTTGGTTTTCTAGGGAAATTCTCTCTTTCGGTCTGGGCAGCCAACTGGATATCGTTTTGTGCGGTTTGTAGGTTGTCCGAATGTTTTTACGTCTTAGTATTCTCCCGATTTTGTCGGTCACACCTTTGATATAAGGTAGTGTCACAGATTGTCTGTCGTGTGGAGAGTCTTCTGTCGATCTAGTGCATTATTTTTTGGTTCTTCTTTGTCTGTCGATGGCCTTTTGAATGATCTTTGGTCCGTAGCCACTTTGTCGCAGAGCCTTTGTTGTCTCCCCCAATTCTGTTGCCCTGTTTGTTGGTTCTGTTAGGCGGAAACTGCGGGATACTAACGTGTTGGCTACGGATTGTAGCTGGGTAGGGTGGTGGTGTGATGCTGCTTGTAGGTAGCGGTTGGTGTGTGTGGGTTTTCGGTAAACTGTATAACCCAAGTTGCCAGTTGGTTTTCGTGTTATGAGTAGGTCTAGGAAAGGTAGCTGCCTGTTCTCCTCTCTTTCGGTTTATATATATATATATATATAGCAGCACGGAACCTTGAGGTACTCCACAGTCGATCACCTTATCATTGTTCAATATATCATCGATTCTTACAGCTCGGCTCCTTCCTGTTGAATAACTTTCAAATAATTTCAATGAGTTACCCCGTATTCCGATATCTTCTAAAGACTGAAGGAGTAGATGGTGACTGACGGTGTCAAATGCTTTCGAAAGGTCAATGAAGACACACAGAGTAGTTTTGCTTTCATTCAAGGTCTCAGTTAGTTTTGAAGTCAGAGTGAGTATAGCTTTTTGGGTTGACATTTTTTTCTCTAAATACGAATTGATTGTTGGAAATGTATTAGTTAGTTTCATACTTGATAACGAGATAAAACCTGAAAAAAAAAACTAGTGGGAATTAGACAAAAGTGTTTTCATTCATTTCATTAAAGTTATACATTGCATGATTTTTAAAACATTAGCTCTTGTGCAATATTATGAAGTTTTCAATATACACAATAATAAATGATATTCAAATGATACTCAATTAGGAATATAAAAACATTTACCATCTTTATTTGCTTGTGTTATCAGTATAGTGAATGACTATAAACTGATTTGAAGCTCCCATCTAATGATGTTCTGTTTAAAATTTGATTAAATACTTCTCCGAACTCCTACCCAGAACATTAGAAAGTTAACCCACGTACCATTGCTCCCCTTCAATTTTCCAACAAACCGAATTAATTACTAACCTAACCTAACATTTCCATAATTGATTAATTAAAAATGGGAACATGATAAGTATGAATGCAAAAAGCAACTTCGACTGAAACGAATTCAGGTCAGGCTGGCAGCAGATGTGCCTGTTCCGAATAGTAACAAGCCAATCGGAATAATGGAGAACGAAAGCCCTGTCCATAAGTTGAAAACGAAGGAGATATCTTTCAAACTCACGCAAACAAATGTTTCAGAAATGTTTTATAGCTACATCTGATAGCAGTTTGCTGTAAGGAATGATTTCGCATTTGTTCCAAGCGGTATGATTATCGTGGGGTGATTTCCGTGAATCGGATTTTTCGAGTGCCTTGGTTATAGTCGATGAAAACATTACCTATTCGAGATTTAAGAACTGTCTTGTGAAAAACAAGTTCACAAAATTATTTGGTAGTGCCGGAAATATTGTTGTTGAATTGATCTGCAAAAAATGGAATGGATGTTGTTCCTTAATCAAAAATACATGAAATGTTAATTCAAAGAAGAAAAACTATACAGGACGTTTGAAATTATACAGGCCGTTTATTTTATCATGTGATAACATTGCTATATTCTAAACCGTAACAGATACGAAGACGATTAAATATGAAAAAAGGTAACTGTCATCGGGATCAATGTAATGGTCGAAAAAAATTCACGGGGACTCTCGCACTTTCCGAGTTATACGGGGAAAACCAAAAAATTCCCGAATGGAATTGTTATTTCGAAGAATATCAAAAAATAGAAAAAAAAATGTTATTGTATTCGAAGTTTACTATGACGATGTGATAATAAATATTCGATGAAACGTTTCGTGCCAACACGGTCACCATCAACTTTTTTTCAAATACAGACCTGTATTTTTTATTGCAGATATGGATAAAGCGATAAGATAAAAATCCAAGGGTACATCACATTTGATATTTTTATAGCGTTTCATTTGAAATAACGACCATTATCAGAGACAACAATTTTAAATTACGATCCTGTCGTTACTTCTGTTGTAAATTGTTTCGATTTTTTTCAAAATATAACCCAGACAACCCAATTAATTTGACAACTTTTTCGTTTTGAAAATTTTTGTATTGCCGTAATCCTTCTTTCAAGGCTTATTTCTCCCTAATCAATTATAATTCGTAACATTTTTATAATTCTCAGTCCTGGAAGTAACGAAAATATCAGTTTTTGGCCAAAATTCGATTGTTGTATAATTTGGTAAGCTCAAATAGCATAGCCATAGAAAACGAGCATTGCTTGGTTTCTATGGCAGGAAAAATTAATACGTTGTTGATATCCGATGAGAACTGTCAGACGTTCATGAACATATCAAAGATATATTCAAATGACGAAAGGACTGATATGCTATTCAGTTATGCAAAATCAAATAGAAATCTTCTTTTGGCAAGGAATATGTATGTTAAGCTATACCTGAATCGTCGTATTCCGAACATCCAAATGTTTATACGATTAGAAAGAAATTTAACTATGGGACTATGGTGTATTTGACAGAAAGAAAACAAGAAAATGTGTGATTTCGGGAAGTTTGAGAAATTAAATAAATATTATGCTAATGTTGAAAATTACGCTAATCAAGATTGTTCTCTACGAGAAATTGCCCACGAAATGGTGATTTCTGTAAAATCCACCAGAACTATTTCGAAAAAGAACAAATATAAATGCTTCAGGATACGCAAAGTTCATCACCTCAATGAGAAGGATTACGGAAGGAAAGTACGATTTGCGAAGTTTAAGACGTAGAAATAGGGAAGTTGGAAATATTTGTAAAAAAATAATATGGACGGACGAATCAAAATTCACCAACAATGGTTGGTTTAACAGAAATATCCATTATAGGTGGAATAATATAAATTAAGATTTACATAGGGAAACCAATTTCCAAAAAAGGTTCGGAATAAATGTTTGGTTGGGAATTGTGAGACAACAAACATCCTTGGCCCTTTCTTTCACGATGATCATCTGAATAGTGAAATGTATCTTCATTTTCTATACAATGAATTCGATGGCTATTTAGATGAATTGCCACTGAATATTTGCCATGAATACAATATTTTCAACAGGGCGACGTTCCTCCTCAAAATGCAGCAATAGTCAGAGAACATTTAGATGCAATATTCCCATGAAAATGAATTGGAAACAATGGACCAATTAACTGGCCAGCTCGATCCCCAGATCTCACTCGTTTAGATTTTTTTTGTCTGGGCATATGTAATGGATGAAGTTTTTTCAACATCAACTACAGATTTCGACCATCTCAAACAAAAAATAAAAGATGCATGTATTAAGTAATACACGTACTATGCTAGAAAATCGCCACATAAATTGTCTGGACCGACAACTCATGTGTATTCAACAAAAAGGTCGTCAATTCGAGCATTTAATGTGGATTGCCATGTAGCTTTGATTTTCCGTATTGGTTTCATTTTTCCCAAAAGTTCATGATAAAATAAATTAATTTTATATCTGATTGTTGTCACTAATGATGGTGATTATTTCAAATGAAACGCTATAAAGACATTAAATGTGATATAACCATCGAGTGTGAATTTATCGCTTCATCAATACCCTGGTTTTCCTTATATAATTCGAGAAGGGCGAGAGTCCCCGTAAATTTTATTCAACCATTGTATCGTTCCAGATGACAGTTACTTTTTTTCCCATTTAATCGTCTTCGTATCTGTTACGGTTTAGAATATTACCACATGATAGAAGAAACGGTCTGTATATGAAGAAATGGAATATGAATCAAAAATGAAACTGAAACATTAAATACGCTCAGTACAATTGATCACATTTTCAGCAATTTTACTGATGAAGGTTCATGTTATGTTGTAGACAACGCTGTATCTGATCATAAATCAATACTTTTCGATTTTGGTTTGGAAATTAAATCTGAAAGGTATGTTGGACAATTTGAACAATCTTATAATGATAATGCAATTGATAAATTTGTCACTGAAATTAGACTTGAAGAATGGAATGAACTCTACAATTTTACAGAAGTCAACCAAGCCTTCCAATATTTTTTGGGATATATTCATATTATTTTGAAATCAATTCCCCTAAAAGGTACCAAAAAAGTAAAACAATTGAAAATCGTTGGGTTTCCAATGAAGTAAAGCTCTCCAGTCAAAACTTGAGAGACCTGCATAAAATCAAAACTGAATATCCTGATTCAACAGGGTTCTATATGAAAGAAAAACAAAAGCAATTCCGTCTAATTAAGGATGCAAAAAAAATATTTTCAGGATAAAATTGATGTATCTGACAACCCAGCAAGAACAATTTGGCAAGTTATCTCTGAGCTCTCAAATAAAACTAAAAATATGCAAAATGATGTTTCCATCAAAGTGAATGACTCTATTATCACGGAACCAAAGGCAGTTGCAAATTTATTTAATAATTATTTTATTAATGAACCAAAATATATTGTTGATATAATAGATAATAATGGCCCAAACTTTGATTTTTTCTTTTAAAAGGTAAGAACAACCCCTGGTTTATTTTTTCTAACACCTTGTGTTGAAGTAGAACTCTATGAGTTACTGCGACGAAAACTCAAAAATAAATGTTTTTCGGGTAATGATGAAATACCAATGTTTCTCCTGAAAAAAACTTTGCATGTTTTATGTAAACCATTGCTGTTCTTGGTAAACTTATATTTTTCTATTGGTCGATTTCCGAAAATGTTGAAAATTGGTAAAATTACGCCAATATTTAAGAAAAAAGATAAACTTTCACTAAGCAACTACAGGCCAGTTACAGTCCCATCTAGTTTCTCATAAATATTTGAATATGCTTTTCTTGAAAGACTTCTTCAATTTTGTTACTATCATAATATTTTCTCTAGAAATCAGCATGATTCATATGCAGAACTACTAGGGAAGTTCTGCATATGAATCAACTCATTTCTTTATATTACGCCCAAATCGATAGTCGATTGCGGTATGGTATCTGGGGTCTATCCCCATGCTCCAAAGATTTTTTTTGGCACAGAAACGAGTCTTACGTTCTCTTGTCAACACATCAAGTCGAACTAGAAGTAAATTTTTTTTTCAAAAATATAAGATTTTAACAATAGTGTCTATTTTGATTTTCGAACTATCAATATGGTCTTTTCAGCAGAGAGATACCTTACTCCAATCTAAAACCAAACATCACTTGGAAACTCGCCAAAAAATTATTTACCCGTACCATTTAATAGACTCAATGTATCTTTGAAATCACCCCAGTTTATGGCACCCAGAATTTTCAATAAGTTACCAGTTGAAATAAGAAATATAAATTTTTTTAATACTTTCAAAAAACGTCTGCGGGACTATTTAACTGGGAAATGTCTGTTTAGTATTGAAGAATATTTGTATCTGTAAATATTTGTATGGTGTTTTAACTTTTACTTATATCTTTAATGTTTGTATGTTGCTATAAGTTTTATCTGATTAGACATGTTTGTATGTTGCTATAAGTGATTAGATATAAGTATATTCTGACTATTCCTATACAATGTAAATTGTCGATTGGAAAATAAAGAATTGAACTGAATTGAATTGAATTTCTTTGGAGGCGAAACATCAGGCTTTCTAACATGAATTGAAAACAAAATACGAGTGAATGAAGAGAAAAGAGATTTAAAGATATTAAGAAAATCCTAAACAAGTTGTGAACGTTGCGGAACAGTTGAATAAACCCACCGATTCAAAAACACACTTCAATGTGACATTTCCACTCGAATGTTTACGGGCCTCACAATACTATATTGTAACCCCCGAAGATGCTTTCGTAAAGCGACACGTGTTTCGCCGCGTACAAAAAATAAGGTAAACAATCGTTTTTTCCAAAAAATATTCATTTGTTCATCAATTTTTATTTTGTCCTCTGGAAAGTAGTTCCCCCAGTTTTTTCCAATATTCGTATTTTATAATCTTAATCGTCGCAAAACGCCGTCTATTCATGATACTTTTCGATCTTGAGATCAGGAAATAATTACAGGGGGCCAAATCTGATGAATACGGTGGCTGAGGAATGACTACGGTGTTGTTTTTTGGCCAAAAAATTACGAACTAGCAATGACGAGTGAGCAGGTGCATTACCTTAATGCAAAAGAAATGAAATGTTTTTCCACAATTCGGACGTTTATCGGACGTTATACAAACTCCAAGATAATACTCCAATACTCCTTATTGACCGTACGGCCATGTGGCGAGAACTCCTGATGCACTGCGCCACGGTAATCGAAGAAAACAGTAAAAAAACCTTGACAAAAGAGCAATAATACTTTCTATGTTTGTTTTTTCAGGTGGTAAGAAAACATAGAGAGACTGTTGACATTCATCCCTCCCAAATACTTTAACAGTGGTTTCTGGTAAATGCTTGCCGGAAAACTACTACTTTCCCGGCTAATACCACGCTGAATATTGACTCATATTCGACAAACATTTATGAAAGAAACCTCACAAGAAAATGAATATTTCAAAATCAAATCTCGAAAAATGTAATTTCAAAATATTTATTTTCTTATACGTATCTATCTTTCCTTGATACAGTCTTCAGATACGTTTTGATCCATGGTAGAATATTCGTACGTGGGAATATTTTATCATCAATTGGGGTTCTGTTCACGAGATGGAGCTGTTACTAATTATACTGAGTATAATTGCAAATTAGTAGGTACTGATTTCTCAGAAATGACTGACTTCTTACCTTAATGTGCCTCTTGCAGTGGCATACGGAAATTATAATGAACATATTTGAAAAATGATGATAAATTGAATTTTTTGTTGGTTTAAAAAAAACTTTTGCAAGAAATGAGTTATTTGCATGAAATTTGGTACCCGGGGTTTTTTGACGTGGATAATCATAATTTTGTATTAATTTTTATGTAATATTCGGAGGATGCTGCGTGCGCTGTCGTTATTAATTTCAAATTGACCTAACTTTTTTGACAGTGAACTTTTGGTACTTTTCATGAAAAAATCTAACTTCTTCACCTTTTCCAAGTAGAAAAGTTTCACTTACTCAACAACTCTGGAAGTGATCGTTTTGGAGATATTTACAATTTTCTAGGTCTATGCATATTACACCAAGTGAAGTTGATGAGAACATTACAGAAAGAAAGTATGTGGTAGATCACGTCAAAATAAACAACTTTCTCCTTTAAAATGTTTATCGAAAAATCATTCGTTTTGGAGATACAACTAAATGAAATTGCAAAAAGCTTATGACAAAAACCAACCATGGTTTGAAAAATTCAAACATGTATCTCTAAAATGAATAATTTCTGATAAACATTTTATAGAAAAAAGTTATTTATTTTTACGAGATGCACCACATAATTAGTTTCTGTAATGTTCTCAGTAACTTCATTCAGCGCCCTAGGAGCTAAGTAATATGCATCGATAATGAAATAATTGCAGGAATATCTTATTTTAAAATGAAATCAACAAATGAAACTTTCAAGATGGCAACTGTACGCCATCTAGGAAAAAATTCAATGGAAAGCCCCTGAATATCATGTCAGTATCTTCTACTGCTACAAAATTGCGGAACTTTTAATAATTGCCTGAATACATTGACATTCAACTACATAATATGAGGTTATGATTTTGAGATCAGTTCAGAAGATGCTCGAAATGGTTGCCTTGAACTTCTTGACATACGAAAAGCCTATCCGATATTTCACGCCGAACATTTTCGAACACAGTAACGTCAATATATCTCTACAAATATTTATCATTCCCTGTCGTGTATCCAATATTGAAGCAGATTCAGTTTCAAACACCTTTTGCTCCAGATAGCGCCATAAATAAAAAATTCCAAAGGTGTCAAATCTGGCGAGCGGGCTGGCCCTTTTGTATGACCTCGACGGTCAATCCAACGATCGTGAAAAGTAGTATCCAAGTTGTTTCTTATTTATCTGGAGTAATGTGGTGGTGCTCCATCTTGTTGGAATACAATATCCATATCAATCTCATTAGGATTTGCTTCGACAATTTCAGTGATGAGAAGGTCGGCAGTAGTTTCAAGCATCAAATTTTCCAGTTTAATAATTATATATAAAATTATTACAATGTGTTAAAACAACGATAAAAATAAAATAAATACAACAATAAAAATTAATTGGCGCTCCGGGGCGACTTCATTGATTCCAGTGGCGCATTTGCTTTTTCAGCTGCAGGAAAACCCGGAAAAACCTGCAGCACCACATCATCTGAAGATCTTGATCTAACAATGTCCTCTCTCTCATAAAACAAAATGTAGGGTGTCTCCAGAGGCTCCAATAAATTCAATGCATCGCCAGAACACTTCGTGACACGATTATCGTCAAATTAACCAGTCCGTTTCTTCTTTGACCAAGGCGTAATAAAGACCACATTCAACGCCAGAACCACAGTGAACAATGACTGCATGAATATTATAACAGTGGTCTGCTAGGTTGAAATGTTCATCTATTTCGAACCTTCCAAAGAGTTTCTTGCTTCCGTTAGAGGTTGAGTCTTGTTTGAAAATCATCAGTGTTATTATTAGATTGACTGGTGCCTCAGCTATACTTGTTTCCTTATAACAGTCAGTTAGTTTGGCGCATGTTTGACAATACAGTTGATCATCACCTGTTAAAAATTCCATTTTCAGATGATTTAACAATTAGCTTTGCACGGAATGGTAATTAGTCGTATTAAGAAAGGCTAGATGGAGTTCCAGAAATTCACATAAGTTTTCAGTACTTCTTGAACATTTACCACAAAGTAAACAAGTGAGGATTTTTCCAGCAAAAGATTTACAAACACAAGACGAGATGATTTTTCAAGAATATTTTGTTCTTCAATCCGCAGACCCTCATTTCAAGCATATTCAAATACAGTTTTCCTGTTAAATTTAGATCAGTATTAGGAGATACCTCACAAACATTCGCGGCGGAATAATTAGACTGTTCAGGATTCACTACCATTTCATCAATTACTTGCACTTGCTGTTCTTCCTGAATGGACGGATGACCTGGGGGCTTTTTTTATGTACACTACCGGTAGTTGTGAATTTGGATACAAGTTCCCTCAAATATTTTCTACAGATAGGGCGATTCGGAAAACATTCATTGAAAATCCTTACAGTCTCGTGAAAGTTACGTGTCGCATCGTAAATAAAAATTGCTTCAATTTTTTCTTCCAATGGACGAGAATTGGCCATTTCAGAGATTGTTGACCATTCTACTAGTAAAACCGAAAATTAAAAGAGAATATTCTAACTGAACAATGATGTTCTTTGTCGTACTGACATTTTTTGTCGTTTTTATAAACAAAAAATAACTTAACAAACCTTATCAGGTTGTTGGAATTGCCATGTGGCAGATAAAAATAAATGTTTCTAGAAATATCGATATTGATGTGTTTGTCTTCAGGAAATTATTGAATGTTCCACCATTTTATAGCAGGTGAAGATATTGACTTCATATTCTAGGGCTGTGAAGTATTCGTCAGGAGCTTCAAAAAGATGTGTCACAAGACCCCACTTTGCATTCACTTTTTTCCCCAGATGGCGGCCAGTCGCCATCTTGAAAGTTTCGTCTGTCAATTTCACTTCATAATAAAGTATTTATGCATGATTTCATTATCCCAAATTTCAATTTTCTGAATTGACTCGTTCAAAAAATAAGAGGGGGGAGCATTGAAGAAATGCACTGTAGAAAATTGTAAATATCTCGAAAACGATAACCTCCAGCATTGTTCTGCTGCTGAATGAACGAGAAACATCTGCGAGAATAAATTCTGTGGGAGTCGGAAGAGATTAATGTTTCGGGATTTTATTTCACAGTATTCATTATCTTAATAAACTTCATCCTAATATCAATAATTTATGACTTTTCAAGAATATGTTGTTCTTCAATCCGCAGACCCTCATTTCGGATGTCTGCAAATCAGTTGAAACTGTAGGAAATATTTTTGCATATCAGAAAGTTATTCAAAGTTCAGGATATCTAATGTCAGTATCAGCGGTGCACATTTTTACGACATAATGACTTTCTACTTTGAAATTCAAATCGGTCTCTTCCGACCGAGTTAGCTGTCGGTACGTTTCGCAAACTTTTCAAACATTGGTACAACAGTTCATAAAATAAATTAAAAACACTTGCGAAGCAAAACTTTTAATCCCCGAGTTCTGTTGCCAACATTAAAACAACGCCATTCCATTCCAGCCACTATTACGCGGAAAAAGCCAGCTTTTTTCTGTTTTCCAGACTCGTTGGAATTGGCAGGCGTTGATTATAGCAACGACTGTACTGGATAATACCTTTTTTGAGACTTTCGCTCACTTAAAAGTGGCTGTATGAAATTAAGAATGGTCTGAGCAACTTCGCACTCAGCTCTAAAAGTTGCTGGGAATTCAAATATAAACTCGATGTAAGGATTAAATTTGTGAAGGCAGCTAATTAAGCACTTATCACTATTTCAAAGCTGATGATGGTAGCTGTGCTGCAATTAGGACTGAGCTTCATTAGGCACTCATTCCGTATTAAAGCGAGACGAGGGACCGGAGATATATTCAAACAGGGATGGTTCTGACAAAATTTAGACTAATAGGTGGAAGTCGAGCAATTGTGGATTCAACTACGAAGCTTGGTGATGAATAATAAGTTGACATTATGAAAATATAGGAAATATTGTATTCATGCGCGGATATATTTTTGTACGGAACAATTTTAGAATGAATCCATCATCAATTAGTTTTTTACTTTCAAATTGGAAAAAGTGAAGCTATTCATATTACATGGGATTAACACCATCACATTCTTTTTTGATGTCGTCCCGTATTTCTCATTAACTCCTTAGTATTTTTCATTTTGGAATAATTTTCAAATAATATTTTACGAGGTCTGTTGAGAAAATAAAATAAATGTTCAAATTTCGCGGGCTGCGTGCATTCAATTAGCGTTTTTTCATTTTTAAATGTTGGTTAGGTTAGGTTAGGTCCAAAGTGAGTGGGTCTATTCGACCCTCCACCGCAACCCGCAAAGGTTTATTGTAACTCACACCTATTCTCACTCGGCCAAAACAAACCCAGCTTCTTAACGAAGCCGATTAATTTATATGGTGAGTGGTCTTTCAGGTCAGATGGTAAGAGTACGGCTCTGCTGAACTCTAAAGATCTGATTCGGTCCCCAGCGGGCACCGAATCAGATCTCTGTTAATGAGGTAGTTGGATAGTCAACTTGCAAGATTCCCACCTTGATACCCACGACAATCTTCCCTCATGAGGGTTTTTGCACGTCAGCTACACCTGACAATTCCTTAGATTCAGCCGTGCAGGGCTTTCTCGCCTCTGGTTTTGGTGAAACCTCACTTGAGCGCAAACGTTTGCTAACCTGCAGCTCTCGCTCCTGAACTAAATTTACAGGGAGGTCAATTGAGGTCGTAAACTCGACATTCATCCCCTCTGTACACTCGCTCCTGAACTAAATTTACAGTGAGGTCCGTTGGAGTCGTTAACTCGACATCCATCTTCTCTGTAGACTCGCTCCTGAACTAAATTTACAGGGAGGTCAGTTGAAGTCGTTAACTCGACATTTATCCCCTCTGTACACTCGCTCCTGAACTAAATTTACGGTGAGGTCCGTTGGAGTCGTAAACTCGACATCCATCCCCTCTGTACACTCGCTCCTGAACTAAATTCACAGTGAGGTCCGTTGGAGTCGTAAACACAACATCCATCTCCTCTGTAGTCTCGCTCCTGAACTAAATTTACAGGGAGGTCCGTTGGAGTCGTCAACTCGACATCCATCTTCTCTGTAGACTCGCTCCTGAACTAAATTTACAGTGAGGTCCGTTGGAGTCGTTAACTCGACATCCATCTTCTCTGTAGACTCGCTCCTGAACTAAATTTACAGGGAGGTCAGTTGGAGTCGTTAACTCGACATCCATCTCCTCTGTAGACTCGCTTCTGAACTTACTCTGTCCATGAAGATCCCACGAGTAGCTAGGGAAAGAAGGTCAATCACGACAGAACCCCGCATTACCGTGACAAGGTGATGATACGACGAGAGGGCGCCCGGTATCTCGAAGGCTCCGTAGAGACAGCTGATTGGCTCAGTGTCATTTATTCTTTTGGCACAGATACACACACCTTAGGATCAAGCCAATCGCTGGATTTGATATAATTTTTGGATAGCCGTTGCTTGTAGAACTTTCGGTCCCCATGCAATGGCTCCGTACGTTAACATTATTGCAGTGTAGATCCAGGTGACCACACGGGTTGAAAGACCCCATGCGTGTCCCACTGTCCTCCAACATTGTTCATAAGCCACAAATGATCTTTTTGCCCTACTCTGTAGGTGAGAGCTCCATGTTAGCTTCATGCCGAGGATAGTGCCAAGGTATTTCACACCTTCAAAGAAGTTTAGTTTGTCTTTTGAAGATTTTAAACGCTATTTCTGGTGAAAAGGACCATGTCAGTCTTCTTGGAGTGAGTGTTCCTTACACCATGTTTCTATCAATTTGAGCCCATCCTGCGCTCTATCGCAGGGTGTATTCACAAATTTGCCGGTCTGCATGATAACTTTGTCATCAGCATATGCAATTGTGTAGAATCCATTACTGTTTAGGTGATCAATCAGTGTATCCAGAACTATGTTCCAAAGAAGGGGTGATAAGACCCCTTCCTGTCGACATTCCTTCATGACCAGTCCTCTCACTGTGATGTCTTCTACATTGACACTTATTGCTCTACTAGTCTGCTGCATGCTGGGATGCGCTTTCATTTCAGAAATTGTTGTGGACCAAGTGGGGTAGTTCTGACGTTGCCGCAAGATGGTGCCAATAGTCAATCGAATCAAATCGAAGAAAATTTTCTGATTGACTCGGCCGTTATTTGATGAAGATCCATAGTAAATTCACAAACTATACCGAAAAAAAAACATATGTTATTCTCTACGCGTGACACATTTAATTCACTACGAATAAATTACTGTTATAGCGAAACATGTGATATTTTTAGAAATGCGAATTCAATTCATTTCAAATATAATATACAATTTATTGTTCAGCATAGTTATTATATTTCAATTATCTTGAGTGAGTAGTTTTCACCTAGGCATTAGAATGTCTGCTTTGTGTTATATCACTCATTCAGATAAGGATTCTATATGTATATTTTTTGGTAACAATGTGGAAAACTCTTTTTTTTCGTATATCTAATTTTTTTTGAATTTTCGATTATAAATCGATTGAGTGCATATTAGAATTCAAAAAATTTTTCATTGTTTTGCGGGAGTAGGTTGTGTGTCTGATTTTTTTTTTTTTTCTTTCATTGTTTATTATAGTGCCGACGTTGTTTTATATCAAATTATATCTGTTAAAAATCTGTTTCTCTGTCGCCCTTTCATGAACAACAAATCTCAAAAATCGAAACTTGTGAACTAACGGACTAACGAGGTCTTACCTCTCAATGTGTCATTACTTACACAAATTCATAGAATACTAATTTATTATATACCCAATATTTTCCATTTAAAAATAAAATATTCCTCCCCATGAATACTTTGCCAAAATGCAAAAAGAAATGTTCTTCTAGAATCAAAACTCAATAGTGATATTCATTTGATATTTTTTCACAAAAGTTTCATCACTGACATTATAGTGTAGCCCAAATCAATATATGAAAAATGCATAACCTGATTTGAAACTGTCGCACTAATCACTTGAAAAAATAAATATATTCAACTCCTCTTGAGTTCAAAGTTTTTAGTCAATCTAAAAAAGACAGTGAAAAACTATCTTCTGAAATACTATTTTTACTCAGTCAATGAATATCCAGAACATATTTCTACAACCTAATTTTGACATCAGTTTATGTGTTATACCTTCTTCTTTTTTCATTTGTAGGTTGGTCAAGCTAGTGCAGAATATTTTAGATAATTTTTAAATTGTTCGTGTTGTCTAATATTTATGACTCATTTTGATTGTAACGTAGTTAATAGACTCACTTTACTTTACTATCACACTGCTCTGTAAAAATCAAAATATTTTCGTTGATCTACAAAAATCCACGAGGTTCTAAAAGGTACAATCAAAGCCTCTGGCTTGAAAGGATCATTTTTCCAAACGAAACCACTGCTAGATGAAGCCAGTTAGTCAAACGCGTGTCGAGAGAGTAGTTACAATATTTCTGGTCTGTAACAGAAGTGCTATTGCAGGGTTCTACAGGATTCTAATCAGAATATCCAACCCGGGGCTATCCAAACAGAATCAATAGACTATATGCCCTCAGCACAAATATTAAGTTTCTAACTTCATAAATAATTCAAGGGCTATGATTATACCAATTTTGTTGTTTCTCGGTTTACACTGCATGCAATTTGGCTTGTATGATATTCACTGTTATTGTTTAATCAATACTTCAAAATAAATTACTAATTTTTCAGAGAGGAAATAAGAGAATTGTAGTGTTACAAACTAATTAACAAATTTTTCACTTTACCAAACGTATTTTCTTTATTACTTATATCAGAGTTCAATCAAAGCCTAATTTTTTATTACGAGTTTCAACGTTACCATTATTTTATATAATATACGAGAACTTCGTCCAGGGACTGTATCTATGTATAGTTCGTTCAGTATTGTCTGAGAGTAAAAGAATTTCAAGAACGCAAACATGTCACTACATCTAAGAAAACAACATAGTCGTCTCAAGCAAATAGCACTGCAATTCATCCACAAAATCATTGAGATATGTCTACCCTCTACGCCACAAAAGAAATAACCAGGAAAGGAATTTCTGGCAAAAACATAACAATTTCCACTGATAGAAGACAAGCCCTATTAGCTTTTGTTATATATGTACAGCTGAATCACTCTGTATTTGTGGTCAGGATAGCATTATAAAAACGAAGTATTTTTTATATTTTTTATATTCTGATTTGCGACCGACGATCGCAGACTTTCCTATTTTCAACAGTAATGAATAAACTCTTAATTCAAATTAGTTGGATTTTATTTACATCATTCTGTTAGGATATTCAAATTAATATCAAGACAGAACATTGGCGACGAGGATAATTTGTTCTCACATTAAGTTATTTATCTGAAGTAAAGTGTTTTTTTGTACAATTTAGACAATGTCTGAAAAAATTGTGGTACTTCTTGGCTCATTAAATACGTTCGATCCGAAAAACTCAAGTTTCGCCGTTTTTGAAGAAAGGCTAAAACAGTTTTTTGTGGCAAACAGAATTGAAGAGGAAGATCGCAAAAAAGCGATCCTACTCAACACTTTAAGTGAAGATGCATATGTATTGGTGCGAAATTTATGTGTACCGGATTTGCCGGACACAAAAACTTATAAAATACTCGTCGAGTTGTTGAAAGAACATTTTTCACCGGTTAAATCGTACTTTGCGGAGAGAATGAAATTTTATACAGCTAAGCGGAACTCTCATGAAAGTGTAGCGGATTGGGAAGCGAGAATAAAAAGTTTAGTTTCCACTTGTAAGTTTAGTACTCCAATGTTGGATATACTCATGAGGGATATATGCGTTCTGGGCATGAATGATACCAAAATATTAGACAGATTATGCGAAGAAGATGCCTCTGACGATACAGTGACATTTAAGAAAATTGTAAAATTAGCTTTATCCAAGGAGTCAGCGCTTCACGAGCGTAAGGCCAGAGAAGTGTCGATTGTAAAAATGGAGCCGATAAATTATCACAAACAACGCCATCTCAGGAAGGGGTCTGAAAATTTTTCAACCAATCGGGATAGATCCGAAGTTGGAACCTCTAATCAGGGAGGTAAGGACAGGAACCATCCGAAAGTAAAAGGTAGTATTTCTCCTAGACAACAGTCAAGTAAGTGTTTTGTTTGTGGCAGAACAAATCATTTAGCAAGCGCTTGTATTTACAAGAACTGTAATTGTCACAAATGCGGCAAGAAGGGACATTTAGCTCCCCAATGTAAAAGATATTCTCTTAATTTTTTAACTGTAAATGATCATAAAGATGAGTGTATAGATACTACTTTACATACTGAATCAATTTTTAATTTGAATTCAAGGCACGACGTGGCTGATAGCCAGTCGAATGTGAAACCGATTTATGTTAAATTGATAGTAGAAAAAATTCCAATTAGTTTTGAAGTGGATTCCGGGTTTGCGCAGTCCGCTATTTCGGAAAATTTATATTTAAAATATTTCAAGAACATTCCTTTGAAATCAAATGATTTGTGTTTGAAAGACTATGTAGGGATGACATTTGAACCATTAGGATATGCAAATTTCAATGTTATATTCGAAGATAGCTCTTATGTTCTTAAAACTTATGTTATAAAAAATGGTGGACCTCCTCTTATTGGTCGTAATGGATTGAATATGTTGAATTATGGAATATGTAAATTACAATTTGTTGAAAGTAACAATAGAGACAATAAATTAGTCCAAATTCCCAACAAAATTGAAACCCTGCTTGAAAAATATCATGAAATTTTTGAGAATAAACTAGGAACTTTCAATAAATTTTCAGTAAATTTAAATTTGAAAGAGGGTACCGTTCCAAAATTTTGTAAAACCCGACCTGTACCATTTGCCTTAAAGTTGAAAATTGAAAAGGAAATTGATAGGTTAGTTGAAAATAATGTTTTGGTTCCTATTGAATTCTCGGAATGGGCAACACCTATTGTGCCGATTTTCAAATCAAATGGAGAATTGAGACTGTGTGGCGACTTTGAAATCACTTCAAATCCTCATTTGAACATTCAGCACTTTCCTTTACCGCGCATAGAATATTTATTTTCGCAATTGGAGGGTGGTGAGAAGTTTTCGAAAATAGATTTAAGTGAGGCTTATCAACAAGTGCTTTTGTCTGAAGAGTCTCAAAAACTGGTAACTATAACTACACATAAGGGAATTTTTTCATATACCCGTCTTCCTTATGGTATTGTTAGCGCTCCTTCTATTTTCCAGAAAATGATGTATCAAATGTTCCAGAATATGCCGGGAGTTGTTTGCTTTTTGGACGACATTCTCGTAACTGGAAGAAATGATCAAGAACATTTTGAACGTTTAAACAAAGTCTTGTATCGATTACAAGAATGCGGATTGAAAGTGAAAAAGGAGAAATGTTCTTTATTTCAAGAATCTGTAACCTATTTGGGTCACGTGACTAATAAAGAGGGTCTCCATACCTCTGAGAAACGAATATTAGCAATTAAATTGATTCCAATTCCAAAAAAATATAACTGAACTCAAATCTTTCCTGGGTACTTTAAATTTCTATTACAAATTTTTACAAAATATTTTTGATATACTAAGGCCATTGTACAGTTTATTAAAGAAAGAATCTAAATGGGTTTGGTCGAATGAATGCAATATTGCATTTGAAAAGGCAAAAAAAATGCTCATGTCTGCTCCGATTTTGGCTCATTTTGATCCAGATCGAAGTGTCAAATTGACAGTTGATGCATCCCAATTTTCTCTTGGTGCAACAATCAGTCACATTTATAATAATAACAAGGAAAGACCTATAGCATTTGCCTCACGTTTGCTAAATTCTACAGAAATAAAATACTCGCAAGTAGAAAAGGAAGCGGCGACAATAATTTTCGGTTTGAAAAAGTTTTTTCAATATTTATACGGTAAGAAGTTTCTTCTTTTCACAGATCATAAACCACTTTTGACAATATTTGGTGATAAGCAGCAATATTTGGTTCGCAGCAATATTTGCTGCGAACCGCCTGCAAAGGTGGGCACATATCTTGTCAAGTTTTGAATATGAGATTCGATATGTGAAATCTACGAATAATACAGCCGATTTTTTGTCCAGACTGCCTATGAAGTGTGAAAAACAAGATGATATCCTTTCGAATATCTCTCATTTGCAGTACTTGGAACAATCAGATCTTAAATTAGATTTCAAAAAAATTAAACATAGTACAGTAGTTGATCCCATTCTAAGTGAAATATCTTTTTATGTACGAAATGGTTGGCCAGGTAAATGCCCCTCGAAAGAAATTATTCCGTTTTATTAGAAAGAATGAGATCTCCATCGAACAAAATTGTTTGATGTGGGGCTATCGTCTCATTGTACCACTTAAGTACAGAGAAAGTATTTTGAAAAAACTTCATAGTTCACACATGGAGATTGTAAAAATGAAGGGTTTAGCACGTTCATATTTTTGGTGGCCCTCATTAGACAATCAAATCGAATTAATGGCAAAAACCTGTGATGCATGTAAAATTTATGGTAGTAATCCACCAAAATCAGTTCTAGTTACTTGGAACTGGCCTAAAGAACCCTGGACCAGACTTCATGCCCAGTTGGTGGTAAAAATGTTTTTGTTATAGAAGATGCTGCGCCCAAGTGGATTGAATGATTTGAAATGGGTAATATTACGGCTTCCACTACAATCAAAATTTTTAGGTAACTTTTCGCAAGATTTGGGTTACCTTTTCAACTTTGTACGGATAATGCCACAACCTTTTTGTCTGAAAGTTTTCAAAGTTTTCTTGAAGCCAGCGGTGTTGAACACATTACAGGCGCTCCTTACCATCCTGCAACTAACGGACAAGCGGAGAGTGCAGTTAAAATCATGAAAAAGGCAATTTTGAAAGCAAAACATGATAGCAATAATATTGATTTGAATTTAATAATAAATCAATTTCTGTTCCATTACAGAAATACTCCTCATACTACGACAGGTGAAACACCAGCAAAATTGTTGCTGGGACGTAATTTTAGATGTAGATTTGATTTATGTTTGCCGTATGTGAAAAATACTGTCAATAGGAAACAAAACATTCAAATTAATAATTTCAAGGGGAGAAAAAAGGAAAACTTCGAGGTAAACGATATAGTTTGGGTTCGCGATTTTAGACATGATTCTGATAAGTGGTGTCAATGTATCATTATTGATGTTCTTGGGAAACGAAGTTTCAAAATTCGAACAACTGAAGGAATGATATGGAAACGTCATTTGAATCAAATTAAAAAGGATTTTACACCTGTGAATACATCAGCAACGTGTAACATCGATATCATTTCTCGTTCAGACTCACTTGTAAATAATGTAAATACTGTACATGTAGATAGTAATGATAAGGTGAGTGAAAACAGTAATATTTAATATTCAATATTTTTTTTAATATAATCATATTATACAAAAGCACTGTAACAATAGGATTCTCAAAATCAATATACAATTTTTATACAATTTATACAATTGAAAATGATAACAATACAATTAATATGATAAATATGATATGATATATATACACACACACATATACATATATATATATATATAAAAAAATAAATAGATAAGTACTCTTTGATCATTCCCATATTGATTTCAATTTAAGAGCCACCGGTATACAGCTGTTTCAGCCTATTGGGCATCGTCAGTACCGGGCAGGCGGTCCTCGATTGAAGACAAAATGAGAAAAAACCAAGAAAGTACTTGATAAAAATAGCTGCGTAAACGCAAGCGAAACATAAGTGGAACCACCTATTGGTGTGACACCCAAGTCAACTTGCCAAGTTTTTATGTCAGTGTTGGTGGTTTGACCAATCAACCGACAACTGCGGTAGCAGAAATTTGGGAAGCTAACCTGAAATGCCATCGGAAAACGAATCCACATGTTTCTAGAAATGATATGAAATCTAGAAAGGTTAATGCAGTCAAGCTGCTGGAAAATAATTCCATGAAAATCAAAAAATAAATAGATAAGTACTCTTTGATCATTCCCATATTGATTTCAATTTAAGAGCCACCGGTATACAGCTGTTTCAGCCTATTGGGCATCGTCAGTACCGGGCAGGCGGTCCTCGATTGAAGACAAAATGAGAAAAAACCAAGAAAGTACTTGATAAAAATAGCTGCGTAAACGCAAGCGAAACATAAGTGGAACCACCTATTGGTGTGACACCCAAGTCAACTTGCCAAGTTTTTATGTCAGTGTTGGTGGTTTGACCAATCAACCGACAACTGCGGTAGCAGAAATTTGTGACACCCAAGTTGACTTGGGTGTCACACCAATAGGTGGTTCCACTTATGTTTCGCTTGCGTTTACGCAGCTATTTTTATCAAGTACTTTCTTGGTTTTTTCTCATTTTGTCTTCAATCGAGGACCGCCTGCCCGGTACTGACGATGCCCAATAGGCTGAAACAGCTGTATACCGGTGGCTCTTAAATTGAAATCAATATGGGAATGATCAAAGAGTACTTATCTATTTATTTTTTGATTTTCATGGAATTATTTTCCAGCAGCTTGACTGCATTAACCTTTCTAGATTTCATATCATTTCTAGAAACATGTGGATTCGTTTTCCGATGGCATTTCAGGTTAGCTTCCCAAATTTCTGCTACCGCAGTTGTCGGTTGATTGGTCAAACCACCAACACTGACATAAAAACTTGGCAAGTTGACTTGGGTGTCACACCAATAGGTGGTTCCACTTATGTTTCGCTTGCGTTTACGCAGCTATTTTTATCAAGTACTTTCTTGGTTTTTTCTCATTTTGTCTTCAATCGAGGACCGCCTGCCCGGTACTGACGATGCCCAATAGGCTGAAACAGCTGTATACCGGTGGCTCTTAAATTGAAATCAATATGGGAATGATCAAAGAGTACTTATCTATTTATTTTTTGATTTTCATGGAATTATTTTCCAGCAGCTTGACTGCATTAACCTTTCTAGATTTCATATATATATATATATATATATATATATATATATATATATATATATATATATATATATATATATATATATATATATATACACATATATATACACATATATATATACATACATATATATATACCATACATTTTTACTAGGAAATATACTATACATTTTATAGTTCAGCAAGTTAATCGAGGATTTGGTTAGCTATACTAATTTCTGATTACATTACTGAGTTTGGCACCTAAGTGATTGAACACTTGTATTGTGCAACTCTATTATATATGCGGATTTCAAATAAGTCTTGTAACAAAATGGCTTGGGAATAATATTAAAACATAATGAAAACTTCATAAGCGTATGTCAGCAAAGAAGTGTAAATGTTGCATTATTTTATTTATTCAGTATTTTTAGAAAGGTGTAATAATTATGAAAAATATATTTTTTTGATAGAACACTGAATTTCTTGAATTTTTTTTTTCTTTTATACTGGATGGAAGAAGGTTGAATGCTTTAGGTAAAGTATATATTAAACATCTATGAACAATATTTTTGTTGCAGTTGGAAATTCTTAAGTGATGGTTTGTAGTACTTCTGGTTGTATAGTTATGTGAAGGATGGTTCTGATATTGCTTGTATTTGTAGGCATATATACATAGGCTATGAAAATATAGAGATCTTATGTCACCAAAGTCTTCATTATAAAGTAGTGTTGTGTGATAGTGGCGGTAAAGATAACGAAAGTGACGATTTTGATCATAATAATCGTTCATTGAGAAGAAGAAGCCAAATTAAACCTCCAGAACGTTTTGGCTATTAATTGTGTTTTTTTTTAATTAATTTTATTGTATAATATTAAAGGGGAAGGTGTTATATATGTACAGCTGAATCACTCTGTATTTGTAGTCAGGATAGCATTATGAAAACGAAGTATTTTCAATATATTTTATATTCTGATTTGCGACCGACGATCGCAGAGTTTCCTATTTTCAACAGTAATGAATATACTCTAATTCCAATTAGTTGGATTTTATTTACATCATTCTGTTAGGATATTCAAATTAATATCAAGACAGAACAGCCTTGAACAGACAACGTGTAACCTCAGGGCTAGTATTAGAGTGTCACCAAGATTTAGCTAAAGCCTCGGTAGATAATAACATTATCCTGACGTGGGTTAAAGAGCACGGCAGAAGTAAAGGTAATCGCATTGCCGACTGTTTAGCCAAGGAAGCGGCTGGACTAAGAATTTCAGGACCCAGTGGCATCTACGGCCTGATGACTTCGACAATTGCAGAACCAGCCAAATGTAACAGCAATGCTCAATCCCTAAAGAGATGGGATGGAATCACAGGATGCAATCTTGCCAGGATCACCTTGGGTGACCCTGGGAAGCTGCCGCCGAAGAAATATCTGGCGATGACCAAGAAAAATCTACGCTTAACAGTAGGATTTCTGACTGGCCACTGTCAACTAAGGTAACACCTCTATAATATGGGGCTAGTGGACATACCTCTATGCAGGATGTGTGAACAGGAATATGAGACTGTCAGGCATGTCCTGTGCGAGTGCCCGGAGTTATCGTCAATAAGAGAGTGTGTTTTCGGCGAGTCTTGGTCAACACCTGCCGATATAAAGGAGATGTCTCCCAGTGACCTGTCCACCTTCCTGGAACGAACTGGATGGACAATGACCTAGGAGGACAACTCTTCGGGAGGATGTACAATGGGTCACCTTCCCTACTCTACAGATACAGATCCACCAGACTATAGATATCTTACTTGGGACCATATTGAGTACTCAAACAGGAAATTTACCATCATGAGTTTTTAATTTTGTAATTTTCATTAGTATCATTCAATAAGCACGATTTTAACATTTCAAAAAGTGACATTGTGTGTTCAGGTGACTTCTAATTTGGAATTGAATGAAAACTCAAGAGAGAACTCTCTTCGATATTGCTTATCGTGTTGTCAAAATTATTACAGAGTTGGATATAAGCTTCACTTTGATATAAGGGTGTTGAGGAGTGTGGTGCTTGACATAGATATGTGTCCCTTGTAGAGTTGACATGTTTCACGATTGTTCCACAGTCTCAATATGAAATAGTCTTTCTCAAAGTGGGCGATAAGGCCCACTTGTGGGCGCTGGAGGCCTATAGGGGGGCAGTAAAGGGCACAAAGAAGATTGGGGGGCGTTGAAACGGTTTAGGGGGGCGATGACTGATTTGAAAATGTTTTCCGCTCGTTCACGCTTAACGCGCGTTTCCTCGTATAACGCCATCTAGGGGACTAGACAGTAACTATTTTTTATCCGATAGTTGTCAAACTATACAATAGATGGCGATAAGCTTCAATGCGAAGCGGTAAGCTTCTAGTCTCCATTATCGAAAGTACTAGGCTCGCCCGCTGCCTCATATAAAAGCGTGCGCGCCATCCAGCCAGTAATGTCATTCGACGATATTACGAAAACATGTGAATTTAGATAGGTAAATTGATGTACGTGAGGTGGTGAATACTGTGAGTGGTGTCATTAGCAAGTTTTTAATACTCTATTCTTTACTTCGGTATTTTTGAAGACGAAATTATGTTGGAAACAAAAAAAACGGCATTATAGCGCGGAATATATACAATATGGATTTATTTAAAATCCCACGAATCCATCTTTGCCTATGTACTTTCTTTGTCAAAAAACATCTTCGGATGAAGCGATGAAACCCTCAAGGCTACAAGATCATTTGAATATAATGCATTCAGATAAAAAAGCCAAAAGGGTGACTTATTTTCAAGAACTGGAAAAGAAACACTCAGGTCAGCTAACTGTGTCAAAACATTTTTCAGCAGCTTCTAAGCAAGACGACGACAGACTCCGAGCTTTCTGCAATATCTCCTTACTAATTGCTCAGACAGGTAAACCTCACAGTATTGTAGAGGATTTAATTTAACCGGCAACAAAAGAAGTAATAACTACTGTGCTCCATAAAACAGCGGCAGATGTGATCCGAAAAATTCCTTTGAGAAATAGTTCCGGGCAAAGAGGGATTGATGAGATGGCTGAAACATTGAAGAGTCATTGGCAATCATCTGAGGACTTCTAAATTCTCAATTCTGTCAGATGAGTCCACTTTACCAACTAATGAAGCAATGTTGTTGTCATAGGTGAGGTTTATTAAAAATGAGAAAATATATCATGAACTACTATTTTCCATAAATTTAGAGACGGGTACACAGGGAGAAACCATATATAATACACTGGATTAAATTTGTGGTGAGAAAGAAATTCCACTGAAGAATATTATATCAGCTGCTACGGATGGCGCTCCGGCTATGACATGACGTCACGAAGGCTTCATAGCGGACTTAAAAAATAAAATTCCAGATGTACTCGCTGTACATTGCGTCATTCATAGACAACAATTGGTTGTGAAAAATTTGAGTGAGCGCCTCTCTCAATCACTGCAATGTATCACCAAAGCAGTCAATACATCAAAACAGTTAATAAAATCTGAAGCAGCTCTTCAAATGAGAGATTATTCATTCAGCTTTGTGTTGCTAATGATGAAGATTTCAACCGATTGCTATTTCACACAGGAGTGCGTTGGTTATCAAGAGGTAACCGTACGACTCGATTTTACAATTCTTGGAAAACAAAGACAAAGAATTGCACGACAACCTCATCACTTCAAAGCATGATATTGCGTACTTGACAGACCTGTATAAATTATTCAATAATTTCAATCACCAACTTCAAGGTGAAGACTTGAATTAGATTAAAACAAAAAATTTCATGCTGCTTTTGTAGCCGAATTGCTCTTATACAAGAATAATATTGGCAGACGTGAGTTTCGCAATTTCAGCAGTATTTCTCATCAACGACGACTTGCTTGTTCACTGCCAACATTTGGAGAACCTCCACAGTGATTTCGCAGAAATACCGGAGTGGGTGTTGGATCCTTTTTCAAATGTCAACACAGCAGGATCGCCCCAGCTGAAAGAAGAACTCATAGAACTGATAACGAAAGAGGGAATAAAATCAAAATTAGAAAACGGATACCAAGAATTTTGGATACAGAAGCCAATCTTGCAATTGTACCCTACATTCCCATCATCGTATTTGTGTGAACGTGGATTTAGTGCTGTGGCAACGTTGGTAACTAAAAAAAATATCGTTTGCAGATTACTGTTGAATTCGATCCTGTTATTAACAAACTTGTTAAAAATCAGCAAATTCATCCTTCACATTAGATTAGTTTTAAAATTCGAATTGAAATGTTTGTTTTAATAACATGAATGAAAGTTTTCCTAATATAACCAATTGGTGTTTTACATTACCCTCATCAGAAAGTATTGTTTTCACGTGACACACATAAATCAATTATTAAAATAAAAGCTACGATTGTAATTCTTAAGATGTAGTAAAGTAAATAAATTTGGGGGGCGCTAGAAAATAATTAATTCTCGAAGTGGGCGATAGACAAAATAAGTTTGAGAAACTCTGAATATAAAATGACTTATTAAGGATGGATATCTCAACTTGAAGTTTTGCTATACTCAAGAAAGTGACTGAGACTTTCACACTGTACTATCCATTGTAGAATGAAAATGAAAGAACGCAATGAGATATTCATGCAATCCAACCTTCGTGCCTTTATGGAAATGAAAAGGAAAAAATGTCCCAAAATCCCCATAAAACAGTAATCCACTCTACACCATCCATATTCATCAACCTTTTTACCTCTCTAATGCATAAGCATAAGGCACAGTCCCTACACATACGAAATGTGAGGACCTCATTCAAGCCTGCCGGTTCAGCACCGAACAATGTAAGTTGGAACAAATATAGAATAATTCGACGCTCGGCAGCGCCATCTTTTGAATAACCACCGCTAATGCATATCAACCTCAGGCCATGTCGCTTTCAGGAAAAGGCAACGAATCCTTCATTAGCATATATTAACCCTTTGACAAGAGCACAGTATGATTATAGGGGTAAATTTTATGTTTACAGGCTTCCAGGCGAAACACATCATGATAAAGAAATATGTGATGTGGCTCCGTTTGATATTTGAATTGAATATTGAAATCACTTTCAATATTTAATATGTCGCTCGGTTCATACACACCTTCAATTTTGGTTACTGAAAGATTCATTCAGAGCAGGTGATGAAATGTCATTTATATAGTGAGTATAATAACTCATATCTTTATATAGATCTACACGACCATTTCGGAGAGATATTTGAATGATGATCATTTATCAAGAAATATCCAATTTTGAGAGATAAACGTCCTGATCTGCTCCCGATTGTTGAATACTGTTTGTATTTGCCGCCACATAGGCGAGTATGCGCACAGATACCTTCTGGGAGGTGAATTCGGGATGCCATGTAGAGGACAATGGAATGTCAGTTGCGAAGAAAAGTTAAGTAAAACCTGATAAACTAGTGTTGGAAGTATTATTTAACTCCCGGCCCACCTTCAGACATAACAGTGGCGACGAGGATATAAACGGATAAACGAAAAGGAAGGATAAGACTGAATTCGGAAGTTAGTGCATGGTGTCGAGGTCGGTCAAAATAGCGTTACCGGTGACGAAGTTTTTCGAATTTAATCCTGAAAATGATGAGTGGGAGATATATGTGGAACGATTGGGACAGCATTATGTGGCAAACCAAGTAACTGAAGAAAAAGTAAAAGTTGCAATACTGTTGAGTTCCGTGAGCCAGACAACGTTCAAATTGCTAAAGGACCTTTCTTTCCCGGATACCCCGCAGAGCAAGTCTTTTGAACGGCTGAACACCCTATTGAAGAAGCAATTCTCATCATCGAGAGGTATCTGGAGAGAGAGAAGGAAATTTTATGAAATGACGCAAGGTGTGCTGAGTGTAGCGGAGTGGTACGCCAAGATACGCAGTGCTGCCACACTGTGTGGTTGCCAGGATGATCTGACGAGGGCTCTGAAAGACAAGTTCGTCACAGGATTGGCTCCTGGGAAAATCCTGGAAGACAATTGACGAATTGTTTGCGCTAGGTCAAAAAACCGAAAACCAAGTCACAGATCGATTTAGTGACATCGACTTCATTTCTTCAAGTGCCAAGCTCCAGCGGAATGGTCAGACGCCGCCAAATCGCAGAAATCGAAATGGATCAACTGTCAATCCAACAGTAAATCGACGTCATCAACCGCATCAGCGCTCTGACGTTGGTAAACGTCTTTCCTATCAGAATGGTGGAGGTGAACAACAGAATCAACACATCAGAAATTGTCAAGGTATAACCAAAAATTGTTACCATTGCGGAAGCAAACATGATGGAAGTTGTTATTATAAAAATGCTAAATGTAACATATGCAGTAAAATTGGCCACATAGCTAAAGTTTGTTGTGAAAAAAAACATGTAAACTTTATAGAAAATTTGGAACCACAGGTGAGATCAGATGAAGAAAGCTTGAATGATGAAAATATTTTTGACTTATTTTACTCTCAGAGGAGAAACTAATAAGAATGATTTCAACGTAACCATTTTGGTTGAAAATGTAAAACTAAGGTTCTTATGTGATAGTGGTTCTGCTATTTCAGCTATAAACAGCAATACATATGAAAAATATTTTTCTAATTATAGATTAAATGAAGATAGCACGTTGCTCAGAAGTTATAATGAAGGAATTTTTGAACCTGATGGATTTTTCTTGCCAAATGTTCATTTCATAAATGAAACAAAACGCATAAAGTTATATGTTGTTCGCAACGGTGGTACTGACATATTGGGCAGAGACTGGATGAAAACATTTAATGTAAGGATCAATTTGGTAAATGCTTTATCAATTAATAATGAAGTAAACAAAGTAGTAATATCATTTCCTGATTTGTTTTCTGATAGGTTAGGTAAATATAAATAATCTAAAGTAAGTTTAGAATTGAAAGAGGATGCAAAACCTGTATTTTGTAAGCACAGAAATGTTCCATTTGCATATAAAGAAGCACTTACCTCTGAATTAGTCAAAGTTGAAACAGAGGTGGTTATCAGTCCTATTGAAACTAGTGAATGGGCTACACCAATAGTAATTGTAATGAAGTCTGATAAAACTTTGCGAGTTTGTGGCGATTACAAAGTCACAGTAAATAAATATTTAAGAAACTTCAAGCATCCTCTTCCAAGAATCGATGAAATTTTTTCTAAATTGAGCAAAGGCCAACATTTTTCAAAAATTGATCTCAGAAGTGCATATAATCAGATTGAACTTGATGAAGATACCTCAAAAATATTAACATGGAACACACACCGAGGTTTATATAAAGTAAATCGGATGCCATACGAAATTACCCCAGCAACTAGCATCTTTCAAAAAAAACTTGAACAGTTACTGCAAGGCTTGGACCAAGTGGTAAACTTTATTAATGACATTGTTGTCACTGGCTCAAATTCAAAAGAACATCTTTTAAATTTAGAGAAAGTTTTTCAAAGGCTTCAGAATGCCAGTTTAACACTCAATAAAAGTAAATGTAAATTTTTCCAAGACAGTATCACATATTTAGGTTTCAACATCAGTAAAGATGGACTCAAAAAGGTAGAGAGTAAAGTGAAAGCAATTTCAGAAGCTGATAGGCCAAATAACGTTAGTGAGGTGCGTAGTTTCATTGGTTTTACAAATTATTATGCTAGATTTATACCAAACTTATCCAAAATTCTTCATCCTATTTACCAGTTGTTAAAAAAAGATCATGTTTTTAACTGGACAGATCATTGTGAAAGTAGTTTTAAAAAACTGAAAGAAATAATTTCTTCTGACACAACTTTAGTGCACTTCATTCCTAAATTCCCAATACTTGTTACAGTATTGCAAGCAGGAAAGGCATATCTGCTGTTTTAAGTCACATCATTGACCATCAGAAAAAAATTACAGTACAGTTCATATTGAAGCACTGGCAATCTACTTTGTAGTGAACAAATTTTACCAATATGTGTGTGGAAATGAATTCATTTTAAGAACAGATCATGAACCACTTGTAACAATCTTTGATGAACACAAAAGCATTCCTCACGTGGCTGCTAGCAGACTGCAACGATGGGCTACATTTCTTTCCATGTTTGACTATAAAATCCAATATATTAAAGGAAACAATAATCCAGTTGCTGATTATTTATCTAGGAAACCCCTACTAGCAAAAGGAAATCTGGAGAATTCAACTGACATCTACATCAATTTCACCGAAAGAACAGAAGACAGCCCTTGATACAGAACTCCAGAAGGTAATTCAATACATGTGAAGGATAGATGGCCGAAAAAAATCGACACAGCGTTGAAGCCATATTACCACAGAAGAAATGAGCTGTGTGATGAAAACGGAATTTCAACATGGGGGCACAGAATCATTATTCCAAGAAGTCTGAGAGAGGCACTGTTAGTGGAACTGCACACATCACATTTCGGAATGGTGAAAATGAAAACCACAGCCAGATCTTTGTTATATTGGCTAAACATTGATAGGGACATTGAAAACATGGTGAGATCGTGTTCCATATGCTCAGAAAACAAACAAGATTCTCCAAAGGCTCCACTGACAGCCTGGCCTTTGGCAACGAAACCTTTTGAAAGGGTGCATATAGATTTTTTGGGACCTACAAAAGGGGGGGATGTATTTTATTTTGACGGACTCCTATTCTAAATGGTTAGAAGTATATCAAATGTCAAAAAACACGACATCAAGGAAAACAGAAGAAGTCCTGAGAGATATATTCTCAAGATTTGGATTACCAGAGACAGTTGTGAGTGACAATGGTCCTCAATTTGTATCAGAAAACATTAAACAATTTTTCACCAGAAATGGTATTTTACACATAACAACTCCACCAGATCATGCACAGAGCAATGGTGCAGCTGAAATATGTGTGAAAATATTTAAAAACAAATTCAATACAGCATTACAAGATCCAAGGAACAATAATATTGAAATTTCTACCATAATTTCAAGAATTCTCTTAACTTATCGAACATCAGTGCACAGTAGCACAGGTAAGACACCTTACTATTCAATGTTTTCCAGAGACCTTAGAACTAGACTCAGCCAGCTGAAAAGAAGAAGTATAGAATCATCACCTGAAGTTTTAGGAGAAGAAAACAAATACCAAAATATTCACAGGAAAGGGCGTGAAGAACAGAGAAGAGAATTTGCAGAGGGGAAGGATATATACATAAGAATTTATCAAAACCAAAAAAAAACATGGTTAGCAGCAAAGATTGTTACCAAACTAGGAAGATCGACATACATATGCCAGACTCCGGATAACAGAACCATGAAAAGGCATGTTAACCAAATTCAAGAGAGGTTTGCTCAACCAGGAGAGAATATTCTAGAAGCACATGACGGTGAAGCGTGCAACATACAGGGAAATTCTCATTCTTCAACTGATTACTATCTTAACTTACCGGCACCAAGGAATGTTATTCCCACGGTTGTGAAAAAAAGTTGTTCAAGTGAAAACAATAATAGAATTGATAGCTTACCAAACAATACTGAATTCCCAACCGTACAAACTCCCAGCACAAGTTTGGAGGAAACAACTATAAATTCAAAGTCTAGTGATGAAAAGTCACAGAGTTTTCCAAATGGATCAGAATCAAATCACCAGATTGCATCTTCATCTGTTCCCACGTTCAAACGAATCTCGAAAAGACCTGTGAGGTACAATAACTTTTTAACTCAATTTTCCAACTCAGATTGATATTTTGCTATTTTATAGTGTTGAACAAAATTATGTACATGTTATCTTGTTAATTGTCCATGTATTCTGTGTGTGTCTACAAAGAATTTTAACTAGTATGTTTGAAATTTAATCTTATATATAGAATTGTTAGAAGGGTTCATTAACATGTAATGAAAAAAAAACTGTTTGAATTAATGTGTCAAATGTATATGATATAGAAAAAAAATCTCAGTGTGAGGGTGTTGTATATTGTTTGTATTTGCCGCCACACAGGCAAGCATGGGCACACATACCTTCCGGGAGGTGAATTCGGGATGCCATGTAGAGGACAATGGAATGTCAGTTGTAAAGAAAAGTGAGGTAAAACCTGATCAACTAGTGTTGGAAGTATTATTTAACTCCCGGTCCACCTTCAGACATAACACCGATAATGCCAATTTGATTAGCATCAGGCGCGTCGAGAGGTAGTATTTTTGTTCTGGTGTGTGTAATATATTTGTAAATACACTCTGTATATATATTCCTATATGAATGTCATGCGCATGTATTAGTTTTTACACTCATATATGAAACGATTGGTTGAGTTGTGTAAGATACCCTTAACGGTTCTTTGTAAAAAGTCCCAGATGTTTTTATGTATATATCAGTAGTATGTATTTGGCCGTCAATATAGTAAGTTCGAATTGAAGCTGTGTATTATTATTTCCTATTTAAATGTATGTTTGTTTGATGTTCAAATTAATATCGAACATACATAACATTATTGGCGACGAGGATATTTGGAATTCACGTACTCATTGGAAAAATAGTGTGATTTTTTTTTATTTAGTGGAATTCACGAAATAAAAATGCCAGGTGATAGTGGAAGTCAAAAGTGTTTCGGGTTTCTCGGGACCTTGGAAACCTTCGATCCGAGCAGTTCAGATTTTTCGGTTTTTCAAGAGAGACTCCAACAATTTTTCATTGCCAACGACATAGTGGACGCTATGCGTAAAAAGGCTATACTTCTGAACACACTATCGGAAGACTGCTATAAATTAGTGCGTAATTTATGTGTACCGAATCTTCTGGAAGCAAAATCTTTCGAAGATCTGGTTACACTGCTGAATGAACATTTGACACCTGTAAAATCCTATTTCGCAGAAAGATTAAAATTATTTTCTGCCCGTAAAAGTGAAAAGGAAAGTGTCGGTGATTGGGAAGCACGTGTTAAAAGTTTAGCTTCCAAATGTAACTTCGGCACGGAACTTCAGATTATATTGCGTGATATATTTGTCATTGGAATCGCTGATAAAGATATTATGGATCGGCTGCTATTTGAAGAGGATGCTTCAGACGTAAAGGTCACTTTGAAGTCAGTGTTGAAAATTGCTCTGTCCAAGGAATCGGCGCTGAAGGAGCATTTATTCAGAGAAAAGGTATGCATTAAACACGAGCCCGCAGATCCCCTAAACTTTCATAGACCCCAGTCAAAAGGAAGGTCGACAGGTAACGTCAACCAACAACGTAGTGATACGGTCCAAGGAAGCAGTGGTGCGACTGGTAAGAATAATTTGAAGAATCCAAGGGTGAGTCAAAATAAACGTTTTTCAACGAAGGTATGTTGTTTCGTTTGTGGTCGCAGTAATCATAAGGCAAGTGATTGTGCTTTCAAAAATTGTAATTGCCATAAATGTGGTAAAAAAGGTCATTTGGCGCCACAATGCAAATCGACGTCAAACAAATATTTAAGCGTAACTGAATGTCAAACAGATATAGATTCAGATCAGTCAATTTTTAATTTATCAAATTTCAAATCCAATTCTGTGAATAACTGTAATTTCGATCAATCAATATTAAATTTAAGTAATTTTGATACTGATATTGACAGTAATGGAAATGTACAACCATTTTTTATTAATTTAAGAGTTGATAATATCCCAATTAGTTTTGAAGTTGACTCAGGATTTGCCCATTCTGCCATTTCCGAAAAATTATATTTAAAGCATTTTAGTAGTAAAACGCTGTTCAAAAGCGATTTATCGCTAAGAGATTATGTAGGTGTCACATTTCAACCTATGGGATTTTTGAACTTAGAAATATTTTATGAAGGTGAAAAACATATATTAAAAACTTATGTGGTAAAAAATGGTGGTCCTCCACTCATAGGTAGAAATGGGTTGAAAATGCTGAATTTAGGTTTATGTAAGGTTAAGGAAAATCATGTTGATACAAATTCATCATTAGATTATAATATACTGAATTTTTCTGACCTTAGTTCTTCAACAGAAGTCAATTCTCTGATCAATAAATACAATGAAATTTTTGACAATAATTTGGGAACATTCAATAAATTTAAAATTTCTTTGAAACTGAAAGAGGGAGCCATCCCAAAATTTTGTAAACCACGACCAGTTCCTTTTGCATTAAAACCGAAAATAGAAACGGAAATTGAGAGATTAGTTAAAAATAAAGTTTTAATACCAACTGAATTCTCAGAATGGGCCACGCCCGTTGTACCAGTTTTAAAGCAAAACGGATCGGTTCGTTTGTGTGGAGATTTTAAAATTACACTGAATCCTAATTTAGTTGTTCAACATTTTCCTCTTCCAAGAGTAGAATATCTTTTTTCTCAGTTGCAAGGAGGTGACAAATTCTCAAAAATTGATCTTTCTGATGCTTATCAGCAAGTTTTATTGTCAGAAAATTCTAGAGAATTAGTCACTATTACAACTCACAAAGGTCTTTTTTCGTATACAAGACTACCCTACGGAATTTCAAGCGCCCCATTCATTTTCCAAAATATCATGGAGCAGATGTTTATTTTTCCAGGAGTTGTCTGTTTCCTCGACGATATAGTAGTAACGGGAAGGACTGATAGAGAGCATCTCGATAGATTGGAAAAAGTTTTTAAACGACTTCAAGAATGCGGCTTGAAGGTAAAGAAAGAAAAATGCTTTTTCTTCAAAAATTCTGTCAAATATCTTGGTCATGTAATAGATAAAAACGGACTACATACTTTAGATGAACGTGTAGTAGCAATTAAAAAGGCAAAAATTCCTGAAACTGTAACTGAACTAAAATCTTTTTTAGGTATGTTGAATTTTTATTGTAAATTCATGAAAAATGCTTCTCAAATTTTGAAGCCACTTTATAGGTTATTGAGAAAAGGTGCAAGTTGGGAATGGAATGAAGAGTGTAATAAAAGCTTTGAAGAAGCAAAAAAGTTATTGGTCTCTTCCTCGGTTCTGGCACATTTCAATCCAGAGGAAAAAATTAAACTAAGCGTAGACGCTTCTCAATTTGCTCTAGGCGCAACAATCTCCCATATTTATAAAGATAACTCTGAAAGGCCAATTGCTTTTGCTTCAAGGTTACTGACGACTAGTGAAATAAAATATTCACAAATTGAAAAAGAGGCTTTAAGTATTATTTTTGGAGTAAAGAAATTTTTTCAATATATTTACGGCCAACGGTTTGTTTTGTACACGGATCACAAACCTCTGTTAGCAATTTTTGGTGACAAAAAAGGGTTGCCGGTTTTTGCTGCGAATAGATTGCAAAGATGGGCATACATTTTATCAGCTTTTTCCTACGACATAGTGTACGTGAAAAGTAGTGATAATGTTGCAGATTTTTTATCTAGGCTGCCCATAAATTCCTCAAAAGACGAAGAAAGTAATTGGTTATCGATTTTTCGGTTCAACAGTAACATATCGTATTTAAATTTTATTGAAGAATCGGATTTTCCTTTAGATGTAAAGTTAATAAAACAAGCAACAGCAATTGATCAGATTCTCAGTAAAATTTTGTTCTTTGTTAGAGAGGGTTGGCCTGCAAGCTGTCCATCTAATGAATTTCAACCATTTTTTCGCAGAAAAAATGAAATTTCTGTCGAACAAAATTGTTTAATGTGGGGTTCCAGGTTGATAATTCCAAAAAAATTTCAAACTTCAATTTTACAAGAATTACATAGCTCGCATATGGGTGTTGTAAAAATGAAGTCCCTTGCAAGATCTTATGTTTGGTGGCCGTCAATTGATAAACAAATTGAAGATCGGGCAAAACATTGTGATTCTTGTGCTGTTTATTCAAATAATCCGCCTAAATCATATTTGTCAACCTGGAGGTGCCCAGAACAACCGTGGACTAGGTTGCATGCCGATTTTTTCGGACCAGTATTCAATAAACAATTTTTAGTGATAGAAGATGCAACATCGAAGTGGTTAGAGTGTTTTCAAATGCGAGACATAACAGCATCTAGTACCATTAAAATATTTCGCGAAATATTCAGTAGATTTGGTTTACCTTTTCACCTTTGCACAGATAATGCAACCACCTTTATGTCTGATGAATTTCAAAATTTTTTAAGGTTGAGCGGTGTGAAACATTTAACTGGTGCTCCCTATCATCCGTCAACAAACGGGTTAGCTGAAAGTGCGGTTAAAATTTTAAAAAGAGCCATCCTGAAAGCTAAGAATGAAAATAAAAATGCAGATATAAATTTAATAATACAACGTTTTCTGTTTCATTATAGAAACACACCACATACTACTACCGGCGAAACTCCGTCAAAAATATTATTGGGGAGGAATATGCGAAATAAATTTGACTTGTTGATGCCTTCAACAAATCTAGTTATACAAAATAAACAACTGAAACAACAACAGTATTATCGAGGAAACAGAAAAACGTATTTCAATAAAGGTGACCAGGTTTGGGTACGCGATTTCAGACCAGATAAGCAGGAATGGTGTACCGGGGTTATTGAAATTATTCGTGGTGGTAGAACTTATATAGTTAAATCAGAAGATGGAATGATCTGGAAGCGTCACATAGATCAACTTAAACAAAGAAATTCGACAAGTAAACAAAATGAAGATTATGTTGATAAAGAAACAGTATCTATCATTCCACGCTCTGATTTAGATGTAAATAATGTATATAAAGATATTAGTGTAGTAACTCGGGATGAATCGCATCAAGGTGAATTAGAAACTAATAGTGAAACTGTTATATCAGAGACTAGTGATAATACGCGAGTGTTACGACGCCGTAGTAAAATAAGTCAACCTGACAGACTTGGTTATTAAGCCAATAGTATCGGGTGGTTACGACTTTTAAAGGGGAGAAATGTAAGATACCCTTAACGGTTCTTTGTAAAAAGTCCCAGATGTTTTTATGTATATATCAGTAGTATGTATTTGGCCGTCAATATAGTAAGTTCGAATTGAAGCTGTGTATTATTATTTCCTATTTAAATGTATGTTTGTTTGATGTTCAAATTAATATCGAACATACATAACAAGTTGGTATTTTAATTTAGAATAAACAGGTTGTTAAATCGTAGAAAATTCTTTCATACAAAACCCACGATAAAAAGTACCTTACATCACAGTGGCGACGGGGTATATAAAAAACTGATCGGAATCACAAAATTGATTAAAGTGAAACTAGTTAAACAATACGTATGTTCACACATAAAATGGCGATGTCGTATATAGGCTGTTTAAGGGTTTTTAATCCAAATGAATGTGATTGAAGAATCTATAAAGGACAATTAGAACAATACTTGTCAATAAACGGAATAAAGGAGGAAGAAAAACAACGTGGACTATTGTTAAATATGTGCAACGAAACGGCATATCAGTTGATAAACAGTTTATATTTGCCGAATAAACCGTCAGAGAAACCATTCAAGGAATTGATAGCGCTATTTGACAAGCATTTTACACCAGCCAAGTTAGTTTTTCCAGACAGAGAAATATTTTATTCCGCTTCGAAAAATAAAGATGAAACGGTACAAGAATGGGCAGCCCGGATAAGACAGTTAGCAGGAAAATGCGATTTCAAAGATGAACTAACAGTTGTAATGCGTGATCCATTCATATGTGGTTTACCAAAAGGACCTATAAAGGACAGGCTTTTTGAAGTAAACAGTGAAAATTTCACGTTCGAGAAAGCTTTAAATAAGGAAGCTAGCAGTCAAAGAAGTCAAGCGGTAGTAATCAGAAGTGAAATCCGAGCAGAGCAGGAAGTTTATCACCTAGGAGGTAGGAAGTATGCAAGTACAGCAGGAGGAAGGAGTTTGGAAAGCAGTAGCCATCCGCCGCAGCAAGATAGGAGCAACTTCAGCAAGACGTTCGTCCCGACGGCAGCAGGATCAGGAAGAACATCATGTGAAGTGTGTGGTAAATAAAGTACATCCACCACCATGCAGGTACAAAAATTGTTTTTGTCGAAAATGTAGTGTCAGAGGTCATATTGCAGTAAAATGTTCTAAACTTAAATATAGCTCTGAATCTGGATTTGGAAATAATAGAAATTATTATTTAGAATCATCTGATGAAGTTTCTGAATTGTACAATCTAAATCAGAATTCAAAAAATTTTGAACCTATTATAGTAGATATTATTATCAATGATATTTATTTTGAATTTGAGTTAGATACTGATGCCTCTGTTTCGGTAATTTCAAAAGAATTCAAAATTGCTCATTTTTTCAATGTTCCATTAGAAAACACTCAGAAAATATTAAGAACTCATGATGGAAAAAGTATTACCCCTTTGGGAAAAATACTCGTAAATATTGTCTATAAAAACATTAATGACATTTAATATTTATATGTTATAAATAAAGGAGGACCACCATTGTTAGGTCAAGACTTTTTCAGTAAATTTCAATTATCAGTTAATAATTAAGAAACGGATTATGCCGAGTATTTTCAAAAAGAATTTCCATCTGTCCTAAATTCAGAGTTAGGTTGTTTCAATAAGGGTTATATTAATGTCACTAGTTCGGACTTCCATTGTCTACTATATAAAATGATTTGAAATCCCTGAAATAACTAAAAAAGGAGAATTAAAAATGAGATAGCTGAAAATAATAATTATAATAACCAAAATGAACCTGAAATGAAATAATAGTGAAATAAAATACAAGTAAAAATAGAACAATTGAATAAATAAAAATAAAGAAATGAAAAAAGAAAAAAAATAAAAAGTGAAGAGATTCTAAGTCAAGTTAGTTCACAACGTTTCGATTGTTAGTATCCACAATCGTCTTCGGGTGATGACTGGACTGATTTCTCCGAGAGATGACTATTTATAGGTCGTTGGAGTACTTTCACTTATCCCCGTTTTCCATTTTCCGCTTCACTGGTTCCGTGGGAGATGACCGTTTTGGCGGGAGTTGGCCATTTTTCGCTTGATGATGGGTTTCCATATGTTGCGTATTTTTACGCTAGCTTGGCTGAATACGTTGTTGGACAACATGTATGCGGCTTCCTTGAATTTTCTCCTAAACCAATGTGATATCTTGCACAGAGAGGAACGTATACATGTTGTCCAACAACGTATTCATCCAACCTACGCAACATATGGAAACCCATCATCAAGCGAAAAATAGCCAACTCCCGCCAAAACGGTCATCTCCCACGGAACCAGTGAAGCGGAAAATGGAAAGCGGGGATAAGTGAAAGTACTCGAACGACCTATAAATAGTCATCTCTCGGAGGAATCAGTCCAGTCATCACCCGAAGACGATTGTAGATACTAACAATCGAAACGTCGTGTACTAACGTGACTTGGAATCTCTTCATTTTTAATTCTTCTTTTTTAGTTGTTTCAGGGATTTCAAATCATTTTATATAGTAGACAATGGAAGTCCGAACTAGTGAAATTCATCATGAAACATTGTCAATCACCTTCAAACAAAGGGTTATATTAGCTTAACTTTAAAAAAGGGAGGTCAGCCGAAATTTTTTCAAGCCCGTATGCTTCCATTTGCATATGCAAGAAAAAGTTGAGGCTGAAATCGACAGACTAATTAAAACAAAAATTTTATCACCAGTGATATACAGTGAATATGGAATACCAATAGTTCCGATAATAAAACCAAATGGTTCAACTAGATTATACGGTGATTACAAAATAACATTAAATCCAGATCTAGAAATCGACAAATTTCCTTTACCACGTATAGAAGAGTTATTTGCTAAATTACAGGGGGGAACTCATTTTACAAAACTTGATTTATCAAATGCATATCAGCAGGTAGAATTAGATTCAGAATCTCGCATTTTAACAACAATAACAACATCTAAAGGTCTTTTCTGTCATAACAGGTTACCATACGGTATACATTCAGGTCCGGCGAAATTTCAGAAAATTATGTCACGGTTGTTAGAGGGTATTGAAGGAGTAGCTTCATTTTTTGATGATGTGCTCATTAACGGAACCACCAAAGAGGAACACATACTTAGAGTAAAATCAGTAATGAAAAAGTTTGCAGAGGTCGGTTTTACAAAGGAAATATGAATTTTTTAAAGGAAGTGTCACTTATTTGGGGTTCAAAATAGACAAAGAAGGTCTCCACACAATGGAAGATAAAGTGGAAAAGAAGTATTGAATGCAGCGTTTCCAACAAACGTAAAACAATTGAAATCATTTTTAGGTCTTGTTAATTATTACTATAAATTCATACCTAATAGTTAAAGAGTGTTGAAACCTCTTTATAATTTATTACAAAAAAATACTTCATTTGATTTTAATGAGACGTTTAATATGTCATTCAATAAAATAAAGAAAATATTAGCATCCGCTGAAGTTCTAGTTCACTTTGATCCAAAGTTACCCATACAACTAGCAGTAGATGCATCTCAAACAGGAATATGGGCAATGATAACGCACTGTATACAAGGAGTTCAACGGCCGATAGCTTCTGCTTCCAGAACTTCGACTGAAAGTGAAGAAAAGTTCAGTGATAGAAAAAGAGGCGTTGGCTATCATTTTCGGTGTTAAGAAACTTTATCAATATTTATTTGCTAAAAAATTTATTTTGTTGACCGATCATAAGTCTTTAGTAGTTATTTTTGGCACTAAAAAAGGAATTCCTATATTTGCTGCGAACAGACTACAGAGATGGGCTCTCATATTGGCTAATTTTCAATTTGAAATCAAGTATGTAAAATCTGAAAACAATTATGCAGATTGTCTCTCACAACATGAGGATTGTTCATTTATGATTAAATATATTTCACAAAACGAAAATATTTATATAAATTGCAAAAAGATAAGGGAACTGACCTTGCAGGATACTGTCCTACAAAAAGTGTCAGAATACATAAAAACAGGTTGGCCAAAAAAGGTAGACTCTGAACTGAAACCATATCTCACAAATAAAAATTGTTTTTCAATAGTAAATGATTGTATTCTGTTTGGGTATAGAATTGTAATACCAGAAAATATACAAGGTCAAATTTTAGGCGAAATTCATAGATCCCATTTAGGAATCGTTAAAATGCAGAGTCTGGCACGAAACTATGTTTGGTGGCCAGGACTAAATATCGATATTGAAAAAACGGTAAAAAATTGCAAATTATGTTCAAGTTTAAGAAATAATACACCTAAAGCTAAAGGAAATATCCAAATAATTGTTGGGAAAGAATCCATATAGATTATTTGGGCCCAATTAAAAATAAATATATTTTTGTAGCAAAAATGCTATTTCAAAATGGTGTGAAGCTTTCATAGTAAGTGAAATAACTTCATCTAGTACAATAAAAATTTTAAGGAGTCTTTTTGCACGATTTGGCATTCCTCACATTTTAATTTCAGATAACGCGTCATATTTCGTTTCTTCAGAATTTCATAATTTTTTGAAAGATAATGGTGTCGAACTAAAACATAGCTCATCTTTCAACCCAGCTACGAATGGCCAGGCTGAAAATTCAGTAAAATCGATAAAGAAATCTTTATTGAAAAGTTTAAATTCAGGTATTTCTGATTTGGATTCATTGTTGAATCGATGGATTACAGAAACACTCCACACTGTACTACTGGTATAAGTCCCGCGGAGATAATGATTGGTCGTAAAATTCGTACTAAGCTAGATTTGTTATTGCCAGAAACAAAAGAGGGGAAAGACGGAAATGAGTTTTCTGGAAAAATGGTTGAAAGTTTGAATCGTTAAAAAATGTATTATGGGGGAAAAAGAATAAAAACTTTCTGTATAGGAGATATAGTATCAGTTAAAGATTATAGGAAAGTGAAAACAAAATGGATTGAAGGAAAGGTTGAAAAGAAAATTGGTCCCAGAACATATTTAGTCTTCATACCAGATATAAAAAAACATGAAAACATGGCACCGGCATTTGAATCAAATTCTAGAGTATGGTGGATTGCATGGTAATAGTGAACATGTAGAAACTGATAAAAGTAACGAACATCCACAAAGTGATAAAAATGAACAAGTAGGTTTATCAGATTTGTTTCGATCACCTGAAACCCAATTTGAAAATGAAAATGACACAACAGGAACTATGATCCGTAGGGGTTCTCGTAAACATAAACCTCCTGAAAGATTGGAATATCAGTTGCGTCATATTCAAGATCAAAAAGGGGGAGAAATGTAACATATGTGTAAATACACTCTGTATAAATATTCCTATATGAATGCCATGCGCATGTATAAGTTCTTACACTCATATATGGAACGAGTGGTTTTTAGATTTGTGTATCGAGGAGTTGGTATTTTAATTTTGAATAAACAGGTTGTTAAAACGTAGTAAATTCTTTCATACAAAACCCACGATAAAAAGTACCGTACATCACAGTGTGGGAGAAATTATTCCAAATGAAATGGAAGTTTGTTGAGAATAATGGGTGAAATATCATTCAAGTACGGTAATATTAACTTTTATTGCAGGAATCAATAATATGTTTTTTGAAGGTGATTGACAATGTTTCATGATGAATTTCACTAGTTCGGACTTCCATTGTCTACTATATAAAATGATTTGAAATCCCTGAAACAACTAAAAACGAAGAATTCAAAATGAATAGTTGAAAATAACAATTATATTCATCAAAAAAACCTGAAATAAAATAATATTGAAGAAAAATACAAGTAAAAATAGAACAATTGAACAAAAATAAATAAAACTTAGGAATTGAAAAAAGAAAATTAAAATAAAAAGTTGAGAGATTCCAAGTCACGTTAGTTCACGACGTTTCGATTGTTAGTATCTACAATCGTCTTCGGGTGATGAGCAGCCTCACGAAAACCAGGCTACCAAACGATTCCAAGAATTGTATTTACCGGATACTCTGTGAGTGCGGAAAATCCTTTATTGATCCTTTATTGGTGAAACTGAGAGGTCATTAAATGTTCGCATTGCCGAGCACAAGAAACACACACAGCGAGGAATAACCAACAAATCAGGAATAGCAGACCATGTTTGGACCCATCAACACAACATCGAGTGGTCCCAAACTGAGATCTTGCACAGAGAAGAACATTGGTTTAGGAGAAAATTCAAGGAAGCCGCATACATGTTGTCCAACAACGTATTCAGCCAAGCCAGCGTAGAAATACGCAACATATGGAAACCCACCATCAAGCGAAAAATGGCCAACTCCCACCAAACGGTCATCCCCCACGAAACCAGTGAAACGGAAAATGGAATGCGGGGATAAGTAAAAGTACTCGAACGACCTATAAATAATTATCTCTCGGAGAAATCATCTCCCGAAGACGATTGTAGATACTTACAATCGAAACGTCGTGAACTAACGTGACTTGGATTCTCTCAACTTTTTATTTTTATTTTCTTTTTTCATTTCTTTATTTTTATTTATTTTTGTTCCATTGTTCTATTTTCACTTGTATTTTTTTCACTATTATTTCATTTCAGTTTTTTTTGATAAATATAATTGTTATTTTCAGCTACTCATTTTTAATTCTTCTCTTTTACTTGTTTCAGGGATTTTAAATCATTTTATATAGTAGACAATGGAAGTCCGAACTAGTGAGAAACCAATAATATAATATTTGCCTAGAAATCGAAGGAAACAACGTACTCAGGATGCAAAAAAAGTACTTAGAATGAAAACATAGTGGAATGAAGAGTCAGACAGCAAAATGGACAAGTCTGAGATTAACAAAATAAGATGTGAGTCCGTAAGGCGTAAAAATTGAAAAGTTTTGGAACAATTCACTGAAAAATGAGAAGAACAAAAGAAAAATATATGTACAGCAAAAATTTCCATTTTTTACCTAGAAACTTCTGCAAATAATAACGAGTTACAGCGAAAAAAATATTATAAACTATATCAGCTATTTAAATATTGTTCATTACTGTCGTCCCTTATGATTTCATTGATATGGGTTGTAGGTAAAGGTTTAATACAGTTATCACCATTGCAATCCATGAAAATTACAGTGCAATTTAATCCACTTTTTCTGCACCCACAAGATACTCGGCATCGTTATTGCATGTTCAAAAAACCATTTTTGATGAAGATTCTGGAGCTGGTCGCTGCGTCATTGTTTGCGGTATCAGTATTTCGCATTCATATTTCCAACCCCATTCTTCTGATGATATTTTTCTTCTGAGCCATGTTTGAATTTGCAGATATACGAACGGAGTCAACAACAGGAGCCTACCGTACATTTGCGATTCAAGTTAGTAGACTTTGAATTTCTAGAGGATATCCCAACATTATCACGGAAGCAGGTACAGCTACCTGCGTGACATCCGAGGCCAAGATATAAATATGAAAAAATTAGCGTTTGCTCCAAAAAGTTGTGATATAAATAGCACTGATGTTTGGGCTGATACATCAGTTCCACATGATAGGTCCAGTGTAGTACGCTAAGGTTCAGTGTAGTACGCTATACTTTTATTTTCACTACGTTAATGATTTTAAAATTAATAAAATCGTCACTGTCGAAATTATTTTTTGTTCAGAACGTATGTTCAAAACAAAGAGATCTATCAAAAATCATCAAGGAATAAAACATCCTTGGAATAGTCCCAAGAATAGTTTCTTGATTTTTTGCCGCATGTTCAATAAACCCCCTGTATAAAAATTCATTGACTGGCCCAGGATTTCGAAGTATAAATCTTACAGCGCTTCACTAAAAGGACACAGCGCCACAGGATATTTTCGAACTTATACAAATGTATAAGTTCGGTATCATACAGCTGCATGCATTAAACTTTATAGACAAATTTTCGTTATTTCGGCTTGTGGAAATCGTCAGACTATATATTTTTTGTTATCCTCGAATCATTTCCTTCGAAGATGAAAAAAAATTAGCTACACTCGAGGATGTTGAAATGACGTTATTTTTTTACAACTTTGCTGCCCTCCTCTTTCTTTACGTCATTTTCAAATTGTCAGGTCACTGGAATATACACTTTTTAGCAGGTAATTGACTCACTCTACCTTAATCTGATGCGCTCGAGAATGTCCAATGATCAATTTTTATTCACTAATCTGATCCTTTATCCCTCACAGGCGGCCTTATATATGGGGCTCATATTCGGTGGAGATACTTAACCGGGTACAAGATATCCCCCTGTATATTAATCTGCCGCGCTTCAGTAAATCCCGAAATCCCTGCTTGGGCTCCCCTATCATAAGTGAAATATGTTATCCCAAACACTATCCAAAAGAAAGCATTTTTTACTCAAAAAAAATCAAATTCATCCCGTCTCTCGAGTTTAATGATTTAAAAAAATGACATGGCATTTATAAAACAATCAACTGTTATACCGCTTCCCGAAATAATCCGTGGATATAGTAGGATAGATTCATTAGTAGAACTCCACCGAATTCAATTATCCGTACATCCACTGGATGGATAGTTTGTCTCTATATATTCTTCTACTCCCACGGATAACAACGGTTCAGATGTGTGAGAAGGGATTTATAGGAATTCGAGGAATAACATATTAAAGCGGAATGCGAGCAACGTGTAATATGTTCATTGGCGCAACGTAGGAATTCATTTGGTGAAAATTCTTGAGTCAAGTTGAAACAAGCAAATTCCAATAGCACGTAAGAAAGTGATGAGGATATACCATGGGTGAAGAAAGTTTTCCACGAGGGAGCATCTGAGTATAAGTTGGGTTGGGTTAGGTCCAAAGTTAGAGGGTATATTCGACCCTCCACCGCAACCCGCAAGGGTTTATTGTGGCTCACACCTATTCACACTCGGCCAAAAGAACCCAGCTTCTTAATAAAGCCAATTAGTTTGTTTGGTGGGTGGTATTTCTGGTCAGATGGCAAGAGTATGGCTCTGTCGAACTCTTAAAACCATATTAAGACCCCAGCGGAACAGGCACAAAGTATGTGCTCTGCTGTTTCGTCATTTTCGAAATAGAGGCGACATATACTGTCTTTCGACAGCCCGAGTCTCTGAATGTGATGACAGTGTCCTGTAAGAAGGCCTGTTCGACATCGTAATTCATCCCTACTGTAGTCCAACAACTGTTTGGTATTGCCGCAACTGGGTACTCGCTTGGCTTATTATGTATTTATGTATAAACCAAATGTAAAATTTGTTGTGGCAGAAGATTTCAATATGGATTCATCAGTGAATTCAGGATACTTTGATAAACTTTCCAGTGTGATGAACTGCTTCAACATGAAGCATCGAGAGATTGAGATCCGGGGATCGAGCTGGCTAGTTCTGTGGTCCTCCTCGACCTATCCACCATTCAATCGAGGAGGTAGAAAATGAGGCCCAATAACTCCGATCCACACGTTAAGAAAAAACTGTTCTTGATGGTTAGTTTCGACAATAGCGTGAGGGTTTTCATCAGCCCATATGCGGTAATTATGAAAATTAATAATCTTTTCCCGAGAAAAACTACATTCGTCTGTGAATTCTATTGTCTTCAGAAAGTCACAATTTCTTCCAATCATTTCCAACATCCAATTGCAAAATTCAAGACGGTTCGGAAAGTCTCGCGGCAACAGTGCCTGTACTCGTTGCAGATGGTAAGGGTATAAGAGTTGTTCCTTTAAAATTCGAAATTCCGTCATATGATCAACATTCAGCTGAAAAGCAATCTTACTAGTACTGGTAGTAGGTTGTTCTTCTATCAAATTAAGTACTGCTTCCTCAAGCTGTGGTGTTCGTACTTCTCGATGGCGACCACAATCCTGCGTTCTTTTGTCGAATGAACCATATTCTCGTAATCGTTGATGAAGTCGAGCAAATATTCTATGTTAAGGATGCTGCCGTTGAGGATACAATTCAGCATATCTTCTAGAAGCTTCTAACCCATTCCCCCGCGACAGACCGTAAACGTAATGCATGTCAGCCATTTCCTCATATGTGTATGCCATTTTAATAACAAGTGAATTATCAAAGTAACAAATTAAGATCAGAAAAACAACACACAATTAGTATTAATTCAATTTCGAAAATACACAAACTGAGAGCGTCATACCTATTTAATTGGCACCATCGCTAATAGCGACCTACTAGATAGATTAGTTTCGTATTTTCACATTTATGACGATGTATCTCTGTAGTTGTTCGTAAAATAATGTTTTGCTGCGAACTGGTTTATTTTGGTCATCGGAAATTGATTTTTGAATGTTGAACAAATAATTCTAGGTCTTCTAACTGGAACTACAAATGTGCGGTTGGCTCCTTTTGTTAACTCCGTGCATATGTGTCGTTTCCTGCTTTCGGCAAACAAGTGTTGCCCATCTTTGCACTTGGCTGCACCGCGCTGATGAGGCCAATAGCCAGAAACACGTGTCCGCGGTTTGCCCCTCTATTTGGAGTGTTGTGTCCACGAATTGTTCCATTTTTGATATGTATCATACACACTCGATAAAATCTATCTCTGTATTTATATCCTGAACCCGGATGTCACGCAGGTAGCTATAGCTGCCTACGTAGCCATGTTAGATGTAGCCTGGGAATTCTAGGTCTTCTAACTGGAACCACAAATGTGCGGTTGGCTCCTGTTGTTGACTCCGTGCATATGTGTTGTTTCCTGCTTTCGGCAAAAAAGTGTTGCCCATCGTTGCACTTGGCTGCACCGCGCTGATGAGGCCAATAGCCAGAAACACGTGTCCGCGGTTTGCCCCTCTTTTTGGAGTGTGTCTACGAATTGTTCCATTTTTGATATGTATCATCCACACTCGATAAAATCTATCTCCGTATATATATATATATATATATATATATATATATATATATATATATATATATATATATATATATATATATGTATGGTATTTGTTCTTTTCATTAACACGTATACACCTTTACGAACTGAATAAACAAACAACTCGCTAAGCCTATTCAAGAAAGAACTGAAAAATTGGATTCAAAACCTTTCTAGATCATTCACTCATCAACTACTTGATATTAATGTCAATTCCTGAAATAATACAATAGGACCAAATTACTGTTCTACAGAGGTCTTTGTTTTCATTGTAGACTAAGTTTTCTTCAATGAAAAAGTATCGATACTATAATTTTCAAATAGCTTCATTTATATATATATATATATATATATATATATATATATATATATATATATATATATATATATATATATACATATATATGTGTGTGTGTGTGTATATATATATATATATATATATATATATATATATATATATATATATATATATATATATATATGGTAATTGTTCTTTTCGTTAACACGTATACACCTTTATCGTTTATTATTTTCTATAATGTTTTTTCATTTTTTCACGACAAGCATATGTTCTCGTGGATTATTACTGATATTTAATAATTTATATTTCATTTCATGATATAATACTATGTGAATTATGTACAAAAATATCATCAAAACTATTCACCCAACTACTTAAATTATTATGATTCATATAATCAACTCTGTCATTTGTTCTAGTGAATAAATATATTATTATTATTATTAGCATGGGGCAACTCCCAAGGGCGCATCCTCAAAACTCGATTGGAGTATGCTTATCCATCTGAACCATATTAATAAAGACCTACCTATGATCTCATGCTCTAGACTTCTAGACTCTGTGCCTTCTTCGACTATTTGGTAACTCATTCTAACTTTTTGTCTTGTTGTACAATCCAGTGAAGCTGAAGAAAAAACACTCCAAAAAGGGCCCTTTCAGAAGCAGGGATTTGTGTGAGGAATTCGGCGAGTTCGCTTTATGCCACAATTCTTACAGTCCACTCTTGTTTCATTTTTTATTAGTTTTCGAGTATTCGAAGACTCGACACATCGAAACGAACAAAACTTTCGAAACAACCTAATAAAACGTAACAAAACTGTAATCTAGTATGAATATAATCAATGATAAACGAAATTCAGACAATAGGTAAGAAGTTATAATTTATTTTTATCAGAAATAATTTTATATTGCAAACAAACCTTATTTCATTCTCAGTACATTAGCATGGTATGCTTCCATGAAAGATTGTTTTCATGAATATTTTCTACGATTTCCATTTCAGATTTCGAAATTTTTGATAAGGTGGATTCGAGATTTGTTATGAAGCCAAGTCTACTCTCTTCACATTACGTTGATATTATACATATATACCCTTATTATTTTTAATAAAATTTATCGATTAATAATCAACGAACATGGCTGAAACATAGTGGTATGTGCCTGTTCACCCATTATTGAATAATAATACATGATTCATTCAGTACTAACGAATCGTGGAATGTCATTTCGCTTTCCCACTCCTTTCGTATGTTCTACTCACAAGGGATCGAAATCACGTAGTTACTAAACCCTCGAAATCCAAACATAGGCGGCTAGGAAATCCATAGCATACCCTCTATCTGGAAGGCAATAACACACTGATCCTACACTGTGGGATTCACTACAAATTGCAAAGAACGAAGTGAGATTGAACAGCAAACAGAGATCGACAAATATCAGGAAATATAACTTATATGTGGTGTTTAGAGTCCACTCTCGAGAGATTCTTTCACAAATATAGGATGGAAAAAAGTATTGGGCAGGAATACGCGACGGGATACGCATGGCTCCCTGCGATCTCAAACATTTTTATTAAATTTGCACAAGGTATAAACTTCAGCGCTCGGAATTTCTAAGAAAAGGTCCAGAATGCTTTTCTCATTTCTTGAAAAAAAAGCAATGGAAAGATGTTTGATATTACTTTTTCTGATACTCTGTTCGAGGCATATGAGTTGTCCAAGCTACAATATGACATTCATAGAATAGTTTTCTAGTGATACGCTAAATATAATAATAATAACAATAATAATAATGGTTTTTATTACTTCCAAAAAGAAAAAAAAGTACGTATTTCTCATAATTTTAACCTAGAAATAAAATATTGGAAATAAAAGGTGAAGTTCAATTGATTCAGCGAGAATATTACTGATGACTTGTTCTACCACTTAACCTTAAACTGTCTTCACCATCAGAGTTTGTAGTCAGTACCTAGTTTTATTTAAATTCAGTTGTGGATGTATGCACATATACATTGGTACTAAATAGTATATTTCACATTTTACCTGTCATTGTGCAGATTCTAACAGTAATGTCTTAAATGCTACTTTGAAACGACCTTGGCTCAATTTTTTCAATTCAGAAGGGATGTTATTATACACTTTTGCAATCTGGTAGCTGTATGAGCGCATGAACATTTGGGTTTTGAATAAAGGGGGAGTTATTGTTCCATTGAACCTAATATATGTATATAGATCACCAAACAGTATTGTTAACTCATTCCTCGTGCAACTATCCTCTCTATTGAACACAGTTACGGACAAGTCTAAAAACGTGTTTATATGTGATGACTTCAATATCGACAGTTTAACGAAAAATGTTAATACATTTATGCTGTACGACAAAATTGAATCTTATGGATTGTTGATGAACCAACAAGAATCGGAACTTTAGGCAAGCATGAAACTGTTAGTAGTATAGATTATGTTTTGACAAACACTTGTAGGACTAGTTTGCTTCTTGGTAATTTTGATCTACGTATATCAGATCATTATTCACAAACTGTGACCTGGACAAAAGACGTGAACAACAAACCACAAATACTATCAAATCTAACGAAAAACGTGAATTTCGGAAACTTAATGAACTCTTCGAAGCTGAATTTAGGTCGTTTCTTAAGGGTAATATGGAATTCCTCAATAAATTTGCATCTGTCAACTTTAACAATATAAACGAAGCATTTGGTAGTTTTTGGGAACATTTTCACTGGTGCTTTGAGCCAAATTAATCTGCCAAAAGCAGATTAATGAAAAAATTAATCTTTCTTCATCATTGAGACGCAAAATTGATGACCTCAAATACTTGAATCATTTGAGGAAACACGAGAACTCTGAAATTTGTAACAATGCATATAAAATAAATAAGAAAGCTGTTGAAAATGAGATACGTCAGGAAAAAATCAATCATTTTATGAATAAAGTCAATGAATCCAGCAACAAAAGTAAAACTCTTTGGAATATTATTAAACAGCCCTCTAAAATTAATGTAATCGGAAGTATTTCAATGAATCATGATAATAATTCAATTACTGATGAACTAAATGTCGCAGAAACATTCGGAGAATAGAGAATAGAGACCATCTAGGGATGGGAACTAACATGCCAAATATCAACACAACAATGTTTTTCTTTCCAGCTACAGGGGTAGACGTAAAAAATATTGTGGAATCGCTACCTAATAAAAAAGTACCGGGTATGTTGAGGTTTCTATCGAACTTGTCAAAGAATGTATTGATATTATATGGGAACCAAATGCGCACCTAATAAACTTATGTATTTCTTTTGGAGACTATCCTGATCTTCTTAAAATCGCACTATTGAATCCGATATTGAAAAGTGGCGATTGCACTAACATAGAGAATTATCGCTCCATATCGATTATCAGCGTCTTCTCTAAAATCTTTGAAAATATTATATCGCGCAGAATAAATGACTACCTGGAAAGATTCGACTTGATGACCAAGTGCCAACATGGCTTTCGAAAAAATCATTCAACGGAAACAGCAACACTCAAATTGGTTCAACAAATCCATGATTCAGTCAATGAGAAAGAAGTCGTTATGGCACTTTTTTTCGACCTAAGTAGAGCTTTTGATAGTCTGAGTATTGAAATAATTTCTAAAAAACTCTCCAACATTGGTATCAGAGGCAATATCAATAGGCTCATCGTGTCCTTCTTAACTAATCGGTATTTCGAAGTGAATCAGAATAATACATTATCTGATGAGTATTCTGTTACAACAGGAATACCACAGGGTAGTATTATTGGTTCACTGATATTTTTACTGTATGTCAATGATCTTCCTGATAACATAAATTATGGTAATGTGTACCTTTATGCAGATGATATGTCTATCATCTTATCGAGCAAAACACCGGATGAAATGAATACCCAAGTCAACACTGTACTACAAAAATTCAGTAAGTGGTGTTTTGAAAACAGATTGATTGTTAATGTCACTAAGACTGTTCGTATTGAATTTGCATATTCTCCTCGAAGTCTACATAACTTCACCTTCAATTTTCTCAACGAATCTCTGAGATCAACAACTTGTACAAAGTTTTTAGAAACAATGATTGATTCCCTTTTCACATTGAGAGAACACATAGAGTTTACATCTAAGAAACTGAACCAATCGTAATACCTAATAGAATCACTGAAAAGTAAACTAGATACCAAATCTCTACTAACGGTTTATAACGCAAAATTTCACTTCATAGTATGTTGCAACATTGCTGTCTGGGGATTAGCCACTGAAATTGACAGAATATTCGTAAAACAAAAGGCACTGCTTCGAATCATTTCTAACCTTGATTACAGAATGTTGTGTAGAGGAATATATCGAAAGAATAAAATATTAACTGTGGCAAGAATATTTATTTTAAAACTCATGGCATATATCCATGAAAATAAAAGTACATGAATATAGTATTAGAAAAAACTATATGCTCACAACTCGAAAACACCTCTATACAAAATATGTACATCTCCTGTGTTGGAACGAGTATTTATAATAAATTGCCAAACAGTGTAAAGACAGTGCCACCAATTGCCTTTAAACGACAAATTGCTTTTATACAATTGACGAATTTTTACTTGAATTTATAATATTTGATATTTTTAACAATATTTTTTATTTTATTTTATTTTATTATATACAGGGTGTCCCTGGACTTCCTCTTTTCCTCTCGGGAATGTATAGATGGGGTCAAAATATCACCAGTACTTCATATAACTTTTTTTCCTAAAAGTCTTCGTAACCAAGTTACGGGCCCTCGAAGTTACAAAATGAAAAAAGTTTTTCTTTGATAACTTTTCAAGTGAATATTCAAAATCATCCAAATTTTGGTAATTGACTGAACAAATGAATTCCGTCGATGAGCTTTTATGCAGGAGTCAGTTGTTTTGCTACAAAGTCAGGAACGGACTACCCCCGATGGTCCACACCCCTAAACTTTGAAATGACAGATATTTTTCAATATTTTTCAACAAAATAAGGTTACTTGGACAATTTTATGAATAAAAGTACTCGTGTGGAAAGTCGATCGAAGCAACGAGTCTTGATAAAAATGTAGTTCTACTCGACGACATCAAACCCGCTCGTCCACCATTATTTGAAATGAATAATTATCAAAGCAGAAATAATAATGATAACGTTAATTCAACAACATTTATAACATTAATAATACAAAGTATGCTAAAATGAAGTCGTAAACAAAAAGTACAGTACCTATATGGAAGTTTAAGTCACAATTGTGATAGCAGATATTTTTTCAAAAGAAATATCAAGTTCTGTAGATTCGTGGTGTTTTTAAACTAACAAGCTACTCTACTATGGAATATCGAATTCATTCCATATTTTGTATGTACATAATACGTGTGGAATAATCACGTTTTGTGTTGATCAGTTATCTGAATCTCATGAAACTCAACATTCGAATGTTTCAAATTCTTCTTCACAGCTAAACTGTTGAGGAGTTTCACTGATAATTATAATTTTATGGGAGAAATTCTTTAACACGAATCTAAATTTAGCTGAAAAAACGCACATCGGAAAAAATATTTACTATACTAATAAAAAGCAAACGAATGAACTACAAAAACGGCTGCACATGATCAGGTGAAAAATATCCACGGAATGATTATGTTCCGTTTCTTTCACAGATGTTGACAAAAAAACCTTTTAAAAAGTTTTGATGAAAAATGAGAAACTGGAATGCGATTTTGTTTTGTTGAGTGGTGCGTTGTCATATGACTATCATTGTATTGTCAATATTCTATAGGATATTTTGAATTTTTTTGATATGGCCGAACAGTTTACATTCAATGAATATGCAGATATGCATGTATTTTAAGGACGGGCATTTTGTAATGCTGCAGAAGCTCGTCGTCTGTATTCCGAGCATTTTCCCAATCGAACGGTACCGTCAAGAGAAACATTCGAGCGTGTCGATCGCAGCTTGAGGGAGACAGGTATGTAATAATTGATAATAAATTTGAGCACGTTGTTTTATTTCGATATTATTGTAGGTACAGTTTTGCCAAAACGAGGTGGTGAGGGCGCTCCTAGGACTGTACGTACCGTTGTATTGGAGGAAAATATTTTGGAGGCCGTCGCTGATGATCCTTCAATGAGCATCAGAAATCTATCAGAACAGTTCCATACATCCAAGTCCACTATTCATAGAATAATTAGGGAACAACTGCTCCACCCATTTCACATCCAGACGGTACATGCCATATGACACCTCAAGATTTTCTAGCACGACTGGAATATGCCAATTGGTTCATGGATAGGCAAAGAGAGGATATGACTTTTATTAATCGAGTTTTATTCACTGATGAAGCAGGTTTCAGTAGAGATGGAGTTATCAACTCTCATAATCTCCATATATGGGCCGAAGAAAATCTTCATGGGATATTGCAAACCAAACACCAACGGAAATTCAACGTGAATGTTTGGGCTGGTATCATAGGAAACCATCTTATAGGACCATTCGTTCTACAGAACCGATTGAATGGAGAACGTTATTTGGAGTTCATTCAGAACGATTTGAATGGACTTTTGGAACATGTTCCATTGCAAACCCGAAGAGATATGTGGTTTATGCATGATGGCGCTCCTCCTCATTTCAGTTTGATTGTGCGTGACCATCTGAACCATATTTTCCACAATAGATGGATTGGTAGAGGTGGGCCATATTCATGGCCATCGCGGTCTCCGGATTTAAATCCATTGGATTTCTTTCTGTGGGGGCATCTAAAAAGCCTTGTTTACGCTACACCTATTCACACAAGAGATGCATTGTTGAATAGAATAACATTACATTGTGAAGCCATACGAAACGACCCTGGAATGCTATTTCAAGTACAGAGAGGGTGTCTTCGCAGACTAAGAAAATGTATAGAGAGAGAAGGTGGTCATATCGAGCAGTTTCTGTAGCGGATTTTTCATTTCTGTTTGCTCTTGAGGCTCTTGAGTTTCGTTAGTTAAACGTGTTTGCATTATAAAAATTCGTTATGAACATTTTACCTATCATTTCCATTTTCCTTAAAAACTAATATTTTTGAATAATGGTAGACATCTCAGGATAAATGTTGTTGAATTAACGTTATCATTATTATTTCTGCTTTGATAATTATTCATTTCAAATAATGGTGGACGAGCGGGTTTGATGTCGTCGAGTGAAACTACATTTTCATCAAGACTCGTTGTTCCGATCGACTTTCCACACGAGTACTTTTATTCATAAAATTGTCCAAGTAACCTTAATTTGTTGAAAAATATTGAAAAATATCTGTCATTTCAAAGTTTTGGGGTGTGGACCATCGGGGGTAGTCCGTTCCTGACTTTGTAGGAAAACAACTGACTCCTGCATGAAAGGTCGTTGAAGGAATTCATTTGTTTAGTCAATTACCAAAATTTGGATGATTTTGAATATTCACTTGAAAAGTTATCAAAGAAAAACATTTTTCATTTTGTAACTTCGAGGGCCCGTTACTTGGTAACGAAGGATTTTAGGAAAAAAAGTTATATGAAGTACTGGTGATATTTTGACCCCATCTATACATTCCCGAGAGGAAAAGAGGAAGTCCAGGGACACCCTAATGTAGCACAAATGATAAATACATTTTATCTATCTATCTGATGTTCAAGTTGTGGATATCGGTGCGGTATTTCATTTTATGATAAAAATATGGAGGTGCTTTATCAGTAATAATTTTATGATACATACACGCACTATGAAGATGTCTCCTGTTTTCCATACTCAACCATTTTGTTTCATGTGAAATCTTTTGGTGCCTCCTTATTCCATGTATTAGCCGAAGACACGAGTTCTGTACTTTCTGGATTTTTTATTTATAGTTTGTGGTCAGATTTGGGCGATATAAAATATCTGCATAATTGAATAAAGAAAGAACCAATGTTTCACATAAACTAATTTTTATTGAGGTGGGAAAAAATATCTGTTTCCATATATTATTTTTATAGAAGAATATTGTAGTGGACTGTTCAAAAAATAAAGTGAATGTACAAATTTTGCAGGCTTCGTACATTATATTGGCGATTTTTCATAATTTTATGTTGATACAGTCGTCTCGAAAATATATATACACAATTTCAACTGTATGGCATGTTTAGTTTGATGGAGAGAGTCATGAAACTCGAAAGTTTTTTGTGTTCGGCAATTTTCTGTTATTAGAAGAAATGAAACTCACGTTAGTTGAAACTCTTATTTACCCCCATATCGAGTATTAATAGGGGAGCCCAAGCGGGGATTTCGGGATTTACTAAAGCGCGGCAGATTAATATAGGGGGGAATACCTTGTACCGGGTTAAGTACCTCCACCTAATATGAGGTAAAAAAATATTAGATTAGTAAAAAAAAATTGATCATCAGAAATTCTCGAGCGCGTCAGATTAAGGTAGGGTGAGTTAATTACCTGCTAAAATGTGTATAATCCAGTAATCTGACAACTTGAGAGTGACATAAAGGAAGGATAGGGTAGCAAAGTTGTAAAAAATTACGTAGTTTTGACATTCTCGAGCGCAGCAATTTTTTTTTTATTTTGAAGGAAATAATTCAAAGAAAACAAAAAATATATAATCTGATGATTTTCACAAGCTGAAATAACAAAAATTCGTCGATAAAGTTTAATATGTGTAGCTGTGTGATACCTATATTTCCCTCTCCGAGTTTCTATTTCTCTATTCACTTTTTCTCTATCTCTCCCACTCTGAATTCTGTTACCATGACGCCATCACAGCTGATCACAGAGACTAGTTCGTGATGAAGATGATGATTAATTAATCAATTGATTGATAGATGTAGCCGTTACTACGTGGTAGGAAATCATGATGAAAGAAAGTGAAATTAAACATATATATATATATATATATATATATATATATATATATATATATATATATATATATATATATATATATATATAAACATATATATATATATATATATATATATATATATAAACATATATATATATATATATATATATATATATATATATATATATATATATATATATATATATATATATAAACATATATATATATATATATATATATATATATATATATATATATATATATATATATATATATGTTTATATATATATATATATATATATATATATATATATATATATATATAAATTGGATAATGTTAGCGACTGGAGAAATGTATGGTAAAATGGATTAACAGGGTCTCTCGGTCAAAAACTCAAAAATCAAACTCTGCTTTACTTTGCCAAGCTTTCGCCTCTAATGGGAAGCTTCTTCAGGGCAGTAAAAATGATTGAAAAACAATAAATTGTTTTTCACTCATTTTAAACAATAAATGAGTGTAAAAATGAGTGAAAACCAATAAATTGTTTTTCACTCATTTTAAACAATAAATTGTTTTTCACTCATTTTTACTGCCCTGAAGAAGCTTCCCATTAGAAGCGAAAGCTTGGCAAAGTAAAGCAGAGTTTGATTTTTTATTTTTTGACTGAGAGACCGACCCTGTTAATCCATTTTACCATATATATATATATATATATATATATATATATATATATATATATATATATATATATATATATATATATATATATATATATACCACTTTCATTTGTAACTAACGTTACTGCAGTTTCGTTCAATACGGACATTTTCAAACTTATACAATATATTAATTTCTTATAAATACAAGTATTCTACTTAAAAAACATACCTTATTCATTTGCATGCTATTTCCTGAGCTTTTCAAATAATTGAGTTCAATGAATGAAAAAAAAGTTTTAAAAATATTGTTTTTGTCAGATTAAGCGATTCCCTCTAGATAATCGTCAGATTATGAGACAGTACGTCTAAAACATAAAGATGAACCATATATATCTCAATCTGACGCGCTTGAGTATTTCAAAATGGTTTTTTGCACATTATAATAATGGCCGCGAGTTTGCGTCAGATCGAAAACGTCAGATAATTATATGAGAGCTTTTTTTTGTTGCACTCAACACCCTCTTAGAAAATCTGACGCGCTCGATTAATTTTTTTTTCTTTTCACTTATAACCCTTACGTACAACCAACCACATCATGCAAACGATCAGATTACCATACCAACATTATAAAAAATACGTAGAACATTGATGCTATCAATATCTGACGCGCTCGAGTATATCCATGCAACAGTATTTTTTACATATTTAAAAATCTATAGCCGCTTCCCCCACCGATGAAAAGGTATGTATTATATAACATTTTTTTCTTCTTATCATCTGAGCTCTGCATCCTGATATGTCTCAATGACGTTCGAGTAAATTCCCATTTTGCATCGTGGGCTCCCCTGCTCTATTGTTGTTCAGTATATTAAAATACAATTTTTTGCCGTAATATCACAAGCAGAAGTTACAACGTATACAAAATTCTTGCATGCGATTCGTATGCTGTATAGAGGTAATGCAACTCTATTTATTTCGCGACCAACCACGTTAAGTTTTGAATCAAGCCTGATTATTATGAAGATGACATTATCATTCGAATTGTGAGTCGCGCTAACAACTACGTAAATTGTAGTTTCCAGAGTTTTCTATGTAGAATCCTAGTGTGGATTGAAAATGATACTAATATTGTTCTACTAAACGATTGGAATCATTTAGACGTTAGCTTAGCAATCACAGAAGAATGTACAAGGTATCTTCAGCTGTAGTTTCAGCGTGATCAAGATCCAAGAAGTGATCACCAACAACTCTAGGGAACGGAATCCCTGAAGAATTCTCATTGAACCGCTGTTCAGCTCCAATTGCCTTTCTCAAGGCAAAAATAAATCACGGTCTTTGTTAACACCTGCTGAATTTCAACAGAGCTTTTCAGGTCTCCTACATCCAACGATGTGTGGCAGCTGGCCTCTAAATTGTCGTCATCAGGACTACCCCGGAGAGAATTCGTCTACTACGGCTCTGGCCGCAACGAGGGACTCACTAGCCGGCCTCCTTCGACGTATTTGCCCTACTGAGAGCCAAATATATCTGTAGATACGCCGACCCAGCTGACTTACGGGGCAGCCTACATGGCCTACAGCTTACATGGACAGTGTCACTGTACTGGCAGCTGGGGACTTTGAACTTCTAGCCTTCGGAGGCCGTTCGCACCATCGGGATAGGTAGTTAGGTAGGTCGAGTTGCGGACAAGTGTGCAGTGTAGATAAGGGTTCATAAAGAACCTACTAGTATGGCCTTGTACCATCTTTGCGGCCAGTGGTACCCCTTAGTTCAGTTAGTGGCTAGCGAACTTTTGTTGAATGTAACATTTGTTTCCACTGCAGTTTTCACGAGAGACAAAGATGCAGAAATTCCCTGACCATCAAATGCTGGGATCTCACCCATCGGCGAACAACTCTCGCCAGCTCTGGCCAAGAATCGCAAGCAGCCTTGAGACCGAAGGACTATAGCAAATCCACGCCCAGATGGATACTTCGTCATGGAGACACCTGCACGTCGTCTTGGGTTTGCTCAGGTTGGAGCCCAGCTCTCTCACCCTTTTGACCGGTTTTCATCGAAGAAGGACAAATGGATTTATGACTGAGGGGATGTTGACGGCATGAAGTCCTTAGACCTCAGTGCCGCCCTTCACGGGGTACCTCTACCTGGCTGGGGTAAGCGTCAGAGAGACACTTCGAAAACGGAGTACTTGATGAAAATCACTGCATAAAAAATACAGACGTGGCATTAGTGGAATCACCTATTGGTGTGACTCAAGTTAACTTGCCAAATTTGTATGTCGGTATGGTGGTTTGATCAATCTTTGAAACTGACAACTGCATTAGCATATCAGATATGATGATATGATGAAATGATATGAAATCAATAAAAGTTAATAGTCGAACTACTAGAAATTATTTCCATGAAAATGAAAACATAAATCGGAGAGTACTTCTCGGATCATTCACGATTTGATTTCAATTTAAGATCTACCGGTGGACAGATGTTGGACATCATCAGTACCGGATAGGCAATCCTCGATTGACGACAAACTTTAAAAAACCTAGACAAAATAAACGAGTTAGCTTGCTACAGATGCTATGGACAATATGACAATATGATTTGGTACTAATGAGAAATATATCTTGAGATTTCTCTATATACTTTCAAGAGTATGGAGGCATGAATAAACTGTACCAATATTTCAATGTCTGGATTAATAAGATTGAGGTTGCGCTAATTAATCGTCATTCCACTAATTCAGCACTTGATGTGAGTCCTGAACTAAATTGGCACGTATGGCTCGGCATTGGAACGTTCTGAGGATATCAGAGATTCTCTTCATTAGCATCAACTTCATCTAGTTCGAGGGTGTATTCAGGTTATGAGCAATGTTGATTGTTTGGTTACGATAACCAGAAAACGCAATTTCGACGTGATGAAATTTCCTAAACAATGTTGGCATTAATGGTGAACCCCATTGTTTCAGAATATATTTATTGCATATTAGGATCTAATGATATGCGGAAAGTTTCTGCTGAATTCAATAACGTTGACAAAGCAATTGGTCAAAGATTAATTTGAAACGAAAGATAGTTTTCAGGAGTTCTATTTTTACCATTATATACAGTGTCACCATTAAAGTGCGCACCATATGGAAAACTTTTTTTTCGAAAAGTTTCAAAGAAGTTTAACTTCGGCACTTGTTTGTGCTTTAAATGTAACTTGAAATGATGCGGCCAACTGCGACCCACTGACGTTCAGTGTTTGTTGAATTCAACTTTTTTTTTGAAAAAAATTGAAAAAGTGCATTTCTAGATCAAATTTAACAAAAAGTTACTTGAAAAAGTTGTGTCTACGGCAATTTTATATCCATTGCCAAATTTTATGCAACTAGGATAAAGTTAACGTTTCGCTTATTTTTGACAGATATCCCCTTTATTTTAAAAAAACAAGTTCGGTTGTCATCAATTCATGTATACATAACAAACTCATCATAGAGTTTAACTTTTCTGATACATTTTCACTTATACCGACATTTTTAGAGAGAAATCAAAAATTTGCTATACAAATTTTAACATGACTGGTGCAAAGTTTCAATCACTTGGCTATTTTCTTAAACAAACGTCAGTTCAAAAAATTACTTATTGATCTGAATGAGGTTGTCAAACACTTATAGCCTACATTTCAGTATGTCGTCCTCCACGTTCAATATAAATTATGGTCCTTCTACTGACATCTGTAACTGCATTTTTAATAAATCGGGGATTTATATTTGCACAGCACTCGCGAATGGTATTTTCCAGATGTTGTATGTCAGTAAATGGTCTACTTCGGTACAATTTTTGTTTCAGGTAATCCCACAAGAAAAAGTCTAAAGGCGTCAAGTCTGGTGATCTAGGTGGCAAATAATGTTCCCAGTTACGTTCAATAACTTTGCCTCTGAACATTTATTGGAGGGACTGTTTTACAGCAACCGTGTGATGTATTGGTGCGTCATCAAGCTGATACCATAGATCGTATATAATATTTGAAGGCGTATTATCTAAAACTTCACTAACCTCATTATTTAAGAGGTTGACATAACAGACGGATGATAAATTTTCCCTAAAGAAAAATGGCCCAATTATTTGGTCGTTAAGTATCCCACACCATACATTAGTTTTAAAGGAATACTGATCACCACATTCAACTGTGAAATTGGGAATTTCTTGGGCCCACCATCGGCAATTTTGAGAACTTACCGTTCCATTTGAAGAGAACGTTGCCTCATCTGTCCATAAAATTTTATACGGAAACTTCACATTTTCTTCTCTCTCTCCTTGAAACCAGAATGAAAATCCCAAACGGACATCAAAATCTCGTTCTTTTAATGTGTTAATAAATTTTTTGCTTGTGAGGCCAGTTGATTTATTCTTTAATAAAATTTTTCTAACACTTTTCTCTTTTGTAATTGGTATTTCTTATAGTATCGGTTATGCTCGTTTGCCCGTGTTCAATAACTTTTGAACAAATGTTAAATTTGGCCTCCTCATCATATTTACTTGGAGTGTGCTTTTTTTAAATTGATTTGCTACGGATCCTGTTTCCCTGAATTTCGACATTATCCTTGACACAGTGTTACGGTTTTATTTTGTCATTTGTTCTGTTTTGAGGTCAACGACTATTAAAACCTGAAATTAATACTTCCATGAAGGTTTTGGGATATTTTAATACCTCCTCATTCGTTTAGTTCTCATTTAATGATTAACAACTATACAAGGATATATTCGAACGCATTAGTTATATTCGAACATATATTCAAATCCTCTAAGGGTTCTGTGCTCTGTACGGTGAATTGTGTAGTGAGGGTGTTCTGTGACTTTGGCTCCATGAATGTCTTGCCGCCGGGATTCAAATTTTTTTGTGGTACTTTTGGTAGCCATTTTGCTAATTTTGGAATTTTTGTCCAAACTTCTCGATTTTTTGGATTAACAAAGTAAGATCATCTTTTATAAGAATAGGAAATCGTTTTATTCTTGGCATTTGGATGCTGGTAAAACATTCAACTCATTTGTTGGATTCAATTTCTTACGGAGAACCGAATCTTACTGATTTGAAACTTGGCTTCTTGGGGCAAAAGTAAACCTATAGGCCACACGACATCAAAGGTGAGTTGGTATTTATCAACGAGATCACTCGTACATTCAGAGAATGAGCTTGATCATTCTGTCCAGACGTATCGTCCTGGAAATCACTTCCAGTGAACCGTTATCATGTAATATGAATTGTTTCATTTTATGCCTTCTTTTATCTGGATACCATTTCCTCATGTTAGTATTTCTGTAAGACTAGACATCCTTGCATGAATGCTTAGTACAGTAGTAGCAGTAGTTAGTAGTTACCCGCTGTTGAGCCGATCACAATTGTTGTACCGACAGAACACTGCAGACATAAGTTCGGAATTCTAAGACCATTCTTGTTCTTCACCACCTCGAGGGAGACGCACACAGATGAGCTTAGTTATTAAGATAGGAACAAATAACTTATCAGTGACTAGGTTTCTGATGCTTGATTTATTATCTCAACAAAGATTTATGCTCCTCAAACCTGCCTAAAAGGGGAAAACATATTAGTGTAGGGTATATGCTTTTATGCATATGTAGATGAATGCATTCCCTCAACCTACTGTAAGCTGGCGATATAGCTATATCTAAGGTAAAGTATAACCCCAAAGCAGCAACGTCTTAAGTATTGAAGAGACATCCTCCTTTCTTCTTTGGGGAGCCTGAGTTCATTACAGCCCCCTTAGAATTGAAACATTTGTGCTATAGGTATAATATAATTTATATCTTATAAACATTTTGGTATTGTTTACAATTAGGAAAGTAATATCTTCTCATATTTGACACTTTGTGGCCTCAGGAGCTCAAGGCTTCCTGCCAGTACTGTAGGGAGAATCCTATAGTAACGGTTGATGAAAGGTTGATAAAATTTATGAACTGACAGGTAAACCAGAGGATTTGTTGACAAGTTTGCAACCAACTGAGACAGGTGTAGATGTTAGGGAAAGTAATTATAAATATTTTAACTGGGTTCGAGTTTGATTCAATTTGTTACCGTTTAGTATTAATTTCCCGTTTTTGTTTTGTATGCTATATAAGCTCCACGGTTGATAAAGCGGGTGGCGCTCTACCCTCCATCTTACCCACGCCCTTCTTCACTGTTTAAAAGCTGGCGGCCTACCCTGTGAGCTATGCTCTTTCTCTAATCCCTAGTAGCCACCCACGCCAAGTTGTGGAACAACGAGAAATCGTTTACGAATTGATTTGAGTAGGTAACGATAAATAAAAGGCGTGGCAACAGTAGTAAGCCGTTCATTAAAAATGTTAGCTACTTGCCGGTATGGTGTATTCTCACCACATATTAAAACTATTTCTATTCTTTCCTGAAGAGACAACATTATTGCAACAATAACTGTTAAAAATTTGACAAGTAAATCAACAACTTGACACTACCATAGCATGCATTTTGTTTGTCAAGACCTACTTAAAAATTTCATTCAACGTGATCAAGCATCATTACCGCCCTAGTTAGTGTTTATAAATAATGTGTAGATACTGAATATTGAAATTTTAATGTAATTTCAACTCTAATAATTTTATTAATACTTATTGCAGTTTTTGAGTTGTGTCTGCTTTTTCAAAATTGAAGGTACTGACGTTTGTTTAAGAAAATAGCCAAGAAACTTTGCACCAGTCATGTTAAAATTTTTAAAGCACATTTTCAATTTCTCTCTGAAAATGTCCGTATGAGTAAAAATTTATCAGAAAAGTTAAACTCCATGATGAGTTTGTTATGTATACATGAATTGATGACAACTAACCGAACTTGTTTTTTAAAATAAAGGGGATATCATTCAAAAATAAGCAAAACGTTAACTTCATCCTAGTTGTATAAAATTTGGCATATGGATATAAAATTGCCATAGACACAACTTTTTCAAGTAACTTTTTGTTAAATTCGATCTAGAACTGCATTTTTTCAATTTTTTTCAAAAAAAAAGTTGAATTTGACAAACATTGAACATCAGTGGGTCGCTTTTGGCCGCATCATTTCAAAATAAATTCAAAGCAAAGTTTCCCATATGGTGCGCACTTTAATGGTGACACTGAATATAGATTGTATAAAAGCCATTTCGGTTACTGTACGTATTAAAAAAAATAATGATGTGACATTCTTCAAACGTGAAAATGCCACCACTACCTTCAATTCTCCTGAAATAATAGGTGCAACCCCCAATTTTTTAAAAGGTTTGTGATATATCGTTTGAAAAGTATCTTCATTCTCTATTCAAAAATGTTATCGTTTTCAAGTTCATTGCAACAAATCAAAATCATGTGGTTACCGAAATTCGATAAAATAAACTCAAAAACTTAAATGTAATGCAAAACGTAAAGAAATGTAGGATACGAAAAAGAACTATGAACGGTCACGAAGTTGTTCAAAATGTTCACTGCGAATGTCTTGCCAACATTCTAATCCCAAATATAACTGTATTCTAATATTATTTAACATATCGGACAAGATCGACCTAATCGCAAGCGTTATTCGTTGTTTTGAGTCATTCAAACCTGAAGATTCAGTTTTGTACACATTGCTTTTTACATATCCCCATAAAAAGAAATCTAATGATGAAGGATCAGGTGATCGCGCTGGCAATTCAATCGATCCTCGCCTGCCTATCCACGGATTGGGAAATGTTGTATCGAGGTATTGCCGGACATTAACTTGGTAATGTAGTGGTGCTCCATCCTGCTGAAATCATATCGTATTCACTGAAACTTGAAAATTTTGGAATAGTGCCAAATAATTATCGCCATTCAAGTTGCCCTCAATGAAAAAGAGGAACAATAATATGGTTTCCTGAAATCCCTGCCCAAACATTAACCCTTTGATGGTTTTGCGTGTGTTCTCTTATCCAGTGACGATTTTCTGTTGACCACTAGCGGAAATTTTGCCGATTAGCATAACCGTTAAGAGACGAAGTACACCCATCAGAAAACATAACGTCTTCTAATTGAATGCTATTGTTATCCAACATGTCTATGATTTGCTCACAAAAATAAGTTCTTCTATCAAAATCGTCTTCCATGAGCTCCTGAGTAGGTATCATTTCATAGGGATCAATATCAAAATCAAAAATCAAAAAAAAAATATTTCCGTAGACCCAGGGAAGGCATGGAAAAAGTCACATAACTCAGTACAATTACAATGAGGTCACAATCATAAAACAACATAATTATATGACATACTATATAACATTTAGACCATAAAAGGGATACAAAAATTAAAATTTAAAATTCCAAATCAGACTGAAAAAATTCATCAAGCGAATAAAATACCTTTTCACATAATAGTTTCCGAACTTTTTGTTTAAAGAGCTTTACACTAGTTATTTTCTTAATGGATATTGGGAGCTTGTTGTACAGTTTTATTGACATGATATGAAGTCCATTAGTCACCTTGGCTAACTTATGACTAGGAATTAAAGTGTTATAGTTTTTCCTCAGGGTGATGCCCGAAAGAAGACATGTAAGTATCATCTCTGTTTTGAAACTTGGAGCAATTTGATTTAACGTAGATTACGCAATTAAAAATATACATGCAAGTAACAGTTAATATATTCAACTTTGCAAATAGTGTTTTACAGGAATCGAGTAGTTTTTCAAAACAAATTGTTCTAATAATCTTTTTCTGGAAAATTAATAAGTCACTGATTCTATTGCAGTTGCCAAAACAAATAATACAGTAATTGAGGGCAGAGTAAACATATGCATGATAGTAACTTTCAAGAATTTCAATAGACACAAAATTACGCAGATTCCATATAACGAAACAATGTGTCGCTATGCATTTTATTTTCTTTTGATGTTTACTATCGATGTATGGCTAATATTAAATGTACTGGAGGCCTATCTACTCGATGTATGTGGGTTTTCCCCAAACTCAAGCATCATATCTAATTTGTATTCATCCCTCACTGCATTGGCAGCTGCTTTTTGTATCTGCCCCACATGACCAAACTCGCGAAACTGCTCCTCTAATTTGCTTATTGTTCCTTGAGATATGAGCGGTAAATTAGGAAATTTCTCATGAAATTGGCGAGCTACTTCCTGTTGTGTTCGGGTTTTATCTTCGTAACCAATCATTTGTAAAACTGTTATTTTATGCATTTCCATTAATCTAACGATCTGGCCATTTGTCAGATTTGAAGTTAAAGAACTTTAAACTTAAATTGAAATACTGAAAACTAATGTTGTAACATACAAAACGAGTTGACGTTTTAAACGTTGCCTCGGAAATTATTTACAGTTTTTTAAAGGGTACGATCTATAAAGAACATTGCTATGGTTTTTGTTTCCTTTCTTAGTATCAATTCCTGATCATTAAATAAGTTTTGAGTATATTGCAATGATTTTTGAGTGTATTTTATCGAATTTCGGTAACCAAATGATTTCAATTTATTTTATCTCAATTGTTGAAATAAACTTGAAAACGATAACATTTTCGAATAGAGAATGGAGATACTTTTCAAACGATATATCACAAGCCTATACTTCCTATTTGAAAAATTGGAAGTTGCACCTGTCATTCGACGGGGGTTGAAGGTAGGGGTAGCATTTTTCCGTTGAACTATGTCAAATTATAATTTAAATCTAAATAAATGAACTTTAAACGTTCAAGCCAATCTCGGATACTTACACAGTAGGTTGAATGGACTAACAGAAAACAACTACTCCCCTGGCTAATACCACGAAGGGCGTTGGATTATATCTGAGTTTTCAGCTCCTGGCGAGACGAATATCGTCAGAAAAGAGGAGGAAAAACGAATAAAATATCGAGATTTTCTCTTCGAACTCCGCAGACTCTCTCAGATCACTCTGTCAAGATGGTTGTTCTGATTATTGGAGTCCTTGGTGGAGTGATGCCCTATCTACTCTCGAATTTTAAAATCATACCGGCCTGCCGCACTAAGACAGAAATATCAGCCGGACAGGTGCAGAAGGCTGTCATTCTTGGCTCATTGCGCTTACTCAGGGCACATGATTCTCAGACCCAATGATCACTTACCCCACGGTGTGGGGAGTGGTCGTCGATTGATAATGCTGGCGCGCCCTTCCGAATGTATCGGGGCTTCAGGGGATAAGGCCTGACAAGCGCATACTTCGGTAAAAAAAAAATAATAATAATGATAGGCTTTATTGATCACAAGAGATAAGAAATATCAGATTTGTATTTACATCAATTGAAGATAACCTTATGACGAAAGGGCGAAGTGTCAGCTAAAGTTGTTTTTCAACTCGACCCTGAGACTGAAAAGATATATAAAAAACTGAAACTATGCAAATGGTATCGCTAATGGTACGTTGTCTAAGGTACATGATTATTACAAAATGATTTATTTGTAAATAAATGACATGATGTTATCATTCTCAGCAAAAGTATGGCCAGATATTTCGGAGAGATGCATATGACATGCTCCAGGTTCAGGCGAGAAGCACCTTACGCCACACGTACCTACGACTTTGTAGGCAGATACCCGACGAAAAACCAACAACTAACCTAACTAATGCCGCGTAAAAAACTGAAGTAAAACCATCAGGTACCTGTGCAACGTCTTCCATTTGTGAAATAAATTCGTTGCTAGTTACTTTCCACTATGAAAAGCAGACATCAGTTTCATTTCATTTGGTCGGTATGACCAATCGATAGACCGGTTTCGGGGTACTATGACGGGACAAGACTAGGTATACTTCATGTCTTCTTAGATAACCTTTCTGTTTCCATTCTCATTGTAATTTATTTTGATTCTTGAATTTCTTGATATTACTTTAACGATATTTTTGTTCGAATAATTGGCTCCTCCATCTGAACAATTCGCTCCTCCTCTATCCTTTACTGGACTTTCCCTATTACAGTCATCGAGAATATCAAATTTCTAAAATAACCATCTATTTCCTCAGAAAACTCCCACCGAAACATTTCCTCAATGTTTCTGAAATATCGAAACGGAAAACATCAATAATTTGAACTACTCCTCAATCCCCATACCTCAAATATATCACGTTTCTTCAGACATATCGCTGAATACGAAAGTATACTTTTTAAATAAGGTGCTTCGAAACAAAAGAATGGAATAAATGTATAACAAAGGTAATTCGAATAACACCACCACTGCAGTGTAAGGCGACACCAAAACAACATCGTATGTAAAGGATCTTGAGCTCCCCATTCTTTCCAGCCAGCAGCTGGTATTGTTTTCTCGTAAAATGTGAAATATGGCACGGCACGGTTGAATCGCTCTCTGCGGTAAAATATCTCGGTAATAAATAGTGATAGATGTGGTAGGAATTTTGTGTTTTCCCACTGTTACGGCCCTCTACCACGGTACGTTTCTGCCTTACACATTCACTCATTGTGGAAGCCGTGTTTTCCGAGAGTTAATGAAGTACATAGATAAGGCAAACTTTATATTGGGGAACGTCAGACTTCGAATGGCAATCTACGGAGAAACAAAGAGTTCTATCGAACCCAATCGGTTTCAAAGAATGTTTGAATGTAGTAAGACAGAGGTTGAGAAGTTTCAACCGATCTGATTTCTCAGAAAATATCATTGAATGGAATATTTGAAACACTGAAAATGAAGAGTTAGCGAAAAAAGAAATGTTGACTTCTGTTTGAATGTGCTTGACAATATTTTTTGGTGAATATTAGAGATTTAGACCTTCATTGACTCAAAAAGTATTGCTTCAGCACTGGCCTTGAGTGCTCTCCTTCCTTACGGGGAGCTTGCTATCTTCTGGACCAAGTTTGTTTCGCCATTGTGATGCAGATCTTTTCTGGTGCGGCCTAGATCCTTGGATTGAAGTTTCGACAAAAAGCTGGGCCTTTCGAATGGTTAGTTCCAAACACTGGTGGCACAAATTTCGATTGAAAGACAACAAGAGTCCTGTAGATAGTTATCACAACCTATGCTACGCAGAAGGCAACTCCAAGAACTGTTATCACCGGATATCATGTGCGTATTGAGTATCATATTGATGAAACCAAGCGATCGTTGAAAGTCTGAATGGACAGTGACAAGAAAAACAGACAGCAAAAAAATTAACAACAAATAGTTGTCTGAAGCTAAAATCATTCACGCATAAGAACACCGGTTTGAAAGAAAATTCGAAGAATCAACGTACATTTCAAACAAAGATGCATTCAGTGAGATTAACAAGGATATATACCGGGTGTCCCACATTTTATGTGACAGGAATATCTGGTTTGTTGAAGGAGATACACAAAAATGTTTCATACAAAAGTTTTAGGAGTTCATGAGAGCTATATTTTGATATAATTTTTAAATAAACAGGGTGTTTGGTGTAGGTGTTACAGACCAAAATTCCATTTTTCAAAATAGAACGCCCTGTATATCATTACATATTCAGATGCTACGTTAAATTCTGATATCATTTCATGTTTGGTTTTTGAAATTCAGTTACGGCGTTGTTGAGTTATTGCTTAAAATGTAAAGTCTTGAGAACGACTATTATTTTTAAAATATCTCATACAATTATTCTCTCTGCATCAGATCACATGAAAATTAATCAAAATAATTTTGGGTGTTCGAAGTAATGCTTTCAATTTTGAGTTGTGGAATTCAGTCAGGAATCATTTTGAATATGAAACAATTGCGAAATTGAAAGAGGTGTATTCGAAAACAAATCTTTAATTGATAACAATGTAAATGATATAACTTGATAAATCATTTCATAAGAATGGTAGGTACCTAGAAATAAGTCATAAAAATTGTTCAAAGTGATGCCCATTAGATATTATACAGGCTTCGAAACGTCGAATCACTTCTCTCGTACAAGTCGCTCTTATAATATCAGGCGTAATATCACTGCACGCTAGTCGAATTTTCATTTTCAGATCATCCACATTCAAAGGGGGAGTAGTGAAAACATTATTTTTTAAATAACCCCATAGGAAAGAATCAAGCGGTAATAAATCTGGGGAACGAGCCGGCCACCGAATTGGACCCTTATTACCAATCCATCTATTTGGGTACGTTCTATCCAGATATTCAGTAACAACCTGTGAATTGTGAGGAGGAGCACCATCTTGTTGCCACCAAATTCCTTGTCGTTCTGCTATGGGAATATCTTCCATCAACTGGATCAAATCATTTTCTAGAAAATGTAAATATCGCAATCCATTGAGATTTTCATTGAAAAAGTAAGGTCCTATGATGCGGCCATTGAACAATCCACACCATACATTAATAACCCAAGTAGTTTGAAAATTACTTTCGCGGACCCAGTGGGGATTTTCTTGAGACCAATAGTGACTGTTGTGTCGATTCACAACTCCATTATTGTGGAATCGCGATTCATCGCTCCACAAAATTTGACTGAATATGTTAGGACTTTCATGTAATATTACCTGAATACAAGCAATGAATTCAAGTCGTCGTTCAAAGTCCGTGGGTTTCGAACCTTGTACCAACTGAATTTTGAATGGGTGGTATTTATTTTCTTTCAGAATTCTCTGTACACTAGATTTACTCACACCGACTTCTTCTGCAAGAGTACGGATAGAAACATGTGGATGAATAATAATATAAGCCAACACATTGATCTCTAAATCTTCAGTTCTAACAGATCTCGTATGATGACGATGATTTATAGTAGAAGGAAATGACCCAGTTCACAATTTTCCTACAACTCTCGAAAAAGTCATTCGTGACGGAATGGGTCTGTCTGGAAAACGTTCTTGGTATAGACGTTGTGCTTGACGGCAGTTTTTCTGACATTCCCCAAAAATTAATAACATATCAATGCAATCACTTGGACTAAACGCATACTGGAGTTTTCGCACAAAGAACACAGTTACTGTTTTGCAAAGAATCACTGAATCGAACTGACAAGTAGATACAATTCAACAACATTTGTTACTATGACATCAACAAGCATAAGCTACTTGATGAAATTGTGCAATATAAAGCAATTCACCCTCAAGTTAGTCACATTCTCAAGAATTTCAATATTATATTCAACTGATATCGATATCGTATCGTAGAGGTGAGAATAATGGTTTGTATTCAGTAGTAGTCTAGTTCAATTTAATAAAAGATATAGACTGGATTCGTGTACGAGTAAATAAGTTTTTTTGAAACTTTATATTTAAGGAAAAGTGCAATAACTCAACAACGCCGTAACCGAATTTCAAAAACCAAACATGAAATGATATCAGAATTTAACGTAGCATCTGAATATGTAATGATATACATGGCGTTCCATTTTAAAAAATGGAATTTTGGTCTGTAGCACCTACACCAAACACCCTGTATATTTGAAAATTATATCAAAATATAGCTCTCACGAACTCCTAAAACTTTTGTATGAAACATTTTCGTGTATCTCCTTCAACAAACCAGATATTGCCTGTCACATAAAATGTGGGACACCTGGTATACAACCAATAGAAATCTATTCGACGGGAAAACATCCATCGTTGCACTGAACCTACAGAAGCACAGAGGAAAGAGCATCCAAATGAACTATCTGCTCAGTGTATGAGGGATAAGTCGGGCATACCAAAAAACATCAATTGAAAGCGTGCAGAGGAAGTTCCTAAAATACTTATATCTAAAAGTTGATGGACAATACCCGAAGAGACGCATCGATCATAACATTTGTTTATACGATTTGGTATGACATCTTTGGAAAATAGGAAAGTTATCCTTGGTATGAAATTCTTGCATAAATTATTTAACAACAATATTGACAGTACGGTTCTTTTACCCGAGATCAATTTCTTAGTACCAAGAAGTGGAAGTTGTAACGAAAATTTCGTTCCATTTCTAATATTTAATATTTTGCATCGAAGTAATGCCGGGACAGTAGTCACTCCCTCTTTCAATTTCGAGTGAAGACCGCTTGCGCGGAAAAAGATCGGAGAAATCGATGAATATCGAGGATTTTTGCTTCCGAGGGAAGAGAGGAAGGGTAGCGACCGTGAACGTGAACAGGTGTGCGGAAAAAGTGGGTAGAAGGCATTTTTCTGGTAAAAGACCTAATTATCTGATTCATCTTTTATTAATTTATGCAGACAGTAGATTGAATTGAACTGAACGTTTAGATAACTCGTTGAGTAAATTATTTTGATTTACAGTTTCCAATTTTCGGTTTTTTTCCGAGACAACGAGGATTGAGGTTAAAATCCAAATTTCCGTTTATTTAAAGAATCATTGGAAGGAATCAAATTTCAGTGCTAATTACTTTTTAGGAAGATTCCATTGGAGAATATCGATAAGATATTTTTGGTTATTCACTGAAATTTGGTAACTTTCAAGGTTCAACTTTTCAAATCTATTGGCCCCACGTTGGGCGCCAATTGTGTAACCCTCCAAATTTTTAAACGTTCAAAGGTGAAAACTCAAAGTTAAAAATATGGAAGTTATCACTTATGTGCTTAGAGGCTGCTCAGATTGTTATGGGGAGGGTGTGAGTAAGTTTCAACAATGGTTGTGAATAGCCTTCAGCTTATTGTTGTTTTTTTTTATTAGTAATTAAAGTTGTTAATTGTTCCTGCTGGTTTATTCTGCCTTCTCCGCCAAGATAGAGAATTTCTCTGGTAGTAATTATCTTTATTTAATTTTCATTTGCTACCTGGCGCCCATTTATCGAGCCGGTCAAGTCAACTTTGTCATATTGGTAGTAGTCAGTTTCAATTTGCCTTCGACTATTACCAATCATTGTTGAAACTTACTCACACCCTCCCCGTAACAATCTGAGCAGCCTATAAGCACATAAGTGATAACTTCCATATTTTTAACTTTGAGTTTTCACCTTTGAACGTTTAAAAATTTGGAGGGTTAGACAATTTTTTTTTTATTTTTTTTAAAGGTAAGTATTCTGAGTAGACACGGTTTCGATAGATTTGAAAAGTTGAACCTTGAAAGTTACCAAATTTCAGTGAATAACCAAAAATATCTCATCGATATTCTCCAATGGAATCTTCCTAAAAAGTAATTAGCACTGAAATTTGATTCCTTCCAATGATTCTTCAAATAAACGGAAATTTGGATTTTAACCTCAATCCTCGTGGTCTCGGAAAAATACCGAAAATTGGAAACTGTAAATCAAAATAATTTACTCAACGAGTTATCTAAACGTTCAGTTCAATTCAATCTACTGTCTGCACAAATTAATAAAAGATAAATCAGATAATTAGGTCTTTTACCAGAAAAATGCCTTCTACCCACTTTTTCCGCACATCTGTTCACGTTCATGGTCGCTACCCTTCCTCTCTTCCCTCGGAAGCAAAAATCCTCGATATCCATCGATTTCTCCGATATTTTTCCGCGCAAGCAGTCTTCACTCGAAATTGAAAGAGGGAGTGACTACTGTCCCGGCATTACTTCGATGCAAAATATTAAATATTAGAAATGGAACGAAATTTTCGTTACAAGGTTGACACAATCTGAAGTTCTAATGCGAAGCATCACGCACAAATGTTATGCTACGATCACCATTGAATTTTATGTGCAGTGCTTCAATAAAATATGTGAACGTTGCGATATTCATTTCGACTCTCTGAATGCCTTGGTATCATGTATCAACAATCACTTTCAGTAATTCTATAAATAATCTTTTTGTCAGTACTCAATTATCCAATAGCAAGCATGTTTGGACTCATCAACACAACATCAAGTGGGCTCAAGCTAAAATCATCCACAAAGAGGAACACTGGTTTAGGAGAAGATTCAAAGAAGCCGCGTATATGTTGTCCAACAATGCATTTCGTCAAGCTAGCATAGAGATACGTAACAAATGGAAACATCTAATCAAGCGAAAAAAGACCACCTCCCGCCAAACGACATCTCCCGCTAAAACCAATGAAGCGGAGAGAGGGAAGAGTGGATAGGTGAACGCACTCGAATGAACTATAAATAGTCAGATCTCGGAGAAATAAGTTCAGTTATCACCCGAAGACGATTGTGGATAGTAACAATCGAAACGTCGTAACATAACTTGGTTTTCATTTTAGTTAATGATATTTCTTTAATTTTTCAGCTTATATTAATATTTCAATTTTTTTTTTTTGGTTGTTGCTTGTATGTTATTTCTTTTCAATTACAGTTTTTTGTTTAATGAAATTGTTATTTCCGGTTAATCTTTTTAATTTTTTTTCAGGGATTTCAAATCAATTTATATTATATTAGACAATGAAAGTCCGAACTGATGAAATACTACTTATTTATTGATTTGACACACTAACTGTTCTAATTGTGTTTTCATAGTATTTTCTTCTTCAACTAACCCACTCTAATATTTTGGCTTTGTTGTTTTGAGTATTTTCAATATACCATCGATGTTTTTGGTTTATTTTCATAGATTTAAAAACTGTTAACACCTTTTCATAAGTACCAACCTCCAACATTCATGAAACGATAATGAATGAATAACGAATTATTGAGACCTGAAACGAAAAGGAAATAATAATGAAGGTTGAAAGGGTTATCATTAGAAGACGGTTATGGTGCGGTAAACTTAGTCAAAATTAGGTGAGTATCTCGGAATTCGAAATATCCAGCTATAAACTCGTATAACATTGTATTTTGAAATTCTGAAAGTTGTCTGGGAATCCACATATGGTAGGGTGTACGCGACAATTAAAATCTAAATCGTGTTTATTATCGAGTTCAAACTCGATTAGGACATGATTTGGAACCCTAGAAATGAGGTTGTACAATGCGTAATGAATTTCTGTAACCTATTACGACAATTTTAGTACCTGCTCCAGAGGAATTGCTCTGCACAATATTCTGTCACTGCAAGAGTGGTTGTGGTTTGCGATGTGAATGCAGGAAATAGGGTTTGCAGTCTCTTCAGCTTGGGCCCAGACTATCTAATGGGCAAGCTTGTCTCAATGTTTAATCAGAGCGATGTCAATGAAGATAGAACCTTTGGCTCCGAAATCATAGAAGACCGAAAGACAAATGTCGTTGAAGACGATGAAGAAGAGGACTTTGAAATGGTACAGCGGTCGGATGACGATGAAGAAGAATATAATGAAAATTATAACTTGTAGTTCGTGTAATCTTTTTTTATATCCACAATCATAAATGTATGGAATAGTTTATTAATGGAAACAATAATTAGAAGGTTTTAAATATGAATTACATTAGAATTGAAATATAATTGGAGTATTCTCCTTTATAATTTTAAAACTACACGGGCAGGTAATTGTTATTAAATATATACCCAATTGAAAATAGATATGTAAGTAGAATATTCATTGAATATAATGTAATAGTCGATTAGAAATGAAAATTAGCAACAATTATATATTCATCAATAATTAATAAACTTTATGTGGCGTGTTTTTGACCGGGACTACCGGTTAACATTAAATGATTCTCTAACCGCCCTCTATTTTGAAAACAATGTACAAAAATATGTTTGTAACAGAAGTTGTAGGGAATTCAATTCTCTAAAATAATAATAAAGGAAACGAGATATTTGTGACCTTTGACCATAGATTTCAATATTCGCGTACACCCTAACATATGTAGGGTTTGAGGCAACTTTTAGGATGTGAAAATACAAGTTTATACAAGTTTATAGCTAGGTATCTCAAATTTCGAGGTGAACTCACTGAGATGACTGACTATATAGATACTTTTGGCGAAGCTAACAAAGCAAACGACCAACAAACTGCTCCTAACAGAAGTACTACAACGTAGTGTATGTAACGTGCAAAGTAATCGCAAAAACTCTAGCATACAATGTTAGAATATGGTACATTTTCAAGATACTCCAAATAGTTCTTTCTATAATAAACCACAAAAAATATATGACAGCGAACAGTATTTCCAGAATTATTTACGACTGAGATCCATTCGAATTCAAACGTGAACGAATAAATATTACCTCACATTATCATTAATCACCGCCACGTTTTGAACTGTGATCAGTGATTGAATATCTGGACCGGTTGCCGCAAATTCAATATTATTATCCGGAAATGCCACAGCAAAATGAAATAAATCAAGAAGCAATTGAATTTCACAATCGATAACCTCTTACTGTCACCTCATTTTACTCTAACAGCTATTGAATAAATCAACGAGAACAGTATAGTGCTCGAAAAGCCGAATCTAATTTTCACCGTCGCAGTTCCTGTAATTCCTACAAGGGTGTAACACGATTCGAATGAATGCGTCACGTTGAATTTCTTGTAATAGGCAACTTGTAGATGTAACGGGCTTTTAATTGAATGTTTCGGATCCCTCAGGGGGTGTGCCCTTTGGTCAAGCAATCATGTAGCAAATCCGTCATCAATCTAACTGAAAATCCGTTTATCGCACCCCGCCCGACTTTTGGGGAAGGCACCGCTTTGCAAAGTGATTGTTATTTCATTAAAGCACAAATTGATTTTACGCCAATCAGTTTGCGGCCTCTCGATATTGATGTTGCAATGTACCGTCAAATCCAATATTAATCTTATGACTTTCAATGTGATAGTTCGCCCTCGAGTCGTGTTAGGGATTCATTGCCAATCATTACTCCGTCTCCTACGTCGATGGAGAAGTTATTTTACTTCTCAGAAAAGCAATTGGAAACGATATTTCAGGAGCAATCTGAGATGAAGTATATGGGGGAGTATTTCGAGATTTCAAGAGAAAGTTTAGTTCAGTTATGAATTTAGTAAACTTAAAGTCTATTAACTTCTAATAAATCAAGGTCTCAAGCCGAGTTTACTTCGGTATAGTAAATGGATTAATTACCAGTAGCTTGTAAGGCGACAACTAAGCCAATGTTAACCTACCAGGCAAGTAGTTGTACAAGTGCTTGTACCAGTAGCGAGGACAGGCAAGTGAATAGCCAGCCCATCTATTTATAGTTCAAGTAAACGATATAGTGCAACCTACCTTCCAACAGTATATATATATATATATATATATATATATATATATATATATATATATATATATATATATATATATATAAACAGAAGTTAATATCGGACATAGCACCCAAGAAAGTGGCAAACCATAGACACGTGTTTCGGGCTTTTGGCCCATCATCAGTATGGTGCTGCCTCCGTGGTGATTTTGATAGTTTTCTTGTAAACACAAGATCTATCAACTGAAACCACAAATGTGTGGTTGGCTCCTGCTGGTGGCTCCGTGCATTTGTATTTCTATCTTTTGGTAACCAAGTGTTGCCCATCCTTACACTTGGCTGCACCATACTGATGATGGGCCAAAAGCCCGAAACACGTGTCTATGGTTTGCCACTTTCTTGAGTGCTATGTCCGATATTAACTTCTGTTTATATATATATATATATATATATATATATATATATATATATATATATATATATATATATATATATATATAATATATATATATATATATATATATATATATTTATTCGATTTGAGTTGGTTCTTGAATCTTGTTTGGTATGGTTGTTTCGTTGTTCTTGGGTTTTGGCCTCTCTTGGAAAATGTTTTTCAATTAGGTGTCAAGACGTTTCGCCCCTGGCTAGAGGCTGTTTCAATTGTTCATTTGAATTTTTTTTTTTATAAAACATTGGATATTTGACTAGTTTCCTTGCTTAAAATTATCGATATCTTTTCAAAATGTAAATAATGTTGAAATGCTGTTGTTTTTCTTATTTGATGGTGATTGTTAGTAAAGGTTCTGGTCATGTTTTCCTATGATTTTGGTGTTTATTTTTTGAGAATCTGAGGGTCGTTATCTTAAAAATGGCAGGTGGAGGGATACTCTGTGAAGAAGATCCTTCCACCAGAAGATCCCTCCGCCTGCCATTTTCAAGACAACGACGCTCAGTCCGATTCTCAAAAAATAAACACAAAAAACATAGGAAAACATGACCAGAACCTTTACTAACAATCACCATCAAATACTCTAGCCAGGGGCGAAACGTCTTGACACTTAATTGAAAAACTTTTCCATTTTCCAAGAGAATCCAAAACCCAAAAATATTAGTTGAAGGACAGTCTTTGCTGACTAGTTGAGAACAAAACTTAGAAAATATCTGTGGGTAATCAGCAGGATGGAAGTGTACTCTTATAGCACAAGTTATTCCAATATTTCGATAAATTTTATTATCATCATTAGGGAAAAGCTACAAAATTTATAAAATGGTGATACAATATGAATTTTTTTTCATTATGAAAGGTCTCAACTTACTGTTAGTGAGGTTGGCCGTGTCGGAAAGAATGTTACATTTAAACAATTGAAACATGTCAATACAATAAACAGTCATTACATTAAAAGAGGTTGACTCCTCACTGAATACAAAGAAGAATATTGAGTTGAAATTCACTAAAAATCGTCATTTCTTTAAAATTATGAATTACCGAGTGGGAAAGTAGAGATTCAAATAACAGAGTGATAAATGAAAACACTTCTGAATACCACTTACTCACATATATAAACAATCGTTCACTTCAAAAACACTTCACGAACTTTCTTCAAAAGCTTCTGATAACTACTATTTCATATTCTCTGTTTCACTATCAGTGTCGTCATTCAAATCAATAATGAATTCATTTCCACCATTAATATGGAAGTGTCTCCATATAGTCTTTTTCAACTGAAATAAATTTTTTATTTCTTTTCTGCCAGTCTTCTTCGGTAACATACTTTTTCTTCAATTAGCTCTATAGCCTTGTTACCAAACTTTGAAAAATCATTTTTACGCCTGATGATTTCGCCAAATCAACTCGATGGAATTGAAAACACATGTGTGTGTCCATACGTTTCGGCATTACTCTCAGAGGCATACACTTTTTCAAATGTTTTTGTCTGTGAAACTTCAAGTAGTTGGTTTTCTGTATAGTAATCTTCAAAATACAAATTGATATCCATTAAAAAACTTTGTATTTCATCTTTCCTAGAATTTTTATTCGGCACTTTGATGAACTGTCACGACTGATAGGAAACGTTGTTAAGAACTATTACACTATTTACATCCAAATTTGGGATCAATGTATTTTCAAACCATTCCACAAAAACATTAGCTTCCATGTTCTTATGATAGTCATTATTGCAGTCCTCAAGTTTTTTTTTCCACATACTTTCAAAGAATTCAGAACCCATCCTTTACTTCCTCCGCAATGCACAATGATTAGTCGCGATTTTTTGTTTGCAGGCATGTTAGGCGTACACATTCTCGAACCATCAGTCCACCCTTTCATAACTATGTCGTGATTGTCATACCAAGTTTCGTCCGAATAAAAATTTTGCCGTTGTTCTTGTCTATATTTAGTTATTTGTTCTTAGTATTTGTTACGTAATTCCAGTATTTTTCTACTTCCCTAAACTGCTTGAAGCTTGTTTATTATCCTAATTTTTTCATCCAATTCTGAACAGTTTTGTAACAGCAGCTCACGTTATGGCCGGATGTATTCAATTTATTCCTTATGATTTCAAATGTAGAAATATCATTGCATTTGTAATAGTCCTATATGGTTTTTTCAATGATTTTATAATAATAATAATAATAATAATAATAATAATAATAATAATAATAATAATAACTTTTATTTCCTTAAAATTAGAGTACAAAGTTTCGAAATTTTAACGTATAGCTCTTTAGAATAAATTTCGAGATCGACCGCATTAGCCTAGGCAAAATTGCCTGTCTGCCATGTGCTCGATCAGGGAAATTTAGAGTTAAATGTACATTGTTTGACATGGTGAGTAAGCAAAATAAACTAAATTACTGATATTAAATATCTTACTTCCGGATGTGATCAACACAGGGGAGAGGGTGTGAACACTTGGTATTTCCTTTTTTTTTAGGTTGATTTTGTATTAGTCTATCATAAAATTTCTTAGAATAATTCATAACATATTTTTTTGTTCAAATACTGTATTTCTTCATTTTTGAAATCTGTTTTAGGTTAATTGGTAAGGCATTGAAAAATTTGGGACCAAAAAAAAAAAAGTTCTTTGTTTTAATGTTTTTTTAAAGAATTGGACATTAACATTCATGTTTGCGGTGGACCTGATTATCCTCATATTTATCTGGTCGAGTTTCTCTTAATTTATGAACATTCTCTTCAAACATTGATGAGTGTATAATAGTTAAACATTCAATATATTTGCTTCCTGATATAGCTAATCGGCGGAAAAACGTTTATTTTTTTCAGGATGATTTTTTATAATGTGTATTTTGTTGTTTGTATAATGTTGTTGAAAGCTCCACCCCATATTGAGATGCAGTAAGACAGAATTGACTCGGCTAGGGAATTGTAGAGCATCATGAGGTGTTTTCTGGAGAGGATGTCTCTTAGAGAACAAAAACTGTGTATGAGTGTTCTAATGCGTTTGTTTACATGCATGATATGATCAGACCATCGTACGTGTTGGTCTAGGACTACCCCCAAATATTTAATTGATGATACTTTTTTAATAGTAGAACACCTACATACATTTTTGTGACAGTGTAGTTTCAGAGACAAATCATGTGATTGACTAATGACCGTTGGTGTAGAGGCAACAAATTTAGTCTTATCAATATTTAGGGTAAGCTTATTCAAATTCAATCATGCATAAATATTCTGTAAATTTGTTTCGGTGGTGTGTTTCACATCCTCCCAATTTTTCCCGCGCAGATGAAGACTGTGTCGTCAGCATAACAAATGAGGTGTCCTAGACCATCAATTTTTGCTATATTGTTCATGTACTCAAGAAAAAGTATTGGGCCCAACACTGTTCCCGATTTTCAATATTGACTACGTACTTACCTCATTCCTAATTTTTACTCTCTGGACTCTATTTGTTAAATAATTGGACATAAGAATTTGTGGGAGACCACAAATGTCGTAGTGACTCAATTTGTTTAGTAGAATTTCGTGTGATACTGTGTCAAAGGCCTTAGAGAGGTCTAGGAAAACTGCTATGCATTTCGATGATTTGTCCAGGGTCTTGACTATTTTACGTACAGTTGAGAAAGGAATTGCTTTCAAATCTGTTGTTGCTTGTAATAGTTTATTTCTCTCGAAACCAAACTTGAGATGTAGATTCTTATGTACGTTGAAACATACTATCTGTATTTCAATATTTAAATGCATCCGAATCTTATTCACTGGTATCTCTTTTTCGCATTGTTCACTATCGCTATTGGAATCACTACACAGGAAAAGTCTGCCTTGTTATCACACTCGTTATTGCTATTAGTTCTTTCCAAGGACGCCACATTTCAAATAGATAACAAAAATTTTCAGTTATTGTTACTGCAACAATATCGAATTTCAACACTCAAATCGCGATCAGTTCCTGAACTGAACATTGACAACACGGCGGTTCGCTTTCTATTCGTCACTGTAACATGAATTCAAATTTAATTTTATGACTCTTCAGCCAATCATAAAACTCGGTTAGTAAAAATCATCCAATACGAGCCGCCAATTCTTCAGTCCACGTGGACTAGTTGGTAGCGGCTTTATTTCTTTGTATTGGGTTTTTTGGCCTTTGAGAACGCCGACACCTGAATATGCACAATACAAGTTACTGCGACTGTACTTGCTTACTAGCCTTCCCCTTCCACCACATTTCGCACTAGCCATGCAAGCAGTTTAGTAACTAGCCCTAGTGAGACGGGTACGGACGCGCTCTGGCAAGCTGAATAGTGAGAGCAGTGCTGTGGTTTGCTTTATTTTGATTTTATTTGAATTTGTCTGCTAATAGGGTGATAATGAAGTGGTCCAGTGTCAACTGAAGACATAATATATATTCTTCAGGATCTTCCATACGAAGTTCTTTTAAAAGAAACGTGGATGCACTTCTTGTACCTCTTCCATCGATCCACTTTTGAACCGAAATATTCTTTAATCAAACTAATAGTTTCTTCAATTGAAATGCTGGATATTTTGAACATAACTTTTTTAACGCGATTTTTATTCATTAATAATTTTGAATTGCACAAAGCGAAAAGAGAACTGGCAAGGAAATAATTACTTTTAAGTGTAAACACATACTAACTTGTCGAATTACGAATGTGAACTGTCCTAGAGGATATACTTGTACAAGTAACTGGTGCAAGTAACTATGTAATCCCGGCTTCATAGATAAGCAGGCTATCGTGGAACAATCGGAAATCGTAAGAGATACAATGTCGCTTGAATTAGAAAATAGTTTCTCATTTCTAGGAAACTGTTTTCTTCAAAATCAACTAATTTATTGATTGAAATACTGTAGTAATACATCAGGAAGTTGGTGCCAGAAAGTCACCAGGTGACCATTTCTACAGGTTGATATTGAAAAAATGTTGATGGTTTCGCAAAGACGAAACATCACATTGAAAGTCTGTTAACGCCATTTTATTCAGCTCAAAAGTGAAAATAAAAATTGTTCCTATTTTTTTTATTTCATCTTGAATGAGGTCAGAATGAAATAGGAAGGAATTGGCGAATTTTCAAAACGTCATATGTTGAAGAGGGGTGAGTGTGTAAAAGGGATAAGTGTGTAGACGGTTCACAGAACACACAACTTTCGAAAGTTAGACGTGATATCTATCGGAATCAAGTTGACTGATAATGTGTCTTCCATCTAAATTATCAAGAAATAACAGGTTTGTCATCGCTCCATCTGCTTGTGAATGACGTAACCAATCGCATATCAGAAATGTGCCCAATTTCTCGTATGAGAAAAGAAAACTCCTCACATATAATCAGCGGACATCCTTGAATACTGGCTATAACTCAAATCATCTGAAGGAACAATTCGTTCACAACTCTGTTGTCCGCTTCAGCCTAGTTCGAGGAATGATACTCTGAAGGAAACCATCGACTTTATGTTGAAGATAGACACTACCTTACACTGACCAGTGGCCAAAGAGCCCGAAATCGGTCTGCAAGTGTGTTCCAATAATTGAAAATTTATTGCGGCAGTTGTATCGCCAACAGCATATGCAGAAATTACTTCAGGAAAGAATTCTGCACGACACCTGTCGGATATAATCTAGCACCCTTTGTGGTATTACCCAGAGGAGTGGATGTTTTCTGATAGGTGTCAGTCCATTAATCTACAGTGTAGGGAGTTGAGACTGGGCTGAACGATTTGTTCCTTTAGATGAAGAGAAGTGTTGGTACCCTTCTTTTTTAACACAAGAGAAATTGTCGACTCGGACAAACTGACAAATCACATAAACCCTTCATTCAGATCAGCATGCTTACTTCGGGAAAGTCTACTGATTCGGCCATTCACATGTGTTGGCAGAATCGAAAGATTCTTGGACAACAAATAATCCATCGTAGTTATATTCATAGATATCGAGGGAGTGTTCGATAAAACAACCTTTCCAATAATTATACAGCAACAAATCTCCAAGAATGTACCCCTGGTAGTAGGAGAATGGATACTCAAGATGATCTCTAGTAGAGTATTGAGTATCAATGTAGAAGACATCACAGTGAGCGGACTGGTCATAAGGGGATGTCCACAGGGAGGAGTCTCACCACCCCTTCTTTGGAACACAGTTCTGGATACCCTGATTATTCACCTCAACACTGTGAGAGGACAGTGGGACGCACATGGAATCTTCCACCCCATGTGGTCACCTGGATCTACACTGCAATAATAAGACCTATGTTAATGTACGGAGCCATTGCATAGGGACCAAAAGTTCTAAAAGCAACGGCCATCCAGAAATTATATCAAATACAACAATTGGCTTGTTTAAACATCACAGGAGTTATGAGAACAACATCAACCGCGGCAATTAAATTGATTTCTGGTCTGACCCCTTTGAACCTGTACGTTGAGGACGTTGCGTTAATGTCCATGTTACGATTGCGCACGGCTAGTGTAAACCTCCAAGTAGGAATGAGTCAATTGAAACTAAGCCTATGGTGAGAAGCGCTTACTGTGCAACCTCTGCTGTAGGTTGCCTGTGATGCAATCGAACCCAAGCTTGCGTTTAATGAACCCTACGAAATAAAAATAAAACAGAACACAAACGCAGATGCTACAAATGCAATACAAACGGCTCGAAAACCAAAGAAGGCTCAGGATGTGGAGTTTACTCCAGATCACTAAGCCTAAGGATTAAGTGAGGAATGGGAAAAAAATTCCAGCGTGTTTCGAACAGAACTGGCTGGTATCTCAATCATCACAAAAAATAACCAGGGAAGGAATTTCTGACAAAATCATAACAATCGGCACTGATAGTAGCCCTATCAGCCTTGAACAGATAAGGTGTTATCTCAGGGCTAGAACGAACTAGAGTGCCACTAAGGTTTAGACAAAGCCTCGGTAGATAATAACATTATTAGATGAATAATATCTTCATCCATCTCACCCCAGCCAGGTAGGGGAACACCGCGAAGAGCGGTACTGATGTCTAAGGACATTCATGCCGCCATCACTAATGAGTTATGACCCCTTTGTCTCTCTGACAAAAGCCAGTCTAAAGGGTAGGGGAGCTAGGCTCCAGCTTGAATAATATCAAGATGACGAATATGCAAGACGATATTTGTCTTGGAGTTTTCAGCTCCTGGCGAGACGAATATCGCCCTCTCTACTCTCGAATCATACCGGCTTGCCGCACTAAGGCAGGAATCTTTGCCGCACAGATGCAGAAGGCTGTCATTCTTGGCTCACTGCTCTTGCTCAGGGCACATTATTCTCGGACTCAATGATCACTTATGCCACGGTGTGGGAAGTGGTCAGTGGTTGATAATACTGGCGTGCCCTCCCAAATGTATCGGGACTTCGGGGAATAGGGTCTGACCAGCGCAAACTACGGTTGATAATAATAATAATAATAAGGTTTATGCGGATAAAATTCAATATTATATATTATAAACTATGTAAAATAAATAAACCGCAAAGCCATTGGCTGTCCGTGGTGAGGGTGGATTATTATTAGCTATTCCTTTCTTAAGTATTTCAAATTTAAGTTATGTAATATAATGTAGGTTGCAATTTTTTAACATAGATAGGTATGTTTCTCATACCATGAAAATACGGCTGTATTATGGGACCTCACTTGCATTGACATGGTAGCGGCTTCCCATCTAGCCGAAAGTTCGAATTCAGCTGGAACCGCAGCATTGTCCGGCGATAAATTGAAACGAAAAAATACCAAAATCTTGGTAACAACTATCTGTTCCATCCAGTAGCGGTTGAAACTTTTGGTGTTTTCGGCCCGGAGTCTCTGTGATTCGTTCATGAACTCGGAAGGAGAATAGGCCAAGCAATGAAAGATCACCGTTCTACCTCTTTTTTGATAGAAAGAATTAGTACCGCTATTCACTGCTCCTTCGGTCCTTGGAACTATTCCTCCTTCACATAATTTTGATGAGATCCTGCATTGCCCTAATTTCAGTACGGAACTAAAATCTCTTCGAGAGATTTGTGGATATTCATCAGTCTCCTATCAAGGTTTATTCGCAAGTTTACAATCTGTTTAAAATCTGTTTTTCTATTAACCAGCTGTCGTACACCTACGAACGACAGCTCTCAGATGTCAAAACTTGTGCGAGCTAAGCATTAACGAGGTCTCACCTTTTAACGTGTGATTCCTAACACGGTAATTGATTGAATGAGTGATTGATCCACCTTCTTCTTTTTCAGTGCGGTCAATGGACTTAGGTCATTCTTGACCCATAAATATAAGTTGTAGTCTTCGTGGTTCTGGTTTCCTTTCATATTAGGAGCTTAATAAATCAAAAGCAGAATCGATCCTTCTTCGAAACCCTTCGTCACTTGAAAGGATCGATTGCAGCTTGAAAAATGGTTCTTATGCAGATTCTGTGAGAAATGTTCTTCCTTACGAAACAGTAGAGGGTTGTCCTGAAAATCTTGAGAAGAAAATTGGATTAGATAATTGAGGAAACACATGCTACTTGAATAGCATTTCACAAGTGTTGTTCATGACGAAGAATTTCAAGAACGGAGTTTCAATGATTAACGACAACGATAATGTTTTCTACTTATTCACCAAACTCAAACACCTGTTCATGCAGCTGCAGTTTCGTTAGAATGTATCATTTTTCCCTCCAACCGATTTCATGGAGTCTTTGAAGTCCACTAGATACTCGTTAGGACAACAAGAGGATTGTTCCAAATTCTTGGGGTTCTTGTTGAATACTCTTCGTGAGCAAAACAATAGCTGAATCAATACTGCTGACCGCTCTGGAGTGAATGATTCCGTACAGTTTGTCACGTCTTGTGTTTGTGAATCTCCTGCTGGAAAAATCCTCACCTGTTTACTTTATTATTGATTTTGGCTTTTTCATGAAGTGAAAGAGGCGAATATCCCGTCAAAATTATTACTTCAATTGAAGAGCACTGAAAATCATATCAGTTTTTTTCTTTAATCCGTACTTCGACTTCGGATAGCCTTTCAGCTCTCAATTTTCGAAATATCTGAAAATATTTTCATCAATATATTATTATAAGACCTCGTTCCGGAGAATAATATGCTTGAATGCGTCTATAACTCCAGTAACGCCACTGATGATCGCTTGGTTTCAACAAATTCTCTCGAATTTCTGTTCGGAGTTGTATTTCGTGAAGTTTGCTTTATTGAAATTTGGAAGTTAATAAAAGTTGAGTTCGTCTGGAGTAGTGTTTATAAATACAAGATTATGGCATATGCCGGAAAGAAAATTAAACTTTGAATGGCATTGGGGTACGGCTGACAAACTTTACAAGAAAGTCAATGAGGGTGAGACTAGAAGTAGAAAATACATTTCTATTCAGTGCCAACTTTTGTTCATCTTGACGAAATTCTCCGCGTTTCAGTATTCGAAATAATTATGAAATTTATTCCACATAAAGTGGAAAATTCATGGAAAGTTAGAACAATAGTTCAGAAATATGCCTTGAAATGATCGGGCTACACACAAAATGAAGTTGTCAAATTGAGAAAAGTAATTTCTTCGAAAATTAAAGTGAATTTCTTGTTGATAATTTTTTATTTTGCTGCTCGTGTTGATAGTTCAACTTTTTTGTTTTTTTTTTGGTTGTTGCTTGTATATTATTTCATTGTAATTTCAGGTTTTTGCTTAATTAAATTGTTTTTTCAGCTAATCTTTTAAATTTTTCCACAGATTCTTTCAGGGATTTCAAATCAATTTATATCATATTAAACAATGGAAGTCTGAACTGATGAAATACACCACGAAACATTGTCAACCACCTTCAAACAAACGCTCTTCTTTGAACTGAGCATTTTTTTTGACACAAAATAGTTGTTTTTCGTAAAAGTAGAGATTTTTTTTTGAAATATATACTTAAGCCAAGCATGCCATTATAGAAATGACCACCAAGTGATCATCTTCAAGAGGAAAATCGAAACACGAGACGAGGTGTTGAAATAACGGTTTGGTGTTGGGAAAAAACTCCAGTAATATTCGAATCAAATCAAATCAAAAAATCTTCATTTCCGTAGACCTAGGGAAGGCATGGAAAAAGTCACATAACTCAGTACAATTACAATGAGGTCACAATCATAAAACAACATAATTATATGACATATTATATAACATTTAGACCATAAAAAGGATACAAAAATTAAAATTTTAAATTCCAAATCTGATTGAAAAAATTCATCAAGCGAATAAAATACCTTTTCACATAATAGTTTCCGAACTTTTTGTTTAAAGAGCTTTACACTAGTTATGTTTTTAATGGATATTGGGAGCTTGTTGTACAGTTTTATTGACATGATATGAGGTCCATTAGTCACCTTGGCTAACTTATGACTAGGAATTGAAATGTTATAGTTTTTTCTCAGGGTGAAGCCCGAAAGAAGACATGTATCATCTCTGTTCTGAAACTTGGAGCAATTTGATTTAAAGTAGATTACGCAATTAAAAATATACATGCAAGTAACAGTTAATATATTCAACTTTGCAAATAGTGGTTTACAGGAATCGAGTGGTTTTTTAAAACAAATTTTTCTAATAATCTTTTTCTGGAAAATTAATAAGTCACTGATTCTATTGCAGTTGCTAAAACAAATAATACAGTAATTGAGGGCAGAGTAAACATATGCATAATAGTAACTTTTAAGAATTTCAATAGACACAAAATTACGCAGATTCCATATAAAGAAACAATTTGTCGCTAATTTCTTCAGTATGAAATCAACATGATGATTCCAATTGAGTTGGGAATCAATAAAAACTACTAAAAATTTTTTATAGTTTACCTGTTCAATACTTTTAATCTCAGACCTAACCAATACACTACAATCAGTTTCCTGAATTGTAAAGAGAATGGTGTTGGTTTTAAGATCATTTAGAATCAAGCCATTCTTAGAACAATAATTTTGCATGTTGGATATAGCATCATTTGCTCTTACTGACAATGTTTCACATTCCGAACCACTGACAGTAAAAAATGTGTCATCAGCAAATTGTATAGAGCACTGTGGATGATTAATTTTTGAAAGGTCATTAACAAATAAAATGAATAGTGTAGGCCCCTAAACACTGCCTTGGGGCACACCTGTAACAACGTTTCGAGATTCAGAGCAAAATGACCCAGTCTGAAGCCTAACTTTAACAATCTGTGTACGACCAGTTGAATAGGTTTCAATCCATTTCAGACTTGGACCACGGACGCCCATGTCAAACAGTTTATCAAGAAGAAGACCATGATGTATGGTATCAAACGCTCGTGTTAAGTCGAAAAGAACACTAAGTGATTTTTCACCGTTGTCGAAGTTTGATAATACATGATTATGTAGAGAAAGGATGGCATCCTGGGTTGACAAGCCCACTTGAAACCCATATTGGTTGTCAGATACGATATTGTATTTATTTAAAAAGGACAAAAGTCTGTTTTGATATGATTTTTCAAATATTTTCGAAAATGGAGATAGTAAAGCAATACCTCTGTAGTTCGACATTACATGCTTATCGCTTTTTTTATAGACTGGGACGACCATTGGTTGCTTGAGCCGAGAACGAAAAATACCTTCAGAGAAAGATAAATTGATTGGATAAATCATTACTATACCGAAGGTTCCAAACAGTTCATCACAAGTAGGGTAAAACTGGGATAGATGCCCCACTTTTTGAAATAACCATCACAGAAAAAAAAATTCACTTCATTCAAAGAAATGAAAGTGTCATATACGCACGACGAAATATTTTGTTGAAAATAATTCTTGACTCCTAACTATTTCTTCAAGCATATGTTCATTGTATCAAACAAATCTCCGATTGAAACAATCACATCGATTAGTTATTTCAATTTGAAGAAGAATTGAATTCAAGTTATATTTTGTCTAATTGATAGCGAGAATGATTTAGAGTAATTCGGATATTATATTAAACAAACAAAATTTTAAAATGGGTGAAATAGTGAAACTAATTGAAATAATTGAATGTATTTTCTATTTGAGTAGAAGTTATGTTGAAGAAACATAACATATCTGCAGGATGATGGAGAACTTTGCTTGTTCTGAAAATGGGAAAATTTCCACTGGAGTAATGATTTTGTTGAACAAATAATGAATAGTAGTTGAACGAACAATGTTTATAACTCATTGTGAGTATGTTGCTGATGGAGTAAAGCATTTGGAAAGTTCAAAATGAGTATGAATAATGATGAAACAAATGAAATGAAGTTAGAAATCAAAATCCTTTCCTATTCTTTGAATTTGGTTATTGGATTCAAATATACTACTTTGAGTACCTACATCTCGTTGTTAGTAATGAAGCTTCAGATCGGTTATACTGAAAATTACTTTTTTTTATCTAAAACTTCAATATGATTTTTACCATCAAATATTTTCCTATAAAAAAAATCATTAGACCATCGATTGTTGTCATCTCCTGCTGATGCTGATTCGATTAGTACATGAAGTTTGTAAATAAAAAGTATTACGTAGTTTTAGTATGGAAAAAAGTACTTTTCAGCAGAATCAGAAATATTGAATTTACATGAATCTCCAATCGAAATAGATCAAGTTATTGAATAATTGTGAGAATATATTATAGTTTGTTCAACAACCCAATTTCTTAATACATGAAATACAATTTGTATCATTTTCTCAACTGGATTATGTCATGGAAATGCCATGGAAAATTTTTCAACATGAGAATGAGCGAAATATAAATAAAAATCGAGAAATTCTTGTTACAAATTTATTCAAACAATTAATAAATTATAATAGACTTCTACAAATATTTAAATAAAAATGTAAATTCTTCACAAATGGGTAATCCTAATCTAATACATTAACATATTTTATTAATTATTATGATAATTATTGGTGATATCTCCAAAAAAAAAAATAGAGTCGATTTGTAAACCTTTCACTGAAGTAATGTTCTGAAATGAAAGAGAACAGATTAGTGATTGTCTACATTTTCACAATAATAGGTACTATTGAATCAATTGCTACTAACTAGCTTGGATATTGTCTCATAGAAATATAAAAATATTTTTTTTGTACAAATCCAATTCAACAAATGGAGGTATCCTTATTTTTTGATAATAGGAAAATGATAATCATTTCACTCGACTTCTACTTTCTTAAAAACAGAATTGAAAACATCGAAGCTTTTCTTCAGTCATTGTAAATTCAACCCACTTTTATAGAGGATAGCTGTCGAGAAAATGTATGGGCACGTGCTTGAAAAAAACGATGTCCATTTATCCAATACATGCTATTTATAGTTATTTCAAAATATGGAATGAAAGAAAGTATATAAATATCAACATACCTGTGAAAACACTGAAAAACGTCAAACCACGTATAATCAAAAAGAAACTGTGAACCTCTCCGTCATTTCCTTGCAAAACATAAAACACATTTTAATTCTTGTTCCATTCGTGATTAGTTTACGGTTCTTGCGCAAACGCAAATGGTGCCGACCGGTACTCTATTCCTTAGAAGTATTTCAACTATACCATTTTTTTCAATGGAATTATTTAATTTTTCAAACCAACAAATAATAAAAATATTGAAATGAAATTATCCATAGGCTTGAAATCATTTCCAAAATTAGTTAAATAATAATAATAATAATAATAAATCGACTTTATTCATCAAAAATAAATTAGATGAACAGGCGGATTATCAGCATAAGCTGTTTTTCAAATCAACCTTACAAAAATATACAATAAAAACTATAATAATAACAAGTATAGAATAGAAGATAAATCACCCAATACAACAATAAACACAATAATAAAAGCTTGATTGAAATAAATAATAATAAGGGTTTTGCAAAAATCGACATACATAGCACCAATTACCAGGATTTAAGCAGAAGTTTCAAGCGTTTTTTAAATGTCATTATCGTGTAAAGTCTGAAGTCACTGGGCAACTTATTATACAGCTTAGCGGAAATATAGGAGAAACTTCGAGTAAAAAGTGCCGAGTTGTGTTTGGGAATGACCAAGACAGATCCATTTCCCAGACTAACAATAGTTGTTAGTCTGGGAAAAACTAACAAGTCTATTATATAAATAATCAGGTTTATTTGTTAATAGTAATCTATGTGTATTTGTGAGGATGTATAGAGTGCGTAGTTTTTCAAGTCTCAACCATCCGGAGTCATCAAACCTACTACTGATGTGATCAAATTTACGTATACCGAAGGAAAATCTCAAACAAGAGTTTTGAATTCTTTGGAGGCGAAGAGAGTCGTATTGAGTAAGTGCAGGTCCATATATGCAATCGCAATAAGATAATTTAGAGAAAATTAAATTTTCGCAAAGCTTAAGTTTGAGTTGTGTAGAAAGAATGTCTCTATTGGGAAAAATTTGTCTAAGAATGTTATAAGACGATTTACAAAGATGACTGATATGTTTAGAAAATCTCAAATTGGAGTCAATCCACAAACCCAAGTTTTTGCATTCAGAAGTGAAAGGCAAGGCAACATCATTTCTGTGGATCTTGATGAGGTTGGAAATAAGGCTCCTTTTAGATTTGGGTCCAAATAACATATATGATGATTTTTTAGCATTCAATTTCAAGTTATGTGCGAACGAGACGTTATACAGTGAATTGAGATCTCTATTTGTCAGTTCTTGTGCTTCCAGGTTGCCTCTCGGAAAAGATAAGTAAATTTGAGTGTCATCAGCGTAGTGATGGATATTGCAAAATTTGATAGATTTGTAGAAATCTGAGATATAGATGTTAAATAAGAGAGGTCCAAGAATGGAACCTTGTGGAACTCCAAATTTGGCGTTCAGAACTGCAGATTTTAAGTGATCAAGGCTGATACACTGAGTTCGGTGTTCCAGAAAGCTTTCAATAAGATCTACGGCACATTTATCCAAACCAAAGTGACTAAGTTTATTACATAAAAGACTGCGGTCTAAGGTATCAAAAGATTTACTAAAGTCCAATAAAACTAGACATGTAACATAATTTTTATCGGTTGCTTTGAAAATATCATCCGTTATGGAGAGGAGTGCGAAAATCGTGCTATGTTGAGAACGAAACCCAGACTGAACGCTAGTTATGATATTGTAAGAAGTGATGAATTCAATCATCTGATCTTTGAGAATCAGCTCAAGCGTTTTAGATAGGGAGGGTAAAATACTAATGGGCCTAAGATCTGAGTAATGTGTCGGAGAGTTACACTTAGCCAAAGGAATCACAAGTGCATGTTTCCAAGGGGAAGGAAATAATACATGAATTCAGTATAAAGGTGATGTATTCCAAGAGATGTGTTTCCACCAAACGAATCATTCGAAGTGAGATGCTGTCCGAACCTACAGCGTTGCTTCTGATTTTATTTAAAAACTTCTGTACAGTATGTTCGTCAAATTGAAGATACGCTTTTTCCTCCCGAAGAATAGCAGATGTCGTATAGTTCCTGAGTTCTTTATAGCTATCCCATGCTACAATGGTTTTAGTTTGCTTATATTTTTTTAATGGGCGGTCCCTTAAAGATATCATATGATATCATATATATATATATATATATATATATATATATATATATATATATATATATATATATATATATATATATATATATATATATATATAATATAATAATAATATAATATTTATTCATCATCTGTACCTGTTGCATACAAAATAGGGTTTACATCTTAAAATTAGCGACGAATAAGTTTAAAATCCACTGAGGGTTTAAAACCCTGTGTGTGGTTGAAAAATAAAAAACAAGTGCAATATAATGACATACATACATATAACGCAATAAAATGCAAATTTTAAGAAATAGGTTATATAAAAAGACGAATATTAATATTAATGAATAATACATAAAAACAATTTGGTATAAGTGAATATCATTAATTTTCCACATATTAAATACAATTACGAGGAGGTATGTGATAAAGGACCACTCTTTTGTACCGTAGACACATATACACATTCATATACCTAAATACGCATAAACATGTTCACATACTTACGCACAAAATCATAGCCTTAGCAAATTAAATGTAGGGGGATATAAATCAATTCTCTAATTTGTGTAGGTATAGTAGTAGTTGAATAAGATGGAATTGTGAGAGCTTAGTATAGTGAAACTTCAAAAACTGTATGAATTTTTTTCCTGTTTTGAATTTTTCCAGCGGTTTTGAAATTTTTATAGATTCTGGAATGAAGCTATAAACTTTAGGAGCTAGATAATGGCAACCTTTCTGTTCTATTGCCTTATTCTTTCGCGGGACGATGTACTTGTTTTTTTGTCGAGTGCAGTGAGTGTGAAGTGGAAAACTTGCATTTATTCCCTGCAGGTGATGTCTGATACAAATTTGTTGGAAATACAGTTGCCTTATATCGAGTATACTTGTTTCGGAATAGAGTAAGTTACTTGAATATCTAGAATCTTCATGTGCCATCATCCTGAGAAATTTTTTTTGAAAAACTTCAAGCATATTTAGGTGGCTCCGCGATAATTGATATGATTGTATTGATATATAATTGTTGAAGTGAAAATACAATTAATTTGACTAAGTACAAGACCTCTTGAATTGAAATATTAGAGAAATTAAAATGAGAATTTCATTTTGTCTCCGCAAAATTATCATCTAATCGATACAATACACACGTCGTTTGAAATGAATGATATTTAATCAAAATGGTGAAATAAATTAGACTAAATAAATTTCTTTGAAGAAACAAATCTTTTTTTTCCGTGCACATAATCTGAAAAATAATAATTCAATACAAATAATTTCGATAATGTAGCTAGCTCAATTCTTTATGTTGAATTATTATTATTATTTTTCACTCTATCAAATACAGATTTTGCAAAAATTAGCTTCTCGTGGAACATTTTTTTTTGAGGATAGATGCCTACATACCTGTATGGATAGTTGCTACACCATAAAAATAGTGAGAAGGAATGATGCCTGTAGTGCAGGATAGCGTGTAGGTGAACGAAAACCCAAACCAAATGTTAGGTAGTTTCACTCCTGAAATAACAATTGTATCTAAAAAACATGAGTCATAATTATAAAAATTATAAAATCAAAAATTGTATGTGTTTTAATTGTTATCATTGAAACATAATTTTAATATCACATTAATAATCATAATAAATTTTTTAAAGCGTTTGCACCTTTTTTCGCTACGACTTTTCCGGGTTTATTATTTAATTTGATTCCGTATTCATCCAAATTGTATATCCTTTCTGGTTTGTCCAACAGCTCATTTTGGGTCAGAACTTTGATTAAAAGATCATAGAAGTTATTGACTTCTTCTCCACTAAGACCTTTATCTCTAGCCAGGGATAAACCTTCAGCTTGTCTGATAGACAGCTCCGGATTTCGTTCAATAAAACTTCTGAACCATGCACCTCCAGCCATTTAATTTTCGTGGTCGAAATTGTTTTCCAACTTTTCAGCAAATTGATAAGCTAACATACGTATGGCTTGTCGATTTGTCTATATGCTTTACTAGCCTTTTCTCGTTGCCAAAATCCTAAACAGAATGTTTTTCTAAAAAATGCTTACGATAATGGATCTAATGGATCACCTCTTTACGTGTTTGGATCACCAAGTGATCATCTTCAAGAGGAAGACTAAACTACAGGTTAGTCCTTAGATCTCCAAGTGATCGAAACACGTGTCGAGGTGTTCAAAATATCGGTTTGGTGTTGGGATAAAACTCGAGTAATATTCAACAATTAGTTAATTGAAAGTTTGTAATGTCCTGTAGTACATGATCTTTGATACATACCCAAAGTCGACTTTGTTGTATTTCTAGCAGCATATCGTCTTCGCAATGTCCTCGATGGAATCCCAAATTGTAAGGAGATTTCGTTTATTGCAATGGTTTTCTTTTTCATTTCATCGAAAGCTGACTGTAATCATAAATGACAGTGTATTGAGGAATAGATGCCCCTATGAGGGAACCTATGAGATGAGGGAACCTATGCTTCGAAAAATCAGGGTAACTATTCTTTATGATAGGGATAGATTCCCTAGATTTTTTTTAAATAAATTATGAAAAAAAGAATATATTTACACCTAAATGTAGACTCAGTGAACCAGTATATTGACGTATTAAAAATATAACGGAATTTATTACTAATTATAAAGTTATACAACGCAAAATACTAATCTGTCAATCTTTGACGTGTTTCTGAATGTCGTGGCGGAGATAAACACACGCACGAGCCAAACGCTTTTACATCGTACAACTGTACTTGGGTTTCTCATAAATCATTCACACCAGTATCAAAATTTCCACATTCTTCAGTATCCGTAACACAGGTCTGCAAAACAAACTTTCTGAAAAGTTGTTTTGATTTTGTTAACTTATCTTTATGGCATTGGTTTTTTTCATATCGTAAGGTTTTCCTTCAAAATGAAGTTGAAATATTTGAAAAAAGTACAAAAAACGAAAATTTTTTATTTGTTTTAAAAAGAATTTAAAAAAAACAACGATACCTAGCTAAAATAAGCATAATATTCAATTTTCAATTCAATTCAATTTCATTTTCAATTCGATATAACAAAATACTCAGATGAACATACATTATTATAACAGTTATCCTTTATTATCCCAAGGGTTCTCCTAAGCACTCGAGGCGCTTGTTTTGTGCATCCCTTTGGAATAATTCAGGATTTTCATTAGGTAATTAAAATGAATTGTAATCATATTAAACATATGAATATAATGATATCAAAGAAAATATACATTCTATGCCATCAAAAATACAGGGTGGCCCACCACATTCGCCTCGTTATTTCTACGAAAAATGAAGAGAGTTAGGGAAAAACTTTCAGCACGGTTATTTTTAGGTCCATGAGCATATTCCAAAATCATTCAGAAATATACAGGGTGACTCCCAAAAAAGTTACATACCAAAGTTATATTTTTTCTTACGGAACACCCTATATTTTTTCATATTTTTAGATACTATAGACAAAATAAAGGTGAGTTACTGTTATATATTCCTTACTTAAAACTGACCATTTCTGAGAAATTTCGAGAGATTTAAAAATACAGACCATAATTTAAAAATTGTTTTCACCCTGTAACGTGTAACGAGCTGCTCGCGATTGAATATACTCAGCTCAAAGATTGAAGTTGACTACCACATGAAATTTTTAATGAAATATCATTCCTAGTGGCGAAAAAAATTGCCTCGAAATTTGGACACACATTTAATTAAATAACTTCTTGAAGTTGAATGGGACACCCCATATTTGATGGCGTAATTTGACGCAGAAGTAGATTCTCTTCAAAACTATAATAGGGTTTCCTATACCTATCTCTTCTGCTTTTTACACAAAAGGCGTTTTTATATTTTACTTATGAGTAATTTTTTCATCTTTAAAATGAAACACGCTGTATTGTAATGAAAAGCCTAAAAAGCGTTTTAAACACCTTTTTATTGAAGAATACGTAGATTCGCTAGAAGCACAAGTTTAATTTTTTTTAAATGAGGTGTATCTAAGGTAAAATGCATACAAATGTAAAAACTAAAATTTATTGCCATTTCTAAAATATTTAAAAGCATTCTACAAAATAAGAAGATACATTTGTCTTAATTATTGAGGCGAAATATGTTAAATTCCCTTGTTTCTTAGCAAATATATTAGAGTTCATAGTGGAATAAATACGGTATTTATTCCACTATATACTATAAAATACCTATTCTACTATTTTTTCAATAATAGTAGGCTCCAGCGTAGATTACGTTAATTATTATTGTGAAACAAAAAGTATTTGACAGTGACAGAACTTGTTAATCAAACCATTATGATTGTTTTAACTAGTTTAAAATTATTGTCATTTTGAAATATTGTAAAATGAGAACTCATTCTCAGGAAGAACGAATTGATATGTTTTTGATAATGGGAGAGAGTGAAGAAAAATGTTTATTAGCGTCAAGAGTATATGCCCATAGGTATCATAACAGGTTTCATCCTAACAAACGTTCATTGGAAAAGTTGTTGCAGTTTTTCCGAAGAACAGGCAGTGTATCTTATAATATGCAAGAACGGCAAAAACTGGTTACCTACTGGAAATGAGGAAAATAAATATTTAGTGATGTTATTTCTAGTTGAACACCCTCACACAAGTCAACGAAAAATATGTGAAACAACTGGAATAAGCAGACATAGTATCCAAAGAATAATTAAAAATTACAAATTCCACCCGTATCGCATTCAACTACATCAACAGCTTTCTGAAGAAGATTATGATCGACGACTGAATTTTTGTTTATGAGTTTTAGAAAAGTTTGGTGATGAAGAATTTTTTTTTGATTAATCGCTTTTTTTCGATGAGTTAACTTTCCATAACAACGGATTAGTTAACAGAACCAACTTCCACTACTACAGGGACGAAAACCCTAATATTTTTAGAAACCTTGATCACCAGCACAGATGGTCTGTTAATGTGTGGGGTGGAAAAATTGGAACGCAAGTAGTAGGTCCTTACTTTTTTTTGTGGACATTTAAACGGCGTCACGTTTCTCGGATTTATTAGGGATAATTTGTATATGCTGTTGGAAAGTATACCTCTCAATATTCGTCAACGGATGTGGATGCAGCTAGATGGTGCTCCTGCACACTTTGATAGACGTGTTAGTAACGAGTTAGATCAACAATATCCAAATAGATAAATAGGACGAGGGGGTCCACAGAACTGGCCAGCCAGGTCTCCGGCTTTTACAAGTCCCAACTATTTTTATGGGGATATATCAAAAGTATTGTTCACGATACACCGCCAACGACACCTCAGGATATGAAAGTACGAATAGGAAGAGCATTTCGTTCAGTATCGCATAATATGTTATCCAGAGTTCAGCACTCATTTCAAAAAAGAGTTCGCCTATGCATCGAGAATAACCATTTTGAGCATTTATTGAAATAATAAACTATTCAACATTCCTGATTTTTTGATAAAATGACTTCAATAATACTTTTTTGCTTAGCATAATAATACAGGGTGTTCCATTTTTAAGATGAAAAAATTACTTATGAGTAAAATATAAAAACGCCTTTTGTGTAAAACCCTGAAGCTATAGGTATACGGAACCCTGATATAGTTTTGAAGGAAATCTCCTTCTGCGTAAAATTATGCCACCAAATACGGGGTGCTCCATTCAACTTTAAGAAGTTATTTGTCCAAATTTTGAGGCAATTTTTTTTTCCACTCGGAATAATATTGCATTGTTAACTTCAACATTTGAGCTGAGCAGTACATTTGATCATGAGCAGCTCTTTACACATTACAGGGTGAAAACAATTTTTAAATTGTACTCTACATTTTTAAATTTCTCAAAATTTCTCAGAAACGTATAGTTTTAAGTATAGGAAAAAACAGTAACAGTAACTCACCTTTATTTTGTCTGCAGTATCTAAAAATATTAAAAAATATAGGGTATTCCATAAGAAAAAATATAACTTTGGTATGTAACTTTCTAAATAATTTTGGAATATGCTCCTAATGGACCCACATATAACTGTGCTAAAAGTTTTCCCCTAACTCTCTTCATTTCCCGTAGAAATACCGAGACGAATGTGGTGGGTCACCCTGTACATTGGATCATATCAGTTGATGCCGTTTCGATTTTGAATTTTTTTCTAAATCCGTGTTGGCGAGAACTTATCAAATTATTTTGTGTCAGAAAAATTTCCGTTCTGACATCAAGAGAATGTCAATGACAACGCTTGTGTGACTAGTGACGAATCATGGGTATATGGTTATGACATGGAAACCAAAGTCCAATCATTCCAATGAAAGAGCCGGGAGTGCCAAGACCAAAAATGCACGCCAAGTTCGATCAAATATCAGGGTTTGCCCACTGTTTTTTTTATTACCGTGGCGTAGTGCGAGAGCTTGCCACATTGTCGTACGTTCAACAAGAAGTATTATCTTGAAGTTGTGCGCTGCTGGTATCAAGCGATACGTAGTAAACATCCGGTATTGTGGAAAAACAATTCATGACTTTGCTTGTTCGTAATTTCTGGCCAAAGAAAACACTATATTCATACGGCGGCCACTTAATTTAGCAGATTTAACCCCCCGCGACTTTTTTCTGTTCCCAAAATTGAAGAGACACATGATAGAATGGCGTTTTGCGACGAATGAGAAGATAACAATTCAATTGCTGAGAGAGGTCAAGGACATACTATAAAGTGCATATCAGGACTACATCGAAGACGGGAAAAAACGCTAACACAAGTGTATTATATCTGAAGGTGACTACTTCGAAGTGGACAAAACAGAAACTGATGAATACATTAATATTTTTGGTGAGATAAGATAATTTTTCTTTTCTATAATAAAAATTGTCCAAAATTACTGTAATTTCAGGAGCAGTTTCAATTACTTGCACCTGAAACTCAAAATAAATATACACACGATATATTTTTCAGTTTCTACGCTTTGTTGAATCCATTGTACGTTGTATCTGTTTATGTCATTATACGTAAATTGATTCATAATTGACAATATAACAGTTTTTTGATATCGTAAAAAAGTGCATAACTTCACAATTATTGATACCAGTTGTGAATACTTTTCATTACACTAATACCCGCAAAGTCTGCTCTTTATTCTGTAGACACATTCATCAAACAACATTATGTACTATCATAAAGAACACGAATTTTCCCAGAAAAGCACCATTAAATAAAGCCTTTCAAGTACACTATTATGGAAAACATTTTGTATATAAACAGCTTCTTATTCAGTCGTTTCAAGCAATTCACGTCCCATCTAGAATTTCCAGCTGCTAAGGAAAAACCCAAGGAAGTCATATTGTTAAATTCAATGGTGGGCGTGGGTCTACTATACATTCCTAGTGGAACGGCAAACAACACAATGGACGACAGTGTGCCATTAAGGTGGCAGATTCAGAATTAAACACATAGGCAGAGCTGTGAGAAAATTCAGCGAGGTTGCTTTCTCCGAGTGGAAAAGTGCTGTCGTATGATTTATTTCGAATGGCTGTATAAAATGAAACAGAAGAGCTTCAGATATATTGAATTATTATACTGAGTTTTTTGTCTCAGCTTATTTTATGGAGTGGTAATGCATTCATTGTTGATGAAATTGATTTTATACTAGCGACTAATATAATATTAATTCTTATGTAGTAGTGACGATAGATATAGTGGGAATAAATAGACACGACTGAACGTGAAAAGAGGAATTCGCTTTAGATATGGCCGTAACTGCACTCCTGCTGTTTATGGCATCATCTACAACAAACTTCTTTCGTGATGATATAAAAAGAGGGTCTTTGTATTTGGTTGGGATTGACTTTCTTGAAGCACAGATTCATTTCTGTTACGAATAAATTACGAAAACATCCAATGCAAAGTACTGATTGCAATTACTCTCCCCTGAAATATATTTCCTAAGAAACGACTCATCAGAAATTTGGCCCAACAATAGGAAATCAATTATTTTTCGTGTTTATTCGGGTTCATAGTTCTATTTTTCCGCAACCAAAACTATATCATTCGAACACTCCAAAAGCATCTTCAGAAGAGGCAAAAAACATTCAGTAAGTAGCGTAAGCGTAATTTTTTTCCCAGAATGGCTCCTCTATTCTGAGAAAAATGTGTATTATT